>NC_044033.1:485723567-486923567 GCF_901765095.1 Microcaecilia unicolor | reverse complement strand
ATGACAATGCTGGACCAGCAGTTTCTCTTCATCCACCGTGAAGAGAGAACGTGCTTCTTGTGGCTCCTCACAGCATCTGGTGTGTTGCTGCTTTTATCTTTCATTGGGTATTTTTTGCCCACTTTATTTTTCTTTTTTTTTCCCTGCCCTCCCCTTATGGTTTTAGACTTTTCCCCCACTTTTAAATTTTTTTATTTTTCCATGCTCATGAGGCCTACTTAGAATCTTCTTCCCTCCTGATTTTTTTCTTGGTGATTTGCCGTTTTTTTGATATCACCATCGAGTCACTTGATTTGGCCGTGCAGTTTTCCTTCCATGTCATTGAAGGTTCCCAATGACTTCAAGTGCTGTGCTCGATGCAGTCGGACCATCTCTGGAACCGATACTCATTCCTTAGTGTCAGCAGACGTGTGGGTTGTGTCCGTCTATCAGCAGGTGGAGATAAGAGAGCACTGACTTGAACTGTGCCTTATGGGACGGAATGCTTCCTACCGTTCAGTATTCTCGATCTCCAGCAGGCAGATGGATGAATTTCCACAGGTGGAGACCTGCTCGAAACACGCTCACTCCCAGTGTTCGAGACAGGCCTAGCAACCATGTCGACCGATGCCGGCGCAACTCTTTACCCCAATGCCAGTAGCGATGTTGAGGATTCAGACCAAGCTCCAAAAAGTTTTTTTTTCGCTTAGCCTCTCTGGCCAGCTGGGTTCTTTCCTTCAAACAAAGACACAAAACACAGATGAAGGCTCCCCTGGGTAGTTTCCTCATCACTCCTTGGTGGTCGATTCTGTGCTCAAGAGAGCCAATAGTTCTAGGGACTATGCTTCAGGACAACCTGGCAGAGAACTAGAACCCTGGTTTCTTTTGGGCATAACATGTATCAGGCCTGTATGCTCATCTCCTGTATTCTGTCTTACCAAGTTTACATGAGCCTATACTTTCAGAAATTTGTTGCACAGTGTGTTTGGTTTGGCGGATTCTTCAACAGTAGTCAAGCAGCAGAAGGTGTGTTGAAAGTTCTTGGCCAGGGGTGACTATGACACTTTTGATGTGGCATCCAAGATCTCTGCCCAGAGTACAGTGATGCACAGACTCTCTTGGTTGCATATCTCTGACTTGAACTTCGTGGTCCAACAATAGTTGGCGGATGCCACGTGCCAGGTGGATAACCTTTTAGGTGACAAGGTGGAGGAGATCGCAGACCTCATCAAGAAACACACTGATACCGTTGATAGTCTCTTCCATTGGACATCTTCTGCACTATCCTCCTCATTCAAGTGGTTTTGGGCAAGTTGAAGAAGGGTCCATACTACTCTGAGATGTAGGTATGCTATTCCTCTTGCCAGTCTCAAAAGGCTCAGCCCCAGTGTGCTCATTCTCGTCAACACCGTGCGCCCAGTGCCCAACTAGAACCCCAGTCAAAGCAAAGGGCAAGCTTGTGACTGGCTCCAGCAGAGCATAGGCACAGTAAAAGTGACCATCCCGTATGACCTGCCATTTGGGTGGGAGGCCGAAATTTTTCCAGGAAAGGTGGCCCCTTGTTACATTCAACTGGTGTTTACACCTTGCATTGATGTCAGTGACCACCAAAGTGCCCACCAAGAGCGTCTCACATCAGCTCTCTGCACAAGGAGGTATTTGCGGAGGAGCTCTCTGCCCATATAAGACTCCTGCGGTTGATCCCATTTCACCAGAGGAAGAAGGGCAGGGATTTTTTTTGAACTGCTTCCTTGTTTCCAAGAAAACGGGGGGGGGGGGGGGGGGGAGAGAGAGGAAGAGGAGGGAGATGTGTCCCATCCTAGACCTAAGGGCCCTGAACAAATTCCTGGTCAAAAATTCATGATGGTTTCTCTGGCCACCCTTTTCCCCTTGATCCAGGAAAATGATTGGATATGCTCTCTGGATTTAAAGGATGTTTACAACTTACTTCCTGATACTTCCAGACTACAGGAAATATCTTCAATTTTGGCTGAGAACACATCACTTTGTGTTGTCTTTTGGCCTTGCGTTGGTTCCCGGGGTCTTCACCAAGTATCTTGCAGTAGTTGCATCGTTGCTATGCAGACTGGGGGGTCTATGTGTTCCCCTATCTGGATGATTGATTGGTGATGGACATGTTAAAGGACGGTGCTCAGGAATCCATATGGATAATTATTTGAATGTTAGAGCTACTAGGATTAATTTTATATTACCCCAAGTCCCATCTCCATTCCAGTCAGGAATTGGAATTCATAGGAGCCCTGCTAGACATGCAGCAGGCATGGGCTTTTCTCCCTGTGCTGAGGACAGACACTCTTGTCTCCTTTGCCACTCAGGTCCGAGCCAACTAGTAGGTCTTGTCTCGCAAGATAAGTCTGTTAAGCCAAGTGGCCTCCACTGTCCATGTCACGCCCATGGCACATATTCACATGAGAACTGCCTAGTGGACCCTAGCTTCCCAGTGGTGGCGAGCCATGGGGGAGCATAACTGATGTCATCCAAGTGACACCAGAATTTGTTCAGTCTCCTGTTTGGTGGACAATTCAATCCATTTTACTACTACTACTACTTAGCATTTCTATAGCGCTGCCAGGGTTACGCAGCGCTGTACAATTTTAGCATGGGAAAGGACAGTCCCTGCTCAAGAGAGCTTACAATCTAAAGGTTACTTCCATTACACATTTCTCAGCCCCAGAGGTTGCTGACAATGGATACATCCCACTTGAGCTGGGGATCTCATTTAGATGGACTTCACACTCAGTGTGCTTGGTCTGCCCAGAAATAAGATCTACAGATCAACCTTCTGGATATTTGGACCATTTAGAATTCTCTAAGGGCTTTCAGAGATTGGCTGTCCAACCAAATTATACTCATTCAAATAGACAATCAGTTTGCAATGTACTGTACCAACAAACAGGGGAGTACTGGAAACATCTGCTGTGTCAAGAGGCTGTCCGAATGTGGTACTGGACACTCCAGCAGGGGATGTTTCTCAAGGCCACTTACTTGGCCGGCAAATCCATCAGCCTGGACACTAGATTGAGCAGGGTCATGCAACCGCATGAGTGGTCACTCCACATGGCTGTTGTCCACGAGATCTTAGTGTGGGGCACCCCCTCGGTGAATCTCTTTGCCACTCACATCATTCACAAAGTTCCTCAGTTCTGTTCCAGACGCCAGGCCCATGACAGAGTAGTGTCGGATGCCTTCCTCTTTCATTGAGGTAACGGTCTCTCGTGGGATTATCCTCCAATTCCTCTTGTGGGGAGGACTTTACTGAAACTCAAGCAAGACCGTGGATCCTAATCGTCGCATACTGGCCCAGGCAGATCTAGTTCCCTCTTCTTCTGGAGTTGTCCTCTGAAGAATCTTGGAGATGAGAGTATTTTCTGAAACTCATTACGCAGAACGAAGGATCTTTTCTACACCCTGCCTTCCAGTGTTTTGCCGTCATTGCCTAGACGTTGACAGCTTAGAATTTGCTTCCTTGAGTCTTCCTGAAGGTATCTCCAGGGTCTTGCTGTCTTCCAGGAAAGATTCCATAAGAGGTATTACTCTTTCAAATGGAGGAGGTTTGCCGTCGGGCAAGAGGGCAAGTCTCTAGACACCCTTTCTTGCCCTACACAAACCCTGCTTGAATACTTTCTACATGTCTCTGAATCTGATCACAAGACCCACTCTGTAAGGGTTCACCTTGGTGCGTTTAGTAGTTACCATCGCCGTGTAGAGGGTTAGCCTATTCTCTGTACAACCTCTAGTTGTTCGCTTCATTAGAGGTTTTCTTTTGTGAGAGCCCCCTTTCAAGCCTCTTTCTGTATCATTGGTCTTCAACGTTGTCCTCACCCAGCTGTTGAAAGCTCTTTTCGAGCCAATGGATTCCTTTCATCTGAAGTACTTGACCTGAAAGATCCTGTTTTTGATGACTGTTACTTCAGCTCACAGGGTCAGTGAGCTTTCAGGCTGTAGTGACGGATCCACCTTAGACTAAATTTCATCATAATGGAGTAGTTCTCTGGACCCACCCTAGGTTCCTGACATATCCTCCCCCCCCCTCCTCTTGCAATTGTTTTCCATGCTATATTATTGTACTGATGGTCCCGCGCTCTCATGGTGGGCAGGAAGGCACTCTCGTATGTGCAGTGGGGATGCTGCTTGTGTTCTTAAACCTATACTAGCTTGTTAAACTCCGCACTGGGTGACGTAGATGATGTCACCCACATGTGAGAACGAATGACCTGCTGTCCTGGGAGAGTGCCAACCTCTCCTCTTCCCCCATTCTCTGTTTCTGTGGATAACACTCTCATCCTCCCTGTTTCATCAGCTTGTAACCTTGGGGTCATCTTAGACTCCTCTCTCTCCTTCTTTGCACATATTCAGCAGACTGCTAAAACCTGTCATTTCTTTCTCTATAATATCACCAAAATTTGCCCTTTCCTTTCTGAGCACATTACCACAACCCTTATCCATACTCTTATCACTTCTCGCTTAGACTATTGTAACTTGCTTCTCACAGGTCTCTCACTCAGCCATCTCTCCCCTCTTCAATCTGTTCAAAATTCTGCTGCATGATTTATATTCCGCCAGTGTCTTTATTCTCATATTAGCCATCTCCTCAAGTCACTTCACTTTCTCCCTATTCATTTCTGTATACAGTTCAAACTCCTCTTATTGACTTACAAGTGCATTCACTCTTTAGCTCCTCAGTACCTTTCCACTCTTATCTCTCCCTACATTCCTCCCTGGGAACTCAGTTCACTGGTAAATCTCTCTTAAATGCAGCCTTCTCCTCCACTGCTAACTCCAGACTCCGTTCTTTTTATCTTGCTGCACCATATGCCTGGAATAGACTCCCTGAGCCAGTACGTCAAGCACCTCCATCTCTGACCGTCTTCAAATCTAGGCTAAAAGCCCACCTTTTTAATGCTGCTTTTAACTCCTAACCCTTACTCACTTGTTCAGTACCCTTATTTTATCATTCCCACCTTAGTAATTCCCTTATCTCTTATTTGTCCTGTTTGTCCTAATTAGATTGTAAGCTCTGTCGAACAGGGACTTGTCTCTTCATGTTCAAGTGTACAGCGCTGTGTACGTCTTGTAACGCTATAGAAATAAGTAGTAGTAGTACCTGCTACAGGTAAATATCTTTGCTTTTTTGTCCTTTCAATCCAATTTAGGCCGTAAGAAGCATGCTTGTTTTCCAACACATCAATTGGGGCATACTTTTAGGCTTGTTATTCAATTGAATAATCTCTCCAGTTTCTTAGTTTGATAATTTTACTATTTTGTACACGCTCCTTAACTACTTGCCCTCTTTGAAGCCTCCCGGATATTGAACCAGGAGAATCCATTAGTTAGATTTAACTTCCATGTTTCTTCTTTCTGGTGAGTTCATAAGACTTTTCATCATTAATGGACATGCTCAAAAGCCCCTGTTATTAACCGTGTCCATGTAGATCCATGGTAGAAGTTACTGATTTTGAAATAGCGAGTGATGCTGGCTCCACCTTCCTCCTGCAGCTTACTTGCCTTCAGGCTGTCCCAGATGATTTTTGCTTGGGAATCTCCTCCTTGCTGAAAGCTGACTTTATAGAGGCTTTCTCCCAGCTGATAGGTGTTTCCCCCCCCCCCCCCCCCAGCTGCCATCATAGGGGCTTTCCCAGCCAATTGACTGCTTGTCCCCCCCCCCTCCCCCCCCCTCCCCCCCCCGCTGACATAGGGCTTTCCCCCAGTTGATTGAATGTGTGCCCTTGTGATGCCAGCTGGGAGGGGGTGGATAAACTAGCAGATAGCGAGTCCTCTGGGAGAAAGCCCCTATGATGTCAGTTGGTGAGGATTTCATCAAGGAGGAGATTCCCAAGCGAAATCTTTGGGGGCAACCTGAGGAAAGGCAAGTAAGCTGTAGGAGGAAGGTGGAGCTAGCATCAGAGCAATTTGCTATAGAAAAAAAATCTCCTCCTTGCTTGTTTCTCTGCTCCCCCTCTAAGCTGTTCCCTTCTGTCAAAAAAGTTTTGCTATTGAAAAATGCAAGCAGAGTGCTTCTCCCAGAAGTTGCCTTCACACAAGGAGAGCTTCAGACCTCATAGAAAATTTTACACATTAAAGGTATGTGCTCCTTTTTGTTCATCACTCAGAATTCTCATTTTAATACTAATCGGCTCGTTGTATTTCATTTGCATAGGATTATTATTGCCTATCGAGATTGGTATTATGGATGTAGAACCCCTTTGTGCATGCTAAACTGGATAGAACAAGTCAAAATCAGACGTTCCTAGCTTTGGTCATCCCTTAATTCTGAATGATCAGGCTCAGTGTTGGGGTACCATCTTTTGGACTATATCAGATATCCTATCTTCTATCACAGTTCTCTGCCTGTTCTGTATTGTGCCATCACCATGGTAGCACCAGGGGTTATATGTGCTTAAATGTCAGATCAGTAGAGTGGAGAGACTTCTGAGAAAATACAAAGCCAAGGAAGTACTAATTCAGTGTAAAAAGTGTCAACGTTATTATACTTTCCATTTGACCTTGGTGAAGAAAGCTTTCTTTTTTGGTGAAAGCTTAACCAAATCTAGTGAAAATACTTTATGCTGTACTCTCTGATCTTACCCATGTTCCTAATATTATTATTCCTTGTCATCAGCAGCAGATGAATCCATTAACTGATGGGTTGTATCTGCCTTTCTCCGAGGAAAAGCAGGCTGCTTGTTCTCATGACTGGGTAGACGTCCACGGCAGCCCCCTCCAACCGAAAGAAAAGTCTCGCGGGAGGTCCCGTATGCGGGGCACGCCCACCGCGCATGCGCGGCTGTCTTCCCGCCTGTGCGCGACCGCTCCCGCTCAGTTTCTGTTTTTCCACGCTTGGAGAGAGATGGAGTTTCGTCCCTCTCCTCTGTCAGCCCCGGAAAACTGTTTTCGCGGCCTTATCCGCTATTTTCTTTCGTTGTAGCGCTTTCGCGTTCCCTTTCCCTCGTGTTTCCAAAAAAAAAAAAAAGAGAAAGTCTCTTTTCCCTTCGAGTTTTCTCGACTTTTCCTTTCACCGCCATCGGCCGCGCATCCGAGTTTTCCCCTTTTTTGTGACCCCTTTTTACCGCCACCATCGACGGTTTTTACCTCGCCGACGCGATTTTTACGTCAATGTCATCGAAGGTCCCGAGCGGCTTTAAAAAGTGTGGTCGGTGCGGCCGGCAAATCTCGCAATCCGATACCCACGCTTGGTGCCTCCAGTGCCTTGGGCCGGAGCATAATTCCAAAGCGTGCACCTTGTGTCTCGGCTTGAAAAAGCAGACACAGGTTGTGAGGCAAGTTCTTCGGGACTGTCTTTTTGGAACTTGTGCCGGCCCGTCGGCAGCATCGGTGCTGACTGCAGGAACTTCGGCATTGGTACAGGTGGTGACGACTTCGGCGCCGAGCATGGCATCGACCCCAGGAGTACAGGTTCCTTTGGCCCGACGACCTTCCAGCGATGGGAGCGGGAAACAGCCGAGTGCGCCTCCACCCGCCTCGGCTGGTCCTGCCGCACAGGGCCATCGGGACCGAACCCTGTCGGACCCGACCCCGAGGAGGCGTGGGGACTCCACATCCTCCTTGTCCGTGCCGTGGAGAGCCGATGACAGGCATCGGAAGAAGCTTCGTCATCGGTCGCCCCCCGGCTTACGATACCGGGAGCTCTGGGGCGTTGAGAGACTCGGCCCCCGAAAAGTGTCGTCGCCGGGAGGAGCGCTCCCCCTCCATTAAAGAGGTGTCGATGCGCAGGTCGTCGGGCACTCCGGTACCGTCTCCTGGACCTGAGCAGATTCGGGCACCGACGCCTACACTGGCCCCCCAGCCTCTCCCGGCAGCGGCCGTGGACGAGTGCTTCCGGGCCATCCTCCTAGGTATCCTGGAGGGGCTGCTGCGCCAGTCTCTCCCGGCGCCGGGGGGGGGGGGGGGGTGCTCGCGCCCTCGGTGCTGTTGATGGAAGTGCCGGCTGGCTCTGGCCCTTTGATGCTGCCCTCGACACCGGTATGGCTTGCGGCGCCGGTCTTGACCGCCACTCAGGTGGAATCCCCGTCGATGGAGGGAGCTTCGTCCCCACCAGTGCGGGAATCCACCTCTTGGCACTGTCATCGAGGACGTGGTTCCTCGGAGTCGAGACGGGCCCGGTTGCGGACTGAGATCAGACAGTTCATGTCCGACACCGAGGAGGAGGCCTCGTGGGGAGAGGAGGAGGATCCCAGATATTTCTCCTCCGAGGAGTCTGGTGGTCTTCCATCTGAGCCCACGCCTTCACCGGAGAGGAAGCTCTCGCCTCCAGAGAGCCTCTCCTTTGTCCGGGACATGTCTGTGAGCATTCCCTTCCCTTCCCAGTGGTCACTGTGGATGAGCCGAGGGCTGAGATGCTCGAGGTCCTCGATTATCCATCACCACCTAGAGAGTCTTCCATGGTACCGTTGCACAATGTCCTGAAGGAGACACTGCTTTGGAACTGGTTGAAGCCCCTATCTAATCCCACCATCCCCAAGAAAGCGGAGTCCCAATATAGAGTCCACACGGACCCGGAGTTCATGCGGCTTCAGTTACCGCATGACTCAGCGGTCGTGGACTCTGCTCGCAAGAGGGCCAAGAGTTCGAGGGATACCGCCTCGGCGCCCCCGGGGCGAGAGTCTCGCACTCTGGACTCGTTTGGGAGGAAGGCCTATCATTCTTCCATGCTCGTGACCAAGATCCAATCATACCAGCTCTACACGAGCATCCACGTGCGGAACAATGTGCGGCAACTGGCGGACCTGGTCGACAATCTCCCGCCGGAGCAGGCCAGGCCTTTTCAGGAGGTGGTCAGGCAGCTGAAGGCGTGTCGCAAATTCTTGTCCAGGGGTATTTATGACACTTGTGATGTGGCATCCAGAGCTGCTGCCCAGGGTATAGTGATGCGCAGGCTCTCATGGCTGTGTGCCTCTGACCTGGACAACCGGACACAGCAACGGCTGGCGGATGTCCCTTGCCGGGGGATAATATTTTTGGGGAGAAAGTCGAGCAGTTGGTAGAGCAGCTCCACCAGTGGGAAATCACTCTCGACAATGTCTCCCACTGGGTGCCTTCAGCATCCACCTCTGCAGGTGGACATTTTTCCCGGGCCCAGCGGTCTGCACCCTATGCCTACAGTAAGCGTAGGTACAACCAGCCGGCCCGAAGGCCTCCTCAGGCACAGGGCCAGCCCCAGCGTTCTTGTTCCCGTCAACAGCGTGCGACCAAGCAGACCCCTGCAGCTCCACAGCAAAAGCACCGGACGGGCTTTCGACTGGATCCACGGGAGCATAGCTGCCATAAACGTGCCCGTACCGGACGGCCTGCCAGTCGGGGGTGGTTGAAAGCTTTTCACCAAAGGTGGCCTCTCTAACCTCCGACCAGTGGGTTCTCCAGATGGTGCGGGTACACACTGAATTTGATCTCCACTTGCCCACCGGGAGCTCAGTCCTTTAGCTCCCACCACAGGCAGGTACTTGCAGAGGAACTCTCCGCCCTTCTCAGCGCCAATGCAGTCGAGCCCGTGCCACCCGGGCAGGAAGGGCAGGGATTCTATTCCAGGCACTTCCTTGTGGAAAAGAAAACAGGGGGGATGTGCCCCATCCTAGACCTGAGAGGCCTGAACAAATATCTGGTTCGAGAAAAGTTCAGGATGCTTTCCTTGGGCACCCTTCTTCCCCTGATTCAGAAAGACGACTGGCTATGCTCCCTGGATTTAAAGGATGCGTATACCCACATCCCGATACTGCCATCTCACAGACAGTATCTGCGATTCTGTCTGGGAACACGGCACTTCCAGTATTGTGTGCTGCCCTTTGGGCTCGCCTCTGCACCACGAGTATTCACGAAGTGCCTGGTGATGGTTGCGGCGTACCTGCACAAGCTGGGGGTGCATGTGTTCCCGTATCTTGACGATTGGCTGGTGAAGAGCGCCTCGGAGGCAGGAGCTCTTTGGTCCATGCAGAGCACTATTCAACTTCTGGAGCTACTGGGGTTTGTATTAAATTACCCCAAGTCCCATTTCCAGCCAGTCCAATCTCTCGAATTCATAGGAATTTACAGACAGCTTATGCCTGTCTCCCCGAGGCGAGGGCACAGAACCTTTGTCTCTCGCCTCCCGGGCCAGAACGTCCCAGCAGATCACAGCTCGGCAGATGTTGAGACTCCTGGGCCATATGGTCCCTACAATCCATGTGACTCCCATGGCTTGCCTTCACATGAGATCAGCTCAATGGACCCTAGCTTCCCAGTGGTGCCAGGCCACCGGGAATCTAGAATATGCCATCCGCCTGCCCGCCAGTTGTCGCAATTTGGTGCGCTGGTGGACGATTCGGACCAATTTGACCTTGGGACACCCGTTTCAAATTCCTCAGCCGCAAAAAGTGCTGACGACGGATGCATCTCTCCTGGGGGGGGGGGGCCCCATGTCGATGGGCTTCACACCGAAGGGGTGTGGTCCCTCCAGGAAGCAGGTCTTCAGATCAATCTCCTGGAGCTCCGAGCGATCTGGAACGTGTTGAAGGCTTTCAGAGATCGGCTGTCCTTCCATATTATTCAAATCCGGACAGACAATCAGGTTGTGATGTACTACATCAACAAGCAGGGGGTCACTGGATCTCGACCCCTGTATCAGGAAGCCGTCGGGATGTGGCGCTGGGCATGCCAGCATGGCATGCTTCTCCAAGCCACGTACCTGGCAGGCGTAAACAACAATCTGGCCGACAGGCTGAGCAGACTCATGCAACCGCACGAGTGGTCGCTCCATTCCAGGGTGGTACGCAAGATCTTCCGAGAGTGGGGCACCCCCTCGGTGGACCTTTTCTCCTCACAGACTATCCACAAGCTGCCTCAGTTCTGTTCCAGATTACAGGCCCACGGCAGACTAGCGTCAGATGCCTTTCTCCTGCATTGGAGGGAGGGCCTCCTGTATGCGTATCCTCCCATACCCTTGGTGGGGAAGACCTTACTGAAACTCAGGCAAGACCGCGGGATCATTCTGATCGCGCCCTTTTGGCCCTGTCAGATCTGGTTCCCTCTTCTTCTGGAGTTGTCCTCCGAAGAACCGTGGAGATTGGAGTGTTTCCAACCCTCATCTCGCAGAACGAGGGAGCACTTCTGCACCCCAACCTTCAGTTTCTGACTCTCACAGCCTGGATGTTGAGGGCGTAGATTTTGCTGCCTTGGGTCTGTCCGAGGGTGTCTCCCGCGTCTTGCTTCTAGGAAGGATTCCACTAAGAGGAGTTACTTGTTTAAGTGGAGGAGGTTTGTTGTCTGGTGTGACAGCAAGGCCTAGAACCTCGCTGTTGTCCTGCACAGACCCTGCTTGAATACCTTCTGCACTTATCAGAGTCTGGTCTCAAAACCAACTCAGTAAGGAACCATCTTAGTGCAATTAGTGCTTACCATTATCGTGTAGAGGGTAAGCCCATTTCTGAACAGCCTTTAGTCGTTCGATTCATGAGAGGTTTGCTTTTGTCAAAGCCGCCTGTCAAACCTCCTGCAGTGTCATGGGATCTCAACGTCGTCCTTACCCAGCTGATGAAACCTCCTTTTGAGCCACTGAATTCCTGCCATCTGAAGTACTTGACCTGGAAGGTCATTTTCTTGGTGGCAGTTATTTTAGCTCGTAGAGTCAGTGAGCTTCAAGCCTTGGTAGCTCATGCTCTTTATACAAAATTCCATCATAACAGAGTAGTCCTCCGCACTCACCCAAAGTTCTTGCAGAAGGTGGTGTCGGAGTTCCTTCTGAACCAGTCAGTTGTCTTGCCAACATTTTTTCCCCGTCCTCATACCCGCCCTGCTGAACGTCAGTTGCACACATTGAACTGCAAAAGAGCATTGGCCTTCTACCTGGAGCGGACACAGCCCCACAGACAGTCCGCCCAATTGTTTGTTTCTTTCGACCCCAATAGGAAGGGGCTCGCTGTCTGGAAAAGCACCATATCCAATTGGCTAGCAGATTGCATTTCTTTCACTTATGCCCAGGCTGGGCTGACTCTTGAGGGTCGTGTCACGGCTCATAGTGTTCGAGCCATGGCAGCATCAGTGGCCCACTTGAATTCAGCCACTATTGAAGAGATTTGCAAGGCTGCGACATGGTCATCAGTTCACACATTCACATCACATTACTGCCTCCAGCAGGATACCCAACGTGACAGTCGGTTTGGCAGTCGGTGCTGCAGAATCTGTTTGGGGTTTGAATCCAACTCAACCCTCCTGGGCCCGGTTTATTCTGTTCAGACTGCATTCCCAGTCAGTTGTTCTTCGTAGGTCAATTTCTGTTATGTCCTCGCCGTTGCGAGGCCCAATTGACCCTGTTTATTGTTTTGAGTGAGCCTACTGTCCTCGGAGAACACCTGCTACAGGTATGTATCACTCGCTACCAGCAGGTGGAGATAAAGAACACTGAAAGACCATAGTGCCTCTAGGACGGCTAGCCCCAACTGCCTTCAATATTTCTCTATCTCCCAGCAGGTGTGGACGTAACTTGATCAGCTCCTGGATTTCAGACTGCCTGGGGTGGCTCCTGTGCTTTGCCAGTTGAGCATGGGTGGCTGGTGGTGCCCACTTTAAAGGCATATAGGTTCGCCCTCTCCCTGCCTTACCCATTCCCCCGCCTCCCGGAGTCCCTCTGTTGCTGCCTGCCTCCAACTTTCCTCACAGCGTTAAAAAAAAAATAAAAAACAAAAAGAGCGCGCTTTTACTGTGTGGCTGTTCTGAGGCTTTTTCCAGTGATTCTGGTTCTGTGCAGCTTGACCGGAGCTCGTAGACTTGGTCCTCTGAGGTGAGAGTGGTGCCCAGCTCCTCCGTGGAGGTCCCATGGACGCCGTTACTACTACTACTCATTGGCATTTCTATAGCGCTGCCAGGGTTACGCAGCGCTGTACAAGTTTAAACATGGGGAAGGACAGTCCCTGCTCAAGAGAGCTTACAATCTAAAGGCAAAAACTATGTAGTCAGTGTAGGTATCAGGAATGGGAAGGTGGTTAGGTGCCAAAAACAAGGGAGAAGAGGTGGGCCTTGAGTAAGGACTTGAAAATGGGCAGGGAGGGCGCATGGCGTATGGGCTCAGGAAGTCTGTTCCAGGCATAAGGTGATGCGAGGCAGAAGAGGCGGAGTCTGCAGTTAGCGGTGGTGGAGAAGGGTACAGAAAGGAGTGATTTGTCCTGAGAGCGGAGGTTACGGGTGGGAACATACAGGGAGAGGAGGGTAGAGAGGTAATGGGGGGCTGTAAATTGAGTGCACTTGAAGGTCAATAGGAGAAGCTTGAACTGTATACGGTAGCGGATCGGGAGCCAGTGAAGCGACTTGAGGAGAGGAGTGATATGAGAGTATCGGTTCACGCGGTAGATAAGACGTGCGGCGGAGTTTTGGACAGATTGAAGGGGGGATAGGTGGCTAAGCGGGAGGCCAGCGAGGAGAAGGTTGCAATAGTCAAGATGAGAGGTAACGAGCGATTGGACGAGGGTTCGGGTAGTCTGTTCAGAGAGGAATGGGCGAATTTTGCTAATATTATAGAGTAAGAAGCGACAGGTCTTAGCTGTCTGCTGGATATGGGCAGAGAAGGAGAGGGAGGAGTCAAAAATGACTCCGAGATTGCGGGCTGAAGAGACGGGGAGGATGAGGGCGTTGTCAACAGAGACAGAAAGTGGGGGAAGAGGAGAAGAGGGTTTGGGTGGAAAGACAAGGAGCTCAGTCTTTGCCATGTTCAGTTTCAGATGTCGGTTGGACATCCAGGCAGCGATGTCTGAAAGGCAGGCCGAAACTTTGGCCTGGGTTTCGACTGTGATGTCGGGAGTGGAGAGGTAAAGCTGGGTGTCATCAGCATAGAGATGGTACTGGAAAGCATGTGATGAGATCAACAAGCCCAGGGAAGAGTTGTATATCGAGAAAAGAAGCGGTCCAAGGACAAATCCTTGAGGGACCCCAACAGAGAGCGGGACGGGGGTGGAAGAAGAGCCATTAGAAAATACTCTGAAGGTGCGTTGGGAAAGATACGAGGAGAACCAGGAGAGGACGGAGCCCTGGAACCCAAATGAGGACAGTGTGTCAAGAAGTAAATTATGATTGACGGTGTCAAAGGCGGCAGATAGGTCGAGGAGGATCAGGATGGGATAGTGACCTTTGGATTTGGCAAGGAACAGGTCATTGCAGACTTTAGAGAGTGCTGTTTCTGTTGAGTGTAGTGGGCGAAAGCCGGATTGAAGCGGGTCGAGGACGGCCTGAGAGGAGAGGAAGTCAAGGCAGCGGCTGTGGACAGCACGTTCAAGTAATTTGGAGAGGAAGGGTAGAAGAGAGATGGGGCGGTAGTTGGAGGGACAGGTGGGGTCAAGTGATGGTTTTTTGAGGAGTGGTGTGACTACAGCGTGCTTGAAGGTGTCAGGGACAGTGGCAGTGGAGAGAGAGAGGTTGAGGATGTGACAGATTGAGGGGTTAACTGTAGGAGAGATGTTGGTAAGCAGATTGGTGGGAATGGGATCAGAGGAACAGGTGGTGCACTTAGAGGAAGAAAGAAGGCGAGCAGTTTCCTCTTCGGTGATCTCAGGGAAGGAGGAGAAGGAGGCCAGGTTAGGTTGGTTGAGGGAGTGGGTTAAGAAGTCACAGGGAGGAGAAGGCTTGGAAGTGAATTCAAGGTTTATCTTCTGCACTTTATCGCGGAAGTAGTCAGCTAGTGTTTGAGGAGAGAGTGAGGGTGGGGTGGGAGCGGAGGGTACTTTAAGTAGGGAGTTGAGGGTGGCGAAGAGGCGACGAGGGTTGGAGCCAAGAGAATTGGTTAATTGAGAATAATATTCCTGTTTGGCAAGGAATAGGGAGGACTGGAAGGAGGATAGCATGAATTTGTAATGGGTGAAGTCTGACAGGGTGCGAGATTTCCTCCAGAGTCGTTCAGCAGAGCGGGTGCAGGAGCGAAGGTAACGGATGCAAGGGGTTAACCAGGGCTGAGGATTAATGCGCTTAGTGGGGCGAGAGACAGACGGTGCTAGGGTATCCAGAGCAGTGGAGAGAATTTCATTGTAGGTAGAGACAGCCGTGTCGACAGATTCAGAAGACGAGATGGAAGGGAAGAGAGTGGAGATGTGAGAGGATAGGGTAGGGGGGTCGACAGCTTGGAGATTCCTGAAGGCAGTGGTTATAGTTGGGCGAGGTTGAGGGGGAGGGTGATGAAGAGTGAGGGTGATTAGGTGATGATCTGAGATAGGAAGGACTGAGGTGCCGAAATTGGAAGGTGAGCAGGAAGAGAAGAGAACGAGGTTGAGACAATGGCCATCATGGTGAGTAGGGGTGGTAGAGCATAGTCGGAGGTTAAAGGAGGATATTAGAGTGAGGAATTTAGAAGCGTAGGGGTTGGATGGGTTGTCAACGTGAATGTTAAAATCACCAAGAATGAGGGATGGAGATGCGGGATCAAGAAAGACGGTGAGCCAAGCGTCGAAGTCAGTAAGGAATGAAAAGAGGGGCTTATCAGGGGGGCGGTAGATGACTGCAACTCTGAGTGGTAATGGGTAGAATAGCCGGATGGAGTGAGCTTCAAAGGACAAGAAGCAGTGAGACTGCGGTAGGAGGAGGGGTTGGAAACTACAGGAGGTCGAGAGAAGTAGCCCGATGCCTCCACCGCGGCCATCTGGGCGGGGAGTGTGGGAGAAGAGATAACCTCCATGACAAAGGGCCGCGACTGAGGCAGAGTCGTCAGGGGAGAGCCAGGTTTCAGTTAGGGCGAGCAGTTGGAGGGAACGAGAGATGAAGAGATCGTGGGTGAAGGGCAGTTTGTTGCAGATCGAGTGGGCATTCCACAAGGCGCATGAGAAGGGGAGGGAAGAGGGGGGGAGGAGGGGAATAGAGACGAGGTTGGAGATATCACGGAATCGTTTGCATGGATTTGAGGAGGACAGGTGAGGGGGGGCCTGGATTAGGATTAATGTCTCCCGCGGATAGCAAGAGGAGGAGCAAGAGAGTGCGGAGGAGGGTGGGGGAGGTCGGGCGACGAAGGCGGGGTGCACTTAGGAGGAATGGTGAAGGGTTAATGGTAGGAAGGAGGTGTTGGAGATTAAGGGCTAGGAAGGAGGAGGGGGACAAGAGAGATGGTGAGGGATGGGGGTGAATAGGGTATTGCCGTAGCGGGCAGGACGGGAGGGAACAGAGGTGGGCAATGAGTTCCAGCGGTAGACAGCGGTAAGGGGAGGGGAAAAAGATTAGGAAGGGACAGGGCAAGGAAGAGGATGTGGACAGGGGCCATAAGTAGTGATTGCGGTGTGACAGGTGTAAGTGTAGTGACTGAGGTGAGAAGCAGATAGAGCGAAGAGCCGGAGGCTTGGAATTGGAGGGATTGATGGACTGGAGTGTGGGTAAGTCAGTGGCTGGCAAGTTAGCAGGCAGGCAAGTGAGGCAGTGGCTGCCAAGCTTGCAGGCGGGGTGGAGCAAGCTGGTGCGGATGGACAGGAATGAGCAGGGAGAGGCAGGGGGGCAGGTAAGTCAATGGCTGTCAAGTTAGCAGGTTGGCAGGTAAATAAATGGGTGACAAGCTAGCAGGCGGGTTGGAGCATGATGGGGCTGATGGACATGAACGAGCAGGGAGACGCTGGAGAGCAGGTAAGTCAAGGGCTGACAAGTTAGCAGGCAGGCAAGTAAGTCAATGGCTGACAAGCTAGCAGGCGGGCTGGAGCATACTGATGCAGAAGGATAGGAACGAGCAGGGAGAAACTGGACAGCAGGTAAGTCAATGGCTGATGAGTTAGCAAGCTAGTAAGCTAGTAGGCAGGCAAGTAAGTCAATGGCTGACAAGCTAGCAGGTGGGCTGGAACAAGCTGGTGCAGATGAACAGGAGCGAGCAGGGAGTAGCTGGAGCAAGCAGGCTGTGGCAGATTGACTGAAACAAGCAGGGAGAAGCTGGTTCAGGTGGATTGGAACATGCTGGAGCAGATGTACTGGAGCAGGCAGGCTGGAGCAGGTGCTGGAGTAAGCAGGGAGAAGCTGGTTCAGGCAGACTGGAGCAGGTGTACTGGAACAAGCAAGGAGGAGCTGGATCAGGCGGACTGGAACACGCTGGAGCAGGTGTACCGGAGCAAGTAGGCTGGAGCAGATGGGCTGGAACAAGCAGGGAGAAGCTGGTTCAGGCGGACTGGAACACGCTGGAGCAGATGTACTGGAGTAGGTAGGCTGGAGCAGGTGTACCGGAGCAAGTAGGCTGGAGCAGATGGGCTCGAACAAGCAGGGAGAAGCTGGTACAGTCGGACTGGAACACTGGAGCAAGCAGGGGAAGCTGGATCGGCGGACTGGAACAAGATGGGATCATGCAGACTGGAACGAGCTGGAGCAGGCGAACTGGAACGAGCTGGAGCAGGCGGACTGGAACACACTAGAGCTTTTGGACTGGAACAAGCAAGGGGGAAGCTGGATCGGCGGACTGGAACAAGAAGGGCTCAGGCGGACTGGAACAAGCTGGAATCAGGCGGACCGGAACAAGCTGGATCAGGCGGACCGGAATAAGCTGGGATCAGGCGGACTGGAACAGGCTGGGAACAGGCGGACCGGAACAATCTGGGATCAGGCGGACCGGAACAAGCCAAGCTGGGATCAGACGGACTGGAACACGCTAGGGCAGCTGGATTGGAACAAGCAGGGGGGAAGCTGGATCAGCGTACTGAAACAAGCTGGAACCGTCAGACTGTAGCAGGCAAGCGGAGAGAAGCTGGCTCGGGTGGACCAGGGACTAGGGAAAGCTGGAGCAGCTGGGCTCCTCTCAGAGCAAACCGAGCTGGGCTGCCCGCCACCCCGACAGCCCAGTGTAGGAGCGGACAGTGTACGACGCGGTCAAGTAGGGCAGCAGGGCAGAGTAGGGATCGCTGGACAAGAGAAGTGGGTCAGAGAGAGGATCCATACGAGGGCCTAGGGATCGGCTGCCACAGGTCACCTGGCTCGCCACTCACTCTTGTCAGAGAGATCTACGCAGGGCCCATGGAGTACCTGCCCCAGATCACCTCGCTCCCCACTCTCCTATGCCAGAGGATCGACAGGAGGGCTGAGGGAGCAGCCGCCCAGGACCCCTGGCTCACCACGCTCGGAAGGACCAGCACTACAGGCAGGGAGATGACTCGCAGCACTCCCAAGTGCTGACGAGCCGCTGCCCTCTGCCTCGCCGCCCCACTCAGATCTCCCGGCTCACGCTGCACCGGCCACCAGGCAGCGGAAGGAGGGAGGGACAGCTCGGTCCCGCGGCGCCCTGCCTCCTGACGGTCGCGCTGCTCTTGTTAATCGGATCCGTTGCCGATCCGATTCACCTGTCCTGCACCGCCGGCCTCCCGCCTCTATGCCCGACCAGGCCAGCGATCAAAGCGAAGCTCCGACCAGGCCAGCGATCAAAGCAAAGCTCCGATCCCACCACAGCACAGTACCCCAGCGATCAGCTCCCTCCGTTCGCCGCTACCACATCCGCTGCGCCGTCGGCCGTAGCCTGGCCGCTGACCCGCTGGGTCCAAGCCGAGCCTCGGGCCCGCGTGGGTCGCGCAGTGCAGGGCAGTGTAGGGCAAGCTGGACCGCACACGCGTGCAGCTCCGTTTGGACCGTTACCGTCCACGCTAGGTATGGAGCTGTTAAACGCACACGCATGCAGCTCCGGTTGGACCGTTCACCGTCCACGCTAGATATGGAGCTGTTAAACGGGGCCTTAGAGTGGAGGACTCCGATTGTCCGGAGGAGCTCCTCTCGGCACATCCGTTCAGTCGGCCATCTTTGTCAACGCCATTCCGATCGGGGTAAGTTTTGGCGCGAAGCCGCCATTTTATTGCTATATTCCTGTCCTGTCGGACGATGGCTGCTGAAGGAGTTAAGTGCTGCTCCCATTGTAGTAAAACAGATCAGCAGCGGGGCTGTGTAAAACGTGCTCCTTATACGCTCACGCTAGTATGAGCATGGCGAGCGATGTTTCTTCCCGCTCTATGGAGCTGGCAGCGGGCGCCATTTGGATAGCACCGCATGTCATGACCCTCGCGGTTGCAGAGGAGTCTGAGTGCAGGGGGACGCCTCGTTTAGAGGCTGCCAGAGGGAGCTACTACATCCGTTTCTCCCTAATTCGGAGGTGGAGGGTCAGGGTGAGTTTTTCTCTCCCCTGAGTTTGTGCTGTTAATGCATAAGGCTTTCATACTGAAAAGAGCTCTGCCGCAGGTGTCTGACACTGCGTTGCATCCTGGCTTACCTCCGGGGTGTTGATGCCCCGGGGATGACTTCAGAGGCTATTTCCTCCCCCCCCCGAGCTTGGAAACCCGCTAAACAAAGACAGGTAAATTCCCCCTCTGAAAGTGGCGCATATCCTGCGTATCTGCTTTCAGGTCGGTCTCCGCCTGAAGTGTTTAAGGTGCATTCCACAAGAGCCATCTCCTCGTGGGCTGAAACGGGTGCACTCTCTCTTCAAGAGATCTGTAGTGGGGGCTACTTGGCTTCTCAGCTCTCATTTGGTCCGGCATTATAGGCTGGATGTTGCATCCCTCTTCCCTTTTCCCCCAAGAAAAAAAAAATTCACTGTGGACAATTTGGGACAGGTGGGGAAGGACAAGTGAGAGAGGTCTCAGCTGCTGGCTTCTAGTTTTTGGGTTGGGTCCTAGATTTAATGAAAATTATCAAGGCACAGATAATGGAATATGTTTTATAAATTCATAAATAAAATGTACTAATTTAGGATATGAGCAGAAATCAACCACAACCTATTCATATTTACTATCTTGTGTTTACTCTATAATCTTTAAATAAAACCACTATTCTTTCAAAAAAGTACAGAGACGGGGGTACTCCATGAAATTACATGGTAATATTTTAAAACATTAGGAGAAAATATTGTTTCAATGAATAGATAAGCTCTGGAACTTGTTGTCAGAGGATGTAGTAAAAGCAGGTTAGTATATCTGGTTAAAAAAAAGTTTGGACAATTTCTTGGTGGAAAAGTTCATAAACTGCTATTAAGGTAGACAAGGGGGAAGACCATTACTTATTATTTATTATTATTATTTATTGCATTTGTATCCCACATTATCCCACCTCTTTGCAGGCTCAATGTGGCTACAATGTATCATGGATAGTGGAAATGAAAGGAGAATTGACATTTAGTGGTTACAGAAAGTATTTTGGATTGCACGATAATGGACAACATGATAATGATACAATGTAAGGGCATTCTTAACATTATTAGATATAGGTGGGGATTTCACATGTTTTGGTCTTTGTGGTATATAGTATGGAATCTTGCTACTATTTGGAATTTTTGCCATGTACTTGTCATCCGGATTGGCCACTGTTGGAAGCAGGATACTGGGCTGTATGAACCTTTGAACTGACTCAGTATGGCAGTTCTGAAGTTCTTATGTAATATGCCCAAGTTTGATAGAAACTAAGAAGCTTAGCATTAGTACTATGACACTTTCTGTTTTCACTTTTCTTAGGTGGAATGTTCTTGGCAACTGGAAGCACAGACCACATTATAAGAGTTTATTATTTTGGATCAGGTCAGCCTGTGAAGATATCAGAGCTAGAATTCCATGCTGTAAGTATTTTTTAAAATGTTTAAATATTTTATTGACTATTTTAAGTTTTACTTAATGTAACTTTTATTCATTTTTGTTTTTTTGTATAGGACAAAGTTGATAGTATTCAGTTTTCTAATAGCAGTAACAGGTAAGTAGACCAAGCATATTTGTGTCTTCTCCCTGTTTGTTGTAGTGGTGAATACTGTATGTTTTATTTGCTATATCAGAAAGATGTTCATGGCTTATTTACTTTGGGGTAAATATTCAGCTGGCAGTGGTGAGCATTTTACTGATCGCTGCCTGTATTATATGTCCAAGCTTCGACATTGAATATCCAGTTTAAGTGGATCCAGCTAACACATAGTTGGTTAAATCGATATTCAGAACTTAAGTGGCTGTGGATTACTACATAAAGATTGGACTGTCCTGAATATTGGCACTTAACCGGCCAACTGCTGATTCTGCCCCCTCCCTCCCTCAAAATAGCTGGTTTTTACTTAGGCGCTAACTCTAATTTTCAGCGGTGATAACTGGTTAAGTGCTCCCGAAAATTAGTAGATAGCCCCATGCAAGCGATTGAACTGGTCAGTGGTCATTTGTGGCCGGTTAAATTGTTTAGAATATCGACCAGTTTGTTTTTATTCTGCTTCACTGAAGGATTATTTGGATATAAATATTTTCAATAAATACTGGTGTACTTTTCTTCCCACATTCTTCCTGCTTTATAAACTGTACATTTAGGGAACAATATTCAAAGTGTCCACATAAGGACAAAAAATATGGTACTTCACACTTTTCAAAATACATGTGTACTTTTATTAAAGCTTGCCATAGATACCGAGTACATATGGGTGTTTGCGTTGGTAGTTTTTCTTGGGAAATAACTTGCATATATCTGAAAATGTGGCCTACCCACATACTCTTTGTTCCACAAACTAAGCATGTTCTGTGTGAATGCTACTTCTAATTGTGTCTGAATGTATGAATGTTGTAGAATAAAGCTTATAATTTTGGTGCATTGAGGACAGACATTTTTCAGAATGCTGATGTGTTCATGTAAATGACTACTTCTCTGAGGACAAGCAGGATTGCAAATCCCTTGATGCGTGCCATGTTATCTGATGGAGTCTGGTGAAAGAAAAAGCTTCATTAACATCAGATAGTTTTTTGAAACTTTTAGTGCCTCAAGTGCGCATGTGCTGTTTACTTTTGTGCTATGTTGTGTGGGGCACCTTTGTTTTTCTTCTTCTGTAGACCCCGTGAAATGTGTCAAGTTAGAGCCTGTCAAGTACCAATTTCAGGCCTTTTCAGGTTTTTCTCAGTTTTTTTGAGTTGCACATGAGGTTGTGTGTTCCCCTTAGCTCTTTTAATTATTTCTTTTGTCCGTTTTTGAAATGTTTTGTTCTTCCACATTTTGCCCTTGTTACCCCTTTTTGATGCTTGGTGTTCTGACTGGGCCTTCTGTTTTTGAATATCATGTCATTTGTTTCACTACAGCTGTGTGTGTGTGGTTTTTTTTTTTCACAGCCTATCTCTGATAGAAGCTTAAAAGAAAATGGGGTGGTGTGAATATTTATAATTGCTTCTTGTAGTGCCTTTAAAACTGATCATGAACTCTCTCATTGCCATTTTTGTGTTCCCAGTTGACCTTGGCTTTGTAGCCAAGAAAAGAAGAGAGAGGATCTATGGAATTTCTAACTTTAGTTTGTTGTCATTGGTGTCAGAGAGATCAGTGCAGTAGAACTGAGGAGCTGCAATGGGGCACTGGATACATTGACACCAAGAGATCACTGATTTTCCTTGGTGTCAAGCATCAACAGAGTCAAACCTCACGAATGTGTGTAAAACCAACAGTCAGGAGTGAGGAAACGTAAAGAGGAAACCAAAACAAATCCAGACAATCAGGCCTTCTCCGAGGACAAGCAGGCTGCTTGTTCTCACTGATGGGTTACGTCCACGGCAGCCCCTCCAATTGGAAAACTTTACTAGCAAAGGCCTTTGCTAGTCCTCGCGCGCCGATGCGCACCGCGCATGCGTGGCCATCTTCCCGCCCAAACCGGCTCGTGTTCGTCAGTCTTCTTTTGTCTGCGCTTGGGACGGTCGTGTTTTGCGCCCCTCAAGTTGACCCTCGCGCGTCTTCGCGTTTTTTGCTCAAAAAAAAAAAAAATTAGAAGAAGACCTTTACGGTCTTTTCCCTTTTCCCGTGTTTCCAGCTTTTGCCCCGCTAAGTTTCCTTTCGTTTTCGGGGTAGGCCTTTTTGAGGCCTCGGTTCGGGTTTTTTCTCTCCCTATTTTTGGTGCCTTTACCGCCATTACGAGTTTTGATTTCGGTGGCGTGATTTTTCCGTCCATGTCATCGAAGTCTCCCAGCGGCTTCAAGAAGTGCGCCCGGGTAATCTCGCTCACTGATAGGCACGCGTCGTGTCTTCAGTGTCTGGGGGCTGGGCACTGCCCGCAGGCCTGTAGTCTTTGCGCCCTTTTACAGAAGAGGACTCAGGTAGCGAGATTGGCCCACTGGAACGTGTTGTTCTCGGGCTCTTCATCGGCAACAGCACCGGGGGCATCGAGTGCATCGACGTGGACAGCTTCAAGACCTTCGACCTCGGCATCGACTGCATCGAGGCATCGACCCTCTGCATCGTCGGTACCGAGACATCGAAAGGCTGCGTCGGCGTCGGTGGTACCGGGACCTCCACTAGTGCTGATGTCGTCGGACGGTGGTGCTTCGACTGGAGTGCAGGTGAGGGCTGTCCATTCCCCTGCTGGTGGCGGTGAGCCTTCGGTTGGGTCTCCCCCTACCCTGAGGGCTCCTGCGGTACAGCCCCCCCGAGACCGACCTTCTTCGGCCTCGGCCCCGAGGAAGCGACGGCTGGATTCTACGTCCTCGTCGGTACCGGGAAGTTCCGGTGACATGCTTCGTTTGAAAAAGTCAAAGAAGCATCGACACCGGTCTCCTTCCCGCATCGGTACCGAGAGCTCTGGGTCGCCGAGGGAGTCGGCACCCAGTAGGCATCGGCACCGGGAGGACCGCTCACCCTCTGTTCAGGAGGTGTTGATGCGCTCCACCTTGGACAGCCCGGAACAGCCTCCACGCCCGGAACAGACTCTGACTTCGACGCCTGCATCGGCTTCCATGTCTTTCTCCACAGCCGCTCTGCACGAGAGTCTCCGGGCCGTTCTCACAGAGATCCTGGGAGAGCTGTTGCGCCCTTCCCCTCCGGTACCGGGGGTGCTTGCGCCACCGGTACCGTCGAGTGAGGCGCCAGCTGGCCCCTTGCCCGGGGTGAGGTCTCCAACATCGGTGCCGCTTGCGGTACCGACTGCGGTCGCCTCCCAGGAAGGCTCCCTGACGACGTCAGCGGAGGGAGCTTCACCGGTGCGGGCGAGGGAGTCTACCTCTCGACGCTCCCACCGTGGCCGTGTTTCCACGGAGTCGAGTCGGGCACGGCTTCAGACACAGGTTCATGAACTTGTGTCTGATACCGATGGTGAGGCCTCGTGGGAGGAGGAAGAGGACATCAGATATTTCTCTGACGAGGAGTCTGATGGCCTACTTTCCGATCCCACTCCCTCCCCTGAAAGGCAGCTTTCTTCTCCCGAGAGTCTGTCTTTTGCGGGCTTTGTCCGGGAGATGTCTACGGCCATCCCCTTTCCGGTGGTTGTGGAGGACGAGCCCAGGGCTGAAATGTTTGAGCTCCTGGACTATCCTTCTCCACCTAAGGAAGCGTCCACAGTACCCATGCATCATGTCCTAAAAAAGACATTGCTGGCGAACTGGACCAAGCCTCTAAGTAATCCCCACATTCCCAAGAAGATCGAGTCCCAGTACCGGATCCATGGGGACCCAGAGCTGATGCGCACTCAGTTGCCTCCCGACTCTGGTGTGGTGGATCTGGCCCTAAAGAAGGCTAAGAGTTCTAGGGAGCATGTTTCGGCGCCCCCGGGCAAGGACTCTAGAACCTTAGACTCCTTTGGGAGGAAGGCCTACCATTCTTCTATGCTCGTGGCCAAAATCCAGTCTTACCAGCTCTACACGAGCATACATATGCGGAACAATGTGCGGCAGTTGGCGGGCTTGGTGGACAAGCTCCCTCCTGAGCAAGCCAAGCCATTTCAGGAGGAGGTCAGGCAGCTGAAGGCGTGCAGAAAATTCCTGGCCAGAGGGGTATATGATACCTTTGATGTCGTGTCCAGGGCCGCTGCTCAAGGTGTGGTGATGCGCAGACTCTCATGGCTGCGTGCCTCCGACCTGGAGAATAGGATCCAGCAGCGGATTACAGACTCCCCTTGCCGAGCGGACAATATTTTTGGAGAGAAAGTTGAACAGGTGGTAGAGCAGCTCCACCAGCGGGATACCGCTTTCGACAAGTTCTCCCGCCGGCAGCCTTCAGCATCTACCTCCTCAGGTAGACGTTTTTATGGGGGAAGGAAGACTGTTCCCTACTCTTCTGGTAAGCGTAGGTACAATCCTTCTTCTCGACAGCCTGCGGCCCAGGCTAAGCCCCAGCGTGCTCACTCTCGTCAGCAGCGTGCGCCTCAGCAAGGCCCCACAGCTCCCCAGCAAAAGCAGGGGGCGAGCTTTTGACTGGCTCCAGCAGAGCATAGCCGACATCAACGTGTCAGTGCCGGGCGATCTGCCGGTCGGGGGGAGGTTGAAAGTTTTTCACCAAAGGTGGCCTCTCATAACCTCCGACCGTTGGGTTCTTCCAATAGTCCGGCAAGGATACACCCTCAATTTGGCCTCCAAACCTCCAAATTGCCCACCGGGAGCTCAATCCTACAGCTTCCAGCACAAGCAGGTACTTGCAGAGGAACTCTCCGCCCTTCTCAGCGCCAATGCGGTCGAGCCCGTGCCATCTGGGCAAGAAGGGCTGGGATTCTATTCCAGGTACTTTCTTGTGGAAAAGAAAACAGGGGGGATGCGTCCCATCCTAGACCTAAGGGCCCTGAACAAATATCTGGTCAAGGCACCCTTCTTCCCATGATTCAGGAAAACGACTGGCTATGCTCTCTGGAATTGAAGGACGCCTACACGCACATCCCGATAATGCCAGCTCACAGACAGTATCTGCGATTTCAGCTGGGGCACACGTCACTTCCAGTACTGTGTGCTACCCTTAGGGCTCGCCTCTGCGCCCAGAGTGTTCACGAAGTGCTTGGCTGTAGTAGCAGCGGCGCTTCGCAGGCGGGGAGTACATGTGTTCCCCTATCTCGATGATTGGCTGGTGAAGAACACATCTGAGGCAGGAGCTCTACAGTCCATGCAGATGACTATTCGCCTCCTGGAGCTACTGGGGTTTGTGATAAATTATCCAAAGTCCCATCTTCTCCCAGTACAGAGACTTGAATTCATAGGAGCTCTGCTGGTTTCTCGGACGGCTCGTGCCTATCTCCCAGAGACGAGAGCCAACAACTTGTTGTCCCTCGTCTCGCGGGTGCAAGCGTCCCAGCAGATCACAGCTCGGCAGATGTTGAAATTGTTGGGCCACATGGCCTCCACAGTTCATGTGACTCCCATGGCCCGCCTTCACATGCGATCTGCTCAATGGACCCTAGCTTCCCAGTGGTTTCAGACTGCTGGGGATCTAGAGGACGTGATCCACCTGTCCACGAGTTTTCTCAAATCCCTGTATTGGTGGACGATTTGGTCCAATTTGACTCTGGGACGTCCTTTCCAAATTCCTCAGCCACAAAAAGTGCTGACTACGGATGCGTCTCTCCTGGGGTGGGGAGCTCATGTCGATGGGCTTCACACCCAGGCAAGCTGGTCCCTCCAGGAACGCGATCTGCAGATCAATCTCCTGGAGTTACGAGCGGTCTGGAACGCTCTGAAGGCTTTCAGAGATCGGCTGTCCCACCAAATTATCCAAATTCAGACAGACAATCAGGTTGCCATGTATTACATCAACAAGCAGGGGGGCACCGGATCTCGCCCCCTGTGTCAGGAAGCCATCAGCATGTGGCTCTGGGCTCGCCGTCACGGCATGGTGCTCCAAGCCACATATCTGGCAGGCATAAACAACAGTCTGGCCGACAGACTGAGCAGGATTATGCAACCTCACGAGTGGTCGCTCAACTCCCGAGTAGTGCGCCAGATCTTCCAGGTGTGGGGCACCCCCTTGGTAGATCTCTTTGCATCTCGAGCCAACCACAAGGTCCCTCAGTTCTGTTCCAGACTTCAGGCCCCCGGCAGACTGGCATCGGATGCCTTCCTCCTGGACTGGGGGGAAGGTCTGCTGTATGCTTATCCTCCCATACCTCTGGTGGGGAAGACTTTGTTGAAACTCAAGCAAGACCGAGGCACCATGATTCTGATTGCTCCATTTTGGCCGCGTCAGATCTGGTTCCCTCTTCTTCTGGAGTTGTCCTCCGAAGAACCGTGGAGATTGGAGTGTTTTCCGACCCTCATCACACAGAACGAAGGGGCGCTTCTGCATCCCAACCTCCAGTCTCTGGCTCTCACGGCCTGGATGTTGAGAGCGTAGACTTTGCCTCTTTGGGTCTGTCAGAGGGTGTCTCCCGCATCTTGCTTACTTCCAGAAAAGATTCCACTAAGAGGAGTTACTTTTTTCTATGGAGGAGGTTTGCTGTCTGGTGTGACAGCAAGGCCCTAGATCCTCGCTCTTGTCCTACACAGACCCTGCTTGAATACCTTCTGCACTTGTCTGAGTCTGGTCTCAAGACCAACTCTGTAAGGGTTCACCTTAGCGCAATCAGTGCATACCATTACCGTGTGGAAGGTAAGCCGATCTCAGGACAGCCTTTAGTTGTTCGCTTCATGAGAGGTTTGCTTTTGTCAAAGCCCCGTCAAACCTCCTACAGTGTCATGGGATCTCAATGTCGTTCTCACCCAGCTGATGAAACCTCCTTTTGAACCACTGAACTCCTGCCATCTGAAGTACTTGACCTGGAAGGTCATTTTCTTGGTGGCAGTTACTTCAGCTCGTAGAGTCAGTGAGCTTCAGGCCCTGGTAGCCCAGGCCTCTTACACCAAATTTCATCATAACAGAGTAGTCCTCCGCACTCACCCTAAGTTCTTGCCAAAGGTTGTGTCGGAGTTCCATCTGAACCAGTCAATTGTCTTGCCAACATTCTTTCCCCGTCCTCATTCCTGCCCTGCTGAACGTCAGCTGCACACATTGGACTGCAAAAGAGCATTGACCTTCTATCTGGAGCGGACACAGCCCAACAGACAGTCCGCCCAATTGTTTGTTTCTTTTGATCCCAACAGGAGGGGAGTGGCTGTGGGGAAACGCACCATTTCAAATTGGGTAGCAGATTGCATTTCCTTCACTTACGCCCAGGCTGGGCTGGCTCTTGAGGGTCATGTCACGGCTCATAATGTTAGAGCCATGGCAGCGTCAGTGGCCCACTTGAAGTCAGCCACTATTGAAGAGATCTGCAAAGCTGCGACATGGTCATCTGTCCACACATTCACATCTCATTACTGCCTGCAGCAGGATACCCGACACGACAATCGGTTCGGGCAGTCAGTGCTTCAGAATCTGTTCAGGGTTTAGAATCCAACTTCACCCCCCTAGGCCCATGTTTTATTCTGTTTCAGGCTACACTCTCAGTTAGTTGGATAAGTTGTTAGGTCAATCTCAGTTATGTCCTCGCCGTTGCGAGGCCCAATTGACCATGTTTGTTGTTTTGAGTGAGCCTGGGGGCTAGGGATACCCCATCAGTGAGAACAAGCAGCCTGCTTGTCCTCGGAGAAAGCGAATGCTACATACCTGTAGAAGGTATTCTCCGAGGACAGCAGGCTGATTGTCCTCACAAACCAGCCCGCCTCCCCTTTGGAGTTGTGTCTTCCCTTGTCTTTGTCTTGCTACATACGGGACTGACGAACACGAGCCGGTTCGGGCGGGAAGATAAGTACATAAGTACATAAGTAGTGCCATACTGGGAAAGACCAAAGGTCCATCTAGCCCAGCATCCTGTCACCGACAGTGGCCAATCCAGGTCAAGGGCACCTGGCACGCTCCCCAAACGTAAAAACATTCCAGACAAGTTATACCTAAAAATGCGGAATTTTTCCAAGTCCATTTAATAGCGGTCTATGGACTTGCGAGGACTAGCAAAGGCCTTTGCTAGTAAAGTTTTCCGATTGGAGTGGCTGCCGTGGACGTCACCCATCAGTGAGAACAATCAGCCTGCTGTCCTCGGAGAATACCTTCTGCAGGTATGTAGCATTCGCTTTTAGTGCTTTGAAAATGATGTAAACCAGTTGTTGCTCAACGTGGCTGTGTTTTGGCAGACGTGCCTTTCATCAGGATCCTTATCTATCATAAAAATAAATATATGCATATTAATATACTTATCTATAAAATACAGTACACCAATGAAATACAAAATGAAACAATAAATAAATGATTAAAACTGAACATAGATAATATCTACTAATAAAAAATCAATCAAAAATAAGTAATCAATCAAAGCTGTAACATAAAAAATAAATAAAGAAAATAAATTGATTAATTAAAAGATTAATTTAAAATGGTGCGCAAATAGCAATAAGTTAAAACAAAAAAAATAAATATGAAATAAGGCAACTATACCCTTTTCTGCAATGCTAATTAAAATGCATACATTATTAACCGCAGAAAAAGAAGTGAAAAAATGAAGACTGTTACAAATATAGTACACATCTATTGATAAAAGAAAAAAAAACTTGATAAAATGGGTCTTATAGCGTAGTAAGCAAAATAACAATTGGTTAATATATCATGTATTATTATCCATAACGGGATGATAGTAACAATATGTGATTACAATAATGTACAGTGTTATAAATAAATGACAACTGAGAGGTAGCACATCCAGTGACCTCAATTAGGTGTTGTTATTATTATTATTATTTATATCATTTATACTCTTTCCCGCTCGTTAACTAAGGGGTGGGGGAAGTAGAGTATTTGCATAGGTTGCTGAGTTAGCTTCAAAGAGCTTGTTTAAAAAAGGCCCCTTAGATTCAAAACTATATAAAGAGGAAAGGTCCCACTGAACTTACTTTCTGAGAAGTTCTGAGAGAAGAGGACATTTCTCTGGTAAGTGAACATTATTTTGCATTGTGCTTTGGTAACTAAAAGATTGGGGTTTAAAGGAGAAATTGTAGGTTAGTGATAGGCAGAATACAAATATAAAAAAGCAAATTTTATCAACTAATCTCCATAGTCTTTTCCCCTTAGTTTTAAAACTTGAACTTTGTACCACAGCATTAACAGCCTCTAGCAGGCACTGCAGGATCTAGTTTAGTCTTCCCGCCCACCCCTAGGACAACTCTTCATTTATAGTCAGTTATTGTAATTAGGATAACAAGGAAGGAGTGCTCTTACAGAGTTTCAAATACATTCCATTACCATCTAAGAAGGAAACAGTAAATAAATCACACAATATACCATATAAACTAAGACATTTTTATATTAGGCTAATATCCTTAATACTTTAGCAAGTTTTAAATTATTGAAAAACTCAAAAATACTAAGATGGAGTCAGCAGTCCTGCAGCGAGACGGGTGCTATGCAGTCTTTTGCATTGAGTGTCACATGTATGATTATCTCCCAGTTGGTGAGCGGTTATATGTATGTGCCCGATGCAAAGAGCTCCTAGCTGTCAGAGAACAGATCTGTTCTCTTGAGGCTAGAGTAGCAGACTTGGTGGAGCTGAGGGAGACAGAGAGGTACATAGAGGAGACCTACAGGGATGTTGTAGAGAAGTCCCACCTCCAGTCTGGTAGCCCCTGTGCTACCTTGGAGGAGAGAGGTCTCCTAGAAGGAGAGCATCACCCTGAAGTAAGAAGTACTCCTGTAGCCAGGACCTGCCCACCAGGGGATGTACTATCCTCTCGCACTGAGGATGTGTCTCCAAATGCTGCCCGGGAGGGAAGGGTTAGGATAGCTGTTGTAGTTGGTGATTCGATCATTAGGCATATAGATAGCTGGGTGGCTGGTGGGTGTGAGGATTTCCTGGTGACTTGCCTGCCTGGTGCGAAGGTGGCGGTCCTCATTCACCACCTAGATAGGATTTTAGATAGTGCTGGGGAGGAGCCAGCTGTCTTGGTACGTGTGAGTACCAATGATATAAGAAAATGTGGGAGAGAGGTTCTGGAAGCCAAATTTAGGCTCTTAGGTAGAAAGCTCAAATCCAGAGCCTCTAGGGTATCATTTTTTGAAATGCTACCTGTTCCACGCGTAGGGCCCAAGAGACAGGCAGAGCTCCAGAGTCTCAATGTGTGGATGAGACGATGGTGCAGGAAAGAAGGTTTTAGATTTGTTAGGAACTGGGCAACATTCTGAAAAAGGGGGAGCGTATTCCGAAAGGTTGGGCTCCACCTTAACCAGGGTGGGACCAGGCTGCTGGCGTCTGCATTTAAAAAGGAGGTAGAGCAGCTTTTAAACTAGAAACGTCAGGAAGGCCGACAGTCACTCAAAAGCACATGGTTCGGGATGAGGTATCTTTCAAAGATATCACCAAAACAGGGAGGATAGGATATCCTGATAGTGAGGTTGCAAAAGAGATCGTAGTAGATCAGGTGTCCTAAAATAAAAATCAGACAAAAGATGCAAATTAATACTGTCAAGTACTAAGCATGATGTAAATAGGAACAACAAACAGTGTTTGAAATGTCTATATGCAAATGCCAGAAGCCTAAGAAATAAGATGGGAGAGTTAGAATATATTGCACTAAATGAAAAAATTAGATATAATAGGCATCTCTGAGACCTGGTGGAAGGAGGATAACTAGTGGGACACTGTCAAATTATATCGTAGTGATAGGATAGATCGAATTGGTGGAGGGGTAGCATTGTATATTAAGTTGAGCCTTGAATTAAATAGGTTGAAAATTCTGCAGGAAACAAAACACACCTTGGAATCCCTATGGATTGAAATTCCACGTGTAAAGGGGAAAAGGACAGTGATAGGAGTTTACTACCGTCTGCCTGACCAGGATGAACAGATGGATGTAGAAACGTTAAAGGAAATTAGGGACACAAACAAACTGGACAACACAATAATAATGGATGATTTCAATTACCCCAATATTGACTGGGTAAATGTAGCATCAGGGCACACTAGGGAGGTAAAATTCCTTGATGAAATAAAGGACTGCTTTATGGAACAGCTGGTACAGGAGCCGACGAGAAGGAAAACTTCTAGACCTTGTCCTTAGTGGAGCGCCTGATCTGGTGTGGGAGGTAATGGTGCTGGGGCTGCTTGAGATCATAATATGATCATATTTGATATTAGCTTTGAAGTAAGTATACATAGGAAATCCAATACATTAGCGTTTAACTTTAAAAAGGAGGCTATGATAAAATGAAAAGAACAGTGAAAAAAAATCTTAGAGGAGCGACTGCGAGGGTCAAAAATTTAGATCAGGCGTGGATGCTGTTCAAAAACACAATCCTGGAAGCCTAGGCCAAATATATTCTGCATATTAAAAAAGGAGGACGGAAGACCAAACGACAGCTGGCATGGTTAAAAAGTGAGGTGAAGGAAGCTATTGGAGCGAAAGGAAAATTCTTCAGAAAATGGAAGAAGGAACTGACTGAAAGTAATAAGAAACAGCATGAGGAATGTCAAGTGAGATGCAAAGCGCTGATAAAGAAGGCTGAGGGACTTTGAAAAAAGATTGCGTTGGAGGCAAAAATACCTAGTAAAAATTTTATTAGGTATATTAAAAGCAGGAAGCCGGCAAAAGAATTGCTTGGACTGCTAAATGACCGAGGAGTAAAAGGGGCGATCAGGGAAGACAAAGCCGTAGCGGAGAGATAGCACCCTTACAAACAAGAGCCTCACATAAGCATAACTCGATACCATGGTTCAACGATGAACTGAAAAGCTAAAAACGCAAGCCAGGAAATTCGAACGAGCATGGAAAAAAAACAAAAGATGATCATGCACTCAACACATGGAAACAAACCCAAAGAAAATGCACATACGTAATAAGACAGACCAAAAGATCATACTATAAAACTAAAATAGGTACAGATTACAAAGACTCGAAGAAATTATACCAACTTGTGAACAAACTCCTAGACACCACCTTGGTCACTACAAGAAATACATCTCATCCGCAAACAAACTTGCTAAGTACTTCAGTGAAAAATTTGTAAACCTACACAACACATTACCTCAGGACAACACCGATATCGAAAACTTCCTTAACGAGTTGGACCCAACCTTTGAAGAATACCCAGTTGATCGAACCTGGTCAAACTTCGCTCTCCTCACCGTTGAAACAGTTACCAGGCGATTAGAAGGTTCACCAACACTCACTGTAAACTAGATACCTGTCCCAGCTACCTAATAAAATCCACCCCTATCCGCTTCATAGCGGACCTCACATCCAACCTAAATTACATGCTTCAGCAAGGCCTCTTCCCTAAGGAAAATGGCAATATCCTACTTACCCCAATACCAAAATATATCAAGAAAAAAACAAATGAAATCACTAACTACCGTCCAGTAGCATCTATCCCGTTGGTAATCAAACTGATGGAAATCATGGTAACCAAACAACTTACTGATTATATAAACAGATTCTCAATATTACAAGAATCACAATCAGGATTCTGCCCCCTCCACAGCACTGAAACAGTACTAATTACTCTCCTAGCCAAATTCAAGCAGGAAATAGCAACAGGCATCCTTCTCCTCCAATTCGACATGTCTAGTGCATTCGACATGGTAAACCATAATATATTACTAAGACTACTAGATTACTTCTGGATTGGTGGAAATATACTTAGCTGGATCAAGGGTTTCATAACCACAAGAACATATCAAGTGAAATCAAACTCAAACATATCATCACCGTGGAAAGCAGACTGCAGAGTACCTCAAGGATCACCACTATCACCGACCCTCTTCAACCTAATGATGACCCCACTATCCAAGTCCTTATCCAACCAAGGCCTCAACCCTTTTATCAAATCCTCTTGTTTTCCTTGACTTTTTTGTAACACCAATTGTATTCTTAACCCTGGTATGGCGATGCCATAACAGGTTTTTGTAAGCCACATTGAGCCTGCAAACAGATGGGAAAATGTGGGATAGAAGTGCAATAAATAAATAAATCTAATCAGATGATGTCAATTATACATTCCTTATAAACGCGAACTGACAGAAATCACCAACAAAATCAAGCTCAGCTTGAACATCATGGACTCACGGGCAAATGCATTTCAACTAAAACTCAATAAGGAATTATTAGGAAACGGAAATGGGTCTTGATAAACCGCCTTTCTGAGTTTTTTGCAACTACACATTCAAAGTGGTTTACATATATTCAGGTACTTTTTGCCACCAGGCTCTGTTCTTTCCTGGTTCTCCTCCTACCTCTCGCTTCACACCTTTAGTGTACACTCTGGTGGATCCTCTTCCACTTCTATCCCACTACCAATCGGTGTACCTCAGGGTTCTGTTCTCGATCCTCTCCTGTTCTCCATCTACACTTCTTCCCTTGGTTCTCTGATATCATCCCATGGCTTTCAATACCATCTCTACGCTGACTCCCAGATCTACCTCTCTACCCCTGAAATCTCAACCAGCATCCAGACCAGAGTATCAGCCTGCCTATCTGATATCGCTGCCTGGATATCTCAATGTCATTTGAAACTTAACATGGCCAAAACCGAGCTTCTCATCTTTCCCCGTAAACCCACCTCTCCTCTCCCCCTTTCTCTATTTCTGTGGATGACACTCTCATTCTACCTGTCTCATCAGCTCATAACCTTGGGGTCATCTTCGACTCCTCTCTCTCCTTCTCTGTTCACATTCAGCAGATTGCCAAAACCTGTCGTTTCTTTCTCTATGACATCAGCAAATCTGTCCCTTCCTCTCTGAGCACTACCAGAACCCTTATCCACACTCTTATCACCTCTTGCCTAGATTATTGCAGCCTGCTTCTTACCAGCCCCCCACTTAGCCATCTCTTTCCTCTTCAATCAGTCCAAAACTCTGCTGCGCGACTCATTTTCCGCCAGAGTCGCTATGCTCACATTAGCCCTCTCCTCAAGTCACTGGCTCCCTATCTGTTTCCGCATTCAATTCAAACTTCTCTTACTCTACCGCTCCCCAGTACCTCTCCACTCTTGTCTCTCCCTACATCCGCCCCCCCCCCCCTCGGGTACTCCGTTCTGTGGATAAATCTCTCTTGTCTGTCCCCTTCTCATTTACTGCTAATTCCAGACTCCGTTCTTTTTATCTCGCTGCACCTCACGCCTGGAATAGATTTCCCGAGCCTGTACGTCTAGCCCCGTCTTTGGCCGTTTTCAATTCAAGGCTAAAAGCCCACCTCTCGCTGCTTTTGACTCCTAACCACTACTCACTTGCCCTGTACCCTTTTATCCCCACCTCTTTAATTCCCTTACCTCTTAGTTGTTCTGTCTGTTTCCCTGTCCTATTTAGATTGTGAACTCTTTGAGCGGGGGCTGTCTTTTCATGTATGGTGTACAGCGTTGCTTATGCCTTGTAGCGCTATAGAAGTGGTAAGTAGTAGTAGTACCAGGGGCAATAGAGGGTTAAGTGACTTGCCCAGAGTCACAAGGAGCTGCAATGGGGATCTCAGTTCCCCAGGATCAAAGTCCACTGCACTAACCACTAGGCTACTTATCTGTCCATGTACTTTGAGAATATGTGCAATTTTGGTCACTTTGTCTCAAGTTCATCTTTATTTAGTATACCGCTACAGGGAGCTCAATGTACTGCTGCGGCTAGGAAAGCGAATAGAATGTTGGGTATTATTAGGAAAGGTATGGAAAACAGGTGTGAGGATGTTATAATGCCGTTGTATCGTTCCATGGTGCGACCGCACCTTGAGTATTGTGTTCAGTTCTGGTCGCCGCATCTCAAGAAAGATATAGTAGAACTGGAAAAGTTGCAGCGAAGGACGACTAAAATGATAGCAGGATGGGACGACTTTCCTATGAAGAAAGACTAAAGAGGCTAGGACTTTTCAGCTTGGAGAAGAGACGGCTGAGGGGAGACATGATAGAGGTATATAAAACAATGAGTGGAGTGGAACAGATGGATGTGAGGCGTCAGTTCACGCTTTCCAAAAATACTAGGACTAGGGGGCATGCGATGAAACTACAGTGTAGTAAATTTAAAACAAATCGGAGAAAAGTTTTCTTCACCCAACGTGTAATTAAACTCTGGAATTCGTTGCCGGAGAACGTGGTGAAGGCGGTTAGCTTGGCAGAGTTTAAAAAGGGGTTAGACGGTTTCCTAAAGGACAAGTCCATAAACCGCTACTAAATGGACTTGGGAAATATCCACAATTCCAAGAATAACATGTATAGAATGTTTGTACGTTTGGGAAGCTTGCCAGGTGCCCTTGGCCTGGATTGGCCGCTGTCATGGATAGGATGCTGGGCTCGATAAATCCTTGGTCTTTTCCCAGTGTGGCATTACTTATGTACTTATTCGCAGTACTGAGAGCTCCAGGGAGCCGAGAGATTCGGCACCCGAGAAGCGTCGGTGCCAGGAGGACCGCTCACCCTCTATACAGGAGGTGCCGATGTGTCGGTCTTCTGGCAGCTTGGTACCGGCTCTTGAACCCCCTCAGATTCTGCCACCAGCCCCGCAGCCTTTTCTGATGGCAGCTCTTGATGAGCGCATCAGGGTCCTTCTTCCTGAGCGTCTGGAGGGATTGCTGCGCCAGTCTACTTCAGTGGCAGGGGTGCTTGCGCCTTCTGCATCGACTGTGGAAGCGGCATTTGTGCCTTCGTTTGTGGTGAGGTCCCCGTCGGCATCGACGTCGGCCGCCACCTGGGTTGATTCTCCCTCGTCGGCGGAGGAAGCTTCGCCGCAGTCCAGGCAGGGGTCGACTTCTCAACATCCCCCTCGAGGTTGTCGTTCCTCAACGTCGAGACAGGCTCGGGTTCGGGCTGCTCTTAGAGAGCTTTTGTCTGATACCGATGAGTGCTCGTGGGAGGAAGAGGAAGATCCCAGATACTTTTCTGAAGAAGAGTCCTACGGGGTCCCCTCTGATCCTACTCCACCAATTGAAAAAAGGATGTCTCCCCCTTAGAGTCTTTCTTTTTCCTCCTTTGGTCGGGAAATGTCTAAGGATATTCCCTTCCCTGTGGAGGTTGTGGATGAGCTCAGGGCCGAGATGCTCGAGGTCTTGGACTATCCATCTCTACCCACAGAGGTTGCAACGGCCCCCTTGCATAACACACTCAATGAAGTTCTTATGTGAAACTATCTAATCCAGTGGTCCCCAAAAAAGTTGAGTCCCAGTACAGAGTCCATGGAGAGCCAGTAATGGTGAAGGCCCAACTTCCTCACTATTCCATGGTGGTGGACTCTGCTCTCAGAAGAGCCAAGAGTACTACAGACTATGCCTCGGTGCCCCCAGGCAGAGAGTCTAGGACCTTGGATTCTTTTGGGAGAAAGACGTATCAGGCCGCTATGCTCACAGCCAAGATCCAAACATACCCAGCTCAACACGAGCATCCACTTGCGGAACTCGGTGAGGCAACTGTCCAGTTTGGTCGAAGCACTTCCTCTGGAGCTCGTCGAACCTTTTCACCAAGTGGTCAGGCAGCAGAAGGCGTGTCGCAAATTCCTGGCCAGGGGTACTTACTACACTTTTGATGTGGCATCCCAGGTAGCTGCTTAAGGTATAGTAATGCTCAGACTCTCATGGCTACGTGTTTCTGACCTGGATCAGAAGACCCAGCAGTGAATGGCGGATGTTCCTTGCCGGGGGGGGGGGGGGGGGGGGGGGGATATAACCTTTTTTGGAGAAAAAGTAGAGGACATGGTCGATTAGATCAAAAAGCACCATGATGCTATGGATTCTCTGTCCCGCCGGGCGTCTTCTGCTACTACCGCCTCATCTAGGAGTTTTTTGTTGTTATAATTTTTATTAATTTTTTATATACTTATTACAGAAATTATCATACTGCAAAAGTGTAATACAGCCATTAAATACTCATGACATGAGAAAAAAAAAAGAGAAAATAATAATTCAACAAATTGTCTAAATAAAGACAGATATTGGCTTCCTTAGACCCCAATAATGGGGGGGGGCAGGAAATAGTGAAGATATACAGAATCAAAACATATAAATGAAAATTTTGGTTCCGTCAGTCCCAATAAACTCTTACTCTATCGTTGTTTAGTGTCTAGGAAGGTCTGAAGCTGATCAGGCATATAGTATATATATTTAACTTGATTCAACCTGATGACACATTTACAGGGGTAAGCCAGGAGGAAAGAACCTCCCATATCCAATACTTTTGACCTCATAGATAGAAACTTTTTACGTTTTTCTTGTGTGGATTTAGTCACGTCCGGATAAAGCCAGATCCTTTGGCCTGCAAATTCTCGATTAGTAGATTTAAAGTAAAGACGCATTACTGCGTTTAAATCCTGTTGAAATACAAAGGAAATTATCAATGTCCCCCTTTCAGGTGATTCCTCAATTGTTTGCTCCAAAATGGCTGTGACATTTTGTAAATCAATAGAATTTTCTGTCCCGACTTTTTTCATCGTACTAGGTATATAGTAGATTTTATTCAAAGGAGGAAATACTTCTTGGGGAAAATTTAAGTTTTCTTTTAGATATCTCTGGAATATATCTTTTGGAGATTCTCCCAATATTCTAGGAAAATTCAACATTCGGAGATTTAATCTCCTATTGAAATTCTCTATCTGTTCCAGTTTTTCTTCTGACTTTCCATATTGTCTTTTACCACAGCAATTTTTAAAATCTTCAGTTTGCTTTGTCTCTCTCTGTAAGGCCTCAATCTTCGAAGTAAAATCTTGTTTTGCCATATCTAGTGGAGCCTTTTCACTTCCCGTCCATTGAAAGCAAAGTCTTTACCTCATCCGAAGATTGTCTCAAGGTTTTTTCTATTTCCAATAACTTCAGCCAGATCTTGCCCAGCTCACCTCCGTCTCCTCTGCAGCTGCAGTTATCTTTACAGAGCCAGGCTCCCCTCTGGGCTCCCCAGGATAGCCTTTCCGGGCTCCAAGAGAAACCCCGTCTCGCTCAGGGCAGTTGCAGGGCAAGGAGGCGTCGTAGAAGGCGGGGAGAGAGAAACTTCTATTTCCTGCGGGGGATCGCTTCACCGACCCCACCCGCTAAGGACTCCGCTCCGCTTCTTCGGGACAATGCAGGGAAGAAGCGTTCCAAACCTCCGCTTGCCGGTGTGGACGTCGCGGGGTGAAGGGGAATCCCCCGAGTCGTCCCTTTTCGTTTGGTATGCGGCATTGCGAAAAAAAACAGGTATATAATTTTAAATTCCGCAAGCAAAGGCAGGAGCTCGCTTCCAAAGCATCTGCTCACGGCGCCATCTTGACACGCCCCCATCTAGGAGTTTTTTTGGGAGAGAAGAGGAGTGCTCCCTATTCCTATGCTAGGCGTAGGTACACTCCTGCTTCTCTGCAGCCTGCCCAAGCTCAGTCCCAGCGTGCTCGTTCTCGTCAACAGCGTGCGTCTAAAGCCACTGAGGGCTCACCAGGAAAAGCAAGGGACGGGCTTTTGACTGGCTCCCGTGCAGCATAGCCTCAGAAAAAGTGTCTGTGCCGGATAACTTGCCGGTCGGAGGGAGGTAGATATTTTTTTCACCAAAGGTGGCCTCTTATAACCTCCGACAGGTGGATTCTTCAAATAGTCCGGTTAGGATACACTCTCATTCTGAAATCCACGCCTCCAAATTGTCCACTGGGGGCTCAGTCCTTCAGCTCCCAGCACAAGCAGGTACTTGCAGAGGAACTCTCCGCCCTTCTAAAGGCCAATGTGGTCGAAGCTGTTCCACCAGGGGAAGAAGGGCTGGGATTCTATTCCAGGTACTTCCTTGTGCAAAAGAAAACAGGGGGGATGCTTCCCATCCTAGACCTAAGGGCCCTGAACAAATTCCTAGTCCGAGAAATGTTCAGGATGGTTTCCCTAGGCACCCTTCTTCCCATGATTCAAGAAAACGATTGGCTATGCTCTCTGGACTTGAAGGATGCCTATACACACATCTCGATACTCCTAGCTCACAGGAAGTATCTTCGATTTTGGCTGGGAACACAGCACTTTCAGTACTGTGTACTGTCCTTTGGCCTGGTGTCTGTGCCCAGGGTCTTCACAAAGTGCCTGGCAGTTGTCGCAGCATTGCTACGCAGACTGGGAGTGCATGTTTTCCCTTATCTCGATGATTGGCTGGTGAAGAGCACCTCAGAGGCAGGTGCTGTACAGTCCATGCGGATGACTATTCGAGTACTGGAGCTATTGGGGTTTGTAATCAATTATCCCAAGTCTCACCTTGTGCCAGTTTAGAAATTGGAGTTCATTGGAGCTCTGTTGGGCACACGGACGTCTCGAGCTTATCTTCCCCAGACAAGGGCAGACAATCTCCTGTCCCTAGTGTCCTTGGCTTGAGCGTCTCAACAGATAACATCTCGGCAGATGTTGACACTTGGGGCACATGGCTTCCGCAGTTCATGTAACTCCCATGGCATGCCTACATATGAGATCAGCTCAGTGGACCCTAGCTTCCCAGTGGTGCCAGGCCACAGGGGATCTACAGGATGTGATCCATCTCTCCACCGACTTTTGCAGTTCCGTTCAGTGGTGGACCATTCAATCCATTTTGACCTTGGGACGTCCATTCCAAATTCCTCAGCCACAAAATGTCCTGACGATAGATGCATCCCTCCTGGGGTGGGAAGCTCATGTAGATGGACTTCACACTCAAGGAGCTTGGTCCTTTCAGGAAAAGGATCTTCAGATCAACCTCCTGGAATTACGAGCAATCTGGAATGCTGTCAAGGCTTTCAGAGATCGGCTGTCCAACCAAATCATTCTAATTCAGACAGGCAATCAGTTTGCCATGTATTACACCAACAAGCAGGGGGGCACCGGATCTCGCCCTCTGTGTCAGGAAGCCGTCCAGATGTGGCTTTGGGCACATCGTCACGGCATGTTTCTCCAAGCCACTTATCGGGCAGGCGTAAGCAACAGTCTGGCCGACAGGTGAGCAGGATAATGCAACCTCACGAGTGGTCACTGAATATGGGCTTAGTCCGCAAGATCTTCCGAGCGTGGGGCACCCCCTCGGTGGATCTTTTTGCCACTCAGATCAATCACAAGGTCCTACAGTTCTGTTCCAGACTTCAGGCCCATGACAAACTAGCGTCATATGCCTTTCTCTTACATTGGGGGACAGGCCTTCTGTATGGGTATCCTCCCGTACCTCTAGTAGGGAAGACTTTGCTGAAATTCAAGCAAGACCGTGGAAGCATGATTCTGATAGCGCCCTTTTGGCCCCGTGAGATCTAGTTCCCTCTTCTTCTGGAGTTGTCCTCCAAAGAACCGTGGAGATTGGAGTGTTTTCTGACCCTCATCACCCAGAATGAGGGGTCTCTTCTACATCCCAGCCTCAAGTCTCTGGCTCTCACGGCCTGGATGTTGAGAGCTTAGAAATTGCCTCCTTGGGTCTTTCAGAAGGTGTCTCCCAAGTCTTGCTTGCTTCCAGGAAAGATTCCACGAAAAAGTGTTATTCTTTCAAATGGAGGAGGTTTGCCCTCTGGTGTGACAGCAAAGCCCTAGATCCTTTTTCTTGTCCTACACATACTCTGCTTGAATACCTTCTACACTTAGAGTCTGGTCTCAAGACCAACTCCTTAAGAGTTCACCGTAGTGCGATTAGTGCCTGTCATCAACGTGTAGAGGGTAAGCCTATCTCTGGACAGCCTTTAGTACTTCGCTTTGAATGGTTTGTTTTTATCAAAGCCCTCTGTCAAACCTCCACCAGTGTCATGGGATCTCAACGTTGTTCTCACCCAGTTGATGAAAGCTCCTTTTGAGCCACTGAATTCCTGCCATCTGAAGTATTTGACCTTGAATGTCATTTTCTTTGTGGCTGTTACTTCAGCTCGTAGAGTCAGTGAGCTTCAAGCCCTGGTAGTGCATGCACCTTATATCAAGTTTCATCATAACAAAGTAGTCCTCCGCACTCACCCTAAGTTCTTGCAGAAGGTGGTGTCGGAGTTCCTTCTGAGAGGAGATCCGCCGACAAGCGGAGAACTCAAACACCCCACGGTAAAAACAGAAGAAAGCAAAAAGTGGGAGAGCGACCAAGGATGCCAGAACCTGGAGGATGTTTGTTAATAAAGAATTTATTAAAAGTTTTGAAGACTCTCCATTTCTTAACCAAAGTTTTGAAGACAAAGAATTTAAGATCCGAAATAGAGTGATTTGCTGAATGCCAATGTTCGACCAGGGGAGCGGACTCAATCTTACGTTTAATGCAGCTCCTATGCTCAATAATTCGGGTCTTTACTGCTCTGAGAGTTTTACCCACATATAACCTTGGACATGGGCAAACAATAATGTAAATTACAGATGAAGTATTACAATCTGAGGTATGGTTCAGTTTGAATGATTTCTTAGTTTTTGGATGGATGAAATTAGTAGTATCGATACAATGGATGCATACACTGCAACGTCCACATTTGCGGTGTCCAAGTGGTGATGGTGCTGCCGTAATGTCCGGCAGCGTGGAGGGCACAAGGTATTCTTTCAAATTCTTGTTTCTAGAGTAGGCAATGACCAGTTGTTTATCTTGAAAACATTCTAGTCCTTCTAGGATGTGCCAGTATCTCCTAATTGACCGTGAAATGTGCTTAGCTAAAAAATAATATTTTAATGTACACACTATATCAGGTGTATTCTTCTGTGTTGATGGTTGCAATAATTCTGAGCGATCTTTCTCTATAGCCCTATTGAGTCCATTATTAATGTGTTGAAGTGGATAGCCCCTGACTGAAAATCTATCTTTCAAAATCCTTGCTTGATGGTCGAAATCATCAAAGTCTGAGCAGAGGCGTCGAAGACGAAGAAATTGACTCAAAGGCAAATTACTCTTCAAACTGGGGTTGTGATAGCTTGAATAATGCAAAAACATGTTATGATCTGTGGGTTTTCTGTAAATACTCGTTTTGAAAAAATAGTCAGTTTTTGTAATTGAAATGTCAAGGAAGTGAATGTTGTTACTATCATATTCTAAAGTGAATTTGAGATTCGGATCTTGACTATTCAGCCATTGATGAAATGAGAGGAGAGTTTCCTCGTTGCCTTGCCAAAGAATGAAGACATCGTCTATGTAGCGTCGATAGATTTTAATGTGGTTTGCAAATTGATGGTTGGTAAGGAATTTTTCTTCAAATTTTCCCACATATAAGTTGGCTAAATCAGGTGCCATACTGGCGCCCATGGCGGTGCCTTTAATCTGTTGATAATACGTATCATTAAAGCGGAAGTAATTCTTAGTAAGCGCTATGGTTGCGCAAGTCAGAATCAAGTGATTGGGTATTCTTCGGTGCGTGGTCCTTTTTTATAAAATTTCTTCAATTATATTCAATGCTTCAAGTTGAGGAATGTTTGTGTATAACGACTCAATGTCCATGGTTGTTATCGGACCATCATAGTGTTCGAGGATGTTAATCATGTGGGTAGTATCTTGCACATATGACGGAATAATTGGAACAAAGGGCCGTAAGAAGAAGTCCACAAAAATAGATAATGGTTCTAAAATGGAGCCGTTTCCTGAAACAATCGGTCTTCCGGGTGGATTTTCAGTGGACTTATGTATTTTTGGGAGTATGTAAATGGTTGGAATAACAGGGTGTCTCACCTGTAAAAATTGCCTTTCTTTTTCGGTAAGGAAGCCCATCTTAGATGAAACACTTATAAGTTCTTCTATATCTTTCTGAATTCCTCCAGTGGGGTCATCTTGTAAAGGGATATAAAAATTTGGATCATCTAATTGTCGCTGAACTTCTTGTACATATTTAGCTCGATCCATAATTACTATACCTCCCCCTTTGTCCGCTGGTTTGATCACAATAGAAGTATTGGTGGAGAGATCTTTGATGGCTCTACGTTCTAGCGTTGTGATGTTATAATAACGGGGCTTGATATTCTTCTCAACTTTCTTAAGATCTCTATCCACGCATTGATGAAATGCTTCAATCAGTGGGTGTGAAGGACCGGGGGGTATCCAAGAAGAAGGTTTTTTTTACCACCGAGACCTCTTGTGTTGTACTGAGATTATTAGAGAATGCCTGTATAATCTGTAGCTTACGATTAAATTTAAAGAGGTCTACTCGTGTCTGAAAAGCATTGTATCCACTGGTGGGTACCAGTCAGTTGCCTTGCCAACATTTTTTCCTCGTCCTCATACCCACCCTGGAGATGGTAAGTTGCACATCTTCGACTATAAGAGAGCATTGGCCTTTTACGTGGAGCGGACAAAGCCCTACAGACAGTCTGCCCAATTGTTTCTTTCAGTCCCAACAAGAGGGGAGTCGCCCTTGGAAAACACAATCTCCAATTGGCTAGCAGATTGCATATCCTTTACTTATGGCCCTCTAGGGTCAGCCCAGCTTGGGCATGTCACGGCTTATTATGTCAGAGCCATGGCTGCGTCATTGGCTCACTTGAAGTCAGCCTCTATTGAAGAGATTTGTAAGGCTGCAATGTGGCCATCAGTCCATACATTCTCACATCTCACTACTGCCTTCAGCAGGATACCCGACGTGACAGTCGGTTTAGGCAGTGAGTTCTGCAGAATCTGTTCGGGGTTTAGAATCCAACTCCACCCTCCTAGGCCCATTTCTGTTATGTTCCAGGTTGCACTCTCACTTAGTTGTGTTTCTTTTCAGGTCAATCTCTGTTATGTCCTTGCTGTTGCGAGGCCCAATTGACCAGTGTTCGTTGTTTTGAGTGAGCCTGGCTGCTAGGAATACCCCAGTTGTGAGAACAAGCAGCCTGCTTGTCCTTGGAGAAAGTGAAGATACTAACCTGTAGCAGGTATTCTCCGAGGACAGCCGGCTGATTCTTCTCACAAACCCACCCTCCTCCCCTTTGGAGTTTTTGCAGTTCTCTGTTTTGCTTTTTATTAAACTGAGGAGGGCACGTGCGGGATTCGCGGTGTGTTCTGCCTGCTCGACGGAGCGTTCTGGAGAGTTCTTTATTTTGCTATACAAAATTTTGCCAGTCTCCTGGGCTGTCGCGGATGACGACTCGATCGTGAGAACAATCAGCCTGCTGTCCTTGGAGAATACCTGCTACAGGTATGTATCTTCACTTTATCTGTACCCTTTCCTCCACTTCCAACTCCAGACTACATTCCTTTTATCTTGCTGCAACATACGCCTGGAATAGAGTTCCTGAATCAGTACGGCAATCTCCAGCTCTGGTCGTCTTCAAATCTAGGCTAAAAGCCCTCTTTTTGAGGCTGCTTTTAACGCCTAACTCCTATTCACTTGTTCAGTACCCATACCTGTTTTATCATTCCCATCTTAAGTAATTCCCTTATTCCTTATTTGTCCTGTTTGTTTGTCTATCTTGATTAGATTGTAAGCTGTGTCGAGCAGGGACTGTCTTACATGTTTATTGTACAGCACTGTGTACGTTTAGTAGTGCTATAGAAATGATAAGTAGTAGTAGAAGGCATAGTGGACAAAATGATGATAGCTGACTGGGAGGCAGAGGCTTGTGGAAGTTGAGAATGATTGGGAGAGTATGTATTGGGGGAAATATGGGTTGGGAGAGAGAAGGTGGGCTGAGAGAGAGAGAGCCTGGAGAATGAAATATGCTTATTGCTCTGAATACACCTGAGCATCTGGACTTCTTACAAGATTAGAGGGGGACCACTCTCCTTTAATACTCAGGGTTCTGGGCACCATTCACTTTATCCAGCAGTGACCTTGGCTCTCATATTGAAGTCTTTAGGCTAATATGGATCCTGCCTCAAAAGTAGTGGAGATCACTGTGTTTGACTGTCATAGATCATGGAGTATAGCAGCAGATGCTGACAGAGTAGTGTCTTCAGGTTTACTGTATCATCAGTTTCATATGATAATTTTAACTGTTAGATGTTAATATTTCTGTTTTTTTTTTTAATTTCCTGCATTTTAAAAAATTATTTCTTTTAAAGATTTGTTAGCGGAAGTCGTGATGGGACAGCACGCATCTGGCAGTTCAAGCGAAGAGAATGGAGAAGCATTTTGCTAGATATGGCTACCCGACCTACAGGGTAAGAGTTGGCAAGTAGTTTGTGTTAGAAAATTTTTGTATGGATATTTTCAACTTAAGCTGGCGATTGCAACTGATCATCACCAGTGAAACAAAGAAGCCATACACATTGATCAGCCAATTGTTTTATGCTTGTATAAATTACGTTTCTGGAGCTTTTTGGACATGGGCAGATCTTTTCCATGTGCTGCTGGTATTTTACCTCCTTAGTTTTTGGCTATTTAGTGCAAGTAGGATTTTCACTGAAACACCTCATACAGGTAGGTTTTACTTTAAGCTTTTTTGGTTCTGTTTTTGTGTTTTTTTGGTCTTTACAAAAGATCCCTACCTATATAGGTTTAGATTTTTTTTTCCAGGTATAAATTTTGGTTTCTTTTTGAAAAGTAGTTGATATCTCTGTGAGTCTACTTTTGTATCAGCTGCTCAGTTGAGAAATATTTTTTTCTTATGGATATGCTTTTTGTAGGAATTGTTTCATCATGAGTTTGTAATTGATTTTCTCCAGGGACAAGCAAGACAGCAGTTATCACAATTGGGTGATTGACATCTGATGGAGCCCGATACAGACACTAGTCAGCATTCAGAATAGTTCTAGAAAGCTTTAGTAGCCCTGTCTGCGCATGCACGGACACACTTTTGCTGGCCTCAGCTGCCTTGGACTATCGGTCCACCAATCTCACCCTATCCAGTCCAAACTCAGCTTTTCTCCAATATTTCACTCTTTCAATCATTTAATTCGCAATCTGTAGCTTACATCTTAAGCTTATATCACATAGATGTCAGAGTCCTATTGGACAATCTTTCTGATTGGAATATCGGTCATCATCTTTCTTCAGGGCTGAGAGGATGTGTGTTTGCTTCTCATCAGCACACCATTACTTTTAGAGATATTTTTGTTTTCCCTCCATAGCAGTGCGGGACACCCCCTCCTTCCTTATTTGTTTTTGTTTCTCTGTTAGATTTTAAATGAGCTGAAAAACTTTATTTTTTCGTGGCTCCTTGGCCTATGTAGGCCTGAGCTTCATGGTTTTGAAGAGTTTTCTCCCTTCTCCGTAATTGAGCTGTTTGATTTTGCTTCGGCTATTTTTCCTCCGAAGTTCCATAAAATTTCCAGTGGTTTTAATAAGTGTTTGCAGTTTGGTCATCTCTTTGACTGACCCTCACAGCTGGTGCTTGCCTTACCTAGGATCTAAATGTAATTGACCATGACTGTAATTGTAAACTGTGTCCTCCAGTGCAGAAAAAGGACCCTTAATATTCAAGCGGTGCTGTGCGAGGAAACATTTGGCACATCTAAGACTGGTCCATTGCCATTAGCATTGGAAGCATTGGTCCCCATGGCTTTAGGGGCTGCACCGGACACTGAGGACATGCCAGCACTGAGTACGTCTCTGCCAGCCTTGACGGTGGGCGTCACTAATGTGCATCAGGATTGAGCATCATTGGACCCAATACAGAGTACAAGACAGGATTTGACCTCATTCTCCTCAGCACCAAGGAGTCGTAGTATTGTGTGTCGAATAGAGGTGAAGAAGCATTGACATTGGACATCTCTGAAGCATGGTGCCAGGAGCTCCAGGACACCAGCATTGCCGGTACCTGAGAAGCGTTGGTACTGACACACCAGCCTTGCTTGAAGTAAGGACCTAGCCTCTGATTTGGCCTCATCAACTTTTCAGACTGTTTCCATACCAGCACCAGCCGTGCCTTCACTGATGCCTGTCCCCGAGAAATGGATATGAGCCATGCTGCAGGAAGAGATGTAACGCATCTTGGCGTAGTGTGATGCAGAGGCATTATGGGCATCGGTGTTCACCTTGGTACTTCTACAGCCGATCCTGAATGCCCATGCACTGTCTTTTGGGCTGTGCCTTGACATCGGTACCTCGCTGAGCATCGAAGTGAAACTGGCTAAAATGGTGCTCCTCTTCAGCCTGTTTGAGGAGGAAGTTTCCTTGAACACTCCTGCCTGGAGTTAGGCTAAATGAGTCCAGTAGTCTGAGGTGAGTACAGACTCAGACTTCCAGTGAGGAGGAATACTTTGGTAAATCTGATTTGGACCACTCCTGGGTGTCTGAGGGAGGAACCAGAGGACTTCATGGAGGAGGGCTCCCTGAGTCTTCGCTCTAATCCATCCCCACCTCAAGAAAGGAGATTCTTACCTAGAGGAGTTCTCCTTTATCACCTTTTTAAGGGAGATGGTAAGGATGAGCATGAGGCAGAGATATTGGACATTCTTGACTAAGATTCCTCTTCCAAGGAAGCTGTGACAGTGCCCACTGGGAAACTCTGCTGTATGTGCAGCCTACTCATAAGAAGGCAGATTCTATGTATAAAGTTCAGAAGGCTCCCAGATTTGAGAAGCAGCAGTTTCCTCGCCATTCTGTGGCGGTCGAATCCTCTCTCAAAAGGGCCAGACATTCCAGGACCTACTCACTGGTACTCCCATGGCAGGATGCAGAAACTGGAATTTTTGGGAGGAAAGGTTATCAGGGCTCTATGCTCGCTTCCATCATACAGTCCTTCCAGCTCTACGTGATCTTCCACTTGAAGAACTTGGTGTGTAGTGTGGTGGAGATCTGTTGAGCTCCATGAGTTAGTGGCCAAGCAGAAACACTGAAAGCACATGGCTTGGGCAACCTACGATGCTTTAGATGCAGCATTCAGAGTCTTCACTTTGGGTATCAGAATGCGCAAATTCGGTTGTATGTTTCATATTTTGAACCAGCTGTTCAGGAGAAACGTGTGGATTCTAGCTTATTAATTAACACATTAAAACAGATTGGTCAGTTAGTTTTCCTTTATTCAGAGGGAAAATTTGCCATGGCTGAAGAAGGCACACAAGATTAAACACTGACAGAAGTCAGGTTTCTCCCATGAGCTTCTTGCCAGGCACAGGGAGAGTATAAGCTTATATAGACATAAAAAGTTTACATCATAAGGTAAGTTAAAATTCAGTTTAGTAAATCATCAAAATAGAAAAGAAATGAGACTTTGACCTTTAGCCAAAATAGATGAGTTTCAGGACAGAAAGCATGTCTTAGGTAATGCTTTCTCAATATGGTGAGAGAACAAGAATAATTACTAATTCTTGTCTATCTAAATCATTTTTTCAGAAACATATAGACTGAAAAATAGTAGATGACATAGTAGATGACTGCAGAAAAAGACCTGCATGGTCCATCCAGTCTGCTCAACAAGATAAACTCATATGTGCTACTTTTTGTGTATACCTTACCTTGATTTGTACCTGTCCTTTTCAGGGCACAGTCCGTGTAAGTCTGCCCAGCACTATCCCCGCAACCCATCCACCAGCCCCGCTTCCCAAAAATAAAACAGTTTGCACTAGAAACTTATCTTGGAGAAGTTTACCTTTCTTCATAGGGCCCTTAACTACAGATAAGCAGCTCTGTTGAAAGTAATCATAACTGAGGGCTGCAGATTGAGGGCTGCAGATTTATCTGTTGTACCCCAGAGAGAATTTCTGCAATTTTACAGACCAAAGATATTTAACCCTAAAAGTTCCAGATCCACAATTCACTCCTTTTGTCAAATGAATCTTCCTTAGGAATCATTTAGACAACATTCATCAATTTTTATTAGTGATTCTGTCTCTAATATCTCTTCACAGTTTCCCCCATCGAACGTTAAATCTGCATACCCAGTTGGTTCCTCAGCTGAGTGATTTGTAACATACGTTATTTAAGAGGTCATAGGAGGTGTTTTTAATGTGGTTATCTGTTTAACATAGTATTAGAGACATTGCATACAACACTGTAATCCAGCACAAGTGATAAGTATTACTATAATCACTACAACTATAATCTGCATAATTTTTCTTCCCCAAGATTCCGGTGTGGATTAGGAATTGGTTATTGGACAGAAAACAGAGGGTAGGGTTAAATGGTCATTCTCCAAGGACGATTTTAATGACAGGTTACATATTACTAACAGCAGATCAGCAATTTCATGCTTGAGTTCTTTGAGTACCCTTGGATGTATGGCATATGGTTCAGGTGATTTACTACTCTTTAATTTGTCAATTTGGCTCACTACATCTTTCAGGTTCACTTAGATTTCTTTCAGTTCTTTCGCATCATCATCCTTGAAAACCAATTCTGGTACAGGCAGATCTCTTTCATCTTCTTCCGGAAAAACAGAAGCAAAGAAATCATTCATTTTCTCCGCTGTGGCCTTAACCTCCCTGAGTGCCCCTTTTGCTCCTTCTTGATCTAATAGTCCCACAGATTCCCTCACAGGCTTTTGTGCTTCTGATGTACCTGAAAATGTTGTTACTGTGAGTTTTAGCCTCTGCAGCAAGTTTCTCTTCATAGTCTCTTTTAGCCTTCTTTATTTACTAGTAAAAAAGGCCCGTTTCTGACACAAATGAAATGGGCGCTAGCAAGGTTTTCCTTGGAGTGTGTATGTTTGAGAGAGTGTATGTGAGAGTGACTGTGTGTGAGAGAGAGAGTGAATGTGCGAGTGTGTGTGTGAGAGAGAGTGAGTCTGGTTGCGAGTGTGACTGTGTGAGAGAGAGAGTGTGTGTGTGAGAGAATGAGAGTGTGTGCAAGTGCGTATGTGAGACGTGAGAGAGAGAGAGTGTGTTTCACACAGATACAGTGTGTGCGAGAGAGAGAGTGTGTGTGAGACAGACAGACTCTCTGTGAGACTGAGTGTATGAGATCAAGAGAGTGTGTGAGTGTGTGACACATAGAGAGTGAATGTGATACAGTGTGAGACATAGAGTGTGTGAGAGAGAGAGAGACATTGACTGTGAGAGAGAGTGTGTGTGTGACAGAGATACCTCCCCTTTCCCTCTCTGGTGTCAGACCCCCCTCACTCCCTCTCTCTGGTGTCAGGCCCCCCCTCTCTCTCTCTGGTGTCTGAGCGTTACTGTGCAGGACGCTGAGCTCTGGCTGTGCTTCAAGGAACTGACCAATCCTATTTAATAGAATGCACCTCCAACATTCTGAAGCTGAGAAGCCTCGTGTGGTTGGTCACTTCTGCTTGTGACGAACCCGGAAGTATGTGATGTCAATTCAGGAGATGGATACAGAGAGCAGGAATGCCTCAGCCATGCACTCAGCTTCAGAATGTTGGAGATGCGTTTTATTATATAGGATGCTTTGCCATCTGACATGCCAGTGCTTATGTTGCTTCTTATTTTCTTCAGTTGGGTCCTTTTTCCATTCTTTGAAGGACTATCATTTAGCTGTAATGGCCTCGTTTACTTCATCTTTTAGCCATGCCTTCTAACGTTTTCTCTTCTTTCCACTTTTGCAAATATGTGGAATGCATTTGGACTGGGTTTCCAAGATGGTATTTTTGAATAATGTCCACACCTGATTTAGTGTCCTAACATTTGCAGCTGATCCTTTTAGTTTCTTTTTAACCATTTTCCTCATTTTATTATGGTCGCCCTTTCAAAAATTAAATGCAGCTACAGTAGATTTCCTTTGGGGGTTCATCCCAGATAGTAGCTCAAACTTGATCATGTTATGATCACTGTTTCCGAGGGGACCCATCATCACCACCTCTCGCACTATGCCCTGCACACCACCAATGACCAGATCCCTGTGAGCTTGTTTCCTTTTTGTAGTGTGCTTTAGTGTGCTACTGAAGGTTCCGCGCTTTTGCGGCAGGCGGCATGGCGCTCGTGGATGTGTGGTGGGAGCAATGTGTGGTGTGAGTAACAGGGCTACGTGGACCGTGTTACCCTTATGAGAGTACATGGCCTGCTGTCCTTGGTGAATACCTACTATAGGTAAGTGTCTTCACTTTACTGTCAGTGGCACAGTATTTTGAATTGTTCTTTTCTCTTATTAGTTCATGTTGAGAGTGTCTCTAACAATGTTTATTGATATTGTGGAGCTTTTTTGGGAAACTGGTGGTGGTTTTTATGATGATTGGTTTTCTGTTAAGCTACGCTTACTGAGGTCTCTCTTTTATATAACAGTTGGGAAAGCGTTCTCATCCACTATAATTTTGATTTTTGTAATTGTCCTTTTGTGATTATAATATTCTTCTGATATATATAGTATGTAACAATTCCAAGACGTGTTAGTGTTTCCTAGTGTCTCCCATGGTCGATGGGAATTGAGAATATGGAAGAGCAAATGAACTATAAAGTGCAGAGATGTATTTTTGAATGGAGTTCTTTGTTTCCAGATGGCTTGAATAAATAACATTTGTTTATTTCTAATAGACTAGCCGTTGGGGGGGGGGGGGGGTTTCCGAGCCCCACCTCGGAGTCGCCGCCACCGCCCCTCCACCCGGGCCGAGCAGCACTGTAAACTTACATCAGCACGCAGCAGCAGGCACATCAGCAAAGCTGCCGTCGGGGTGGGCTTTCTTCTCTGCCTGTGTCCCGCCCTCGTGTGACGCAACGTCGGCGAGGGCGGGACAAAGGCAGAGAAGGAAGCCCGACGGCAGCTTTGCTGATGTGCCTGCTGCTGCGTGCTGATGTAAGTTCACAGTGCTGCTCGGGCCGGGTGGAGGGGCGGCGGCAACTCCGGGGGAGGGGGGAAGGGGGAGCGGTTCTGACGTCTGCAGCATACCAGTAGAGACTTCCCTCTCTGTCCCGCCCCCGTATTGAAGCGGGGGCGGGGCAGAGAGGGAAGTCGCTACTGCGTATTTGCGAGTGAGTACAGTCACTCGCCGTTTATATGTTTGATGTGCATGATTGGATAGAGATAGTCACCTGACCCGGAAGAAACTATATAGAAAAAACTCCCTGCCATCACCATTTGGAAATAGCAAATGTTGTTTGTATTTGAGAATCAGTCACAAGTAGAAGAAACAATCTCCACGTATGAAGCACATCAAGCACAAAACAGTAGAGGAGACAAAAAGAACCTCTCACAGCTGGTGTCCAAATTTTCTTTATCAAATCTTCCAAATGGTTCTACAGCAGATGAGACCCAACATGACTCGTGTTTTGGCCATACTGGCCTGCCTCAGGGGTCTAAAATAATACATTATAAAAATGAGGTAATATATAAAACATGTGAAACATACGTATATTCTTTTTAAAACAAATGGAATCCTTCCTAAAAGGTTGTCACGTCATTTGCATCTCCAGAAAATCCATAAAAAATTTATTGAGAATACAAAATAATATAAAAATGAAGAAAATATAAACATATCTAACCAGGAACACATACATATTGTACTACTATGGTTCCAGTTACTTGCATGTATTTATATGTACATGAATATGAACAATAATTAAACTTTTTCACAACTTGACCTCTCTACTAAAACAAAGGTTGTCATATCAAATGAACAGTCAAACTTCATAAAAACTCAAAATACTAAATGTTGTCCACTTTATTAAAATACATTTCAAAAATTCAAAAAAAAGAAAAGTATAAAAGTCTAAGCTTAAAATCATGAACTTCAAAGTTAAAATACTTCTGTGGTGTTCACTTTGAAAGGGATTGTATTTCACCCCGTTCGAGTATATAACTTCCCGCGGGAGGTGGTGGAAATGAAAACGGTAACAGAATTCAAACACGCGTGGGATAAACATAAAGGAATCCTGTTTAGAAGGAATGGATCCTAAGGAGCTTAGCCGAGATTGGGTGGCAGAGCGGGAGGCGGGGATAGTGCTGGGCAGACTTATACGGTCTGCGTCAAGAGCCGGTGGTGGGAGGCGGGGCTGGTGGTTGGGAGGTGGGGATAGTGCTGGGCAGACTTACACGGTCTGTGCCCTGAAAAGGACAGGTACAAATCAAGGTAAGGTATACACAAAAAGTAGCACATATGAGTTTTTCTCCGAGGACAAGCAGGCTGCTTGTTCTCACTGATGGGTTGACGTCCTCGGCAGCCCCCTCCATCGGAAAGTTTACTAGCAAAGGCCTTTGCTAGTCCTCGCGCGCCCATGCGCACCGCGCATGCGCGGCCGTCTTCCCGCCCGAAACCGGCTCGAGCCGGCCAGTCTTCTTTCGTCCGCGCTCGGTACGGTCGTGTTACGCCGTTCGTGCCCCAGAGAGTCGACCTCGCGCGTCCTTTTCGACGTGTTTTTTCCTTGTTTTTCTTTAAAAAAGTTCGGGAAGCGCTCCGGAAGTGTTCCGGAAGACCCTTTCGGGTTTTCTGCCCTTCCCGTAATTTTCACAGCTTTTGCCCCGTAAGTTTTCTTTCGTTGTTGGGGTAGGCCTAGTTTGGCCTCGGTCGAGATTTTTCTCCCTTTAAATTTTGGTGCTTCAATTTTCGCCATTTCGGCTTTTGATTTCGCCGGCGTGATTTTTCCGCCCATGACATCGAAGCCTTCCAGCGGCTTCAAGAAGTGCACCCAGTGCGCCCGGGTAATCTCGCTCACTGATAGGCACTCTGCGTGTCTTCAGTGTCTAGGGGCCCAGCACCGCCCTCAGAACTGCAGTCTGTGTTCCCTGTTACAAAGGCGGACTCAGGTAGCGAGATTAGCCCAGTGGAACATTTTGTTCTCGGGCTCTTCGTCGACATCGGCACCGGAGGCATCGAGTGCATCGACGTCGTCAGCGTCCGGACCATCTTCCTTGGCTGCCGCTCCATCGACTGCATCGAGGCATCGGACCTCTGCATCGGCGCCGAGGCATCGGGCGACTGCATCGACGTCGGTGGTACCGAGACTTCGTCTGCTGATGTCGTCGGACGGAGGTGCATCGTCAGGAGTGCAGGTGAGGGCTGTCCATTCCCCTGCTGGTGGCGGTGAGCCTTCGGGTGGGTCTCCTCCTACCCTGAGGGCTCCTGCGGTACAGCCCCCCCGGGATCGACCCTCTTCGGTCTCGGCCCCGAGGAAGCGACGGATGGATTCTACGTCCTCCTCGTCGGTGCCGGGGAGCTCCGGTGACATGCTTCGGAAGAAGTCGAAGAAGCATCGACACCGGTCTCCTCCCCGTGTCGGCACCGAGAGCTCTGGGTCGCCGAGGGATTCGGCACCCAGCAGGCATCGTCACCGAGAGGACCGCTCACCCTCTGTTCAGGAGGTGTCGATGCGCTCCACTCTGGACAGCCCGGAACAGCCTCCTCGCCCGGAACAGGTTCTGACGTCGACGCCTGCATCGACCTCTCAGCCTTTTTCTGCAGCCACTCTGAACGAGAGCCTCCGGGCCGTTCTCCCAGAGATTCTGGGAGAGCTGTTGCGCCCTACCCCTCCGGTACCGGCGGTGCTTGCGCCTCCGGTACCGTCGAGCATGGCGCCGGCTGGTCCATCGCCCAGGTTGAGGTCCCCGACGTCGGTACCGCGTGCGGTGCCGACCGCGGCCACCTCCCAGGAAGGCTCCCTGACTACGTCGGCGGAGGGAGCTTCGCCGATGCGGGCGAGGGAGTCTACCTCTCGACGCCCCCATCGTGGACGTGGCTCCACGGAGTCGAGCCGGGCGAGGTTGCAGACACAGGTCCGTGAACTTGTGTCTGACACCGAGGGTGAGGCCTCGTGGGAGGACGAAGAAGACCCCAGATATTTCTCTGACGAGGAGTCTGAGGGTCTTCCTTCTGATCCCACTCCCTCTCCTGAAAGGCAGCTTTCTCCTCCTGAGAGTCTGTCTTTCGCTTCCTTTGTCCGGGAGATGTCTACGGCCATCCCCTTCCCGGTGGTTGTGGAGGACGAGCCCAGGGCTGAAATGTTTGAGCTCCTGGACTATCCTTCTCCACCTAAGGAAGCGTCCACTGTTCCCTTGCATCATGTCCTGAAAAAGACATTGCTTGCGAACTGGACCAAGCCATTAAGTAATCCCCACATTCCCAAGAAGATCGAGTCCCAGTACCGGATCCATGGGGACCCAGAGCTGATGCGCACTCAGTTGCCTCACGACTCTGGAGTTGTGGATTTGGCCCTAAAGAAGGCTAAGAGTTCTAGGGAGCATGCTTCGGCGCCCCCGGGCAAAGACCCTAGAACCTTAGACTCCTTTGGGAGGAAGGCCTACCATTCTTCTATGCTCATCGCCAAGATCCAGTCTTACCAGCTCTACACGAGCATACACATGCGGAACAATGTGCGGCAGTTGGCGGGCTTGGTTGATGCTCTTCCCCCTGAGAAAGCCAAGCCTTTTCAGGAGGTGGTCAGGCAGCTGAAGGCGTGCAGAAAATTCCTGGCCAGAGGAGTTTATGACACTTTTGATGTTGCGTCCAGGGCCGCTGCTCAAGGTGTGGTGATGCGCAGGCTCTCATGGCTGCGTGCCGCCGACCTGGAGAATAGAATCCAAAAGCGGATTGCGGACTCGCCTTGCCGTGCGGACAACATTTTTGGGGAAAAAGTCGAGCAGGTGGTAGAGTCTCTCCACCAGCGGGACACCGCATTCGACAAGTTCTCCCGCCGGCAGCCTTCAGCATCTACCTCTACAGGTAGAAGACTTTTCGGGGGAAGGAAGACTGGTCCCTATGCTTCTGGTAAGCGTAGGTACAATCCTCCTTCCCGACAGCCTGCGGCCCAGGCTAAGCCCCAGCGCGCTCGCTCTCGTCAGCAGCGTGCGCCTCAGCAAGGCCCCGCGGCTCCCCAGCAAAAGCAAGGGGCGAGCTTTTGACTGGCTCCAGCAGAGCATAGCCGACATCCAAGTGTCAGTGTCGGGCGACCTGCCAGTCGGAGGGAGGTTGAAAGCTTTTCACCAAAGGTGGCCTCTCATAACCTCCGATCAGTGGGTTCTGCAAATAGTCCGGCAAGGATACACCCTCAATTTGGCCTCAAAACCTCCAAATTGTCCACCGGGAGCTCAGTCTTACAGCTTCCAGCACAAGCAGGTACTTGCAGAGGAACTCTCCGCCCTTCTCAGCGCCAATGCGGTCGAGCCCGTGCCATCCGGGCAGGAAGGGCTGGGATTCTATTCCAGGTACTTCCTTGTGGAAAAGAAAACAGGGGGGATGCGTCCCATCCTAGACCTAAGGGCCCTGAACAAATATCTGGTCAAGGAAAAGTTCAGGATGCTTTCCCTGGGCACCCTCCTCCCCATGATTCAGCAAAACGATTGGCTATGCTCTCTGGACTTGAAGGATGCCTACACTCACATCCCGATACTGCCAGCTCACAGACAGTATCTGCGATTTCAGCTGGGCACACGCCACTTCCAGTACTGTGTGCTACCCTTTGGGCTCGCCTCTGCGCCCAGGGTGTTCACAAAGTGCTTGGCTGTGGTAGCAGCGGCACTTCGCAGGCTGGGGGTGCACGTGTTCCCATATCTCGACGATTGGCTGGTGAAGAACACATCCGAGGCAGGAGCCCTGCAGTCCATGCAGATGACTATTCGCCTCCTGGAGCTACTGGGGTTTGTGATAAATTATCCAAAGTCCCATCTTCTCCCAGTGCAGAAACTCGAATTCATAGGAACTCTGCTGGATTCTCGGACGGCTCGCGCCTATCTCCCAGAGACGAGAGCCACCAACTTGTTGTCCCTCGTCTCGCGGGTGCGAGCGTCCCAGCAGATCACAGCTCGGCAGATGTTGAGATTGCTGGGCCACATGGCCTCCACAGTTCATGTGACTCCCATGGCCCGCCTTCACATGAGATCTGCTCAATGGACCCTAGCCTCCCAGTGGTATCAGGCCGCCGGGGGTCTAGAGGACGTGATCCACCTGTCCACGAGTTTTCTCAAATCCCTTTATTGGTGGACGATTTGCTCCAATTTGACTCTGGGACGTCCCTTCCAAATTCCTCAGCCACAAAAGGTGCTGACCCCGGATGCGTCCCTCTTGGGATGGGGAGCTCATGTCGATGGGCTTCACACCCAAGGAAGCTGGTCCCTCCAGGAACGCGATCTGCAGATCAATCTTCTGGAGTTACGAGCGATCTGGAACGCTCTGAAGGCTTTCAGAGATCGGCTGTCCCACCAAATTATCCAAATTCAGACAGACAACCAGGTTGCCATGTACTATGTCAACAAGCAGGGGGGCACCGGATCTCGCCCCCTGTGTCAGGAAGCCGTCAGCATGTGGCTCTGGGCTCGCCGTCACGGCATGGGGCTCCAAGCCACATATCTGGCAGGCGTAAACAACAGTCTGGCCGACAGGTTGAGCAGGATTATGCAACCTCACGAGTGGTCGCTCAATTCCCGTGTGGTACGACAGATCTTCCAGGTGTGGGGCACCCCCTTGGTAGATCTCTTCGCATCTCGAGTGAACCACAAAGTCCCTCAGTTCTGTTCCAGGCTTCAGGCCCACGGCAGACTGGCATCGGATGCCTTCCTCCTGGACTGGGGGGAGGGTCTGCTGTATGCTTATCCTCCCATACCTCTGGTGGGGAAGACTTTGTTGAAACTCAAGCAAGACCGAGGCACCATGATTCTGATTGCTCCTTTTTGGCCGCGTCAGATCTGGTTCCCTCTTCTTCTGGAGTTGTCCTCCGAAGAACCGTGGAGATTGGAGTGTTTTCCGACCCTCATCACACAGGACGAAGGGACACTTCTGCATCCCAGCCTCCAGTCGCTGGCTCTTACGGCCTGGATGTTGAGGGCGTAGACTTTGCCTCTTTGGGTCTGTCAGAGGGTGTCTCCCGCATCTTGCTTGCTTCCAGGAAGGATTCCACTAAGAGAAGTTACTTCTTCCATTGGAGGAGGTTTGCCGTCTGGTGTGACAGCAAGGCCCTAGATCCTCGCTCTTGTCCTACACAGACCCTGCTTGAATACCTTCTGCACTTGTCTGAGTCTGGTCTCAAGACCAACTCTGTAAGGGTTCACCTTAGTGCAATCAGTGCTTACCATTACCATGTGGAAGGTAAGCCGATCTCAGGACAGCCTTTAGTTGTTCGCTTCATGAGAGGCTTGCTGTTGTCAAAGCCCCCTGTCAAGCCTCCTACAGTGTCATGGGATCTCAATGTCGTTCTCACCCAGCTGATGAAACCTCCTTTCGAGCCACTGAATTCCTGCCATCTGAAGTACTTGACTTGGAAGGTCATTTTCTTGGTGGCAGTTACTTCAGCTCGTAGAGTCAGTGAGCTTCAGGCCCTGGTAGCCCAGGCCCCTTACACCAAATTTCATCATAACAGAGTAGTCCTCCGCACTCACCCTAAGTTCTTGCCAAAGGTCGTGTCGGAGTTCCATCTAAACCAGTCAATTGTCTTGCCAACATTCTTTCCCCGTCCTCATTCCTGCCCTGCTGAACGTCAGCTGCACACATTGGACTGCAAGAGAGCATTGGCCTTCTACCTGGAGCGGACACAGCCCCACAGACAGTCCGCCCAATTGTTTGTTTCTTTTGATCCCAATAGGAGGGGAGTGGCTGTAGGGAAACGCACCATATCCAATTGGCTAGCAGATTGCATTTCCTTCACTTACTCCCAGGCGGGGCTGGCTCTTGAGGGTCATGTCACGGCTCATAATGTTAGAGCCATGGCTGCGTCGGTAGCCCACTTGAAGTCAGCCTCTATTGAAGAAATTTGCAAAGCTGCGACGTGGTCATCTGTCCACACATTCACATCTCATTACTGCCTGCAGCAGGATACCCGACGCGACAGTCGGTTCGGGCAGTCAGTTCTTCAGAACCTGTTTGGGCTTTAGGATCCAACTCCACCCCCCGAGGGCCCTGTTTGTTCTGTTCCAGGCTGCACTCTCAGTTAGTTGGTAAATTTTTTTAGGTCAATTTCAGTTATGTCCTCGCCATTGCGAGGCCCAATTGACCATGGTTGTTGTTTTGAGTGAGCCTGGGGGCTAGGGATACCCCATCAGTGAGAACAAGCAGCCTGCTTGTCCTCGGAGAAAGCGAATGCTACATACCTGTAGAAGGTATTCTCCGAGGACAGCAGGCTGATTGTTCTCACAAACCCGCCCGCCTCCCCTTTGGAGTTGAGTCTTCCCTTGACGTGTATTGTCTTGCTACATACTGGACTGGCCGGCTCGAGCCGGTTTCGGGCGGGAAGACGGCCGCGCATGCGCGGTGCGCATGGGCGCGCGAGGACTAGCAAAGGCCTTTGCTAGTAAACTTTCCGATGGAGGGGGCTGCCGAGGACGTCAACCCATCAGTGAGAACAATCAGCCTGCTGTCCTCGGAGAATACCTTCTACAGGTATGTAGCATTCGCTATCTTGTAGGGCAGACTGGACGGACCATGCAGGTCTTTTTCTGCCGTCATTTACTATGTTACTATGTTCACCGAGCACATTACTGTATGAGTTAAAATTACTACAAAAATGATAAACACACTCCCGATGCTAGACACAGCAAAGAACATTTTACAAAATTGGCGAATGCCATAACGGAATATTGTAAACCACATTGAGCTTGCAAATAGGTGGGAAAATGTGGGATACAAATACAATAAATAAAATAAAAATAAATAAATAAAATAAGAATGTCAGTGCCCACTCAAACATGAAAATTTGATATAAACACAATCCAGTATGAAGTAGACTACAAATATATTCAAATAGCTAAAGAAACCTCCTTCCTCTCCCCAGTCAGAGATGCTAGTACCTTGGACTCTTTTGGGAGGAAAATGTATCAGGCTGCTTTCCTTGTCATCAAGTAGATGAAGCCATTATGTATGGGTTGTGTCCATCAACCAGCAGGGGGAGATAGCACTCAAATTTCACAGTGCCACATGGTCAGCTAGCTCCACTGCCTCTTCAGTATTCTCTATCTCCCCAAGCAGGGTGATTGCAGCTTGATCATGCTCCTTAAAAAATCTGCCTGGGGGTGGCTCCTGGCTTGCCAGTTGTTAGCCGAGGTGTTAGAGGCTATAGCAGCTTCACTTTAAAGGCACATAGGTTAGCCCTTTCCCTGCCTTAACCATCCCCCCAGTGGATGTGAGCACATTAGTTTCACTTTTCCCTGCTCTTTCCCACTCTATACTTGGTGGATGCAGGCACATTGGTTCGCCTTTCCCTGCCTTTCCCACTGTTCTGTACCTTCGGAGTTGATTTGATTGCCTCTTTTGCTGTTTTCTCTACTTTCCTCACAGCGTAAAAAAAAAAAAGCAAGAGGTTTTCTTCAGTTTCTACAGCGTGACCGGAGCTTGTATACTCTGTTCAGTGAGGTAAGAGTGTTTTCTGACTCCTCCGGGGAGGGCCCGCGATCGGGACGTTTTTGGCGCGAAGCCGCCATTTTGAATTTTCCGCCGTTTTTTCGGTGATGGCTGCAGAGATTAAGTGCTGTTCCAAGTGTGGCAAGCGCAGATCAGCAGCGGGGCTCTGTAAAACGTGCTGTTCAGGCGTAAGAGCCGGCCCGAGCATGGCGAGCGATGATTCTTCCCGCTCGGTGGAGCTGGCAGCGGGCGCCATTTTGAAAGCACCACATGGCGTGACCCCCGCTGAGGCGGAGGGTCTGGAGACTGGAGGGGGCCCTCAAATTGAGGCTGGCCAAAGAGCTACTAGCCCCGGACTGGAACCGGGTGCCCGGGGCGGGTTTTTCTCTCCTGACTTTGTATTATTGCTTCTTAATGCATATATGCTTAAAAGAGCTCAGCCACAGGGGTTTTCTACGGCCCCCCTTACTGCCCCTCCAGTGGATGCAGGCCTGGGATTGCCCTCTGAGGCGTTTTTCCCTGATAGCTGGCCGCAAGAGAAGCGCAGAAGGTAAATTCCCCTTCAGAGAGTGGTGCGCCCCCCTTCCCCCCCCGTGGTCGGGATGTGGTGACTGTGAGGGGTCTGGCAGGCCCTCGTGGCCAGAGGAACCAGAGGAAGGTGCAGAAGGGCCACTGGATCCAGATGATCCGTCTGCGGTGAGGATTTTCCACCGCGAGGAGCTGCCAGCGCTTATTTCAGATTGTCTTACAGGTCCTCTCTATTGAAGATCCTGGGAGTGGCGTGGCCTCCTCTGGAAATCTGAGGATGGCAAGTACTAAAAAGCCTGCTCGAGCCTTTCCTTTGCATGACTCATAAGTACATAAGTACATAAGTAATGCCATACTGGGAAAAGACCAAGGGTCCATCGAGCCCAGCATCCTGTCCACGACAGCGGCCAATCCAGGCCAAGGGCACCTGGCAAGCTTCCCAAACGTACAAACATTCTATACATGTTATTCCTGGAATTTTGGATTTTTCCAAGTCCGTTTAGTAGCGGTTTATGGACTTGTCCTTTAGGAAACCGTCCAACCCCTTTTTAAACTCTGCTAAGCTAACCGCCTTCACCACTTTCTCCGGCAACGAATTCCAGAGTTTAATTACACGTTGGGTGAAGAAAAACTTTCTCTGATTTGTTTTAAATTTACTACACTGTAGTTTCATCGCATGCCCCCTAGTCCTAGTATTTTTGGAAAGCGTGAACAGACGCTTCACATCCACCTGTTCCACTCCACTCATTATTTTATATACCTCTATCATGTCTCCCCTCAGCCGTCTCTTCTCCAAGCTGTATAGCCCTAGCCTCCTTAGTCTTTCTTCATAGGGAAGTCGTCCCATCCCCGCTATCATTTTAGTCGCCCTTCGCTGCACCTTTTCCAATTCTACTATATCTTTCTTGAGATGCGGCGACCAGAATTGAACACAATACTCAAGGTGCGGTCGCACCATGGAGCGATACAACGGCATTATAACATCCTCACACCTGTTTTCCATACCTTTCCTAATAATATCCAACATTCTATTCGCTTTCTTAGCCGCAGCAGCACACTGAGCAGAAGGTTTCAGTGTGTTATCGACGACGACACCCAGATCCCTTTCTTGGTCCGTAACTCCTAACGTGGAACCTTGCATGACGTAGCTATAATTCGGGTTCTTTTTTCCCACATGCATCACCTTGCACTTGCTCACATTAAACATCATCTGCCATTTAGCCGCCCAGTCTCCCAGTCTCGTAAGGTCCTCTTGTAATTTTTCACAATCCTGTCACGATTTAACGACTTTGAATAACTTTGTGTCATCAGCAAATTTAATTACCTCGCTAGTTACTCCCATCTCTAAATCATTTATAAATATATTAAAAAGCAGCGGTCCTAGCACGGACCCCTGAGGAACCCCACTAACTACCCTTCTCCATTGTGAATACTGCCCATTTAACCCCACTCTCTGTTTCCTATCCTTCAACCAGTTTTTAATCCACAATAGGACATTTCCTCCTATCCCATGACCCTCCAATTTCCTCTGTAGCCTTTCATGAGGTACCTTGTCAAACGCCTTTTGAAAATCCAGATACACAATATCAACCGACTCCCCTTTGTCCACATGTTTGTTCACTCCTTCAAAGAATTGAAGTAAATTGGTCAGGCAAGATTTCCCCACACAAAAGCCATGCTGACTTGGTCTCAGTAATCCATGTCCTCGGATGTGCTCTGTAATTTTGTTTTTAATAATAGCCTCTACCATTTTCCCAGGCACCGACGTCAGACTCACCGGTCTATAATTTCCCGGATCTCCCCTGGAGCCTTTTTTAAAAATGGGCGTTACATTGGCCACCCTCCAATCTTCCGGTACCACGCTCGATTTTAAGGATAAGTTGCATATCACTAGCAGTAGCTCCGCAAGCTCGTTTTTCAGTTCTATCAGTACTCTAGGATGAATACCATCCGGTCCAGGAGATTTGCTACTCTTCAGTTTGCCGAACTGCCCCATTACGTCCTCCAGGTTTACCGTGAAGTCAGTAAGTTTCTCCGACTCGTCCGCTTGAAATACCATTTCCGACACCGGTATCCCACCCAAATTTTCCTCGGTGAAGACCGAAGCAAAGAATTCATTCAGTCTCTCCGCTACGTCTTTGTCTTCCTTGATCGCCCCTTTTACCCCTCGGTCATCCAGCGGCCCAACTGATTCTTTTGCCGGCTTCCTGCTTTTAATATACCGAAAAAAATTTTTACTATGTTTTTTTGCCTCTAATGCTATCTTTTTTTCATACTCCATCCAAGAGCTTATTTCAGCTCAATGGGCTGACCCCGAAGGACCTTTGAAAGTTTCCAGGGCTATGGAGCAATTATACCCTCTGAGTGAGGAGCATTTGGCTCGCTTTGCAATGCCTAAGGTGGATGCCCTAGTCACAGCTGTGACAAAGAGAACTACCCTCCCGGTTGAAGGAGGTGTTGCCCTGAAGGACATGCAAGACCGTAGACTGGAATCAACACTTAAACGGCCCTTTGAAATTGCTGGTCTTACTATTCGGGCGTCTGCATGCAGTTGTTATGCTGCTGGAGCCTGCCTGGCATGGTTGCAACAGGCAGTGGAACAGCCCGGTGATGGAGCGGAGCCCTTGTCTGAAGTGGCTCCGCGATTGGAGTCGGCCTTGTCCTTTTTGGCTGACGCCCTTTCTGATATTGTCAGAGCTTCGGCTAAACAGATGGCTGTAGCAGTGGCGGCTCACCGTCTTCTGTGGCTACGGCATTGGGCGGCGGACATGGCCTCTAAGCAAAGGTTGGTGAAGTTGCCCTTTCAAGGCCTTCTCCTGTTGGGTGAGGAGTTGGAGAAAATTGTGAAGGGCCTGGGAGATGCTAAACCCCAGCGCTTACCTGAGGATAGGCTGCGGCTTCCCTCCAAGGGTCAGGCGGTTCACTCCTCTTATAGACCTCGCTTCCGTGAAGCTAGAAGGTACCGCCCGGGGCATTCTGCTGGGTCCACTTCTCGTGGCCGGTTTTCAGCAGAGGAACTCCTTTCGCTCGGACAAACGTTCCGCAGCAGCAGGCTCAAGTCCTGGAGTTCAAGGGCGACCCTCTCAATGAGGGTGCGCCGGCCCCCTCCTCGATTCCTGTTATAGGAGGACGTCTTTCCCTCTTTCTCGAGGAGTGGGCCAAGATTACCTCAGATCAGTGGGTCTTGGACCTGATCAGAGAAGGATACCGAATAGAATTCAATGCCCTGATAAGAGACGTGTTTGTGGAGTCCCGATGCGGTTCTGCCGCCAAACGGGCGGCGGTAGAGGAGACCTTACAAGGCTTGATTCACATTGGGGCGGTTTCCCCCGGTGCCTCCCGCCGATTTCGGCTGCGGCCGCTACTCCATTTTCTTTGTGGTGCCGCGAAAAGGTGGGTCTTTTCGCCCTATTCTGGACTTAAAAGAATTAAACAAGTCCCTAAAAGTGTGGCATTTTCACATGGAAACCCTGCGCTCCGTCAGTGCGGCGGTACAGCCAGGAGAGTTTCTCACGTCTCTGGACCTGAAAGAAGCTTACTTGCACATTCCAATTTGGCCCCCGCACCAGAAGTTTCTGTGGTTTGCGGTGATGGGAAAACATTTCCAGTTTCGGGCCTTGCCTTTTGGCCTCACCACAGCTCCCCGAACCTTTTCCAAGGTAATGGTGGTAGTAGCTGCTTTTCTCAGGCGAGAAGGTATCCGGGTTCACCTGTACCTAGACGACTGGCTCATCAGCATGGACTCCGCAACAGACAGCCATCAAGCTACAGCCAGAGTGGTCTCAGTACTGCAATCTCTGGGCTGGGTCATCAATGTAGCTAAAAGTCACCTGACTCCCTCGCAATCTCTAGAATATTTGGGGGCACGGTTCGATACAGACTCGGGATATGTATTCCTACCCGAGCAAAGGCGGTGCAAGCTTCAGAATCAGGTCCGTCTGCTCCTAAGGATGCCCCGCCTGCGAGCTTGGGACATTGTCCAGCTGTTGGGATCGATGACGGCCACCTTGGATTTGGTGCCCTGGGCGAGAGTGCACCTGAGACCTCTGCAGTATTCCCTGCTTCAACAATGGTCTCCAGTATCTCAGGATTATCAGTGCAGACTTTCTTGGCTCCTTGCGGCCCGACTCAACATGGAGTGGTGGCTCTCAGACAGCATGCTGCGGCAAGGAATGCCGCTGGCGCTCCCCGATTGGTGCCTAGTGGTGACAGATGCCAGCCTGAAGGGCTGGGGCGCACATTGCCAGGGGAAGCATGCCTAGGGTCTTTGGACACCCGACGAGTCGGAGTGGTCCATCAATCGCCTAGAGTTGAAAGCGGTGTTTCAGGCGCTTCTGGCCTTTCAAGTGACCCTGGAAGGATTGGCTGTCAGAGTGATGTCGGACAACATGACAACAGTGGCCTACTTAAACCGACAAGGTGGCACTCAGTGCAGAGCACTGGCCGTGCAGGCCGAACAGATTTGCCACTGGGCCGAGCTGCATCTACAGTTTCTGTCGGCAGCTCACATTGCAGGTCAGAGCAACGTGCAAGCTGATTATCTAAGCAGGCATCAAATCGATCCAGAGGAATGGGAACTGGCAGACGAAGTATTCCTGCAGATATGTGCCAAATGGGGCAAGCCTGTAATGGCTCTTATGACGACAAGCTCAAATGCCAAAGTCCCGTGCTTTTCAGCAGGCGGAGAGATCCTCGCTCAGCCGGGTTGGATGCCTCGGCTCAACCCTGGCCTCGGGCCTCTGGTATGTGTTCCTTCCGTGGCCCTTGATAGGGCGTGTGCTCCTGCGGATTCGGCTTCACCCAGGAGAAGTGGTTCTCATCGCCCCGGATTGGCCCAGGGGGCCTTGGTATGCGGACCTCCGAAAGATGGTAGTGGAGGCTCCCCTTCCTTTACCTCTGATACCGAACCTGTTGTCGCAGGGACCAGTGGCCATGGAGGACGCCTGCCGTTTTGGTCTTACGGCATGGCTATTGAGAGGGCGCAATTGAGAGGCAAAGGCTATTCCAATAATGTTATTTCCACTCTCCTGCAGGCCCGCAAGCGGTCCACTTCCATGGCTTATGCTAGGATCTGGCGCCAGTTTGAGGCTTGGTGTGTTTCAAAAGCGATCACACCCATGCGGGCTCCTGTCTCGCCAATTGTGGACCTTTTGCAGGATGTGTACAAAAAGGCTTGGCCTATAATTCCTTGCGGGTGCAAGTGGCAGCATTGGCCTCCCTTCATGGTAAGGTTGCAGGCGTGTCTTTAGCTGCTCATCCAGATGTGACACGGTTTGTTAGAGGGGTGCTTCAGCTCCGTCCTCCCGTGTGGGCACCTTGTGCAGCTTGGAACCTGGGGCTAGTTTTGAAAGCTCTGCAGGGTTCTCCTTTTGAGCCGCTATGGCGAGCTTCAGAGAAAGTTTTGACACTAAAGGCCGTTTTTCTGGTGGCCATTACTTCGGCGAGACGGGTGTCAGAACTCCAGGCGCTGTCCTGTCGAGACCCATTTCTGCAATTTTCAGAGTCCGGGGTCACGGTTCGTACCATGCCTTCCTTCATGCCTAAGGTGGTTTCAGCGTTTCACCTAAACCAGCCTATTTTTCTACTCTCTCTTGTTAAGGAGGAGTTTCCAGAATCCTTTGGGTAGTTGCACCTGTTGGATGTGCGCAGGACTCTGCTGCAGTATCTGCGAGTTACTAATTCTTTCAGGACCTCTGATCATTTGTTTGTTTTACTATCAGGTTCTCGCAGAGGGTTTCCAGCGTCTAAAGCCACTATTGCCCGCTGGCTCAAAGAAGCTATCTTTTCAGCTTATCTGCTTGTAGCCTTTAAGGCACATTCTACAAGAGCGATTTCTTCTTCTTGGGCTGAAACTGGAGCACTCTGTCTTCATGAGATTTGCAATGCAGCAACATGGGCTTCGAAGCTCTCATTTGCCCGACATTACAGGCTGGATGTGGCTGCTAGGAAGGATGCGTGTTTTGGAGCACAAGTGCTAGCGCGTGGTGTGACTTGTTCCCACCCTATATAGGGATTGCTTTGATACATCCCATGCGTAATGGCTTCATCTGCTTGATGACAAGGAAGGGAAAATTAGATTCTTACCTTGGTAATTTTCTTTCCTTTAGTTATAGCAGAGAAGCCATGAGCCCTCCCTGTATGATTGTCTGTATGATGTGAATCTGTTTCAGGTTCTGTTCTTGTTTCCTGAAGTTCTAATCCTTTCTTGGGAGAAAGTTGGAAAATCGTCTTCAGGATTCTTGTTCACTTATAGGAGGATGAGTTCATTCCTTCCAGTTCATGTGTAGGAGGTTGAGTTCATTCCCTCCAGGAGGATGTTTGTATTCCCTCCATAAATACAAAGAGGAGGACGAGTTTATTCCCTCCAGGAGGATGTGTTCATTCCCTCCTTTTGAGTTCATGCCCTTGTTATGGGGCCATCGTTAGCTGTGAGGAAAGTTCATGTTATTCCCATTGCAGTTTGTTATACTGCTTTGGAAGCTTCAAATACTGAAGAGGCAGTGGAGCTAGCTGACCATGTGGCACTGTGAAATTTGAGTGCTCTCTATCTCCCCCTGCTGGTTGATGGACACAACCCATACGTAATGGCTTCATCTGCTATGACTAAAGGAAAGAAAATTACCAAGGTAAGAACCTAATTTTCCCATGCTCGCTGCCTGTATACAATCATATCAGCTCTTCACGAGCATTCACTTGCGGAACTCGGTGCGTCAGCTGTCTAGTTTGGTCGATGCCTTCCCTCCGGAGCAGGCCAAACCTTTTTGCTAGCTGGTCATGCAGCAGAAGGCGTGCCGTAAAATTCAGGCCAGAGGCGCATACAACACTTTTGATGTGGCATCTCTTCTCAAGGTACAGCTGCGTGTCTCTGACCTGGACCAATTGGTCCAGCAAAGGATAGCAGATGCTCCTTGCCGGGGGGATAATTTTTTCGGAGAGAAGGTAGAAGATCTGGTTGATCAGATCAAGAAGCACACAGTTTCTATAGCTTCTCTCTCCTGCCGGGCGCCTTCTTCTACCACATCCACAACTAGGTGGTGGGCCTCGGATTGCTCTCTATACCTTTTCTAGGTGTAGGTACACTCTGGCATCTCGCCAGCCTACTCAGGCTCAGTCCCAGCGTGCTTGTTCTCGTCAACAGCGTACGCCGAAGGCCCCTACTGCTCTCCAGCAAAAGCAAGGGACGGGTTTTTGACTGGCTCCATGGAAGCATAGCCAAAATAAAAGTATCCGTGCTGGACAACTTGCCGGTCGGGGGGAGTTTAATCTTTTTTCACCGGAGGTGGTCTCTCATAACATCCGACCGGTGGGTTCTTTAAATAGTCCGGTTAGGATATACCCTCAGTCTGGAATCCAAACCTCCAAATTGCCCACCGGGACTTCATTTTTTCAGCACTCAGCATGAGCAGGTACTTGCAGAGGAACTCTCCGCCCTTCTGAAGGCCCTTGCGTTCGAACCCGTTCCACCAGTGGAAGAAGAGCTGGGATTCTATTTCAGGTACTTTCTTGTTCAGAAGTGAACAGGGGGGTGCATCTCATCCTAGACCTAAGGGTCCTGATCAAATTCCTAGTCCGAGAAAAGTTCAGGATGGTTTCCCTTGGCACCCTTCTTCCCATGATTTAGGAAAACGATTGGCTATGCTCTTTGGACTTAAAGGATGCTTACACTCGTATCCCGATACTTCCAGCTCACAGGAAGTATCTTCGATTTCGGCAGGGGACGCAGCACTTTCGGTACCGCATACTGCCCTTTGTTCTGTCATCAATGCCCAGAGTGTTCACAAAATGCCTGGCAGTGGTTGCGGCGTCACTACGCAGACTGGGAGTGCACGTGTTCCCTTATCTTGACGATTGGCTGGCGACGAGCACCTCTGAGGATGGTGCTTGGGAGTCCATGCGGATGACTGTTCAGGTGCTAGAACTACTAGGATTCTTAATGAATTACCTCAAGTCCTATCTCACTCCTGTTCAGAAATTGGAGTTCATTGAAGCATTGCTCGATATGATAACAAGTTCGAGCCTATCTTCCCGAGGCCTGGGCAGACAACCTTCTGTCCCTGGGGTCCAAGGTTCGAGCGTCTCAGCAAGTCACAGCTTAGCAGATGTTGAGACTTTTGGGGCACTTGGCCTTTACAGTTCTTGTGACGCCCATGGCACGTCTGCATTTGAGATATGCTCAATGGACCCTAGCTTCTCAATGGTATCAAGCCATGGGGAATCTAGACGATGGCATCCATGTGTGCACCCACTTTGTACATTCTCTTCAATGGTGGACGATTCGATCCAATCTGACCATGGGACGTCCATTCCAAATTTCTCAGCCACAAAATGTGCTGATGACGGATGCATCTATCCTGGGGTGGGGGGCTTATGTAGATGGGCTTCACACTCAGGGAGCCTGGTTCCCCCAGGAAAAGAGTCTTCAGATCAACCTCCTGGAGCTCCAAGTGATCTGGAATGCTCTAAAGGCTTTCAGAGATCCAATTTACAACCAAAGTATCTTAATTCAAACAGACAATCAGTTTGTGATGTAGTACACCAACAAGCAGGGGGGCACCGGATCTCACCCTCTTTGTCGGGAAGCTGTCCAGATGTTGCTTTGGGTACACCTTCGCGCCATGTTTCTACTAGTCTCTTATCTGGCAGGCATAAACAATACTCTGGCCGACAGGCTGAACAAGGTCATGCAACCCAATGAGTGGTCGCTGAATATGAGCGTAGCCTGCAAGATCTTCCAAGCATGAGGCACCCTCTTGGTGGATCTTTTTGCCACTCAAATCATTCACAAGGTTCCTCAGTTCTGTTCCTGACTGCAGGCCCACGACAGACTAGCATCAGTTGCCCTTCTCCTACATTGGGGAACAGGCCTTCTGTATGCATATCCTCCCATACCTCTGGTGGGGAAGACTTTGCTGAAACTCAAGCAAGACCGCGGAACCATGATCCTGATTGCACCATACTGGCTACATCAGATTTGGTTCCTTCTTCTGGAATTATCCTCCGAAGAACTGTGGAGATTAGAATGTTTCCCGACCCTCATCACACAGAACGAGGGGTCGCTTCTACATCCCAACCTCCGGGCTCTGGCTCTCGCTGCCTGGATGTTGAGAGCATAGAGTTCGCTTTCTTGGGTCTTTCAGAGGGTATTTCCCGAGTCTTGCTTGCTTGCTTCCAGGAAAGATTCCACTAAGAGGTATTACTCCTTAAATGGAGGAGGTTTGCTGTCTAGTGTGACAGTAAGGCCGTAGATCCCCTTTCTTGTCCTACACAGACCCTGCTTGAGTACCTTCTACACTTGTCAGAGTCTGGTCACAAGATGAACTCCATAAGGGTTCATCTTAGTGCAATTAGTGCTTATCATCAGTGTGTAGACGGTAAGCCTATCTCTGGACAGCCTTTAATTGTTCACTTCATGAGAGGTTTGCTTTTGTCAAAGCCCCCTGTCAAACCTCTTCCAGTGTCATGGGATCTCAATGTCGTTCTCACCCAGCTGATGAAAGCTCCTTTTGAGCCACTGAATTCCTGCCATCTGAAGTATTTGACCTGGAAGGTCATTTTCTTGGTGGCTGGTCAGTGAGCTTCAGGCCTTAGTAGTGGAATCATTTTATACTAAGTTTCATCACAACAGAGTAGTCCTTTGCATGCACGCTAAGTTCCTCACGAAGGTGGTGTCCATCTGAACCAGGGAATTGTCTTGCCAACATTTTTTTCCCATCCTCATTCCCACCCTGGCGAAAGCAGCTTGCACACCTTGGACTGCAAGAGAGCATTGGCCTTTTACATGGAGCGGACGAAGCCCTTCAGATAGTCCGCCCAGTTATTTGTCTCTTTCGGTCCCAATAGGAGGGGAGTCGCCATCAGAAAACGCACAATCTCCAATTGGCTAGCAGATTGCATTTCCTTCGCTTATGCCCAAGCTCGGCTGACTCGTGCCTTGTGACTGATCATAATGTCAGAGCAATGGCTATGTTGGTGGCTCACTTAGCCTCCATTGAAGAGATTTTCAAAGCTGCAACATGGTCTTCAGTCCACACATTCACATCACACTACTGCCTTGAGCATGATACCCGATGCAACAGTCGGTTTGGGCAGTTAGTGCTGCAGAATCTGTTTGAGGTCTAGAATCCAACTCCACCCTCCTAGGCCCATTTTCTTGTGTTCTAGGCTGCACTCTCAGATACTTATATATAGTTTCAGGTTAATCTATGTTCTGTCCTCGCCATTGCGAGGCCCAATTGACCAATGTTTTGTTGTTTTGGGTGAGCCTGGATGCTAGGGATACCCCAATTGTGAGAATAATATAGTTTGCTTGTCCTTGGAGAAAGCAAACTAGTAGGTATTCTCCGAGACAGCAGTCTGATTATTCTCACAAACCAGCCCACCTCCCCTTGGAGTTGTCTTTTCTATCTGTCTTTATTCTTGCCTGAACTGAGGAATGCGGCCGCACTGCAGGTGGGAAAGCACTCAGCGCATGTGCAGTTGGATGCATGGCACGCTGGAATGCTAAAGCAATCTTATTTGCTGTACTAAATGCTGGTTCGGTGCAGATCGCCAACCCAACTGTGAGAATAATCGGTCTGCTGTCCTCGGAGAATACCTGCTACAGGTAAGTACCTTTGCTTTAATGAACCTAGATTCACTCCTGATTTTTCTTGAGGTAATCTACTTATTTTCACCCATATCAGGATACAAAATAAATTGGTCTAAATCAGCTGTAATGCCTCTATCCCCTCATACTCAAACATCATCTATCCCATTTTGCCATTTTCCTGGGAACATTTAGGCATCCATTATTTGAACTGTATTGATAAATTACTGAATTTAGTAAGAAAATCTATCATCTCCATCACCACCTCTATTCTAGACTCATGGTCCCCTTTATTTTTCACTTAGTGGGGCTGCGTAGGGGACATGGAAATGGTTTTAGCCCCCATTAAACTGTATCTTCATTATGACTTCTCTTCCCTTCTCTCATAGTCTCTATAAAAAACTTGATACCTTGCTCAGTAAATTTATCTGGCAAGAAAAAGAGCCTTAAGAAAACTTAAACTCCCTAAATCTAAAGGGTTAACTCCATAAATCTAAAGGGTGGGGTAGGCCTTCCAGATTTTAAAACTTACCATATAGCTTTTAGATTCTCTCAAAATGTATTCTGGTTTATTGATGAGTATAATTGTGAAGTACCGAGATGACTTTCCTTTGAGGCCTCTCTTGTGCATCCATGCCCTTTACGCCTCCTTCTTCTTATGGACAAATTTACTTATACCAAATCACTGAGAATCCTAAAATCTTTGGCTGGCTCCTTGAAAGAATTATACAATGTCACTAAACACCAAATAGAATCTTTGTCAGATATCCCACTTTGGCACTCCTCTTTGCTTGAGTCCATTATACTAGATCAACAGCGCCAACTGATTTTTAGTGTGAGCTAAAAACGCTAATGCACCTTAGTAAAAGACCCCCATCGCTCTTTTTCTATTATGCTTCCATTTATTACAATAAATAATAAAGTTCCTAAAATAACTTAATTATGACTCACTAGTAAAAAAGGCCCGTTTCTTAACGCAATGAAATGGGCGCTAGCAATGTAATGAGTTCCTGCCATTAATGTTTCCACGGTTGTATTCTGAATATAATTGTTGTTTACATGTGTAAGATTTCTTTAACAATCACATCAGAAGAGCTCCTTACTCGTGAGAATGCAACATACAGTTGCCCATGTGAGAGACTGAGAGTGACTGTGTGTTTTACAGACAGTGTAAGAGAGAGATACACAGAGTGATTGTGTGTGTGTGTGTGTGTGTGATGTCTGAATGTGTGTGTGATGTATGTGAGTGACAAAGTGATTAAATGTTTATCTTCCCGTCCGTTCTGTGCACTTGCCTCCACTGATGTTCGTACCTTCCTGTATATGATTGTTTGTTAGAGGTTCAATCCACTCCACTTCCCTCCTCCAAGTTCCGTTCTGTTTGATTGGTCTTCGTTCCTGTGATGTCGCGTTTGTTTGCTTGGCAACTATGCTGCGTTGCGTTTCCTTGATGTGAGGGCGGGGACAGTGAGAGCCAATGAAACGCTGAATGACAGACTTACGAACCCTACACTGCCACAGTGCCACAGAGTCAGCTTCAGAATGTTGGAGGTGCTTTTTATTTTATAGGATGGGGAAGTTATATCATTGAACAAATGGACTATCATTTGTAAGGCAGGAATACTTTGTACTTGACTTCCATGCTGCATGATTAGAAGATGCACATATTTCCTTCTGTTGGCAACATTGTTTGAAAAGTCTTTCTCAAGACCAATCCTTTGTATTACCGACTGGAAAGATTTGATATTGGAGATTTTGTAATCCACTTATTGTTAAAGACTCCTGAAAACACAGTATTGTGTCAGGTCTTGATAATAAACCTTCTTAAGCATCAAGATTATCCTGAAATATACAAAACATCTATATTACTATAGCAAATATAAAACAATTCTGCACTTACCTTTTATTCGTTATGTTTTGGTGAAGTGATCGTATTATAACTACAGGATAAAATAAGTAATGATAAATGTTTCCTTTCAAGAAATTTGTTTTTCTTTTGTTAGCCTGTTGGCATATTTTTGTCTTTTCACTTTTTGTCCAAAGACGGTCCATTTGTGATACCATTGCACTTGCTTGTTAAAAAGTGAAATTGCTTGCCTGTAATTGGTATTAAAATGAAAGCAGTATAAAGAACCCACAGTCCACCCACATCCCTTTGAAATTTGTATGCAACCCTTTCTTTTCTAAGCTTGTCTTGAAGTAGCCGCAGATTTGATGGCACATGGGAAATCACTATGCCTGTCTAGTCCAACCCTTCTTCAGGAAAAAGGATCTATGCTTGTTCAATTATGCATTTTTTTTTAACTTGATTACTGTAAGTCCTTTCTCCTGAATTGAGCACATTCTTTAAAATTTACTAATCTATTTATTTAGACATTCTTGTATCATCCATTATTACTCAGATATTCGGTTTACAGTGGTTTCCAGCTCAGGTGGACAGACAGCCAATTGTGACTTAATGCAGGAACCATTAGGAAAAGAGATACAATTCTTAGAAAAATGGGGCACGGTAGGACCAAGAGCAATATGTACAGTGAATGAGTCATTCATTTATCCTACAAGTTTTAATTTTCGTCGTTAATGTACTGTACGAGTTCTTGCATCACAGGGCAAATGGAGTGAGTTTCAGTGTATAGGGCCTAAATAGTTAAACATGCAGCATCTGATCCTTGAAGCTTAATTCTAGAAGATGGTTGCACACATAAGAGCTTTTCACAAGATAATCTCTGAGAACAATTTAGGAAGTAAGGAACAAGTAGAGGGGAAGAACTAAACACAAGTATAGAAATCCAGTATAAAAAGAACTTCAAATTTAATTCTTACTATCCAGTGCTTTCAGCTAATCCAAAATACAGCTATGAAAATCATTAAATTTGCAAAGAAATTAGGTCTCATCAGCCCTTTTCTGAGAGAACAGCATGATTTGCCCGTCCTGTAAAGGATTAAATCTAAGATTCTTATGTTGGGCCACTGTGCTCTGCACCTAGGCCTTCCTAAGTACAACTCGGATCTACTTCATCCCTTAAAATACTGTTTGTTCCTTTAAAGCCTCTCTCCCCACCCTTGGGAGCAATTTCCTCCAGTGCCCTTTCTATTCTCCCCCCCCCCTTAAAAAAAAAGAAAAGAAATCAGAGTTCAGTACACATGCAGTAATGCCTCTTATGACCTGACTCCTTCCCTGCTGAAATCCTCATCCTACAGATTGAAGGCTGAAAGTGGCTACCTCAGGTTTAAATTTGCCATAGGCCAGTGATAATAGCCATGTGTTAACCCTGATGGGTAAACTGTGGGCATCCAGGACAATTTGTTTTGCTGCCTTATACCCTAACCTGCTGTTCTTAGTCTCACTGTTGCTTAATGATAGATTATAACTTCTGATTCCCCTTCTTTGTCCTGCCCTATTGTCATGTTCAATTGTGCTTGGAACATTTTTTGTACTATTGTCCTCATAAACGAACTGTTATATACAATTTTTATCAGGGAAATGATTTTTTAAATTGTGTAGTTATGTAGGATTCATTTTTGTTCTTTGTTGTTTTTTTCAGTCAAGAAAATGTACTCTAAATTATTTTCAATTTTCATGATAACTTGAAGACCTATGTGTGACTTTTAAGCTGAAAAAATAAAATGGACTAAACTCTGATAATTTAGGGATGGTGTGAAACTTGGTCAAAGATCAGTTGTACTTTGTTTGACACAATTGATGATTTGTGCTTTTCTACTTTCAGACATGGTGTGCAAGGAGCAGAAGACAAAATCACAAAACTGAAAGTCACAATGGTGGCATGGGACCGCCAAGACAACACTGTTATAACAGCTGTCAATAACATGACACTCAAAGTTTGGAACTCTTATACTGGCCAGCTGATTCATATCCTGATGGTAAGAAAATGCGCGGATGGTGGTGGTCTTCCTCTATCTGAATAATTTTGTTTCAGCAACATGCTTTTCTTAACACAGAAATGTTTCCAGAGGGGAAGGTTTGTCTGGAACAGCCCCATTTCAGAAGAAAACTTTTAAATTAACTAGAAAGTATCTAGGAAGCAGCGTTTCTCTTTCAGTGATACCTCAGAATATTTTTAAGCTACTGTATGATGGATTTACTACATATTGCCATTGAACACTATTGTTGTTTTTTTTTTTTTTTTTTTTTTAAATGAATTCTCAAGAAAAGCTGAGACCCAGGATATAGACCTCATAAGTGGATGGCTATGTCCATTGGAACCTAGGCTGTTTTTCAAGCTGACAGAGCTTTTCAGAACATTGAACCACTCTTTTGTGAGTCCTCCCATATTGGCGCCATGTGGGGCAATCTTGGTTCCATCTTTCTTGGGGCTCAGTAATTGTATTTCCTTGTCATCTATATCAGACCAGTCCAGATTAATGGGTTGTGTCCATCTACCAGTGGAAGGAGACAGAGAAAATAGTTCCAAGTAAACCGCCCCTTAAGGGTATTGTTCAGCCCGGAATGTTCAGTATTTTCTCTGTCTCCTAGCGGATGGTGGATGGATCGTGTAGCTGCTCTGGATTGCTGTCTGGTAGCTCTTGTCCCAGATTATTCTGGTGACAGTGGAGCCAGGGGTGTGCTGGTAGCCGTGTTGGGGCTAGTTATAGATGGTACTCAGTGGTCCTGAGTTCCTCATCAGCTAGCTAGGGTGATATCCAGTGACCGTGGTTCCTTCCCCTCCCCTGCCTCCCCTGGCTGTCTTTCTAGCAGGGTGATGGTTGACTGTGGCATGGAGTAACTTATCTCCCCTGTGGGGGATTCTTCTCTTCTGTGGTGATAGGTATATCTGAATTTCTGGTTCTTTATTGATTCCTGTCACTAGTGAACATACATAGTAACATAGTAGATGACGGCAGAGCAGGTTGTTCAAAGAAAAAAAAAAGGAAACTTTTTCCCCTTCCTTTTCTGCCTCTGAGGTAAACCTTTTTTTTATTCCTGTCACTAGTGAAGAAGGTTGTTTAAAAAAAAAAAAACAACTTTGTTTTTCCTCCTTTCTCTTGCCTGTTACCAGATTTATTTTTAGTTCCTTCTTCTCGGGACCTCCTTTGTTTTTGGCGGGTGATGTTTGTTGCCTTTGGCTTCGCTTCTCTGCTCTGCTGTCTCAGGTTTTGTAGGGCCATTTTGTTCCCTCATGGTGTTTTTGCTCTTTTCCCCGACGTCTGATTCTGATCTTGGACCCTTCCGAGCTGGTACCAGTTGCTTTGATTTTTTTTGTGGGGCACGGCTCATGTCTGGATTACGAAACTCAGTTGTTTTTCTCCTCTTCACGGTCCTAGATGGCGGGCTGGTTTCAGAGGGCGGCCCTCTTGCTGGAACTTGTACCTTTGTGGTTCGGCGGTCTTAGTCTGCTGTTTCCAGAGTGGGAGAAGTCTCTTGCTGGCTCCGTTTGGCTGCAGGCTTGGTCTTTTTAGTCCAGGGCTATTTTTTCATTCCTGTCAGCCTTACGCGGCCGTTGGTCAGTTCTTTTTCAGACTGTGCGGTCTTCTGCTTCTGGCATCTAACTGAGACGCCCCTGATATTTGATACTTCTTTTGGCAGCAGTTTTTCCTCTCTTCCTTAGGAGGTTCTGGTTCTCTCGTCCCCATGGATCCCTCCTGTCTGCTCTGGTTTGTCTGCAGGGTACTTTCCTTCTGGCGGGGGTCCGAGTTGCTCTTGGTGTGCAACTGCTAGCTCATATCCCTCTTCTGAGTACCCTTGGGAGAGCCATTCTTACCAGTCTTTTGCTTGCACTCATTTCAGTGTCTCTTTACGGGAATGTGCTTTTTTTAGGACTAGTTTGCCACAGTTCTTCCTTGCTTTCCCTTTTTTCGGGCGGGAATTTTAGCCTGGCACAGGTGGATTTTGCCTTTTCTAGTTTCGGGCGCCTCTCTCCTGGCACATTTGGCACTCCTTCCTTTTTCTGTAAGGGGCACAGTTCTTTCCTTTCATCTCTGCATGTTGAACACAGCTCCATTGTCACATGTTGAGCGTAGTTCTTTCTCTGCAGGTCTAGTGTGGGGTGCAGTGCTATGTCTGCCTGTGGAACGCAGCTCCTTGTCTGTGTGTGGCATGCAGCTCTCTCTTTGCGTATGTAACGTCTGGAGTGCAGCGCCTTGCCTTCGTTTTATACACAGTTCCATTGCAGGCAAGGCGCTGTGCTCCAGACGCCGGCAAGGAGCTATGCTTCAGTTCTACAGGTACCTCTTAACATCCAGCTCTTTCAGTGGGGCACTGCTCATCAGTGCCCAACAGGAACTCAAAGAACACAAACTGAGCCATGCACCTCAGGCAGAGAAGGAGTTGCACACCTCTGGCAAAGATAGAAATGTGCTAAACAAGCAGAGAAGCTGAGAGTAACAGACAGAGGATGAGCCAGTCTATGGATTGATCAGCTATGATTAATGGAAAGAAAATTATCAGGTATGATACATAATTTTACCTTGCAGCGTTTCCATCCTAAAGTGTTAGTGTTACAAGAAAGGATTTATTTTGGGGAAAATAGCTCTAGAGCAACTCGCCACTGTTTATAATTTAAGAGCAGGCGCTGTATTTATAAGTTTTAGGATATTAATTTCTCCACCAATCACCAAAGGTGATAATTGCAATAAATTAAATAAATTAAGTATATATAAAAGATACCATATACTCAGAACACAAGGAGACCGTATTTTTAGCTTCAAAAAAGGTTGATTTAATATACAATTGCACACGAGAGGTAGGTTTTAAGAGATCTTTACAGGTAATCTGTGCATAAAATAGAAACAAAGTAGCAGGTCTAGATCAAAAGTTATGTTACTTACAAGTCCTTGTTACACAGTATGAACAGCATAGGTAAGCACATGTTTGCAGGACAGGAACAGGGCTTCTGCAGTAAGTGGATCATCTGAGTTGCTTGCAGCTGAAGAGAGTCTGAGTTGCTTGCAGTTGATGAGAATCTGAGTTGCTTGCAGTTGAAGAGAATCTGACTCTTGGGAAACAGCTTGTCCTTTTATACCTTGCAAGCTGCAGGAGGATATGCCATGTGGATCTTTGCTGGCTTCCTGGTTTTTTGCACACGACCTCTGAGTCCTGGTCTCATGTTTGTACACGACCCCTGAGCCTTGGTCTCATGTCTTATGACATCACGAGAGTTGCTGTCTGGATTTTACTGGCAAATGGTCTTTTGATGTCCTGCTCAGTCTCTGGGGCAGATACACATTACAAGTCCTTCCTTTCTGCACATGTCTGAAAGCTGATGGGAGGGGCAGGTATACGTTTGACAAGCAAATGTCCTGTTTATGGTCTTCCTCTGAGTTCTTTGTTTTCAATGGGGTATTCAGGTGCCCACCTTAGTCATGCCTTTGTTAGGTGGGAGGGCAGAGGAAGCTCTTTTGTGTTTAAGTGTTTGTAATTAACTATCCCTGCTCTCAGAAGTTCCCAGAAAAAGGAATGGGGAGAGAGGGGCTTGAATGAAACTATTTCTCTGCTGCAGTGTAAAAGCTGCACAAATATATGGTGTATATATAATTCAGCAAAATATAATAACTGATACCATTACATTAGAAGCTGTGAATGAGAAAGATAGCAATGAAACATTCCATCTACTTCAGGGTCAATAAAAGATCAGAAATCTACTGGAGGCCAGACACAACTATCAAGATTTTTTACAGCTGACAAAGTTACTATAACATGACACCAGAAAAATTCAAAAAACCACATAATTGAAATGGCAGTAAAGAATAGTATACCACTATCTATTTTTCACAACCAGCCTTTTAGGCTTAAATGGAGAAATGGCTAAAAAGCTTGGAGTTTCTCTGGAACGAGAAAGTATAAGGAAACTTATACTTGAAGAGGCCAAATGTAAGAAGGAAGAACTAAGAAAAGTCTGAAGGGACGTTTTGTCTTTATTAAAATGGATGCATGCACACGTCACAGAGTCAATTATTTTGCAATTAATGTTAGATTTGCTGATGAAAACAAAAAAACAATAACCCGGACATTAGGAGTAAAGGACACTCAGACACATCATACCAGTGAGTATCTGCAGAAGTTAGTGGAAGGTGTTTTAGAAGATTTTGAAATTAAAAAGGAACACATTCTATGTATTGTAACTGATAATGCTTCAAATATGTTAAGCACAATTGAAAAAATGAAGGAAGTTGATGAAGAAAGCAGCATACAAATATCAGACGATGACAGTTCTGCAATTCAAGAAAGCTGTGAAAGTTTGGATGATATTGCTGAAGAAGCATCTAAGCTTATTACCATTCAACATATGCGTTGTGCTGTTCATACTCTGCAACTAGCAATAAGAGATGGATTGAAGGATCGTCATGCGGCTACACTAATTAGCAAGTTGAGGCAAGTAGCTGTTGCAGCCAGGATCCCTAAACAGATGCTATTCTGAAAGAATAGCTACTCCGTATACCACACAAACGCTTTAAAACACCTCTAACACGACCTTACCTAATACCTTCTAACTAATTCCTCTTCTACCTTTATTACCGACTGTATCTAAGATTATGTAATGACTATACCATATTAACACCCTGTAAGCCACATTGAGCCTGCAAAAAGGTGGGATAATGTGGGGTACAAATGCAATAAAATAAAAAATAAATAAAAGAGACGTGCTGGAAAAGGAGCCATTTTGGATCAAGCAACGCGCTGGGGAAGCCCTTACTTGATGATAAAGCGTTTGCTTGAACTAAAAGACTTTCTTGAAGAACTGGACTATGTAATGTTTCATTAAAAGAAAACCAGTGGGCTCTAGTTACAGAATTAGAAAGGCTACTTTCTTACCCTTTTGCTGTTACCAAGAAGCTGCAATATGAAGATTTAACACCAGGTAAATTCTTCTGGAATGGAAGTACTTGAATATACCTTAACAAAAGTGGGGGGTTAATTGCTGATGGCATTGTATCTTCAATGAGGAAAAGAGAGGAGCTCTTGCTGGATAATCAAATTCTCTTAGCTGCTATTTATGTTGATCCAATGAGCCGAATTTTGTTGAGCAGTGACCAAATTGGTACAGGAAAACAGGCACTCTATGACATAGCAGTTCGCAATGAAAGGGTTGCTACCTGAAACTCATAAACCACTGGATGAAGCTAAAGCTATAAATACTGGTGGTAATGTAACTCAGGTTCATCCTCTTCAAATGAAGAAGAGAATTTTCAAGCCTATTTGGACAAAATGGAAGCTTCAAAAGCAAAGCGATGTCGGTTAAGCGTGGAAAAGCAACCTGTAAATGTCCATATAAAGAAATTCATGCAAGAGTTTTTTAAAGGATTAAAAGAAGTGGAAAAGTTTGACGCCTCATCAAAACTGACTATAGAAGAAGCCATCATTGTTTATCCAGAGATTGTCAGTGATTAAGCTAGAACCGTAACAGCAATGCCACCCACCCAAGTCAGTGTTGAAAGACTGTTTTCAGCACTGAAATAATCAAATCAGGTTTAAGGGCTTCTATGAGAGGGACTTCCGGTGGAGCCGGGCGGCAAAATGGCAGCGCTGCCGTGAGCTCCGTCGCACCGCAGTTTGAAGCCCCGAGCTGACGGACCCGACCCGTTCCAATGACCCACTGCAAGCTGGCGGAAGGCCGGGGGATAATTAATGTACATGGGACAGCGTCCGGAATCGATGGTAACGGCGAGAAATTTAAAATATAAACGGAAGACGCGCCCCACCAAACAAAATGGCGACTTGAGGCGGGAATCGCACGCTGCATGGCGACAATAAGCAGAGTGGAGAAGGTAACATTTAGAGGAAGACGCAGCGCAGTGAGAAAGAGTTAAGTACCGGGCACTTGCAGGAACAAGAGAAGAGCAATCCAAAGGACAGCGGGATCCACCCAGGGCGGGTAAAGAACTGAAGGCCGGAGTGGTGGTAAATGATTGCTGGGCGGACGGGGCCTTGGGAGGTCGGTGCCTTGATCCGTAGAATTGGTTGCGCAGTGATAGCTGGTAACTCAAAGAGAGCGACTTCCCTGAGTACCAAGCAAGATAGAAAGGGGAAGAGAACGAGCAACCGGAGGACACCGGGGGCTTCTCTGGCACTCCTGGACTGTTAGGACTGTGGCCCCGCATTGCATAAATAGCTTTCTGGGGAAGCTCACTTAATTTGCGAATTATACCAGAGGCTTACGCGGGCCAGGGCTCTTGGACATTTGAACTTCTACTTACAATTGCACTCACAGCCTGGGCAAGAAGTGACGGAGGGCTCTCCCGACTTTTGCATGGAGCAATATCTGAAACATATGCCCTCTGGAACTACGCGCAGGGGAACAAAGTTTGATAAGGAGAAGGCATCCCCACCTAAACCCCGCCAGAAAATGGCGGACCAGAAGCAACTGGAGTGGGAGAATTTACTGAAAAGCAACTAGCTCAGATTACCGCTGCGGTGAGTGCGGCCCTTAGTCCAAGATTTGATCTACTGGCAGGTCAGATGAAGAATATGAGGTCTTCAATGGCGGACACAGAGAAGAGAGTGGATGAGACTGAGAAACCGGATCTCGGCAATAGAGGACTTAAGATCACAGCACCTACAAGAAATAGCGCGTCTGCAGGAACAATTAAAGTTGCACCAGGACAAGCTAGAGGACATGGAAAACCGGGCACGACGGTGCAATTTAAACTTGTTGGTCTGCCAGAGAGGATTCCGAGAGGTCTCTGGGGCCTCTTCTGAAAAGTGGCTGAAAAAAGAGTTGGCTTTGTCGGACAGTTACGGAGAACTATGCATAGAGAGAGCACATAGGCTGGGGCGCTGGCAGCAGGGCATGCAACGACCCAGGATTGTTATTATCAAAGTGCACAACTATCTGCACAAGGAGGAGATCCTCCGGGGCTTCAGGACGAGGCGAGACTCCCTTACATATGAGGAGTCTCCGATAAAAATTTTCCAAGACTACTCGGCCGGAGTCCAGGAGCAGAGGAGACGCTTTCATCCAATATGTGCAGCTCTAGCCAATAAAAACAAGAGATTTATGCTGATATATCCGGCCACACTGAAGATACAGCATAAAAACCAATGGCATTCATTTCAGAAGGTCCCAGATGCCCAACGATTCGTGGATGTAAACCTGAAAGAGTCAGATCCACAGGAGTGACTGTGGTCCAGGGGAGCACGCGCCATGGTGATGGACCACCCGGTCAGGAGTTCTGAGGACTGGTAAGGTAGATGTGATGACACTGTCTAGGATTTGCAGGCTCATGCACGAGGCATTTTGCCTCTTAATATCCCAAAGGAACCTCTGGAGTGAGGCCTTTGTAGGGTGCCTCGGGAGTGGGTCTCCTATTGTTATTATCTATGTGGAAGTTACACTTTGATATATTCTCAGTTGCACTGTTGGATTAAGTTAATATAATGTGAGATTTAAATGTGACCCGGAAACCAGACTCTAACATACATCAAAGTAGAACATAATAGGGGGGAGGAATGATACAGAACAAAGGAGGGGGAAGGTCACGTCAGGGCTTCATGTAGGTGACAGAAGTTCACACAGGTTCAATCACGATGGGAGGGATACGGGGGGGGAGGGGGGGAGGGCGCAAAGCAACAACAGAAAAGAAATAACACACAGGGACACCAGTTAGCACACTTAGAGACACGAAGAGAAAGTTTCCTAATTAAGATAATATCAGACAGGAGAGACATAAATTGGAACTTACTTGTTCAGTGAAGGCCGCCACAGTTGATGGAGTGCTAATACACTCCAAGCGGCGGCTGGGGAGGGGCTGGGACCCAGCTGCTAAACGATATAACTTTGCCTTAGAGTGGTACCATATTCCTATCTGTACCACACTGTAAATTAATATCATGGAATGTTGGGGGTATAACATCCCCATGCAAGAGAAAAAAGATTTTAAAACATCTAAAATACTTAAATGCTGATATTGTTTGTCTACAGGAAACAAAGTTAACAGACTTAGAACATGACAAGCTCCAACAAAGTTGGGTTGGGCAGGTACTCTACGCTTCAGCGGAGGGCAGAAAGAGCGGAGTAGCGATATGTTTTCACAAACGTTTGGCCTATTCAGTCAAAAAGGAGTTGCAAGACCCTGCGGGGCGGTATCTTTTGGTCAAATTATGGCTACAGGGGAGGGAATTATATATTTTAAATGTATATGCCCCCACGCCACCAGAGAGGTCATTCTTCCCTAATTTGTTAAGGCTGATGACACCATATCAAGATAAAGACTTGATTGTGATGGGAGATATGAATTGTTTGTTGGACCCGGACTAGATAGCACAGGGGTGAGAGGGGCTTGCGCATGTAGGCCGCAAGGAAGGGAGAGTGCTGAAAGAATTTGGACATTCTCTCTCTGTGATAGATGCTTGGAGGAACTTGCACCCAGAGACTAAGGAGTACTCACACAGATCGAGGGCCCATGGAACATGGGGAAGGATAGATTATATTTCGTGTCAGAGACACTGTTCTCTCAGGTTACCAATTCTAAATGGAAGAGATACTGCATCTCTGATCATAGCCCCGTATGGATTGAATTGGAAGGCGCACGTAGCTCGGCAACGTCTAGACGTTGGAGATTCCCGATTATTTAGCTAATGATAAATCATTCCAAAAATTTTTAAAGGCCCGGTGGGATGAGTATACACATTTTAATAAAGCCCATCAATCTAACCCTCACTATTCTGGTGCACCGGGAAGGCCCGTCTTACGGGGAGACCTGATTGCATATGTTGCGGCTAGGAGGAAAAGGTCAACACGTAGTTTAATTAACCTGAATAGGCAATTGACGGGGGCAAGGCGCCGATATTTGGCGCAGCCAACAGAAACTAATAAAGACAGATACTTGGCTATACAAGCCTCCGTCAATTCCATGCTGCATGAAAATGAACTGAGAAATCAGACCTTCCAAAAATATAAGTTTAACAGGTTTGGCAATAGGGCCGGAGGACTTTTAGCAAGGATGGTTAATAAGAGGGGCGGAAACCGGACGATCCAGTAATTCGGGATAAGAGGGAGGTATTACCAATAAGCTAGAAGAGATACAGAGCACTTTACAAGAACACTTTAAGCATTTATACAAAAGGATAAATTGAAAGGGAGACAAGAAATTGGAGAGTTTTCTAAAGAAAACTAATATGCCGCATTTGGGAGAGGAAGAGATAGCTATGTTAGACTCTCCGATACAGCTAAAGGAGTTGCAAACCCGCGATTAAGGGACTAAAATCCCACTCAGCTCCTGGGGTAGATGGATACTCGGTGAATTTTACAAATGTTGGAGCTCTCACTGCTAGGCCCCCTATACGCATACCATCAAGCGGTCATCTCGGAGGGGAAGTTTCCTCTGCACGAGAACACCGCGTGTATATCCTTACTATTAAAACCTGGGAAAGCTATAGAAGAACCAGAGTCGTACAGACCTATCTCATTAATTAATGTGGACATTAAGTTATTGGCAAAGATTCTAGCTGGAGCGCCTTAAAATATACCTTCCTAAAATCATTGGACCAGCACAAGTAGGGTTTATACCAGGGAGACAGTCGGTACTGCACGTTCGGAGACATTGATGTCCATGGCCCAGTGTAGACACCAGAAATTCCTGGCCTGGTGTCAGTTTAGATGCCGCTAAGGCATTCGATAGGGTCAGCTGGGACTTCCTATTTGAGTTGTTAGAGTGGATAAATTGCCGACTAGACTTAATACGGACAGTTCAGGCCCTTTACAATGACAGGAACGCACAGGTAGTGGTTAATGTGGACAACGACAAGATTTACTGTGGAAAGGGGAACTCGTCAGGGGTTGTCCCCTCCACCTCTGTTATTTGACTTGACACTGGAAACCGTTGCTTAGGTTTGCTAAACTCGGATACTGGGATAAGCGGAGTGAGACTGGGAGAGCAAGAGGTGAAAGTTCTAGCCTATGCGGATGACATTCTTATGTTACTCACTGACCCTCAACGCTCCTTAACAACTGCCGGAGGTGATCCGGGAATATGGTGATCTGTCAGGGTTTTCCCTAAATTACGATTAATCGGGAGCGATGGTCCTTGATGAGACTACCAGGGCGCATTGGCAAGGGGAGTTCCCCATTGCATGGGTAGATTCTAAATTGAAATATTTGGGGGGTGATGATTTCCAAAAATTTGGCTTCATTATACAAGGACAATATAGGTCCCCTTATGGATATGACTAAATGTAAAACTGACCATGTGGCGAGACTTACCACTAACAATTTGGGGACGAATTGCGCTTTTCAACATGATGATTGCTCCAAATGGCTTTATGTATTCCAACAGTTGCCCCTCTTTTTTAAATCTAGGGATGACAAATTACTTATTAAACTACTACAGGGATACCTTTGGCAAGGGAAAAAAAACCTAGATTAACATATGAGCAGCTTACAACACCACGGACCGTGGGAGGAATGGGTCTTTTAAATATTAAGTTCTTGACGGTTGCCAGTTCAATGAGACACATAAATGATTGGTACCGGGGGACTACAGACTTTCGGTGACTTCTGTGGAGGTCTCCAGGTTCCCAGGGATACATTTTAGTTCATTACTACACACCGGAGTTACTCCGCCCCCGGATGCATTCAAATACATCCCCTGTTGCGAGGCTACTCAGGGAGACCTGGAAGTGGACATGTAGGAGACACCACTTCTCGGCACGGGTAACACCTTGGTTGTCGATTTGTAATAATCCGGCTTTTATACGGACAGGGAGGTGGAATATTTCGTAAATGGGAAAAACAGGGAATGCTATACTTGGCACATATAGTGACGGAGGAAGGAAAGATATATTCTTACCCCCGAGCTTCAACAAAAGTATAAGATCTCAGGAAATACCCTTTTGCGTATTACCAATTAAAACACTATTTGGCCTCTCATAGATGGAAAGATTTAACGGAGGATGTAGTAGAAGTCCTTTCAGAGGATTTCACCCTGGGAGCTCAGCTTATGTTCCCTTTGAGTTTCACCATCAGCAGCTTAAGGATCAACGGCTGAACTAGATACAAGGGGTTGGCCAGGAAGGTGGTCACGTGACTTAGAATGTGTGATTTCCCCCGAGGTCTGTAAAATGTATCTGAAATCACTGTACGGGCAAAGATTGTCAATACCGCAGAGAGAGAGATTGTACAGATGGCTCCTAAGAACCCATGTATCCCTGAGCAGGGCATTTAAGGCAGGATTTGCGTAAAACGGAAACTGTCCGAAATGTAATTATGAGATGGCCTCTCTGGGGCATATGTTTTGGAGCTGCAAACATGTCAAAAGTTTTTGGTTAAGGGTGGGGCAGGAGATAGACAGGATTTGGAATTGCACCTTTCTTAGAGACCCACTAATATTATTCAATAACTTTAAATACACAACAACGCCGCCAGAGGGATTTAAAGCTTTCTTATGCATTGGAATGTATTATGGCATTACTTCTATTCTGCAGTTCTGGAGAGATGTATCAGAACCTTCCCTACAGGTATGGCGGGGCCAAATGATTAAACAAATGCGAATTGACCGATGTGGAGTCCGAGAGATAGATAGTACACCGGGACAGAGGTTCAGGGCACAATGGGAACCAATGTGGGAGACCCTGACACCTAGAGGAAGGAGCTACTTATTAAACTTTTAAAATCGGTATTACAGTATATCGAACATTGAACACATGGCCTGGGGGAGGAGGGGGTAGTCACACATAAAAGGTCTGAGGCAGTAAGTGATGAGCAGATCCTCCCCACATACTATAGGCGTGACGGGGGCATAGGCGGATACCTATACACTGGTTTAGAGAACATGGGGACCTTGGACCCCGTTGCTTAAGCGCGTTTCTCCTGATTACAAGTTAGAGGAGCTGGCAAAGGTGTCATATCCTGTGTTGCTGGAGGGAAAGGGTTGGGTGGGAGGAAAGGGATGGGGAAAAGGGGGGGGGGGGGTTCTAAGCAGTAGCACTCACGGGAAAGAAGAATAGGAGGGATTCCACCAAGAATATAAGACCCTAAGGCTCGGTTGGAAGAGTTATAGGGTGGGTAGAAGGGAGAATGGGAGGCACAAAAAGTTTGATGATGGATGTTGTAATGGAATTATGGGAATGGATATCTTAGGGCAACACTGTGTGCACCCATGATTGTTGCTGTGATAACATATACCATCAATAAAATGTTGAAACTTAATCTAAATAGAGTGAACAATTGGCATATGCTGTGTGGGCGCCTTCAGAATAGTGTGGACACCTGCGCAGTGCGCACTAAAAAGGCTAATGCGCCTCTGGAACGGTTTAGTAAATAGGACCCTTGATGTGCACTGTGCAGATAAACTAACTTCAAAAAGAAAGAAATAAAGCCTGATGGAGATAGTGGTACCATGCAGATGTGATGTGGTTCTCCTGTTTAGTGGGTGATAACTTGCTGACTGGCAGAGCCACAGTATAATAGAGTAAAGGAATAAAAACTAAGCACAAAGAATGGTACCAGTGATTTATATTTATTTAAATTTTGTTACATAATGCTCAGGTTGCTAGTTGATACATTCCAAAATCACAGGCAGATTTATGAATAATAGTTATGTATAACACCTTTGTATGCATATGCCATTGTCAATTAATATAGTAATACGGAGGGGGGAGGGGAGGGGGGGAGGGGGGTGAAGAAATAAAGGAATTGATGATAGCAATTTTTGCTGTATTAGTACAGGCATGCAATGTTAATTGCCTGAGTTATCCTTGTTAATATGGAATTGTTTTATCTCTGCTTTCATCAATAAAAATTATTAAACTAAGGGCTTCTATGAAGGAGGATCTGGCACAGGGCCGTGCCAACACGGTATGCGAGGTAAGCGCCGCAGGGGGGCGCCTGCCTTCAAGGGCGCCGCTCTGTGGCGTTGCCGTCGAGTTCTATTGAAAAAGTTTTTAAAAATAGACGTTACCGCGTTGGCGCGCTGGCGACTATGCACATGCGCTGCCTTCCCGTTCCTGGAGGTTCATTTAATAAGGTCTTACTGCCACTGCACGCTTCCTCTTGCCGCGCGAGGGACTCAGCACTTAGCTTCAGCCTATTGAAGGGTACGGCACGGTCACATGACCACAACCACGTCGGAACCCCATCTCCTCACCGGTTCCCAGCAGCACACCACCCAGGTCAGTCAGCGGATGAGTTTGGTTTCGCTTTAAGAGTCTAGCAGGCCCGGAAGTTCTAAACTGTTTGGAGACAGATGAGACGAATTGATTTCTTCACAGCCCTGCATGGGCTGTGGTTTCCAAAACTACTGACCCTAGTGTTGCCTTTGCTTCCACTCCCGGTCCTCGCCGCCCTTTGATTGATGATTTACCGGAGCGGTATCTGCATGTAACGAGGGGGGCTGGTGTCCGGGTGAATCCAGAGGATCCTGGCTGCACTCTCTCCGTCCTTTACCTTTCGCTGGAGGCTTGGTCGTCATGCGTACAATTCTCTCTGGCTGGGGGAGAAGGGAGGTTTGTAGTCCCCCTTCCCCCCCCCCCCCCCCAGTGGTTGTAGCAGGTGAGGCCCCCGATCCCCCCCCCTCCTCCAGCTCCCCGCTCCAGGGTGGGTGTGTCGGCCAAGGCTTCTGCTGTTGTCCAGGTTTTGCTGATCGTGCTTGAAAGGGAGGAGGAGTAGTCAGTAATCTGTTTCTTATCTGCCCATCTGTGTCCCTGCTGCTCTTCTTTTTTGGAGGGGGGGAAGGGGGTTAACTTTATGCTTGTTTAGTGTGTCACCAGGCGGAAAGCACCTTTCTCCAAACTGTGGAGTGGATGATGCATTTCTTAACAAAGTGAGCTCCAGTGATTTTGCTCTGTCTCCTAATGGGGGGGGGGGGGGGGGCAACCGATAGTCTGCAGGGGGGTACCAGAGACCCTAGGCACGGCCCTGATCTGGCAGAAGCAATTCTGTTTCTAACAATATATTAGTTAATTTGGATTATGTTTAACAGCTATTCTACAGCTATATATGCCAAGTTTAAATAATATATAAGTTGTTTTAGGTTTTCCAAATGTTTTTGGTTTATGTAGGTTAACTTTGATTTTGTTCTAATTTCCAAAGAATGTTGTTCTAGAATTTCCAAAGGATGTGGTTGTTCCAGATTTTTATACTTGCTAATGCTATGATGACTTTATACTTGATAAAAAAACAATAACCTTGTTTTTTTATGTGTATTTTTTTGTTTAAACTTTAGGATTAATGAATATTTATAGTTTCTTTTAATAAATAAAATAAAAAGTCACAATGACATAGATTTTAAACCCAAACATTAACATGCTGCCTTGCATGCTGCACTCTTTCAGTCAACATGAAAAAAAATACATATTAAAAACTGAGGAGTCGGAGGTACCATAAACTGAGGAGTCAGAGTCGGAGTCGAAGGATTTTTGTACAGACTCCACAGCCCTGATAGGCGCAATGAGTGCGTTGTTCAAGCTGTAGCAAGCATTAACTGTTGGAGAACAATATAAATGAGAGAATAATTTAACAGAATTCTGTCATGCTATAAGTTAACACAAGTTTGAGTAGGCAGTCACAGGTTAACAGCATACAAAAAAAAATTCATTGCTGTATCATTCCCCAGATGCTTTTTGTGAAAGAGGGAACAATGACGCTTAAAGGCATATTTTCAAAGCGTTTATAGTTTATTTGTTTTTCTATACAGTCACTTATTGCATAGCAAATCAGAACGGTTCACATAGTAAATATTATGATAAAAATTGGAAAAATTATTTAGGAACATTTAAAAATAGAAAAGAAAGACAAATGTTTCTTACTAGAGAAAACAAAATAAAGACAATAAGTTTGTACAACAATCATACATTATAACAATAACATAAATAAAAAAACCATTTCAAAAACTTCAGGAAACCTGTGTAGTCGACCAATCAAAAATTCAGCAAGTGATAAAAATTGGTTACTGTGAAACTTTGTAAGTCTGAGCTCTTTGAAAATATGCCTCCTAGTCTGCTGTATAATTTCAATGACCAGTATTTAATGTGATCAGGTCTCAAAAAATATGCTGGTTCTTTGGTTGTAAGTCACCTTGTACTTGGATACCTTTAATGAGAGAAGATAACTAAAACACAAGATAAGTCTTGGTTTCTACTAGATTTTATCCGTTAAAAGGCTTTCAATACAGTCCATTCATATCAAAATAACAGTTCAACAGATAATGGACCAATGGGTCACTGTGAAAACATATATATCTATGGAGAGATTTGGGTGGGGGGGGGGGGAGAGTCTCATCTATCACAGGGTCAACACTCCACAACTCTCTTAAGGGAGATTAATTTGAAAAACCCTTTGGCGATCGTTGTAATCATCGACAAAAACCTCCCTCCATCCATATAATATGTAACTCCAAATATAATTGCTATTTGAATAAAAAAGCAAAAACATTGTACTAAGTGACTGGTGATAAACTTGAAAAATAATGCAGGGCGGCACTTATCTTTTGGCTCACTAGGTCCCAACGGACATCCTTTTCGCTGTCGCTTTATCAAGGGATTGGAGCCTCAAAACCTGCAAAAAAGGTATAATAAATGTCACACATAAAGACAGTGAACATCCAATATAAATCTAAAAAATCACGAAGACCTTGCTCACAGTAACTAAACGCCTGCTGTATGCTGCTATTGCCGCCAGACTGCCAAGAACATGGCGCTCTTTTAACAGGAAGTACCGGGAACAGAAATGGTCCTCGCATCTCTACCAGATGATCTTCACGGAAACCGTGACAACGGGATTCGTCTCGGTGTTAGTACTGCTAGATTTCTCAGCAGCTTTTGACAATCTGGATAGTGATATCATGTTAGCATGACTGACAGAAACAGGTATCAGTGGAACAGTGCTTGCCTGGTTCAGATCCTACCTATCAGACAGTCAACAATCCATAATGTTTGGCAGCAACTCATCACCACCATGGACACTGACCTGCGGGGTACCACAAGGATCGATACTGTCACCTATTCTGTTTAATATCTACCTCAAGCCACTAGCTGAGCTGATTCGGTCAATGGACACTCAGATCTACATCTATGCGGATGATGTGCAGCTATACATACCCATTGAACCTGACTTACCTACAGCCTTGAATAAACTGATTACCTGTCTAACATCAATTCAAGAATGGGCTAAATACAAGAAACTTTGCCTGAACCCAAGTAAAATTGAGCTTCTCTGGGTCCCTAACACAAATGAATACATACCTGACATCAAAATCCCTTTTGGGAAGTATGAACTCCCCCTCAAATCACAAGTCAGGAACCTTGGAATACAGTTAGATTCAACACTCTGATTCCCCAAATCCAAGCAACCTTCAAGAGCTGCTTCTACTATTTGCGACAGCTACGCTGCCTCTCTCCTTACATCGAGAAGGGAAATCTTATCCCAGTTGTGCATGCCATGATAAGACTGGATTACTGTAATGTACTATACAATGGTCTGACTACAAAGGGCCTGCACCAGCTCCAGTTGATTCAGAATGCAGCAGCAAGACTCATGGAAGGTTGCAAATGATGTGACCACATCACACCGTTTTTGCAAAAACTTCATTGGCTACTAGTACAATACGGGTCTGAATTTAAAACCCTATGTCTGATCTTCAAGGCCCTGAAAGGAAATGTCCCTGAGTACCTGAAGGATAGGATGATTCTCCACACACCGCCAAGGACACTAAGGTCTTCTCCAAAAAACATTACACAATGTGATACCCGCATGTGAGCCTTCTCAGGAGTAGCCCCACACTCTGGAATGCACTGCCTGAAAGGTTCTTCTTAACACAAGACTATTGTCCTGACTGATGAGTGTGAGCCCTTAGGTCCCCCAGGAGAGCGTAAGGAATGCCTCAATGTTCCCCAAAGGACAGCCGAGCACCCCGAGACTTCACCCGCGGCGACCACCGTTCACCAGGGGTTGAGCCCCCAGCTGCAGGTAGCCAACGGGACTTCCGGAACCGCGGGGGTGGACAGACTGACCGGACACCAGGGGACTAGCCTCCCAACCCCAGCAGGGGAGAGGAGCAGGCAAGGTGAGCAGCGTAGTCCAGGGACAGGCAGGAGGTCAAGGCAGGAGGCGAGTAGAGTAGTCCAGGGACAGGCAGGAGGTCAAGGCAGGCGGCGAGTAGAGTAGTCCAGGGACAGGCAGGAGGTCAAGGCAGGCGGCGAGCAGAATAGTCCAGGGACAGGCAGGAGGTCAAAACAGGCGACAAGCAAAGTAGTCCAGGAATCACCACTAGGCTGGAGCCTCACGAAACAGAAGCCGAAGCAATATGCCTGCAGGAGGCTATGCCTTAAATACTACCAGTGATCAGCAAGCGAGCCTCAGCTGACAGGGGTGGAGACTTCGGATGATCTCCCTCGAGGAACCCTTTGGAGTGGTTCAAGGCCGGTCTTCAGGCGGAGCCTTGGTTCCAACCACCCAATCAGGGTCCTCCAGGGCGGGGTCTTGGTTCCTGCGTTCACTAGGCGGAAGAGACGCTGGCTCCAGGTTCCCGGCGCCATCTTCCCTGCCGGAGCAAGCGTGGATTCCATAGCCGGCGATGGAGAACTGGAAGTCACAGTAGGCCGGTCTTCGCCCGCAGTCTCGGTGGCGGCCGGCCCTCGCTCTTGGCCGGTATCGCCTCGAGACCGGAATGGCTGGCCATCAGGGCGAGGAGCAGGCGCATTGCCCGGCGACGGGGTCAAGGCCAGCCATGGCCGCGGGCCGGCCTCTAGGTGAGCACAGACGGAGTTAGCGAGGGATGTGACAGTTATCTCTACTTCAGGAAGCAGGTGAAGGCTTGGCTGTTCAACGAGGCCTTTAATGGAAGAAGTAACTAACTTGTTAGTCTCACTCACACACACAAGGAGTGACATGGGCTGGACATACTGCAGCAGGACATGTTTATCCACTCCTTCCCTAGCTGAGATAATATTAAACCATTTCTGACCTCATGTGCAACTTTCTTTAAATTAATCACTTTACTTTCTAACTCTTCTTACTCTCTTACCTATTTGTTACATCTTTGCTTTACTTTTTACTATCAATTAAATGTTCTATTACGTATTGTGTTGACATTGTATGTAGTATACTATGCCATACCTTTTATTGTTTGAATATTTTTACTGCTGTAATTGCCTATTGCTCATGTTTGTTCCATTCTTATTGTACACTGCCTTGAGGTAAATAAATCCTAATAAATAAATAATTTAAAAAACTTCAGAAAACAGCTGACAGGAACTTGCTTTAGTGTCCTGGCGCTCAGAGTTGTCATAATGTTGGAAAACTAATTCACATAGAGCAACCCCACTGAGCATTGGTGTTAAGACCCAAAGGTTTGTAGGAGCATAAATGAAAAATCCAATAAAGCTACCTCTGCAGCAAAATTCTATTGATGTCACCTCTGCGTTGTGAAGGATAAATGCAATCAATTGCAAAACACTTCAAATCTGTAAAAATGTGCATTTGTGTCTACTAGATTTCAAACAGAACTCAGTTTCTATGTTAACATTATCAGTCATTGTGGGAATCATTTTATAAAGCTTATTCTGCATGCAAAGTTTGTTTTACACATAGAAATGAGCTTTTATAAAATCGTGCAACCTCATATGCACATAAAAAGTCCATATAATGGAGGATGTGATGTGCACTTGCTTTTATGTGATCTGAGTGTAAGTGTTCCCGTGGTGTAGCTTGGGCAGAGCTGAGGCTTGGCAGGCTCCAGGCTAGGCTATTTTTTCCCCACTGGTTCCTTTGCTTTCTTAAAGCCTGGTACTGTTTTGACTGTATGACTTCTGCAGGGGAGGAAGAAAGTTCTGTGCGTTCAGTATAGCTTTTTGGGTATGTTTTTGTATGGTGGTTCCTTTTTTTTCCTTTCAGCTGTGTTAGAACCAGTGCTGATTTCCTGATACCGTGTCCCTTCATCTGCTACTACATGGAGACTTTGGGGATGAGCTTTTGATTGGTTTCAGCAGAGCATAGCTGCAGTAAAAGTGTCCGTCCCGGACGATTTGCTGATCAGCAGGAGGCTAAACCTTTTCAACAAAGTTGGCCTCTTATAACCGACTGGTGGGTTCTTGAAATAGTCTGTCTTGGATACTCCCTCAATTGGCATCTCAAACCTTCAGATTGCCCACCGAGAGCTCATTCATTATTTTCCCTTACATTTGTACCCCGCGCTTTCCCACTCATAGCAAGTTCAATGCGGCTTACATATTATATACAGGTACTTATTTGTACCTGGGGCAATGGAGGGTTAAGTGACTTGCCCAGAGTCACAAGGAGCTGCCTGTGCTTGCAGTGGGAATCGAACCCATATCTCTAGGACCAAAGTCCACCACTCTAACCACTAGGCCACTCCTCCACTCCATTCAGCTCTCATCACAGGTAAGTACTTGCAGAGGAACTCTCTGCCCTTCTGAAGGCCCATGCGGTCGAATCCGTTCCAACAGGGGAAGAAGGGCAGGGATTCTATTCTAGGTACTTCCTTGTGCAAAAGAAAATGGGGGGATGCGTCCTATCCTAGACCTAAGGGTCCTGAACAGATTTCTAGTCCGAGAAAAGTTCAGGATGCTTTGCCTGGGAATCCTTCTCCCAATGATTTAGAAAAACGATTGGCTATGCTCTCTGGACTTGAAGGACGCATACACACACATCCCAATACTTCCAGCCCACCGGAAGTATCTTCAGTTTTGGCTGGGAACACATCATTACCAGTACCACATGTTTACTTTTCGCCTTGCGTCAGCTTCCAGGGTCTTCACCAAATATTTAGTGTTAGTTGCAGCATCGCTATGTAGCCTGGGAGTGCATGTGTTCTTGTATCTCAACGACTGGCTGGTGAAGAGCCCCTCAGAGGACGGTGCTTGGGCGTCCATGTGGATGACTATTCGGGTGCTAGAGCTACTAGGGTTTGTTTTAAACTACCCCAAGTCCAGTCTACACCCTGTCCAGTGATTGGAGTTCATAGGAGCCCTGCTCGACTCACAGAAGAGGGTTCGAGCCTACCTCCCGGAGATGAGAGTGGAGAATGTTGTCTCGCGTCTAAGGTTCGTGCTCTCAGCAGGTCACAGCTCGGCAGATGTTGAGATTGCTGGGCTACATGGCTTCCACAGTGTATGTTACACCCATGACACATCTTCACATGAGATCAGCTCAATGGACCCTGACTTCTCAGTGGTATCAAGCCACGGGGAGTCTAGAAGATGTTCACGTGTGCCCAGATCTTGTATGCTGTCTTCAGTGGTGGACAATTCGATCCACTTTGATTCTGGGACTTCTATTCCAAATTCCTCAGCCACAAAATGTGCAGACGACGGATGAATCTCTCCTGGGATGGGGAGGTCATATAGATGGGCTTCACACTCAAGGAGTTTGGTCCTCCCAGGAAATGAATCTTCAGATCGATTTCCTGGAGGTTTTGGGGATCTGAAACGCTCTAAGGGCTTTCAGAGATTGGCTATCTCACCAAATTCTCATCAAAACAGGCAATCAGATTGCAATGTATTACAGCAACAAGCAGGGGGACACTGGATCACACCCTCTGTGTCAGGAGGCTTTTCAGATGTGGCATTGGGCTCACCAGCATGGCATGTTCCTTCGTGCCACTTATCTTGCGGGCACAAAAAATACCCTGGCCAACAGACTGAGCAGGATAATGCAGCTGCATGAATGATCTCTCAATAGGGGCATAGCCCACAAGATCTTCCAAGCGTGGGGCACCCTCTCGATAGATCTTTTTACTACTCAGATCAACCACAAGGTCCCTCAGTTCTGTTCCAGGCTTCAGGCCCACGGCAGGCTGGCATCAGATGCCTTCCTCCTCGATTGGGGTACAGGTCCTCTGTATGCTTATCCCCTGATACCTCTAGTGGGAAAGACTTAGTTAAAACTCAAGCAAGATTGTTGAACTATGATTCTGATCGTGCTGTTCTAACCGCTGCAGATTTGGTGGTTCTTCTGGAATTATCCTCCGAAGAACTGTGAACACTGGAGTGTTTTCTGACACTCATCACGCAGGACGAAGGGTCACTTCTACATCCCAACCATTCTCTGACTCACAGCTTAGATGTTGAGAGCCAAGAATTTGCTTCCTTGGGTCTTTCGGAGGGTGTCTCCCGAGTCTTGCTGGCTTCCAGGAAAGATTCCGCTATGAGGTGTGTTACTCTTTTAAATGGCGGAGGTTTTCTGTCTGGTGTGAGAGCAAGGCGCTAAATCTCCTTACTTGCCCTACACAGATCCTGCTTGAATACCTTCTACCCTTATCAGAGTCTCATCTTAAGATCAGCTCTGTAAGGGTTTACCTTGGTGTAATTAGTGCTTATCAGCGTGTATAAGGTAAGCCCATCTCTGGAGAGCCTTTAGTTGTTCGCTTCATGAGAGGTTTGCTTTTGTAAAAACCCCATGTCAAACCTCCACCAGTGTCATGGGATCTCAACATCGTCGTCACCCAGCTGATGAGAACTCCTTTTGAGCCACTGAATTTCCGCCATCTGAAGTACTTGACCTGGAAGGTCGTTTTCTTGGTGGCTGTTACTTCAGTTCATAGGGTCAGTGAAGCTTCAGGTCTTAGTAGTGGAATCACATTGTGCTAAGTTTCATCACAACCGAGTAGTCCTCTGCATGCACCCCAAGTTGCTGCTGAAGGTGTTGTCGGAGTTCCATCTGAATCAGTCGATTGTCCTGCCAACATTCTTTCCCCGACCTCATGCCCATCCTGGTGAAAGCAGCTTGCACACCTTGGATTGCAAGAGAGCATTGGTCTGCTACATGGAGCGGACAAGGCCCCACAGACAGTCCTCCCATTTTTTTTTCTTTTGATCTCAACAGGATGGGGGTAGCCACACATTCACACCACACTACTGCCTTGAGCAGGATACCCAATTTGACAGTGGGTTTGGGCAGTCATTGTTGCAGAATCTGTTTGGGGTCTAGAATCCAATTCCACCCTCCTAGGCCTGTTTTATTTTGTTCCAGGCTGCACACTCATTCAGATTGTATATAATTTCAGGTTAATCTGATTTATGTTCTTGAGGCCTAATTGAGCAATGTTTCTTGTTTTGGGTGAGCCTGGATGCTAGGGATTCTCCAGTTGTGAGAAGATTGAAGCCTGCTTGTCCTCAGAGAAAGCGAAGATACTTACCTGTAGCAGGTATTCTCCGAGGACAGCAGGCTTCATATTCTCACAATCCCTCCCACCTCCCCTTGAAGTTGTCTGCTTTGTTATTTTTACTTACTTTTTGCGTTAGTACTAAACTGAGGAGACCATGTTCTCACTGCAGGTGGGAGGGCACGTATGCATCTCGCACTCCACAAAACTCTATTTTTAGCTTTGGCAAAATGCCGGACTGGGCGACGCAGATCGGTGTCACACACTTGTGAGAATATGAAGCCTGCTGTCCTCAGAGAATACCTGCTTACATGTATCTTCACTTTACCTATCACTGACAGTTCCTCCTGTCTGGGAGTGGGGCTAATCATAGACACAGACTTTGTATGTTCAGAATCCCTAATCTGGCTCAATGCAATTAAGTGATTGATTTGTTTTATTTTGTCATCAACTGTATTAAAAGAATTAGATTAAGGACTGAAGTTTCTTTTTTGGTGATAAGCAAGACCAGGTTTAATTCTTATGAATATACAAGGCTAAAATATAATGCCTTGTAGAGTTCAGAAAAAGGGTTATGTTTTGTCAAAATTGAGTAATTTCGATTTTCTGAATGATGTTAGGGGAAAAAAAGCCCTCAGTACCTTTTAGAAGGTTAGAAGTTCACCAGGTGGAACAGAGCTATATCCATCACAGATATATATAATTGATGCCTTCAATGCCTAGGCCCGATTATGATCCCTATTGTAGTTTTTGTGGTCATGAGAAATAGCATAAATTAGTTTTTGGCATTAGTAAATCCAGTTTATCAACTTTTGCTTCTGAAGCATTAGTCACAAAGATGCATTGACATTAAGAGTGTATCACTCACCTTTGATAAGGAGCATCGATAGAGGCCATTGGGATCATTCATCATCTGAGTTCCATCCAAAGAAGAGATTAAAAATTTTAATCAAAACGCTGCCCTAGTAGAAATACATCCCAGTCATAGGAAGTATCTTAGATTCGTCATACGGAAACAGCACTACCTCTACCATGTGCTATATTTGTCTTCATGTCAGCTTCGTGGGTATTCACGGATGCCTTGTGGTCGTAGCAGAATATCTATGCAGACTGGAGATACATGTGTTTCTGTGTTTGGAAGGTTGGCAGGTCAAAAGCACATCTCAGGAAGAATCAGAAGGTTCATTGTGCACAACCATTCATGTGTTGTAGTTGCAAGGGTTTGCTATAAAATACCTCATCTTAACCAAGCATGTTACCACAATTTGTATTCATTAGAGCTCTGTTAGACAAGACTTGGGCAAAAGCCTTTTCTACTATATAAAAGGATCACCAATCTACTGTCTACAGTGATAGAAATCTATTGGAGTTGGCAGACATCAGAATAGAATATGTGGAGAACGTTGGGACACGTGTCCTTGATAGTACATGTAACACCCCTTTCACTTCTGAAAATGAGACAAGTGCACACAGGCCTCTCACAGGCTGTCGGATGTCACATCTATCACAAAATCTCTCAAGGATTCTCTCTGTTCTTGTGGACAGTTAAAGTCTAATTTGGCAAAAGGCGCACTCTCTTCCAAATTCTACTAATTCAAACCATACTGACAACAAACATGTCCAAACTGGGATGAGGAGTCCATGTAGATGAGTTTCACACGCAAGGATTGTGGTCCTTCCAGGAGACACTTAATAAAAAAAAAAAATCAATTTACTGGAATTGAGAGCAATGTGGAATTATATAAATGCCTTCAAAGATCAGTTGATCAACAAAATCAAGTTGTGGTGTAATATATCAACAAGCAGCGAGCAACAGGATCGTGCCTTCTGTGTTGGGAAACTTTCAAGAAAGGTAGCTAGATCGTTTTTCACTGGATGACCTTCAGGGCCACTTATCTGGCAGGGAAGAACAACTTGGGCAGAAAGTTGTCATATACTGCAATTACACAAGTGGTCCTTGGATGAGGCAGTAGCTGAAAGTATAATATGAGAGTGGTGTACTCCCTCAGTAGATCTTTTTGCCACTGATCTGAACTAGAGGGTTCCTTGGTTCTGTTCCATGCCATGTTGTGATGCCTTTCTTCTAGATTTGGGGGAGTTTTTCTGTATGTATATTCTTCAGTAGTCCTGATAGTTAAAACTCTCCTGAAACTCGGAAGGGATCAGGGAATCATGAATCTTATCACTCCATATTGGCAGAGACAAGTGTGGTTCCCTGTTTAAGAGCACTTGGATTAGGATCTGTTCTCTGGTTCTTTGATTTAATTGATTGTTATATTGATCAATATGTTAGTATTTATGATTTTTAATGTAAGCCACATTGAACCAAAACAATTTTGGAAAATGTGAGATATAAGTGCTGAAATGACAATAAAAATAAAATAAATAAAAAGATACATAAAGTTGGGGAATTCCCTGTTATTGATCATGCAGGCTAAAGTAACTCTGTTGGGTTCCATCATATAGCTTCTTTCAATTTGTCTGACCTGCTTCTAGGAGAGATTCCACTTAAAGGGATTACGATTTTAAGTAGAAGAGGTTTACTATTTGCTGTGATGGAAGAGCCCTATATCCCTCTTTGCCCCATACAAAACCAGTTTGAATATTTTATAAAATTTTCGGAATCAAGTTTGAAAACAAGCTCTGTTAAGTTATACTTTATTGTATTTGGTGCTTATCAGCAGCATGGGGAGAGAAAACCCTTTAGTTGTCCGATTCATATGGTGTTTTCTTCTGTTGAAGCCTTCCATCCAGCCTCCTGCACTGTTATGGGACTTCACTGTGTTGTTAAGCCAACTACTGAAATCTCTCTTCGAGGTTCTTTTGATACCTGTGAGCTGAAGTACCTGATATGGAAGGGTCCTGTTTTTGGTGGCAGTGACTTCAGCACAAAGGGTGATCTAGCTCCAGGTTCTAGTAACCAATCCACCTTACACTAAGTTCTTCAACAGCCAGGTGGTTCTGTGAATTCACAAGAACATAAACATAGCCATACTGGGTCAGACCAATGATAGCCCAGTATCCTGCTTCCAGTAGTAACCAATCCAGGTGACAATTACCTGGCAGAAACCCCAGTAGTAGCAACATTCCATGCTACCATTCCTAGAGCAAGCAGTGGCTTCCCCCATGTCTATCTCAATAACAGACTATGGACATTTCTTTCCAAAGGTGGTATCGGACATCCATCTTAATCAGTCTGTTGTCCTGCCAATTTTTTCCCAAGCCTCATGCTGAGAAAGGTGAAAGTGCACTGCATGCTCTGGAGAACCTTAGCTTTCTATTTGGAGAGGACTAAAGCCCTTAGAAAGTCTACCCAACTTTTTGTTGTGGTTGACCTTAATGTGAAGGGGGCTGCTATCAAATAATATTGACTTGCAGACTGCATTTCCTTTGATTTATGGTTTATTACATTTGCTATACTGCTTAAACTGACTAGAACAGAGCAGTGTACAGGCTAATTGCTTATCCTTAGGGAGGCTTGACTCTTCAGGGTCATGTCACAGCTCATAATGTCAGAACTACAGTGGCGTCAGTAGCCCACTTGAAATCAGGTTCCAAAGAGGGAATTTGAAGTCTGCAACATGGACATCCGTTCAAACATTTACAGTCCACTACAGTTTGGGAAAGGTTTTCCGATGCAATAGTAGGTTTAGCCAGTAATTCTTCCAAAATCTCTTTGGGAATTACAATCTAGCTACGTCCCTCCTAGATCTGTCCTAGGTCCTTCAAGTCTGTTGTAGGCTGCCGCCCCCCCCCCCCCCCCCCCAAAAAAAAAAAAAATAGTTTGTTGGTACCAGAGTACCAAATATATGTTAATATCTATCCATTGCAGTATTTTTTGTTACTGTGCTTTCCCATTTTCTCTTGAAGGCTGCTTGTAGCTGAGAAGAGCCCATACTGTGGGGACTTGTTATTCTCCTTGCTCTTGGAGAAAACCACCAAGGGATGATATTTGTATTTATGTTACATTTGTACCCCGCGATTTCCCACTCATGGCAGGCTCAATGCGTCTTACATATTGTATACAGGGGCAATGGAGGGTTAAGTGACTTGCCCAGAGTCACAAGGAGCTGCCTGTGCCTGAAGTGGGAATCAAACTCAGTTCCCCGGGACCAAAGTCCACCACCCTAACCACTAGGATAAGCTCCTGCTTGGTTAAACCACACTAAGCAGGCTGGGAGGGGATATTCAGTGGCACTTATCTGAGTAGTGCTGCCGCACATATCTGACCACCACAACTCTGTGCTGGGACAGAATTGGGGTATTTTTGGAAGTTATGTGGATGCAGGCAATATTCAGTGCTGGTGTCAGTATAGCTATCTGGGTAAGCAAGACCGCTTAAATAGCAGTCCCCGGTTTAGTCATGCAGGCATGGCACTGATTATCGGCATACCTTTATAACTTATAAATTCATATCCCAGTTTTATTTGATATACTTCTATATCAAGAATATATCAAAGCGGTTAAAAAAAATAAAAACATCATAAAACAGAGAGGAGGCGAAAAGGAAAACAGGGAGGTCTAGGCTATAGTAAATGTTAAGAGAAATGCTACAGTGAAAGTATTAAACATAATATCAATGGAATTCTAAGAAGCAGTGTTTCAAGTATGCGCAGAACCAGGCTAGAACAGAGTCAGATATATGAAGATCTGAGAGGTTCTGAAGTAGAATGGAGTGATCCACCAAGTCAAGTGCTGAGGATAGGTCTAAGGTTAGGGGGTGTCCAACCTTGGTCCTCACCCTCCTAGAGTTGCACACCCAGTGGTGTGCTGGTAAATTTTTAACAGGCTCTCTCCCCGGTCCACCTCGGCGCCCCTCCACCTCTGTGCCCCCCCAAAATTGCAGAGCTGGCTATGGGGGGGGGGGGGGGGGCAATGCATTACTCCAGGAAAAAAAAAATTAAATGATCCCAGGTTCCAATCTAATTCATGTTTAATATGGGGTAAAATGCCATAAATAAGTAAATAAATATAAACTTTTAACGTTCAGCACCTGATTCTCCCTCTGCCCATCCATGCCCAGCAATTCTCTCCCCTGCCTCCCTCTGCCCATCCATGCCCAGCAGTTTTCTCCCCTGCCTCCCTCTGCCCATCCATGCCCAGCAGTTCTCTCCCCTGCCCCCTCTCCCCATCCATGCCCAGCAATTCCCTCCCCTGCCTCCCTCTGCCCATTCATGCCCAGCAGTTCTCTTCCCTGCACCCCTTTGCCCATCCATGCCCAGCAGTTCTCTCCCCTGCCTCCCTCTGCCCATCCATGTCTAGCGATGTCCTTTGCCCCCACCCTCCCCTCCCGCTCCCATCCGTCAGTTTCAATTACCTCCCTCGAAGCGCCGCATTATTTAAGGCCCTGCTGCCCGTCTCCAGCTGCCTTCCCTGCTTGCTTCTGAGGAGTTTGCACCTTTAGTCCCACCTTCGCGGAAAAAGGAAATTACGTCAGAATGACGTCAGAAGGCGGGACTAAGGGCGCGAGCTCCTCAGAAGCAAGCAGGGAAGGCAGCTGGAGAAGGGCAGCAGAGCTTTAAATAATGCGGCGCTTCGAGGGAGGTAATTGAAACTGACGGAGGGGAGGGTGGGGCGAAGAACATCGCTAGACATGGATGGGAGCGGGAGGGGAGGTAAGCATGGCGCCCTCCTGCCATGCTTACCTCGTGCAATGGAGCCGGCTCGCCCCGAACAACAACCGGCTCGCAAGAACTGTCAAAATTTAACAAGTGGCTCTTGCGAGCCGGTGCGAGCCGGCTCCAGCACACCACTGTGCAAAACCTTCATATTGTAGAGTGATTCATCCATGTACCATCAAGGTGACCTGGATCTATTCATAAGTTTACCAGATAAGTCAAGAGTTGAGGCATTGAGCATGACCTAGTTTTAATTTGTATCATATATATTGCAGTATTGTTCTGGAGTTCAGCATGATGTTTTCTATGATACATTTATATTCAAAAGTTGCTGGTGTAATCTAGTTATGAAATTAAATTATATTCTTATAGGGTTGAGCCTGCATCTTGTTGAAATTGAGTTTAAATTATGATTTGTTGTAATATGAACTGACACCCTTGATCCAGGTATTAATGGTGTGAGGTTTTCTGGCAGTATACCTGTTTTAAGGATGGCTCATTGGATTATGATTTTAGATCTTGATTTTGACTCATCTGCAATTTTTGTATATCAGAGTGCTGATGAGAGAAGAAATCTTTGAATTTCAAATAAATTTACAAAAAGATTATCTGAAAGGTGGTCTTGTTTGAGATTGTTTACAGTACATCCAAATTATTTAAAGCAAATGTTCTCTTTTTCTGCTGTTGTCTTATTTCAGGGACATGAAGATGAGGTTTTTGTACTTGAGTCTCATCCATTTGATCCTAGAATTCTCTTCTCTGCTGGCCATGATGGAAATGTAATTGTCTGGGATCTAGCAAGAGGATTCAAAATCCGCTCATATTTCAACATGGTAAATAACTTAGCTATGTAAGAAATATGTCTCTTCTTTTGCTTCTCAACAGTACTATCCATGACTAACTTGTTTCAACCATGTGAAGCATAGCTTTGCCGGAGGGTAGACACTTGAAGACTTAAGAAGGGAACATTTGCTCTCGAATTCGACCGAAATAATATTTTCAAATTGTATTTTCGCCATATTAATGAAAACTTTCTGGGGGCAAAAGTTCAAATATTCCCTGACTTGGCCAGGGATACTCAGAAAAGACGGAAAGAATTTCTTCAGCTTAAATCTAGAGTACTTACCGTATTTTTCGGACTATAAGACGCACTTTTTTCCCCCAAAATTTGGGAGGAAAATGGGGGGTGCGTCTTATAGTCCGAAGGTAGCATTTTTTGACCTCCGTTCCATACTTACAGGATTCCATGTTCCCTGGTGGTCTAGTGACGTCGGGGCAGGAAAGAGCCCCCTCTTTCCTGCCCATCGCGCTGCTCTCCGTGCTTCTCAATGCTTTCCGACGGTCTCGGCGAGATTCAAAATGGCCGCCGAGATTCTCGGCGGCCATTTTGAATCTCGCCGAGACCGTCGGAAAGCATTGAGAAGCACGGAGAGCAGCGCGATGGGCAGGAAAGAGGGGGCTCTTTCCTGCCCCGACGTCACTAGACCACCAGGGAACACGGAATCCTGTAAGTACGGGACGGAGGTCCAAAACCCGGACAAGACGCACCGGAGCACCTAGGTTTTAGAGGAGGGAAAGAGGAAAATTTTTTTTTCCTATTTCCCTCCTCTAAAACCTAGGTGCGTCTTATGGTCCGGTGCGTCTTATAGTCCGAAAAATACGGTAACTTGAGAGGAACTTTTCTGCTTAGATATCCTTGTCGCTGTATGATAGTATATGATTCCTCAAATTATCTTTTTTTTGACCCAGTAAAGTTACTTGAATTTATTTGTAGCAAAGAGCGAGCTCCCAATACCTGAATAATATACACTATGTACCGGCTGCGCTCAAAATGTATGCTTCTGCTTCTAGCATTGTTTTGCTAATTTTTTTTAATTTCTTATCTTATTGATCAATTTCTTTGTACTTGGATCATATTGGGGACTAATTATTGGATAATTTACCTTTGTTTACTGGTGTATTTAATAATTTCTATATTTCCATATATTTATGTTTAATGCATGAATGTAAAACTGAAACTTATAAATAAAGAATTAAAAAAAAAAAGACTTAAGGGTTAGAGGCTTTAAAGTGATGTATACCTTTGCCATATCTGTACACTGCCTTGAGTGGATTCCTTTAAAAAGGCGGTAAATAAATCCTAATAATAATAATAAATAAATAATATCTGCTTTCACCCTTATATTTCTAATCATCCTTTTTCCTACTTTTTCTCTAAGGTTTTTTCACTTCTTCATTATTGTCTGCTTTCTCTTCTTTAATTTTCTCTCTCCATTCACTCCCTCTCCATTCTTTTTTCTACTTACCTCTCCCCATCTACATTGCTTTTGTCATCTTCCTTCCTCTGCTTCTGAACTTCCCACTACCGGTCACTTCCCTATTTATTGTTGACTTGTTTTAGCATGGAGGTGTCAGCAGAAGTGAAACTTAGAATGTGCTACTCTGTTTCTGAGCCTTTAACTCTTTTTCTTCGAGGGCAAACATGATATGTAATCATCATAGTGGGTAACATCTAATGGATCCTGAGTCAAATCAGTGGCTTGCAAAGTTGCTAGAGCTTTCTGACATGCATTATTAAGCACGACTGGGATGCCACAGTGTTCACATGGGACACCCTTATTTCAGTTTTTTCCACAGCGCCCATTTTTATTGGTTGATTATTTTGCAGTGAATTTTTTTTTAGAGTTTTCATTTCACACTAGCACTTCCATTTGTTTTTAGTGGTACACGTTTTTTGACTTTCCTTTACCCCTTAAAGCTGTTCAATTTTTTCCATTGAATTTTAAAGTTTTTTTAAGCTTTGTAACTACAACTTTGGTCAAGTGGCTTATTTTTCCAAAAATGAATTATTTTATTTTACTGTGTCAGATTGATTAGTGCCCTGGAAAAGAAGGTGACCAACTTCTTCAGAAAGAGCATCTGGTGAAGCGGGGCAGTGTGTTACTGTTCCCCATGACTTGTACGTATTTGTTTTGAATGCTAGACAATAATATTCTCAATAGATAACTTCTAGAGGTCTTTGTAACAGAAGCTGTAAGGGGAAGTTTGTTCTAGCTAGATAGGTCATAAAGGGTGCTGGTGCTGCATAGGATGCTGATGGTTCATCAGCACTGAAGAAGCATCACTCTTCCTTGAAGTTGAGAACCAGCAGAGGCCAGGGAGATAGACGTTTTCCCACTTATCCGGCGGTACCTCGCTCTCCCCGTCCTCTCCATGTGCTCCCTGGCTGCCTGGCGATCGTGGGTTTAAGGAGTTCTGTAGGTGGTTATATAGATTTTGTAAGAGGCCAATTCCTACATACGTACTCGCTTATGTCTAGGGGGTGTGGCCTCCGCCCGACATTCGCTACATGGAAAATAACGGACAGACCAATGGAATATATTAGTTTATTTATACAGTGTTATATACAAAAATATAGAAAAATCCTTATCAGCTTATAGCATCAGCAATTCCTGATTGCATGCACAATGATACCAAAAATATAGAGAATAACTATGATTATCCTATTGGCTAATCTGTAATGACAGATAAACACAATACCGAGATCCTAATGATTACCACACAAATCTTATACTAGGCTAACAGCGAGTAGAGATCATAAATCCTGACGTCACGCATCTGATGGGTCCGAGCACAGACCAATTATCTAACCCAGCTTGAAGGAAGTAAGCTATGATCTCACCGTTCCGGTCACCAGATCAGGTTCCTTCCGATACCTCAGCTGAATGTCTCAGCAAGGTCCCACGAGCTTAGGTGATGCACTTGTCTTGCTCAGCAACAGATGATACAGACTCAGTATAGATCCTGTAGACAGCTGTAACCTGGGGAAAAGCTTTGCCAGGTATTATCAGTAAGTCTCTCAGGTAAATCAGGTGCTTGCAGAAATGCAAGTCCTCTCCTCTTCTTTTCTTCTGTTCTTTCTTTCTCGTTCTTCCCGCCAACTCTAGCTTTTTTCTCCTTCTGTTCCCGCTTCTCCGACCCATCAGTTTTCTGGGAGCCAATCAGAAATAATCCCACCATGTACTCCCAGCATCTGTATGAAGCTTCCATTGTCCGTCTTATCTCGTAAGCTCTCTCTCTCTCAGGGACATGCATTCTCCCCCGATACAGAGTGACCTTGGAGGTGGTGCAGGCTTCAGTAAATCTATTACAAGCTGAAATGCTGACTTCTGCACAGTTGGTAGTCAGACATATAGGTGAAAGGTTGCAGCGTCCATGTTGGCTGTAAAGGTGCTCTCATGTGCACACCGGGTGGGTGAGATCACAGCAAATACTCCTACAGATTCCCCCCCTTGGAGATGGAAATTACTACAAAGGAGTAAAGGCCTTCTCCAACCTAACTACAAAAATAAGCCAGACAGTTCAGTCAGGATTCAGGTACAACTTCATGGTCAACTACAAAAAGTTTCAAAGTAAATCTCAACTAATGCAAACTAACACACTTCCAACAGTTCTATTAAGCAAAATAATGTTCACAAGGAAATCAAAAATGCTAATACAGCAAAATACTGAATAATAGAACCCGCATGTGCAGTTAGTTAAAAGTCTTAACACATGAAAATTAATCAAACAAATCATGAACCATAATCACATCATGCAAAGCAAAGCATATTAGTACAGAAAAGTGAAAACAGAATAAATTGTTGGCAAAACGCTGGTCAGATGTAACTACATAAAGTCTTGCAATCTCATCGCCGTAGGTGACAAAGTGTTTACGCGATAGCGTAAATGACGAAGGTCTCTCCAAAACACTACAGCACACAGGAACATGATGAACCACGAGATGGTCAAAAGTGGGATGACAACGTGAGTGGACATGTGGAACTGGGTGACATCAGATGAACGACGTTTGTAATCTGCAACCTCGAGAGTCTCATGGTCAACAGATAATTCAACAGTGTGAGAGTCTTTGGACTGTAAAAATGGTATAAGGTCCATAGCAAAGTCAATAGGATGTCCACGAAATACATCAAGCACTTCCAACTCAGAAACAACCGGGTCTGTGTCAAGATAAAACAGGGAAACTCCTCCTACATGGGCAACAGCATACTTGGGTACAGCGATCACACAAACATTGCAAGGAAGAGTGTAACGGTTGATTACATCATGCTTCTGGAAGGTGACAGTAAGTTCCGTACTAGGTGTGCTAACTAACCATACCGTATCCAGTACAGCTACAGTGGTATCAGAAAAATCGTCATATTTTGACACGGTAACCTTACACTTCTCTTGGACATTCTCTGTGGACAAGCCACAAAGAGCTTCTGTTGTGTCTTTCAGGAAAGGTTTACCAGGGCATAGCCAATTAACATCTTTAGTTTTGTGGCAAAGGTCTAAGTTAGGGACCAAATAATGTTGCGGAGCATCCTGTTGGTAAGCAACATACTTAGGTGTATCAACATTAAGGTACAAATTCTCATGCCACGTACCTACATTTACAACTTGTTTAAGCTGGTATACATTCTCAGGCATAATAAATGGCAAATTAAGGATGAAGGCAATTTCCATACGCTCCATATCCAAATAAAGGGGAAGGGCAGTACCTAAATGAAATGCGATTTGAATTTGAAAAGGTTCAATAGACAAACGGGTAACTTTGGCAAAGGCATCTTTAACAACATCAGATGGTATCAGGTACGTTGATATCTGTCCCTGCATTAGCTTACTAACACTAGTATCTACTTCCCTAAATAAATCCTGGATAAGGTCCTTAACAGGTTGTATAAACACACGGTCTTCATTCATGGTACCTTTAATTGTCAACAAATCAGCTGTGTTAGCACTAATTTTATGTGTATGTAAATTCACAAGAGTGACCGTATCAGCAATAGTTTTACCCTGGGCCACAAGTTGGCTCTGTTGGACTACCAATTTGGTCTCAATGGCTTTCAAGTCTGCTTGGATGGCTTGTATATTGGCCTGCAGCTTTTGGACAGAAACTACGTTGGCAACAGACATGGAAATACCAAAAAGTGAACCAATGGCCGAAAAAATCAAACCACCGGCCAGACCAAGAAAACGCTTAGATCTGGACCTGGAATTATAAGGTTGCATAGGTTGTACCATGACTTTGTCCAGTTGATGCAAAATGTTCTTCACTTGTGCACGGGCATTTTGCATATAATTGAGAAACCAGGAATGGGTAACAGCAGACAGAGTTAAGTTACTCATATTGAAATGTTTCAGTAGTACATGCATTGGGTCAAGGGACACAACTACTTTCTGGGGAACAATCTGGGACTGGGTAATCAGGAAGCCAGGGGTATCTTGCAGAACAACTCCAGACATGGGACCAGGTTCGATCATCTTGGACCACGATCCCAGCAGCACGGAGATCAAGAACACGATCATCAGGGTTCTTTTCTGCATCTGCAAGGTACAAAGAAAACAGACTATGCTGTTGGGGTGTTAGTACAGTTCGTGTCATCAACACATACGTCTGGAATCAAATGACTGGGATGACGTGGTCTCAACTGATTGATGTGGACCCATTTAAGGGTGTCTTCCCCCTTAGTATTTTTCTTGAGGCAAATTTGGTAAGCCACAGGTGAAGCTTTTTCCACTATTGGGAATGGACCACGCCAACTAGGCAGAAACTTCCTTTCTTTAACCTTGTTTCTGGCAAAATTGAAGTAGAATACCTTGTCGCCAATTTGGTATTCTTTAGAGGTAGTCCCTTGATCATAATAGGCTTTTCTACCTCTAGCGCTACTTTCCAAATTTTTCTGAGCAAAGGCAAAGGCACTTTGCAAATGCTTACGCAAATGGGTGACATATTCATGAGTGGAGGTAGCACTGGACAAGTTCACATCATTAGTCCTGTACAACAAATGCATTGGTAATGTCATTTCCCTACCTGTCATCATCTCAAAAGGAGACACTCCGGTGGAACGGTGGGGTGTGGAACGAATCGCCATAAGGACCAATGGTAAGACAAGGTCCCAATTCTTACCTGAGGATGACACATACTTCTTCAGAATGGTCATGATGGTGCGATTAGCTCTTTCCACCTGTCCCGAAGATTGAGGTCGGTAAGCTATGTGCAACTTACTCTTTACTCCAAGCATCTTCCACATATGTTGAATCACCTCTGCCGTGAACTGAGAACCTTGGTCTGAATCCACTCGCATAGGCAAACCCCACCGGCTGAACACATGATTCAGTAGTAAGGTAGCCGTGGTTTCTGCCGTGCAGTTGGGTGCAGGCAGACACTCCAACCACTTGGTGAACAAGCAGGTGACTGTGAGCAAGTACTTGTTACCACGAGTGGATCGAACTACAGGACCAACCCAATCAATCTGGATATCCGACCAGGGCATGGCGATACCCTTCTTCCTAAGTGGTGCTCGGTGAGATGGTGAAGATGGCTGGAAACGACAACAGGTCAAACACCCTCGCGTGTACAACTGTACATCCTGTCGCATGTGAGGCCAATAAGCTACTTGCTTTAGGGTCTCATAGGTGATATTCTCCCCTCGATGTCCAGCACATGGTTCGTCATGGGCATGCTGCAACATAATGCCTCGATATTCTTTAGGCACCACCCATTGCTCAATGCCATGCTTACTCGTCCGAATAAGCAGGTCCTTGTGAAGTTTGAACTTCTCTCGGGAGGCGTAGAGTATCCTCATTTCCTCATCTTGCTTGTGTTCTTCCGTCAGGGAACAGTCTTGCGGATTCCATATGTACTCATAAAATCTACCGATCACCGGGTCGGATTTCTGTGCCATGACAAGATCAAAGGATGGGACTTCCCTGCACCACTGGACCACCGGCGTGTCGTTGGACTGCTTCGCCTGTCGTCGGGTGACCGCATGGACAGCCGCAGTCTCCACATCTGGGGGTCGCCATAATTCTCCTGTAAGCACACCCTCCTTGGCCAGGTGATCGCCAAGTCGTTTCCCAGCTTGTCGGGACTGTCAACTTTTGCATGACCCTTGACCTTCTTCCAATAGATGGTCATGTCATGGTCCTTTACCAGTTGATCCAAAATCCGGATCAAGTTTCCATGATGTACTGGTTTTCCTTTGGAATTTAACATATTTTTCTGCTTCCAGATGGGCAAATGGGACACAAAATTCTGTCTCACATAGTCCGAATCCGTACATATGACCAACTGTCGGACTCCTTTCTGAATTGCAGACTGTACCGCCACCAGAGCTGCCACAATCTCAGCGTACTGATTAGTTCGCGAGCCCAAGCTGTGTTTCAGGGTCTCTTCAAGATTGGTTGGATCCCATACCACTCCTACTCCTGCAACCAATTCCTTGACTGTATCACGACGGTAAGCACAACCATCTACATAGACCTTAGGCATGGTAGCACAAGTCTGTTCATCATACAGATGGTGTCGATGAGGTTCTTTCTCTGGCGGGGGAACATCTGCTTCGGGAATACCTGCAATGGAATCCTGTTCTGCACAATCATGTAGGTCAGCCATACCTTGGGCTACTGCGTTACGATGTTTCTGAGCATACCTTACCTCCAGAGGCCAGCCTTGAAGAGCCAATGTCCAGGAGACTATTTTGCTGTTTGACACTCGACCGGTCTTAATTCGGTCACTACCCAAGAAACTGATGGGCTGGTGGCAAGTCTCCACAATTAGCTTCTCCCCTTGGATGTAACTTCTGAAGTGTTGCAAAGCCCAAACGGTAGACAGGAGTGCTTTCTCACAGTCGGAATACTTCCTCTCCACATCCGTTGGTCCTTTACTGGCATACGCCACTACCCTCTTATCCGTGTCATACTTCTGATATAGGACAGCACTCATAGAGTGTTGGGAATATCCCAAGTCCACGTAGAACTCACGACCTCCCTCGGGGTATGCGAGGCATGGGAAGCAGCTAAGCTTGTCTTTCAGCTCCTGCATAGCAGATTTCTGTTCTGGCCCCCAGACCCAAGGTGTATCTTTCTTCAACAACTTGACCAACGGTCGGGTGATCTCCGCATACTCATCTATGAACTGTCTGGAGTAGTTGCAAATTCCTAGAAAGGAACGAAGTTCAGTGATATTGGTGGGCTGTTTCAACTGTTGTAAAGACTGCACTCGCTTCTTCTGGGGTCGCAGACCCTCAGCAGAAATTTCATACCCTAAGTAATTCAGTGATTTCCTGCACCATTGTCCTTTGGCAAGAGTCAGTTTAGCTCCAGCATCTGCCAACTGCGTGAAGACATGCTCCATCTCCTCCAGGTGTTCCCGAAAGGTAGGACTCTTGATCAGAATGTCATCCACATAGACCACTGTTCCTCGAGCTTCAGCATCTGGTAGGGCTTTGTGTAGGAAAATGTTGAATTCAGCAGGTGAATTGAGAAACCCAAAGGGTGTCCTGTTCCACGTATACTGCTTCTTCCCAAACGTAAAAGCCAGTTTATGCTGATCGTGGGGATGGACTGGTACTGTCCAAAACCCTGATGCCAAATCCAGGCTGGTGAAATACTTAGCCCCCCTGATGGTTGCAAGGTTCTGATCCAGTGGAGCCATAGGCCACCGGGACAAGGGTACTCGCTTATTCAACTGACGGTAATCCAGAGCGATTCTCCAGCTGTTATTCTTTTTCAAGATGGGCCACAGAGGGGAGTTGTACGTGCTGTTGCATTGTCTGATGATACCCCTGGTCTCCAAAGTGTTGAGAATCTCTTGTACAGACTCATAGGAAGCCAATGGAATCTTATACTGACGCACAAAGACAGGCTTGCCACCAGGTTCCGTAGGCACTCTGGTGACATGTAGGTTCGTAAGTCCACAGTCATACGAATCTACAGCAAAAAGGTCCTTGTAATTGTACAACAACTGAGTCAACTTCCTCTTCTCTGTGTGAGTAGTACAAGCATCAGCCTGTTCCACTTGCTCTTTCACCATAGCATCAAACTCTGAGAAAGGTTGGTTGGATGAAATTTCCACCTGTTCTTCAATGTCCTCCTGCAAGGTTGAGGTTTCCACAGAATTCACCCTTCGAGGCTTCTGAGGTACAGACATTTCCCTGGACAGAAACAAGAAGTCATCTTCCACCTGTACCTGAGCACACGTCGCATCATAGGGCCAAACAAACTCGAGAGATATGAGGCCCCTGGGAGAGGTAAACCAACTGTCAGTCGTCTCCCCCCCCTGGCAGGTGTCCCAAGAAGAAGGCAGCCTGCCAAGGATAGGCAAACTTACCTCGACATCATGGAAAGACTGGCCAACCAGAAAGCCAAAAGAATCTCCAGCAGATAGCTCAACTTCAGCAGACTGTGGATTGGTGACCAACAGGTATAAGGTGGTACCGGTGACCTCCAAACATGGCAGAACACCAATTGCCAATCCAAGGTCTCGAAAGTGGGCATGTGGGTTAAAGAACACTACCTCATCCAGCAGACGTTGTCCTTGAGCGAGACGAAGCTTGAGGGAAAAATCCCGTACCCTACCTGGAATGGTTACATCCTTGTCACAGACTACCTCACAGACCTGGGGAATGGTCTGTCCAGACTTCAAACAAACAGCCGTAGGTTCAAGTTCCACTGGGTTGTTCTGCATTCTACTCCACAGGACTAGATTCACCAGGTCCACATAAACTCCCAGTCGTGCAAGGCAATCTGACCCCAAACATAAGGGTTCCCTCACGCCCCGGACAATAGAGAAGTGGTGAGTGAATGTCTTCTTTCCCACAGTCAAGGGAAGGCCACATATTCCGTCAAGCGGCTTGGAGCCTTGTCCCGGTACCTGTACCGAAGTAGAGGAACATCTGCTGAAGGGAAGTTGTACAGACTTACGAATTTGGCTGTACAACGAGTCACTGATGTAGGAGAGATCACTAGTGAACAGTAAAGTAGCTTGAAGCAATTGGGTGTTAGCCACCTGAACTGGTATGGTGAATTCATCACCTTTCTGGGTGATGACAGTCACCTTGCAAGGATGAGCAAAATCAGGACCAGAGATAGGAGATGAGATTTCAAGTGATGCTGAGTCCTGTGAAACAATCTCTAGATGGTCCGCTTGTTGCACCAGCTCTTCATGCTTCTGACCCCCTTTTGGTGCCTCTGTCAACGGAGGCTCCCGCATGGGCGGATCCGCGGAACACCGGAGATCAGTCCGCAGGGGAGTGTCCTGTAGCTCCACAGAGTTGGCATCACCGACTGTACGCCAGTATCTCCCTCGCACATATTTAAGGGGTCGAGTGACCTTAGACCAGATCGTTTCCTCGTCATAATCCAAAACAGGCCGAAATCTCTTCAAAAGGTCATTTCCAATCAGAAATTCTTCACCCTCACTGGTAGTGATGATGGCAGGGTGCCTGACGGTCATCTGTCCAAGCTGTAAAGATAGCCAAACCTGTCCCACAGTTCCAATACTTTGATTGCCATAGGCCATCAGTGACAAGTCGCACGGTGTGACACGCAGCACATCCTGACCCCCCCCTAGAGATGCCTCGAGTTTCTGAAACAGGCCCTGGGTGACCAAAGTCACCTCTGATGCTGTATCCAGGAGACCTTCACAGGAAAGTACTTGTTGAATTAACAACTCCACGGTATATCTGTAACCTTTAGATATAAGCTTACCTAGAAAATACCTGACTTCCTGGGATGAGTCTTTTGAAAGAGGCCCTTCCGGGTTCGAGGGCTGCGACGCAGCATGGTTCACGGGGGACTCCTCACTGATGGACGACAACGCATCCACGTGGACAGTGGGGACGCTTGCGGTAACAGGTTTTGTGGCCACGTCTAGTCATGCTTGTTCTTCCTCCGAAGAGGATGGCTGTTCCACCTCAACAGATTTAACACTCAGCCCCGGAGGGGTCGGCGGTCTAGAAGACTGGTCCTTCTGCTTCTGGAATTTGACCTTTTTATGAGATGAAGGTGTCTTAGGTACACTGCTAGACTCCGCGATGAACATCTTGCCATCAATTGGTCCAGCTGAGCTTGCATAGCACGGATCTTCTCTGCATTCTTCTTCTGATTAAACCGCTTCTTTTTAGGTTGTTGCTGTCCCTCCTGTGCAATAGGAGGCGCTGCATCCCGCGGCAGGGCCTGAGAGCCCGGCGGCGTAGTTGGTCTCGGCGCTTTGTTTTCCAGAGAAAGCGTGGAAGTGACCGCACAAACAGCGGGTGGTATCACCCTGTTGCGACTCTTGGATGCCGGTTTCGGAGTCTCTGCGATTGGCTTGGCGCGGCAGATTTCAAAAATTCCTTCAGCCTGCTTTAGAAGGCTGGAATAGGGTTCTGCGTTTTTTCCTGCCAAGGGAATCTTTATCGGATCAGGCAGACCCTGTATAAAAAGTTCCCTGAAATCACCAAATTCAAGATCTTTTGAATCAGGCGGCACCCCCCCTTGGTAAAATGCACGCTTCAAGCGATGGGCCCACTCCCGCGGACTCTCCTCCGGATTACAACTAATAGTATACGCTGCACGCTTAGCTTCAAGAGAGTTGGCAAAGAGACCGTAGCGCTTCGCTAAGGCTTGCTCCACTGACCGTAAATCGGGGTTATCGGACATGATCAAATCTAGAACTTCATGGCACTCGGTGCTAAAGGTCCATTTGAGGAGGGCTCTGATGTCATCCTCAGAAGAGACGTGCATGGTCTGCAGGAGTTCATGCACTGCCTTAAGATGGGTTTCTATGGATACCGAGGCAGACTCTTTAAAAGGCGCTATTACGGTGCGTAGCATCTTTATAATATATGCTTGCCTCTCCATAGACATTCCTTTCTTGGGTTCCGGCCTGACATGCCGCTGATCACTACCAGGTGTAGAGAACCTCGGGGCAGGTGTATTGCTAAAACTGGGTGGATCTGCCGAAGGCTGAAACCCTGAGCTAGGCACCTGACCAAGTGAGCTGATGATTTCAGCAGGCCGTCCCTGATCCCGTGCCCCCAATGGGTGTGTCACTGTCTCGGGTCTGCTGCTTCGGTCACCAGCCACTATGGGGCTGGATTGTACAGAGGGGCGGGAAAGAGCCGAAGCCATGCCCCCAATGGGTGTGTTTAACTCGGGTCCCTCCCGGCTCACGTAACGGTTCATTTCGGGAGCTGGGCTTGGGTGACCCGCAGCAAAACTGTCGGGGAACTCTAAGGTATACGGTACTTCTTCCTGCGCCATGTGCGTAAGCTCTTGCTGCATTGTGGAAATCTTTACAGTGCACTCATCTAATGCTTTAGACAATGAATCTCTGTCCTTCACTGTACATTGTAATTGCAGTGAGACTGTCTCCTGCTTCTCTTTTAACTCCGCCAACTCTAGCTTGGCCGCATGCCAATCTTGAAACACAGACACAGATTCTTCTTGAGTGGTCACTAGCTCCCTGCGCAACTCACTCTGAACACCTTCTGAGACCTGTTTTAGCTCCCGATATAATGTCTGCAACTTATCTGTTTCCCTAGTCTGGTTGTGTAAAGCACCAGTCAAACGAGAAAATTTCTCTTGCAACGAATCAAAAGACACGAGGTACTGGGCAATTTCTTGCTTTAATGTGTAATTACGTGCTTCACAATCAGATAGGTCACACTGCAAAGTTTTACACTTATCATACAGTGTCTGGCACTCCGTACACATCTCTTCAGAGGAGTGAGGTGGGGCGGGGCTTACATTGGTCCCTGCTAAAGCAGATTTGGCAGTCTCTAAATCAACTCGTAATGCAGCTAACTCGCTGTCTCGCTCCTGGACAGTTTCCCTAGTCTGGGACAAATCTAACTGCAAATCCGCTATGCGATCTGTTAGAGGTACAGATACCTCTCTTATCTCATTCATCAAAGAGTCTTTAACTGCCAAAAGAGACACGCCCAGTTCACAAAGCATCCATGCGACAAATGCTGTTTCTCTTTTATAATTGTATTTAAAACCGTAGCATATACTTCTGAGCTATTGGTGAACTGCTACTAAATAAAGCACGTACAGACTCTACTGTAGGAGGTGCTGGTTTCGTCTTACTATGAGAGAGTGGCAGTAATATTTTCAGCACGCCCTTCTCCTGTTCACTTAGGAGCATTTCAGGCAATGTGCCAACCGTGCCGGTCGCCATGTTAAAGACTAAACACACCCTGTTTTCCTTCCTGACAGAGAGTTAGAGAAACCGTTATTTCTCTTTTGGAGCTCAGAGTAATAAATCTGTCAACCAATTACAGCAATAAAACACAGCTGTATAAACAAAGGTCTGCCGTCAGCTAGGGTGGAACTGCAGTTCGTGCAAAGAGAAACAGAAGGTTAAACCAGCCTTCTGAAAAGACCCAGAAAAAGGCTTAACTTCTGCTATTCCTGCACCAACCGTCCCGGACGAACGCCCCCAATTTGTAGGTGGTTATATAGATTTTGTAAGAGGCCAATTCCTACATACATACTCGCTTATGTCTAGGGGGTGTGGCCTCCGCCCGACATTCGCTACATGGAAAATAACGGACAGACCAATGGAATATATTAGTTTATTTATACAGTGTTATATACAAAAATATAGAAAAATCCTTATCAGCTTATAGCATCAGCAATTCCTGATTGCATGCACAATGATACCAAAAATATAGAGAATAACTATGATTATCCTATTGGCTAATCTGTAATGACAGATAAACACAATACCGAGATCCTAATGATTACCACACAAATCTTATACTAGGCTAACAGCGAGTAGAGATCATAAATCCTGACGTCACGCATCTGATGGGTCCGAGCACAGACCAATTATCTAACCCAGCTTGAAGGAAGTAAGCTATGATCTCACCGTTCCGGTCACCAGATCAGGTTCCTTCCGATACCTCAGCTGAATGTCTCAGCAAGGTCCCACGAGCTTAGGTGATGCACTTGTCTTGCTCAGCAACAGATGATACAGACTCAGTATAGATCCTGTAGACAGCTGTAACCTGGGGAAAAGCTTTGCCAGGTATTATCAGTAAGTCTCTCAGGTAAATCAGGTGCTTGCAGAAATGCAAGTCCTCTCCTCTTCTTTTCTTCTGTTCTTTCTTTCTCGTTCTTCCCGCCAACTCTAGCTTTTTTCTCCTTCTGTTCCCGCTTCTCCGACCCATCAGTTTTCTGGGAGCCAATCAGAAATAATCCCACCATGTACTCCCAGCATCTGTATGAAGCTTCCATTGTCCGTCTTATCTCGTAAGCTCTCTCTCTCTCAGGGACATGCATTCTCCCCCGATACAGAGTGACCTTGGAGGTGGTGCAGGCTTCAGTAAATCTATTACAAGCTGAAATGCTGACTTCTGCACAGTTGGTAGTCAGACATATAGGTGAAAGGTTGCAGCGTCCATGTTGGCTGTAAAGGTGCTCTCATGTGCACACCGGGTGGGTGAGATCACAGCAAATACTCCTACAGTTCCCCTGTCTGCTCTGATCTCCGGCCTGCATTTCTGGCACGTGTTCTCGTTGACGGAATGCAAACGCGGCTAAGTCTGCCGCTTTGAGCTTTGAATTCGCCATCTTTGGGAGGCGTTCCTTTCGCTTCCCACTCTCGCTTCTCACCCTTCGTTTCGGGCACCGGTGGCCCTGCTATTTAGCTGGTTTTCGGGCTGGTAGTCGGGAGCTCCGCTTTCAGATCGCCATTGCGGATTGTGACGTCACCGGAAGTCCCATCCTTTTGCAGTTTAAAAACATCTAATAAGCAAATTTATTTACCTCACTAGTTATTCCCATATCTAGATCATTTATAAATGTTGAAAAGCAGCTGTCCAAGCACAGACCCATGGGGAACCCCAATGTGTACTCTTCTCCTTTGGGAATACTGACCATTTAACCCTACACTCAGTTTTATAACCTTTAGCTAGTTTTTATTCCACAGTAGTACATTACCTCCTATCCCATGACTTTCTAATTTCCACAGGAGTCTTTCTATGAAGTACTTTGTCAAATGCATTTTGAAAATCCAGATACACAATATCGACCAGTTCACCTTTATCCACATAATTATTCACCTTTTCAAAAAATGTAATAGATTGGTGAGGCAAGATTTCCTTTCACTAAATCCATGTTGGCTTTTTCTCATTAATCAATGTGTATTCATATGCTTTGTAATATTGTTGGTTGTAATAGTCTCTGAGGAGAGAAAAATATCCGCCAGAAGGCGGAGAACTCTAGACGCCCCACGGACAACAACAAGAAATAAAATAAAAGTGGAGGACGACCAAGGATTCCAAAGACTGAAAGGATATATAATAATAAAGATGTTTATTGAGGTATAAAGACTCGACACAACGTCATGTTTCGGCCGTTAGGCCTGCATCAGGAGTCTTAATGCCGAATGCTTTGGAGAACTATTTGATGAAGGCAAATCCTCAACAAAGGGAGGTCTTTAGAAAGACCGTTGTGAAGGTGAGCGTGCTTCGTTGTCTCCTCTGACACAACACTTGTATAGAATGCTGCAATAAGCCAATAGTGTTCATGAGGGCTGCTTATTGCAGCATTCTATACAAGCGTTGTGTCAGAGGAGACAACGAAGCACGCTCACCTTCACAATGGTCTTTCTAAAGACCTCCCTTTGTTGAGGATTTGCCTTCATCAAATAGTTCTCAAAAGCATTCGGCATTAAGACTCCTGATGCAGGCCTAACGGCCGAAACACGACGTTGTGTTGAGTCTTTATACCTCAATAATCATCTTATTATTATATATCCTTTCAGTCTTTGGAATCCTTGGTCGTCCTCCCACTTTTATTTTATTTCTTGTAATAGTCTCTACCATTTTGCCTGGCAATTTCCAGGATCACCTCTGGAACTGTATTTAAAATTGGTGTTACTTTTGCCACCCTCCAATCTTCAGGTACCTTGCTTGATTTTAGAGAGAAAATTACACATTACCAACAGTAGGCTCTGCAAGTTAATTTTTCAGTTCTCTCAGTACTCTGGCATATATATTATACCAGCTGATCAAGGTGATTTGGTACTCTTCACTTTGTCAAATTGCTCCATTAGATCTTCGAGGTTTAGAGATATTTTCTTTGTTTCTCCGACTTACAGCATTGAATATCATTTCTGGCACTGGTATCTCTCCCATATCTTCGGTGAAAACTGAAGCAAAGAATGCCTTTAATCTGTCCATTATGGCCTTGTCTTCCCTGAGTGCCCCTTTTACCTCTCTGTCATCTAGTGGTCCAACTGATTCTATCACCTGTTTCTTGCTGTTTATGTACCTAAAAGTTTTTGCTATGTGTGTTTGCATCCAACACAATCTTTTTTCAAAGGCTTTCTTTGCCTTCCTTATCAGCATTTTTGTATTTGACTTGCCATTCTTTATGCTGTTTCCTATTATTTTCACTGTTGTCTGGGCACCCATATGAACGTTGGACGTACTTTCTCCATTTGTGAGCATTATATCCAGTGTCATCCCTTCCCTCGTGGGTTCCGTCGTCATTTATCTGTACAGAGAACTTTGTCAGGCATCCACAATCTCTCTGCTTCTTTCCGATTCTGCCAATGTGATGTTTAAATCCACATTAGGCAAGTTGAAATCTCCTAGGAAGAGCTCCTCTCCTTTCATTCCAAGCTTATTGATATCTTCGTTCAGATTCTTGTTCTGCTTCTCCATATGTGCAGAAGGGCTGTAGGTAACACCCATGTGGATACAGATTCTATTTTCTCTTTCCAGACTGATCCATATAGCTTCTTCCTTTCCTCAGGTTCCCTGCATTTCAGCTGCTCTGATGTTATTCTTCACATTCAGTGCCCTCAACTCCCTCTTTGGTCCTCCCTGTCTTTCCTAAAAAGATTTAAGCCCGTTATAATCACATCGCATTCAGTGGAATCACTGAACCATGTTTCTGTAATAGCAACAATATCCATGACTTCCTTGAACCACATGGCTTGCAATTCTTGGACCTTTTTACTTAGACTACAAGTATTTGTGCCCTTTGCTTTCCATGTATTATTAAGTGAGTTTAGATGTTTTTCTATATTAACACTACCTTCCCCACTGCCATTATGTTTTTCCCGGGGCTGACTTTCTGATTTCCCTTGCTTCTTTTTGTCACCCCCACCCTTATCTTTCCCACCCAGTGAGTTCTGCTTGATCACATCCTATTTGTCAGAATGATGTAGCCAGAACTCTAAGGAAGGTGACATTTATTCGTATCTATTAATTTCCTTTCCTTTAGTCCAGTTGTATCATCCTTAGCGCCCCCCCTCCCAAAGAACACTTTGGTTCACAGGAACCCTGGAAATCTTCGTATTATTTCTCTTTGTGGTGGTTAAAAAAAATAGAAAAGCAATGTGTATTGGCTGGTTATAAATCTGTTTATAGCAGTAGTTGCTGTTGGGTATGGTTGAAAGAGACACCTTGAGCTGCTTTGATTGAGATATACTGGAGCTTTCCATAGAGCATTGGCTAGTGTACTGGTGTCACTGGGAAAAGTAAGTTTCTACCTCCATCTGCTGGTAAGAGGGGATAACAACTAGAGCTGTACCGAATAGCAAATTTTACTATTTGGCCAAATATTAATAATGCAAAGTATTTTCTCAGAGGACAAGCAGTCCGCGTTATTTCCACATGTGGGTTATGTCATCTGACAGAGCCCTGGTGCTGGTGCTGAGTCACTGGCACTATAGAAAGTTCTAGCAGTGTCCCACTGTGCATGCGCTGGTGCCTTCCTGCCTGACGCCCTACACCCCTTCCCGTGCACTCCGCTCCATGGATAATCCTTCTTAACTGTTCCCTTCTCCACTACTGCCAACTCCAGACTTCGCGCCTTCTGTCTCGCTGCACCCTACGCCTGGAATAAACTTCCTGAGCCCCTACGTCTTGCCCCATCCTTGGCCACCTTTAAATCTAGACTGAAAGCCCACCTCTTTAACATTGCTTTTGACTCGTAACCACTGGTAACCACTCGCCTCCACCTACCCTCCTCTCTTCCTTCCCGTTCACATTAATTGATTTGACTTGCTTACTTTATTTATTTTTTGTCTATTAGATTGTAAGCTCTTTGAGCAGGGACTGTCTTTCTTCTATGTTTGTGCAGCACTGCGTATGCCTTGTAGCGCTATAGAAATGCTAAATAGTAGTAGTAGTAGTAGTGACGCTTGAGCTCTTGTCCCTCAGTCTCTTTTTTTACCGCGGAGCTGAGAGGATGCATTCACATAGTCTTCTTATACTGCAATTTTAACATATTTTTTTGATATTGCAAGAGCCTTCCCTTATGGTTAATAATCTTGTTTTAATTAATTTCTTCCTGGTATTTTTCACTTTTTTTTTTGTTGTTCCTTTTTTGTGAGAGGCTGCGTGATTGGGCCACAGCCCTGACCTCAGTTGAACAATTCCCTTTTTTAATTGTTCAAGATTGAGGAGTTTAATTTAGCCAAACTTCTTTTTTCGATGTCCAAGAAAGCTGCCAGTGGCTTTACACGGTGCATTAAATATTGCCACATTATTTCTTTCACGGACCCGCACTACTGGTACATTGGGTGGCTTGGGCCAAATTTTGACTCCTCAATCTGTGATCTTTGTTTTCATATTTAAGCCAGGACATAGAGAGTGCGATCTGCTCAACAGGAAAAGCTTTTTGGCTCTTCAAAGGCTGGACCATCATCTTTGACACCAGTGGCATTGACCTCCATGGCTGCTCCGACACTGGTAACCACCGTGATTGCACCGGCATTGAGTTGAGTCTCCACCTGTCTCGACACAGAAGCTGTTAGCAGGTCCCAGGACTGGTCAACATAGGACCTGACATCTGAGAAACACTCAGATTCAACGTTGTTTCGTCGGCACTGGGGGATTGAGGCTCTATGCATCGGGAGAAGCACAAGAAACATAAGCATCAGTCCTCCTCCATGCACGGTGCCAGGAGTACCGGGGCATCAGACTCTGATACCCGAGAAGCGCTGGCATCGAGAGGAGCTCTCCCTCTCCTTGGAAGAGGTGCCGGTGCGTCAGTCATCAAGTGGCCAGGTCCCCTTCATTGGTTTGGCACCAGTTACTTTGCAGGCTGCCTCCGCACCAGCTCCCATGCCTTTGCCCACCCTCGATGAGTGGTTCCGGAGTATGCTCCGAGATGAGCTGGTGTAGTTGCAGCAGGGCACTCCCACTTTGGCATCGAGGGATCTTGAGCCCTCAGTGGAGCAGCCCCATCCCCTCTTCTAGGCTCCACCAATGCCGGTGCTCAGGTCATTGACACCGGTACCTCGCAGGGTGCTGGAGTTGCAGCCTGAGCAGGCACTACCCCCTCTGACATCGGGGGAGGAAGCTTCCCCGGAGTCTGTCAAGATGCAGCCCTTCTCTCACTCTTTGGAGTGTGAACATTGTTCCACTTGAAGATTGAGGCTGTTGCGGATGCAGTCTCCTTATCCTCATGAAGAAAAGGAGTCTTGCTAGGACTTCATGGGAATCAGATACAGATCCTCATTACTTCTTGGAGGAGACATATGTAATACCTTCAGATCCCTCTGCTCCTCAAGAGAGACAGAAATTTCCTCCAGATGCACTCTCTTTCACTGATTTTGTCAGGGGAAATGGCTGTGGCCATCCTATTTAAGTTGGAGACGGAGAAGGAGCCCAGGGCAGAGATGTTATCTGTCTTGGGCTATAAGTCTCCTCCTAAGGAAGGGGGCACTGTGCCTTAAGGATGAACTAATGAAGACTGGGAATCTCCTCAGTGCAGTTGGCACCCAAGAAGTTGGATACACAGTATTGTATCCAGAAGGCTCCTGGATTTAAGAGGGCCCATTTGCCTCACCACTCTTCGGCAGTTGAATCCACTCTCAAACGAGTTAGGAGCTCTCGGTCTCTTGCCTCAGCACCCCTGGGGTGAGAGGCGAGAACCTTAGATTCTCCGAGGACGAGCAGGCTGCTTGTTCTCACGATTGGGTGACGTCCATGGCAGCCGCAGGAACGGAAATCTTCCTAGCATTGCTAGAGGCTTCGCGCGCGCGGGCGCGCAGCCATCTTCCCACCTGTTGCGCGAGAGTCCCGCTTTAGTTCTTATTTTCTCCGCATTAAGGGAGTGACTGCTTGTGGTCTCTCTCCGTTCGCCCTTGAAAGAGCCTTCGCTTATTTTTCAGTTTTTCGTCTCTTTTCCCTCGTTTTCTTTTTCTTTTACGTTTTTTTCCCTTAAATATTAAAAAAGAAACAAACAAACAAAAAACCCTTTATTTCTTAGTTTGGTCCTTTAAGTTTTCTTTCACTCCGTTGCAGCCCTCTTAGACTGCGCGTACATGTTTTTCTCATTTATGTGCCTTTATTTTTGACACAATCGAGAATTTTGATTTCACCGCCGCTATTTTTCCGTCCATGTCATCGAGGATGCCCAGCGGCTTCAAGAAGTGTACTCAGTGCAACCAGTTGGGTACTGATCTTCACGTGTGATGTCTTCAGTGCCTTGGGCCCGACCATCGCCCAGACGCATGTAAGCTTGAAAAAGCGGACATAGGCATCGAGACAAGCTCTTCGGGATCGTCTTTTCGGAACTTTGCCCGGTTTTTCGACGTCGACATTGGTACCGTGATCGGCGTCGTTGAAATCGGCACTGGAGATGGCATTGGCCTCAGGAACGCAGGTAATGGCTGTCCGGAGACCACAAGCTGGGAGCAGTGAGCCATCGAGTGGGTCTCCACCTGCCTCGAAGACTCCTGCTGCGCAGGCCCCACAGGACCGACTACTTTCGAACCCGACCCCAAGGAGGTGTGTGGATTCCACGTCCTCTTCGTCGGTACCGAGGAGTGCTGATGACGTGCATCGAGCGAAGGCTAAGAAGCACCGTCATTGCTCTCCTTCTACACATGGTACCGGGAGCTCCGGGGCGTCGAAGGATTCGGCACCCGTGAAGCGCCGACGTCTGGAGGACCGCTCACCCTCCATTCAGGAGGTGTCGGTGTTTTGGTCTTCGGACAGCCCGGTACCGCCTCCTCAACCTCAACAGATTCTGGACCCGGTTCCTGCACCGATCTTGTAGCCTTGTTCGACTCTGGACGAGCGCATCCAAGCCATTCTTTCAGGTTTGCTGGAAGGGTTGCAGCATCAGCCTGTTACAGTGCCAGGGATGCTTGCGCCTTTGGCACCGTTGATGGAAGCGGCAGCTGGCTCTGGCCTTATGGTCGACTCCCCGTCAACGTCGATGGAGGGAGCTTCATCGCCGCCGGCATGGGAGTCGACTTCTCAGCACCGCCATTGGGGTCATGGTTCCTCGACGTCGAGACAGGCCCGGTTTCGGACTGCAGTTCAGGAACTCTTGTCCGATACCGAGGAGGATGTCTCGTGGTATTTTGTGGTCTTCCGTCTGATCCTACTCCTTCGCCAGAAAGAAAGCTTTCTCCTCCGGAGAGTCTTCTTTCTTGTTTTTAGTGGAGTTTGTTCTTATATGGCCCCCTCTCAGAGAGGGCTGTAATTATGTGGGAATTATTTCTCTGATATTTCTACTTACCATAAAAAATATTATTGTTTGGACAGGTGAGGCAACAGGGTTTCTATCTCCTTACGTCCACCCCAAGATAAAGGACAGAAGCTACGTTCCTTCACAAAGGATAGTCTTTATTCCAATATAGATAACAACAAAACAATCAGATAAAGCAATGTGGCAGGTAACAAATAGCAAAGAAAATTAGGCTATACCAAAGTAATGAGGTGGTAGCAATTTGTTACGAGAGGGAATACAGGGACCACAGCTGCAAATACTTACTCTCTGTAGAACATCTGACCCTCTGACTAGCTTCAGTACCACAGTGCCTTATATACACTGGACTGAGCACCAATCCCCCCCTCCCAGCTTGCAAGTTCAGCTAAATTTTATGTTACATCAGCTAATTTCTGTGTCACTTTATTGTTTACATAAGATGGCACCTACTATCTCAATGTTTATGAAATTCAGCATCTTAAAATAGGTTCAAGTTTTGTTTTACAGAGGATTATAGACACCCTTTTGTTATAGGAATTTTCTAGTACCCAGGGCTTATCAAAGTGTTTTCTAGATCCTCAACACTTCTCCGCCTTCAAACCTTGTGGAGTAGTCTCAGTGGCACCGACTCTGTCAGGGAGGTTGGAATAATGCTCTTAAGAGTCAGAGTGACCTCGGATACACAGCTTTTCACAGCTCTCATTAAATTGCTGCTGTATTACACAGAATGCTGAGCTCAAGACTTTTCAGAAAGACTCAGCCCTCAGCAAAAGTATAGAAAAGTTTGAGCCTTATAGCTATGCAGTTCATAGGTCATAAATGACCTGTCAGTGGTCAGAAAAGAGCACATCAATTCATTCTCTTCATTTGTGCGGGAAATGTCTGTGGCTATTTCCTTCTCTGTGGTATCTGAGGATGAGCCCAGGACTGAAATGCTCGAGGTCCTTGACTATCCTTCGCCACCTACGGAATCATCCACTGTTCCTCTGCAAAATGTTCTTAGAGACATTGCTGAGGAACTGGAAGAAACCACTAACTAACCCCACCATCCCCCAAAAAGCTGATTCCCAATATCTGATTCAAAGAGAACCTGAGTTGATGAAGTCGCAGTTACCTCACGACTCTATGGTTGTTGATTCCGCTCTCAAGAGGGCCAGGAGTACTAGAGATTTCGCCTTGGCGCCCCCGGGGCGAGAATCTAGAATTCTTGACTCGTTTGGGAGAAAGGCCTATCAGTCCTCTCTGCTTGTGTCCAAGATTCAGTCATACCAGCTCTACACGAGCATCCACATGCGGAACAGTGTAAAGCAACTGGCAGACTTGGTGGATAAGCTCCCTCCGGAGCACGCCAGGTCTTTTCAGGAGGTGGTCAGGCAGCTGAAGGCGTGTCAAATTCCTGTCCAGGGGTGCTTACAACTTTTTTGATGTTGCATCCAGATCTCCTGCTCAGGGTATAGTGATGCGCAGACTCTCATGGCTGCGTGCCTCTGACCTGGACAATCGAGTTCAGCAGCGGCTTGTGGATGTCCCTTGCCGGGGGGATAATATTTTTTTGCGAGAAAGTTAAGCAGGTGGTCGAACAACTCCACCAGCGGGAAACCGCTAGGGACCATCTCTCCCGCCGGGCGCCTTCTGCTTCTACCTCATCAGGTAGACGTTTTTTCTGGGAAAGGAGGAATGCTCCCTATGCCTACAATAGGCGTAGGTACAATCTTCCTTGTGTAAAAGAAAACAGGGGGGATGCGTCCCATCCTAGACCTAAGGGCCCTGAACAAATACCTTCGGCCTTCCCTTCTGTCTCTCAAGCTCTGGTCCCGCCCTCATAGGCAGGACCAGAGCTTGAGAGACAGAAGGAAAGGCCGAAGGTGCGCCGAGCAAAGAACATGCGGACATGCTTGCCGCTGCCGACGCCGCCTTAACCCGGAGGTACGCCTTTTAAATTTTGGAGGAGGGGGGGGGCCCTGGTGCTGGGAGGGAGCGCGGGCGGGTGGCCTGATGCTTCATTGGTTGGAGGGAGAGAGGGCGGGCGGCCTGGTGCTTGGTTGGTGGGAGGGAGTGCGGGCAGACCTGGTGCTGGGAGGGAGCGCGGGCGGGCAGCCTGGTGCTTCCTTGGTTGGTTGGAGGGAGAGAGGGTGGTTGGTGGGAGGGAGGGGGGCAGAGCGACCTGGTGCGGGGGGGGGGGGAGGCAGGCCTGGTGCGGGATGGGAGGGAGGCCTGGTGCTGGGTGGGAGGGAGGCCTGATGCTGGGTGCTGCTGGGTGTTGGGTGGGAGGGCGGCCTGATGCTGGGTGGGAGGGAGGGAGGGCTGCCTGGTGCTGGGAGGGAGGGCAGGGGGGAGAGAAGGGTGGCTGGACATGGGTGGCTGGAGGGGAGAGGAGGGTGGCTGGACATTTGTGACTGGAGGGGAGAGGAGGGTTGCTGGATATGGATGGAGGGCAAGAAATGAAGAAGAAAGGAGGAAAGTAAAGAAATAAATGGAAAGGAAGCCCTGGAAACGGAGTTAAGAGAACAGATAGAGAGCAGCAGAATCAGAGACTAGGACCAATATGGATAGAAAAACAAAATCACCAGACAACAAAGGTAGAAAAAAATCATTTTATTTTCATTTTAGTGTTTGGAATATGTCCAATTTGAGAACTTACATCTGCTGTCTTATTTTGCTCTGGGTATACTGGAGCTGTAACAGCTTACAGAAATGATTTATAATGAAAAAAAATCATGTTATTTTTTTCTCCTATACTAGTATAATATTTTCAATGATGTCTGTTTATATGCGCCATGGCTGGCGTAAGGTGTGTGGCTATCATAGGGGTGGAGTCATATGTGGTGACCCCGCCCATAATGAGTACCGGCACTTTGCGATAGATAATTCGATTTTGGGTTGCTGTTTGGGCACTCGGTCTCTGAAAGGTTCGCCATCACTGGTCTAAGCTATCTGAGATAGGAGTGTCAGGTATAATGCTAACTTGACTTGAGAAATTTTTACATATAAGAGATCATGTAGTGTTAAGGGATATATGGAAAGATTATCTAGTTGGAATCCTGGTTGTGGAGTGCCCCAAGGCTCTCTTATTTTCTCCATTATTGTTCAGTGTTTATCTTAGTTCTCTGGGTAATTTCTTTCTTGAGGAGGGAATCGCAGTATTATCGTATTCAGATGATATTTGTTTTTGCTTTGCCCTGGGAGAGGAACTCCTGACATTATTCTGAGTTCTGAACACCAAGTGTACCTGAATGTAGCTCACCTTGAGCTACTATTGAAAAAGGTCTGTGCAAAATCCAAATAAATGTTAAATTTTATATTTTGCATATTGATAATTAGGCCACTAGATATTTTTTTGTGTTTGATTAAACAAAGGCCAAGTTAGTCTGGTTTGGGTAAAATATCCCAAATAGTTCTGTTGTTTTGACTTATTGTGAAAGTTTTAAAATTGAGGGTTGCTCTAGGGCATTGGGAGTTATTTTAGATTGTACTCTTAGTTTGTTGCTCTGAGCAAAATATTTGTAAAAAAATCTTAGACAGCTACGTGCAATTAGGTCTTCTTTACGGAAAGAAGATTTTAGAACTTTGGCACAGGCCACTCTTCTTTCCCAATTAGATTATTGCAACTCCTTATATTCCCAGATTAATTGTAAATTGAAAGCTCATCTGCAGTTAATGCAGAACATAGCAGCCAGATTGATTTCTGGTTTGGATGTGTTTGTTATCCCTCTATGAAAAACGTTAGATTAAAATCTATTCTTGATAAATCTTTCCCTTTTCAGGAGGCACGTCAATGGAATGCGCTACCTATGTTCCTGAAAACACAACCATCTTATATACACTTTTGAAAAATGCTTAAGGCATTTCTATTTGAAGGCTACGTTTAATTATGTGTTATGTTTTTGGTTTTGTAATTTCTTTGCTCTGATGTTTTTGGGATCTTCTTTTATGTAAACCACTGTGAGTCCAGTTTGGGAAAAACGGTCTGTATAAAAGAACCAGATAGAATAGAATAGTATCTGTAAATGTTGTAAAATTCCTAGATGAGAATGAATTCCATGAGTATTGAAATGCTATGTCCTTTATGTATGCATACACCATGGAGGAAACGAAGTGTGTATGTTACAGAATATGATGCATTGAAAGGATTTAAGTCTGCTTTTAGCATCATTACATAGCATGTTTTTTTTTTTTTTTTTGCTTATATTTCAGATTGAAGGCCAGGGTCATGGAGCTGTTTTTGATTGCAAATGTTCACCAGATGGTCAGCACTTTGCATGTACTGACTCCCATGGCCATCTTCTGATCTTTGGCTTTGGCTCCAGTAGCAAATATGACAAGGTAAGATGAAGAGACACAACATCCTTGTCTATTAATCTCCAGCCATGAAGGCCTATTAAAATAAATAAATAGAAATCTACTTTCAGAGATGTGTAAGATATACTTCTGGGAAGTTCTGTGCAAAAAACGTAAAAAAAAAATTCTATGTACAGTGTATTACAATTCTGCATATTTGTCTTAATATAGTATAGTTACTGTTAAATTAGTTTATAATTATTCATAACTGGCATTGTATACAATATACTCTGCAGTTTGCATTGTCTTTGAATAATAATTTAAACTTTTGAACAAAAAAATTCTTACTGGAAGAAATAAAATGTTAGTTTTTATTGCAAACTTTTCCCCTGTAAGTTATAGTGCACCATAACTAAAGCTTCTGGTTTTCAGTTATTTTACTTTAGCAAGCCACAATCTGGAGATCCTCAGGGTTTACGTTTTTCAGTTGGCAATGCTTGTAGTATCACAGCAATATCTGTAGTTATTACTGGAGATGTCATCAGTTGAAAGAAGCTGATGCTGTTTACAGTTGTTGGGCATTGTGAATTGCCAAATCAAAATCCCTGAAATCTGGAAACTCAGATTGAACTCCCCCCACCCCCCTCATTTCTTCCATTACCTTGCCTACCCTTCTCTATTTCAACTGTCCCCTATTCTTGAGCTTGTCTTCCTGAACTCACACTCATCGTATTGTCTTACCTGTTTGTCTCCACAACACACACTCCCTCAGCTAATCCCTTTTTCACATTCCTTTCCTCAACTCCATTCTCCAATCACTCTCCTACGTCTCCACTTGTCAGCCTCTGTCAGCTGGTTGCCCTCTCTTTGACTCCTTCACTCTAACCCTGTATAGCTGTCTTCCTGCCACACCCAGCTTTTAGCCTGCCAGTTGTGCAGTGTCCATACTCCAGCAATTCTCTGTTTTGCAATATCAGCACAGGAGTTTGGGTACCACATTAGACTTAGGCTGGGGGCTTTGCGGTGCAGGAAGAAGACAGCAGTAGCCTGTCTTTCCATTGACTTGCTGCATACCTGCCAAATCTCCTGCATTCAGCAGGTAACTCCCGCTTTGATAATTAATCTCCCACATTTCTGCAAAAGTGGGAAATTCTCCCACTGAGACACACACTGCCACCACTGCACCGCCGCCGCCTCTTCTCCCAGTGAGCAGCAGTGGCCTCGGCAAAGCAACAGAAAGCAAGTGTGGAACAGTAGACTTAAGGCATGCGCTGTTGTTCTCCAGTCAGCCTCTTGTTTTGGGGCAGAGGACCATTCATCTCACTTCCGTTCTCTTCCCTCTTGCGTTGTTGGCTCTGCCAGTCAACTTCCTGTTTTGGGGCAGAGGACCATTCTTCTCACTTCTGTTCTCTTCCCTCTCCTCTATCCATGTCCAGCAGTTCTCCTCTCCCCTCCATCCATGTACATTTCCTTCCTCTGTTTTCCTCCCCTCTATCCATGTTCAGCATTTCTCCTCTCTCCCCTCATCTCCATCCATATGCATCTCCTTTGTTTTCCCTCCCCCTCCATCCATGTTCAGCATTTTACCTCTCTCCCCTCCACTCGATCAATGTGCATCTCCTTTCTTGGTTTTCCCTGTCCTCTATCCATGTCCAGCAATTCTCCCCTCACCCCTGCCATCCCCTCCATCCACGTCCAGTGATTCTCCCCTCAACCCTGCTCTCCTCTCCATCCATGTCCAGCAATCCTCTCTCCCCTTCTCTCCTCTCCATCCATGTCCAGCAATTAGTACATAAGTATTGCCACACGGGGACAGACCAAAGGTCCATCAAGACCAGCATCCTGTTTCCAACAGTTGCCAATCCAGGTCACAAATACCTGGCAACATCCCCCCAAAATTCACTGCCCCTGGAGTAAGACCCTGGGGTTTGATGCGCCGGGGGAGGAGTGGAGGGTCGCTGGACATGGGTAGCTGCAGGGGGGGCAGGGGGAGAGGAGGGTCGCTGGACATGGATGGCTGGAGGAGGGGCAGGGGAGGTGGGGAGGGGGTCCTGAGACCAGAGAGGTGGGGGTGGGGAGGGGGCCCTGTGAGAGGGGGGTGGGGGCTCACACTCACTCACTGTCTCTCACATACACTCTCTCTGACACACTCCCTGTTTATCACACTCTATCTCTGTCACACACACACAGTCTCACACACACAGACACTCTGTCTCTCACACACTCTCTCTCACACAAACACACACAGACACTCTCTCATTCTCTTTATGACACACACACTCCATCTCTCACACACACACACACACACACACACTCTCTCTCTCTCTCTCTCTCTCTCTCTCTCTCAAACATACACACTCTGAGGAAAACCTTGCTAGTGCCCGTTTCATTTGTGTCAGAAAGGGGCCTTCTTTACTAGTATATACATAATTTCTGTACAGTCCTTAAAGTACATATACTGTGTTTTTCCTCACATAGCTTGCAGGGATCTCTATCTCTCTCGCAAGCTATGTGTGGAAAAACACAGTTAAGTGCTTTAAGGACTGTACAGAAATTAAGCAGTTCCAGGGTGCAAGATAAAGAGTTCACATCTCGCAAGACTAGCTAGAGAACCAAGACGAGAAATGTGGGGTTTGCTTAGTTCTTCTTGGAAGTATATGCAGCAACACCACCAGACCTTCCAGTGTCATTATCTAAGGACTCTCTCTCTATATAAAAGGCACCTCCAACGTTCTAATGAAGCCTCCAGCCGGAAGTTTGAGGCGGTCTAGATATCCGGTGTGCCCATGAGTGTCTGCCCCGCCCTCATGTCACAGCGTGATGACGTCGAGGACGGAGCAATGACTCGAGGGGCGAAACGGACAAGACGCGGAGGCGGAGCAAGAAAAAAAAAAAAGAGCGTTGCGACACGGAGCGAACCAGGAACAATGTGGGACGGACGTCAGGAACAACGTCTGAGGGCGAAACGGACAAGGCACGGAGGCGGACCAAGATCGCCGCTCACCACACTCCCTCATAGTTCACAGAACCCCGGCAACTGCAATCCCACCCACACAAACACAGGGTCAACGCGCACTCGCTCCCGCACCCCCCCCCCCCCCCCCCGGAGGCTGCCACTCACTCCCCGAGGTCGACGGAGGCAGCGCATTAAAGTAATGCCAGCTGATAGGAAGAGAAGCACAGTTACAGCAGCCTCACGTTCAGCTTTCCCCTTCTCTCTCTGCGTCCCACCCTCATTTGCTGTTAGGGGAAAGCTGAACGCGAGGCTGCTGTACTGTGCTTCTCTTCCTCTCAGCTGGCATTACTTTAAAGCGCTGCCTCTGTCGACCTCGGGGGGTGAGTGGCAGCCTCCCGGGGGGGGGGGGGAGCGAGTGCCCCGCGACCCTGTGTTTGGGTGGGTGGGAGGGGTTGCAGTTGCTGGGGTTCTGCAAACATTGAGGGTGAGTGGTGACCTCGGGATGGGGGGAGTGAGTGACCAGCGACCTGGTGGGGGGAGGGGGTGCTGTTCTCGGAGGGACGGAGGGAGGGGGCCTGGAAATCAGATGACACAGAGGGAGGGAGGGGCCCTGGAAATCAAAGGCCACAGAGGGAGATGGAGGGAGAGGAAGGGAGGGAGGGGACGCCAATAACTCACAGGGGACAGGGAGGAGGGCCTACAACTCAGAGGGCAGAGAGACAGGGAGGGGTGAAAGGAAACATACAGAGACATATGGAGAGGAGGGGAGACCAGGGGGAGAGAACATTGCTCGATGTGGACAGGAGGGGACGCCAGGGGACAGGACACACTACACTCAGACAGACAGACACACACTCTGGCTCTGTCTCAATCACACACTGACTCATATTCACTCACACGCTCTCTCTCTCACACATACTCTCTTCTAACAGTTCCCTTAAAAACAAAATTACCATTACAGAACCTTGCTAGCGCCTGTTTCATTGCGTTCAGAAACGGGCCTTTTTTCCTAGTGAATATATATTTTTACCATACAGGGTACTTAGGAGTCAGAATGCTTTAATTCAAAGGCCTTAATATTTCTGGCATGTCAAAAGTAATCTGTGTCAAACAGTCAGCTCATGTTAGAAGGCACTCAGCATACTACTGTAGTTACCTTTAGGCACTGATGAGTGTGAACTTTAACCTAGGTTAGCCTCACTCAAAGTATGCTGTATGGAGTAATACTTCTTTAGTGATTCTTTCTATAAGTGCTTAAGAATGTGAAGTGTAAATGCATGTATTGTAAAGTTTCTTGAGGAGGACTTTTGTAAATATCTTCTATAAAAAAAAAAAACAGACCAACCTGGAACCACTGTAAAATAATAATATAATATTCTGTTCTATATTCTCCACCAATTAAATATAATATAAGAATAATAATATGTAAGAAAAGGGGGAATGAACTAATATATTTGTTGAATTACATTAACCTGCACTGTAAGGTGTAAGGACGTGCTCAAAACAAAAAGACCATATATTTAACTTTAAAATGTTTATTTACAATACAGGTAATGTAATAATGTTACAAGAGAGAGGCAGTTTTCAGAGATCTTTCAGGGAAATGTGCTTCAAGATTAGAAAAGTCTAAATTATAAATTACGCTGGATTAATGGTAACTCACTCTGATGGAGGCGGCTGGTTGGAGTGATGAAGGAGATCCTTGCTGGAAGAGAAGTCTTTTTGTTGCAGAGTTGTTGCTGGATCCTGGATAAAGTCTTATCTGGGATGTGTGTGAAGGAAGCGGAGAAAGAGCAGGGCCAGAGCGCAAGAGAAGAGCAAACTGAGCATTTTCCAGGCTTTTTATAATCTCTTGTAAGGAATAAAATATTAATACAGGGAAGAAAAATGTATTCTAATAGGCTATCTCTTACTGATGATGCACAATCTAGCCCATCACAATAGTGTGCATAAGGGACTATACAATTACATTTAACTCTTTCTTAGCTAAAAGAAATTCCTCCAACTGCTTTGGCTCAAAGAATTGTGCTTAAATGTCCTTATTTGTGTTGTAATATTCCAGGGTAAACAATTTCAAAGTTGGTGTCTAAAGCTTGAACCCTGTCTTAAGGCCAAGTTAAGCTTTGTGCCTCTTCTGTGTCTCTCTTGAAAGATCTGGAAAGATGCAAACTTTTAAACCCAAAAACTGTGTGTCCAGATGTCTGAAGGAAAGTTTCAAAACTGCATTGTAGTCAGGGTCCAAAGCAAAAGAAACCACCAAAGTAGTTCTCTAATTAATTACTTCCAAAGAGGACCCCAGGAAGGATGTAAGATTCATAATATTCCCTTCAGGATCTTGTGGGGTTTCTTCAACATATCTCTCCCTGCCCAGGATATACTGAGCACGCGTAATAGGGGGCAATGAATCACTAGCCATTCCTAAAACCTCAGTTAAATGTTTCTTGACCATATCAACTGGTGTAATCAAAGGAGATCTAGGAAAATTAAGCAGTCTCAAGTTATGTCTCTAAATTTGATTCTCCAAGTACTCCAAGTTGTGGTGCAGAAAATACTTATCCTTAAGGCTGAACCCAAATTTTCTGACTCTTAATCTGTAAGGTATCAAATCATGAGGACTGCTGGGCAGATGCCTGTGCCTGGAGCAAAACTGCTTCAGAAATAACTTTAATTTCCTAAGTGGTTTCCAATATATGCAACTGCAAGGATGAATGCATGTCAAATGCAGTGTCCCAAAGTGATTCTAAAGCCACTACGGCTGACTTGAGAAAAACCTGATGTGCTGGTATAGGTAGTTTAATTGCGGTTGCTGAAGGCAATATTTGAATAGCTGATTGAATTAAAACCTCTTGATCAGATTCCAAGGCCCCAGCTACAGGGCGAGTTCCCATACTGCATTCCCGTTTCTTCTACCTCTTGGGCGCCTGGTGCAGGACTGCCTGAATTTCCTTTACTTCCTGGTTTTAGGGGCCCCACCCACTTGTTGGGGCTCAGGGAAGCCCCATCAACGCTACTGATTGACGCCATCACGCCAGCTCCGACGGAAGGGGAAGGCTGTCGTCACGGGGCCCACTAGAGTGCAAAACCTCTCCATGGTCTGCTTTAGCAGGAGTATAGCAGAGGGTGTCAAGTGAAACCCCTGCACTTTCCCTCTTTTCTTGCCCATCTCAACACAGGTCAAGAAACTCGCTGAGATCCGGAGCAGCAAACAGGTGCGTCTATCTTCAAGCCGCTATCTTAGGTCTCCCGCAGAATTGGTATGTTCTGTTCCTTTCTGTTATGATTTTGGTATTGTAAACTGCCTCAATGGTTGGCCCCTAGGCAGTATATCTAGTGTTAATAAACTTGGAAACTTCGAATGTTATAGAGATGCTGGCATGACCTTGCAGTGAGGAAAAGAAGTAAGATGGGAAACAAACATTAATCACAAAATTATACAAACACTTTTATAATTTGTTTACCAGTTGCATTGCTACTATACAGTACAGTACTCTTTATGATTATGGTTTTACAGTATTGGTCTTTTATAGTATGGTACAGTATTGATCTTTTGCAGTATGGTAAAGTACTGAAGTTTATATTAAAAATCTTTGTTTTAGAACAAGCACTTATACAGTAATTATGTTTTAATGCTAGTCATGCTGCTGAATGTGCTATAGTGTTAATAATTTTGAAAATCGGGAACTCCAGGCCTTTGTTTATGCATTGTTTGAGGGGTTACCATTGTTTTCAGTATTATCCAACTTTTCCTTTATCTGAGAACAGGTCTGTCCCATTTACGTTGGATAATCAAGACTGTACTGTATTACAGTAGCTAAGCCTAGAAGTAATAAATGAATGGATCAGAGTTTCTAGATCCTGCTAATCCAACAACAAATGCAGTCTTGTAACAAGGTCTGATCGTCCATGGATGCTTGTCAAGCATTTGTTTTCAGATGTTTCTCACAAACTTGTTTTTTTTGCTCAAAAAAATACTACTAATTGGTGGCAGAAAGGATAAAACTTTTGTTTCTGACTACCTACAAAATAGGGATTTTTCTAGATTTAACTTTTAATTCAGCCTTTCTAAACCATCTGGAAACTTCAGTAAGACAGCTGTTTACCAGATTCTCTTAATCAGATTGGTCAGATCCAACCTCAGTCCATACTGAATGTCATCTGTGAAGAAAATGACATGAAATACCAAACCTCCATAACCTGGGACCTGAGACTAGATAAAGTTTAAAAAAAGAGGGCGAGGTATACCGAGCCGATGGAAGGTCACGTGGAAGAGCATCCAGCTCAGATTCTTTACCCTCCTAGACTACCTTTTTCATTGTACCCAGTAAAATATGAGGACAACCAAATAAAATACCATCACAAACAACATCCACACGCGTCTTCAGTAGTGGATGGTACTTAACCAGGTTAAAGCTGCAAACAATAAAAAAAAAAAAAAATCAATACAGAACATCCTTACCCTTGTCTAAGCCATAGTGAATTGCAACTCAGGAGAGATACTTACACAGTTTTTGTCCGACAAGCACTCTGAAATCCAGATTGTCCTGGCTAAGCCCATTCCCCATTTCCAAAATCTCATTCTAGTTGCTTATACTCAAACTTATCAACAAACTTTTGCACATAGGAAACGGAAAAACTGAAATGATAAGGAATGATAGATTCAGATGATTCCTACTTACCACTTTTATGGATTTACGGCCCACTACTTGCTTTATTACTACCAGAAGCTGATCCTTTGTTAGATATGAATTTACAGTCTGCAGAGAGTAGTGGTACCACTCTCTCCCTGCTTTCCTTTAGAAGTCCATTTGAAACCAGGATCAAAGCAAGATGACATTGCCTTTAGCTTTCTCACATGTCACCCACTTCCTCAGCAGTGGCCAAGAAAAATTATCAAGAAGTAGAGCCGAATATAACTTTAAACACCCATGACACAACCACTGTATCGTGAAATATCTTATCTGCTCCCTAATTCCCAAATCCTTATTGGCCAAAAATTGAATTTGCCGGCTCTCAAATCCTGGCTAAATAATGTGCTTTCGCCGAGGACAAGCAGGCTGCTTGTTCTTACATGTGGGTGGAACGTCCACAGGGCAGCCCCAGATCTGAGATCTTTCTAGCACAACGTTTGCTAGCCCTTGCGTGTGCATGCGCGACCGCCTTCCCGCCCGCAACGAGAGCGTGCTCCTCGTCCTTTTTTCTTTCCGCGGCTTCAGGATGGCTGTTTACAGTGGTTCTGTGCCTCAGGAGACCCATCGGTGCTTTTTTCCGCCGCTTTTTCCGTTTCGGAAGTTTCAGAGTGGGTCTGATCGTGTTCTTGAAAAAAAAACCTTTTCCGGTATTCCTTAGTTTGTACCGTTAGTTTTCTTTTGTTCGTCGGAAGTGGCCTTTCGGCCGCCCGTACCGGTTTTTCCCTGTTTTGGTGTTCTTTTTTGGCATCATCGCGAGTTTTGATTTTGCCGGCGTGATTTTTCCGCCCATGTCATCGAAGCCTGCCAGCGGCTTCAAGAAGTGCACATGGTGCAGGCCGGAACGATTTCGCTCCCTGATAGGCACGTTTTCATGTCTTCAGTATCTGGGGGCTGGTCATCGTCCCCAAGCCTGCACTCCTCTGTCTTCTGTTGAAGAAGAGGACCCAGGCAGTGAAATTGGCTCAGTGGAACCTTTTGTTCGGAGCCTCGTCCGGTACTTCGACGCCCGCGTAACCGAGGTCATCGGAGGTATCGATATCGTCGGAAGGTGCATCATCATCAGGAGTGCAGGTGAGGGCTGTCCATTCCCTGCTGGTAGCGGTGAGCCCTTGAGTAGGTCTCCGCCTGCCTCAAAGGCTCCTGCGGTACAGGCCCCCCGGTGATCGACCTGTTTCGGACCCGGCCCCGAGGAGGCTTTTGGATTCAACGTCCTCCTCTTCGATACCGGGAGGTTCTGGTGACGTGCTTCGAGCAAAGGCAAAGAAGCATGGTCATCGGTCACCTTCCCGTCACGGTACCGAGGCTCCGGAGACCCGAAGGATTCGCACCCCTCAACGTAGACGCCGGGAGGACCGCTCGTCCCTCCATACAAGAGGTGTCGATACGCTCTGCTCCAGACAGCCCGGTACCCGCCTCCGCGCCCCAGGCAGATTCTGAGTTTGTCGCCTGTAACCGGCCCCACTGCCTTCCTCGACAGCCGCTTTGAACGAGAGCCTCCATGCCATCCTTCCAGGGATCCTGGAAGAACTGCTACGCCCGTCTGCTCCGGTACCGGCGGTGCTTGCACCTGCCGGTGCCGTTGAGAGAGGCGCGGCTGCTCCTCGCTCGTGGTGAGGTCTCCGATCCGTACCGGCCTCGGCGACCTTCCGGGCTGACTCCCTGACGACATCGATAGGAGGGACCTTCATCGCCGCTGGTGCGGGAGTCTTCCTCTTGGCGTATCCACCGTGGCCAGGTTTCCACGGAGTCGATAACGGGCCGGCTTCGGACTGAAGTTCACGAACTGTGTACCGATACCGATGGTGAGGCCTCGTGGGAAGCAGAGGAGGACACGAGATATTTTCTCTGATGAGGATGCTTGCGGTCTTCTTTCTGATCCTACTCCCTCTCCTAGAGGCAGCTTTCCTCCTCCCGAGAGTCTGTCTTTCGTGGTCTTTGTCCGGGAAATGTCTACGGCCATTCCCTTCCCTGTGGTTACGGAGGAGAAGCCAAGGGCCGAGATGTTTTGAGGCTTTTGGACTATCCTTTGCCACCTAAGGAATCGTCCACTGTACCCATGCACCATGTCCTCAACAGACATTGCTGGCGAACTGGGCGAAGCCGTTATCTAATCCCCACATTCCCAAGAAAAATTGAAATCCCAGTATTGGATCCATGGGGATCCAGAGTTATGAGGACCCGTTGCCCCATGACTCTGGTGTGGTGGATCTGGCCCTTAAGAAGGTCAAGAGTTCTAGGGAGTAACGCTTCGGCGCCCCCCGGGCCGTGACTCTAGAACCTTGGATTCTTTTGGGAGGAAGGCCTACCATTCTGCAATGCTCATTTCCAAATCCAATCATACCAGCTCTATATGAGCATTCATATGCGGAACAATGTGTGGCAGTTGGCGGACTTGGTGGCCAAGCTCCCTTCTGAGCAGGCCAAGCCTTTTCAGCAGGTGGTCAGGCAGCTGAAGGCGTGTCGTAAATTCCTGGCCAGGGGTGTTTACGATTCTTTTGATGTCGCGTCAGGGCTGCTGCTCAAGTGTGGTGATGCGCAGACTCTCGTGGCTGCGTGCCTCCGACCTGGAGAATAGAATCCAGCAGCGGATTGTGGATGTTCCTTGCTGGGGGGGGGATAATATTTTGGAGAAAAGGGTCAAACAGGTGGTGGAGCACTCCACCAGCGGGACACCGCTTTCGACAAATTCTCCCACTGGAACGCCTTCAGCCTCTACCTCAACTGGTAGACGTCCTTATGGGTGAAAGGAGGACTGTTGCCTATTCTTCTAATAAGTCGTAGGTACAATCCTCCCTCTTGCCAGCCTGCTGCTCAAGGCTAAAACCCCAGCGCGCGTCGTTCCCGTCAACAGCGTGCGCCTCAACAGGGCCCCAGCAGCTCCCCAGCAAAAGCAAGGGACGGGCTTTTGACTGGCTCCAGGAGAGCATAGCCGAAATCAAAGAAGTGTCCATGCCGACGATCTACCGTGTGGGGGGGAGGTTAAAAAGTTTTCACCCAGTGGTGGCCTCTCATTACCTCCGACCGGTGGGTTCTCCAAATAGTCCGGCTGGGATCTCCGTTCAATTTGATCTCAAAACCTCCAAATTGTCCGCCAGGAGCTCAGTCCTTCAGCTTCCGCCACAAGCAGGTACTTGCAGAGGAACTCTCCGCCCTTCTCAGCGCCAATGCGGGTCGAGCCTGTGCCACCGGGGCAGGAAGGGTTGGGATTCTATTCCATGTACTTCCTTGTGGAAAAGAAAACAGGGGGATGCATCCCATCCTAGACCTAAGGGCTCTGAACAAATATCTGGTCCGAGAAAAGTTCAGGATGCTTTCCCTGGGCACCCTTCTTCCCATGATTCAGGCAAACCGATTGGCTATGCTCTCTGGGACTTAAAGGACACTTACACTCACATCCCGATACTGCCAGCTCACAGACAGTATCTTCGATTCCGTCTGGGAACAAGGCATTTTCAGTATTGTGTGCTACCCTTTGGTCTCGCCTCTGCACCCAGTGTGTTTACAAAATGCCCTGGCTGTCGTAGCGGCATCTCTAGCAGACTGGGAGTGCACGTGTTCCCTTATCTCGATGATTGGCTGGTGAAGAACACCTCCAAGGCAGGAGCTCTATGGTCCATGCAGATGACTATTCGACTCCTGGAGCTGCTAGGGTTTGTGATCAATTATCCAAAGTCCCATCTTCTTCCAGTACAGAAACTAGAATTCATAGGGGCTCTGCTGGACTCTGACGGCTCGTGCCTACCTCCCCGAAACGAGGGCCAACAATCTCCTGTCTCTCGTTTCCTGGGTGCGGGCGTCGCAGCAAATCACAGCTCGGCAGATGTTGATATTGCTCGGCCACGTGGCCTCCACAGTTCATTGTGACTCCCATGGCCCGCCTTCATATGAGATCAGCTCAATGGCCCTAGCTTCGCAGTGGTACCAAGCTGCTGGGGGGCCTAGAGGACGTAGTCCTGCTGTCCACGAGTTTTCTCCAATTCCTTCATTGGTGGACAATTCGATCCAATTGACTCTGGAACGTCCCTTCCAAATCCTCAGCCGCAAAAGTGCTGACTATGGATGCATCTCTCCTAGGGTGGGGAGCTCATGTCGATGGGCTTCACACCCAAGGGAGTTGGTCCCTCCAGGAACAAGATTTACAGATCAATCTCCTGTGTTGCGAGCGTTCCTGGAATGCTCTAAGGGCTTTCAGGGATCGGCTGTCCCAGCAAATTATTCAAATTCAGACAGACAATCAGATTGCCATGTATACATCAACAAGCAGGGGGGCACTGGATCTCGCCCCCTGTGTCAGGAGGCTGTCAGAATGTGGCTTTGGGCTCGCCGGTACGCATGTTTCTTCAGGCCACGTATCTGGCAGGCGTAAACAACAGTCTGGCTGACAGGTTGAGTAGGATAATGCAACCTCACGAGTGGTTGCTCAATTCCAGGATAGTGCCCGGATCTTCCAAGTGTGGGGCACCCCCTTGTTAGATCTCTTTGCATCACGAGTCAACCACAAGGGTCCCTCAGTTCTGTTCCAGACTTCAGGCCCACGGTCGACTGGCATCGGATGCCTTCCTCCTGCATTGGGGGAAGGGCCTGCTGTATGCTTATCCTCCCTTACCTCTGGTGGGAAAGACTTTGCTGAAGTTCAAGCAAAACCGAGGCACCATGATTCTGATTGCTCCTTTTTGGCCACGTCAGATCTGGTTCCCTCTTCTTCTGGAGTTGTCCTCCGAAGAACCGTGGAGATTGGAGTGTTTTCCCGACTCTCATCACCCAGAACGAAGGGGCGCTTCTGCATCCCAACCTCCAGTCTCTAGCTCTCACGGCCTGGATGTTGAGAGCATAGACTTTGCCTCTTTGGGTCTGTCGGAGGGTGTCTCCCTTGTCTGCTTGCTTCCAGGAAAGATTCCCTAAGAAGAGTTACTCTTTCCTGTGGCGGAGGTTTGCCGTCTGGTGTGAGAGCAAGGCCCTAGATCCTCGCTCGTGTCCTACACAAACCCTGCTTGAATACCTTCTGCACTTGTCCGAGTCTGGTCTTAAGACCAACTCTGTAAGGGTTCATCTTAGTGCGATTAGTGCATATCATTACGTGTGGAAGGTAAGCTAATCTCGGGATAGCCTTTAGTTGTTCGCTTCATGAGAGGTTTGCTTTTGTTCAAAGCCCCCCATGAAACCTCCTACAGTGTCATGGATCTCAATGTCCTCACCAGCTGATGAAACCGCCTTTTGAGCCGCTGGATTCCTGCCATCTGAAGTACTTGACCTGGAAGGTCATTTTCTTGGTGGCAGTCACTTCATCTTGCAGAGTCAGTGAGCTTCAAGCCTTGGTAGCTCATGCTCTTTATACTAAATTTCATCATAACAGAGTAGTCCTCCGTACTCACCCTAAGTTCTTGCCGAAGGTTGTGTCGGAGTTCCATCTGAACCAGTCAATTGTCTTGTCTACATTCTTTCCCCGTCCTCATACCCACCCTGCTGAACGTCAGCTGCACACATTGGACTGCAAGCGAGCATTGGCCTTCTATCTGGAGCGGACACAGCCCCACAGACAGTCCACCCAATTGTTTGTTTCTTTTGGTCCCAACAGAAGGGGAGTGGCTGTTGGGAAATGCACCATATCCAGTTGGCTAGCAGATTGCATTTCCTTCACTTATGCCCAGGCTAGGCTGACTCTTGAGGGTCATGTCACGGCTCATAGTGTTAGAGCCATGGCAGTGTCAGTGGCCCAATTGAAGTCAGCCACTATTGAAGAGATTTGTAAGGCTGTGACGTGGTCATCTGTACACACATTCACATTTTATTACTGCCTCCGACGCGACAGTCGGTTTGGGCAGTTGGTGCTGTAGAATCTGTTTGGGGTTTAGAATCCAACTCTACCCCCCTAGGCCCTTTTTTATTCTGTGCCAGGCTGCACTCTCTGTTAGTTAGATAAGTTTTAGGTCAATCTCAGTTATGTCCTCGCCGTTGCGAGGCCCAATTGACCCTGTTTGTTGTTTTGAGTGAGCCTGGGGGCTAGGGGTACCCCACATGTGAGAACAAGCAGCCTGCTTGTCCTCGGAGAAAGCAAAAGCTACATACCTGTAGAAGGTGTTCTCCGAGGACAGCAGGCTGAGTGTTCTCAGCAACTCGCCCACCTCCCCTTTCCCTTGTCTTGCTATTCTACTGGACTGAGGAGCACGCTCTCGTTGCAGGCGGGAAGGCGGTCGCGCAGGCGCACGCGAGGGCTAGCAAACGTTGTTGCTAGGAAGATCTCTGATCTGGGGCTGCCGTTGGGCGTCACCCACATGTGAGAACAATCAGCCTGCTGTCCTCTGAGAATACCTTCTACAGGTATGTAGTTTTCGCTATCTTGCGTGACTGTTCATCTGGCCTCTGTGAAGATGTTCCTATGAGGCTAGCAGATGTTCAATGTACTGGATACTCTCTCTTTGGTGACAAAATAATAGCTATCATTGAGCACGAGTCAAGAGCGGCACAGAAGTATTGGTGGCGCCAAGAAGTGCAGTCCAGTGACATAAGCATCGGAAGTATTGTCCCATTTACCCTTCCTTACCTTCCCACCACCAGATTAGTCCAGATGCTTGGGGTGTATTAAAGCAGTGCATAACTGACAGTGAGAACACTGAAATCCCTGCTGCTAACACTTTGGCCCCAAGGGCCACATCACTTTGAGCTTGAACAGCCAATCTGTGGTGATGGACGAAAGAATGTATAGATTCCAGGTTACCACTTTGCAGATTTCATGAGGAGAAACTAAGTAGTGTACTGCTCAAGAAGCAGACTGACCCCTTATAGAATGAGCTTTCAAAAACTTCTGGAACTGGGTGACCATAGAGAATATATGTAGAAGCAATAGCCTCTTTAACTCATCAAGGCACTGTTGTTTTAGATACAGTTTTCCTTTTACAGGCTTTACCGAGAACTTACCTAATTTCCTTATTGCCTCTGTATTCTTCAGGTTCTTCTTTAACAGGTGTCCCATATCTAATTTGTGCAAGACAACTGCACTACCTTCATTTTTACGATCCTGAAAAACAGCTTTAGAGAGAGAGAGTGTGATTTGGAAGGACGGATGGAACCGGTCTAAACACAATCTCTTCCTTGCTAAAAACCAAAACAGTTCAGTAGAAGACAAGGCCTGTAATTCTAAAATTTGCCTAGCTGAATAGATAAGTACAAGAAAAACTGACTTAATGGTGATATCTTTTAATTTTGCGGATTCCAGAAGACCAACTTTAAATCTGGGGCTGGGACAATATATGACATGGTACCTTGATAAGTTGAACCCTGTGATAAAAAAATCTACAACGTCTGGATGCAAAGCGAAGCTCTTTTCCTTCTTTACTCTCAGAATAGCACATTAGAAATCCAAAAGTAACATGAGACAGAGTCAATATTCAAGTTTATGGCTGCCACATAAAGAAGAGTAGATGACTTATCTGCTTATGTTTATGCCTGATTAGTCCTTGGTCCTGTTCGTGTGTGTTGGCCTGCCAAATATGCAGTCCTGAATGTAAATGGATAACTTAATCTAGTTAGTGTTAGGACTGCTGTTTGAGCCATCTATGAATTTGGGCCTTTCTCCAGAATGCCCCCGATACTACTTAAATCTAAATGGATAAATTTTGACAGGGCTTCAAGTTATTTGGTACTTTAATTTAAAAAATAAAATAGACACTTAAGCAGTTTGCATCAGATATTAACCATATACAGTAAGTGCTTTTGAATATTGACCTGAGTAATATTACCCTTCCAGTTTTTGATTAGCTTCAATAAGCTGAACTTGGTGGTATTGTTCATTTCCATATCATCAAGCTGATCAATCCATAGACTGGTGGGTTGTGTCCATCTACCAGCAGGTGGAGATAGAGAGCAAACATTTGCCTCCCTATATGTGGTCATGTGCTGCCGGAAACTCCTCAGTATGTTCTCTATCTCAGCAGGTGGTGGTCACACACAGCAGCAGCTCTGGCTAGGCCTCCAAGCCTAATTTTTAGGTTTTGTTGAGTGCCTGGGGTTGAGGGCTCTTTTGAGCAAGTGCAAACCTGGTGGTGCCAGGTCCCTCCTTTTCTCCCCCCTCCCGCTGGCTCCGTTAAAAAAAAAAAAAAAAAAAAAAAAAAAAAAAAAATTTTGAACGTCCTTAAAGGCGTTTATTTCGACGTTTATTTAAGCGTCTATTGCAGCTACTCACTGGGACACCAGGTCGTTACAACTCGGAGCGGACAGCAGGTAATTTTTACCTTTTTATAGCGGGCAGGGGGTTCCCCCATTCTTCTCCTCGTGGCATATGGCGTCGGAGGGCGAGGGCGCAAAGGGTCGCTCCCCGGGTCGCTTGAGCGCTTCTAGAGGGGATGCGGGGGTCTTAAAGCCTGATTCGCCCTTGTTTGGTGACAGTTTCGTGACCGATGAATGTCCCGGTCCTTCCTCCGGCGTGGCGGTTTTTCCCGCCATAAACGCCCATCCCCCGCTCCTCGCCTCCGCCATCTTGGCCGGCCACGTGGCTCAGACGGCATCTTCTTGGGCCGCCCTTGAGGTTGGAGACATTAATGCCATGAACGCCCTTAATTTGGGCGACGGCACAGAAGCGGCTAAAGTTAAGAGCCGTTCTTCCCGCGCGGCTCCTTCGCGGAGTTTCGCGCCGGACGCCATTTTGGATGCGCAGCATGTCTCTCCCCCGCTATTGCGAGCGCCGGTTGAGGGTGCGTCTAGGGCTGTTGCCCAGGCTGCGGAAGTGCACAGTCTGGGGGGTTTCTCCCCCGAGTTTGTTTTGCTGCTGCATCAGGCCTTCCTCATGCACAACGCTGCCCCTGCTCCCTCGTCTGGTAAAGAGGTTGAGGTTCCCAGAGGTAAACGCCCTCGGGTTGATTCCCAGGCCTTGGAGGAATTTGTCTCCTCCGATGTAGATGAGGGCAGCGTGTCTGAGGTCTCCCAACGGTCCTTTGCGGATTCCTTGGAGGAGACGGATCCCCGCTCGGATGGAGCGGATGACCCCTCTGCAGCGCGGCTTTTTAGCCCAGAGGATTTGCCCAACCTGTTGTTACAGGCCATGGACACTTTGAAGATTTCCTCTCCGGAGGACGTCTCTCCCTCAGCCCCTGTTAGCTCTGCCATTATGCTGGGGACGAAGCGCCCGCCTAGAACCTTCCACGTGCATGATGCCATGCACACCTTAATTTCGGCTCAATGGGATGTCCCAGAAGCGAGCCTTAAAGTGGCTAGGGCTATGTCCCGCCTCTATCCTTTGGCTGTGAATGAACGTGAGGCCTATCTGTGGCCTACCATGGATTCTTTAATCACTGCGGTGACTAAGAAAACGGCGTTGCCGGTGGAAGGTGGCACGGCCCTAAAGGACGCCCAAGACAGAAGATTGGAGGCGGCCTTAAGGTCGTCCTGTGAGGCGGCTGCTTTAAGTTTGCAGGCCTCAGTTTGCGGCTCCTATGTGGCCAGGGCGTGCCTGACTATGGTGCAGCGGGCTTCCCCCTCGGATCATTCCTTGAGGGCTGATTGGCCGGCCCTGGAATCGGGCTTAGCCTATTTGGCAGACTTGCTGTATGATGTCTTGAGGGCCTCAGCGAAAGGCATGGCTCAGACAATCTCTGCGCGGCGGTGGCTTTGGCTGAAACATTGGTCTGCTGACCACGCCTCTAAATCCCGCCTGGCTAGGTTGCCTTTTAAAGGCAAGCTGCTCTTTGGGGTCGAGCTGGACAAAATCGTGACCGATCTCGGCACGTCTAAGGGCAAGAAATTACCAGAGGTCAGGGCTCGGGCTAGTACTCGTCCCGGTACCTCTAGAGGACGGTTGCAGGAAGCCCGTCGGTACCCCGCCCGGGCAGGTCGGGTTCCTCTGCCCCCTCTTCCTTCAAGAGGAATTTCTCCCCCAAGCAGCATTCCTTTCGCAGAGACCGCCGTCCCGGAGGTGCTCCCTCCGGTCCTCCCCCAGGGTCTCGTACCCAATGACGGGGTCTTGGTCCACGCCCCAGTGCAGATTGGAGGACGGCTGTCCTCGTTTCTGGGCGAGTGGACCACAGTAACTTCAGACGCGTGGGTGCTGGAAGTCATCAGAGACGGCTACAAACTAGAGTTCTGCCGACCCTTAAAAGACGGGTTTGTACTCTCTCCCTGCAAGTCTCCGGTCAAAGCTGTGGCAGTGCAGCAGACCTTGGACAATCTGATCCGCCTGGGCGCAGTCGTTCCGGTGCCAGAAAGTCAGCTTGGCAAGGGACGTTACTCCATTTACTTTGTGGTACCAAAGAAAGGAGGTTCTGTCCGGCCTATCCTCGACCTCAAAGGGGTCAATCGGGCCTTGAAAGTGCGGCACTTTCGCATGGAGACTGTCCGCTCTGTTATAGCGGCAGTGAAGGCAGGAGAGTTCCTGGCATCCTTGGACATCAAGGAAGCGTACCTGCATATTCCCATCGGGCCTCCTCATCAACGCTTTCTGCGTTTTGCAGTCCTGGGACGACACTTCCAGTTCAGAGCCCTCCCTTTCGGGTTGGCTACTGCTCCGCGGACCTTTTCCAAAGTAATGGTGGTCATCGCGGCCTTCCTACGAAAGGAAGGGGTACAAGTCCATCCTTATCTGGACGACTGGTTGATCCGAGCCCCCTCTTATGCAGAGTGCGGCAAAGCTATGGACCGGGTAGTTGCTCTTTTGAGCTCCCTGGGATGGATCATAAACTGGGAGAAGAGCCAGCTGCGCCCGACTCAGTCCCTGGAGTACCTGGGAGTTCGATTCGACACCCAAGTGGGCAGAGTGTTCCTGCCAGACAATCGGATTGTCAAACTTCAGGCTGAGGTGGACCAGTTCCTAGTAGCCTCTCCCCTTCGGGCTTGGGACTATGTGCAGCTGTTGGGCTCTATGACGGCCACGATGGAAGTTGTGCCATGGGCCAGGGCTCATATGAGACCACTTCAACACTCTTTACTGCAGCGCTGGACTCCGATGTCGGAGGATTATGCTGTGCGCCTTCCCTTGGACCCAGCAGTGCGCAGGGCGCTGAGCTGGTGGATGCAGACAGACAAGTTGTCTGCGGGAATGCCTCTGGTGACCCCAGAGTGGATTGTCGTCACGACGGACGCCTCGTTGTCGGGCTGGGGAGCCCACTGCTTGGGAAGGACAGCGCAGGGGCTCTGGTCTCCTGCAGAGGCAAAGTGGTCTATCAACCTCCTGGAACTCAGAGCCATTCGGTTGGCGCTTTTGGAGTTCATCCCGGTACTGGTGTTGAAGCCTGTACGGGTCCTGTCGGACAATGCCACGGCTGTGGCCTATGTCAACCACCAGGGAGGTACCAAGAGCGCCCCTCTAGCCAAGGAGGCTATGAATCTTTGCCAGTGGGCGGAAGCGAACCTGGAGCAGCTTTCAGCGGCCCACATTGCCGGAGTCATGAATGTCAAGGCGGACTTTCTCAGTCGCCATACCTTGGAGCCCGGAGAGTGGCAGCTATCTGCTCAGGCGTTCTTGGACATCACGAAGCGCTGGGGCCAGCCGAGCCTAGATCTGATGGCGTCATCGGCCAATTGCCAAGTGCTGCGCTTTTTCAGCAGAGGACGGGACCCTCGATCCCTGGGAGTAGATGCTCTTCTCCAACAGTGGCCGACACAAGAGCTTCTCTATGTGTTCCCGCCCTGGCCCATGTTGGGCAGGGTGCTAGACCGGGTGGCAAAGCATCCCGGCAGGGTAATCCTGGTGGGTCCGGATTGGCCCAGGCGTCCCTGGTATGCGGACTTGATCAGGCTCTCAGTCGACGATCCTCTGCGGCTGCCAGTGGAGCAGGGCCTGTTACATCAGGGTCCCGTGGTGATGGAGGATCCCTCCCCCTTTGGTCTTACGGCCTGGCTATTGAGTGGCAGTGTCTGAGGAAGAAGGGCTTCTCAGACAAGGTCATCGCCACTATGCTGAGAGCGAGGAAGCGCTCTACTTCTACTGCTTACGCCAGGGTTTGGCGTATCTTTGCAGCGTGGTGTGAAGCAGGCTCACTTTCTCCCTTCACTGCTCCAATTTCTTCAGTGTTGGCGTTCCTGCAAGAAGGTCTGGAGAAAGGCCTGTCGCTCAGTTCCCTTAAAGTCCAGGTAGCGGCTCTGGCTTGCTTCAGGGGCCGCCTGAAGGGTGCTTCCCTGGCTTCGCAGCCAGATGTGGTGCGCTTTCTCAAGGGAGTTAATCACCTGCGCCCTCCTCTGCACTCAGTGGTGCCTGCGTGGAATCTCAACCTGGTACTAAGAGCATGGCAGAAGCCGCCTTTTGAACCCTTGTCGAGGGCATCTCTGAAAGACCTGACGTTGAAAGCAGTCTTTTTGGTGGCTATCACTTCAGCCAGAAGAGTTTCCGAGCTCCAGGCGCTCTCATGTCGAGAGCCTTTTCTGCAGTTCACTGAGGCAGGAGTGACTATTCGCACAGTGCCTTCCTTCCTGCCCAAGATTGTTTCTCGCTTCCATGTGAATCAGCAGCTCTGTCTCCCTTCCTTTCGTAGGGAGGACTACCCAGAGGAATACTCTGCTCTCAAATATCTGGATGTGAGACGAGTCATCATCAGATACTTGGAAGTGACCAATGATTTCCGGAAATCGGATCATCTGTTTGTCCTGTTTGCAGGTCCTCGTAAGGGTCTGCAGGCTGCTAAGCCTACAGTGGCAAGATGGGTCAAGGAAGCCATTGCAGCGGCTTATGTGGCCGCGGGGAAGGTGCCGCCTATCCAGCTGAAGGCTCACTCCACTAGAGCTCAGGCGGCCTCGATGGCAGAGGCCGGATCCGTCTCCTTGGAAGAGATATGCAAGGCGGCAACTTGGGCTTCGGCTCATACATTCTCCAAGCATTACCGTTTGACTGTGGCTGCACGGGCGGAGGCCCGGTTTGGAGCTTCAGTGTTGAGGTCAGGGATTTCAATGTCCCGCCCTGGGTGAGTACTGCTTCGGTACATCCCACCAGTCTATGGATTGATCAGCTTGATGATATGGAAGGTAAAATTATGTATAATCATACCTGATAATTTTCTTTCCATTAATCATAGCTGATCAATCCATAGCCCCTCCCAGATATCTGTACTGTTTTTATTCTGGTTGCATTTCAGGTTCAAGTTTAGTCTTCAGTTACTTCAGAAAGACTTCGTGTTCAAGTTTTTTTCACTTGGATTCTTCAAGAGTTAAGACGAGTTTGTGTTACAGTGAGCTGCTGCATTCCTCTCCCCTCCGTTTTACGGGGCTGGATTGAGACTTAAAATTCTGCCGGCACTCCCTCCCGCTTCGTGCGGCTGTAGGGCAGCTTTGTACCCCTCCCGCTTCGGCGGTGTTAGAGTCAGTCAGCTCCTCCCGTGGTTGCGGTTGCAGGATAAGCCAGATCCCCCCGCATCGGCGGGTGTGGTGTCCCTCCCCCGCTCCGCGGGGATGAGCTGGACGGATTCCCCTCCCCCACTTGTGTGGGGATGAGCTGGGTTAATTCCCCTCCCCCGTTTCGGCGGTGGTGAGCTGGGCAGAGTGTCCCTTCGTGGGTGTAATTCTCTAAGTGCTGAGTCCTGCGGATGGAGCTTTGATATCGACATACTGAGGAGTTTCCGGCAGCACATGACCACATATAGGGAGGCAAAAGTCTGCTCTCTATTTCCACCTGCTGGTAGATGGACACAACCCACCAGTCTATGGATTGATCAGCTATGATTAATGGAAAGAAAATTATCAGGTATGATTATACATAATTTTACCATTTCTGTTATTTGTTAGGTGTGATAGAATGTTAAAATACTGTGAGATAGAAATATTGTTAATAAAAATAGATGTTGAAGATTTTAATTAAATGGAGTTAATTTTCTGTCTTTTCTCATGTCATAGATAGCAGATCAGATGTTCTTTCACAGCGATTATCGACCTCTTATCCGTGATGCCAACAACTTTGTCTTAGATGAGCAGACACAACAAGCTCCACATCTAATGCCACCACCATTCTTAGTGGATGTTGATGGCAACCCTCACCCGCCAAGATATCAAAGATTAGTCCCAGGACGTGAGAACTGCAGAGATGAGCAGCTTATTCCACAGATGGGTGTCACTTCCTCAGGTATTATGGGTATTCTATGATAGTTTGGTTTGGGATGTTTTGAATTTTTCTTTTGGAAATCCATTCTTCAGTGATGTATTGGGATATTTGCAGTAGGTTTGTTCAGTGTTGATTAATTGTAATCCTACTGCCATGACATTAAGGGGCCTATGTACTAATCTGCAACATTGTTCTGGAGGAGACCTGTACTTTGGGAAGGGGTGAGGTTTCACCAAGGGTCTTCAAAGAGGGAAGGCTTTTGATCCTTTTTAGCCTTGTATCAGAACTGAGAAGGTGGGGGTGTTGGCAGTGTTGGTCTCACAGGGCCACAGTGGAGTGGAGGTTCCTTAAGGAATAGGGCCTTGTATGACCATTGATTCAAGTTGGAGAGCCCTTTATTTTCCAATGAAAATGTGAAAATGGCTTGATAGGCCCATACTCATTTAAAAAATTTATTTATTTTTTTTAGCATTAATGAGCTTCTTTGCAGGATTTTGTATCACAACAACTTATTAATGCAATGTTTACAGAAACTCTTTTGTGCAGAAGTTCACTACTGCAAAATATGCTTTTTATGAAGTGACTTTGCAAAAGTACACTTTTTGTTTAAAAAAAAAAACAAGCACAAAACACCTTCATTTTGGTGTGTTGTGTTTCTAGACAGTTTGCTCTATTATTCGTGCAAAGTAGTAGTCATTTACACTTTACTACAGAGGGTCCTAAAGTTCCTCTGGGTATGTTAGTATATATTTAAACTCATTAATTTGTTGATTTGGGGAAAACAGATTTGAAACAAATCTAAATTATAGCTTGAAGCACAAGTTTTTAAAGATGTTTAGTAGCCACTGATCTTGAGACATTATCCCATTTTGCAGTTGCATACGATAGCAGAAACACTTGGCATATCAGGTTCATAGAACAAAGGATCCAGTATTAAAAGGATTTAGTGCTCTAATTTTGAGAGTAATGCTCCTAAATTAGTGTTTTGGAAAATTTACTAGGGCTGAGAGTATAAATTTATGTGGATTTAGGGCAGGGTGTTAGGAATTTAGGCCCATATTTTCAGCACTATTCCCTGATTCTACTACTACTACTACTACTATTTAGCATTTCTATAGCGCTACAAGGGCATACGCAGCGCTGTACAAACATAGCAGCGCTGTAGCAAAACATATTCTCTATATTATAACCAAAATTGCACATTCAAATCCAGTTGTATTGTGGATTTACACGTGCAATTTATTACTTAGCAAGCCAAAGTCAGTGCTGATAATGCCACTTAAGCAATTATTGATACTAATTGGCATTAGAGTTTACACGCACAGATTGCTAAGCATAGGCTGTAAAGTGGTGCGTGTAAATTCTAGTGTGTGCTGCCAAAAAGGGAGTGTGGAGTGGTGAACCGTGGGCATTCCAAAAATTTACGCACGACGGTTATAGAATACTGTGCCCTGTGCCTAACTTAGGTGCTGAGTATTTACACTAAGTTTTACTTGGCGTAAATGGACACGCCAGGAGTTTAGGCACAGGCATGGCCACTAGGCATATTCTATAAACTGCGCCTAACTTTAGGCATAGTTTATAGAATCTGCCTAGGAATTTTAGGCAGTAGTTTATAGAATATGCCTAGGAATATTTTTTTGAGCTGCCGATTTTGAAGGTAACCATGTCTAGAACCTAGAGACCGTATGCTCATAAATTAGGGGTCATAAATTGCTATTCTAAATTTATAAGAATATTTAAGCTCCCATTAAAGTTGAATTTTCAGCTGAACACTTAGGTTCTTCTTAAGAGTGGTTGAAAATAGGCATAGTTATAGGTGCTCAGGTTTTTTCAATATTGTGTTTTTAGAGTTTTCTTTTACTTTGTTCACCATGAGAAGGTTCTTGTTTGTGTCCCCCATAAAGATTATGTAAGGGTATTTATCAGCAGAGAATAAAATTTTAGGTCCAACTAAATTGGACGAAAAGATAAGAGTAGCTTGGATGGGGGCAAGAGGATACTCATTGAGTATTTTCTAATGTGTATGATAATGACCCAAATAACTATGTTGGTACCAGTGCATATGTTTGCATTGCTAAGGGCTACCATCAAGGTAATGGAAGGTAAATGGGAAGAGATCTACTTTGTCAGTGTCCCTACTTACATGCAAGGCACATTGGCCCAAATGATTATGATTTCTCTGTTGACAAACAGTTGATTCATCCACAGAAGTGGTACTTATTTGATGAGGAGATATTGAAATTTTGGTATATGGGATATTTACTTTTTTAGAGATTGTTAATTAATGTAATTCTGGATATGTTACTTTCTAGGGTTGGCCTAGATTTTTTCATATTGTAATCCGCATTGATCCAAAATTTGCTGTGGTGTGAAATATAGTTTTATTGTAATTATAATGATGTCATCCAGAGACACTGACATAGATGCACTCTAGTAAGACCCTTCAGCTTACCTAATATGTATGTTCTCTCTCATATATATTTTTATTGTCTGAGTTTGCATTCTCTGATTTTCACTTTTCCAGTTGCCCAGTGCAGGAGCAAAGCATTCACATAAAATTACGTATTCTTAGCAAAGCACCTCTCTTATCACAAAATATATATCATTTTGTGTCTATACTAGAATAGTCTAGTGCAAGTGAGTGTGGTGGTCCACCGACCGCAAATGGAGACTGAAAGAGAAAGTAGGTTTATGTGGTTCGCTCTTTAAGGGTCCCTCAGTGCAGACATGAAATGGTCATTATTTTTCTGTCTCCAGCAGATGTTTGGTAGATCATTCTAGTTGGTGTTTCTCAGACAGCTACTAGCCCGGTTCTGTGACTAGGTGTTAGTAGAGAAGACGGTTTTTGTTGGAAGGATGATGCTCCTTTTATAGAAGTGAAGATTTTCTGGAGTTGGGGTGACACTTGGTGGTGGCTGTCCCTCCTTCTGTCACCCCCCCCCCCACACACACACACACAATGCACCACCTGCCACATTTATTTATACAGGGGTCCTTTTACTAAGGATGCCAAAAAGTGGCCTTGTTCTAGTGTAGATGTGTGATATTTGGACCACGTGCAGGCCCATTTTTCAGGTCACCTACAAAAAAGGCAAGGCCTTTTTTTGGGGGGGAGGGGGGGGTCCCGAAAATGGACATGCGGCAAAATAAAAACTGATGTGTGTCTGTTTTGGGCCTGAGACCTTACCACCACCCATTGACCTAGTGGTAAAGTCTCACGCGTTAACCCTGTGGTAATGGTCTACACACATCAATGCTGATTACAGCCTGGTTAGTGCTGTGTGCCAAGAAAATTTCTGGGCGTGCTTGGTGGACACACGTAAAAAATGAAATTAACCGCCCGAGCCATGCAGTAGCCTTGTGGTACTTCAAAATTGATGCCGTTTAGTATAAGGGCCCCCTCAATCTTGTATCCCACTGTTTCCAAAAACAAGTTTCGGTTCAAAGTGGCTTACAATTTTACAGTTACTTTTAAAGTTTATACTGCCTTTTGTCTGGGACAAGTTCTGCTTATTGACTTATATGCTCTTTTCATGTTTCCTATCTGCCTACAGTAATTTCTCATTCAGGTAATCAATAGAAATCAAACAAAATAAAACATGGAAAGAAAATAAGATGATACCTTTTTATTGGACAGAACTTAATACATTTCTTGATTAGCTTTCTCGAAGGTTGCCCTTCTTCGTCAGATCGGAAATAAGCAAATGTGCTAGCTGACAGTGTATATAAGTGAAAACATTCAAGCTATACTATGACAGTTCGGACATGGTGGGAGGATGGGGGGTGGGTAGGAGGTATGCATGGGGACATCAAAGCATATCATTGATATTCTAACAGGATGGGTGTGGATAGGTGAGGGGTGGGTGATCTACAGAGACATACAGCTTTATGGTTTAATAATGGGCTAGGAACCCCAGATCCTTGTTAAGTCCTTTCTGTTGGGTGGTAAAATATTCATCATTCTGACTTCAAAGGTCTTACGTTTTGTATGGTTTTAAAGTTACCTTTCAGGATTCTCACTGTGAAATCACTGTACAGTGTCCTGTCCTGTAAAATGCTGACCAACAGGGGTGGGAGCCCTACTGGCACCAGTATTGTCATGGATGTCTATGTAAATTGAATCTTGTCTTGAAGCATCTGGCCTGTTTCTCCAATATAGCATCCTTCGTTACATTTTTTACACTGAATGATATATACCACATTGGAAGATGAGCAAGTGAAGATCCCTTTATGTTGAATATCTTTCCTTTGTGGATGACTGTGGGGTCCCTGTGAAATAGTGTGGCACTAGTAAAAAAGGCCCGTTTTCTGACACAAATGAAACGGGTGCTAGCAGGGTTTCCTCGGAGTGTGTATGTTTGGGAAGGTGTATGTGAGAGTGACTGTTTGAGAGTCAGAGTGCAAGTGTGAGTGTGTGTGTGTGAGAGAGGAGGTGAGTCTGGGTGTGAGTGTGTTTGTGAGAGTGTGTGTGTGAGATGAGAGTGTGTGCAAGTGTGTAATGTGAGACACAGTGTGAGAGAGAGAGTGTGGTGTGTGGGCGAGAGAGAGAGTGTGTGGTGAGACACAGATGCTCTGTGAGAGTGAGTGTATGAGATCAAGCGAGTGTAATGAGTGACTGTGTGGCCATAGAGAGTGAATGTGATACAGTGTGAGACAGAGTGTGTGAGAGTGAGAGTCAGAAAAGACATTGTATATGAGAGAGAGAGTGTGAGCCCTGCCCTCCCAATCCATGCCCATCTGTCCCCTGCCCCCTCCATTCATCCTTTCCAGCAATTCCCCTCTCTCCCTGAGCCCTGCCCTCCCAATCCATGCCCATCCATGCTCCTCTGTCACCTGCCCCCTCCATTCATCCCTATCCAGCAATTCCCCTCTCTCCCTGAGCCCTGCCCTGCAATCCATATCCATCCATGCCCATCTGTCCCTCCATTCATCCCTATCCAGCAATTCCCCGTCCTGAGCCCTGCCCTCCCAATCCATGCCCATCCATGCTCCTCTGTCACCTGCCCCCTCCATTCTTTCTTATCCAGCAATTCCCCTCTCTCCCTGAGCCCTGCCCTGCAATCCATATCCATCCATGCCCATCTGTCCCCTCCATTCATCCCTATCCAGCAATTCCCTCGCTCTCCATGAGCCCTGCCCCTCCCAATCCATGCCCATCCATGCTCCTCTGTCCCCTGCCCCCTCCATTCATCCCTTTCCAGCAATTCCCCTCTCTCCCTGAGCCCTGCCCTCCCAATCCATGCCCATCCATGCTCTTCTGTCCCCTGCCGCCTCCATTTATCCTTTCCAGCAAGTCCCCTCTCTCCCTTCCATGACCCACCCTCGCATCCATGCTCCTCTCTCTCCCATGTCCCAGCCTGGCCCGCCCTGCTCTCTCCCCCCCCCCTTCGCATCCATGCCCCCCCCCCTTCGCATCCATGCTGTCGTTTCTCTCCCCTGCCCTCCCGATCCCATTGTTCAACTTTACTGCCCACCCTCTTCTCTCCCCCAACATCCCCTTTTTTTTCTTCTTCTTTTTAAATTTACCTCCATGGCGGTTCCGGCATCGCAGCGTCAGGGAAGGAGGCGGCGCTACCCGACGTCTAGCCTTCCCTTCGCTGTGTGCCGCCTTCTTCTGACGTCATCCTTGACGTCAGAAGAAGGCGGAACACAGCGAAGGGAGGCTAGAGACGTCGGGAGCGCCGCCTCCTTCCCTGATGCTGCGCTGCCGGAATTGTTTGTTTTTTGTTTCCGCCCTCGACGTCATGACGTTTGAACGCGAGGGCGGGGCAGAGGCGACTGGGTGGCTTCACACCATAATCCACGAACCCTACAGCCAGGGAGTGTTTGAGTGGCTTCAGAACGTTGTCTTCAGAACGTTCACGGTGCGTTTATTATATTAGATAGTTTGCACTGGATAAATTACAGGGAAGTGTGCCCTTCTGTTCCTTTTCAGTCTGTGATGGAAGTTTACTTCTGATAGCTTGTGTTTTAAGTTGGGTGGCTGTCGGAAGGCCAGTACTGGTGGGGATGGGAATATCTCTTTCAGTCATTCTTCCTCCTGGAGTATAGGTTGTAGATCTCTTATGATTTTCCTCAGTTTTTCCAGCTCTGGATTGTATGTCACTACAAGGGGGATTCTGTCTGTGGGATTTTTTTCTCCTTGTACTGTAGCAGATTCTCCCTGGGTGTTTTGAGGGAGGAGGCAATATTCTTGGAGATTATTTTGGGGTTGTAGCCTTTCTGTTTGAAGGATGCAGTCAGGCTTTTAAGGTGTCTGTCTCTGTCCCCTGGGTCAGAGCAGATATGGTGGTATCTTGTGGCTTGGCTGTAAATGGTGGATCTTTTTGTATGTGAAGGACATTTTTGGCTGGAACAAAACACCCTCCCCCTTCCCACCCTCGATTACTCTCCGTCACCACCTTGGCTGCCTGGCCACCCAAGTTCTCTTCCCGGGCCTACCTTTTAATTCCCTGGGTGGTCTAGTGGCTTCTTCCAGCAAGAGCAATTCTCGGTTATTCTTGCTTCCTCTGGTTCCTTATCCAAAATGGCGGCCAAGACTTTTTGCTGCAGCACTTGTATGTGTGACAGCCACTGTTGTAGCTCACATGCAACAGTAGATGTATTGCATTATCCCTACAACCAGCTAGGGGCATGCCTATTCCATACAGCTGGCTGGTTTGCCTGCCTCCCACCAGCTGTATGACAGATGTTCCAGCCAATTCTATTGTACAGCTCTAGCGTACTATTTGGCTTCCACAAACAATGCAATTGCTCGGTTATTTCTAGCATACTGAATGAACCTCATCCTGGAAATCTATCTTAACCTTACTCTTGAACAAGCAGGACGGTGTTCCTTCCTTGTAGCATTCTATTTTCAGTCTTTCACTCTCACTCTGTGAGGGTTGCTTTCCATTCTTTTAGTCTCCTGCCCTGATGTAGCTTAGTTTCCTTCCAAACATCTGTGGGACTGATTTATTAAAAAAAAAAAAAAAGCATCGTTCACGCGTTCCACCGTTTTAATTTTCCAGTCATTTTTTTCAGTCATGCAGAAGTTTCAGAAAGTTGATGTAGTGTATCTAGTTTTTCAGAAAGCTTTTGACAAAGTTCCTTATGATAGAATCCTGAGAAAATTAAAAAGTCATGGCATAGGAGGCAATGCCCTTTTGTGGATTAGGAATTGGTTATTGGACAGAAAACAGAGGGTAGGGTTAAACAGCCATTTTTTTCAATAGAGGAGGGTGAATAGTGGAGTGCTGCAGGAATCTGTGTTGGGAATGGTGCTATTTAACATATTTATAAATGGTCTGGAAATTGGAGTGAAAATAAATTTCAGGGGGACGTTAGGAAATTGGAAGATTGGGCATCTAAATGGCAGGTGAAATTTAATGTGGAAAAATGCAAAGTGATGCACATTGGAAAGAATAATCCAAATCATAGTTATCTGATGCCGGGGTCAACCTTAGGAGTCAGCACTGAACAAAACGATCTAGGTGTCACTAGACTATATGCTGAAATCTTTTGTCTAGTGTGCGGCGGCAGCCAAAAAAAAGCAAACAGGATGCTATGAATTATTAGGAAAGGGATGCAAAATAAGACCAAGAATATTATTATACTTCTGTATTGCTCAATGGTGCAACCTCACCTTGAGTATTCTGTTCAATTCTGTCACACTATCTCAAAAAAGATAGAGCGAAATTAGAAAAAGCTCAAAGAAGAGTGACCAAAATGATGGGGTGGAACTCTTCCCATATGAGGAAAGGCTAAAGAGGTTTATGGATATGATTGAGATCTACAAAATCCTGAGTGCTGTAGAATGGATAGAATGGGTAAAAGTGAATCGATTTTTAAGAAAGTACGAAGACTAGGGGACACTCGATGAAATTACATGAAAATATTTTTAAAACAGGAGGAAATATTTCTTTACTCAGAGAATAGTTAAGTTGTGGAATTCGTTGCTGAAGGATGTGGTAACAGCGGTTAGAGTATCAGGGTTTAAACAAAAGAAGAAAAGTCCATGGTCTGGTATTGAGATGGACGAATGGGAAACAACTGCTTGCCCTGGGATTGGCAGCATGGAATATTGCTACTAATTAGGTTTCTGCCATGTACTTGTGACCTGGATTGGCCACTGTTGTAAGCAGAATACTGGGCTAGATGGACCATTGGTCTCACCCAGTATGACTGTTGTTATGTTAAGGTTACTCCATTGCTTTTTAGATCTCACTGGCTCCCTAAGCCAGGGTATACTTTAAGGATTGTACAGTTATCTGTAAAACATTATATTGTCTTGACCGAGAATACATGATATCACTAATTTTTCTTTGTCAAGATAATATTGTGCAACTACGGAATAGTTTGTCTCTACACTTACTATCTTTTAGATCTGTTAGATATAAAAGGATATTTCTGTCTTTGTTTTCTTTTACAGGAGTCAAATTTTGGAATGATCTTTCTGTAGTTCTCAAATCCATTGGGCGTCTCTCGCAATTTAGGAAATTATTAATACTTGGCTATTTGAGGAGTTTTTGCACTGAGTATTTGAATGTATGATACATTTTCTTTGATTTGGTTGTAACTTCCTAGGCATGACTGGCTTCTTTTTATTTGTAAACTGCATAGAACTGGCAAGGTTACTGTGGTATGAAAGAATTTTTTAAAGTTTAGTTTAGAGTTAGCTTTTCAAATTTAACTTTTTTCTCTCTTCTCTGTTTTTGGATCTTTAATGAGATGGATTTCCTCAGGGGATTCCACTTTCTGGTCCAGTCCCTACTTTGACTCTTTCTGCCTTAGGCTGTCTCCTTTGAAGGCCTTTCTTACCAAACTCTAGTAGGCTATTTGTATCCATTGTTACATTTCTTTATTTTCTTCTCCCTTGTTAGCTCTGAATTTTGGTATTTACATCCGTTGTTCTTCAGTCACAGTCATTGTTTTTTTTCCTCTGCTATTTTCAATCCTTTCTATACGACTTGATGTATAAGAACATAAGAGTAGCCATACTGGGTCAGACCAATGGTCCATCTAACCCAGTATCCTGTTTTCAAAACAGTGGCCAAGCCAGGTCACAAGTACCTGGCAGAAACCCAGATTGTGGCAACACTCCATACTACAAATCCTAGGGCAAGCAGTTGCGTCCCATGTCTGCGTCAATAGCAGACTATGGACTTTTCCTCCAGGAATTTGTTCAAACATTTTAAAACCCAGACACGCTAACCGCTGTTACCACATCCTCCGGCAAAGAGTTCCAGAGCTTAACTATTCGTTGAGTGAAAAAATATTTCCTCCTATTTGTGTTAAAAGTATTTCCATGTAGCTTCCTTGAGTCTCCCCTAGTCTTTGTGCTTTTGTAGCGAGTAAAAAAATCGATTTACTTCTACACCACTCAGAATTTTGTAGACCTCAATCATCTCTCTCCTTATCCGTCTCTTTTCCAAGCTAAAGAGCTCTAAACTCTTTAGCTTTTTCTCATACGAGAGGAGTTCCATCCCCTTTATCGTTTTGGTTGCTCTTCTTTGAACCTTTTCTAATTCCGCTATATCTTTTTTGAGATACGGCGACCAGAACTGAACACAATACTCAAGATGCGGACCCACCATGGAGTGATACGAAGGCATTATAGTGTTTTTGGGTCTTATTCACCATCCCTTTCCTAATAATTTCTAGTACCTTATTTGCTTTTTGGCTGCCTTCGCACACTGAGCAGAAGATTCAGTGTATTATCTACGACGACACCCAGATGTTTTTCTAGAGCGCTGACCCCCGAGATGGACCCTAGCATCAGGTAACTATGATTCAGATTATTCTTTACAGTGTGCATCACCTTGCATTTGTCCACATTAAATTTATCTGCCATTTGGATGCCCAGTCTTCCAATTTCCTAAGGTCTTCCTGCAATATTTCACAGTCTGTATGTGTTTTAACAACCTTGAATAGTTTTGTATCATCTGCAAATTTGATCGCCTCACTCGTCTTGATTTTCACATAAGTACGTAAGTATTGCCACACTGGGACAGACCAAAGGTCCATCAAGCCAAGCATCCTGTTTCCAACAGTGGCCAATCCAGGTCACAAATACCTGGCAAGATAATTAAAAACCTCAATACATTTTATGCTGTTTATCCCAGAAATAAGCAGTGGATTTTCCCCAAGCCAACTTAATAGTAGTCTATGGACTTTTCCTTTAGGAAGCCGTCCAGGCACTTTTTAAACCCCGCTAAGCTAACCACCATTACCACATTCTTTGGCAATGAATTCCAGATTTGAATTACACGTTGAATGAAGAAAAATTTCTCTGATTCGTATTAAATTTACTACTTTGTAGTTTCATCGCATTCCCCTTAGTCCTAGTATTTTTGGAAAGAGTAAACAAACAATTCATGTCTACCCGTTCTACTCCACTCATTATCATATCTCCCCTCAACCGTCTCTTCTCCAAGCTGAAGAGCCCTAGATGCTTCAGCCTTTCCTCATAGGAAAGTCGTCCCTTCTCCTTTATCATTTTCGTCACCCTTCTCTGTACCTTTTCTAATTCTACTATATCTTTTTTGAGATGCAGCCAGAATTTAATACAATATTTGAGGTGCGGTCGCACTGTGAACCAATACAAAGGCGTTATAACGTCCTCACTTTTGTTTTCCATTCCTTTCCTAATACCACCTAACATTCTATTTGCTTCTTAGCCGCTGTAGCACACTGAGGAGACGATTTCAATGTATCATCAACAACGATGCGCGATCCGTTTCTTGGTTGGTGACTGCTAACGAAGAACCTTGCATTATGTAGCTACTAGGAAAAAATGCCCGTTTCTGAGCGGAATGAAACGGGCGCTAGCAAGGGGCCCCCTCCCTCCGTCCCTCCAAGCTACTTGCCTTGTTCGCTGTGGCGTTTCCGTTTCGGCCCTCGAGTGTCATAGCTCCGCCCTCGACATCATGACGTTTTGACACGAGGGCGGTGCAGACACTCCAGGGCACACCGAATATCTCGGGCGCCTCAACTTCCGTGGAGGCTTCAGAACGTTGGGGTTGCCTTTTATATAGAGAGATAGTTCGGGTTCCTCTTTCCCACATGCATCACTTTGCAATTGCTCACATTAAATGTCGTCTGCCATTTAGACGCCCAGTCTCGTAAGGTCCTCTTGTAATTTTTCACAATCCTCTCGCGATTTAACAACTTTGAATAACTTTGTGTCGTGAGCAAATTTAATTACCTCACTATAGATCATTTATAAATATGTTAAAAAGCAGCGGTCCCAGCACAGACCCCTGAGGAACCCCACTATCTACCCTTCTCCATTGAGAATACTGATCATTTAACCCTACTGTCTGTTTTCTATCCTTTAACCAGTTTTATTCCACAGTAGGACACTACCTCCTATTCCATGACCCTCCAATTTTTTCTGGAGTCTTTCATGAGGTACTTTGTCAAATGCCTTTTGAAAATCCAGATACACAATGTCAACCGGCTCGCCTATATCCATATGTTGTTCACACCCTTCAAGAAATGTAATAGATTGGTGAGGCAAGATTTCCCTTCATTAAATCCACAAAGTTATAGATATATTAAATAGTACTGGTCCGAGTACAGATCCCTGATGTATTCCAGTGTTCACCCCTCCTCCATTGAGAGAAATGACCATTTAACCCTACCCTCTGTTTTCTGTTCCATAACCAACATTTTTCAAAAGCTTCTGAAAATCTAGATACACTACAATCAACTGGCTCACATCCACATGCTTATTTACGCCTTGAAAGAAATGAAGCAAATTGGGGTGAGGCAAGACTTTCCTCAGCTGAACCATGTCGACTCTGTCCCTTAAACCATGTTGTCTACGTGTTCTGTAATTTTAATTCTTTTATATAGATTCCACTATTTTGCCAGACACAGACATCAGGCTTTCTGGTCTATAATTTCCTGGATCACCCCTCGAACCCTTTTAAAATAGATGTCACTTGGCCACCCTCCAATCTTCAGGTACTACGGACGATTTTAATGACAGGTTATATACTACTACAGCAGATCAGCAATTTCATGCTTGAGTTCTTTGAGTGCCCTGGGATGTATGCCATCCAGTCCAGTGATTTTACTACTCTTTATTTGTCAGTTTGGCTCAGTACATCTTCCAGGTTTACCGTTATTACTTTCAGTTCGCCCCATCATTACCCTTGAAAAACCAATTCCTGTACAGGTAGATCTCTTACATCTTCTTCCATAAAGACAGAAGCAAAGAATTCATAGTCATTTTCTCCGCTATGGCCATTGACCTCCCAGAGTGCCCTTTTCTCCTTCGTGATCTGAAGGTTCCATGGATTCTCTCATTTGCTTTCTGCTTCTGGTGTACCTGAAAAAGTTGTTTCTGTGAATTTTGCTTCTGGCGGCAAGTTTCTCCTCATATTCTGTTTATCCTTCTTTATTAATGCTTTGCATTTGACTTGCCAGTGCGTATGTTGCTTCTTAGTTTCTTCATTTGGATCCTTTATCCATTCTTTGAAGGACAATATTTTTGCTGTAATGGCCTCTTTTACTTCATCTTTTAAACCATGCTGGCTGACTTTTCTCTTCTTTCCACCTTTGCAAATACGTAGAATGCAGTTGGACTGTGGCTTCCAAGATAATTATTTTGAAAAATGTCCATGCCTGATTTAGTGTCCTAACCTTTACAGCTGATCCTTTAGTTTCTTTTAAACCATTTTCCTCATTTTATTATAGTCGCCCTTTTGAAAATTAAATGCATCTTCAGTAGATTTCCTTTTGCGGGTTCATTCCCAGATAGTAGCTCAAACTTGATCATGTTATGATCACTGTTTCCCAGGGGACCCAACAATGCCACCTCTCACACTTTTCCGTGCACGCAACCAAGGACCAGATCCAAAGTGACTCCCCTCTATATACCTCTATGTACCTCCCTGCCTCCCTTAGCTCCACCAAGTCTGCTACTCTACCCTCAGCGAACGGACATATTATCTGATAGCTGGGAGCTCTGTGCATTGGTCACACACTATAACCGCTCACCAACTGGGAGATAATCATACATGTGACACTCGGTGCTAAAGACTTGATAGCACCCCTTTCGCAGCTCCATCTCCCAACCTGTAGGGAATTGCTTTGTTCATCCTACTTGTTTTGAACTGGTCTGGTATAGATGAAAAAGGAAGGAGAAATTATTTCTTACCTGATAATTTTTTTCGTTTAGGTCCAACCAGACTAGTCTAGAAACCCTCCCTGGCTGTTATTGCTCTAGACCTGTGCTCCCTTTTTGTTCGTGTCACTTACAGGTGATATTATTTCCTCTTGGATACTTCTCAAGTCCTCCAATTTTAGGCATCTCCTGAGTCAGTGAAATATCTGAGTGCTCAGTAGAGTGTTTGCTTTGCTTCTTGGTAAATATTTTGGGCTGAGTGTGGCATTGCATCAAAATCGGATTGGTGGGAGGGGTAGCATTGTATATTAACGAGAGCCTTGAATCAAATAGATTGAAAATTCTGCAGAAGCAAAACACTCCTTGGAATCACTGTGGATTGAATTCCATGTGCAAAGGGGAAAAGGATAGTGATAGGAGTGTACTACCGTCCGCCTGGCCAGGACGAACAGACGGATGCGGAAATGTTAAAGGAAATCAGGGACGCAAACAACTGGGCAACACAATAATAATGGGGGATTTCAATTACCCGCATATAGACTGGGTTAATGTAACATCTGTACACGCAAGGGACTATAGATTTCTTGATGAAATCAAGGACAGCTTCATGGAACAGCTAGTTCAGGGAGCCGACAAGAGAAGGAAAAATACTAGACTTAGTCCTTAGTGTGCTCATGATCTAGTGCAGGGGGTAACGAAACGAGGGCCGCTTGATAACAGTGATCATAATATGATCGGTTTTGATATTGGCATTGAAGGAAGTGAAACTTAGGAAATCAAGTACGCTAGCGTTTAACTATAGAAAAGGTGATTACGACAAAATGAGAAAAATGGTGAAAAAAAGACTGAAAGGAGCAGCTCGCAGAGTAAAAACTTGCATCAGGCGTGGATGCTGTTTAAAAACACCATCCTGGAGGTTCAGGACAAATATATTCCACGTATTAGAAAAAAGGGAAAAAGACTAAACGTCAGCCGGCGTGGCTAAACAGTAAGATAAAGGAAATCATTAGAGCCAAAAAACAATCCTTCAGAAAAGTGGAGAGAGAACCAACTGAAAGTAACAGGAATAGATCATAAGAATGCCAAGCCAATGCAAAGCGGAGATAAGGAGGGCAAAAAAGGACTTTGGAAGAAATTAAGCGTTGGAAGCAAAAATACATAGTAAAAACTTTTAGATACATTAAAAGCAGGAAACCGGCCAAAGAGTCGGTTGGGCCGCTGGACGAAAATGGTGTTAAGGGGCGATCAAGGAGGACAAAGCCGTAGCGGAGAATTAAATGAATTCTTGCTTCGGTCTTCACCGAGGGAGGATTTGGGGGGACACCGGTGCCGGAAAGAATATTTGAAGCGGGGGAGTCGGAGAAACTAACAAATTCTCTGTAACCTTGGAGGATGTATGGGGTCAGTTCAGCAAGCTGAAGAGTAGTAATCACCGGACCTGATGGTATTCATCCCAGAGTATTAATAGAACTAAAAAATGAACGTGCGGAGCTACTGGTAGAAATATGCAATCTGTCCCTAAAAGCGAGTGTAATACCGGAAGACTGGAGGGTAGCCAATGTTACTCCGATTTTTAAGAAAGGTTCCAGAGGAGATCCGGGAAATTATAGACCGGTGAGTCTGACGTCGGTGCCGGGCAAGATGGTGGAGGCTATTATTAAGAATAAAATTGCAGAGCATATACAAAAACATGGACTGATGAGACAAAGTCAGCACGGATTTAGTGAAGGGAAGTCTTGCCTCACCAATCTAATGCATTTTTTTGAGGGGGTAAGCAAACATGTGGACAATGGGGAGCCGGTTGATATTGTATATCTGGATTTTCAGAAGGCGTTTGACAAAGTGCCGCACGAAAGACTCCTGAAGAAATTGCAGAGTCATGGAATCGGAGGTAGGGTATTATTATGGATTAAGAACTGGTTGAAAGATAGGAAGCAGAGAGTAGGATTGCGTGGCCAGTATTCTCAGTGGAGGAGGGTAGTTAGTGGGGTCCCGCAGGGGTCTGTGCTGGGTCCGTTGCTTTTTAATGTATTTATAAATGACCTAGAGATGGGAATACTAGTGAGGGTAATTAAATTCGCCGATGACACAAAATTATTCAGGTCGTCAAGTCGCAGGAGGAATGTGAACGATTACAGGAGGACCTTGCGAGACTGGGGAGAATGGGCGTGCAAGTGGCAGATGAAGTTCAATGTTGACAAGTGCAAAGTGAATGCATGTGGGTAAGAGGAACCCGAATTAGCTACGTCTTGCAAGGTTCCGCGTTAGGAGTTACGGATCAAGAAAGGGATCTGGGTGTCGTCGTCGATGATACGCTGAAACCTTCTGCTCAGTGTGCTGCTGCGTCTAGGGAAAGCGAATAGAATGTTGGGTGTTATTAGGAAGGGTATGGAGTCCCAGGTGTGGCGGATGTTATAATGCCGTTGTAGATCGCTCCATGGTGCGACCGCACCTGGAGTATTGTGTTCAGTACTGGTCTCCGTATCTCAAAAAGATATAGTAGAATTGGAAAAGGTACAGCGAAGGGCGACGAAAATGATAGTGGGGATGGGGGACGACTTTCCTATGAAGAGAGGGCTGAGAATGCGAGGGCTTTTCAGCTTGGAGAGAGACGGCTGGAGGGGAGATATGATAGAAGTGTATAAAATAATGAGTGGAATGGATCGGTGGATGTGAAGCGACTGTTCACCGCTATCCAAAAATACTAGGACTAGAGGGCATGAGTTGAAGCTACAGTGTGGTAAATTTAAAACGAATCGAGAAAATTTTTCTTCACCCAACGTGTAATTAGACTCTGGAATTCATTGCCGGAGAACGTGGTACGGGCGGTTAGCTTGACGGAGTTTAAAAAGGGTTAGATAGATTCCTAAAGGACAAGTCCATAGACCGCTATTAATGGACTGGAAAAATTCTCCTCATTTTTAGGTATACTTGTCTGGAAATGTTTTTAACGGTTTGGGGAGCGTAGCCAGGTGCCCTTGACCTGGATTGGCCACTGTCGGTGACAGGATGCTGGGCTAGAGTGGACCTTTGGTCTTTCCCAGTATGGCACTACTTATTTACTTATGTACGTATTCTGTAGCTGTCAACAGTATACACCTGAGCTTTATTTTTTGGCAATTCTCTCTTTTCTGTGCCTTTCTTCTCGCACGTCGCCAACTCCAGACTATGTTCCTTTTATGTTGCTGCACCATATGCCTGGAATAAACTTCTTGAGTCAGTTTGTCAAGCTCCATCTCTGGCTGTCTTCAAATCTAGGCTAAAAGGCCCAATTTTTTGCTTCTGCTTCTAACTTCTAACCCCTATTCACTTGAACCTCACCCATGTATGTTTTATCATTCCCTCCTTAGTAATTCTCTTATTCTCATATGTCCTGTTTGTCAGTCCTGAATCTGGTCTGTTTTTCATCCCATCACTACTGATCAGGTCAATCATGCGTCACACAGATATGCAAATTCACATTGTGTCTTGATACGTGTCCTACGTATCTCCTCAGGTCAGCTCCTGATTTATTCTTACATAGTTTGCACTGTCTCACTTGTTGTTGTCTCAAGGTTTCTTTCCCTTTGACAATGGCAATATTATTTTGACTCCTATACTTAAAAATAGCCAAACTAGTCTGTTTAGTTTCCAGCTATAGACCAGTAGCCTCAATTCCTCTTCCTGTTAAAGTAATGGAGGGACTTGTCATGTGCCAACTTATGGACCATCTCCAGCTCCGTGCCATTTTACGTAGTTTACAATCTGGTTTTAAGCTCTCTTACAATACAGAAACTGTACTTACCACCCCCTTAACTAACTTTAGGAGAGAATTAAGTTTTGGCAACAAAATATTGATACTTCAGTTTGATCTATCCAGTGCCTTTGATACTGATCATAATATTCTTTTAAATATTCTTGACTATTATGGGATCTGTGGAGCTGTCCTGAAATGTTTTTCTGGCTTAAGATGTAGCTCGTATCAAGTCAAACAGCCAGGTATACTTTCTTCAGTTGGGTCTCCTGGCTGTGGGGTCCCTCAGGGTTTCCCTCTTTCCCTCATCTTGTTTAACATTTATAATGATACATTTGGCCATCGTTTAGAAAAGCATGGTCTTTCGACATACATATATGCTGATGATTTATATTTATAAATCATTTATATCCCATTCTGTAAGGAATTACTTGACATAACTCACGATGATTAGTCTAGGGATAAAACTATGTAATCATGGGCTTCGGATTTCAAACTAAATTTAATGACTGATAAATCTAAGTTTCTAATTATAACTAACCCTCACCATCCTATGAATCTTAGTAACTTTACTATTATGACAAAACCTATTCCCTTGAGTCATCAATGAAAATTTTGGGAGTCACAATAGATTGTTTCCTCACCCATGAAAACCAAGTCTCTAGTTGACCTCGAGTATATTTCACTCACTTTGGAAGCTAAAGAGATGAGGCTATTTTTCTGTAAATCTGTTTTTTCGTACTTTAGTTCAATCCCTTGTCCTCACCAAATTTGACTATTACAATTCCAGCTATGCTGGACTTAAGGTGGTCTTCTCAAAAAAATTGCAACAGCTGAAAATACTTCTGCTTGTCTTATATGTAGACCTCCCTCGCTTCATCGAAGCCACTCTTCTTTTATATGAGCTGCATTGGTTCCAATAAGAGAGAGAATATCTTTCAAATTATGCGTTTTGATTCACCAAATTCTGTTGGGACAAGCTCCATCATATATGAATATCTTACTGGATTGCCCCGCATAATGCCGTTCATCATCTAGAGAATATCTGTGTCTTACATTTCCCTATCTGTAAGAATGTGGTATATAAAACAATTCACTCTAATTTCTCCTATCAAGGCACTAAAATTTGGATTCTCTTCCTAAATCAATCAAGTTTACAGATGATTGCCTAAGGTTTCAGAAGTCTTAAAGCACATTTGTTCAGTTTGGCCATTTCTGAATACAAAGAACTCTATTTGAATTTTACCCACAACCCCTTTTCTTAATCTTTTTTTCCATCTAGTCCTGCTAATTATTGCTAGCACCTATGCCACCCTTAATATTTTGTCCTTGAGATATTCTAAATCCCTGGTTACTTACTGCACATGTATTAATTTGCTTCTTGAAGTTATTGTAAGTTGTGTTATATTCTGTACATTATTATGTTTATTCACTTTATTGTTTGTTTGTAAGCCACATTGAACTTGAGTCTATTTTGGGGCTATTGGTGGGGTTTAAATGTCATGAATAAATAAATAAAAATAAATAAGAATACCCATACTGGGTCAGAATAAATTGCCCATCTAGCCCAGTATCCTGTTTTCCAAACAGTAGCCAAGCTAGGTCACAAGTGCTTGACAGAAACCCAAATCCTGGCAATACTCCATACTACAAATACCAGGGCAAGCAGTTGCTTCCCATATCTGTCTCAATAGCAGACTTTGTCCAAACCCTTTTTAAAACCAGATACACTAATCGCTGTTAGCACATCCTCCTGCAGAGTGTTTCACAGCTTAACTATTTGTTGAGTGAGAAAATATTTCTTCCTATTTGTATTAAATGTATTTGCTTTTAAGTTCCTCAAGTGTTCCCTTGTCTTTGTACTTTTGGAATGAGTAAAAAAATTGATTTACTTCCGATGCTGGTACCACAGCATTAACTGATAGCCTCTAGCAGGCACCGCAGGATCTAGTTTAGTTTTAGGGGGGAAAAAAAGAGATAAAAACAAGCATTTCCCATGGTTTTAAACTGAAATTTCCTCTACAAGTAGACACTTTTCACATAGTTTTAAACTGTATTTTATTTCTAGACGTAGAAACTTAACAGCAATAGAACTTTAAAGAGGATAGTAGGAAGGCTCAAATCTTGTTCTAAAAGACAGTTATTTTCTTGTCTTTGGTTGCTGGAAAGGTAGCACTGCTACTGACTCAATTAGGTGTTAATTAAGATGTGAGGAAGTAAATATTTGCAAAGGTTATTAAGGGCAATCTTATTACAGAGTTAGCTTGAAAAGGTCTGTTTGAAGCAGTCTTATATTCAAAATTATGAAAAAAGGAAAGGTCCCATTTAACTTTCTGAGAAACTCTGAGAGAAGAAGACATTTCTCTGGTAAGTGAACATTATTTTGCTTTGTGCTTTTGGAACTTAAAGATCGGGGTTTAAAGGAGGAATTGTAGGTTAGTGAGAGGCAGAATAAAAATGTGAAAAAGCAAACTTTCCTTGTCATCAGCAGCAGATGAATCCATTACGAATGGGTTGTGTCCACCTACCAGCAGGGGGAGATAGGGAACACTGAAAACCATAGTGCCTCAAGGACGGCTAGCTCCATCTGCCTCTCAGTATTTCTCTATCTCCCAGCAGGGTAGGACGCAGCTTGTTCAGGTCCTTGAAAATTTCTGCCTGGGGAGGCTCTTGTGCTTGGCCAGTTGAGCTGGGGTGTTTTGGCTGGTGGTGCCCACTTTAAAGGCACATAGGTTCGCCCTTTCCGTGCCTTACCCATTGTGGATGCAGGCACATAGGTTCGCCCTTTCCCACTTCCCCTTTGTGGATGTAGGCATATAGGTTTTGCCCTGCCTTTCCACCCTCTAACTGCCTCTGGAATACATCTGTAGCTGTTTGTCCAACTTTCCTCACAGCATTTAAAAAAAAAAAAAAACCATGCGCTTTTAATGCGCTGCTATTCTGATGCTTTTATTAACGTGCAGCGTGACCGGAGCTCGGTGGACTCGGTCCTTTGAGGTAAGGGCCCATGGACGGCGTTCCAATCGGGGTGATTTTGGTGCAAAGCCGCCATTTTGTATTTTATTCCGCCGTTTTTCGGTGATGGCTGTTGAAGGAGTTAAGCACTGTTCCTGTTGTGGCAAGCGCAGGTCAGCAGCGGGGCTCTGTAAAATGTGCTGTGTAGACGGTAGAGCCAGTATGAGTATGGCGAGCGAGGAGTCTTCCCGCTTTATGGAGCTGGCAGTGGGCGCCATCTTGGAAGCGCCACATGGCTCAACCCCCGCGGTTGCGGAGGAGTCTGTGAGCAGAGGGGCGCCTCGGGTCGAGGCTACCAGAGGAGCTCTATTCCCCGTCGCTCCTAATTCGGAGATGGGAGGTCAGGTTGAGTTTTTCTCCCCTGAGTTTGTGCTTATTTTACATAAAGCCTTCATGCTGAAAAGAGCTCTTCCGCAGGTGTCTGACACTGCGTTGCTACCTGTTCTCCCTCCGACTGATGATGGCCCGGGGCAGATGTCAGAAGTGGATGCCCCTGAGCGTTGGATGCACGCCAAACATAGATGGGTAAATTCCCCGTCGGAGAGTGGTGCACCTCCCTTTTCCCCGCCGTGGTCGGGCTGTGGGGACTCTGAGGGATCTAGCAGGCCTTCGTGGTCTGAGGAGCCAGAGGAAGGTGCCGGTTTGCCACTGGATCTGGATGATCCCACTGTGGTTCGCATTTTTCACCGCGATGAGCTGCCAGCGCTTATCTTGATGCCTTACAGGCCCTCTCTATTGATGATCCTGTTCAAGGCGAGGCCTCCTCTGGTAATCCGAGGATGGCGAGTACTAAGAAGCCTGCTCGAGCCTTTCCTTTGCATGACTCCATCCATGAGCTTATTTCTGCTCAATGGGCTGACCCAGAGGGGCCCTTGAAAGTGGCCAGGGCATTGTGGCATCTTTACCCTCTGAGTGAGGAGCACTTGGCCCGTTTTGGGATGCCTAAAGTGGATGACTTAGAGGCATATTTTCAAAGCACTTAACCTCCCAAAGTTCCATAGAAACCTATGGAACTTAGCCTCCCAAAGTGCTTTGAAAATATGCCTCTTAGTCACGGCTGTGACAAAAAAAAGACCACCCTCCCAGTAGAGGGAGGGGTTGCCCTGAAGGACACTCAGGACCGGCGCCTGGAATCAGCGCTAAAAGGTCCTTTGAGATTTCGGGCCTAGCCTTAAGGGCGTCTGTTTGCAGTTCTTATGCTGCTTGAGCCTGCCTTTCTTGGTTACAACAGGCAGTGGAACAGCCCGTGGATGGTGCGGAGTCCCTCGCTGAGGTTGCACCGCGCATGGAGTCGGCCTTGTCATTTTTAGTTGACACCCTCTATGATCTGGTCAGAGCTTCGGCTAAACAGATGTGTGTGGCGGTGTCCGCCCGCCGCCTTCTATGGCTACAGCATTGGGTGGCTGATATGGCCTCTAAGCAAAGGCTGGTGAAGTTGCCCTTTCGGGGCCTTCTGTTATTTGGAGAGGAGTTGGAGAGGATTGTTAAAGACCTGGGGAATGCTAAACCCCAGCGGTTACCTGAGGATAGGCCGCGGCCTTCTTCCAAGGGTCAGGTGGTTCCCTCCTCCTCTAGACCTCGCTTCCGTGAAGCTAGAAGGTATTGCCTGGGGCGCTCTGCTGAGTTTACTCAACGTCCCTGTTTTCAGCAGAGGAACTCCTTTTGTTCGGACAAGCGATCTGCAGCGGCCGGTGCTATGCCTGGATTTCAAGGGCGACCCTCTCAATGATGGTGCGCCGGTCCACTCCTCCTTTACAGCTGTAGGAGGACACCTTTCCCTCTCTCTCGAGGAGTGGACCAAGATTACCTCAGATCAGTGGGTCCTGGACCTGATCAGAGAAGGTTACTGATTGGAATTCAATGCCACGGTGAGAGACGTGTTTTTGGAGTCCCGATGCGGTACTTGCCATCAAACGGCGGCGGTAGAGGAGTCCCTGCAAGTCTTGCTGCACCTTGGGGTGGTGATCCCTGTGCCTCCCGCCGAACACGGCTGCGGTCGTTACTCCATTTACTTTGTGGTGCCACGAAAAGGCGGGTCTTTTCGGCCCATTCTCAACTTGAAGGAGTCAACAGTTCTCTGAGAGTGCGGCATTTTCACATGGAAACCCTGCGCTCCGTCATTGCGGCGGTACAGCCAAGAGAGTTCCTCACGTCTCTGGACCTAAAAGAAGCTTACTTGCACATACCTATTTGGCCCCCGCACCAACGGTTTCTCCGATTTGCGGTGTTGGGAAGACATTTTCAGTTTCGGGCCTTGCCTTTTAGCCTCGCCACAGCTCCCCGAACCTTTTCCAAGGTAATGGTGGTAGTAGCTGCCTTCCTCAGGCGAGAGGGTATCCGGATTCACCCGTACCTAGACGACTGGCTCATCAGAGTGGACTCGGCAGAAGAGAGTCATCATGTCACAGCCAGAGTGGTCTCAGTACTGCAATCTCTGGGCTGGGTCGTCAATATACCCAAAAGTCACCTGACCCCCTTCTCAATCTCTAGAATATTTGGGGGTCCGGTTCGACACGGTCTCGGGGTTTGTTTATCTACCCGACCAAAGGCGGTGCAAGCTTCAGAATCAGGTCCGTCTGCTTGTCCAGCTGTTGGGGTCGATGACGGCCACCTTAGAAGTGGTGCCATGGGCGAGAGCGCATATGAGACCTCTGCAGATTGCCCTGCTTCAATGATGGTCTCCGATGTCCCAGGATTATCAACGCAGACTCACGTGGCTCCCTGTGGCCCGACTCAGTATGGAGTGGTGGCTCTCAGACAGGATGCTGTGGCGAGGAATGCCGCTAGCGCTTCCCGATTGGTGCCTGGTGGTAACGGATGCCAGCCTGGTCGGCTGGGGAACGCATTGCCAGGGAAGCTATGCCCAGGGTCTATGGACACCCGAGGAAATGGGGTGGTCCATCAATTGCTTAGAACTGAGTGCGATATTTCAGGCGCTTCTGGCCTTTCACAAAACCCTGGAGGGACTGGCTGTCATAGTTCTGTCGGACTACACGACAGCAGTGGCCTACATAAATCGCCAAGGAGGCCGCTCTAATTTGCCACTGCGCTGAGCTACATCTGCAGCTTCTGTCAGCAGCTCACATAGCAGGTCAGAGCAACGTGCAAGCCGATTTTCTAAGCAGGCATCAAATCGACCCAGCGGAGTGGGAACTGGCAGACGAAGTGTTCCTTCAGATCTGTGCCAAATGGGGAAAGCCCGTAATGGATCTCATGGCGTCATGCACAAATGCCAAAGTCTTGTGCTTTTTCAGCAGACGGAGAGATCCTTGCTCGGCGGGGTTGGATGCCTTGGCTCAACCCTGGCCTCCGGGCCTCCTGTATGTGTTCCCTCCTTGGCCCTTAATAGGGCGGCTCCTCCTGCGAATTCGGCAACATCAAGGAGTGGTGATCCTCATTGCCCCGGATTGGCCCAGGCGGCCGTGGTATGTGGACCTCCGGCGGATGCTGGTGGAGGCTCCCCTTCCTTTGCCTCTGGTTCCGAACCTGTTGATGCAGGGTGACCATGGAGGATCCATGCCACTTTGGTCTTACGGCATGGCTATTGAGAGGGCGCAATTGAGAGACAAGGGCTATTCTAACAAGGTCATCTCCACTCTCTTGCAGGCCCGCAAGCGTTCCACTTCCATTGCCTGTGCTCGGATCTGGCGCCAGTTTGAGGCTTGGTGTGCTTCTAAAGCGATCACACCCATGTGGGCTTCTGTCTTGCCGATACTTGACTTTCTGCAGGATGGTTTACAAAAAGGCTTGGCCTATAATTCCCTGCGTGTTCAAGTGGCAGCATTGTCATGCTTTTCGGGGAAGGTCGCTGGCCTCTCCCTTGCCTCACATCCGGACATTGCACGGTTTCTGAGAGGGGTGCTTTGTCTCCGGCCTTCGTGCAGACCTCTTTGTCCGGCCTGGAACCTGGGGCTAGTATTAAAGGCTCTTCAGTGTTCGCCCTTCGAGCCACTGAAGCAAGCTTCGGAGAAGGATGTGACTCTAAAGACGGTCTTTTTGGTGGCCATTGCATCGGCGAGACGGGTATCTGAGCTCCAGGCGCTGTCCTGTCGAGACCCATTTCTGCAGTTCTCAGAGTCCGTAGTAACGGTAAGTACTGTGCCTTCCTTCATGCCTAAGGTGGTTTCAGCATTTCACCTAAACCAGCCTATTTATTTGCCCTTTTACTAGGGAGGGGTTTCCAGAATCCTTTGGGCAGTTGCACCCTCCTGGATGTGCGCCGGGCCCTGTTGCAGTATCTGCAGATGTCTAATGCTTTCAGGACCTCTGATCACCTTTTTGTATTGTCAGGTCCTCACAGAGGGTCTCCAGTGTCTAAAGCCACTATAGCCCGTTGGCTTAAGGAAGACATGTTTTCTGCTATCTGCTATCTGGCCGGCCTCCGCCTGACGCCTTTAAGGCACATTCCACAAGAGCGATTTCTTCCTCTTGGGCTGAGACGGGAGCACTCTCTCTTCAAGAGATATGAAGTGCAGCTACTTGGGCTTCTAAGCTCTCTTTGCCCGTCATTACAGGCTGGATGTGGCTGCCAGGAGAGACACGCTTTTTGGAGCACAAGTGCTTGCGCTTGGTGTGGCTTGTTCCCGCCCTATCTAGGGATTGCTTTGATACATCCCATTCGTAATGGATTTATCTGCTGCTGATGACAAGGAAGGGAAAATTAGGTTCTTACCTTGGTAATTTTCTTTCCTTTAGTCACAGCAGATGAATCCATGATCCCTCCCCGATTGATTCTGTTTTGTGTTCGGTTTTTCCAGCAGACATGTTCCCTCACTGGGAGAAGTTGGAAAACAGTCTTCAGGATTTCTGTTTTACTACAGGAGGTTGAGTTCGTTCCTGCTTTGTGTTATTGCTCCTGTTTTGGGGCGTTTGTTCGCTGTGAGGAAAGTTCATGTTATGCTACTTTGCGGTTTAACATTGCTTTGGAAGCTTCAAAATACTGAGAGGCAGATGGAGCTAGCCGTCCTTGAGGCACTATGGTTTTCAGTGTTCTCTATCTCCCCCTGCTGGTAGGTGGACACAACCCATTCGTAATGGATTCATCTGCTGTGACTAAAGGAAAGAAAATTACCAAGGTAAGAACCTAATTTTCCCTTTGACTAGTCAATGCCGGTTTCCGTCATCTTTTAGCTTACCCTAACACTGCATTTCTCAGTGATTATCTTATCTGGTTGACTTCCTGTATATCATTTTATACTGTATTACTATTTTTGTTTCTTTATTCCCTTATCAACTAATCTGCATAGCCTTTCCCCCCTAGTTTTAAAACTTGAACTTTGTACCACAGCAACATTAACAGCCTCTAGCAGGCACAGCAGTACCTTGTTGGTTACTGTAATTAGCACAACAAGCGAGGAGTGCTCTTACAGATTTTTAATTACATTTCATTACTTTCTAAGAAGAAAATACTAAATGAATCACAAAATATAGCATATAAGTTAAAGACATTTTTATATTAGGCTAATATCCTTAATACCTGAGCAAGTTTTAAGTTATTGAAAAACTTAAAAATATTAAGATGGAGACAGCAGTCCAGCAGTGAGAGGGATGCTATCCAGTATTTTGCATTGAGTGTCCCATGTATGATTATCTCCTAGTTGGTGAGCAGTTATATGTGTATTTCTGATGCAAGGAGCTCCTAGCTCTCGGAGAACGGGTCTGTTGTCTTGTGGCTAGAGTAGCAGACTTGGTGGAGCTGAGGGATATAGAGAGGTACATAGAGGAGATCTGCAGGGATGTTGTAAAGAAGTCCCACTTCCAGTCTGGGAGCCTCAGTGCTGCTTTGGAGGAGGTAGGCTTCCTAGAAGGAGTGCATCACACTTTATTAAGTAGAAAGTTCTCCTGTAGCCAGGACTTGCCCAAATGTAGTCTCTTAGGTAGAAAGCTGAAGTCCAGATCCTCTTGGGTATAGCATTTTCAGAGATGCTTTCCATTCCAAGCGCAGGATGCAAAAGGCAGGCAGAAATCTGAAGGTGTGAATGCGTTGTTGAGATAATGGTGCAGGGATGAGGGATTTAGATTTGTTAGGAATTGGGCGACATTGTGGGAAAGGGGGGAGGACTGTTTCAAAAGGATGGCTCCACCTTAACAGGTGCTAACTTTTAAAAATGAGAAAAGGAGCATTTAAACTAAGATTGGGGGGGGGGGGGGGGGGGGGGGGGGGGGGGGGGGGGGAGAGCCGACAGTCACCCAGGAGCGCATGGTTCAGTGTGGAGTAATCCTTGAAGGATACTGTTGAAACAGGACATTTAGGGAATCCCAGTTGATAGGTTTCAACAATTGTGAAAGTTAGCCAGGTGTGCTTAATGAGGAGAGCATGATAAGGGATGCACATTATCCCTTATCTACAACTTCTAAGCACCTTGTAGATCAAAAGAAAAAACACAATTTGAAGTGCCTGTATACAAATACAAGAAGCCTAAAAAATAAGATCGTAGGGTTAGAATATATATCAGTAAATGATGAGGTGGATATAGTAGGCATCTCAGAGACTTGGTGGAAAGAAGGTTATCAATGGGACACTGTGTTAGCAGGGTACAAATTGTATCACAATGATAGAGAGAATCCATTGGAGGGGGGATAGCGCTATATATTAAAGAGGGAAATGAGTCAAAACATTCCACATGACTCAGATAGCAGCATGGAATCATTATGGATAGAAATTCCATGTGTGAAGGGAAGGAGTATTCTTGTAGGGCTCTACTACCGTCTGCCGTGACAGAACAAGCAGACGGATGAAGAAATGTTTACAGAGATTGAAAAGCTGGCAAATTGGGCAACGCTATAATGGCGGCTGATTTCAATTATTCCATTATTGACTGCATAAATGTTTATATCAGGGCATGCCAAAATTTCTAGATGTAATAAATGACTGCTTCTTGGAGCAACTGGTCCAAGATCCGACAAGAGAGGGAGCCATTTTGGATCTGTTTTCTTGGTGGGCGTGCAGCGCAATAGTGTGAGATGTGGCATGGTTGGATCCCCTGGGAAACAGTGATCATAACATGATCAAGTTTGAGCTACTATCTGGGATGAACCCGCAAAGGAAATCTACTGTAGCTGCATTTAATTTTCGAAAGGGTGACTATAATAAAATGAGGAAAATGGTTAAAAAGAAACTAAAAGGATCGTCTGCAGAGGTTAGGACACTAATTCAAGCGTGGATGTTATTCAAAAATATCATCATGGAAGCCCAATCCAGATGCATTCCACGTATTGGAAAGGTGGAAAGAAGAGAAAACGTCAGCCAGCATGGTTAAAAGGTGAAATAAAAGAGACCATTACAGCCAAAAGATTGTACTTCAAAAATTGGAAAAAGAACCCAAATGAAGAAAATAAGGAGCAACATTAGCACTGGCAAGTCAAATGCAAAGCATTAATAAAAAAGGCCTAAAAGAGAATATGAGGAGAAACGTCTTGCAGAGGCTTAAACTCACTGTAACTTTTTCAGGTACATCAGATTCAGAAAGTCTTCGAGAGAATTTGTGGGACCGTTAGATCACCAAGGAGCAAAAGAGACGCTCAGGGAGGACAAGGCCATAGCGGAGAAATTGAATTAATTCTTTGCTTCTGTCTTATGGAAGAAGATGTAAAAGATCTACCTGTACCGGAAATAGTTTCAAGGTTAATGATGGGAGTAACTGAAAGAAATCTCGATGAACATGGAAGATGTACTGAGCCAAATTGACAATTCCATATCATCAAGCTGATCAATCCATAGACTGGTGGGTTGTGTCCATCTACCAGCAGGTGGAGATAGAGAGCAATCCTTTTGCCTCCCTATATGTGGTCATGTGCTGCCGGAAACTCCTCAATATGTTCTCTATCTCAGCAGTGGTGGTCACACACAGCAGCAGCTCTGGCTAGGTCTCCAAGCCTAATTTTAGGTTTGTTGAGTACCTGGGTTGAGGGCTCTTCTTGAACAAGTGCAAACCTGTGGCGCCAGGTCCCTCCTTTTCTCCCCCCTCCCGCTGGCTCCGTTAAAAAAAAAAATAAAAAAAAATTTTGGACGTCCTTTAGGGCGTTTATTTCGACGTTTATTTAAACGTTTATTGCAGCTACTCACTGGGACACCAGGTCGTTACAGCTCGGAGCGAGAAGCAGGTAATTTTACCTTTTTATAGCGGGCAGGGGGTTCCCCGAATGATCTCCACGTGGCCTATGGCGTCGGAGGGCGAGGGCGCGAAGAATCGCTCCCGGACCGCGTGTGCGCTTCTAGCGGGGATGCGGGGGTTTTAAAGTCTGATTCGCCCTTGTCGGGTGTCAGTTTGGAGGCCGGTCAGTGTCCCGGGTCTTCCTCCGGTGCGGCGGTTTTCCCGCCATAAACGCCCATCCCCCCGCTGCTCGCCTCCGCCATCTTGGCCGGCCACTCTGCTCGGACGGCTTCTTCTTGGGCCGCCCTTGAGCTGGGAGACGTTCATGCCATAGCCGCCCTTGATTTGGGCGACGGCAAAAAAGCGGCTAAAGTTAAGCGCCGTTCTTCCCGCGCGGCTCCTTCGCGGAGTGTCGCGCCGGACGCCATCTTGGATGCGCAGCATGTTTCTCCCCTGCTCTTGCGAGCGCCGGTTGAGGGTGCGTCTGGGACTGTGGCCCAGGCTGCTGAAATACACAGTCTGGGGGTTTCTCCCCCGAGTTATTTTGCTGCTGCATCAGGCCTTCCTTATGCAGAACGCTGCCCCTTCTCCCTTGTCCGATAAAGGGGTTGAGGCCCCCGGAAGTAAACGCCCTCGGGTGGATTCCCAGGCCTTAGAGGACTTTGTCTCCTCTGATGTAGATGAGGGCAGCGTATCTGAGTTCTCCCTACGGTCCTTTGCGGATTCCTTGGAGGAGACGGATTCCCGCTCGGATGGAGCGGATGACCCCTCTGCAGCGCGGATCTTTCGCTCAGAGGATTTGCCCAACCTGTTAGTGCAGGCCATGAGCATTTGAAGATTTCCTCTCCTGAGGACGTCTCTCCCTCAGCCCCTGTTGGCTCCGCCATTATGCTGGGGACGAGCGCCCGCCTAGAACCTTCCACGTGCATGATGCCATGCACACCTTAATTTCGGCTCAATGGGATGTCCCGGAAGCGAGCCTCAAAGTGGCTAGGGCTATGTCCCGCCTCTATCCTTTGCCTGAAAGTGAACGGGAAGCCTTTCTTTGGCCTACCGTGGATTCTTTAATCACTGCGGTGACTAAGAAAACGGCGTTGCCGGTGGAAGGTGGCACGGCCCTAAAGGACGCCCAAGACAGAAGATTGGAGGCGGCCTTAAGGTCGTCCTTCGAGGCGGCTGCCTTAAGTTTGCAGGCCTCAGTTTTGCGGCTCCTATGTGGCCAGGGCGTGCCTGACGATTGTGCAGCGGGCTTCCCCCTCAGATCCTTCCTTGAGGGCTGATTGGCCGGCCCTGGAATCGGGCTTGGCTTATTTGGCAGACTTACTGTATGATGTCTTGAGAGCCTCGGCTAAAGGTATGGCTCAGACAGTCTCTGCGCGGCGGTGGCTTTGGCTGAAACATTGGTCTGCTGACCACGCCTCTAAGTCCCGCCTGGCTAAGTTGGCCTTTTAAAGGCATGCTGCTCTTTGGGGTCGAGCTGGACAAAATTGTGACCGATCTCGGCACATCTAAGGGCAAGAGGTTACCAGAGGTCAGGGCTCGGGCCAGTGCTCGCCCCGGTATCTCTAGAGGACGGTTTCAGGAAGCCCGTCGGTACCGCCCGGGCAGGTCGGGCTCCTCTGCCCCCTCTTCCTTCAAGAGGAATTTCTCCCCCAAGCAGCATTCCTTTCGCAGAGACCGCCGTCCCGGAGGTGCGCCCTCCGGTCCTCCCCCAGGGTCTCGTACCCAATGACGGGGTCCTGGTCCATGGCCCAGTGCAGATTGGAGGACGCCTGTCCTCGTTTCTGGGCGAGTGGACCAGGGTAACTTCAGACGCTTGGGTGCTGGAAGTCATCAGAGACGGCTACAAGCTAGAGTTCTGCCGACCCTTAAGAGACGGGTTTGTACTCTCTCCCTGCAAGTCTCCGGTCAAAGCTGTGGCAGTGCAGCAGACCTTGGACAATCTGATCCGCCTGGGTGCGGTCGTTCCGGTGCCAGAAAATCAGCTTGGCAAGGGACGTTACTCCATTTACTTTGTGGTACCAAAGAAAGGAGGTTCGGTCCGGCCTATCCTCGACCTCAAAGGGGTCAATCGGGCCTTGAAAGTGCGGCACTTTCGCATGGAGACTCTCCGCTCTGTTATAGCGGCAGTGGAAGGCAGGGGAGTTCCTGGCATCCTTGGACATCAAGGAAGCGTATTTGCATATTCCCATCTGGCCTCCTCATCAACGCTTTCTGCGTTTTGCAGTCCTGGGCGACACTTCCAGTTCAGAGCCCTCCCGTTCGGGTTGGCTACTGCTCCGCGGACCTTCTCCAAAGTAATGGTGTCATCGCGGCCTTCCTGCGAAAGGAAGGAGTACAAGTCCATCCTTATCTGGACGACTGGTTGATCCGAGCCCCCTCTTATGCAGAGTGCGGCAAAGCTGTGGACCGGGTGATTGCTCTTTTGAGCTCCCTGGGGTGGATCATCAACTGGGAGAAAAGCCAGCTGCGCCCGACTCAGTCCCTGGGTATCTGGGAGTTCGATTCGACACCCAAGTGGGCAGAGTGTTCCTGCCAGACAATCGGATTGTCAAACTTCAGGCTGAGGTGGACCAGTTCCTAGTAGCCTCTCCGCTTCGGGCTTGGGACCTATGTGCAGCTGTTGGGCTCTATGACGGCCACGATGGATGTAGTGCCCTTGGCCAGGGCTCATATGAGACCACTACAACACTCTCTGCTGCAGCGCTGGACTCCGGTGTCGGAGAATTATGCTGTGCGCCTTCCCTTGGACCCAGCAGTGCGCAAGGCGCTGAGCTGGTGGCTGAAGACAGACAAGTTGTCTGCAGGAATGCCTCTTGTGACCCCGGAGTGGATTGTCGTCACGACGGATGCCTCTTTGACGGGCTGGGGAGCCCACTGCATGGGAAGGACAGCGCAGGGGCTCTGGTCTCCTGCAGAGGCAAAGTGGTCTATCAACCTCCTGGAACTCAGAGCCATTCGGTTGGCGCTTGTGGAGTTCCTCCCGGTACTGGCGTTGAAGCCAGTACGGGTCCTGTCGGACAATGCCACGGCTGTGGCCTATGTCAACCGCCAGGGAGGTACCAAGAGCGCCCCTCTAGCCAAGGAAGCCATGAATCTATGCCAGTGGGCGGAAGTGAACCTGGAACAGCTGTCAGCGGCCCGCATTGCCGGAGTCATGAATGTCAAGGCGGACTTTCTCAGTCGCCATACCTTGGATCCCGGAGAGTGGCAGTTATCGGCTCAGGCGTTCTTGGACATCACGAAGCGCTGGGGCCAGCCGAGCCTAGATCTGATGGCGTCATCGGCCAATTGCCAAGTGCCGCGCTTTTCACAGAGGACAGGACCCTCGATCTCTGGGAGTAGATGCTCTTCTCCAACAGTGGTCGACACAAGAGCTTCTCTATGTGTTCCCGCCCTGGCCCATGTTGGGCAGGGTACTGGGCCGGATAATCCTGGTGGGTCCGGACTGGCCCAGACGTCCCTGGTATGCGGACTTGATCAGGCTCTCAGTGGACGACCCTCTGCGGCTGCCAGTGGAGCAGGGCCTGTTGCATCAGGGTCCCGTGGTGATGGAGGATCCCTCCCCCTTTGGTCTTACGGCCTGGCTTATTGAGTGCAGCGTCTGAGGAAGAAGGGCTTCTCAGACAAGGTCATCGCCACTATGCTGAGAGCGAGGCAGCGCTCTACTTCTACTGCTTACGCCAGGGTTTGGCGTACCTTTGCAGCGTGGTGTGAAGCAGGCTCGCTTTCTCCCTTCACTGCTCCAATTTCTTCAGTGTTGGCGTTCCTGCAAGAAGGTCTGGAGAAAGGCCTGTCGCTCAGTTCCCTTAAAGTCCAGGTGGCGGCTCTGGCTTGCTTCAGGGGCCGCCTGAAGGGTGCTTCCCTGGCTTCGCAGCCAGATGTGGTACGTTTTCTCAAGGGAGTTAATCACCTGCACCCTCCTCTGCGCTCAGTGGTGCCTGCGTGGAATCTCAACCTGGTGCTAAGAGCCTTGCAGAAGCCGCCTTTTGAACCCTTGTCGAGGGCATCTCTGAAAGACCTGACGTTGAAAGCAGTCTTTTTGGTGGCTATCACTTCAGCCAGAAGAGTTTCCGAGCTCCAGGCACTCTCATGTCGAGAGCCTTTTCTGCAGTTCACTGAGGCAGGAGTGACTATTTGCACAGTGCTTTCCTTCCTGCCCAAGATTGTTTCTCGCTTCCATGTGAATCAGCAGCTCTGTCTCCCTTCCTTTCGTAGGGAGGACTACCCAGAGGAATACTCTGCTCTCAAATATCTGGATGTGAGACGAGTCATCATCAGATACTTGGAAGTGACCAATGGTTTCCGGAAATCGGATCATCTGTTTGTCCTGTTTGCAGGTCCTCGTAAGGGTCTGCAGGCTGCTAAGCCTACAGTGGCAAGATGGGTCAAGGAAGCCATTGCAGCGGCTTATGTGGCCGCGGGGAAGGTGCCGCCTATCCAGCTGAAGGCTCACTCCACGAGAGCTCAGGCGGCCTCGATGGTAGAGGCCGGGTCCGTCTCCTTGGAAGAGATTTGTAAGGCGGCAACTTGGGCATCGGCCCATACCTTCTCCAGGCATTACCGCTTTACTGTGGCTGCTCGGGCGGAGGCCCGGTTTGGAGCTTCAGTGTTGCGGTCAGGGATTTCTATGTCCCGCCCTGGGTGAGTACTGCTTCGGTTCATCCCACCAGTCTATGGATTGATCAGCTTGATGGTATGGAAGGTAAAATTATGTATCATACCTGATAATTTTCTTTCCATTAATCATAGCTGATCAATCCATAGCCCCTCCCAGATATCTGTACTGTTTATATTCTTGTTGCATTTCAGGTTCAAGTTTAGTCTTCAGTTCCTGTTCAGGAGGACTTCAAGTTTTTTCAATTGGATTACTACTACTACTACTTAACATTTCTAGAGCGCTACTAGGGTTACGCAGCGCTGTACAATTTAACAAAGAGAGACAGTCCCTGCTCAAAGAGCTTACAATCTAATAGACAAGTGAACGGTCGGTCCGATAGGGGCAGTCAAATTGGGGCAGTCTGGATTCACTGAACGGTAAGGGTTAGGTGCCGAACGCAGCATTGAAGAGGTGGGCTTTAAGCAAAGACTTGAAGACGGGCAGGGAGGGGGCTTGGCGTAAGGGTTCAGGAAGGTTGTTCCAAGCATAGGGTGAGGCGAGGCAGAATGAGCGGAGCCTGGAATTGGCGGTGGTGGAGAAGGGTACTGAGAGGAGGGATTTATCCTGTGAACGGAGGTTACGGGCGGGAACGTAAGGGGAAATGAGGGTAGAGAGGTAGTGAGGGGCAGCAGACTGAGTGCATTTGTAGGTAAGAAGGAGAAGCTTGAATTGAATGCGGTATCCGATCGGAAGCCAGTGAAGTGACCTGAGGAGAGGGGTGATATGAGTATATCGGTTCTGGCGGAATATGAGACGTGCAGCAGAGTTCTGAACAGACTGAAGGGGGGATAGATGGCTAAGTGGGAGGCCGGTGAGGAGTAAGTTGCAGTAGTCCAGGCGAGAGGTAAATGAGAGCGTGGACGAGAGTTCGGGTGGTGTGTTCAGAGAGGAAAGGGCGAATTTTGCTGATGTTAAAGAGGAAGAAGCGACAGGTCTTGGCTATCTGCTGGATATGCGCAGAGAAGGAGAGAGAGGAGTCAAAGATGACTCCGAGGTTGCGGGCAGATGAGACGGGGAGGATGAGGGTGTTATCAACTGAGATAGAAAGTGGAGGAAGAGGAGAAGTGGGTTTGGTGGAAAGACGATAAGCTCGGTCTTGGACATGTTCAGTTTCAGGTGGCGGTTGGACATCCAGGCAGCAATGTCGGATAAGCAGGCCGATACCTTTGCCTGGGTCTCCGCGGTGATGTCTGGTGTGGAGAGATACAGTTGGGTGTCATCAGCATAGAGATGATACTGGAAACCATGAGATGAGATCAGGGAGCCCAGGGAAGAGGTGTAGATTGAGAAGAGAAGGGGTCCAAGGACCGATCCCTGGGGAACACCAACAGATAAGGGGATGGGGGTGGAGGAAGATCCATGAGAGTGAACTTTGAAGGTGCGGTGGGAGAGATAGGAGGAGAACCAGGAGAGGACAGAGCCCTGGAACCCAAATGAGGACAGTGTGGCAAGAAGTAAGTCATGATTGACAGTGTCAAAAGCGGCGGATAGATCCAGGAGGATGAGGATGGAGTAGTGGCCTCTGGATTTGGCAAGGAACAGGTCATTACAGACTTTAGAAAGTGCTGTTTCTGTCGAGTGAAGAGGGCGAAAACCGGATTGAAGCGGATCAAGGATGGCATGAGAGGAGAGAAAATCAAGGCAGCGGCTGTGGACTGCGCGCTCAAGTGTCTTGGAGAGGAAGGGTAGGAGGGAGATGGGGCGGTAGTTGGAGGGACAGGTAGGGTCTAGTGATGGTTTTTTGAGGAGTGGCGTGACTACAGCATGCTTGAAGGTGTCGGGGACAGTTGCAGTGGAGAGAGAGAGGTTGAGGATATGACAGATGGAGGGGTGATAGTAGGAGAGATGGTGTTAAGTAAGTTGGTGGGGATGGGATCAGAGGAACAAGTGGTGCATTTTGAGGAGGAAAGAAGGCAGGCGGTTTCCTCCTCGGAGATATCAGGAAAGGAGGAGAAGGAGGTCTGGGTTGGTTGGTTGAGGGAGAGGGTTGAAGGGTGAAGAGGAGGAGGTGGCTTGGTAGTGAACTCAAGGTTGATCTTTTGCACCTTGTCGCGGAAGTAGTCAGCCAGTGATTGAGGAGAGAGTGACGGGGGTGGGGTGGGAGTGGAGGGCACTTTGAGGAGGGAGTTAAGGGTGGCGAAGAGACGACGAGGGTTAGAGCTGAGAGAATTAGTCAATTGGGTGTAATAGTCCTGTTTGGCAAGGAATAGTGAGGACTGGAAGGAGGATAGCATGAATTTGTAGTGAAGGAAATCTGAATGGGTGCGAGATTTCCTCCAGAGGCGTTCAGCAGATCGGGCGCAGGAGCGAAGGTAACGGATGCAAGGGGTCAGCCAGGGCTGGGGATTAGTACGCCTTGTGGGACGGGAGGTGGATGGTGCAAGGGTGTCCAGAGCAGAGGAGAGAGTGGCATTGTAAGCGGAGACAGCCTCGTCAACAGACTCGGAGGACATGATGGAGGGGAGGAGATTAGAAATACTAGATGATAAGGTGGGAGGGTCAATAATCTGGAGATTCCTGGAAGTAGTGGTTAATGTTGGGCGGGGCTGAGGGGGAGGGTGAAGAAGTGTGAAGGTGATCAGGTGATGATCAGAGACAGGAAGAGCTGAGCTGTGGAAATTGGAGGGTGAGCCGGAAGAGGAGAGGACGAGGTCAAGGCAATGGCCATCACGGTGAGTAGGGGTGGTGGAACATAGCTGGAGGTTGAAGGAGGATGTTAGAGTGAGGAACTTAGAAGCGTGAGAGTTGGACAGGTCATCAACGTGTATGTTGAAGTCTCCGAGAATGAGGGATGGAGATGAGGGTTCAAGAAAAACAGAAAGCCAGGCATCGAAGTCGGTGAGGAAGGAAGGGAGGGATTTATCAGGGGGGCGGTAAATGACTGCCACTCTGAGTGGCAACGGGTAGAATAGACAGATGGAGTGGACTTCAAAGGATGAGAAGCAGTGAGACTGTGGTAGGAGGAGGGGTTGGAAGCTACAGGAGGGCGAGAGTAGTAACCCGACGCCTCCTCCGCGGCCAACTAGGCGGGGAGTATGGGAGAAGAGATAGCCTCCATGGCATAGAGCCGCAACTGAGGCAGAGTCGTCAGGGGAGAGCCAGGTTTCAGTTAGGGCAAGCAGGTGAAGGGAATGAGAGATGAAGAGATCGTGGGTGAAGGGAAGTTTGTTGCAGACCGAGTGGGCATTCCACAGTGCACATGAGAAGGGGAGGGAAGAGGGGGGGAGGAGGGGAATAGATATGAGATTGGAGACATCCCGGAAACGTTTGCATGGATAGGACAAGGACAGGTGTGGGGGACCTGGATTGGGATTGATGTCTCCTGCGGATAGCAGGAGGAGGAGCAAGAGAGTGCGGAGGAGGGTGGGGGAGGTAGGGCGACGAAGGCGACGAAGACGGGATGCGCTTAGGAGGAATGGGGATGGGTTAATGGCAGGAAGGAAGTGTTGAAGGTTGAGAGCTAGGAAGGAGGAGGGGGACAGGAGAGATGGTGAGGTGGTGAGGGACGGGGGGTGAGTAGGGTATTGCAGTAGTGAGCAAGATGGGAGAGGACATGGGTGGGCAGTGAGTTCCAGTGGTAGACAGCGGTAGGGGGAGGGGAAAAAGATTAGGAAGGGACAGGGCAAGGAAGAGAATGTGTAAAGGGGCCATAAGTAGCAACTGAGGTGTTACGGGTATATATGTAGTGACTGAGGTGTTAAGCGATAGATAGAACGGCAGAGCTGGATTAGAGGCTTAAAACTGGAATGGTAGGCAGCAGGCAGGTAGGCACTGCCCAGTAAGAACAAGTCACACCCACTATGTTTGAAAAATGTGGGAGGAAAGGAGGTGAAGAGCCTGAACACAGAGACAGAGCAGTTATCTGCAGGCAGATTAGGTTGCTTGGGAGGGTATATAAGACCTATCACCCTAGGGGTGGGTGGGTAGAGGGGTGGGTGGGAGAGATCTAAGTCTAAAATGTACAGACAGAGCTGCAGCACAGCCAGTTAATCTGTAAAAAGGTGGATTTCTCAAGAAAACTGGTATAGAAGGCTGCCCCTCTAACAGAGAATCAGGTCACACCCACTAAGTTTGAATTTGTGGGGGAGATTCAGACAGAGCTGCTAAGTCTAAAATGTACAGACAGAGCTGCAGCACAGCCAGTTAATCTGTAAAAAAGGTGGATTTCTCAAGAAAAAACTGGTATAGAAGGCTGCCCCTCTAACAGAGAATCAGGTCACACCCACTAAGTTTGAATTTGTGGGGGAGATTCAGAGACAGAGCTGCTAAGTCTAAATGTACAGACAGAGCTGCAGCACAGCCAGTTAATCTGTAAAAAGGTGGATTTCTCAAGAAAAACTGGTATAGAAGGCTGCCCCTCTAACAGAGAATCAGGTCACACCCACTAAGTTTGAATTTGTGGGGGAGATTCAGAGACAGAGCTGCTAAGTCTAAAATGTACAGACAGAGCTGCAGCACAGCCAGTTAATCTGTAAAAAGGTGGATTTCTCAAGAAAAACTGGTATAGAAGGATTCTTCAAGAGTTGAGACGAGTTTGTGTTACAGTGAGCTGCTGCATTCCTCTCCCCTCCGTTTTACGGGGCTGGATTGAGACATAAATTCTGCCGGCGCTCCCTCCCGCTTCGTGCGGCTGTAGGGCAGCTTTGTACCCCTCCCGCTTCGGCGGTGTTAGGGTCAGTCAGCTCCTTCCACGGTTGCGGTTGCAGGATAAGCCAGATCCCCCCGCATCGGCGGGGTGGTGTCCCTCCCCCGCTCCGAGGGGATGAGCTGGACGGATTCCCCTCCCCCGTTTCGGCGGTGGTGAGCTGGGCAGAGTGTCCCTTTGTGGGTGTAATTCTCTAAGTGCTGAGTCCTGCGGATGGAGCTTGGATATCGACATACTGAGGAGTTTCCGGCAGCACATGACCACATATAGGGAGGCAAAAGGATTGCTCTCTATCTCCACCTGCTGGTAGATGGACACAACCCACCAGTCTATGGATTGATCAGCTATGATTAATGGAAAGAAAATTATCAGGTATGATACATAATTTTACCATTAAAGAGTAGTAAATCACCTGGGCTGGATGACATACAGTGGTGGAAATAAGTATTTGATCCCTTGCTGATTTTGTAAGTTTGCCCACTGACAAAGACATGAGCAGCCCATAATTGAAGGGTAGGTTATTGGTAACAGTGAGAGATAGCACATCACAAATAAATCCGGAAATCACATTGTGGAAAGTATATGAATTTATTTGCATTCTGCAGAGGGAAATAAGTATTTGATCCCCCACCAACCAGTAAGAGATCTGGCCCCTACAGACCAGGTAGATGCTCCAAATCAACTCGTTACCTGCATGACAGACAGCTGTCGGCAATGGTCACCTGTATGAAAGACACCTGTCCACAGACTCAGTGAATCAGTCAGACTCTAACCTCTACAAAATGGCCAAGAGCAAGGAGCTGTCTAAGGATGTCAGGGACAAGATCATACACCTGCACAAGGCTGGAATGGGCTACAAAACCATCAGTAAGACGCTGGGCGAGAAGGAGACAACTGTTGGTGCCATAGTAAGAAAAATGGAAGAAGTACAAAATGACTGTCAATCGACAAAGATCTGGGGCTCCACGCAAAATCTCACCTCGTGGGGTATCCTTGATCATGAGGAAGGTTAGAAATCAGCCTACAACTACAAGGGGGGAACTTGTCAATGATCTCAAGGCAGCTGGGACCACTGTCACCACGAAAACCATTGGTAACACATTACGACATAACGGATTGCAATCCTGCAGTGCCCGCAAGGTCCCCCTGCTCCGGAAGGCACATGTGACGGCCCGTCTGAAGTTTGCCAGTGAACACCTGGATGATGCCGAGAGTGATTGGGAGAAGGTGCTGTGGTCAGATGAGACAAAAATTGAGCTCTTTGGCATGAACTCAACTCGCCGTGTTTGGAGGAAGAGAAATGCTGCCTATGACCCAAAGAACACCGTCCCCACTGTCAAGCATGGAGGTGGAAATGTTATGTTTTGGGGGTGTTTCTCTGCTAAGGGCACAGGACTACTTCACCGCATCAATGGGAGAATGGATGGGGCCATGTACCGTACAATTCTGAGTGACAACCTCCTTCCCTCCGCCAGGGCCTTAAAAATGGGTCGTGGCTGGGTCTTCCAGCACGACAATGACCCAAAACATACAGCCAAGGCAACAAAGGAGTGGCTCAGGAAGAAGCACATTAGGGTCATGGAGTGGCCTAGCCAGTCACCAGACCTTAATCCCATTGAAAACTTATGGAGGGAGCTGAAGCTGCGAGTTGCCAAGCGACAGCCCAGAACTCTTAATGATTTAGAGATGATCTGCAAAGAGGAGTGGACCAAAATTCCTCCTGACATGTGTGCAAACCTCATCATCAACTACAGAAGACGTCTGACCGCTGTGCTTGCCAACAAGGGTTTTGCCACCAAGTATTAGGTCTTGTTTGCCAGAGGGATTAAATACTTATTTCCCTCTGCAGAATGCAAATAAATTCATATACTTTCCACAATGTGATTTTCCGGATTTAATTTGTGATGTGCTATCTCTCACTGTTACCAATAACCTACCCTTCAATTATGGGCTGCTCATGTCTTTGTCAGTGGGCAAACTTACAAAATCAGCAAGGGATCAAATACTTATTTCCACCACTGTACATCCAAGGGTACTCAAGGAACTGAAGCATGAAATTGCTGATAAGCTGTTAGTAATATGTAACCTTTTGTTAAAATTGTCCATAGTACCTGAAGATTGGAGGGTGGCCAATGTTGATGCCTATTTTTTAAAAATATTGTAGGGTTGGGAAGATATCCCTCAATTTACCATGTTGATTAAAACATCCCTTGTCCCTTACCCTACTTAGTTCACTTTGTTAGTTTCTTCCCCCATGTTTACTTCTTTATGCTTGCCTAAGCTGTTAAGTTTGTACTCTTATGTAATTCTCTGTAAGCCACATTGCGCCTGCATGTGTGGGAAAATGTGTGATATAAGTAACAAATAAATAAATAAATAAATATAGTCCGGTATGACCGATGTCTGTGCTGGGCAAAATAGTGGAAACTATTATAAAGAATAGTTTAATGGTACAGAGTCAGCATGGATTCAGCCAAGGGAAATCTTGCTTCACCAATTTGCTTCATTTCTTTGACGGCACGAATAAACATGTTAATAAAGGTGAGCTGGTTGATCTATCTAGATTTTCAGAAAGCTTTCCATAAAGTACCTCATGAGAGATTCCTGAGAAAATTAAAGAGTCGTGGGTAGGAGGCAAGGTTCTGGTGTGGATTAGGAATTGGTTATTGGACAGAAAACAGAGGGTAGAGATAAATAGTCATTTCTCTCAATGGTGAACAGTGGAGTGTCCAGGGATCTGTACTGGGACTGGTGTGCTATTTAACATATTTATAAATGATATAGAAATCAGAATGACGAGTGAGGTGATAAAATTTGCAGATGATACGAAACTGTTCAAGGTTGTTAAAACATGTGCAGACTTTGAAATATTGCAGGAAGACTTTTTGAAATTGAAAACTAGGCTTCTAAATGGCAGATGAAATTTATTGTGGACAAATGCAAGGTGATGCACATTGGAAAAAATAATCCGAATCATAGTTACTTGATACTAGGTTCCACCTGGAGGTCAGCACTCAAGAAAAAGATCTGGGCATCATTGTATATTATACTCTGAAATCTTCTGCTTAGTGTGCGACTGTGGCTGAAAAAACAAACAGAATGCTTGGAATTATTAGGAAAGGGAATGTGAAGAATACCTAAAATACTATAATGCCTTTGTATCGTTCCATGGTGCGTGCTCACCATGAGTATTTCGTTTAGTTCTGGTCGCCGTATCTCAAAAAAGATATAGTGGAATTAGAAAAGGTTCAAAGAAGAGCAACCAAAATGATAAAAGGGATGGAACTCCTGTCGTATGAGGAAAGGCTAAAAAGGTTAGGGCTTAGCTTCTAAAAGAGATGGATGAGGGGAGATATGATTGAAGTGTACAATATCCTGAGTTGTGTAGAACGGGTAGCATCTGAAAGTCAGTTCCTTTGACTACTGTACCTGTATCTGACACTGGGAGTGGCTGAGAGCTCACGCCATTCTCATCAGCACCAAGGGACCTTGATGTTCAGCATCCGGTGAAGGCCATGAAGCACAAGCATTGGTCTTCTTCAAAGCACAGCGCTGGTAGCTCTCTAGCATGAAAGGCATCAATATTTGAGAAGCTTTGGCTCTGCTATTACTGCTCCCCCTCTATTGAATGTGTGCCTTCATGCCGTTCCCCAATTACCCGGGACCCAGTTTCTGATACAGCATCAGCAACTCTTCAGACTATCTCCAAACCAGCACCCAAGCCTTTACCGATGTCTGCCCTTGAAGAATGGATCTGGGCCATACTCCAGGAGCACTTGGCAGGGCTTCTTCAGATGCAGCTTGTGCCATTCATGTCTCTACTTCTGCTTGCCTCCTAGGGCTCCCATTTTGTGGCATAGTCACTGATGCCATTGCTACATGGGGCATCATCGTCAAAACCTTCCTGTTTTAGGTATCCCCTTGACATCTGTGGAGGAATCTTCTCCAGAGTCGAGGGGAGAACCTGCATCTTGGCACCATTCCAGGCATGAATGTGTTTTCTGTCATCAGAGGTGTTGTGGACTCATTCTTCCATGCAGATTATGTTGCTGATTGCAATTTGTATCGTTCATTGGAGTCTGATAATTATTTACTTTTCAAAGGAAGAGTATTATGGAATTTCACCTGAGAATCTGTTCTTACTTGATTTTGTTAAAGAGATGGCGGCTGCCATCCCTATTAAATTAGACATGGAGGGCTAGCCGAGAGCTGAGATATTTGAGGTTCTAGACTGCTACTGTCCTAGAAAGTCTGTGACGTTGCCTTTTCACAAGGTCCTACATGATGTTCAGGTGAAAAATTGGGAGTTCTCTCTCTTTGTTTCGGTCAAACCCAAGAAGGTTGACACTGTGTACTGGATTCAGAATGCACCTGGTTTTGATAGTCTTCAGTTGCCTCATAATTCCTTGGTAGTTGAATGCTCAATGAGTCAGAAGTTTCAGGTACTTTCCCTCTGCTCCTTCAGGCAGAGCAGCTAGGACACTGAAGTAATTGGGGCATTAGAATTTTCAGGCCTCAGTGCTCCTCTTCTATATCCATTCATACCAGCTCTATTCAAACCCTTACTTGCAGTCCTTGGTACGTATTATGACTGACTTGGCAGACACTCTCCCTCAGGAGCAGACCGAGTCTCTTCTTCAGTTGGCCATAAGGTATGTTGTAAATTTCTGGCCAGTGTAGCCGGGTCGCCCTTCCAGGACCCGGCCCAGCCAGACCCTGCTTAGCTTTCTTCTCGGCACAGCTATTGTTCCGCTCCACACCTCCTCGGGCTGCTCTTGGATTTGGTCTCAGACTCCTGAGAGCTCTTAGGACTTCCCTCCTCCTTCGTTTCTTTTCACAGATTCTCAACAAAGGCAAACTGCTTATAAGTAAAAAGGTTTTATTTCTTGCTTTAACTCAGCATAACCAAAAAGGGAAAACACATTAGTTCTGTGTCTTGCAGGCAAAGCCCTTTCCAGGCCCAAACAGTTCATACAGCTTTCCTTGGTTAACACAAAATAATGCTTCTTGCTTAATCCTCTTTTAATCAGAACATAACATATTAGTTTGGTGTTTGCAGTCAAAGCACTTTCCAGGCTCATACAGTTCATATAACTTTCCTTCTTTTAACACCAAAATAATTCCTCTTCTAATTTTATTTATTTATGTATTGCATTTGTACCCCACATTATCCCACCTTTTTGCAGGCTCAATGTGGCTTACAGAGTGTTGTTATGTAGTCATTACAAGATCTTAAATACAATCGATGATAGGCTGAGGGATCTTAAGTACAATCGATAGTAGGCTGAAGGTAAATGGGGATTTAGATGGAAAGGTGGTAGGTAAGGTAGTGTGAGAGATGTTTTTTGGTGCCCATGAGTGGGTGCATATGAGTGGTTTAAGGAATGATTTGTTTCATTGAGGATTGCTTTTGTAGGCTTTGTTGGAGATGTGTCTTCAAAGATTTGCGAAAGTTGGTTAGATTATCCATGGTTTTCAGGACCATGGGTAATGCGTTCCATATTTGTGTGCTTCTGTACGCAAAAGTAGTGGCATATGCCTGTTTGTATTTAATTCCTTTACAACTGGGGAAGTTCAGGTTGAGGAATTTGCGGGCCGATCTTTTGGCGTTTCTGGGCGGTAGGTCCACTAGATTTAACATATAGAGTGGGGCGTCTGCGTGGATGATTTTGTGAACGGTTGTGCAAATCTTGAACTCAATTCGTTCTTTCAGCGGGAGCCAGTGCAGTTTCTCTCTTAGGGGCTTCGCACTTTCGTATTTAGTTTTTCCAAAAATGAGTCTGGCTGCGGTGTTCTGGGCTGTTTGGAGTTTTTTAATGGTCTGTTCTTTACAGCCTGCGTACAGAGCGTTACAGTAGTCCAAGTGACTTATCACTAATGTCTGTACTAGGGTGCGGAAGATGTTTCTTGGGAAAAAAGGTTTTATTCTTTTGAGTTTCCACATCGAGTAGAACATTTTTTTCGTTGTATTCTTCACGTGGGTATCGAGTGTGAGGTTTCGATCCCATGGTTTAATCAGAACACAACCAAAGGAAGACACAGTAGTTCTGTGTTTTGCAGTCAAAGCACTTTCCAGGTTCAAACAGTTCATACAGCTTTCCTTCCTTAATCTTACAGCACAAAGAAACAGTTTCTTTTCACCTTCCCTGTCCTGGGGTTTAAAACCGTGCCGCATTCCTGTCTCTTTCCTGAGGCCAGCACCTGTCCCCTCTTTAACAGAGACCTTCCCCAATGCCTCAGCCTTTCTCCTCCAGCCTTCCACCACCGTCTCAAAGGAGCTGCCAGCCACCCACCCACCTACAGTATCTTTTCCTGTTTGAGCCAGAGCAGCAATTTCCATCCTCTCCTCCAGTCCCTCAGCTATCTCCATTTTATCCTCATCACCGGCTTCCTCCTCCCCCACTCACCCCAGCTGTTCCTCATTATCTTCCTCAGAACCCATCTCCCAATCCTCTATTCCCTCTCCTAGCTTCTGCATAGTTTGGCGGGGAAGGGGGGGGGGGATTCTGGGAATGGTAGTTCCTACCCTTCCTCATTATTCCCGTTGGCCTTTCCATCCTAAGGAGCCTAGCTTTCGGAATACTGGGGCCTTGGCATCGAAACCTTCCCTGTTGGGGTTCCCCTGCTATTTGCGACCCCTGTTCCCATGACCTCCTTGATCCCCTACCATCTGCCCCCTCACACCAGAGGTGCTTTTGACACTTTGGCAGTGTCCAGTATCTCTGCCTAGATATAGCGATGCGAAGGCTCTCATGGCAGCGTGTGTCTGAATTGGACTTGTTGATCCAACAAAGAATGCAGAAGCCATTTGCTGTGGAGAGAACCTTTTTGGGGAAAAGGTGGAAGAGATCACCGACCTGATCAGTAAACACACTGATACCATCGATACCCTCTCCTGGTGTACACCACCTTCGCCCTCTTCTTCCAGGATGTTTTCAGGCAAGTCGAAGCATGGTCTCTACTACTCTCAAGGGTGTAGATACACTCCTCCTTGCTCCACTCAGCCAGGTCAACCCCAGCGTATCACAGCATGTGGAAAAGGCCCAGCTTTCTCCCCAGTCAAAACAGGAGACAAATTTTTGACTGGCTTCAAGAGAACATAGCCACAATTACACTGACCGTTTAAAAATCCTATTCGGTAGGGGGAGACTGAATTTTTTCATTAAAGATGGCCCCTCATAAACTCCAACTGGTGGGTTTGTCAAATAATCCGTCTCAGTTACATTTTCCATTGGCAAAAGAAACCACCAAATTGCCCTCCATAGGCTACTTACTTCAGTTCTCACAACAGAGAAGTACTTGTAGAGGAATTCTCCACTCTTCTCATGGCCCATGTGGTGGAACCCGTTCCACCATTTGAACAAGGGAAGGGATTCTATTCCAGGTACTTCCTTTTACCAAAAATGCAGGAGGGATGCGTCTCATCCTAGACCCAGTGGCGTAGCCAGACCTGACATTTTGGGTGGGCCCAGAGCTAATATGGATGGGCACTAGGTGTGAGTAGTGTTTCTTGGGATACTCCTTACTAATACCTTAGAGTGCAGTGGATGATGGATTTCTAAGTAAACAGTCTGTGCAACAGCTCTCCTGCATTAACACAAACCACATACCTGGTTCTTGGACCACCGATATTTTTAAATATAGTGATTTATCCCATATCTTAAACTTGACCAAATATGACTGCTATAAGGCAAACATGTCAATGGCACATATCCTTCAAACTTTGCTTTGTAACAAATGCAAATGTCTGATTAAGCTGTATTCATAAAACAGATAAATTCTGAAACTGACATTCCCATTTAAAAAGCCAGAGAAGTCAGACTCATATAGATCCCACACGAACTACATGCACATAGAATCTTTTACATCAGTCACATCAGGGGCGTAGCTATGGGTGGGCCTGGGCCCACCCAATCTCAGCTTAGGCCCACCCAGTTTTCCCTGCTCCTCCAATCAGTGCACAGCCAGCCTTTAGCCCTGCAGCGAACAGGAAAGAGCAGCTCTTCTCTCTCCTTCCAGCATCCCGGCACCAGCCACCAGGTATGGGCCCCCCCCCCCCCCCCCCCCCCCCCCAGCCTTCCAATCCCCTGATCCGCGGATAGTGTCAGTGAGAAAGCAGTACACACGCTGCTTTAGACCTGCCCGAGAAGCCTTTCTTTCTCCTTCAACTTCCTGTTCCTGTGTAGGAGAGAGAAGGGCTTCCAGGCAGGGACAGGTCTAAAGCAGTGTTTGTACTGCTTTAATTAGCCACCATATATTAACAGTTATTCTGAAAGGGGTCACTGAGCAGGGCTGTGAAAAGGTCAGGTAAACAAACATCCACTGTGCTGTTTCTCAAGGGTCTGAGCCGCTTGTTTAAGAGCAGCTGGGTAAAAGAATAGTTTTTGCACTGTTTGCAGTTGAAATCTGTAACCAGAGCAAAAAGGAAACTGAAGCCTGTGGCTCTCCAAAGCCTTCAGAAAAATACTTTCAAGCAATTAGCACCCTCTTCACATGTAAAGCGAAACATTAGGATGGTGCATTCAGTTAATCTTACTCTTAATGGGCTTGGGTCCTAGGTAGGTGCAGAGTTTGTTTCAAGGGATCCACTGGTCTGAATGGCTGCATGTTAGTCTTTTTTTTCCCTAATGCAGCATAATTGTATGTGAACTGTAGAATTTGCATATATTTAGCATTTATTTTCCTTTGCGAGAAAGTTCACAGTGGTTCACTGCTTAATTGCCCTTTTCCATGGATGGATTCCACTGTTCCACAGTGCAGCAAGTACCTGGAATCACCCAAAATGTCTTTTCCCACCCGCAGAGGAGGACTTTATATTTCTTTACAGAGAAATAATACTTAATTTTCAGCCCTAATAAGAGCTGGGAGTCAGACAGGGGCAGATGATGGATGGAAAGGGCAAGGAGAGAGGGCAGACATTGGATGGAGGGGACAGCAGAGAGGGCAGACACTGGATGGCAGAGAAAGAACGAAGACAGATGCTGGATGGAAGGAAGACAGTGAAAAGAAGATGAGGAAAGCAGAAACCAGAGACAACAAACTGTAAATAAAATATATATTTTTTTATTTTTTTGCTTTAGGATAAAGTAGTATTGTAGCTGTGTTAATAAATGTTTCTAATAGAACATGTAAATAAGGTAATCTTTTTATTGGACTAATTTTAATACATTTTGACAAACCTTCGGAGAACAAAGCCCCCTTCCTCAGGATAGGATACTGGAACAGCACTTTCTCCGAGGACAAGCAGGCTGCTTGTTCTCACGACTGGGTGACGTCCGCGGCAGCCCCCACCAACCGGAAGAAGCTTTGCGGGCGGTCCGCACGCGGGGCACGCCCACCGCGCATGCGCGGCCGTCTTCCCGCTCGTGCGTGACCGTTCCCGCCAGTCTTTTCTTTTCTGCGCCTGAGGAGAGTCGTGCCGTCGCCGCTCTCCCTTCGCAGCCCCGGAAAGACCGTCGCGTTTACGCGATTTTGTTTAACTTTTGTTTATTCGGTTACCGCGTGCTCCAGTTTTTCTTTTCTTCAGAAAAAAAAAAAAAAAGAGCACGCGCTCCTTTTTCCCTCGTTTCTAGCGAGGGCGTCGCGTTGCGGCCTTGTGGCCGCGCGATCGATTTATTTTTTCGAGGTGTGATTTCCGCCACCATCGACGACTTTAACTTCGCCGACGCGATTTTTCCGTCGATGTCCTCGAAGGTCCCGAGTAGATTTAAGAAGTGTGGTCGGTGCGGCCGGCCGATCTCGCAGACCGACACCCACGCTTGGTGCCTCCAGTGCCTCGGGCCGGAGCACAATATCAAGTCGTGTTCTCTGTGTCTCGGTCTCCGGAAACGGACTCAGGTTGCGAGGCAAGTTCTGCGGGACCACCTTTTGGAACTTGCGCCGGCCCCTCGACGTCGACGGCATCGTATCGACGCCCGGTCCTTCGGTACCGGTATCGATGCCCGAAAAATCGGCACCGATGGCATCGACCCCAGGAGAACAGGTCCCGTCGGCCCGCCGGTCCTTCGGTGAGGGTAGAGGTGAGAGACCGCGTGGGCAGTCGGCCCCGGTCACTCCTTCAGCCCGTGGCCCTCGGGACCGAACCCTGTCTGACCCCGGTTCCTCGGGACCGAGGGGGATCGACCTCCTCCTCCATACCACCCGGCACCGGTGACGGGCACTGTAAGAAGGCAAAGAAGCACCGTCACCGGTCGCCCTCGACGCATCCGCCTCTCGGTACCGGAGAGGAGTCGACGCCGAAGCGTCCGCGTCGCGAGGAGAGGTCCCCCTCGGTGGTGGAGGTACCCGCCACGTCAGGGTCCCAGCACTTCGGTGCAGTCTCCTGGACCCGAGCAGCTTCTGGTACCGATGCCTCTACCGGCCCCCACGTCTTTCCCGACAGCGGGCCTGGACGAGTGCCTCCGAGCCAATCCTTCCGGGGATCCTGGAAGGGCTGATGCGCCAGGCTGTGCCGGCGCCGGGGTGCTTGCGCCCTCGGCGCCGATGACTGTGGCGCCGGCGAGCTCTAGCCCGGTGCCGAGGCCGTCGACGCCGCCGCCGCTTGCGGCGCCGGTCTCGACCGCCATGCAGGTGGAGTCCCCGTCGACGGAGGGAGCTTCGTCCCCGCCGGCGCGGGAGTCCACCGCTCGACGACATCGAGGCCTCGGCGCCTCGACGTCGAGCCGGGCCCGGTTCAGGGACTCAGCTACATGAGCTTATGTCCGATACCGAGGAAGAGGCCTCATGGGGGGAAGAGGAGGACCCCAGATATTTCTCCTTAGAGGAGTCTGCGGGTCTTCCCTCGGACCCCACACCTTCACCTGAGAGGAAGCTCTCACCTCCTGAGAGTCTCTCTTTTGCCTCCTTTGTGCGGGATATGTCTATTTGCATTCCCTTTCCCGTGGTCTCTGTGGATGAGCCGAGGGCTGAGATGCTCGAGGTCCTCGACTATCCATCACCACCTAGAGAGTCCACCACAGTGCCGCTGCACAATGTCCTCAAGGAGACACTGCTTCGGAACTGGATGCGACATTATCTAATCCCCACCATCCCCAAGAAAGCAGAGTCCCAGTACAGGATCCACTCGACCCAGAGTTAATGCGGCCAACAATTGCCCCATGACTCGGCGGTCGTGGATTCTGCTCTCAAGAGGGCACGGAGTTCGAGGGATACCGCCTCGGCGCCCCCGGGCGGGAGTCTCGCACTCTGGACTCGTTTGGGAGGAAGGCCTACCAATCCTCCATGCTCGTGACCCGCACCCCAGTCATACCAGCTCTATACGAGCATCCACATGCGGAACAATGTGAAGCAGCTGGCGGACCTGGTCGATAAGCTCCCGCCGGAGCAGTCCAGGCCTTATCAGGAGGTGGTCAGGCAGCTGAAGGCGTGCAGAAAATTCCTGTCCAGGGGTATCTATGACACCTGTGACGTGGCATCTCGTGCTGCGGCCCAAGGTATAGTGATGCGCAGGCTCTCATGGCTGCGTGCCTCTGACCTGGACAACCGCACCCAGCAGAGATTGGCCGATGTCCCTTGCCGGGGGGATAACATTTTTGGTGAGAAGGTCGAGCAGCTGGTGGACCAACTGCATCAGCGGGAAACCGCCCTCGACAAGCTCTCCCACCGGGCGCCTTCAGCACCCACCTCAGCAGTGGAGACGTTTTTCCCGGGCCCGGCAGGCTGTGCCCTATTCCTTTGCAAGGCATAGGTACACCCAGCCGGCCCGAAGGCCTCGTCAGGCACAGGGACAGCCCCAGCGCGCTCGTTCTCGTCAACAGCGTGCGCCTAAGCAGCCCCCTGCGGCTCCACAGCAAAAGCCGGGGACGGGTTTTTGACTGGATCCACGGGAACATAGCCGCCATAAAAGTGTCCATACCGGACGATCTGCCGGTCGGAGGGAGGCTAAAATTTTTTCACCAAAGGTGTGGCCTCTTATAATCTCCGACCAGTGGGTTCTCCAAATAGTGCGGTGCGGATACGCCCTGAATTTGGCCTCCCTGCCTCCAAATTGTCCTCCGGGAGCTCAATCCTTCAGCTCCCATCACAAGCGGGTACTTGCAGAGGAACTCTCCGCCCTTCTCAGCGCCAATGCGTCGAGCCCGTACCACCCGGCAGGAAGGGCAGGGATTCTATTCCAGGTACTTCCTTGTGAAAAGAAAAACAGGGGGGATGCGTCCCATCCTAGACCTGAGAGGCCTGAACAAATTCCTGGTCAAAGAAAGTTCAGAATGCTTCCTTGGGCACCCTTCTGCCAATGATTCAGAAAACGATTGGCTATGTTCCCTGGATTTAAAGGATGCATACACTCACATCCCGATACTGCCAGCTCACAGGCAGTATCTCAGATTCCGCCTGGGCGCACGGCACTTTCAGTATTGTGTGCTGCCCTTTGGGCTCGCCTCTGCCCCACGAGTGTTTACAAAGTGCCTCGTGGTGGTGGCGGCGTATCTACGCAAGCTGGGAGTGCACGTGTTCCCATATCTCGACGATTGGCTGTCAAGAACACCTCGGAGGCAGGAGCCCTCCGGTCCATGCAGTGCACTACTCAACTCCTGGAGCTGCTGGGTTTGTGATCGGAGGCAGGAGCCCTCCGGTCCATGCAGTGCACTACTCTCAACTCCTGGAGCTGCTGGGGTTTGTGATAAATTACCCAAAGTCCCATCTCCAGCCAACCCAGTCTCTGGAATTCATAGGAGCTCTGCTGAATACCCAGACGGCTCAGGCCTTCCTTCCCGAAGCGAGGGCCAACAACCTCTTGTCCCTGGCTTCGCAGACCAGAGCGTCTCAGCAGGTCACAGCTCGGCAGATGTTGAGACTTCTGGGTCATAGGCCTCCATAGTCCATGTGACTCCCATGGCTCGTCTTCACATGAGATCTGCTCAATGGACCCTAGCTTCCCAGTGGGTTCAAGCCACCGGGAATCTAGAAGATGTCATCCGTCTCTCCACCAGTTGCTTCACTTCACTGCTCTGGTGGACCATCCGGACCAATTTGACCCTGGGACGTCCATTCCAAATTCCGCAGCCCACGAAAGTGCTGACGACGGATGCATCTCGCCTGGGGTGGGGGAGCTCATGTCGATGGGCTTCACACCCAGGGTCTGTGGTCCCTCCAGGAGGATCTGCAGATCCTTTTCCTGGAGGTCCGAGCGATCTGGAACGCACTGAAGGCTTTCAGAGACCGGCTGTCCTACCAAATTATTCAAATTCGGACAGACAATCAGGTTGCAATGTATTACACCAACAAGCAGGGGGGCACCGGATCTCGCCCCTTGTGTCAGGAAGCCGTCGGCATGTGGCGGTGGGCTTACCAGTCCGGCATGCTCCTCCAAGCCACATACCTGGCAGGTGTAAACAACAGTCTGGCCGACAGACTGAGCAGAGTCATGCAACCGCACGAGTGGTCGCTTCATTCCAGAGTGGTACGCAAGATCTTCTGAGAGTGGGGCACCCCCTCGGTGGACCTTTTCGCCGCTCAGACCAACCACAAGCTGCCTCTGTTCTGTTCCAGACTACAGGCACACGGCAGACTGGCGTCGGATGCCTTTCTCCTCCATTGGGGGACCGGCCTCCTGTATGCTTATCCTCCCATACCTTTGGTGGGGAAGACCTTACTGAAGCTCAAGCAAGACCACGGCACCATGATTCTGATAGCGCCCTTTTGGCCCCCTCAGATCTGGTTCCCTCTTCTTCTGGAGTTGTCCTCAGAAGAACCGTGGAGATTGGAGTGTTTTCCGACTCTCATCTCGCAGAACGACGGAGCGTTGCTGCAACCCCAACCTTCAGTCCCTGGCTCTCACGGCCTGGATGTTGAGGGCGTAGACTTCACTGCGTTGGGTCTGTCTGAGGGTGTCTCCCGTGTCCTTGCTTGCCTCTAGGAAGGATTCCACTAAAAAGAGTTACTTTTTCAAGTGGAGGAGGTTTGTCCGTTGGTGTGAGAGCAAGGCCCTAGAACCTCGTTCTTGCCCTGCACAGAACCTGCTTGAATACCTTCTGCACTTGTCAGAGTCTGGCCTCAAGACCAACTCAGTAAGGAATCACCTTAGTGCGATTAGTGCTTACCATTATCGTGTGGAAGGTAAAGCCATCTCTGGAGAGCCTTTAGTCGTTCGATTCATGAGAGTTTTGCTTTTGTCAAAGCCCCCTATCAAGCCTCCTACAGTGTCATGGGATCTCAACGTCGTCCTCACCCAGCTGATGAGACCTCCTTTTGAGCCACTGAATACCTGCCATCTGAAGTACTTGACCTGGAAGGTCATTTTCTTGGTGGCAGTTACTTCAGCTCGTAGGGTCAGTGAGCTTCAAGCCCTGGTAGCTCATGCTCCTTATACCAAATTTCATCACAACAGAGTAGTGCTCCGCACCCACCCAAAGTTCCTGCCGAAGGTGGTGTCGGAGTTCCATCTTAACCAGTCAATTGTCTTGCCAACATTCTTTCCCAGGCCGCATACCCGCCCTGCTGAACGTCAGTTGCACACATTGGACTGCAAGAGAGCATTGGCCTTCTACTTGGAGCGGACACAGCCCCACAGACAGTCCGCCCAATTGTTTGTTTCTTTCGACCCTAACAGGCTAGGGGTCGCTGTCGGGAAACGCACCATCTCCAATTGGCTAGCAGATTGCATTTCCTTCACTTACGCCCAGGCTGGGCTGGCTCTTGAGGGTCATGTCACGGCTCATAGTGTTAGAGCCATGGCAGCGTCGGTGGCCCACCTGAAGTCAGCCACTATTGAAGAGATTTGCAAGGCTGCGACGTGGTCATCTGTCCACACATTCACATCACATTACTGCCTCCAGCAGGATACCCGACGCGACAGTCGGTTCGGGCAGTCGGTGCTGCAGAATCTGTTTGGGGGTGTAAATCCAACTCCACCCTCCAGGACCCGAATTTATTCTGGTCAGGCTGCACTCTCAGTTAGTTGTTCTTCGTAGGTCAATTTCTGTTGTATCCTCGCCGTTCAATTGACCCGGGTCGTTCAATTGACCTGGGTTCTTGTTTTGAGTGAGCCTGAGAGCTAGGGATACCCCAGTCGTGAGAACAAGCAGCCTGCTTGTCCTCGGAGAAAGTGAATGATACATACCTGTAGCAGGTGTTCTCCAAGGACAGCAGGCTGATTGTTCTCACCTACCCTCCCTCCTCCCCTTTGGAGTTGCGTTTTCATGTTGTTTCTTGCTTGTCATTCAACTGCGGGAACGGTCACGCACGAGTGGGAAGACGGCCAGGCAGCATGCGCGGAGGGTGTGCCCCGCGTGCGGACCGCCCGCGAAGCTTCTTCCGGTTGGTGGGGGCTGCCGTGGACGTCACCCAGTCGTGAGAACAATCAGCCTGCTGTCCTCGGAGAACACCTGCTACAGGTATGTATCATTCACTATGCTGTATTTACCTGAGGAAGAAGGTTTTGGCCTCTGATAGCTAAATGTATTAGTCTAATAAAATGGTATTATTTTATTTTCTATATTTGTTTTATTTCTATTTGTTAATTTGTAAAGTGGTGATTGGTATTTGTTAGTTTTTTCAAATTTACATCTGCTGTCTTATATTTTGCACAGTACTAGGGGACATTTGCTGTTTCTGTGGTGTTGCATTGTATGCAGAGTCTGGCATCTTGGGGGTTCATTTTAATTTTTGTCTAAATAGAAAGTTTATAGAGCAATTGTAGCACACCATAAGCAGTCATTTCTACAAGCCACACAAGGAAAAGGAAAGCATCTTAAACACTACAGTGAGCACTAGAACATCAATTCACCTATTGTAAAACGAAACCAGACAGAATAGTACAGATCGTCTATCCTGCACAGTCAATGCCAACTGAAAGCCATGTCTTTTTCACAAACACAGATACACCCTAATCCACTATAGAATAAGTAATCATAAACTTTCTATTTAGACAAAAATTAAACTGAACCCCCAATGCCAGACTCTGCATACAATGCAACACCACAAAAACAGAAAATGTCCCCTAGTACTGTGCAAAATATAAAGACAGCAGATGTAAATTTGAAAAAAGCTAACAAATATCAATCACTACTTTACAAATTAACAAGTAGAAATAAAAAAATATAGAAAATAAAATGCCATTTTATTGGACTAATACATTTAGCTTTCAGAGGCCAAAACCTCCGTCCTTAGGTCAGTACAGTATAGTGCTGTTACAGTATCCTATCCTGACCTGAGGAAGGGGGTTTTGTTCTCCGAAAGTCAAAATGTATTAAAATTTGTCCAATAAAAAGATTACCGTATTTACATGTTCTATTTATAAATATTTATTAACACATCTATAATACTACTTTATCCTAAAGGAAAAAAATAGATATATTTTATTTACAGTTTGTTGTCTCTGGTTTCTGCTTTCCTCATCTTCTTTTCACTGTCTTCCTTCCATCCAGCATCTGTCTTCACTCTCTCTGCCATCCACTGTCTGCCCTTTCTCTCTGCGCCCCCCCTTCCATCCACTGTCTGCCCTTTCTCTCTGCCTCTTCAATCCACCATTTGCCCTCCCTCTCCCATCCATCCAGGGTCTGCCCTCCCTCTCGCTGCCCCTTCTTTTCGGCCCCCAGTTCCAGCCCCATTATCTCACCTACCCCTAGTTCCAGCCTCAGCTCTCATCTCCCACATGCCCCTCCTTTTCAGCCCCCAGTTTCAGCCCTACTAGCCCACCAGTCCCCAGTTTCAGCCCAAGCCCTTTTCTCCCACCAGTCCCAAGTTTCAGCCCCAGCCACTTCTCCCTGTCCCGTTTTGAGCCCCCAGTCCACATAGTTTCAGCCCCTGCCCCTTTTCAGCCCCCCTGTTTCCCTTCATCCATATGCCTTTCATTGGGGTCCCCCTTTTCAGTCCCAGACCCATTCTCCCTCCTGCCCCCTTCTCAGACCCCAGTTCCAGCTCCAGGCCCCGTCCCCCATCTGAGCCCTCTCCCGACCCCCATCTGAGCCCCCTCCCCGACCCAGTCCCCACCTGCCTACCAGCTCCGTCGACGGAGGGACAAACCGACCCTCTTCGCCACCCGGCACCCAGCCTTAAAAAAAAAATTTGGTGAAGTGCCTCGCGTCTGCTCTGCCCTGCTCTGTGCTGCTACAGCAGCCGTAAAGCAAGCAAATCGCCTCGTCGCGTCGGCCCTTCCTTCACTGTGTCCCGCTCTCGCGGAAATAGGAAGTTACATCAGAGGGCGGGACACAGTGAAGGAAGGGCCGACGTGACGAGGCGATTTGCTTGCTTTACAGCTGCAGCAGAGCAGGGCAGAGCAGACGCGAGGCGCTTCACCGATTTTTTTTTTTTTTTTTTTTTTTTTTTTAAGGCTGGGTGCCGGGTGGCAGAAGAGGGTCAGTCTGTCCTTCTGTCGACAGAGCTGGTTGGCAGGTGGGGACTGCGGCGCCAGCGGAGCACCCCCCCTACTTGCTGATACCCGGGGCGGGGTGGACTGCTCCGCCCCGCCCTTGGTACGAGGATGTTGGCTGGGCAGGCCTGGAGGGAAAGTGGCTGGGCCTGGGCCCATCCAGGCCAGCCCGTGTCTACACCCCTGCCTAGACCTAAGGGCTCTGAACAGATATCTGGTCAAAGAAAAGTTCAGATGGTTTCCCTTGGCTCCCTTCTCTCAATGATTCAGGAACAAGATTGGCTGTACTCTCTGGATTTAAAGGAAGCATATCAGATTTCGGGTGGAAACACATCACTTTCTATACCACATTCTACTGTTTGGCCTCGCGTCATCTCCCAATTACCAAATGCCTAGCAGTAATCGTAGTATCTCTATTCAGACTGGGTGTCCATGTGTTTCTCTACCTGGTCATTTGGTTGATGAAGATCACATTGAATGAGAAATGGAAGGAAAAGCCTCAGACCCAACTTCGGAACATTGAATATTCTCATAGACTAAAGACGGGAAACCCCATAGTCATAAAAACATTCTACACAGATGCAGTTGATAGTTTTTTTGCATCTGTGTTGAAGGTTTTATGCTTACGAGGTTTTCCGTTTTTAGTCCCTGAGAACATTCAAGATTCTGGACTTGGGTCTGAGGGCTTTCCTTCTATTTCTAAATTTGACATAAATATTGCAGAGAATAAATATACAGATATTATAGAGAATAATTATAGCACTCCGATATAGTTGAATAGTTCTTTCATAGTGGTTTTGTTAAATTTGTGATTGTTGTCAACTAGCCCAGGTCTCATTTTAGTGGCTCAGTAATTGGAGTCCATAGGAGCCCTGCTAGATACATTTCAAGCATGAGCCTTTCTCTCTCTGTCACTGGCAGACACTCTTGTTGCCTTTGCTGTATGTTTGCAGCAGCTAGCAGATCACGGCTCCATAGATGTTGAAGTTGTTGGGCCACATTGCTTCCACTTTACACGTCACTCCCATGGCACATCTCCTTATGAAATCTTCCCAGTGGACCCTAGCTTCTCAGTAGTCTCAGGCCACTGAAAAATCTAATACATATCATCTGAGTAACCCAGAGCTGGCTCAATCTCGCCTTTGGTGGATGATTCTATCCAGTTTGACCTTGGGACTGCCATTCCAAATTCCTCAGCCCCAGAAGGTACTGACAATGAATGCATCCAACTTGTGATGGGTAGATTCTTTGGATTGGCTTCACACTCAAGATCCATGATCTGCTAAGGAAATGGGTTTAAAGATAAACCTCTTGAGTTCCAGACAATTTGAAACTCTCTAAAAGCTTTCAGAGATCAGTTGCTCGACCAAACTGTTCTCATCCAATCAGGTTGTGAAGTATTAACGTGAACAGTCAAACTTCTCAGGAACCCTCTCGGTGAAGAGCCAATGGTAAAGCTGCAAGATGTAAATAGGAACAAGAAACATAGTTTGAAATGTCTGTATGCGAATGCCAGAAGCCTAAGAAGCAAGACATGAGAGTTAAGAGTATATTGCACTAAACGAAACATTAGATATAATAGACATCTCTGAGTCCTGGTGGAAGGAGGATAGCCAGCGGGACACTGTCTTGCCAGGGTACAAATTATATCGTAGTGATAAGGTGGATCGAATTGGTGGAGGGGTAGCATTGTATGTTAAGGAGGGCCTAGAACCAAATAGTTTGTTTTGTGTCGTGCAGAAATTTCAATCTTGGAATCCCTATGGATTGAAATTCCATGTGTAAAGGGGTAAAGGATAGTGATAGGAGTGTACTATTGAACACCTGGCTAGGATGAACAGACAGATGTAGAAATGTTATCAGAAATTAGGGAGGCTAACAAACTGGGCAACACAATAATAATGGATGATTTCAATTAACTTGATATTGACTGGGAAAATGTAACAGGGCATGCCAGGGAGGTAAAATTCCTTGACGAAATCAAGGACTGATTTATGGATCAGCTGGTACAGGAGCCAACAAGAGAAGGAAAAATTCTAGACCTAGTCCTTAGTGGAGCGCATGATCTGGTGCGGGAGGTAATGGTGCTGTGGCAATCAATAACAGTGATTATAATATCAGATATCGGCTCTGCAATAAGTACATGCAGGAAGTGCAATATGTTAGCATTTAAGTTTCAAAAAGGAGACTATGATAAAATGAGAAGAACTGTGAAAAAAACTTAGAGGAATAGCTGACAAGTCAAATTTTACATAGGGTGTGGATGCTGTTCAAAAATACCATCCTGTAAGCCCAAGCCAGTTATATTCCATGTATTCTAAAATGACTAAGGAAGAACAAATGATAGCCAGCATGGTTAAAAAGTGAGATGAAGGAAGCTATTACAGCTAAAAGAAAATCCTTCAGAAAATGGAAGAAGGATCTGACTGAAAACAATAAGAAGCATAAGGAATGGCAACTCAAATGCAAAGTGCTGATAAGAGGGATTTTGAAAAAAAGTTTGCTTCAGAGGCAAAAAAACATAGTAAAAAATTTTTTTAGGTATATTAAAAACAAGAAGCCAGCAAAGGAATCATTTGGGCGCTAGATGACCCAGGGATACAAGGGGCAATCAGGGAAGACAAAGCCATAGTGGAGAGATTAAATGAATTCTTCGGTCTTCACTGAGGAAGATTTGGGAGAGATACCAATGCTGGAAAAAATATTCAAAGCTGATGAGTCATAGAACCTGAATGAAATCTTTATAAACCTGGAAGATGTAATGGCGCAATTTGATAAGTTGAAGAGTAGCAAATCGCCTGGGCTGGGTACTATTCATCCCCAAGTACTGATAGAATTGAAAAATGAAACAACTATTGTGTATTAAATGCAATTTATCTTTAAAATCATGCATAGTACTGGAAGATTGGAAGGTGGCCAATGTAATTCCGATTTTTAAAAAAGGTTCCGGAGGTGATCCAGGAAATTAAAGATCGATCATGCTGACGGTGCTGGGAAAAATGGCAGAGACTAATATAAAGAAGAAGATTACAGAGCATATTCAAAAGCATGGATTAATGAGACAAAGCCATCATGGATTTAGTAAAGGGAAATCTTGTCTTTAAAAAGGTGAACAAACGTGGATAAAGGTGAGCTGATCGATATTGTGTATCTGGATTTTCAAAAGGCATTTGACAAAGCACCTCATGAAAGACTCCAGAGGAAATTGAAGAGTCATGGGATAGGAGGTAGTGTTCTATTGTGGATTAAAACTGGTTAAAAGATAGAAAACAGAGAGTAGGGTTAAATGTTCAGTATTCTCAATGGAGAAGTGTAGCCAGTGGGGATTGGCAGGAGTCTGTGCTGGGACCACAGCTTTTTAACATATTTATAAATGATTTAGACATGGGAGTAATTAGTGAGGTAATAAAATTTGCTAACAACACAAAGTTATTCAAAGTTATTAAATCGCAAGAGGATTGTGAAAAATTGCAAGAGGACCTTACGAGACTGTGAGACTGGGCATCCAAATGGCAGATAATGTTTAATGTGAGCAAGTGCAAAGTGTTGCATGTGGGAAAGAGGAACCTGAGCTATTGTTACATGATGGAAGGTTCCACATTAGGAGTCACCGACCAGGAAAGGGAGCTAGGTGTCATTGTTGATGATACATTGAAACCCTCCGCTCAGTGTGCAGCGTCAGCTGCCAAGAAAGCAAATAGAATGTTAGGTATTATTAGGAAAGGAATGGAGAACAAAAGTGAAGATGTTATAATGCCTTTGTATCACTCCATGGTGCGACCACACCTCGAATACTGTGTGCAATTCTGATCACCACATCTTCAAAAAGATATAGTGGGATTAGAAAAGGTACAGAGAATAGTTACAAAAATGATAAATGGGATGGTCGACTTCCCTGTGGGGAAAGACTAAAGTGTCTAGGGCTTTCCAGCTTGGAGAAAAGACAGTTGAAAGGAGTTCTGAAAGAGGTCTATAAAATAATGAGTGGAGTGGAACGGGTAGACCTGAATCGTTTGTTTACTTTCTCCAAAATACTAGGATTAGGTTGCATACAATTAAGCTACAAAGTCATAAATTTAAAACAAATTGGAGAAAATGTTTCTTCACTCAACATGTAATTAAACTCTGGAATTTGTTTCCAGAGAATGTGGTAAAAGCAGTTAGCTTAGTGTTGTTTAAGAAAGATTTGGCTAGCTTTGTAAAAGAAAAGTCCACGAGCCATTATTAAGATGGAGTTTGGGAAACTCCACTGCTAATTTTTAGGATAAGCAGCATAAAATTTAATGCACTTTTTTGGAATCTAGCCAGGTACTTGTAACCTGATTTGACCACTGTTGGAAACAGGATGCTGTGCTTGATCGACCTTCGATCTGTCCCAATATGGCAACGCTTATTTTCTTACATTCGTATACAGAAGCAGCATGCTTCTCAAGAAGCCACTTAGACAAAAGACTATGGCATAACTTTAATCCATTCATACACAGAATCGGCAAACTTCTTAGGAACCCACACAGGCAGACAGGATAACTGGAGCTCACACAGGCAGAGAACGTAGGTAGAAGATGAAGGCATCTCATAACACACGGAACTGGAAGAGCAGAGGACAATACAACAAGGCAAAAGTGCCAAATTTGAAGGCAGATGGGTTTAAGTCTTGATAGCCATGTCTGACGTCACAGCAGGGCGTCTATGTAGGCACTCGTACCCGCGGCCCTTGTCAACGCTCCCAGAGGCCCTGGAGGATGGTTTTCTGCCACAGCCCAATAGCTTCGAGGTGCGTTGGAAGTCATGGTAAGACCGTCACATGGAATCGCATCTTCACCTCATCTGTTTTGTAGTTCATATTTTAGATACACAAATGGATTATTCTATTTTGAGTATCTTGCGTGGACAAGTGGTTTTATAAGTCAAAATAATAAAAATAAATATTTGGTTTCGTGCAGATCTCTCATTTGTTTTAACATAACTAAATGGGCTATAAGCCCCTAATGCAGTCCATTGGTTTTCTTTTATTTTGTTCGTGTGCTGACTTATATTGTGCCAAAACTGAAAACTCTTATGTTGTCTCTCTGGTCGATAGTAAAAGGGAGCTCATTGTGAATACTATCCACCCTAAAATGTTGTTTTGTGGCTGTACATGAGGAATTGTGGTATTTCATAAGTGTGCGTTTGTGTTCCTAGTCATGCATCCAAAGGTTATAATCCTTTCAAGAAAGCCAGTTAATTGTTTAACTTATTAGTGGAACATAACCACAAAGGCATGGTATGGTCACATTTTCAATATGGTAATACTAGAGCCCAGCTAAGGAACAGGTTGTTTTGAGTTAGTCTTCAATGGACCAACTCTGTAGAAGTTGTTGTTTACTTTTACAATGTGTTGTATGAATGCCTGTTCTGGTGTGTGCATGAGATAATTGAAAAACTGTCTACACCTATGGCTATGATTTTTGAACATGTGGCATCATTAATAATAAGGCTTTTAAATGCCCTGTTGGGTATATATGGAAAATATCATCTTTGTTAAATGTTTCAGACATATCCATCATTTTGCTCCCATATTGTTACTGATTTCTATTATTCTGTCTCACTCTATTTTCAAATGTAAGCCACATTAAGTCCGAGTTTACTTGGGATTTTGTGGGATATAAATGTCAAAAGCACAAATCCTTTATCCTTTACCTTATAAAGTACTGTTTATTCAACTGTATGGTGATTGCACAAGGAAAGCAAGTTTGGTCCATAGATGCCCTGCTGTGAAGCCTATAGAGACTTAAACCCCTCTGCCTTCATCTTTGGCATCATTAGCCACCATCTGCACTTCCATTTCTGTGGGTCCTTAGATGCCTTCATCTTCCAGTTACACTGTCTGCCTGACTGAGCTCCAGCTGCGCTGTCTGAGCTCCAGCTGCGCTGTCTCTGTTTGTGAGCTTCACCTACTCTGCCTGTGTGGGTTCCAGCTATTCTCTTGGTCTGTGTGGGTTCCAGCTATTCTCTTGGTCTGTGTGGGTTCCAGCTATTCTCTTGGTCTGTGTGGGTTCCAGCTATTCTCTTGGCCTTTGTGGGTTCCAGCTATTCTCTTGACCTTTGTGGGTTCCAGCTATTCTCTTGGCCTGTGTGGGTTCCAGCTATTCTCTTGGCCTGTGTGGGTTCCAGCTATTCTCTTGGCCTGTGTGGGTTCCTGCGAAGTTTGCCTCTTCTTTGTATGAGTGGGTTCCAGTTAAGCCATTGTCTTTTGTCTGTGTGGGTTCCTGAGAAGCTTGCCCCTTCTTTGTATGAATGGGTTCCAGTTAAGCCATTGTCTTTTGTCTGTGTGGGTTCCTGAGAAGCTTTCTGCTTCTGTGTATGAATGGGTTCCAATTACACTATTGCCCTTTACCTGTGTGAACCTTTGACTAGCCATCTGCTTTGCTCTGGAAATACATCCCTGTTTAGCCACCTGTACCAGTCTGAGAGTCGATGATCTTGTTTCCTGATTTACCCTGAGTACACCTGTCTTCTGGTCGTCGTCTCCTGACCCTGATGCTAAACGACTCCCTTTGCCTGGTTGGCCTGAAACCAGTCTTTCCTTGTCATCAAGCAGATGAAGCCATTATGTATGGGTTATGTCCATCAACCAGCAGGGGAGATAGAGAGCACTCAAACTTTCACAGTGCCCTCTTGGCCAGCTAGCTCCACTGCCTCTTCAGTATTCTCTATCTCCCTTAGCAGGGTGGCTGCAGCTTGTTCGAGCTCCAGAAAAATCTGCCGGGAGGTGGTTCCTGACTTGCCAGTTGTTAACCGGGGTGTTGGAGGCTATAGCAGCTTCACTTTAAAGGCACATAGGTTAGCCCTTTCCCTGCCTTACCCATACCTCTGTGGATGTGGACATATTGCCTTGCTTTCCCTGTCCTTACCCACCAACAGTGGATGCAGGCATATAGGTTCGCCCTTTCCCTGCCTTTCCCACTCATCTGAGCCTCCGGAGTCTTCAATACCTCTGCTTTCCTCACAGCTTAAAAAAAAAAAAAAAAAAAAAAAGTTGCGTCGCGTTTTTAAACGCAGAGACGCTGGAACAGAGGTTTTTGACCTGATTTTCAGCAGGATCGTAGTTGTACACTAGATCCTTTGAGGTAAGAGTGTTTTCCAACTCCTCCGGGGTGGGCCCGCGATCGGGGCGATTTTGGCGCGAACCGCCATTTTGGATTTTACTGCCGTTTTTCGGCGATGGCTGCGGACAATGTAAAGCGCTGTTCCACTTGTGGCAAGCGCAAATCAGCAGCAGAGCTCTGTAAATCGTGCTGTATTGGCGTAGGAGCCGGCCCGAGCATGACGAGCGATGTTTCTTCCCGCTCTGAGCTGGCAGCGGGCGCCATTTTGCTTACACCGCATGGCGCGGCCTCCGTGGACACGGAGAGACCTGAGCCGGGTGGGGCACCTCGAGATGAGGTTATTTCAGGAGTGGCTAGCACCGGACAGGATTTGGGTGCCCAGGGTGAGATTTTCTCCCCGGATTTTGTGCTTTTGCTGCATAAAGCATACATGATGAAAAGAGCCCTTCCTCAAGGGTCGCCTGAGGCTCCTCTGATTGCCCCCCCGATGGATTCTGGCCTGGGACTGCCCAGTGAGGCTTTTTTCCCAGATGCTTGGCCTAAAGATAAGCACAGAAGGGTTAATTCCCCTTCAGATTGTGGTGCACCTTTTTCCCCCCCCCGTGGTCGGGGTGTGAGGATTCGGAGAACTCTGACAGACGTTCTTGGTCTGAGGAACCAGAGTCAGGTGCGGATTTACCACAGGATCTGGATGATCCCTCCGCGGTGAGGATTTTCCACCGTGATGAGCTGCCAGCGCTAATTTCAGATACCCTGCAGGCCCTCTCGATTGAAGATCCTGACAGTGGCATGGCCTCCTCGGGTAATCCCAGGATGGCTAGTACCAAGAAAGCTGCTCGGGCCTTCCCTGAAAGAAGCGAATGCTACATACCTGTAGAAGGTATTCTCCGAGGACAGCAGGCTGATTGTTTTCACTGATGGGTGACGTCCACGGCAGCCCCTCCAATTGGAATCTTCACTAGCAAAGGCCTTTGCTAGTCCTCGCGCGCCCATGCGCAGCGCGCATGCGCGGCCGTCTTCCCGCCCGAAACCGGCTCGTGCCGGCCAGTCTCATATGTAGCAAGACAAAGAGAAGGGAAGACACAACTCCAAAGGGGAGGCGGGCGGGTTTGTGAGAACAATCAGGTATGTAGCATTCGCTTTCTCCGAGGACAAGCAGGCTGCTTGTTCTCACTGATGGGGTATCCCTAGCCCCCAGGCTCACTCAAAACAACAAACATGGTCAATTGGACCTCGCAACGGCGAGGACATAACTGAGATTGACCTAACAATTTTTCCAACTAACTGAGAGTGCAGCCTGGAACAGAAAAAACATGGGCCTAGGGGGGTGGAGTTGGATTCTAAACCCCGAACAGATTCTGAAGCACTGACTGCCCGAACCGACTGTCGCGTCGGGTATCCTGCTGCAGGCAGTAATGAGATGTGAATGTGTGGACAGATGACCACGTCGCAGCTTTGCAAATCTCTTCAATAGTGGCTGACTTCAAGTGGGCTACCGACGCTGCCATGGCTCTAACATTATGAGCCATGACATGACCCTCAAGAGCCAGCCCAGCCTGGGCGTAAGTGAAGGAAATGCAATCTGCTAGCCAATTGGATATGGTGCGTTTCCCCACAGCCACTCCCCTCCTGTTGGGATCAAAAGAAACAAACAATTGGGCGGACTGTCTGTTGGGCTGTGTCCGCTCCAGATAGAAGGCCAATGCTCTCTTGCAGTCCAATGTGTGCAGCTGACGTTCAGCAGGGCAGGAATGAGGACGGGGAAAGAATGTTGGCAAGACAATTGACTGGTTCAGATGGAACTCCGACACAACCTTCGGCAAGAACTTAGGGTGAATGTGGAGGACTACTCTGTTATGATGAAATTTGGTGTAAGGAGCCTGGGCTACCAGGGCCTGAAGCTCACTGACCCTACGAGCTGAAGTAACTGCCACCAAGAAAATGACCTTCCAGGTCAAGTACTTCAGATGGCAGGAGTTCAGTGGCTCAAAAGGAGGTTTTATCAGCTGGGTGAGAATGACATTGAGATCCCATCACACTGTAGGAGGCTTGACAGGGGGCTTTGACAAAAGCAAACCTCTCATGAAGCGAACAACTAAAGGCTGTGCTGAGATCTGCTTACCTTCCACACGGTAATGGTATGCACTGATTGCACTAAGGTGAACCCTTACAGAGTTGGTCTTGAGACCAGACTCAGACAGGTGCAGAAGGTATTCAAGCAGGGTCTGTGTAGGACAAGAGCGAGGATCTAGGGCCTTGCTGTCACACCAGACGGCAAACCTCCTCCACAGAAAGAAGTAACTCCTCTTAGTGGAATCTTTCCTGGAAGCAAGCAAGATGCGGGAGACACCCTCTGACAGACCCAAAGAGGCAAAGTCTACGCTCTCAACATCCAGGCCGTGAGAGCCAGAGACTGGAGGTTGGGATGCAGAAGCGCCCCTTCGTCCTGTGTGATGAGGGTCGGAAAACACTCCAATCTTCACGGTTCTTCGGAGGACAACTCCAGAAGAAGAGGAAACCAGATCTGACGCGGCCAAAAAGGAGCAATCAGAATCATGGTGCCTTGGTCTTGCTTGAGTTTCAACAAAGTCTTTCCCACCAGACGTATAGGAGGATAAGCATACAGCAGACCCTCCCCCCAGTCCAGGAGGAAGGCATCCGATGCCAGTCTGCCGTGGGCCTGAAGCCTGGAACAGAACTGAGGGACTTTGTGGTTGGCTCGAGATGCGAAGAGATCTACCAAGGGGGTGTCGCACTACACGGGAATTGAGCGACCACTCGTGAGGTTGCATAATCCTGCTCAACCTGTCGGCCAGACTGTTGTTTACGCCTGCCAGATATGTTGCTTGGAGCACCATGCCGTGACGGCGAGCCCAGAGCCACATGATGACGGCTTCCTGACACAGGGGGCGAGATCCGGTGCCCCCCTGCTTGTTGATGTAATACATGGCAACCTGGTTGTCTGTCTGAATTTGGATAATTTGGTGGGACAGCCGATCTCTGAAAAGCCTTCAGAGCGTTCCAGACCGCTCGTAACTCCAGGAGATTGATCTGCAGATCGCGTTCCTGGAGGGACCAGCTTCCTTGGGTATGAAGCCCATCGACATGAGCTCCCCACCCCAGGAGAGACGCATCCGTGGTCAGCACTTTTTGTGGCTGAGGAATTTGGAAAGGACGTCCTAGATTCAAATTGGACCAAATCGTCCACCAATACAGGGATTTGAGAAAACTCGTGGACAGGTGGATCACGTCTTCTAGATCCCCAGCAGCCTGAAACCACTGGGAAGCTAGGGTCCATTGAGCAGATCTCATGTGAAGGCGGGCCATGGGAGTCACATGAACTGTGGAGGCCATGTGGCCCAGCAATCTCAACATCTGCCGAGCTGTGATCTGCTGGGACGCTCGCACCCGCGAGACGAGGGACAACAAGTTGTTGGCTCTCGTCTCTGGGAGATAGGCGCGAGCCGTCCGAGAGTTCAGCAGAGCTCCTATGAATTCGAGTTTCTGCACTGGGAGAAGGTGGGACTTCGGATAATTTATCACAAACCCCAGTAGCTCCAGGAGGCGAATAGTCATCTGCATGGACTGTAGAGCTCCTGCCTCGGATGTGTTCTTCACCAGCCAATCGTCGAGATATGGGAACACGTGTACCCCCAGTCTGCGAAGTGCCGCTGCTACTACAGCCAACCACTTCGTGAACACTCTGGGCGCAGAGGCGAGCCCAAAGGGTAGCACACAGTACTGGAAGTGACGTGTGCCCAGCTTAAATCGCAGATACTGTCTGTGAGCTGGCAGTATCGGGGGATGTGTGTGTAGGCGTCCTTCAAGTCCAGAGAGCATAGCCAATCGTTTTCCTGAATCATGGGGAGAAGGGTGCCCAGGGAAAGCATCCTGAACTTTTCTTTGACCAGATATTTGTTCAGGGCCCTTAGGTCTAGGATGGGACGCATCCCCCCCTGTTTTCTTTTCCACAAGGAAGTACCTGGAATAGAATCCCAGCCCTTCCTGCCCGGATGGCACGGGCTCGACCGCATTGGCGCTGAGAAGTGCGGAGAGTTCCTCTGCAAGTACCTGCTTGTGCTGGAAGCTGTAGGACTGAGCTCCCGGTGGACAATTTGGAGGTTTTGAGGCCAAATTGAGGGTGTATCCTTGCCGGACTATTTGGAGAACCCACTGATCGGAGGTTATGAGAGGCCACCTTTGGTGAAAAACTTTCATCCTCCCTCCGACTGGCAGGTCGCCCGGCACTGACACTTGGATGTCAGCTATGCTCTGCTGGAGCCAGTCAAAAGCTCGTCCCTTGCTTTTTCTGGGGAGCCGAGGGGCCTTGCTGAGGCGCACGCTGCTGACGAGAGCGAGCGCGCTGGGGCTTAGCCTGGGCCGCAGGCTGTCGAGAAGGAGGATTGTACCTACGCTTACCAGAAGAGTAGGGAACAGTCCTCCTTCCCCAAAAAAAATCGTCTACCTGTAGAGGTAGAAGCTGAAGGCTGCCGGCGGGAGAACTTGTCGAAAGCGGTATCCCGCTGGTGGAGCTGCTCTACCACCTGCTCGACTTTTTCTCCAAAAATGTTATCCGCACGGCAAGGCGAGTCCGCAATCCGCTGCTGGAGCCTATTCTCCAGGTCGGAGGCACGCAGCCATGAGGGTCTGCGCATCACCACACCTTGAGCAGCGGCCCTGGACGCAACATCAAAGGTGTCATACACCCCTCTGGCCAGGAATTTTCTGCACGCCTTCAGCTGCCTGACCACCTCCTGAAATGGCTTGGCTTGCTCAGGAGGGAGCTTGTCCACCAAGCCCGCCAACTGCTACACATTGTTCCGCATGTGTATGCTCGTGTAGAGCTGGTAAGACTGAATTTTGGCCATGAGCATAGAGGAATGGTAGGCCTTCCTCCCAAAGGAGTCTAAGGTTCTAGAGTCTTTGCCCGGGGGCGCCGAAGCATGCTCCCTAGAACTCTTAGCCTTCTTTAGGGCCAAATCCACAACTCCAGAGTCGTGAGGCAACTGAGTGCGCATCAGCTCTGGGTCCCCATGGATCCGGTACTGGGACTCGATCTTCTTGGGAATGTGGGGATTACTTAGTGGCTTGGTCCAGTTCGCCAGCAATGTCTTTTTTAGGACATGATGCATGGGTACTGTGGACGCTTCCTTAGGTGGAGAAGGATAGTCCAGGAGCTCAAACATTTCAGCCCTGGGCTCGTCCTCCACAACCACCGGGAAGGGGTTGGCCGTAGACATCTCCCGGACAAAGGAAGCGAAAGACAGACTCTCGGGAGGAGAAAGCTGTCTTTCAGGAGAGGGAGTGGGATCAGAAGGTAGGCCATCAGACTCCTCGTCAGAGAAATATCTGATGTCCTCCTCCTCCTCCCACGAGGCCTCACCGTCGGTATCAGACACAAGTTCGTGGACCTGTGTCTGAAGCCGTGCCCGGCTTGACTCCGTGGAACCACGGCCACGGTGGGAGCGTCGAGAGGTAGACTCCCTCGCCCGCACCGGCGAAGCTCCCTCCGCCGACGTCGGGGAGCCTTCCTGGGAGGCTACCGCAGTCGGTACCGCAAGCGGCACCGATGTCGGAGACCTCACTCGACGGTACCGGTGGCGCAAACACACCCGGTACCGGAGGGGAAGGGCGCAACAGCTCTCCCAGGATCTCTGGGAGAACGGCCCGGAGACTCTCGTGCAGAGCGGCTGTGGAGAAAGACATGGAAGCCGATGCAGGTGTCGATGTCAGAGTCTGTTCCGGGTGTGGAGGCTGTTCCGGGCTGTCCATAGTGGAGCGCATCGACACCTCCTGAACAGAGGGTGAGCGGTCCTCTCGGTGCCGATGCCTACTGGGTGCCGACTCCCTCGGCGACCCAGAGCTCTCGGTGCCGACACGGGAAGGGGACCGGTGTCGATGCTTCTTCGACTTCTTGGGACGAAGCATGTCACCGGAGCTTCCCGGCATTGACGAGGAGGACGTAGAATCCAACCGTCGCTTCCTCGGGGCCGAGGCCGAAGAAGGTCGGTCTCGGGGGGCTGTACCGCAGGAGCCCTCAGGGTAGGGGAGACCCACCCGAAGGCTCACCGCCACCAGCAGGGGAATGGACAGCCCTCACCTGCACTCCAGACGAAGCACCACCGTCCGACGACATCAGCAGACGAGGAGGTCCCGGTACCACCGACGCCGACGCAGCCTTTCGATGTCTCAGCCCCGATGCACTCGATGCAATCGCGGCCGAGGATGAAGGTCTGGACGCTGGCGACGTCGATGCACTCGATACTCCCGATGCCGATGCCGACGAAGAGCCCGAGAACAAAACGTTCCACTTGGCCAATCTCGCTACCTGAGTCTGCTTTTGTAAAAGAGAGCACAGACTACAGGCCTGCGGGCGGTGCCCAGCCCCCAGACACTAAAGTCATGACGCGTGTCTATCAGTGAGCGAGATTACCCGGGCGCACTGGGTGCACTTCTTGAAGCCGCTGGGAGACTTCGATGTCATGGGCGGAAAAATCGCGCCAGCGAGATCAAAACTCGTAATGGCGAAGATGGCACCACAAAAGAGGGGAAGAAAAACTTCGAACCGGGGCCTCCAAGGGGTCTACCCCGAAGACGAAAGAAAACTTAACGGGGCAAAAACTAGAAATATAGGAAGGGGAACAGACCGAAAAGGTCTCCTTCCAAATGTTTTTTTTTTTTTTCGTAGCGAAGTCCAAAAAAAGACGCACGAGGTTGACTTTTGGGGCGCGAACGGCGTAAACACGACCGTACCGAGCGCGGACAAAAGAAGACTGGCCGGCACGAGCCGGTTTCGGGCGGGAAGACGGCCGCGCATGCGCGGTGCGCATGGGCGAGCGAGGACTAGCAAAGGCCTTTGCTAGTGAAGATTCCGATTGGAGGAGCTGCCGTGGACATCACCCATCAGTGAGAAGAAGCAGCCTGCTTGTCCTCGGAGAATACCTTCTACAGGTATGTAGCATTCGCTTTTTGGCAGCTGAGAAGTCTTCAGCAAATTCGGTTAAAAAAATTTTTTTTGATCAGTTTAAAATTATAGTTCAATGTGTATATTGGATGCATTTGGAAATTGTGGTGTGGAGGAGTGGCCTAGTGGTTAGTGTGGTGGACTTTGGTCCTGGGGAACTGGGTTTGATTCCCACTGCAGGCACAGGCAGCTCCTTGTGACTCTGGGCAAGCCACTTAACCCTCCATTGTACCAGGTACAAATAAGTACCTGTATATAATATGTAAGCCGCATTGAACCTGCTATGAGTGGGAAAGCGCGGGATACAAATGTAACAAAAAAAAAAAAAAAAACCAAAACCTCTTCAAAATACATCAGCCCGATTATTGTGACATGTTAGTGAGCCCATAAGCTTCCCCAGTGTTGATAAAGTTAAATTGGTTACCAATTGATGGTCGTATTATGTGTAAACTCGCTTGTTTGTTTTATAATATTCTACAGGGTCAAGCTGTACTTTATCTGAGTCATCTAATAGTACTTTGAAATTTTACCAGGCAATTGAAACCAAGACAAAATTTGATGCTGCATTAGCCAGAGGTTGAATGAGTGAAAAGCTTGAGAATGCTTGTTCACTTAGGATGCTTTAGTATGGAATGCTTTACTATGTGATGGTAGATTACAAAGAGAATACATTATTTTTCTTAATAAGTTAAAGTTATTATTTCTTAGGAAATTTCTGTATGTTTAATTGTTTTTCTTTTGTAATCTGCATTAGACAGTCTTGTGATTTACAGAATATGAGTTGATATTTGTATTTGAGGAGACTAGGGATACCAGTGTATATGAAAAAGTCTCTGCAGTTATGGAAGAGCAGTTCTTCTCTTGTGCTATGCAATGACATCACATACTTGTGTGGCTGATTAATCTTTGCTGTCATATAGAAAACACCTGTTAGATTTTCCTAACCATTTGTTGTTCCATTGTTTTTCGCAAGACCTTATGCTCTTAATGTTGAACAAGTGCTGTGCCCTCTGAATTGAAAAACGCATTTTGTGTACTATCTGTAAGATAGTCAGTGTCAGTGTAATTTTAAATCAATTCAATTGTTCATATAATCAAACCTAAAGAAGCTTGGTGTCGCTGTAGCTGAAACAAAACCCCAATTGGTTTGCTGATTGTTGTTACTTTTTGTTATATAAAAAAAAGATGGTATGAGTGTCCAGGACTAAGTAAAAGATGAGTAAGTCAGAGCTACGGTAGCATTGGTAGCTCACCTTCAACTTCATGCAAAAAAAAAAAAAAGTTTATTGGATGAATATTGGAAGTACCACTTATATGTACTCTCTCACCCCATTCCATGTCTTGGTCCTCTACTGTGTTGTACTTCTCCTATGTTGACTCTACAGTTGAGGATATTGATATGTTTGATTCAAGCACAAACTGTACCAAACAAATAAACACCAATTTCTCACACCCTCTCTCCACAAGCAGGTAGAAAAAGAACATCTAATCAGAATTCCAATAATACAATTTCTAAAACACATAAAAGTAAAATCCCTGATTATTCCGAAGGTGATCATGAGAGGAAGACTGCATGGAAACTCTCGTGTATTTTTAAAAAGTAGACTTTCTGTGATGGGAGTGCTGTTCTACATGGGTGCAGTGAGATGTTATCTCTGAGTTGTATAGCTGATATATCTTTCTGTCTATGGAGAGCCCCTGTTACAGATAAGCTACTTGGCTTTTCCTTGGCATATAAACATTGCATCTGAAAGGATAATATACATAATTGAAACAGCAATACTTCAGCTAATATTTGTTCAACAATGTGCTGTTATTTTCATAGGATTGAATCAAGTTTTGAGTCAACAAGCAAACAGTGAAGTTAGCCCATTAGACAGTTTGATTCAAAGACTTCAGCGGGAACAAGATCAGAGACTTTCTTTTGAGTCTGGAACCAGCAGTGCCAGTCGTCTGGGCAGAGGTGAGCAAAAGCTTTTACTAAATCATAAGAACATAAGAATAGCCATACTGGGTCAGACCAATGGTCCATCTAGCCCAGTATCCTGCTTCCAGCAGTAGCCAATCCAGGTCACAAGTACCTAGCAGAAACCCAATTAGTAGCACCATTCCATGCTACCAATCCCAGGGTAAGCAGTGGCTTCTCCCATGTCCATCTCAGTAGCAAACTATGGACTTTTCCTCCAGGAACCTGTCTCAAACTTTTGTAAACCCAGATACTCCAACTTCTGTTCCTCTGGCAACCAGTTCCAGAGCTCAACTATTCTTTGAGCCAAAAAATATTTCCTCCTATTTGTTTTAAAATTATTTCCATTCAGTTTCATTGAGTGTTCCCTGGTCTTTGTACTTTTGAATTGGTGAAAAATCGATTCACTTCCATCCGTTCCACACCACTCTGAATCTTGTAGACTTCAATCATATCCCCCCTCAGCTGTCTCTTTTCCAAGCTGAAGAGCCATAATCTCTTCAGCCTTTCCTCATATGGGAGCAGTTCCATCCACTCTTTCATTTTGGTTGCTCTTCTTTGAACCTTTTCTAATTCCGCTATGTATTTTTGACATATGGCGACCAGAATTGAACACAGTACTCAAAGTGGATTCCAGCATCAGGTAACTATGATTCAGATTATTCTTCCCAATGTACATCACGTTGCCTTTGTCTACATTAAATTTCATCTGCCATTTGGATTCCCAGTCTTCCAGTTTCCTAAGGTCCTCCTACAATTTTTCACAGTCCGCATTCGTTTTTACAACTTTGAATAGTTTCATGTTATCTGCAAATTTAATCACCTTATTCAAAGTCCCTATTTCCAGATCATTTATAAATATGTTAATAGCACCAGTGCCAGTACAGATCCCTGCAGTACTCCACTATTCACCCTCCTTTGCTGAGAAAAATTCTATTTAACCCTACCCTCTGTTTTTTGTACAATAACCATTTCTTAATCAACAGAAGGACATTGCCTCCTATCCCGTGACTCCTTAATTTTCTCAGGAGTCTCTTATGAGGTACTTGTCAAAAGCTTTCTGAAAGTTTAGAATACACTACATGAACCGGCTCACTGGTGAGGCAAGACCTCCGTTTGCTGAACCCATGCTGACTCTGTCCCATTAAATCATAGATACATTCTGTAATTACATTCTTTATAATAGTTTCCATTATTTTGCCCGACACTGAAGTCAGGCTTACAGTCTGTAATTTCCTCTATCACCCCTGGAACCTTTTTTAAAAATTGGTATCACATTGGCCACCCTCCAATCTTCAGGTACAACAGATGATTTTAATGACAGGTTACAGATCAGTTCCAGCAGATCGGTAATTTCATGTATGAGTTCTTTCAGTACCCTAGGATTTATTATTCTTTAATTTGTCAATTATGCTTACTACATATTTCTAGTTCACCAAGATTTCTTTCAGTTCCTCCACATCATCACCTCTGAAAACCATTTCCGGTACAAGTAGATCTGATATATCTTCTGTAAAGATCGAAGCAAATAATTCAATCTCTCCACTATTGCCTTGTTCCCCACTTGGGGATGCCCAAGTGCTCATTTTCTCCTTCCTGACCTAACGGTCCCACAGATTCCCTCAAAGGTTTCCTACTTCTGATATACCTAAAACATTTTTACTACTAGTTTTCCTCTCCGCAGCATGTTTTTCTGCATATTCTTTTTTAGCTGCCTTTATCAATGGTTTGCATCTGACTTGACTGTCGTTGCTTCTCATTTTCTTCATTTGCATCCTTTTTCCATTTTTTTGAAGGATGTTCTTTTTGCTGTAATAGCTTCTTTCACTTTACCTTTTAACAACTGTTGTTTGCCCTTTTTTCCACCTTTGTAAACACATGGCATTTTTAAACAACTTCCACTGCTGATTTAAAGTCCTAAACTTTATGGCCGATTCTTTCAGCTTCTTCTTAACCATTTCCCTCAAATCCCACTGTTGTTTCTTGTGATCCCCTGAGTTTGTGCTTTTAATGCATAAGGCGTTCATGCTGAAAAGAGCTCCGCTGCAGGTGTCTGACACTGCGTTCCATCCTGGCTTCCCTCCGGGTGCTGAGGCCCCGGGGATGGCTTCAGATGTTATTTCCTCCCCCGAGCGTTGGAAACACGCTAAACGTAGATGGGTAAATTTGCCGTCTGAAAGTGGCGCATATTCCCCCCCCCCCCCCCCCCCCCCCATGGTCGGGCTGTGGGGAGTCTGAGGGGTCTGGCAGGCCCTCAGGGACGGATGATCCAGAGGAGGGTGTCTGTCTGCCACTGGATTTGGATGATCCCAATGCGGTCCGGATTTTCCATCGCGACAAGCTGCCAGCTCTTATATCTGACGCCTTGCAGGCCCTCTTGATTGATGATCCTGCGGAAGGCGAGGCCTCCTCTGTTAATCTTAGGATGGCAAGTACTAAGAAGCCTACTCTGGTCTTTTCGGTGCATGACTCCATCCAAGAGCTTATTTCTGCTCAATGGTCTGACCCTGATGGGCCGTTGAAAGTGGCCAGGGCTATGGGTCAGCTTTACCCTTTGTGTGAGGAGCACTTGGCCCCTTTGGGGATGCCTAAAGTGGATGCATTGGTCACGGCGGTGACAAAAAAGACCACTCTCCCAGTAGAGGGAGGGGTCGCTTTGAAAGACATACAGGACCGGCGGCTGGAGTCCGCTCTGAAGCGGTCCTTTGAAATTGCGTGCCTTGCCTTGAGGGCGTCTATTTGCAGTTCCTATGCAGCCCGGGCATGTCTTTCCTGGCTACAGCAGGCGGGGGAACAGCCCGCCGATGGTGCGGGTCCCCTTTCTGAGGTTGCCCCGCGGATGGATTCAGCCCTGTCATTTTTGGCTGACTACCTTTATGTTCTGGTCAGAGCTTCGGCTAAACAGATGTCTGTGGTGGTTTCTGCCCGCCGCCTTCTTTTGGGGCCTCCTGTTAATTTGGAGAGGAATTGGAGAAGATTGTGAAAGACCTGGGGGACTCTAAACCCCAGCGGTTACCTGAGGAAAGGCCGAGGCCTTCTTCCAAAGGTTCTGTGTTTCCCTCCTCTTCCAGACCTCGCTTCCGTGAAGCTCGCAGGTATCGCCCGGGGCGCTCTGCTGGGTTTTCTCAACGTGCCCGTTTTCAGCATAGGAACGCCTTTCGCTCAGACAAACGTTCCGCAGGGGCTGGTTCAAGGCCAGGAGTTCAGGGGCGTCCTCCACAATGATGGGACGCCGGTCCACTCCTCCATGCCTGCAATAGGAGGACGTCTTTCCCTCGGATCAGTGGGTCCTGGACCTGATCAGAGAAGGTTACCGACTGAAATTCAGTGCCCTGGTGAGAGACGTGTTTGTGGAGTCCCGATGCGGCACTGCCGTAAAACGGGCGGAGGTAGGGAAGACCTTACAAGTCTTGCTGCACCTCGGAGCAGTGGTCCCGGTGCCTCCCGCCGAACGCGACTGCGGCCGCTATTCCATTATTTTTGTCGTGCCTCGAAAAGGCGGGTCTTTCAGACCGATCCTCGACTTAAATGGTAAATGGAATTCGCTTGGAGGAGGGAAAGGTAAGTAGTGGAGTGCCTCAGGGATCGGTGCTGGGACCAATTCTGTTCAATATATTTGTGAGTGACATTGCTGAAGGGTTAGAAGGTAAAGTTTGCCTTTTTGCGGATGATACTAAGATTTGTAACAGAGTGGACACCCGGGAGGGAGTGGAAAACATGATAAAGGATCTGAGGAAGCTAGAAGAATGGTCTAAGGTTTGGCAATTAAAATTCAATGCGAAGAAATGCAAAGTGATGCACTTAGAGAGTAGAAATCCACGGGAGACGGATGTGTTAGGCAGTGAGAGTCTGATAGGTACAGATGGGGAGAGGGATCTTGGGGTGATAGTATCTGAGGATCTGAAGGCGACGAAACAGTGTGACAAGGCGGTGGCTGTAAGAAGAAGGTTGCTAGGCTGTATAGAGAGGGGAGTGACCAGCATAAGAAAAGAGGTTTTAATGCCCCTGTATAAGTCATTGGTGAGGCCCCACCTAGAGTATTGTGTTCAGTTCTGGACTAAGGATGTAAAAAGAATTGAAGCGGTGCAAAGAAAAGCTACGAGAATGGTATGGGATTTGTGTTACAAGACGTATGAAGAGAGACTTGCTGACCTGAACATGTATACCCTGGAGGAAAGGAGAAACAGGGGTGATATGATACAGACGTTCAAATATGAAAGGTATGAATCCACAAACAAACCTTTTCCGGAGATGGGAAGGCGGTAGAACTAGAGGGCATGATATGAGATTGAAGGGGGGTAGACTCAAGAAAAATGTCAGGAAGTATTTTTTCACGGAGAGAGTGGTGGATGCTTGGAATGCTCTCCCACAGGAGGTGGAGGAGAGGAAAACGGTAACGGAATTCAAACATGCGTGGGATAAACATAAAGGAATCCTGTTCCAAGGGAATGGATCCTCAGAAGCTTAGCTGAGATTGGGTGGCAGAGCTGGTGGTGGGAGGGGGGGGGGCTGGTTGGGAGGCGGGGATTGTGCTGGGCAGATTTATATGGTCTGTGCCCTGAAAATGACAGATACAAATCAAGGTAAGGTATACACAAAAAGTAGCACATATGAGTTTATCTTGTTGGGCAGACTGGATGGACCGTGCAGGTCTTTTTCTGCTGTCATCTACTATGTTACGAAGAGTCAACGAGGCCCTCAGAGTGCGACATTTTTGCATGGAAATCCTGCGCTCCGTCATTGCGGCGGTTCAGCCAGGAGACTTTCTCACGTCTCTGGACCTAAAAGAAGCATATTTGCACATTCCTATCTGGCCTCCACACCAGTGGTTCCTCCGCTTTGCGGTGTTGGGAAATCATTTCCAGTTTCGGGCCTTGCCTTTCAGCCTAGCCACAGCTCCCCGTACCTTCTCCAAGGTAATGGTGGTCGTAGCTGCCTGCCTCAGGTGAGAGGGTATCAGAGTTCACCCTTATCTCGACGACTGGCTCATCAGTGCAAATTCGGCAACCAAGAGTCGTCTTGCCACAGCCAGAGTGGTGGCGGTCCTGCAGGCGCTAGGCTGCGTGGGCAATATACCCAAAAGCCACCAGACCCCCTCTCGGTCTCTCAAGCATTTGGGGGTCCGGTTCGACACAGCCTCGGGGTTTGTCTTTCTCCCCGACCAAAGGTGGTGCAAGCTTCAGAATAAGGTCCGTCTGCTCCTGCGGATGCCTCGCCCGCAAGCTTGGGACTGTCCAGCTGTTGGGGGTCGATGACGGCCACCTCGGAGGTGGTGCCTTGGGCGAGAGCGCATATGAGGCCTCTGCAGATTGCCCTGCTTCAACAATGGTCTCCGATGTCCCAGGAATATCAATGCAGACTAACATTTTCCTGCGGCCCAGCTCAGTTTGGAGTGGTGGCTCTCCGACAGGATGCTGCGCCAAGGAATGCCTCTTGCTCTTCCTTCTTGGTGCCTGGTCATAACAGATGCCAGCCTTCTAGGCTGGGGAGAGCATTGCCAAGGAAGATATGCTTAGGGTCTGTGGACACCCGTGGAAGCTGGGTGGTCCATCAATCGCTTAGAACTGAGAGCGATATTCTTGGCTCTTATGGCCTTTCAAAAGACTATGTAGTGGCTTGCTGTCCAGGTTCTGTCAGACAACACGACAGCGGTGGCATACATAAATCGTCAGGGAGGCCCTCGGTACAGGGCACTGGCTGCGGAGGCCACTCAGATTTGCCACTGGGCCGAGCTACACCCGCAGCTTCTGTCGGCAGCTCACGTAGCAGGTCAGAGCAACGTGCAAGCCAATTTTCTCAGCAGGCATCAAATCGACCCGGCGGAATGGGAACTGGCAGAAGAAGTTTTTCTTCAGTTTTGTGCCAAATGGGGGACTCCCAGAATGGATCTAATGGTGTCAAGTGCAAACGCCAAAGTACTTCGCTTTTTCAGCAGAAGGAGAGATCCTCACTCGGCGGGGTTGGATGCGCTGGCTAAATCCTGGCCCTCGGAGCTCCTGTATGTGTTCCCTCCTTGGCCCTTGATAAGGGCGAGTCCTCCTGCGGATTCGACAGCACCGAGGTCTGGTGATTCTCATCGCTCCAGATTGGCCAAGGCGTCCGTGGTATGCGGATCTCCGCCAGATGTTGGTGGATGCTCTGGTGCATTTGCCCCTGGTGCCGAACCTGTTGGTTCAGGGTCCGGTGTCTATGGACGATCCCTGCCGATTTGGTCTTACGGCCTGGCTATTGAGAGGACGCAATTGAGAGACAAGGTCTACTCTAACAAGGTCATCTCCACTCTCTTGCTGGCCCGCAAGCGGTCCACCTTCGCAGCTTATGCTCGGAACTGGCACAAATTTGAGGCGTGGGGTGTTTCAAAGGTGATCACACCCACGCGGGCTACAGTCTCGATAGTGCTGGACCTTTTTCAGGAGGGCTTACAAAAAGGCCTGGCTTACAGTTCCCTGAGGGTGCAAGTGGCAGCATTATCATGCTATCGAGGGAAAGTCGCTGGCTTGTCCCTTGCTGCTTATCCAGACATTGCCCGATTTCTCAGAGGGGTGCTTAGGCTCCGTCCTCCTGTCCGGTTGCCCTGTCCGGCCTGGAACCTGGGGCTGGTGTTGAAGGCTCTTCAGTGTTCGCCCTTCGAGCCGCTTAAGCGAGCTTCGGAGAAGGATGTGACTCTCAAGACAGTCTTTTTGGTGGCCATTACATCGGCTAGACGCGTGTCTGAGCTGCAGGCGCTGTCCTGTCGGGACCCTTTTCTGCAGTTCTCGGAGTCCGGAGTAACGGTACGTACAGTGCCTTCCTTCCTGCCTAAAGTGGTTTCAGCGTTTCACCTGAACCAGCCCATTTTTCTTCCTTCCTTTCCTAGGGAACAGTTCCCAGACGCCTTTGGGCAGTTACATCTTCTGGATGTCCGCAGGGCGCTGTTGCAGTATCTACAGATGTCAAATGACTTCATGACTTCTGATCGCCTTTTTGTCTTGTTGTCAGGTCCTCGGCGTGAAGGCTCGGTGTCTAAGGCCACTATAGCCCTTTGGCTCAAGGAAGTCATTTTTTCTGCGTATCTGCTTTTAGGTCGGTCTCCGCCTGAAGCGTTTAAGGCGCATTCTACGAGAGCGATTTCCTCCTCGTGGGCTGAAACGGGTGCACTCTCTCAAAAGAGATCTATAGTGCGGCTACTTGGGCTTCTCAGCTCTCATTTGTCCGGCATTGTAGACTGGATGTTGCAGCGAAGCAGGACGCTATTTTTGGAGCACAAGTGCTTGCTTGCGGTGTGGCCTGTTCCCACCCTAAGTAGGGATTGCTTTTGTACATCCCATCAGTTAATGAATTCATCTGCTGCTGATGACAAGGAAGGGAAAATCAGGTTCTTACCTTGGTAATTTTCTTTCCTTTAGTTACAGCAGATGAATCCATGATCCCTCCCTGTCTGACTTGTTTTTTGTTCAGATCTTTCATGCAGATATAGATCTCATTGGGAGATGTTGGATACCAGTTCTTAAAATTTCTACATGATGTTCTACTACAGGAGGTTGCGTTCATCCCTCCTTTGTGTGGTTATTGCTCCTGTTCTGGGGCGTTTGTTCGCTGTGAGGAAAGTTTATGTTGTTATACCTTTATGGTTCACTCTGCTTTGGAAATATCAAATACTGAAGGCAGTTGGGGGGCTAGCCGTCCAAGAGGCACTATGGTTTTTCAGTGTTCTCTATCTCCACCTGCTGGTAGGCAGATATAACCCATCAGTTAATGGATTCATCTGCTGTGACTAAGGGAAAGAAAATTACCAAGGTAAGAACCCAATTTTCCCTTTGACTAGTCAATGCCGGTTTGCGTCACCTTTTAGCTTACCCTAACACTGCATTTCTCAGTGATTATCTTATCTGGTTGACTTCCTGTATATCATTTTATACTGTATTACTATTTTTGTTTCTTTATTACAGGGTGCCATGGGTATGGCGCTGTTTTAAAATCTAAAAGTAAAATTAGGGCAAGTAGGAAAGCAAGTTGAATAATATTTGTAAAACCCAAAGATAAGCAGTAACGCTAAGTAAAAAGCAACTTTATTTTTTTAATCTTTATTTCCTTCTACACTATTTAGGTATGTCATTTTTACTGTGTAGGCATGGTGTTTGTTATATCTATGTAATTTACTACTACTACTTAACATTTCTAGAGCGCTACTAGGGTTACGCAGCGCTGTTTCATTTATATTACACTGACACTGTGAGTGTCCTATCTGTGTTTTATTTAATTTATTGCATTTGTATCCGACATTTCCCCACCTATTTGCAGGCTCAATGTGGCTTACAGAGTTTTGTTATAACATAGTCATTCCAGGTTCACAAATACAATTGGTAATGTACAGTATAACAGATAGAATTGGAAGTGTACAAACATTAAGTAAGGGAAGAGAGAAGGAAGATGTTAGGCAGGATAGTATAGAAGGTGGACTTTAATAGCTGAATGGGTTGGTGAGGTAGTTTGTAAGGCTATGGGTTATCTTTGTAGGCCTTGTTGAAGAGATGTATCTTCAGAGATTTGCGAAAGTTAGTTATTTCATCCATAGTTTTCAGGGCTGTAGGTAATGCGCTCCATAACTGCATGCTCGTGTAAGAGAAGGTGGTGGCGTGTATTAGCTTGTATTTTAGTCCTTTACAGCTGGGGAAGTGCAGATTGAGAAATTTGCGGGCTGATCTATGATCTGATGCTATGATGCCCTTTATGATGTATCATTTGTACTCTGCTGTTACATTTTGTTGTTCTACTATGCTGTTCAATAAGTATATATTTCTGATACTATATCATGTTACTCCTATTTCTAAGATTCGGTTTGACTTCTTCAAGTTTAACTCATTGATTGTATTTATGCTTATTTTTGCTTATTTCACTATTATGTTCTTAATAAAATTGTAAGTTTTATGCCAAGCTGTATTTGCTATTCTCTTCATAAAGGCAGTTAAATTAAGCACTAATCTTTTTTCTTTTCATCCCATTTGAAAAATGATTCCTAATATTAAAATTTGCAGTTTACTACAACTTTGCATATAGTGATTAATTAATTAATCCTCTTTTCCCTATAGTTTTTGAACTTGAAGTTTCTGCTACAGCTTAAAGATTAGGGTTTAAAAGAGGAATTGTAGGATATTGATAAACACAGAATTTTAAAATAAAAAAAAAAGCAAGCAAACTTTATTAGCTCATCTCCATACTTTTTTCCCCATAGTTTTAAAACTTGAAGTTTCTGCCACAGCATTAACAGATAGTCTCTAGAAGGCACAGAAAGGCCCAGTTCAGTCCTCATTCCCACCCACCCCTAGCTCAACTCTTCATTTATACTCACTTATTCTAATTAAGACAACAAGAGGGGAATTTTCAATTTTCATTAGAGTCTGAATTACATTTAATTATTTTCTAAGAAGCAAAATGTAAATAAATTACAAGTTGCACCAGTCTAAAGGATCATTATATTCATCTGATATTCCTAGTACCTTAAGAAGTTTTAACTAAACAACTCTATAATACTAAGATGCAGACAGTGGTCCAGCATCACGAGGGGTGCTATCTAGTCTTTTGCATTGAGTGTCACGTGTATGATTATCTCCCATTTAGTGAGATGTCATATATGTGTGTGCTCGATGCAAAGAGCTCTTAGCTCTCAGAGAATGAGTCCATTCTCTTGAGGCTAGAGTAGCAGATTTGGAGTAGCTGAGGGAGACAGAGAGATACATAGAGAAGGCCTACAGGGACGATGTAGAGAAATCCCATCTCCAGTCTGGCAGCCCCTGTGCTGCCTAGGAGGAGGGAGGCCTCCTAAAAGGAGTGCATCACCCTGGTGAGGCTGGAAGTAATCCTGTAGACAGGACCAGCACACCAGGGAATGCAATATCTTTTCGCACCGAGGATGTGTCTCCAGGAGCCACTGCCCAGGTGGGAAAGGTTAGGATGGCTGTTGTAGTTGGTGATTCTTTTAGGCATGTAGGTAGCTGGGTGGCTGGTGGATGTGAGGATCGCCTGGTGACTTGCCTGTCTGGTGTGAAGGTGGCGGAAGAAGGAACCGACTGAAAATAATAAGAAACGGCATAAGGAATGTCAAGTCAAATGCAAAGCGCTGATAAGGAAGGCAAAAAGGGACTTTTTTAACATATATTAAAAGCAGGAAGCCGGCAAAAGAATCGGTTGGACCGCTAGATGACCGAGGATTAAAAGGGGACTCTCATGGCTGCGTGCCTCCGACCTGGAGAATAGGATCCAGCAGTGGACTGCGGACTTCCCTTGCCGTGCGGATAACATTTTTGGGGAAAAAGTCGAACAGGTGGTAGAACAGCTCCACCAGCGGGATAACGCTTTCGACAAAATCTCCCGCCGGCAGCTTTCAGCATCTACCTCATCAGGTAGACGTTTTTATGGGGGAAGGAGGACTGTTCCCTACTCTTCTGGTAAGCGAAGGTACAATCCTCCCTCTCGACAGCCTACGGCCCAGGCTAAGCCCCAGCGCGCTCGCTCTCATCAGCAGCGTGCGCCTCAGCAAGGCCCCTCAGCTCCCCAGCAAAAGCAGGGGGCGAGCTTTTGACTGGCTCCAGCAGAGCATAGCCGATATCAAGGTGTCCGTGCCGGACGATCTATCGGTCGGGGGGAGGTTGAAAGTTTTTCGCCAAAGGTGGCCTCTTATAACCTCTGACCAGTGGGTTCTCCAAATAGTCCGGCAAGGATATGCCCTCAATTTGGCCTCCAAACCTCCAAATTGCCCACTGGGAGCTCAGTCTTTCAGTTTCCAGCACAAGCAGGTACTTGCAGAGGAACTCTCCGCCCTTCTCAGCGCCAATGCGGTTGAGCCCGTGCCACCGGGGCAAGAAGGGCTGGGATTGTATTCCAGGTACTTCCTTGTGGAAAAGAAAACAGGGGGGATGCGTCCCATCCTAGACCTAAGGGCCCTGAACAAATATCTGGTCAAGGAAAAGTTCAGGATGCTTTCCCTGGGCACCCTTCTTCCCATGATTCAGGAACAAGATTGGCTATGCTCTCTGGACCTAAAGGATGCTTACATGCATATTCCGATACTGCCAGCTCACAGGCAGTATCTCCGATTCCGTCTGGGAACACGTCACTTCCAGTACTGTGTGCTACCCTTTGGGCTCGCCTCTGCTCCCAGGGTGTTCACGAAGTGCCTGGCTGTGGTAGCAGCAGCGCTTCGCAGACTTGGAGTGCACGTGTTCCCTTATCTCGACGATTGGCTGGTGAAGAACACATCTGAGGCAGGAGCTCTACAGTCCATGCAGATGACTATTCGCCTCCTGGAGCTACTGGGGTTTGTGATAAATTACCCAAAGTCCCATCTTCTCCCAGTACAGAGACTCGAATTCATAGGAGCTCTGCTGGATTCTCGGACGGCTCGTCCCTATCTTCCTGAGACAAGAGCCAACAATCTGCTGTCCCTTGTCTTGCGGGTGCGAGCGTCCCAGCAGATCACAGCTCGGCAGATGTTGAGATTGCTGGGCCACATGGCCTCCACAGTTCATGTGACTCCCATGGCTCGTCTACGCATGCGATCTGCTCAATGGACCCTAGCTTCCCAGTGGGTTCAGGCTGCTGGGGATCTAGAGGACGTAATCAACCTGTCCACGAATTTTCTCGAATCCCTGCACTGGTGGACGATTTGGTCCAATTTGACTCTGGGACGTCCTTTCCAAATTCCTCAGCCACAAAAAGTGCTGACTACGGATGCGTGTCTTCTGGGGTGGGGAGCTCATGTAGATGGGCTTCACTCCCAGGGAAGCTGGTCCCTCCAGGAACAAGGTCTACAGATCAATCTCCTGGAGTTACGAGCGGTCTGGAACGCTCTGAAGGCTTTCAGAGATCGGCTGTCCCACCAAATTATCCAAATTCAGACAGACAACCAGGTTGCCATGTACTACATCAACAAGCAGGGGGGCACCGGATCTCGCCTCCTGTGTCAGGAGGCCGTCACCATGTGGCTGTGGGCTCGCCGTTACGGCATGTTTCTCCAAGCCACATATCTGGCAGGCGTAAACAACAGTCTGGCCGACAGGTTGAGCAGGATTATGCAACCTCACGAGTGGTTGCTCAATTCCAGGATAGTGCGCCGGATCTTCCAAGTGTGGGGCACCCCCTTGGTAGATCTCTTCGCATTATGAGTCAACCACAAGGTCCCTCAGTTCTGTTCCAGACTTCAGGCCCACGGTCGACTGGCATCGGATGCCTTCCTCCTGCATTGGGGGGAAGGCCTGCTGTATGCTTATCCTCCCTTACCTCTGGTGGGAAAGACTTTGCTGAAGCTCAAGCAAGACCGAGGCACCATGATTCTGATTGGTCCTTTTTGGCCGCGTCAGATCTGGTTCCCTCTTCTTCTGGAGTTGTCCTCCGAAGAACCGTGGAGATTGGAGTGTTTTCCGACTCTCATCACGCAGGACGAAGGGGCGCTTCTGCATCCCAACCTCCGGTCCCTGGCTCTCACGGCCTGGATGTTGAGAGCGTAGACTTTGCCTCTTTGGGTCTGTCAGAGGGTGTCTCCCGCATCTTGCTTGCTTCCAGGAAAGATTCCACTAAGAGGAGTTACTTCTTTCTATGGAGGAGGTTTGCCGTCTGGTGTGACAGCAAGGCCCTAGATCCTCGCTCTTGTCCTACACAGACCCTGCTTGAATACCTTCTGCACTTGTCTGAGTCTGGTCTCAAGACCAACTCTGTAAGGGTTCACCTTAGTGCAATCAGTGCATACCATTACCGTGTGGAAGGTAAGCAGATCTCAGCACAGCCTTTAGTTGTTCGCTTCATGAGAGGTTTGCTTTTGTCAAAGCCCCCCGTCAAACCTCCTACAGTGTCATGGGATCTCAATGTCGTTCTCACCCAGCTGATGAAACCTCCTTTTGAGCCACTGAATTCATGCCATCTGAAGTTATTGACCTGGAAGGTCATTTTCTTGGTGGCAGTAACTTCAGCTCGTAGAGTCAGTGAGCTTCAAGCCCTAGTAGCTCATGCTCCTTATACCAAATTTCATCATGATAGAGTAGTCCTCCGCACTCACCCTAAGTTCTTGCCAGAGGTTGTGTCGGAGTTCCATCTGAACCAGTGAATTGTCTTGCCAACATTCTTCCCCGTCCTCATTCCTGCCCTGCTGAACGTCAGCTGCACACATTGGACTGCAAAAGAGCATTGGCCTTCTATCTGGAGCGGACACAGCCCAACAGACAGTCCGCCCAAATGTTTGTTTCTTTCGACCCCAATAGGAGGGGAGTGGCTGTGGGGAAACGCACCATTTCCAGTTGGCTAGCAGATTGCATTTCCTTCACTTACGCCCAGGTTGGGCTGGCTCTTGAGGGTCATGTCACGGCTCACAATGTTAGAGCCATGGCAGCGTCAGTGGCCCACTTGAAGTCAGCCACTATTGAAGGGATCTGCAAAGCTGAGACGTGGTCTTCTGTCCACACATTCACATCTCATTACTGCCTGCAGCAGGATACCCGATGCGACAGTCGGTTTGGGCAGTCGGTGCTTCAGAATCTGTTTGGGGTTTAGAATCCAACTCCACCCCCCTAGGCCCATTTTTTATTCTGTTCCAGGCTACACTCTCAGTTAGTTGGATAAGTTGTTAGGTCAATCTCAGTTATGTCCTCGCCGTTGCGATGCCCAATTGACCATGTTTGTTGTTTTGAGTGAGCCTGGGGGCTAGGGATACCCCATCAGTGAGAACAAGCAGCCTGCTTGTCCTCGGAGAAAGCGAATGCTACATACCTGTAGAAGGTATTCTCCGAGGACAGCAAGCTGATTGTTCTCACAAACCCGCCCGCCTCCCCTTTTGGAGTTGTGTCTTCCCTTGTCTTTGTCTTGCTACATACGGGACTGACGAACACGAGCCGGTTCGGGCGGGAAGACGGCTGCGCATGCGCGGTGCGCATGGGCGCGCGAGGGCTAGCAAACGTCTTTGCTAGTGAAGATTCCGATTGGAGGGGGTGCCGTGGACGTCACCCATCAGTGAGAACAATCAGCCTGCTGTCCTCAGAGAATACCTTCTACAGGTATGTAGCATTCGCTATATTGTGTATCTGGATTTTCAGAAGGCGTTTGACAAAGTACCTCATGAATGACTCCAGAGGAAATTGGAGAGTCATGGGATAGGAGGTAGTGTTCTATTGTGGATTAAAAACTGGTTAAAATATAGAAAACAGAGAGTAGGGTTAAATGGTCAGTATTCTCAATGGAGAAGGGTAGTTAGTGGGGTTCCCCAGGGGTCTGTGCTGGGACCGCTGCTTTTTAACATATTTATAAATGAGCTAGAGATTGGAGTAACTAGTGAGGTAATTAAATTTGCTGCTGATACAAAGTTATTCAAAGTCGTTAAATCGAGGGAGGATTGTGAAAAATTACAAGAAGACCTTACGAGACTGGGAGTCTAAATGGCAGATGACTTTTAATGTGAGCAAGTGCAAAGTGATGCATGTGGGAAAGAGGAACCCAATTTATAGCTACGTCATGCAAGATTCCACAATAGGAGTCACGGACGAAGAAAGGGATCTAGGAGTCATCGTCGATGATATGTTGAAACCTTTTGCTCAGTGTGCTGCTGCGGCTAAGAAAGCAAATAGAATGTTAGATATTATTAGGAAAGGAATGGAAAAAGAATGAGGATTCTATAATGCCTTTGTATCGCTCCATGGTGCGACCGCATCTCAAATATTGTGTTCAATTCTGATCGCTGTGTCTCAAAAAAAGATATAGTGGAATTAGAAAAGGTGCAGAGAAGGGCAACGAGAATGATAAAGGGAATGGGACGACTTCCCTATGAGGAAAGGCTAAAGCAGCTAGGGCTCTTGAGCTTGGAGAAAAGGCGGCTGAGGGGAGATATGATAGAGGTCTATAAAATAATAAGTGGAATTGAACGGATATGATCAGATTTGATGTTATCTTTGGAGTAAGTATACACAAGAAATTTAATAGATTAGTGTTTAACTTTCACAAAGGAGACTATGATAAAATGAGAAGAACAATGAAAAAAAAACTTAGATGAGCGGCTGTGAGGGTCAAAACTTTACATCAGATGTGGATGCTGGTCAAAAATACCTTCCTGGACCCCCAGGCCAAATATATTCCGCGTATTAAAAAAGGAGGGAGGAAGACCAAATGACGGCCGTCATTATTAAAAAGTGAGGTGGAGGAATCTAATAGAGCTAAAACAAAATCTTTCAGAAAATGGAAGAAAGAACTGAAAATAAGAAACAGCATAAGGAATGTCAAGTCAAATGCAAAGCACTGATAAGGAAGGCAAAGAGGGACTTTGAAAAAAAGATTGCGTCGGAGGCAAAAACACATAGTAAAAATTGGTTTAGGTATATTAACAAGAAGCCGGCAAAAGAATTCTTTGGACCACTACATGACTGAGGGGTAAAAGGGTCAATTAGGGAAGACAAAGACGTAGCAGAGAGATTAAATTAGTTCTTTGTTTCGGTCTTCACCGAGGAAGATTTGGGAGAGATACTGGTTCTAGAAATGGTATTCGAAACTGATGAGTCAGAGAAACTGAATGAAATCTCTATAAACCTAGATGATGTAATGAGGTCCCCCACACCTGTCCTCGTCTCATGTATGCAAACGTTTCCGCGATATCGCCAATCTCATCTCTATTCCCCTCCTCCCCCCATCTCCCTCCCCTTCTCGTGTGCCCTGTGGAATGCCCACTCGGTCTGCAACAAACTTTCCTTCACCCACGATCTCTTCATCTCCCATTCTCTTCAACTGCTCGCCCTTTCTGAAACCTGGCTCACCCCTGACGCCTCTGCCTCAGTCTCGGCCCTATGCCACGGAGGTTATCTTTTCTCCCATTCGCCCCGCCCAGTTTCCGCGGTGGCGGCGTTGGGCTACTACTTTCGCCCTTCTGCAGTTTTCAATCTCTCCTCCTACCACAGTCTCACTGCTTCTCATCCTTTGAAGTCCACTCCATCCGTCTATTCTACCTGCTGCAACTCAGAGTTGCAGTCATTTACTGCCCCCCTGATAAGTCCCTCCCTCCCTTCCTTACCGACTTTGATGCCTGGCTCTCCGTTTTTCTTGAGCCCTCATCCCTATCCCTCATTCTTGGTGACGTCAACATACATACTGATAACCCAGCCGACTCATACGCTTCTCAGTTCCTCACTCTAACCTCCTCCTTCAACCTCCAACTGAGCTCCACCACTCCTACTCACCAATCTGGCCACTGTCTTGATCTCGTCCTCTCTTCTACTTGCTCACCCTCCAGTTTCCGCGCATCAGCTCTTCCTCTCTCTGACCATCACCTGATCACATTCACACTTCATCATCCTCCCCCTCAGTGTCGCCCAACACTAGCCACTACTTCCAGGAATCTCCAGGCTGTTGACCCCCCACCTTATCCTCTAGTATCTCTGATCTCCTCCCTTCCATCATGTCCTCCGAGTCTGTTGACAAGGCTGTCTCCACTTACAATGCCACTCTCTCCTCTGCTCTCGACACCCTTGCACCGTCCATCTCCCGTCCCACAAGGCGTACCAATCCCCAGCCCTTGCTGACTCCTTGCACCCGATACCTTTGCTCCTGCACCCGTTTGGCTGAACGCATCTGGAGGAAATCTCGCACCCATACTGATTTCATTCACTAAAAATTCATGCTATCCTCCTTCCAGTCCTCCCTATTCCTTGCCAAACAGGACTATTACACCCAATTGACTGATTCCCTCAGCTGTAACTCTTGTCGTCTCTTCACCACCCTCAACTCCCTCCTCAAAGTGCCCTCTGCTCCCCCCTCACTCTCTCCCCAATCTCTGGCTGACTACTTCCAAGACAAGGTCCAGAAGATCAACCTCAAATTCACCACCAAACTTTCTCCTCCTCTTCATCCTATAACCCACTCCCTCAACCAACCTACCCAGGCCGCTGCCTCCTCTTTTCCTAATATCACCGAAGAGGAAACCGCCCATCTTCTGTCCTCCTCGAAATGCACCACCTGTTCCTCAGACCCCATCCGCACCAACTTACTTAACACCATCTCTCCTACTATCACCCCCCCCACCCCATCTGTCATATCCTCAACCTCTCTCTCTCCACTGCAACTGTCCCGGACACCTTCAAGCATGCTGTAGTCACACCACTCCTCAAAAAACCATCACTTGGCTCTACCTGTCCCTCCAACTACCGCCCCATTTCCCTCCTACCCTTCCTCTCCAAGATACTTGAACGCGCCGTTCACAGCCGTTGCCTTGATTTTCTCTCCTCTCATGCCATCCTCGATCCACTTCAATCCGGCTTTAACCCCCTATACTCGACAGAAACGGTACTATCAAAAGTCTGCAATGACTTGTTCCTCGCCAAATCCAAAAGTCACTACTTTATCCTCATTCTGCTCGACCTATCCGCCGCTTTTGACACTGTCAATCACAAGTTACTTCTTGACACATTGTCCTTTTTTGGGTTCCAGGGCTCTGTCCTCTCCTGGTTTTCCTCTTATCTCTCCCATCGTACCTTCAGAGTACACTCTCATGGTTCATCCTCCACCCCTATCCCGCTCTGTTGGAGTTCCTCAGGGACCTGTCCTTGGACCCCTTCTTTTTTCAATCTACACCTCTTCCCTGGGCTCCCTGATCTAATGGTTTCCACTATCATCTTTATGCTGACGACACCCAGCTTTATCTCTCCACACCAGACATCACTGCGGAAACCCAGGACAAAGTATCGGCCTGCTTATCCGACATTGCTGCCTGGATGTCCAACCGCCACCTGAAACTGAACATGGCCAAGACTGAGCTCATTGTCTTTCCACCCAAACCCACTTCTCCTCTCCCTCCACTCTCTATTTCAGTCGCCAACACCCTCATCCTCCCCGTCTCATCTGCCTGCAACCTCAGTGTCATCTTCGACTCCTCCCTCTCCTTCTCTGCGCATATCCCGCAGATAGCCAAGATCTGTCGCTTCTTCCTCTATAACATTAGCAAAATTTGCCCTTTCCTCTCTGAGCACACCACCCAAGCTCTCATCCACTCTCATTACCTCTCGCCTTGACTACTGGAACCTACTCCTCACTGGCCTCCCACTTAGCCATCTATCCCCTCTTCAGTCCGTTCAGAATTCTGCTGCACGTCTTATCTTCCGCCTCGACCGATATACTCATATCACCCCTCTCCTCAAGTCACTTCACTGGCTTCTGATCAGGTACCGCATACAGTTCAAGCTTCTCCTACTAACCTACAAATGCACTCGATCTGCAGCCCCTCCTTAGCTCTCTACCCTCATCTCCCCTTACATTTCTACCCATAACCTCCGCTCTCAAGACAAATCCCTCCTTTCAGTACCCTCCTCCACCACCGCCAACTCCAGGCTCCGCCCTTTCTGCCTCGCTTCACCCCATGCTTGGAACAAACTCCCTGAGCCCATACGTTAGGCCCCCTCCCTGCCCATTTTCAAATCATTGCTCAAAGCCCACCTCTTCAATGTCGTCTTCGGCACCTAACCACTACACCTCTACTCAGGAAATCTAGACTGCCCCAACTTGACATTTCGTCCTTTAGATTGTAAGCTCCTTTGAGCAGGGACCGTCCTTCTTTGTTAATTTGTACAACGCTGCGTAACCCTAGTAGCGCTCTAGAAATGTTAAGTAGTAGTAGTAGAGGCAATTTGACAAATTGAAGAGTAGCAAATCTCTTGGACCGGATGGTATTCATTCCAGAGTGCTGGTAGAACTGAAAAATGAACTTGCAGAATTATTGTTAGTAATATATAATTTATCTTGGTACCAGAAGATTGGAGGGTAGCCGATGTAACATCGATATTTAAAAAGAGGTTCCAGAGGGAAAATTATAGACCGGTGAGCCTGACGTCGGTGCTGGGTAAAGTGGTAGAGACGATTAAAAAGAACAAAATTACAGAGTATATTCAAAATTCTCCGAGGACAAGCAGGCTGCTTGTTCTCACAAATGGGTGACTTCCACGGCAGCCCCTCCGATCGGAGATCTTCACTAGCAACAGCGTTTGCTAGCCCTCGTGTGCGCATGCATAGTGCGCATGCGCGACCATCTTCCCGGCCGAACGCGAGTGTGATCGCCAGTCTTCTTTTTTCCGCGGCTCAGGACTGCTGTTTTTGGTCGGTCTGCGCCCCAAGGAGACCCCTCGCTTCTTTTCGCCGCGTTCTTCCGTTTGGAAGTGTCCGGATTCTTCTTTTCCGTCGTGTTCGTACTTCGTTTAAAAAAAATTCCTTTATTTCGAGAGTTTTCCTGTTAAGTTTTCTTTCGTTGTTGGTCGCGGCCTTTTTTCTAATTTTTTTGGTGCCATTAGCAATCATCGCGAATTTTGACTTTGAGGGGTGATTTTTCCTCCCATGTCCATACAGGAGGTGTCGATGCGCTGCACTGTGGACAGCCCGGTACCGCCTCCGCGTCCTGGACAGATTCTCAGCTCATTGCCTTTACCGGACTCCTTGCCTTCCTCGACAGCTGCTCTGAACGAGAGCCTCAGGGCCATCCTCTCAGGGATTCTGGAGGAGCTGTTGCGCCCATCTCCTCTGGTATCGGGGGTGCTTGCGCCACCGGTGCCATTGAGTGAGGCGCCGGCTGGCCCCCTCGCCCGTCATGAGGTCTTTGTTCCTGGTACCGCTTGCGGTACCTGCATCGGCAGCCTCCCAGGCTGACTCCCCAACGACATCGATGGAGGGAGCTTCATCGCTGCCAATATGGGAGCCTTCCTCTCATCGTGTCCACCGTGGCCATGTTTCCACGGAGTCGAGACGGGCCCGGCTTCGGATTGAAGTTCGTGAACTTATGTCCGATACCGAGGACGAGGCCTCGTGGGAAGCAGAGGACCCAAGATATTTCTCTGACGAGGAGTTTGGTGGTCTTCCCTCTGATCCCACTCCCTCTCCTGAAAGGCAGCCTTCTCCTCCTGAGAGTCTGTCTTTCGCGGCCTTTGTCCGGGAAATGTCTACGGCCATTCCCGTCCCTGTGGTTACGGAGGATGTTTGAACTTTTGGACTATCCTTCGCCACCTAAGAATCGTCCACTGTACCCATGCATCATGTGCTCAAAAAGACATTGCTAGCGAACTGGGCGAAGCCTTTAATCCCCACATTCCCAAGAAAATTGAATCCCAGTATCGGATCCATGGGGATCCAGAGTTAATGAGGACCCAGTTGCCCCATGACTCTGGTGTGGTGGATCTGGCCCTTAAGAAGGTCAAGAGTTCTAGGGAGTACGCTTCGGCGCCCCCGGGCCGTGACTCTAGAACCTTGGATTCTTTTGGGCGCAAGGCCTACCATTCTGCAATGCTCATTTCCAAAATCCAATCATACCAGCTCTATAACATAATAACATAGTAGATGACGGCAGATAAAGACCTGCTCAACAAGATAAACTCATATGTGTATACCTTACCTTGATTTGTACCTCAAGGTAAGGTATACACATATACCTTACCTTTTTCAGGACACAGACCGTATAAGTCTGCCCAGCACTATCCCCTCCTCCCAACCACCAGCCCCGCCTCCCACCACCGGCTCTGGCACAGACCGTATAAGTCTGCCCAGCACTATTCCTCGCTTCCCAGCCACCAGTCCCGCCTCCCACCACTGACTCTGGCACAGACCATATAAGTCTGCACACCACTATCCTCACTTCCGAACCACGAACCCCTCTTCCCCCCCACTGGCTCTGCCACCCAATTTCAGCTAAGCTCCTGAGGATCCATTCCTTCTGCACAGGATTCCTTTATGTATATCCCACGCATGTTTGAATTCCGTTGCCATTTTCATCTCCACCACCTCCCGCAGGAGGGCATTCATATAGGGAACAATGTGCAGCAGTTGGCGGACTTGGTGGGCAAGCTCCCTTCTGAGCAGGCCAAGCCTTTTCAGCAGGTGGTCAGGCAGCTGAAGGCGTGTCGTAAATTCCTGGCCAAGGGTGTTTACGATTCTTTTGATGTCGTGTCCAGGGCTGCTGCTCAAGGTGTGGTGATGTGCAGACTCTCATGGCTGCGTGCCTTCGACCTGGAGAATATGCTCCAGCAGCGGATTGCGGATGCTCCTTGCTGGGGGGATAACATTTTTGGAGAAAGGGTCCAAAAGGTGGTAGAACAACTCCGCCAGCGGGATACTGCCTTCGACAAATTCTTCCACTGGGCGGCGCCTTCAGCATCTTCCTCAACTGGTAGACGTTTTTATGGGGGATGGAGGACTGTTTCCTATTCTTCTAATAAGCGTAGGTACAATCTTCCCTCCCGCCAGCCTGCTGCTCAGGCTAAACCCCAGCGCGCTCGTTCCCGTCAACAGCGTGCGCCTCAACAGGCTCCAGCAGCTCCCCAGCAAAAGCAAGGGACGAGCTTTTGACTGGCTCTAGCAGAGCATAGCCGAAGTCAAAGTATCTGTGCCAGATGATCTGCTGGTCGGGGGGGGGGGGGGGGGGGGAGGTTAAAATTTTTTCAACTAAGGTGGCCTCTTATAACCTCCAACCAGTGGGTTCTTCAAATAATTCGGCTGGGATACGCCCTCAATTTGACTTCAAAACCTCCAAATTGTCTACCGGGAGCTCAGTCCTTCAGCTTCCAGCCCAAGCAGGTACTTGCCGAGGAACTCTCCGCCCTTCTCAGCGCCAGTGCGGTCGAGCCCATACCACCGGGGCAGGAAGGGTTGGGATTCTATTCCATGTACTTCCTTGTGGAAAAGAAAACGGGGGATGCGTCCCATCCAAGACCTAAGGGCCCTGAACAAATATCTGGTCCAAGAAAAGTTCAGGATGCTTTCCCTGGGCACCCTCCTTCCCATGGTTCAGAAAAACGATTGGCTATGCGCTCTGGATTTAAAGGACACTTACACTCACATCCCGATACTGCCAGCTCACAGACAGTATCTGCGATTCCGTCTGGGAACACGACATTTTCAGTATTGTGTGCTACCCTTTGGTCTCGCCTCTGCGCCCAGAGTGTTTACAAAATTCCTGGCTGTTGTGGCGGCGTCTTTACGTAGACAGGGAGTGCACGTGTTCCCTTATCTCGACGATTGGCTGGTGAAGAACACCTCCGAGGCAGGAGCTCTACAGTCCATGCAGGTGACTATTTGACTCTTGGAGCTACTTGGGTTTGTGATAAATTATCCAAAGTCCCATCTTCTTCCAACCCAGAAGCTAGAATTCATAGGAGCTCTGCTGGACTCTCAGACGGCTCATGCCTATCTTCCGGAAGCGAGTGCCTACACTCTCCTGTCTCTCGTTTCCTGGGTGCGGGCGTCTCAGCAGATCACAGCTCGGCAGATGTAGAGATTGCTGGGCCACATGGCCTCCGCAGTGCATGTGACTCCCATGGCCCGCCTCCACATGAGATCAGCTCAGTGGACCCTAGTGTCTCAGTGGTACCAAGCTGCTGGGGACCTAGAGGATGTAGTCCTGCTGTCCACGAGTTTTCTTCAGTCTCTCCATTGGTGGACAAATCGGTCCAATTTGACTCTGGGATGTCCTTTCCAAATTCTTCACCTTCAAAAGGTGCTGTCGACTGATGCGTCTCTCCTGGGATGGGGAGCTCATGTCGATGGGCTTCACACCCAAGGGAGTTGGTCCCTTCAGGAGAAAGGTTTACAGATCAACCTCCTGGAGTTACTAGTGGTCTGGAATGCTCTAAAGGCCTTCAGAGATCGGCTGTCCCATTAAATTATTCAAATTCAGACAGACAATCAGGTTGCCATGTATTACATCAATAATCAGGGGGGCACCAGATCTCGCACCCTGTGTCAGTAGGCCGTTAGAATCTGTCTTTGGGCTCGCCGGTACGGCATGTTTCTTCAAGCCACTTATCTGGCAGGCGTAAACAACAGTCTGGCTGACAGATTGAGCAGGATAATGCAACCTCATGAGTGGTCGCTCATTCCAGGGTGGTACGCGAGATCTTCCAAGTGTGGGGCACTCCCTTGGTGGATCTCTTTGCCACTCAACTCAATCACAGGGTCCCTCAATTCTGTTCCAGACTTCAGGCCCACGGCAGGCTAACGTCGGGTGCCTTTCTCCTGGATTGGGGGGAAGGCCTCCTGTATGCTTAACCTCCCATACCTTTTGTGGGGAAGACTTTGCTGAAACTCAAGCAAGATCGAGGCGTCAGATATGGTTCCCTCTCCTTCTGGAGTTGTCCTCCGAAGAACCGTGGAGATTGGAGTGTTTTCCGACCCTCATTACTCAGAACGAGGGTGTGCTTCTGCATCCCAACCTCCAGTCCGTGGCTCTCATGGCTTGGATGTTGAGAGCGTAGATTTTGCCTCCTTGGGTCGCTCCGAGGGTGTCTGTCGTGTCTTGCTTGCTTCCAGGAAAGATTCCACTAAAAAGAGTTACTCTTTTCTATGGCGGAGGTTTGCCGTGTGGTGTGACAGCAAGGCCCTAGATCCTCGTTCCTGTCCTACACAGACCCTGCTTGAATACCTTCTACACTTGTCCGAGTCTGGTCTTAAAACCAACTCTGTAAGGGTTCATCTTAGTGCAAATAGTGCATACCATTACTGTGTGGAAGGTATGCCAATCTCGGGACAGTCTCTAGTTGTTAGCTTCATGAGAGTTTTGCTTTTGTCAAAGCCCCCCATCAAACCTCCTACAGTGTCATGGGATCTCAATGTCGTTCTCACCCAGCTGATGAAACCTCCTTTCGAGCCACTGAATTCCTGCCATCTGAAGTACTTGACTTGGAAGGTCATTTTCTTGGTGGCAGTCACTTCAGCTCACAGAGTCAGTGAGCTTCAAGCCCTGGTAGCTCATGCTTCTTATACTAAATTTCATCATAACAGAGTAGTTTTCCGCACTCACCCTAAGTTCTTGCCGAAGGTGGTGTCGGAGTTCCGTAACCTCCGCTCTCAAGACAAATGCCTCCTTTCAGTACCCTTCTCCACCACCGCCAACTCTAGGCTCTGCCCTTTCTGCCTCGCCTCACCCCATGCTTGGAACAAACTCCCTGATCACATACGCCAGGCCCCCTCCCTACCCATCTTCAAATCATTGCTCAAAGCCCACCTCTTCAATGTCACTTTCGGCACCTAATCACAACACCTCTACTCGGGAAATCGAGACTACCCCAACTTGACATTTCGTCCTTTAGATTGTAAGCTCTTCAGAGCAGGGGCCATTCTTAGTTATTAATTTGTACAGCGCTGCGTAACCCTAGTAGCACTCTAGAAATGTTAAGTAGTAATAGTGGTGTCGGAGTTCCATCTGAACCAGGCAATTGTCTTGCCAACATTCTTTCCCCATCCTCATACCCACCCTGCTGAACGTCAGCTGCACACATTGGACTGCAAACGAGCATTGGCCTTCTATCTGGAGCGGACACAGCCCCACAGACAGTCCGTCCAAATGTTTGTTTCTTTTGATCCCAACAGAAGGGGAGTGGCTGTTGGGAAACGCACCATTTCCAGTTGGCTAGCAGATTGCATTTCCTTCGCTCACGCCCAGGCTGGGCTGACTCTTGAGGGTCATGTCACAGCTCATTGTGTTAGATCCATGGCAGCGTCAGTGGCCCACTTGGTCAGCCACTATCGAAGAGATTTGCAAGGCTGCGACGTGGGCATCTGTCCACACATTCACATCTCATTACTGCCTTCAGCAGGATACCCGACGCGACAGTCGGTGCTACAGAATCTGTTCGGGGTTTAGAATCCAACTCCACCCCCCAGGCCCATTTTTATTCTGTTCCAGGCTGCACTCTCAGTTAGTTGAATAAGTTTAGGTGAATCTCAGTTATGTCCTCGCTGTTGCGAGGCTCAATTGACCCTGTTTGTTGTTTTGAGTGAGCCTGGGGGCTAGGGATGCCCCATTTGTGAGAACAAGCAGCCTGCTTGTTCTTGGAGAAAGCGAATGCTACATACTTGTAGAAGGTATTCTCCGAGGACAGCAGGCTGATTGTTCTCACCTACCTGCCCGCCTCCCCTTTGGAGTTGTGTCTTCCTTTGTCTTGCTATTTACTGGACTGGCGATCACGCTCGCGTTCGAGCGTGAAGACAGTCGCGCATGTGCACTGTGCATGCGCTCACGAGGGCTAGCAAACGCTGTTGCTAGTGAAGATCTCCGATCGGAGGGGCTGCCGTGGACGTCACCCATTTGTGAGAACAATCATCCTGCTGTCCTCGGAGAATACCTTCTACAGGTATGTAGGTTTTGCTGCATGGATTAGTGAGACAAAACCAACTTTTATTTAGTTAAGGGAAATCTTGTCTCACCTATCTACAACATTTCTTTGAAGGGGTGAACAAACATTGATAAAGTCAAGCCGGTTGATATTGTGTGTCTGTATTTTCAATAGGCGTAAATTGGAGAGTCCTATTATGGATTAAATCTGTTTAAAAGATAGAAACAGAAATTAGGTTTAATTGGTCAGTATTCTCAATGGAGAAGGGTAGATAGTGGGGCTACCCAGGGGTCTGTGCTGGGACTGCTCCTTTTTAACATATTAATAAATGATCTAGAGATGGGAGTAACTAGTGAGGTAATTAAATTTGCTGACGACACAAAGCTATTCAAAGTTGTTTAAATCGCAAGAGGATTGTGAAAAATTACAAGAGGACCTTACGAGATTGGGAGACTGGGCGTCTAAATGGCAGATGACTTTTAATGAGAGCAAGTGCAAAGTGATGCACGTGTGAAAGAGGACCCCGGACTTTTAACTACGTAATGCAACTTTCCACATTAGGAGTTGCAGACCAAGAAAGGGATCTCAGCATCGTCTTGATGATGCGTTGAAATATTTGCTCAGTGTGCTGCGGCAGCTAAGAAAGCAAATAGAATGTTAGGTATTATTAGAAAGGAATGGAAAACAAAAGTGAGGACGTTATAATGCCGTTGTATCGGTCCATGGTGCAACCGCACCGCGAAAATTGTTTTCAATTCTGGTTGCTGCATCTCAAAAAAAGATATAGTGGAATTAGAAAAGGTACAGAGAAGGGCGACGAAAATGATAAAGGGGATGGGATGACTTTTGTATGAGGGAAGGCTGAAGCGTCTAGGGCTCTTCAGCTTGGAGAAAAGTTGGTTGAGGGGAGATATGATATAGGTCTATAAAATAATGAGTGGAGTGGGACAGGTAGACCTGAATCATTTGTTTTCTGTTTCCAAAAATAATAGGACTAGGGGGCATGCGAGGAAGCTACAAAGTAGCAAACTTAATACGAATCAGAGAAAATTTTTCTTCACTCAACTTGTAGTGGTAAAGGTGGTTAGCTTTTGCGGGGTTTAAAAAACAGATCTGGATGGCTTCCTAAAGGAAAAGTCCATAGACCATTATTAAATTGACTTGGGGAAAATCTAATTTCTGGGATAAGCAGCATAAAATGTATTGAACTTTTTCGGAATCTTGCCATGTATTTGTGACCTGGATTAGCCATTGTTGGAACTAGGGTGCTGGGCTTAATTGACCTTTGGTCTGTCCCAGTGTGGCAATACTTATGATACACTGAAGTTATTCTGAATTTATCAGACCCATTTAAGTTTTATGAGGCTTTGGAGAAAGCGACCCTATAGCACAATTCCCATGCTTCAGTGTTTGTGATTTACTGCCATAATATATAGAGTCTAGTGTGTGTGGGGGTACATTTTCAACAATTCTAGAGGTGTCATTTATTTATTTAGAAGATTTAGCTCATGCTTTTTCATTAGTTGCATATGATGAGTTAAATTTAGGTACAGTGAAAGTAAATATTTCCTTGTCTTCAGATTGCTTAAAATTATTGGTACCTTTGTCACTGGATGGTTTGAACACTGGTTTACCTGGTTTAGAGTTTTATTTTTTTTGTTTCATTTGTACCCCGCGCTTTCCCACTCATGGCAGGCTCAATGCGGCTTACATGGGGCAATGGAGGGTTAAGTGACTTGGCCAGAGTTACAAGGAGCTGCCTGTGCCTGAAGTGGGAATTGAACTCAGTTCCTCAGTTCCCCAGGACCAAAGTCCACCACCCTAACCACTAGGCCAGTCCTCTTCACCCTTGTATATTGTGAACTAAATTGCCATATATATTTTATTTTGTACACAGGCTCTTTAAGTTCTACCTCTGAATTGCATTCACCACCAAATATTGGTTTGAGGCGCAGTGGCCAGATTGAAGGTGTGCGGCAAATGCACAGCAATGCACCAAGGAGCGAAATGGCTACTGAGCGAGATCTTGTTGCCTGGAGTCGAAGGGTTGTTGTGCCAGAATTACCTCTAGGCATATCAAGGTAAGAAAATGGCCTAATAGAAAAGGGGTCCATAATTTTAACCCCCATCCCTAAAAATCCCCTGTCAAAAATAAATGATATAACAGGCCAGTGGCCTGTATCCCTTTACTAGTAAAGGTGATTGAGGGCATAGTCGCTCACCAACTTATGAATTATCTGTCTTCCTTTTCCTTCTTCGCTATACACAATATGGCTTCAGACTCAATTTCTGCACGGAAACAGTCCTAGATGGAAAATATATAGAGCAGATCGTTGAGAGATAAAAATGATTTTTATTAATAAACTAAAATATGCATACAATAGCCCGACACAGGCCGTGTTTCGCCCTGCTGGGCTGCTTCAGGGGCTACTCAATGATTCTCCACTATCAAAGGAGGAGTAAGATGATAAAAGCAACTGTAATATAATATACAGTTGATGTCTTGAAAAAAACGACTCTCCCAGAGATATTGAAACAAATGATCAATAACATGCGATCATTCAAACAGCCACTTATCTCCCAGAGCTAATTAGAGGAGCTAGTAGTTATTGAAAGTAGGCAGAAGAAAAATCACAACTTAAGAGGTTAGAAGGGTCATAGGATTTGTTCCACAGTATCCAGAGTTTTTCATGTTTTTATTATTTTCAGTCTGTTAAAATCAACAAATAATAATTTTGCTTTTGAAGTTCCAGAAAAAATGTGATATACGTTGTATCATGCAGACATTGTGTTATCTTCTGGTTTCACTAAAACATTATTTGACTAGCAGTGTGCCTAAACATTTGCACATAACTATACTGAACATTTTCCCAAAGATAAAACTGATATCTATATTAAAAAGAAATCTACCCATCTGACTTGCTTAACTAGCAGTGTCTGCCATTGTGTTCACATGCTCTCAAACTCTCTTTTCAGGAGGCAGGAAGAGTGGAGAACTGCAAAAGGAATACAGGAAATAGAAATGTATAAATTAGAAGAAAAGAAGAAAAATACTTCAAACCATGGTCCAAGGGAAAATAAAATCTCCCCGATTCCTAAGGTAAGACAAATGGCCCACATTCCATTCTACCATTCCTAAGGCAAGCAGTGGCTTCCCCCATGTCTATCTCAATAGCAGACTATGCACTTTTCCTCTAGGAACTTGTCCAAACCTTTTTAAAATCCAAATACGCTAACCAATGTTACCACATCCTCCAGTAACGAGTTCCAGAGATTAACTATTATTTGAGTGAAAAAAAAATATTTCCTGCAACTTGTTTTAAAAGTATTTCCATGTAATTTCTTTGACTGTCACCTGGTCTTTGTACTTTTCTTAAGGAGTGAAAAATCAATTCTCCGAGGACAAGCAGGCTGCTTGTTCTCACGACTGGGTGACGTCCGCGGCAGCCCCCACCAACCGGAAAAAGCTTCGCGGGACGGTCGGCACGCAGGGCACGCCCACCGCGCATGCGCGGCCGTCTTCCCGCCCGTGCGCGACCGCTCCCGCCAGTTCCTTTTTTTCCGCGTCTGGAGAGAGTCGTGCTTTGCCGCTGTCTCTATTCTCAGCCGCCGGAAAGTCGATCGCGTTTACGCGAATCGTTTATTTTTTTTGTTTCTATTTGTTTTGGACCGCCCGGTTTTCTTTAAAAAAAAAAAAAAAAAAAAAAACCTGAGCGTGTGGAGCACGCGCTCCCCTTTTCCCTCGCTTCTAGCGGGGACGCCGCGTTGCGGCCTAGTGGCCGCACGGTCGTTTTCCCCTTTTTCGAGGTGTGATTTCCGCCACCATCGACGACTTTGACTTCGCCGACGCGATTTTTCCGTCGATGTCCTCGAAGGTCCCGAGTGGATTTAAAAAGTGTGGTCGGTGCGGCCGGCTGATCTCGCAGACCGACACCCACGCTTGGTGCCTCCAGTGCCTCGGGCCGGAGCACAATCTCAAGTCGTGTCCCCTGTGTCTCGGTCTCCGGAAACGGACTCAGGTTGCGAGGCAAGTTCTACGGGACCGTCTTTTTGGAACTTGCGCCGGCCCCTCGACGTCGACCTCGACGGCATCGGGATCGACGCCCGGTCCTTCGGTACCGGTATCGATGCCCGAGACATCGGCACCGATGGCATCGACCCCAGGAGAACAGGTCCCGTCGGCCCGCCGGTCCTCCGGTGAGGGTAGAGGTGAGAGGCCGCGCGGGCAGTCGGCCCCGGTCACTCCCTCAGCCCGTGGTCCACGGGACCGAACCCTGTCTGACCCGGCTCCTCGAGACCGAGGGGGATCGTCCTCCTCCTCCTCCATACCTCCCGGCGCCGGTGACGTGCATCGCAAGAAGGATAAGAAGCGCCGTCACCGGTCGCCCTCGGTGCATCCGGACATCGGAGAGGAGGCGACGCCGAAGTGTCCACGTCGAGAGGAGAGGTCCCCGTCGGTTGTGGAGGTACCGATGCGTCAGGGTTCCGGCACGTCGGTGCCGTCTCCTGGCCCCCATCAGCTTCTGGCGCCGACACCCCTACCGGCCCCACCGCCTTTCCTGGCAGCGGGCCTGGACGAGTGCCTCAGAGCCCTCCTTCCAGGGATCCTGGAAGGGCTGATGCGCCAGGCTGTGCCGGCGCCGGGGGTGCTTGCGCCCTCGGCGCCGATGACTGTGGCGCCGGCGAGCTCTAGCCCGGCGCCGGGGCCGTCGACACCGCCGCCGCTTGCGGCGCCGGTCTCGACCGCCACGCAGGTGGAGTCCCCGTCGACGGAGGGAGCTTCGTCCCCGCCGGCGCGGGAGTCCACCGCTCGACGACACCGAGGCCTCGGTGCCTCGACGTCGAGCCGGGCCCGGTTCAGGACTCAGCTACATGAGCTTATGTCCGATACCGAGGATGAGGCCTCGTGGGGGGAAGAGGAGGACCCTAGATATTTCTCCTCAGAGGAGTCTACGGGTCTTCCCTCGGACCCCACGCCTTCACCGGAGAGGAAGCTCTCGCCTCCTGAGAGTCTCTCCTTTGCCTCCTTTGTGCGGGATATGTCTATCAGCATTCCCTTCCCCGTGGTCTCTGTGGAAGAGCCGAGGGCCGAGATGCTCGAGGTCCTCGACTATCCATCACCACCTAGAGAGTCCTCCACGGTACCGCTGCACAATGTCCTCAAGGAGACACTGCTTCGGAACTGGATGCGACCGTTAACTAATCCCACCATTCCCAAGAAAGCAGAGTCCCAGTACAGGATCCACTCTGACCCAGAGTTAATGCGGCCACAATTGCCCCATGACTCGGCGGTCGTGGATTCTGCTCTCAAGAGGGCACGGAGTTCGAGGGATACCGCCTCGGCGCCCCGGGGCGGGAGTCTCGCACTCTGGACTCGTTTGGGAGGAAGGCCTACCAATCCTCCATGCTCGTGACCCGCATCCAGTCATACCAGCTCTATATGAGCATCCACATGCGGAACAATGTGAAGCAGCTGGCGGACCTGGTCGATAAGCTCCCGCCGGAGCAGTCCAGGCCTTATCAGGAGGTGGTCAGGCAGCTGAAGGCGTGCAGAAAGTTCCTGTCCAGGGGTATCTATGACACCTGTGACGTGGCATCTCGTGCTGCGGCCCAAGGTATCGTGATGCGCAGGCTCTCATGGCTGCGTGCCTCGGACCTGGACAACCGCACCCAGCAGAGGCTGGCCGACGTCCCTTGCCGGGGGGATAACATTTTTGGTGAGAAGGTCGAGCAGCTGGTGGACCAACTGCATCAGCGGGAAACCGCCCTCGACAAGCTCTCCCACCGGGCGCCTTCAGCATCCACCTCAGCAGGTGGACGTTTTTCCCGGGCCCGGCAGGCTGCACCCTATTAAAAAGGGGTTAGATAGATTCCTAAAGGACAAGTCCATAGACCGCTATTAAATGGACTTGGAAAAATTCCGCATTTTTAGGTATAACTTGTCTGGAATGTTTTTACGTTTGGGGAGCGTGCCAGGTGCCCTTGACCTGGATTGGCCACTGTCGGTGACAGGATGCTGGGCTAGATGGACCTTTGGTCTTTCCCAGTATGGCACTACTTATGTACTTATGTACAACCAGCCGGCCCGAAGGCCTCGTCAGGCACAGGGACATACCCAGCGCGCTCGTTCTCGTCAACAGCGTGCGCCTAAGCAGCCCCCTGCGCCTCCACAGCAAAAGCCGGGGACGGGCTTTTGACTGGATCCACGGGAACATAGCCGCCCTCAAAGTGTCCGTACCGGACGATCTGCCGGTAGGGGGGAGGTTAAAATTTTTTCACCAAAGGTGGCCTCTCATAACCTTCGACCAGTGGGTTCTCCAAATAGTGCGGTGCAGATACGCCCTGATTTTGGCCTCCCTGCCTCCAAATTGTCCTCCGGGAGCTCAATCTTTCAGCTCCCATCACAAGCAGGTACTTGCAGAGGAACTCTCCGCCCTTCTCAGCGCCAATGCGGTCGAGCCCGTACCACCCGGGCAGGAAGGGCAGGGATTCTATTCCAGGTACTTCCTTGTGGAAAAGAAAACAGGGGGGATGCGTCCCATCCTAGACCTGAGAGGCCTGAACAAATTCCTGGTCAAAGAAAAGTTCAGGATGCTTTCCTTGGGCACCCTTCTAACAATGATTCAGAAAAACGATTGGCTATGTTCCCTGGATTTAAAGGACGCATACACTCACATCCCGATACTGCCAGCTCACAGACAGTATCTCAGATTCCGCCTGGGCGCACGGCACTTTCAGTATTGTGTGCTGCCCTTTGGGCTCGCCTCTGCCCCACGAGTGTTTACAAAGTGCCTCGTGGTGGTAGCGGCCTACCTACGCAAGCTGGGAGTGCACGTGTTCCCATATCTCGACGATTGGCTGGTCAAGAACACCTCGGAGGCGGGAGCCCTCCGGTCTATGCAGTGCACTACTCGACTTCTGGAGCTGCTGGGGTTTGTGATAAATTACCCAAAGTCCCATCTCCAGCCAACACAGTCTCTGGAATTCATAGGAGCTCTGCTGAATGCCCAGACGGCTCAGGCCTACCTTCCCGAAGCGAGGGCCACCAATCTCCTGGCCCTGGCCTCGCAGACCAGAGCGTCTCAGCAGGTCACAGCTCGGCAGATGTTGAGACTTCTGGGTCATATGGCCTCCACAGTTCATGTGACTCCCATGGCTCGTCTTCACATGAGATCTGCTCAGTGGACCCTAGCTTCCCAGTGGTTCCAAGCCACCGGGAATCTAGAAGATGTCATCCGCCTCTCCACCAGTTGCCGCACTTCACTGCTCTGGTGGACCATTCGGACCAATTTGACCCTGGGACGTCCATTCCAAATTCCGCAGCCCACGAAAGTGCTGACGACGGATGCGTCTCGCCTGGGGTGGGGAGCTCATGTCGATGGGCTTCATACCCAGGGTCTGTGGTCCCTCCAGGAAAAGGATCTGCAGATCAACCTCCTGGAGCTCCGAGTGATCTGGAACGCACTGAAGGCTTTCAGAGATCGGCTGTCCTACCAAATTATCCAAATTCGGACAGACAATCAGGTTGCAATGTATTACGTCAAGAAGCAGGGGGGCACCGGATCTCGCCCCCTCTGTCAGGAAGCCGTCGGGATGTGGCGTTGGGCGTGCCGGTTCGGCATGCTTCTCCAAGCCACGTACCTGGCAGGCGTAAACAACAGTCTGGCCGACAGACTGAGCAGAGTCATGCAACCGCACGAGTGGTCGCTCCATTCCAGAGTGGTACGCAAGATCTTCCGAGAGTGGGGCACCCCCTCGGTGGACCTTTTCGCCTCTCGGACCAACCACAAGCTGCCTCTGTTCTGTTCCAGACTTCAGACACACGGCAGGCTAGCGTCAGATGCCTTTCTCCTTCATTGGGGGACCGGCCTCCTGTATGCTTATCCTCCCATACCTTTGGTGGGGAAGACCTTACTGAAGCTCAAGCAAGACCGTGGCACCATGATTCTGATCGCGCCCTTTTGGCCTCGTCAGATCTGGTTTCCTCTTCTTCTGGAGTTGTCCTCCGAAGAACCGTGGAGATTGGAGTGTTTTCCGACTCTCATCTCGCAGAACGACGGAGCGTTGCTGCACCCCAACCTTCAATCCCTGGCTCTCACGGCCTGGATGTTGAGGGCGTAGACTTCGCTGCGTTGGGTCTGTCTGAGGGTGTCTCCCGTGTCTTGCTTGCCTCTAGGAAGGATTCCACTAAAAAGAGTTACTTTTTCAAGTGGAGGAGGTTTGTTGTTTGGTGTGAGAGCCAGGCCCTAGAACCTCGTTCTTGTCCTGCACAGAATCTGCTTGAATACCTTCTGCACTTATCAGAGTCTGGTCTCAAGACCAACTCAGTAAGGAATCACCTTAGTGCGATTAGTGCTTACCATTATCATGTGGAAGGTAAAGCCATCTCTGGAGAGCCTTTAGTAGTTCGATTCATGAGAGGCTTGCTCTTGTCAAAGCCCCCTATCAAGCCTCCCACATTGTCATGGGATCTCAACGTCGTCCTCACCCAGCTGATGAAACCTCCTTTTGAGCCACTGAATACCTGCCATCTGAAGTACTTGACCTGGAAGGTCATTTTCTTGGTGGCAGTTACTTCAGCTCGTAGGGTCAGTGAGCTTCAAGCCCTAGTAGCTCACGCTCCATATACCAAATTTCATCATAACAGAGTAGTGCTCCGCACCCACCCAAAGTTCCTGCCGAAGGTGGTGTCGGAGTTCCATCTTAACCAGTCAATTGTCTTGCCAACATTTTTCCCCAGGCCGCATACCCGCCCTGCTGAACGTCAGTTGCACACATTGGACTGCAAGAGAGCATTGGCCTTCTACTTGGAGCGGACACAGCCCCACAGACAGTCCGCCCAATTGTTTGTTTCTTTCGACCCTAACAGGCTAGGGGTCGCTGTCGAGAAACGCACCATCTCCAATTGGCTAGCAGATTGCATTTCCTTCACTTACGCCCAGTCTGGGCTGGCTCTTGAGGGTCATGTCACGGCTCATAGTGTTAGAGCCATGGCAGCGTCGGTGGCCCACTTGAAGTCAGCCACTATTGAAGAGATTTGCAAGGCTGCGACGTGGTCATCTGTCCACACATTCACATCACATTACTGCCTCCAGCAGGATACCCGACGCGACAGTCGGTTCGGGCAGTCGGTGCTGCAGAATCTGTTTGGGGTGTAAATCCAACTCCACCCTCCAGGACCCGAATTTGTTCTGGTCAGGCTGCACTCTCAGTTAGTTGTTCTTCGTAGGTCAATTTTCTGTTGTACCCTCGCCGTTGCGAGGTTCAATTGACCTGGGTTCTTGTTTTGAGTGAGCCTGAGAGCTAGGGATACCCCAGTCGTGAGAACAAGCAGCCTGCTTGTCCTCGGAGAAAGTGAATGATACATACCTGTAGCAGGTGTTCTCCGAGGACAGCAGGCTGATTGTTCTCACCTACCCTCCCTCCTCCCCTTTGGAGTTGTGTGTTTCATCCTTCTTTTGCTAGTCATTCAACTGGCGGGAGCGGTCGCGCACGGGCGGGAAGACGGCCGCGCATGCGCGGTGGGCGTGCCCTGCGTGCCGACCGTCCCGCGAAGCTTTTTCCGGTTGGTGGGGGCTGCCGCGGACGTCACCCAGTCGTGAGAACAATCAGCCTGCTGTCCTCGGAGAACACCTGCTACAGGTATGTATCATTCACTTTCACTTTTACCCGTTCTACACCACTCAGGGTTTTGTAGACCCCAGTCATAGCCCCCTCAGCCATCTCTTTTCCATGTTGAAGATCTCTCATCTCTTTAGTCTTTCCTCATATGAGAGGAGTTACATCCCCTTTATCATTTTGGTCGCTCTTCTTTGAACCTTTTCTAATTCTGCTATATCTTTTTTGAGATAAGGCAACCAGAATTGAACACAATACTCAAGGTGAGGTTGCACTATAGAGCGATACAAAAGCATTATAATATTCTTGGTTTTCAAATTTATTCAAGGCTTATTTCCCACCCATCAAATAATGTCTGAGTGGCTTACAATAAAAGAATTAAAAGTAAGGAAGAAGAGCAATAATAACATGATCATAAGGAGAGATGGGAAGAACTACAGTCATGACAGGAAAGTAGGGGAAAGGAAAACACAAAAGGGAAAGGGGAAATTTGTAATGTTGAAGTCACTACCAGGAACAAGAGATAAAAATAAAAGCTATATGCATCTGAAAATAAGAGTTTTCAATCAGGCTTAAAATTAGCTAGAGATGATGATAGCACAAGTAAGATGGCAATTTATTCCATAATTCTGGTCCTTGAACCAAAGAAAATGGACTGTCTTGTAATATCAAGGCAGATTTCTTGAAAAGATGGTATTACCAATTGTTTTTCTTGAGCAGATCGAAGTAATTGTGAAGGGCAGTATGGGGTAAGAAATCGAGAGAGGTAAACTGGTTTACCTGAGGAATGAATTTTATAAAGAAGGGAGTAGTAATTTGTAAATTATACGATGGTCTTATTTACCATCACTTTCCTAATAATTCCTAGCATCCTGTTTGCTTTTTGACTGCTGCTGCACACCAGAGTGACAGAAGATTTCAGCATATGTTCTACAATAATACCCAGATCTTTTTCTTGGGTGCTGACTCCTAAACTGGACCCTAGCATCAAGTAACTATGATTGGGATTATTCTTCCTGATGTCCATAACTTTGCATTTGTCTACATTCAATTTCATCTACCATTTGGATGCCCTACAATTTTTCATAGTTGACATATGTTTTGACAACTTGGATTAGTTTTGTGTCATCTGCAAATGTAATTACCTTACTTGTCCCGATTTCCAGATCATTTAAAAATATGTTAAATAGCACCGATCCCAATGCTGATCCCAAAGGGCACTCCACCCTCCTCCTTTGAGAAAAATAGTTGTTAAATCCTACCCTCTGTTTTGTGTTCAATAACCAATTCACAAAAGGACATTGCCTCCTATCCCATGACTTTTTAATTATCTCTGGAGTCTGTCTTGAGGAAGTTTCTCAAAAGCTTTCTGAAAATCTAGAATACACTACATCAACCAGCTCACCTTTATCCACATGTTTATTCATGCCTTTAAAAGATTAAGCAAATTGGTGAGGCAAGACATCTCTTGGCTGAACCCATGCTGACTGTGTCCCATGAAACCTTGTTTGTGTACGTGTTCCGTAATTTTATTCTTTAGAATAGTTTCCACTGTTTTACCCTGCACTGATGTCAGGTTCACCGGTTTGTAATTTCCTGGATCACCCCTGGAACCCTTTTTAATAATTTGCATTACATTGGCCACCCTCCAATCTTCAGCTACTACAGATGATTTTAACGACAGGTCAGCAATTTCATGGTCGAGTTCTTTCAGTATCATGGGGTATATACTTGTCGATTTGGCTCAGTACGTCTTCCAGATTCACTAAGATTTCTTTCAGTTCCTCCACATTGTCATCCTTTTAAGCCATTCCTGGTAAACGTAGATGTCTTCCGTAAAGACTGAAGCAAATAATTCATTCAGTCTATCTCCTATGGCCTTGTCCTCTCTCAGTGCCACTTTTGCTCCTTCATGATTTATAGTGTCGCATATTCCCTCACAAGCTTTCTGCTTCTGATGTTCCTGAAACAGTTGTTACTATGAGTTTGTATCTATGTGAAAAGTTTTTCTTCATTCTCTTTTAACCTTCTTAATCAGTGCTTTGCATCTAGCTTGCAAGTGCTTATGTTGTTTCTTATTTTCTTCATTTGGATCCCTTTTTCATTCTTTTGGCTCTAAATGTCTCTTTACTTCACCTTTTAAGCATGCTGGCTGTCGTTTGCTCTTCTTTTCACCTTTGTTAATATGTTGAATACATCTTTTCTCCAAGGACAAGCAGGCTGCTTGTTCTCACAACTGGGTGATGTCCGCGGCAACCCCTACCAACCGGAAGAAGTTTCGCGGGCGGTCCGCACGCAGGGCACGCCCACCGAGCATGCGCGGCCGTCTTCCGGCCCGTGCGTAACCGTTTCCGCCAGTCTTTTCTTTTCCGCGCCTGGAGAGAGACGTGTTCACCTCTCTCTCTTCCTCAGCCCCGGAAAACCGTCGCGTTGTTCGCGAACCTTCTTTTTTTCGTTTATTTTCGTTGCGCGTTCCTCTAAAATTTTTTTCTGTAAAAAAAAAAAAAAGAGAGAACATGCTGTACTTTTCCCTCGTTTTCTAGCGGGGGCGTCGCGTGGCGGCCTTGTGGCCGCGCGGTCGAGTTGTTTTTTGAGGTGTGATTTACCGCCACCATCGACGACTTTGATTTCGCCGTCGCGATTTTTCCGTCGATGTCCTCGAAGGTCCCGAGTGGATTTAAGAAGTGTGGTCGGTGCGGCCGGCCTATCTCGCAGACCGACACTCACGCTTGGTGCCTCCATTGCCTCGGGCCGGAGCACGATACCAAGTCGTGTACTGTGTGTCTTGGTCTCCGGAAACGGACTCAAGTAGCGAGGCAAGTTCTTCGGGACCGTCTTTTTGGAACTTGCGCCGGCCCCTCGACGTCGACCTCGACGGCATCGGTATCGACGGCCGGTTCTTCGGTACCGGTATCGATGTCTGCGAAATCGGCACCGATGGCATCGACCCCAGGAGCACAGGTCCCGTTGGTCCACCGGTCCGCTGGTGACGGTAGGGGTGAGAGGCCGCGTGGGCAATCGGCCCCGGTCACTCCCTCTGCCCATGGCCCTCGGGACCGAACCCTGTCTGACCCGGTCCCTCGAGACCGAAGGGGATCGACCTCCTCCTCCTCCATTCCACCTAGCGCCGATGACGGGCATCGCAAGAAAACAAAGAAGCACCGTCATCGGTCGCCATCGATGCATCCGGCCCCCGGCGCCGGAGAGGAGTCGACGCCGAGTAAGCGTCAGCGTCGAGAGGAGAGGTCCCCCTCTGTAGTAGAGGTACCGACGCGTCAGGGTCCCAGCACTTCGGTGCAGTCTCCTGGACCCAAGCAGCTTCCGGCACCGACGCCTCTACCGGCCCCCCGTCTTTCCCGGCAGCGGGCCTGGATGAGTGTCTCTGAGCCATCCTTCCGGGGATCCTGGAAGGGCTGATGCGCCAGACTGTGCCGGCGCCGGGGGTGCTTGCGCCCTCAGCGCCGTTGACGGTGGCGCCGGCGAGCTGGTGCTTGGTGCCGAGGCCTTCGACGCTGCTTGCGGCGCTGGTCTCGACCGCCACGCAGGTGGAGTCGACGTCGATGGAGGGAGCTTCGTCCCCGCCGGCGCGGGAGTCCACTGCTCGACGACACCGAGGTCTCGGTGCCTCGACGTTGAGCCGGGCCCGGTTGAGGACTCAGCTGTATGAGCTTATGTCCGACACCGAGGAAGAGGCCTCGTGGGGGGAGGAGGAGGACCCCAGATATTTCTCCTCAGAGGAGTCTGTGGGCCTTCCCTCCGACCCCACGCCTTCACCAGAGAGAAAGCTCTCGCCTCCTGAGAGCCTCTCCTTTGCCTCCTTTGTCAGGGATACGTCTATATGCATTCTCTTCCCCGTGGTCTCTGTGGATGAGCCGAGGGCTGAGATGCTCGAGGTCCTCGATTATCCATCACTACCTAGAGAGTCCTCCACGGTACCGTTGCACAATGTCCTCAAAGAGACACTGCTTCGGAACTGGATGAGACCATTATCTAATCCCACCATCCCCAAGAAAGCAGAGTCCCAATACAGAATCCACTCGGACCCATAGTTAATGCGGCCCCAATTGCCTCATGACTCGGTGGTCGTGGACTCTGCTCTCAAGAGGGCACGGAGTTCGAGGGATACCGCCTCGGCGCCCCCGGGGCGGGAGTCTCACACTCTGGACTCGTTTGGGAGGAAGGCCTACCAATCCTCCATGCTCGTGACCCGCATCCAGTCGTACCAGCTCTACACGAGCATCCACATGCGGAGTAATGTGAAGCAACTGGCGGACCTGGTTGACAAGCTCCCGCCGGAGCAGTCCAGGCCTTTTCAGGAGGTGGTCAGGCAGCTGAAGGCGTGCAGAAAGTTCCTGTCCAGGGGTATCTATGACACCTGTGACGTGGCATCTCGTGCTGCGGCCCAAGGTATAGTGATGCGCAGGCTCTCATGGCTGCGTGCCTCTGACCTGGACAACCGCACCCAGCAGAGACTGGCCGACGTCCCTTGACGGGGGGATAATATTTTTGGTGAGAAGGTCGAGCAGCTGGTGGACCAACTGCATCAGCGGGAAACTGCCCTCGACAAGCTCTCCCACCGGGCGCCTTCAGCATCCACCTCAGCAGGTGGACGTTTTTTCCAGGGCCCGGCAGGCTGCACCCTATGCTTTTACCAAGCGTAGGTACACCCAGCCGGCCCGAAGGCCTCGTCAGGCACAGGGACAGCCCCAGCGCGCTCGTTCTCGTCAACAGCGTGCGCCTCCACAGCAAAAACCGGGCTTTTGACTGGATCCATGGGAACATAGCCGCCCTCAAAGTGTCCGTTCCGGACGATCTGCCGGTCGGAGGGAGGTTGAAATTTTTTCACCAAAGGTGGTCTCTCATAACCTTCGACCAGTGGGTTCTCCAAATAGTGCGGTGCGGATACACCCTGAATTTGGCCTCCCTGCCACCAAATTGTCCTCCGGGAGCTCAATCCTTCAGCTCCCATCACAAGCAGGTACTTGCAGAGGAACTCTCCGCCCTTCTCAGCGCCAATGCGGTCGAGCCCGTACCACCCGGGCAGGAAGGGCAGGGATTCTATTCCAGGTACTTCCTTGTGGAAAAGAAAACAGGGGGGATGCGTCCCATCCTAGACCTGAGAGGCCTGAACAAATTCCTGGTCAAAGAAAAGTTCAGGATGCTTTCCTTGGGCACCCTTCTGCCAATGATTCAGAAAAACGATTGGCTATGTTCCCTGGATTTAAAGGACGCATACACTCACATCCCGATACTGCCAGCTCACAGACAGTATCTCAGATTCCGCCTGGGCGCACGGCACTTTCAGTATTGTGTGCTGCCCTTTGGGCTCGCCTCTGCCCCACGGGTGTTTACAAAGTGCCTCGTGGTGGTAGCGGCATATCTACGCAAGCTGGGAGTGCACGTGTTCCCATATCTCGACGATTGGCTGGTCAAGAACACCTCGGAGGCAGGAGCCCTCCGGTCCATGCAGTGCACTATTGAACTCCTGGAGGTGCTGGGGTTTGTGATAAATTACCCAAAGTCCCATCTCCAGCCAGCCCAGTCTCTGGAATTCATAGGAGCTCTGCTGAATACCCAGATGGCTCAGGCCTTCCTTCCCGAAGCGAGGGCCAACAACCTCCTGTCCCTGGCTTCGCAGACCAGAGCGTCTCAGCAGGTCACAGCTCGGCAGATGTTGAGACTTCTGGGTCATATGGCCTCCACAGTTCATGTGACTCCCATGGCTCGTCTCCACATGAGATCTGCTCAATGGACCCTAGCTTCCCAGTGGTTTCAAGCCACCGGGAATCTAGAAGATGTCATCCGCCTCTCCACCAGTTGCCGCACTTCACTGCTCTGGTGGACCATTCGGACCAATTTGACCCTGGGACGTCCATTCGAAATTCCACAGCCCACGAAAGTGCTGACGACGGATGCATCTCGCCTGGGGTGGGGAGCTCATGTCGATGGGCTCCACACCCAGGGTCTGTGGTTCCTCCAGGAAAAGGATCTGCAGATCAACCTCCTGGAGCTCCGAGCGATCTGGAACGCGCTGAAGGCTTTCAGAGATCGGCAGTCCTGCCAAATTATCCAAATTCGGACAGACAATCAGGTTGCAATGTATTACACCAACAAGCAGGGGGGCACCGGATCTCGCCCCCTGTGTCAGGAAGCCGTCGGGATGTGGCCTTGGGCTTGCCAGTTCGGCATGCTCCTCCAAGCCACATACCTGGCAGGTGTAAACAACAGTCTGGCCGACAGACTGAGCAGAGTCATGCAACCGCACGAGTGGTCGCTTCATTCCAGAGGGGTACGCAAGATCTTCCGAGAGTGGGGCACCCCCTCGGTGGACTTTTTCGCCTCTCAGACCAACCAAAAGCTGCCTCTGTTCTGTTCCAGACTTCAGGCACACGGCAGGCTAGCATCGGATGCCTTTCTCCTTCATTGGGGGACATACCTTTGGTGGGGAAGACCTTACTGAAGCTCAAGCAAGACCGCGGCACCATGATTCTGATAGCGCCCTTTTGGCCCCGTCAGATCTGGTTCCCTCTTCTTCTGGAGTTGTCCTCCGAAGAACCGTGGAGATTGGAGTGTTTTCCGACTCTCATTTCGCAGAACGACGGAGCGCTTCTGCACCCCATCCTTCAGTCTCTGGCTCTCACGGCCTGGATGTTGAGGGCGTAGACTTTGCTTCGTTGGGTCTGTCTGAGGGTGTCTCCCGTGTCTTGCTTGCCTCTAGGAAGGATTCCACTAAAAAGAGTTACTTTTTCAAGTGGAGGAGGTTTGTCGTTTGGTGTGAGAGCAAGGCCCTAGAACCTCGTTCTTGCCCTGCACAGAACCTGCTTGAATACCTTCTGCACTTATCAGAGTCTGGCCTCAAGACCAATTCAGTAAGGAATCACCTTAGTGCGATTAGTGCTTACCATTATCGTGTGGAAGGTAAAGCCATCTCTGGAGAGCCTTTAGTCGTTCGATTCATGAGAGGCTTGCTTTTGTCAAAGCCCCCTATCAAGCCTCCTGCAGTGTCATGGGATCTCAACGTCGTCCTCACCCAGCTGATGAAACCTCCTTTTGAGCCACTGAATACCTGTCATCTGAAGTACTTGACCTGGAAGGTCATTTTCTTGGTGGCAGTTACTTCAGCTCGTAGGGTCAGTGAGCTTCAAGCCCTGGTAGCTCATGCTCCATATACCAAATTTCATCACAACAGAGTAGTGCTCCGCTCCCACCCAAAGTTCCTGCTGAAGGTGGTGTCGGAGTTCCATCTTAACCAGTCAATTGTCTTGCCAACATTCTTTCCCAGACAGCATACCCGCCCTGCTGAACGTCAGTTGCACACATTGGACTGCAAAAGAGCATTGGCCTTCTATCTGGAGCAGACACAGCCCAACAGACAGTCCGCCCAATTGTTTGTTTCTTTTGATCCCAACAGGAGGGGAGTGGCTGTGGGGAAACGCACCATATCCAATTGGCTAGCAGATTGCATTTCCTTCACTTACGCCCAGGCTGGGCTGGCTCTTGAGGGTCATGTCACGGCTCATAGTGTTAGAGCCATGGCAGCGTCAGTGGCCCACTTGAAGTCAGCCACTATTGAAGAGATTTGCAAGGCTGCGACGTGGTCATCTGTCCACACATTCACATCACATTACTGCCTCCAGCAGGATACCCGACGCAACAGTCGGTTCGGGCAGTCGGTGCTGCAGAATCTGTTTGGGGTGTAAATCCAACTCCACCCTCCAGGACCCGAATTTATTCTGGTCAGGCTGCAGTCTCAGTTAGTTGTTCTTCGTAGGTCAATTTTCTGTTGTATCCTCGCCGTTGCGGGGTTCAATTGACCTGGGTTCTTGTTTTGAGTGAGCCTGAGAGCTAGGGATACCCCAGTCGTGAGAACAAGCAGCCTGCTTGTCCTCGGAGAAAGTGAATGATACATACCTGTAGCAGGTGTTCTCCGAGGACAGCAGGCTGATTGTTCTCACCTACCCTCCCTCCTCCCGTTTGGAGTTGCGTTTCATCATTTTTGCTTGTCATTCAACTGGCGGGAACGGTCACGCACGGGCGGGAAGACGGCCGCGCATGCGCGGTGGGCGTGCCCTGCGTGCGGGACCGCCCACGAAACTTCTTCCGGTTGGTGGGGGCTGCCGCGGACGTCACCCAGTCGTGAGAACAATCAGCCTGCTGTCCTCGGAGAACACCTGCTACAGGTATGTATCATTCACTGTCTGGGCTTACCCAGTGGTATTTTTAAACAATGTCCATATCTGATATAATGTCCTAACCTTTGTGGCTGATCCTTTTAGCTTCTTTTTAACCATTTTCCTCATTTTATCATGGTTGCCCTTTCAAAAATGAAATATTGCTACAGTAGATTTCCTTAGTGACTTCACTCCAGATATCAGCTCAAATTTGATCATATTATGATCACCATTTCCCAGCAGACCGAACACCGTTACTTCTCATACTGTGCCCTGCATTCCACTAATAACTAGATCTAAAATAGCTCCCTCTTTTTCAGTTCTTGAACCAGTTGCTCCAAAGAAGCAGTCATTTATTACATCTAGGAATGTTACCTCCCGAGCGCTCCCTGATGTAACATCCAGTCAATATGTGGGTAATTGAAATCACCTATTATTATACTGTCGCCCAAATTGCTAGCTTTCCTAATTTCTGTAAACATTTCTTCATTTGTCTTTTTTTGTGTTCTTGTGGATGATACTACAACCCTACCAGTTTACTCCTTTCCTTCATACATGGAATTTCTCTACATAAGCATTCCACGCTGCTATCTGTTTTATGTAGAATGATTTTTTTGTTTGAATCAATTCCCTCTTTAACATATATCGCAACCCCCCCCCCCCCCCATTTGATCCAGTCTATCATTACAATATAATTTGTACCCTGATAAGTGCTCCATTGATTGTCCTCACGAAGAAACAGTGTGTTATGAGCCTCTGAAATGTATTGGATATTTTCCTGTCTCAAGTATGTCTGAAGTGTATTTCTCCTGTTTGGCCAGATTGTGTACGTTTATGCTTAAAGCTGTTACAGACTTCTGTTTCTTTTCATTGACACACAGATCATAGGAAGTGCCTGTAGTGATGTAACCAGTTTTTATTTGAAACTTGACTGTTCTAGGTTCTGATCAGCCTGGAGTTTGAAATTACCCAGCAGATGCTAACTGTTCTTCAGTTTTAGCCTGGGAGAATAGAGAGAGAGATCTCTTTGCTGAAGCGCTGTAAAAAATAGTTATATTTGATAACTGGTGAACAGCTATATACGTCATGATCTCCCCAGGTACTTTCTAGGAAGTATGCAAATGTTTAGTTAGTTTTCTAATGAATCCATTTTTCAGTTACTTGTTACTGTTTGCTATTTGCACTTTTTTGTCCACTGTTCCAAGTTCTGAGAATAAACACATTTGTTTATTCTGCCTGTCTGGACTGATAAAGAATCCTGGTGGTTTGTGTGTTGGGTCTGTGAGTGCTTTCTGTGAACTGTGGGGCCACTGGGAGTGTGGCTCCAGTAACCTAGATAACTCTGGGGATAATTTCAGAGCGGGAGACTTGCTCAGAGGCAGTTGTGACCCAGTCAGTGGGAGGAGGGTGCTAGTGTAGAGCTCAAGCGGCAGGTGGACCTGAGCTGTTTATTTATTTATTTATTGCATTTGTATCCCACATTTTCCCACCTATTTGCGGGTTCAGTGTGGCTTACAATACATTGTGAATGATGGAAATACAATTTGTTACAACTCGGTTATGGATTACATTGTGAGGAGTTATGCGAAGACAAAGTCAGAGTATCGTTGAGGGAATTGAACAATGGGAAAGAACAATGGAAAGAAACAACGGGAAACTGATAGGGCAACAGAACAATAGTAGGAGAACATTTGGTATAACATTTCTCTGTGAGTAAAGGTATAAATTAAGGGGGATAAGAATTCAGAAGAGAATGTATTGATGCATTACTAACAGTGTGTGTGGACTTCATGTGTTTTGATCCTTTCAATAAATTTTATCAAAGAGATGAGTCTTCAATAATTTGCGGAAGTTGGTTGTTAGTTTGCAGATTGTTTTCAGGTTGCGTGGTAGTGTATTCCAGAGTTGCGTGCTTATATAAGAAAAGGTTAATGCGTGCAGCGCTTTGTATTTTATGCCTTTGCAATTAGGGAAGTGAAGGTGAGGAAAGTTTGGGATGATCTTTTAGCGTTTCTGGGTGGTATGTCTATTAAGTCAGACATGTAGGCTGGGGCTTCACCGTGAATGATTTTGTGGACTAATGTGCATACTTTAAAAGTAATGTGTTCCTTGAGTGGGAGCCAGTGTAGCTTCTCTCGTAAGGGTTTTGCACTTTCGTATTTTGGTTTTCCGAAGATGAGTCTGGCTGCTGTGTTCTGGGCTGTTTGAAGTTTCCTCAGTATTTGCTCTTTACAACCTGCGTATAGTGAGTTGCAGTAATCCAGATGGCTGAGTACGAGGGATTGCACTAGGCTGATCTGGGGATAGACCCGCTAAGTGGCCACAGGTAACCCCAGGTGGGTATCTAGGCGTTTCATGACACACAGTCCTTCTTTTTTTGTGGCAGCATGGTAGGATTGTCAGGCTCTGTGTGTGGTGTGAGGGTCACCATGCACTGAATGGTACAGTCTTTTTTTTTATCTGAAACCTCCAGACGCAGAGCACAGTGAACAAGTGCAGCAGTAACAGGGTCTCTTTCCTGTTAAGTTTTTTTTATTGGTAGTGTTAGGAGATTAGCAGTGTGCTGATGGTGACTGGCAGCGGACAGCAGGCACTGGAGATGCCTGTCCTGACACAAGAGCAACCAGATGACCTCAGTCGGGACAAGCTGCAGGACCTGCCTGCACAGAGTTCTCCTATGGGCAGAGGTCCATGAGTTAGCAGGGCCAGATGCCACACCAGCTGAGATCTGGCAGATTTACGTGCTAGAGCGACAGTGCTAGATCAGCTGCGGCATGAGGAATGAGAAAGAGTGCCAGCGGCGAGAAGAACGGGAAGAGTGCCAGCGTGGAGAGTAACAGCAGCTGCTGCTAGAGGAACGGGAAGAGCGACAGCAGCATGAGGAGCGGGAGTTCCAGCTGCAGAAATTAAAGATGGAAATGGCTCATATCCAAAGATCCTGTCCAATCCCTGCACTGAGGCCATAGGCAGGACCCACAGCCCGGATCAGGCCCAACTTGATTGTGCAGTTTGATGATACCCAAGGTGACATAGATGAATATCTAACTGTCTTTGAAAACATTTGCCACCTCAGTGAGATTCCTCAGAAACACTGGGTGTGCTGTGTGGGAGCAAAGCTCACTGGTAGAGCACTTAAGGCATTCCAAGGATTGTCCATGGAGACGTGCTCCCAGAATGCAAAGCTTTGTTGAGCCGTTAATGTCATTACCCCCGAGACCTACAGACTAAAGTTCTGTACTTTGTAGAAGGGGGGGGGGGGGATACATCGAGTTTGTGAGTTAGCTAAGATACTAGCATTGGCGGTGGCTCAGTGGAACTGAAGTTAAAACCCTGGAGGACTGCCAAAACCTGATTGTCCTGGAGCAGTTTCTGCAGCGTTGTCATCCAGAGGTGAGGGAACATTTTCAAGATCACCAGCCCCATACTCCATAGAAAGTGGCTGAGTTAGCTGACATCTTTATTGCTAGCCTTCCCTGATTGGAAAATAGAAGCCATCCTTATCAGCAGCAACTGGGATCCCTGCAACTTCAGAGACTGTCATCAAACTCTCCAGTACTCCCCCAAAGACTTTAGACATGAACGTCCTTGTTTCCAGTGCGGGCATACAGGACATTTCAAAGCGGATAGCCCAGATAATCCCAAACCTGCACTAAAGAGCATTCCATTTCCTGCACCTAAGCTTGTGGCTTTCATGGGTGGCTCCAGTACCACGAAGGAGGCCCACACATTTGCTGCAGCACAAAAAGTTACTGGCCATTCATCAAGCAAAGAAGCAGATGGATTTCCACAACACTACAGCACTCCAGTAACTGTGAACCGGACAGGTGGCTGAGCTTGTGGACACTGACTCTAGCATGACTTTGTTGCTATTGCCGGAAGATGCTATTCTACCAGGGCACACTTCAGAGGTAGTGCTAGCCAATGGATGAAGAGAGACTGTAGCCATTGCTCTAGTATTCCTTGATTGGGGAACCAAGCCTGGATACAGAGAAGTAGGCATAATGAGAAACATGCTGGTACCAATGGTGTGCGGGTCCAACATGGGTCCAATGAATATTACCCTTTATAGCGGAATCAGCATTTCCGCTATGGTGACCTGTAGTCAGGCCCGTATGGCCCAGCAATCTGAAGCAGCAGAGATCACACCTCCAGTTCCAGATCCTGAGCCAGTCCAGGTTGGACTAGCTGACCAAGCGACAGGAGGAGACACTCCAGTGCTTCCAGCAGCATCAGTTCCAGAGGTGACTGGGGCCACGAGTATGAAACAGCCTGACTTTACTGACACACCTATTGATCATACTGATGACCCTGAATTATCAGATTTACCAGCAGAGACTCTTACAGATGTAGGACAGACATGCTTTTCAGGAAGCACAGTGTTCTGACCCTGACCTGGAAGCCCTGAGGCAGAGGGCTCATCAGCCATCCAATGAAACTGGTAAAGATTGTATCTATGGAAAGGGTGCTTGTTGTATAGAGAGACTGATCCTAATAGGCTCTGAACAGCATGCCAGCAGCTTATAGTGCCCATGGCATACAGAGAACAACTCCTACAGATTGCACATGATATTCCACTAGCAGGACATCAGGGGGTGACATGCACACGCGCTAGATTGACCCAGAACGTGTATTGGCTGTTAGTATCTAGAGCCGTAGCTGATTATTGTTGAACCTGTGATGCTTGCCAAACAGTGGGTAAACCCAAGATCACCCCCGAGCTCCCCTGAACCTTTACCCATTATCAGTGAGCCCTTTGAGAGAACAGCTGTGGATATAGTGAGGCCTTTAGCTGTCCCTAACAGCGCTGGAAGGCTGCGTCGATGTCGGTGGTACCGGGACCTGCGCTGTTGCTGATGTCATCGGACGGTGGTGCTTCGACTGGAGTGCAGGTGAGGGCTGTCCATTCCCCTGCTGGTGGCGGTGAGCCTTCGGGTGGGTCTCCTCCTGCCCTGAGGGCTCCTGCGGTACAGCCCCCCCGAGACCGACCTTTTTCGGCCCCGAGGAAGAGACGGTTGGATTCTACGTCCCCCTCGTCGGTACCAGGAAGCTCCGGTGACATGCTTCGTTTGAAGAAATCGAAGAAGCATCGACACCGGTCTCCTTCCCGCCTCGGTACCGAGAGCTCTGGGTCGCCGAGGGAGTTGGCACTGGGAGGACCGCTCACCCTCTGTTCAGGAGGTGTCGATGCGCTCCCCCTTGGACAGCCTGGAACAGCCTCCACGCCCGGAACAGACTCTGACCTCGACGGCTGCATCGGCTTCCCAGTCTTTCTCCACAGCCGCTCTGCACGAGAGTCTCTGGGCCGTTCTTCCAGAGATTCTGGGAGAGCTGTTGCGCCCTTCTCCGGTACCGGGGGTGGTTGCGCCACCGGTACCGTCGAGCGAGGCGCCGGCTTGTTCTTTGCCCGGGGTGAGGTCTCCGACATCGGTACCGCTTGCGGCCACCTCCCAGGAAGACTCCCCGATGACGTAGGCGGAGGGAGCTTCGCCGGTGCAGGCGAGGGAGTCTACCTCTCGACGCTCCCACCGTGGCCGTGTTTCCACGGAGTCGAGCCGGGCATGGCTTCAGACGCAGGTTCATGAACTTGTGTCTGATACCGATGGTGAGGCCTCGTGAGAGGAGGAGGAGGAGGAGGACATCAGATATTTCTCTGACGAGGAGTCTGATGGCCTTCCTTCTGATCCCACTCCCTCCCCTGAAAGGCAGCTTTCTCCTCCCGAGAGTCTGTCTTTCTCGGCCTTTGTCCGGGAGATGTCTACGGCCATCCCCTTCCTGGTGGTTGTGGAGGATGAGCCCAGGGCTGAAATGTTTGAGCTCTTGGACTATCCTTCTCCACCTAAGGAAGCGTCCACAGTACCCATGCATCATGTCCTAAAAAAGACATTGCTGGCGTACTGGACCAAGCCTCTAACTAATCCCCACATTCCCAAGAAGATCAAATCCCAGTACCGGATCCATGGGGACCCAGAGCTGATCCGCACTCAGTTGCCTCACGAATCTGGTGTGGTGGATCTGGCCCTAAAGAAGGCTAAGAGTTCTAGGGAGCATGCTTCGGCGCCCCCGGGCAAGGACTCTAGAACCTTAGACTCCTTTGGGAGGAAGGCCTACCATTCTTCTATGCTCGTGGCCAAGATTCAGTCCTACCAGCTCTACACGAGCATCCACATGCGGAACAATGTGCGGCAGTTGGCGGACTTGGTGGACAAGCTCCCTCCTGAGCAAGCCAAGCCGTTTCAGGAGCTGGTCAGTCAGCTTGAAGGCGTGCAGAAATTTCCTGGCCAGAGGGGTATATGATACCTTTGATGTTGCGTCCAGGGCCGCTGCTCAAGGTGTGGTGATGCGCAGACTCTCATGGCTGCGTGCCTCCGACCTGGAGAATAGGATCCAGCAGCGGATTGCGGACTCCCCTTGCCGAGCGGACAACATTTTTTGAGAAAAAGTCGAACAGATGGTAGAACAGCTCCACCAGCGGGATAACGCTTTCGACAAATTATCCCGCCGGCAGCCTTCAGCATCTACCTCTTCAGGTAGACGTTTTTATGGGGGAAGGAGAACTGTTCCCTACTCTTCTGGTAAGCGTAGGTACAATCCTCCCTCCCGACAGCCTGCGGCCCAGGCTAAGCCCCAGTGCGCGAGCTCTCGTCAGCAGCGTGCGCCTCAGCAAGGCCCCACAGCTCCCCAGCAAAAGTAGGGGGCGAGTTTTTGACTGGCTCCAGCAGAGCATAGCCGAGGTCAAAGTGTATGTGCCGGTCGGGGGGAGGTTGAAAGTTTTTCACCAAAGGTGGCCTCTCATAACCTCCGACCAGTGGGTTCTCCAAATAGTCCGGCAAGGATACACCCTCAATTTGGCCGCCATGCCTCCAAATTGTCCACCGGGAGCTCAGTCCTTCAGCTTCCAGCACAAGCAGGTACTTGCAGAGGAACTCTTCGTCCTTCTCAGCGCCAATGCGGTCGAGCCCGTGCCACCGGGGCAAGAAGGGCTGGGATTCTATTCCAGGTACTTCCTTGTGGAAAAGAAAACAGGGGGGATGCGTCCCATCCTAGACCTAAGGGCCCTGAACAAATATCTGGTCAAAGAAAAGTTCAGGATGCTTTCCCTGGGCACCCTTTTCCCCATGATTCAGCAAAACGATGGCTATGCTCTCTGGACTTTTAAAGGATGCTTATACACACATCCCGATACTGCCAGCTCACAGACAGTATCTTCGATTTCATCTGGGATCACGTCACTTCCAGTACTGTGTGCTACCCTTTGGGCTCGCCTCTGCGCCCAGAGTGTTCACGAAGTGCCTAGCTGTGGTAGCAGCAGCGCTTCGCAGGCTCGGAGTGCACGTGTTCCCTTATCTCGACGATTGGCTGGTGAAGAACACTTCCGAGGCAGGAGCTCTACAGTCCATGCAGATGACTATTCGACTCCTGGAGCTACTAGGGTTTGTGATAAATTACCCAAAGTCCCATCTTCTCCCAGTACAGAGACTCGAATTCATAGGAGCTCTGCTGGATTCTCGGACGGCTCGTGCCTATCTCCCGGAGACAAGGGCCAACAATCTGCTGTCCCTCGTCTCCCGGGTACGAGCGTCCCAGCAGATCACAGCTCAGCAGATGTTGAGATTGCTCGGCCACATGGCCTCCACAGTCCATGTGACTCCCATGGCTCGTCTTCACATGGGATCTGCTCAATGGACCCTAGCTTCCCAGTGGTTTCAGGCTGCTGGGGGTCTAGAGGACGTGATCCACCTGTCCACGAGTTTTCTCAACTCCCTTTGCTGGTGGATGATTTGGGCCAATTTGACTCTGGGACGCCCCTTCCAAATTCCTCAGCCACAAAAGGTGCTGACTACGGATGCGTATCTCCTGGGGTGGGGAGCTCATGTCGATGGACCACACCCAAGGAAGCTGGTCCCTCCAGGAACGCGATCTACAGATCAATCTCCTGGAGTTACGAGCGGTCTGGAATGCTCTGAAGGCTTTCAGAGATCGGCTGTCCCACCAAATTATCCATAAGTACATAAGTACATAAGTAGTGCCATACTGGGAAAGACCAAAGGTCCATCTAGCCCAGCATCCTGTCACCGACAGTGGCCAATCCAGGTCAAGGGCACCTGGCACGCTCCCCAAACGTAAAAACATTCCAGACAAGTTATACCTAAAAATGCGGAATTTTTCCAAGTCCATTTAATAGCGGTCTATGGACTTGTCCTTTAGGAATCTATCTAACCCCTTTTTAAATTCCGTCAAGCTAACCGCCCGTACCACGTTCTCCGGCAACGAATTCCAGAGTCTAATTACACGTTGGGTGAAGAAAAATTTTCTCCGATTCGTTTTAAATTTACCACACTGTAGCTTCAACTCATGCCCTCTAGTCCTAGTATTTTTGGATAGCGTGAACAGTCGCTTCACATCCACCCGATCCATTCCACTCATTATTTTATACACTTCTATCATATCTCCCCTCAGCCGTCTCTTCTCCAAGCTGAAAAGCCCTAGCCTTCTCAGCCTCTCTTCATAGGAAAGTCGTCCCATCCCCACTATCATTTTCGTCGCCCTTCGCTGTACCGTTTCCAATTCTACTATATCTTTTTTGAGATACGGAGACCAGTACTGAACACAATACTCCAGGTGCGGTCGCACCATGGAGCGATACAACGGCATTATAACATCCAAATTCAGACAGACAACCAGGTTGCCATGTATTACATCAACAAGCAGAAGGGCACCGGATCTCGCCCCCTGTGTCAGGAAGCCGTCAGCATGTGGCTCTGTGCTTGCCGTTACGGCATGGTGCTCCAAGCCACATATCTGGTAGGCATAAACAACAGTCTGGCCAACAGGTTGAGCAGGATTATGCAACCTCACGAGTGGTCGCTCAATTCCGGAGTAGTGCGCCAGATCTTCCAAGTGTGGGGCACCCCCTTGGTAGATCTCTTCGCATCTCGAGCCAACCACAAGGTTCCAGACTTCAGGCCCACGGTCGACTGGCATCGGATGCCTTCCTCCTGGATTGGGGGGAAGGTCTCCTGTATGCATATCCTCCCATACCTCTGGTGGGGAAGACTTTGTTGAAACTCAAACATGACCGAGGCACCATGATTCTGATTGCTCCCTTTTGGCCGCGTCAGATCTGGTTCCCTCTTCTTCTGGAGTTGTCCTCCGAAGAACCGTGGAGATTGGAGTGTTTTCCGACCCTCATCACACAGGACGAAGGGGCGCTTCTGCATCCCAACCTCCAGTCTCAGGCTCTCACGGCCTGGATGTTGAGAGCGTAGACTTTGCCTCTTTTGGTCTGTCAGAGGGTGTCTCCCGTTTCTTGCTTGCTTCCAGAAAAGATTCCACTGAGGAGTTACTTCTTTTTATGGAGGAGGTTTGCCGTCTGGTGTGACAGCAAGGCCTTAGATCCTCGCTCTTGTCCTACACAGACCCTGATTGACTACCTTCTGCATTTGTCTGAGTCTGGTCTCAAGACCAACTCTGTAAGGGTTCACCTTAGCGCAATCAGTGCATACCATTACCGTGTGGAAGGTAAGCCGATCTCAGGACAGCCTTTAGTTGTTCGCTTCATGAGAGGTTTGCTTTTGTCAAAGCCCCCCGTCAAACCTCCTACAGTGTCATGGGATCTCAATGTCGTTCTCACCCAGCTGATGAAACCTCCTTTTGAGCCACTGAACTCCTGCCATCTGAAGTACTTGACCTGGAAGGTCATTTTCTTGGTGGCAGTTACTTCAGCTCGTAGAGTCAGTGAGCTTCAGGCCCTGGTAGCCCAGGCCCCTTACACCAAATTTCATCATAATAGAGTAGTCCTCCGCACTCACCCTAAGTTCTTGCCGAAGGTAGTGTCGGAGTTCCATCTGAACCAGTCAATTGTCTTGTCAACATTTTTCCCCCTTCCTCATTCCTGCCCTGCTGAACGTCAGCTGCACACATTGGACTGCAAAAGAGCATTGGCCTTCTATCTGGAGCAGACACAGCCCAACAGACAGTCCGCCCAATTGTTTGTTTCTTTTGATCCCAACAGGAGGGGAGTGGCTGTGGGGAAACGCACCATATCCAATTGGCTAGCAGATTGCATTTCCTTCACTTACGCCCAGGCTGGGCTGGCTCTTGAGGGTCATGTCACGGCTCACAATGTCAGAACCATGGCTGCGTCAGTGGCCCACTTGAAGTCAGCCACTATTGAAGAGATCTGCAAAGATGCGACTTGGTCATCTGTCCACGCATTCACATCTCATTACTGCCTGCAGCAGGATACCCGACGCGACAGTCGGTTCGGGCAGTCAGTGCTTCAGAATCTGTTTGGGGTTTAGAATCCAACTCCACCCCCCTAGGCCCATTTTTTATTCTGTTCCAGTCTACACTCTCAGTTAGTTGGATAAGTTGTTAGGTCAATCTCAGTTATGTCCTCGCCGTTGCGAGGCCCAATTGACCATGTTTGTTGTTTTGAGTGAGCCTGGGGGCTAGGGATACCCCATCAGTGAGAACAAGCAGCCTGCTTGTCCTCGGAGAAAGCGAATGCTACATACCTGTAGAAGGTATTGTCCGAGGACAGCAGGCTGATTGTTCTCACAAACCCGCCCGCCTCCCCTTTGGAGTTGTGTCTTCCCTTGTCTTTGTCTTGCTACATACGGGATTGACGAACACGAGCCGGTTCGGGCGGGAAGACGGCCGCGCATGCGCGGTGCGCATGGGCGCGCGAGAGCTAGCAAAGGCCTTTGCTAGTGAAGTTTCCGATTGGAGGGGCTGCTGTGGACGTCACCCATCAGTGAGAACAATCAGCCTGCTGTCCTCGGAGAATACCTTCTACAGGTATGTAGCATTCGCTATATTGACAGTGGTGGACTTTGCTATCAGATATCCTGAAGCAGTAGCCTTATCCTCCATAGAATTAGAGAAAATTGCCACTGCCCTGCTAAAAATATTTTCCCGGGTAAGATATCCATGAGAAATACTCTAAAGACCAAGGGACACAGTTTATGTCTGAATTGATACAGAATCTGTAGGCACACAGTGAAGTGAAATCTGTATGTACCACACCATATCATCCTGAAACTAATGGGTTGGTGGTGAGCTTTACTGTTATAAAGCACATGTTAAAAACTTTCTTAGAAACAGGAGACCATGACTGGGAGAAATACTTGGTCTTCCTACTGTTTGCATATAGAGAAGTACCTCAGGAGTCTACAGGGTTCTCCCCATTTGGGTTGCTTTATGACCAGAGGGTGAGATGACCCCTTTACCTAATAAGAGAGCATTGGGAGGGGAAAGTTGATACCTCTGACATCCCTTTAATTGAATATTTAGTTAATATGCTGCAGAGATAACTTGCAGGCAGCCTAGACTAAGCAAAAGACCTGGTATGATCGTAAGACCCGAAATAGAGAGTTTTATGAGCTCCATCAGGTACTTGTTTTAGTCCCAGTTTATCAGAATAAACTTCAAGCTAATTGAGCGGGACCTTACAAAGTCATAAGATGCCTGAATGATACAAAATTTGTTTATATCTATGGTCTCTCAAGACAGAATGCAGCATACTTTTCATGTAAATATGTTAAAGGCCTGTGCAAATTGTACAGCTTTGGTGCTAGATGTATGCAGCCTACCAGAGGAGTGTCAGGATAGTGAGCCCATATCTAACCTCTTAGCAGAGGCCTTACCAGAGGGATCTATACAACTAATTCTAGTGGGAGAGCAATTAAACCCCACCCGTAGACAGCAGTTAGAAGCAGTATTGCAAAAGTATGCTGATGTCTTTTCCCCTAAACTAAGACTTACCCTTTTGGCTAATCACAATGTAAACACGGGTGGCGATGATACGCTAAAGCAGTGTCCCTATCAAATATCTGCTGAGGTGGGATGGTAGATGAGGCAGGAGGTTGATGAGATGCTAGTCCTGGGTGTTATCAAGAAGTCTCATAGTCCCTGGGCTTCTCTTGTAGTTCTCGTTTCCCCCCAAAATAAGACACAAACTGCTTCTGCATGGATTACAGGAGACTTAATGACTGTACTGTATTCGACGCGTATCTGATGTCTCAGATGGACGAGTTACTAGACCACTTAGCTGGGGCCCAGTACCTGGCTACAATAGACCTTAGCCAACGGTACTGGCAGATTCGCCTCATAGCTGCTGCTCAGGGTTGATCAGCAATTATTATCCCGTTTGTTTTGTCTGAGTTTACTGTAGTGCCTTTTGGAATGAAACATGCCCCTGCCACATTTCAGTCCTTAGTGAATCGTCTATTAGATGGACTCCAGGAGTATGCTATATCTTATCTTGTTGATATTGCTGTGTACAGTCAGACTTGGGATGAGCACCTGATCCATTTAAGTGGAGTACTGGATTGGATCAGGGAGGCCCGCCTGACTATAAAACCCAGCAAATGCCAGGTGGGGATGGAAGAAGTGCAATACTTAGGGCACAGAGTGGGAGGTGGACAGCTGAAGCCTCAACCAGCTAAGGTGGAAGCTACACAAACTTGGCCCATTTCCCAAACTAAAAAGCAAGTGCTGGCTTTCCTTGGAACAGCGGGATATTAACGGAAGTTTGGGCCTCGCTACAGTACTATAGCCGAGCCCCTAACTGACCTGAAAAAAAAAAGAGACTACACGAAATATTTACCTGGTCCCCAGAGTATGAAGCGGCCTTCCAGTCATTAAAGACATCATTACCTTCCAATCCCGTACTAGCTGCACCTGACTACCAGCAAAGATTTGTGGTACAGAGTGATGCCTCTGCGGTTGGTATTGGGGCTGTAATCAGTCAAGTGAATAGCAGAGGAGAGCAAACTTTCCATTGAATATCTAAGTGGCAAGCTCCTTGACTGAGAGGTAGCCTATGTCACTATTGAAAAGAAGTGTCTGACCTTAGTATGGACCCTCAAGAAGTTATAACCATATCTGTATGGGCGAGACTTTACTGTCATCAGAGATCACAATCCATTGGTCTTGTTGAAGAGGTCTCGAGAGAATGGGAAGCTACTCCGATGGAGCCTGCCCCTGCAAATTTACAACTTCACCATACAGCACCGGAAAGGCAGTGAACATGGTAACTCTGATGGCCTGTCTAGAAAGGAAGAGCCAGAACCACCCTGATACTGGACTATCAAGACGTGGTCTGTGGATGCCGCAGTCCAGGGTCTCTCTCAAGGGGGAGGGCGTGAAGAAACAGTGTGTTTTAAGCCTTTAAAATGTATTAGATATTTTCCTTTCTTAAATATGTCTTAATTGTATTTCTCCTATTTGGCCAGCAGATGGTGTATGTTTATGCTTAAAGCTGTTACAGAAGACTGACTTCTCTTTCTTTTACTTGGCAGACAGATAATAGGAAGTGCCTGTAGTGATGTAACTGGTTTTTATTTGAAAGACTGTTCTGGGTTCTGATTGGCCTGGAGTTTGAAATTACCCAGCAGATGTTGGCTGTTGCTTCAGTTTCAGCCTGGGAGGAGAGAAAGAGAGAGAGAGAGCTCTTTGCTGAACCCTGTAAAAAAACAGTTATAATTGATAACTGGTGAACAGCTGTATATGCACTGATCTCCCCAGGCACTTTCTAGGTAGTATGCAAATGTTTAGTTAGTTTTCTAATTCATTTTTCAGTTACTTGTTACTGTTTGCTAATTTTTTTTGTCCACTTTTCCAAGTTCTGAGAATAACACGTTTGTTTGTTCTGCCTGTCTAGATTGGTGGTTTGTGTGTTGGGTCTGTGAGTGCTTTCTGTGAGCTATGGGACTCCAGTAAACTAGAAATCAGTGGGGATAATTTCAGAGCGGGAGACTTGCTCGGAGGCAGTTGTGACCCAGTCAGTGGGAGAAGGATGCTAGTGTAGAGCACGAGCGGCAGGTGCAGGTGGACCAGCTGTGCTGGGGATAGACTCTCAAAGTGGCCACGGGGTGACTCCAGGTGGTTGGCTAGGCATTTCGTGACAGTCCTCTTTCCATCAGGTCTCTGAGATGCCCATTATATCTTCCTCTTCATTTAGTGTTATATAGTCTAACTCTCCGTTCATATTTTGTAGGCTTTTAGCATTTGTATACAGACACTTCAAGTTGTTTTTTTCCCCCCTTTCATCTACATCTCTCTATTGGAATTTCCTAAATATCCTGTTTCAGTAGTATCCTTTAAGGATATTCCACACTGTACCATGCGCTCCTGGCGACTGTCTGCTTTGCCCCCTATTTTAGTTTAAAAGCTGCTGTATCTCCTTTTTAAATGTTAGCGCTAGCAGCCTGGTTTTATCCTGGTAAGGTGGAGTCCATCCTTTCTGAACAGGCTCCCCCTTTCCCAGAATGTTGCCCAGTTCCTAACAAATCTACTACCACTGCTACTATTAATATTCCTATAGCACTACTAGATGTATGCAGCGCTGTACACTGGACATAAAGTGACAGTTCCTGCTTGACAAAGCTTACAATGTATTTAGAACAAACAGGACAACTGAGAGATAAGGGAATTACTAAGCTGGGAATGATTGGTACTGAACAAGTGAGAAAGGGTTAGGAGTTTAAAGCATCATCAAAAAGGTGGGCTTTTAGCCTGGATTTGAAGACAGCCAGAGATGGAGCTTGATGCACCGGCTCAGGAAGTCTATTCCAGGCATATGGTGCAGCAAGATAAAAGGAACGGAGTCTGGAGTTAGTGGTGGAGGAGAAGGGTGTAGGTAAGAGAGATTTACCCAGTGAAAGGAGTTCCCGAGGAGGAGTGTAGGGTGAGCTAAAAGTGGAGAGGTACTGAGGAGATGCAGAGTAAATGCACTTGTAAGGCAATAAAAGGAGTTTGAACTCTAAGCGGAAACTGATAGGGAGCCAATGAAGCCATTAGCATAGGGCTAATAGGGCTAATATGAGCATAGTGACACTGGCGGAATATAAGTTGTGCAGCAGAAATTTGAACAGATTGAAGAGGAGAGAGATGGCTAAGTGGGAGACCTGTGAGAAGCAAGTTTCAGTAGTCTAAGGAAGAAGTGATGTGTGGATAATGGTTCTGGTAGTGTGCTCAGAAAGGAAAGGAGGAATTTTGGTGATATTATAAAGAAATGACAGGTTTTAGCATTCTGTTGAATATGTGCGGAGAAGGAGAGAGAGGAGTCGAAGATGACCCCAAGATTACGAGCTGATGAGACAGGGAGGATGAGAGTGTTATCCACAGAGATAGAGAATGGGGGAAGAGGAGAGGTTGGTTTAGGGGGAAAGATAAGAAGCTCAGTCTTGGTCATGTTTAATTTCATGCAGCAATGTCAGACAGGCAGGCTGATACTTTGTCCTGGATTCCTGCTGAGATTTCTGGTGTGGAGAGGTAGATCTGGGAGTCTTCAGCATAAAGGTGTTACCACTGAAAGCGTAGGATGAGATCAGAGTACCAAGGGAATAAGTATAGTTGGAGAAAAGAAGAGGTCCCAGGACAGATCCCTGAGGTGTACACCAACTGATAGTGGGATAGAAGTGAAAGAGGATCCACCAGAGTATACACTAAAAGTATGATGGGAGAGATGAGAAGAAAAGCAGGAAAGAGCATAGCCCTGAAGTCCAAGTGAGGACATAGTATCAAGGAGTGTAGGTTGTGATCAATATTGTCAAAAGCAGCAAATAGATCTAGAAAGATGAGGATAGAATAGAGATCTTGATCTGGCCAGGAACAGGTCATTGGAGACTTTAGCAAGCGCTTTTTCAGGGGAATGAAGAGGGCAAAAGCCAGACTGAAGTGAACCAAGAATAGCTTGAGACACAACAAAGTCAAGACAATGGTGGTGAACAGCACGTTCAAGTATCTTGGCTAGGAAATGGAGGAGGGAGCGATAGTTGGAAGGACAGGTAGGGTCCAATGAAGGTTTCTTAAGGAGTGTTGTGATTATGACATGTTTGAAAGCTTCAGGAATAGTCGCAGTAGAAAGTGAAGGATTGAGGGTAGGAGAGATAGTGCTAAGTAGATGGGTGGGATCAGAGGAACAGATAGTCAGTTTGGAGGAGGAAAGTAAATGTGCCGTTTCCTCATCATTGATTTCAGAAAATGAAGAAAAGGAGGCATGGGTTGAAGGAGGGTTGATAAAATTGGCTAAGGGAAAGAGAGGTTGAGGTAACTTGTTGAGAATAGAGAATGACACTGGAGCGGGTAATTGCAGTAAACTGCAGTAATCCACAGTGAAACCACAGGAATGGGGAAAATTTTCAAAGTTTTACCGCGGGTGCAAAAAGAGGTTATTTTCCCGCTCCACAGGAGCAGTAATAACCCCTGCACCCGCGTACAACAGACGCCTACTCATGGGTATAGTTTGGGGGGGGGGGGGGCGAGGGGGAGCATTGTCCCCCCAAACGCAGGGCTGACGCAACGCTGCAGGCAGCTCTTCCTGCCATCAGCTCCTGGACAGGCTTCCTCTTCGTTCCTTCCTGCCCTCAGCTCCCGGACAGGCTTCCTCTTCGTTCCTTCCTGCCCTCAGCTCCCGGACAGGCTTCCTCTTCGTTCCCCCCCCCCCCCCCCCCCCCCCCCCCGGCACGTTTAAACCTTTTATTTTTCTCACAGCGACGGCAGTGAAGCACACAACACAGCGGGCTCGCCTCCAACCTTTCCCTTCCATCACTCAGTGTCCCGCCTTCTTTTGATGATGTATTTCCTTTTTCCGCGAGGGCGGGACACTGTGAGGGAAGGGAAAGGCTGGAGGCGAGCCCGCTGTGTTGTGTGCTTCACTGCCGTCGCTGTGAGAAAAATAAAAGGTTTAAACGCGTGGGGGAGGGGGGCAGGAAGGAACGGAGGCGAGGGAGGGCAGGGAGAATCGCTGGACATGGATGGGAGGGGAGGGGGAGAGATCGCTGGACATAGGAGGAGAGAAGAGATCGCTGGACATGGAGAGGAGGGGAAGGCAGGGGGAGAGAAGAGATCGCTGGACATGGAGAGGAGGGGAGGGCAGGGGGAGAGATGAGAATTGCTAGACATGGATGGATGGAAGGGCAGGGGAGATGAGAATTGCTAGACATGGATAGAGGGAAGGGCAGGGGAGAGAGGACAATTGCTGGACATGGAAAGATGAATGGAGGGGGCAGGGGAGAGAGCAAATTTGCTGGATATGGGTGGATGGAGGAGAGGGCAGGGAGAATGGAGAGTTGCTGGACATGGATGGATGGAGGGGGTGAGGGCAGGGGAGAGAGGAGAATTGCTGGACCTCGATGGATGGAGGGGGCAGGGGAGAGAGGAAAATTGCTGGATATGGATGGATGGAGGAGAAGGGCAGGGGAGAGTGGAGAGTTGCTGGACATGGATGGATGGGAGGGGAGGGCAGGGAAGAGAGGAGAATTGCTGGACATGGATGGATGAATGGAGGGGGCAGGGGAGAGAGCAAATTTACTGGATATGGGTGGATGGAGGAGGGGGCAGGGGAGAATGGAGAGTTGCGTGACATGGATGGATGGAGGGAAGAGAAGTCAGGAAGGAGATGCACACGGATGGAGGGGAGGGAAGAGAGGAGAAATATTGGACACGGATGGAGGGAAGGAATGCAACACCAGACTTTGTGGAGGGAGAGAGGGAGGGAAAGTGACACCGGACCTTGGAGGGAAGGAAGAAGGGAGGGAGGGAGAGTGACAGTAACAGGTATATTGGTGCTGTAATGTAATGTATTTCAGTAGCACATTTAAATGAAATAACTACTTCTGAAGGTTATAGATATGGGAGGGGATGGAATGAATCTTAGTAGGGACAAGCAGATATAGGTTAGATTACAGTGGTGTGCCTCAACAATGTTTGCACCTTGTAAGTGTGCCACGAGATGAAAAAGGTTGAAAATCAGTGGGCTATAAAGTCAGCAGGAGGTAGAAATATTTCATATTCTTCGAGGGCAATCAGGCTGTATTATACTCACAATTGGGTCGGCGATCCGCGCTGGCCTTGGAACCGGTATTTCACAATTTTAAAAGTTAGCTAGAACCTTCTGAGTGCGCCGAGTGTATTCCCACTCGCCGCGCGGCCGCGCTCCTCAGTTCTTTTTCTTCAACGCTAGGAGCAACAGTGAGTTTCTGTGGCTCCTCTTTGTGCCCGGGAAAGAGCCTTGAGTGTTTTTTTTGAATTTTTAACAATTTTTTTTCCTTATTTGTTTCATTTTGTTAAAAAAAAAAAAAAAAAGCGATTTTTCCCTTTATTTTTCTTATTTTATTCCCCTGTAAAGTTTCCTTTCTTTTCCATTGCGGCCGTTTGTAGGCTGCTCAGCTGGGTCCTTCTCTCCTTTTGTGCCCTTTTTTCTTGATACAATCGAGACTTTTGATTTAGCTAGTGCTGTCTTCCCTTCCATATCATCGAAGACTCCCAGTGGCTTCAAATGCTGTACTCGGTGCAACCGGACCATCTCAGGCACCGATACCTATTTGTGGTGTATTCAGTGCCTTGGGCCCGGCCATAGCCCAGCTCGTTGTGCTCTTTGTCTTTGTACGAAGAAAAGGACTCAACTGTCTCGAGAAGCCCAGAGAGAAAAACTTTTTGGGGCTCGGTCTAGTCCTTTGATATCGGAACTGAGGTTGGCGGCATCGACATCGAGGGATGCATCGACATCAGGAGTGGAGGTACGCAGGGCTGCTGAGATGGTACGACACGCTGGGAGCAGTGAGGCATCGAGTGGGGGTCTTCACCTGCCTCGAGGCCTCCTGCTGTGCAAGCCTCCCCCTCCCCCCGGACTCTCCATCGTTGGACCCAACCCCGAGGTGACATGGGGATTCAACGTCATCATCGGCACCAAGGAACCTCGGTGAGGTGCATTGAGCGAAGGCTAAGAAGCACCAACACTGTTCCCCCTCGAGCCATGGCACCAGGGGATTTGGCACCTGAGAAGCGTCAGCGCTGGGAGGATCACTCCCCCCTCTATACAAGAGGTGCCAATGCGTCCGCCTTTCAGCAGCTTGGTTCCTGCTCTTGAACCCCAGCCGACGCTGCCACCGACTGCTCCACCGGCCCCACAGCCTCTTCTGATTGCGGCTCTCTATGAGCTTATTCGGGTCTTGCTTCCAGAGCTTCTGGAGAGACTGCTGTGTACATCTGCATCAGTGTTGGGGGTACTTGCGCCTACCGCGTTGACTTCTGCTGCTGTCTCTGCCCCCCCCCCCCAACTGTGGTGAGGTCCCCGAGCTTGGTGCTGCTTGCAGTTCCGGTATCGGCTGCCACCCAGCTTGACTCCTCATCGATGTCGGTGGAGGAAGCTTCGCCGTAGTCCATGCGAGAGTTGGCCCCTTGGCATCACCATTGAGACCATGGGTCTTCGGCGTTGAGGCAGGTACGATCTCGGAGGTCCTGTGTGAAAAACATTGCCATTGAGGTCTAGAAAACTATTATAGCGTATGGTGGTTTGATCATTTTTGATTAGTTTTGTGTGTTATATGGTACATGTATGAATGACCTCCACTACTGAATTTATTTTAGCTGGACTGATGTATTTGACATATTTGAATGTCATGATGTATATGTGTGCATATATTCCTCCTTTTATAGAATGGTGCTTTGCACAGTTTTTACTCTTTGGGTACCCTTTAGGTGTACATTTTGTACCTGTCTTTTTGTCAGTTACCAGGTTTGTGTTGTTATATGAATTTCTTGTGCCCATGTCTATACTAAAGAAAATTGTGCAGCATGAAATGATAATGGAGTAATATTGAAAGGTTAGATGCAGAAATGTAGATGAGGTCCTTGTGGATAATAGAAATTTGTTCTTCTTTTTTGAATGGCATGTAAAATCTATTAACTAATTTTGCAACTAAATTCTAGAAGCTGATATTTTGATAGCATTCTTGTATTTCAGATGAACCAAAATGTCCTTCAGAAACTCAGAAAGAAACTGTTTTCTTTCATTTTTTTATGTACTATTACAGAATCATTCTCAAGACCTTTTATTGGATGGTGGAGATACAAAAAGACAACAGGCTAACCTGCACAACTACCGCACCCGATCTGCATTAGAAGAAATGGCAGAACCTGCTGAAGAGTTAGAAAATATCAGTTCTTCTGATGTAAGATACTGTACAATATATTTTTTGATATTTTAAAATTAGTTTTATACAATCTTAATTCCACAGTTAAATGGCACTTAACCAGCTGTTCAGCGATATTCAGCAAGAGATCGTTGGTTATCTCCTGCTGAATTTTGCCAGTTAGTGCTTAGTGGATTGCCGGTTATATTGAGTGATATAACCAGCTATACACTAATATTTAGCGCATCACGGGCTAAGTTTGGCGGCCAAAATATTAGGCCTATCGTTGGCCAGTTTCCAATTAGTCCATTGTTCAGTGGTCTTAATTTGATCCAAATTCTTTCTGGTCCCCTGCATTTGCGCTTCATTTGCAAAAGATCTTCATTAAACCAAGGATATACCTTCTTTTTAGATCTAGATTTGGTTTTTACTGGTGCTAGCTCATCTAGAACTACTCTGCATGTATCATCCCATTGTTGAATGAAATGTGTATATGGAGTGGAAGTGAGCAAATTACTGAATTTTTCATTAAACTAGAAGTTTATAAGGTCAATTGGAGGAGTGGAGGAGTAGCCTAGTGGTTATTGCAGTGGACTTTGATCCTGGAGAACTGAGTTCAATTCCCACTGCAGCTCCTTGTGACTCTGGGCAAGTCACTTAACCCTCCATTGCCCCTGGTACAAAATAAGTACCTGAATATATGTAAACCGTTTTGAATGTAGTTGCAAAAACCTCAGAAAGGCGGTATATCAAGTCCCATTCCCCTTTCTCTTTCCCTCTAGTTTTAAAGGTATATGAATTACTCACTGTTTTAGTGCAGTTGATGATTTCCTTCCAATTAAGTTTAAATGTGAGACTACTGTGGTCCGACCAAGGAATTGGAGACCATAGTGGTTCAGAAATAAGAAAGTTGTTTGGTTCTCTAAATTTGGTTGCTAGAATATCTAATTGATGTGGGAGGGTGATCCATTGAAGAGTGAGAATTGCCTCATATTGAGAAAATCAAGGAAATGTTAGCATTTTGATCACTAATGTTTTCAAGATGTAAATTATATCGCCAGCCATTAAAATAATATCAATGTTAACACAAGCATTGGCGGTGAATTCATTTAGCCTACCTGTGCTAAGGTTCCAACTTCCTGGAGGGCGATATAGTAATAATAAGCAAATAGGTTTACATAGGGAATTGTCTTTTATAGAGCAAGTAACTATTTCCAATTGCCGGAGTTTGTAATTCTGAAATTAATTTTACCTCAAAAAATGATTTGTAAATAATTGCTAAGCTGCTCCCTCTTTTCTTGTCTCTTGAGCGATGAATAGTATATCCAGATGGACAAATATATAGAAATTATTGGATTGGCTTTTGCTTATAACTAGGTTTCTGCAATTAACACTATACCAAATTGAGCATCATTTATCCAGTCTTTGATTATTTCAGTTTTGTTTACAACTGAGTGAGCATTAACATAGCCTATAGTTAAAGGTAAATAAGAGTGCTTGTCATGATTTGATGGTGGTGTTTTAGTTAATTGATGTTTATTATGAGTGATCTTTGAACCTTTTTTTATTGTGATTGGTAGGAAGTGTTGTGTTTACACCATTATGGGCCAGACGATTGAATTCTAAGGTGGATAGATTATTTTGGAATCTATTAGGTGTCCAGTGTAGATGTTGTCTTGGAGTATATATCACTGGAATATTATAAAAGACTTCAGAAGCATTAGTAAAGTGAGTTGTATACCTTGACAATATAAGTAGATGTGGCAAAATCGTGAAAAACAAAAAATGATACACACTGCGGCATTTTGAACTATCTGTAAAGCCTTCAGAAGGCCTTAATTTAGTTCCACCAATAAATTATTGCAGTAATCAAAGCATGGCATAACCATGCTTTGAAATATAAAAGGGGGCCCAATTTGGTTCTTCCTTTGGAAGAAGAGGTGTTTCCTTGTTGGAGAGTGGCGGAGCCCCACAGTTTGAAGGCAGATTCCGGACCTAAGGCAGTGGTGTCGTAACCCATCAGTCATGCTGCTATCATCTTTAGTGACCAATGTCAGTAGATAAGAGGGAACCTGGTGTGTGATGTGCGCCCCCTTTGGAGCCCAGGAAGAACCAAGAATTTTTCATTGTGTACAGCTATTGCCTCTATTAGCCCAGGTAGTTTGTTGATGAGGAAATGGAATGCAGAATCTAGAACTGCTGTGATTGGTACACTTGTATTAACAGATCCTATGGACACACGTGTATGTGGCAGGGTTCCGCTCCTAAGACTTACACAGCAGGTTTTGTATCTGGGGCCTCTCTGAATGTTGGAAAAAGGCCTACTCCACCCTCACCTAATACCTCCTTGAGTCCACTCAGGGAGTGGAGGAGTAGCCTAATGGTTAGTGCAGCGGGCTTTGATCCTGGCAACCTGGGTTCAATTCTCACTGCAGCTCCTTGTGACCTTGGGCAAGTCACTTAACCCTCCATTGCCCCAAGTACAAAAAAAACAAAAACAAACTTAGATTGTGAGTCCCCCCATTACAGAGAAAGAACCTATATATAATGTGTACAGCGCTGCGTATGTCTAGTAGTGCTATAGAAATGATTAGTAGTAGTATTTTTTCTCCTGTTGATTCCCTTCCCGTCCATGCCCCTGTTTTGTCAAAAGCTGGAGGTGTTATGATATCTAGCTAGGGAATAATATTATTTCTACAGTTCAAATGGGCGACACCGGTGTCCTCTGGTATAGGAAGCATATAGCCTTGCATAATCTTCCAAGATTTGTGTCTCAGTTGACGCATACTTCCTTGCATGTTATTAGTTTTATAGTAGTTATTCAGAGCTTAATGAATAAGAGAATGAATTCCACTCTATTTTTCAATATAATACATTGCCTAACATTTGTTTGTTAGGATGGTGAAGGTGAAGCAGAAGGTGAAGCAGTGGGTGCCAGTGGTGGAACATCTGAAGATGAAGAAAAAGCCTGGAACAGTGATGGCAGCAGCTCAAGGTGGGAGAATTTCTACTTATAAGTAATATGCTAAAATAAAGTGCATTGTAATTTGAGGCATCTCCCCATCAAGGGCTCTATTTTATCCTGAAAATGTGTGTGGTTTCTTCACACTATTGCGTCACACACAGAAGATGGAGGTTAAGGGCTCAAACAGGGAGGAGGAATGGCCTAATGGCTAGAGCACTGGTCTTGACATCCAGAAATGCCTGGTTCAAATCCCACTGCTGTTCCTTGTGATCTTGGACAAGTCAGTTATCCCTTCATTGCCTCAGGTACAAATTTAGATTGTGAGCCTTTCAGGGACAGGGAAATACCCAGTGTACCTGAATTTAACTCACTTTGAGCTACTATTGAAAAAGGTGTGAGCAAAATATAAATAAATAATAAAGTCTTAGGGCCATGAACCATGCATACACACATTTTCTTTGATTTCCTTCATGTTGCGGCCCTGGTGTCGACATCCACCCAGGCCGGTACCCCTTTGACGTCGGTAGAGGATGCTTCACCGAAGTCAACACTGTTCTTGAGGGCATGGGTCCTCGATGTCAAGGCGGGCTCGGTCTCGGACATCCCTGAGGGAAGTGCTGTCCGATATTGAAGAGGAGCGCTCATGGGAATCAGAAGAGGATCCGAGGTACTTTTCCTCCAACGACTCCTATGGGGATCGTCTCTGAGCCTTCTCCACCTGAGAGGAGACTGTCTCCACCCGAAAGCCTCTCATTCACCTCTTTTGTACAGGAAATGGCTGTGGCCATTCCATTCCTTGTAGAAATGGAGAATGAGCACAGGGCCACGATGCTCGAGGTCCTGGACCACACCTCCCCTCCTAAAGCGGCATTGATGGCTCCTCTCCGCGAGGTACTCAAGGCAGTCCTCATTCGGAACTGGGCATCCCCTTTGTCTGTCCCTCTGGTCCTCAAGAAAACTGATACCCAGTATCGGATCCACGCTGCACCTGGGTTGATGAGGTCTCAGTTACCCACGATTCCATGGTGGTGGATGCCGCTCTCAAAAAAAGCCAGGAGTAGTAGGGACTATGCCTCGGCTCCCAAAGGCATGGAAGCTAGAACCCTGGACTCTTTTGGGAGAAGTATCAGACCGCTATGCTCATTGCCTGTATCCAGTCATACCAACTCTTCACAAGCGTGTACATGTGGAACTTGGTGAGGCAGCTGTCAGACTTGTTCAGTGTGCTCCCACTGGAGCAGGCTGAGCCTTTCCATATCATCATGCTGATCAATCCATAGACTGGTGGGTTGTGTCCATCTACCAGCAGGTGGAGATAGGGAGCAATCCTTTTGCCTCCCTGTATGTGGTCATGTGCTGCCGGAAACTCCTCAGTATGTTCTCTATTTCAGCAGGTGGTGGTCACACACAGCAGCAGCTCTGGCTAGGTCTCCAAGCCTAATTCTTAGGTTTTGTTGAGTACCTGGGGTTGAGGGCTCTTCTTGAGCAAGTGCAAACCTGGTGGTGCCAGGTCCCTCCTTTTCTCCCCCCTCCCGCTGGCTCTGTAAAAAAAAAAAAAAATTTTGAACATCCTTTAAGGGCGTTTATTTCAATGTTTATATCAGTGTTTATTGCAGCTGCTCACTGGGACACCAGTTCGTTACAGCTCGGAGCGAGAAGCAAGTAATTTTTACCTTTTGTAGCGGGCAGGGGGTTCCTCGATCGGTCTCCACGTGGCTTATGGCGTCGGAGGGCGAGGGCGCGAAGAATTGCTCCCCGGACCGCGTGTGCGCGTCTAGCGGGGATGCAGGGGTTTCAAGGCCTGAATCGCCTTTTTTGGGCGTCAGTTTGGAGTCCGGTCAGTGTCCCGGTTCTTCCTCCGGTGCGGCGGTTTTTCCCGCCATAAACGCCCATCCCCCGTTGCTGGCCCCCCCCCCCCCCCTATTTTGGCCGGCCACTCTGCTCGGGCGGCTTCTTCTTGGGCCGCCCTCGAGGTGGGAGACGTTAATGCTATGGTCGCCCTTGATTCGGGCGACGGCAAGAAAGCGGCAAAAGTTAAGCGCCGTTTTTCCTGCGCGGCTCCTTCTCGGAGTTTCACGCCAGACGCCATTTTGGATGCGCAGCATGTTTCTCCCCCGCTCTTGCGAGCGCCGGTTGAGGGTGCGTCTAGGGCCGTGGCCCAGGCTGCAGAAGTGCACAGTCTGGGGGGTTTCTCCCCTGAGTTCATTTTGCTGCTGCATCAGACTTTTCTTATGCAAAACGCTGCCCCTGCTCCCCTGTCCGATAAAGGGGTTGAGGCCTCCGGAAGCAAATGCCTTCGGGTGGATTTCCAGGCCCTAGAGGACTCTGTCTCCTCTGATGTAGATGAGGGCAGCGTATCTGAGTTCTCCCAATGGTCCTTTGGGGATTCCTTGGAGGAGACAGATTCCTGCTCGGATGGAGCGGATGACCCCTCTGCAGCGCGGATCTTTCGCTCAGAGGATTTGCCCAACCTGTTAGTGCAGGCCATGAGCATTTTGAAGATTTCCTCTCCGGAGGACGTCTCTCCCTCAGCCTCTACTGGCTCTGCCATTATGCTGGGGACGAAGCGCCCGCCTAGGACCTTCCACATGCATGAAGCCATGCACACCTTGATTTCATGGGATGTCCCAGAAGCGAGCCTTAAAGTGGCTAGGGCTATGTCCCGCCTCTATCCTCTGCCTGAAGGTGAACGGGAGGCTTTTCTTTGGCCTACCGTGGATTCGTTAATCACTGCGGTGACTAAGAAAATGGCGTTGCCGGTGGAAGGTGGCACGGCCCTAAAGGACACCCAAGGTGGCGGTTTAACTGAGGAGCTCCATCGGGGCTGAAGTGAAATTAGCGCAACAAACCTATCCCCCAAGGCGTGGGACGAATTAAAAGTGAACAAGAAGGTTCCTCTGGGCTATGCCACCCAAGAAAACATTGGAGCGATTCCGATTTACTTCGGACCGGAGCGAGAAAACGAGCGAAGCGAAAGTGGGATCGGAGCTGCGTGGCCTCAAGATGGCAACCGCCCGAGCTTCCCAAGAACAAATGATAAGGAGCAAGGAGCCCCCAGCAGCAGCCAGTATGCTGCACTCCGATGTAGCAGGATTGCTGCAGGACTTGAAATCCGATTTCGCTGGAATAAGGTCAGATGTACAAGCGGCACTCAAGGACATTCGAGCGGAAGTCCATGAACTGGGATCCAGGGTGAGTGAAATGGAGGAAGGAATGTTGTCCCTGCAGTCGGAAATGGATGCGGTGAGACGGAGAGCGACTGAGGAGCAGGGGGGACTGAACCACCTTCGAGACCAAGTTGAGGACCTAGAAAATAGGTCCCGAAGAAATAATTTACATTTTAGAGGCATCCCGGAGCTGGACCTTTTTTCAAATTGTGAAGTTGTTATAAAGGAGTTTTGCCAATATATTCTGGCCAGTGGTTCGGATACCCCCCCACCTGAGATCTGTTTACAAAGAGCACACCGTGCAATGGGACCACGCAGGGAGTAACAACCGCGGGATGTGGTGGTGTGCTTCCGGGACTTCCAAATAAAAGAACAGATTTTGAGGCAAGCCAGGTTGCGTAAGGAATTAATTTGGAAAAATTATAAAATTGAGGTTTTTCAAGACTTGGCCCGTACCACGCTGCTGAAGTGAGGATCTTTCAGAGAGGTCACTGGATTTATGCGCTCCAAGGGAATTAAGTATAGGTGGCTGTTCCCATTTGCCATCTGGCTTACAGTGGATGGAAAATCCCGCAAGGCGGTTACGCCTGAGGAAACATGGTCAGCTCTACGGGCGATGGGATGTCAAGGAGTTCCGGAGCAGCGCCAGGAGCCGCGGACCCACATGTCTCCCAGAAGGGACTCAACTTGGCAAGTGGTGATTGGAAGAGGTTCCAAAAAAGATAAACAGGCTTCTTGAGAACGAAACTAACTGCAAATATCACAGAAGTCTGGGTGATATGACTTTTCTGCATAAGTTCCTGCAGAGCACTTGGTTATATATTGTTAGAAGGATTTTATTGCGAGCTGCTTTGTGAGCGCAAGTGACTTAGCAGTTTAAAGATTAGACTCCTCACAAGGGAGGTTCTGCAATCCTGATTGAAGTTATTCGCTGGTGGTGACGATAACTACTGGAGGAGTAAGTTTGTAAGGTTTGAGTGGAGGCTGGTAAGGAAGCGAGTTGCTGTGTGAGTGAAATGTAACTACTCAGCTTCAAGTTAACGTACTTCCCAAGGGATGGCATGCAGAACTGTTCAAAAATATTTGCTGGTGGTGGATATAACTATTGGCGGAGTAAGTTTACAGAGACCGAGTGTGGAATAGAAAGGAAGAGAATGGTCGTTCTGCTGGATAACAACTGCTAGCCTGTCCAAACATGGAGGAGGCAGTTGGAAGGAGCAAGAGACCTGAGTTGCTAGAAATGAGCAGGACATAATGTAATATGTGGTTGGACTAAGGGAGTTTTGGTGGGAGGTGGGGGGGGGGTGGTTTAATGGGTTTAGGAGGGTAATAGAGGGTGTGGGTGGAGGGGTTTATCGATAAGGGCATATTTGACCACAGCCTTGGGTAATATACGTCTGGTTTCCTACTATGACTGACTTGTTGGTTCAGGGACCAGCAAGGGGTGAAGGGGAAGGGAGGGAGGGTGGAGAGAGGGGCGGGGGGACAGGTAAACGGGAGGGGGGGGGGGGGGGAGAAGACTAGAGTAGGAGAAGGGGGAAGGGGAAGATTAGGGGAAAGATTGGAGATCGGGTCCTGGAATGTGAATGGTCTTAACCACCAGGGGAAACAAAGCCGAGTTTTCAAGGAATTGAATAGTTTGAATTGGGATGTGACAATGCTGCAGGAGACACATCTGAGACCAAGGGACATACACTTGCTGAAGCGCAAACCTTTTAAAGATATATGGGTACATCAGAGCAGGGAGCCACGAAGGGCAGGGGGACTGGCCATATTAGTGCGGCATACCTGTGGGTTGGAAGTAAAGGAAGAATTCCGTGATTCGAGTGGTTGCTGTTTGGGAATCGGGGGGCTCCTACAAGGAAAGGCAGTCACTATTATCAACATCTATGCACCTAATGAGGGTCAGAAGCAATTTTTCGATACACTGAAGGAGGATATCTCTGGTTTCCTGAAGGGTCAAGTGATAATAGGCAGAGATTTTAATATTGCCCCTGATGCGGTTTTGGACCACTCAGCAGGTAGGGGGAGATCTGGGGGATCCGGTCGTAAGGCATTGCTGAAATTTCTGAAAGAATGTGAAGTGGTGGATTGTTGGAGACTACTGCATGGGGTACAAAGAAATTGTACACATTATTCAAATGCTGCACAGTCTTATGAGAGATTAGATAGCATCTGGGCACATCGTATTAGTTGGCCTCAGATAGAAGCAGCCAAGATGTCAGATCTCTGACCATGCCCCTATTTGGATTAGGATCAAGGGCCTGGGGAGTAGACAGAAGGGGGGCAGGTGGAAGCTAAATGAAACGTTACTGGGGGATGAAACGGTGCGAGAGGATATTAGGTGGGAAATACAAGAATTCTACCAGCATAATGACAATGGAGAAGTGAATGATGGGTTTTTATGGGATGCTATGAAAGCAGTGGTGCGAGGGACTCTTGTTAAATGGGGGGCCCGGAAAAAAAGGGAAAGAGGGCAAAATTCTCTAGAGTTGCGTACCCGTTTGGTGCAACGAGAGAAACAACATAAGAGACAACCCACAAAACAGATTGGGGAGGAGCTTAAAGCTGTAAGGGGGGCGTTGACACAACTGCTAATGATAGAGATTGAGTTTTTACAAACTAAACTGAAACAGCGGGTATTTGAATTTGGTAATAAATCAAGTGCTTTTTTAGCACGTAGGTTGAGAGCGAGATGAATTAAAGCTCTTATTCAAAAACTAAAAGATGGGAAAGGTTGGTGGTATTACAGGGATACAGAGATATCAAGCAGCTTTAGGAACTTTTATAAAGAGTTGTATAAGAAGGGGGAGGGTAGGCAATGAGAGGAGATCGGGCAATTTTTAGACCAATTACAGCTACATTGCCTCACTGAGGGAGAGCAGGGACGGCTGGGAGAACCAATTAGCTGGGGGGAAATATATGGGGTGATTAAGAATCTCCAGAATGGGAAGGCCCCAGGCTTAGACGGCTTTACAGCGCGATTTTATAAGTGTTATGCAGAGGAACTTGTTCCTCAACTGATAAGGTTAGGAAATGGAGTGCTAGAGGGAAAGGGGTTTGCGAATTCAATGATGGAGGCAGGAATTTCACTATTGCTTAAGCCAGGGAAGGATCCTACGGTATGTGGTTCTTACAGACCCATTTCCCTTTTAAATGTGGATGTCAAGATCCTGGCCAAAGTGTTGGCCAATAGGTTGGGGAGGGTGTTACCAAAATTGATAGGGGAGGAATAGTCGGGGTTCATCCCGGGTAGACAATTGGGTGATAATATACGCCGCACTTTACATCTACAGTGGGAAGCAGGACAGGGTCTCCCGGGGACCTTATTGTTAGCAGTGGACGCTGAAAAAGCGTTTGACAGGGTGGATTGGGGGTTCTTGAAAGAGGTTATGCAGCGTATGGGGGTAGGGGATAATTTTTGTAGGTGGATAGCAGCTTTATATGAAGCTCCGAAGGCTTGTATACAAGTCAACGGCCATTATACGTCCTTTTTTACAATAGAACGCGGGACCCGGCAGGGTTGCCCCTTGTCACCATTACTATTTGCCATCTATGTTGAGCCACTCGCAGAGATGATACGAAGGCATCCTGAATTCAGAGGAATCATAGTTGGAGGGAGGGAACACCGACTGGCGCTATATGCGGATGATTTGCTGCTTTACGTGACAGACCCAGGGAAAACATTGGAGGTAGTGGTGGAGGTGCTGGGGAAATTTGAACAATATGCTGGGCTACAGATCAATATGGACAAAAGTGAAATATTGGGAATCTCAGTCCCTCGGGGGGAAGAAAATGGGTTGAAACGGAAGTTTGCTTTTAAATGGGCTAAGAATTATATCAGATATCTGGGGGTTCTTCTACCAAGGGATTTGACAAGCATATATGGCCTTAACTACGGGAAAATTGTGGAACGCATTAAAAGTGAACTAGTACGGTGGAAAGGGCTCTGGTTGTCATGGTGGGGTAGGATGGCAGTAATAAGGATGAATATATTACCCAGATTGCTGTTTTTGTTTCAGAGCCTGCCGGTGGCGTTACACAGGAGAGAGCTGCAACAGTTACAGCGCTTAATATTGCAATTTGTTTGGGATGGTAAACACCCCCGGTTAGCAGGGAGGGTGTTATGGGGGGAGGCAGAAAGAGGGGGGAAGAGCAGTTCCGCGGCTGGAATGGTATTATTTGGCAGCTCAGGTTAAGATGATTCTGGAATGGGAGAATAAAAGATTAAAGCTCGTAGGACAGGTGGAACAGTCATACTTCCCACAGAGAAGCTTAAAGTCGATGTTATGGACCACAGAGGGTAGGGGGGACTTGGTGGCAGGAGTGGAAAATCCGTTCCTTAGACACCTTCTGGGTGTATGGGAAGAGTTCCGGAGCAAATGGGGACAGGGAGCCGGGATATCCACTAGGGCAGGAATTCGGTGGGAACCGAAGTTTGGAGCGGGGAAGAATAATCGCACGTTTGTGAGATGGGATCAAGTAGGCATCTCATGTTTTAGGGATCTGTTGCAGGGAGGTCGGTTGAAAAGTTTTGAGGAATTGAAAACACATTATGGGATCCCTGAGGGGGATCAAGTTTCGTATATACAAGTTAGGTTATTTTTGGGAGCAATGGGCTGGAAGGAGGGTAACATACAAGGACAGGAGAGTTTGGAGAATTTATGGGGCATACTACAGAAGATGCCTAAGTCTATATCGGTGATTTACAAATTTATGAGAGGATATGATCCCACCCCCTTTAGTTTCAAAGTGACGTGGGAAAAGGATTTAAATTACCAATTTACGGATCAGGAATGGGAAAAGATATGCAGGGAGGTGCAAAAGGCGTCCATATGTGCTTTAGTACAGGAGAACGCCTATAAGGTACTCTCACGGTGGTATTATACCCCGGAGAGAATTAGACATATGTATCCCAATGCTTCTGACAGGTGCTGGAGATGTGGTAAGGACAAGGGTTCATTTCTACATATATGGTGGTCATGTACAAGATTGAGGCCATTCTGGATAGGGGTAATGAAAGAGATGGTTAAAATGTTTGGGGCTTCCTTGGTATGTAACCCACAGGTATGTTTGCTGGGGCTCCATAATGATAGTGACACATGGGAACGGAACAAAATGCAAAGATGGGGCCTAGCGGCAGCAAAATGCCTCATAGCGCGAAAATGGAAAGATACTAAGCCTCCTTCCATGGGTGAGTGGAAGGGAAAATTAGAACAACTTATAGCTATGGAACGCTTAACTGCATATCGGAGAGATGGGGAGCTGCGGCATAAGAGGGGGTGGACTCGGCTAAGTGATTGGGTAAGGACAATTCAGATAGGATAGGGTGGGGATGAGGGAGGGGGGATGGGATGGGTAGGGGAGGGTAGGAAGGGGAAGTGGTATATATATAAATTCAAGAGGGTTTACAGGGGCAGGCTGTTGAGGGGGGCGTAGTCTCTTACGGCTCTGTATTAGAAATGTGAGCTTTCAGCTTAAAGAGACCAGCTCTGAACTAACGGGGAGACTGAGATGTCGTTCCATCCTTCTTGGTTATAATAGTTGTAAATTTAACTTTTCGAATTGTTGTTGACATTTATAATGCATAACTTGGATGACATTCCAGTCATTATGGTTATACCGGTAATAGTTATTCATTTTTCTTTGCGAACTGTTGTTGAAATTTATACTGCTCTGTTGAATTGCTTTGCTTCTTGAATAAAAACATTTAAAGTGAAAAAAAAATAATGCTTCTTGCTTAGTCCTCTTTTAATCAGAATATAACATATTAGTTTGGTGTTTGCAGTCAAAGCACTTTCCAGGCTCAAACAGTTCATATAACTTTCCTTCTTTTAACACCAAAATAATTCCTCTTCTAATCAGAACACAACCAAAGGAAGACACAGTAGTTCTGTGTTTTGCAGTCAGAGCACTTTCCAGGTTCAAACAGTTTATACAGCTTTCCTTCCTTAATCTTACAGCACAAAGAAACAGTTTCTTTTCACCTTCCCTGTCCTGGGGTTTAAAACCGTGCCGCATTCCTGTCTCTTTCCTGAGGCCAGCACCTGTCCCCTCTTTAACAGAGACCTTCCCCAATGCCTCAGCCTTTCTCCTCCAGCCTTCCACCACCGTCTCAAAGGAGCTGCCACCCACCCACCTACAGTATCTTTTCCTGTTTGAGCCAGAGCAGCAATTTCTATCCTCTCCTCCTCCAGTCCCTCAGCTATCTCCATTTTATCCTCATCACCGGCTTCCTCCTCCCCCACTCTCCCCAGCTGCTCCTCATTACCTTCCTCAGAACCCATCTCCCAATCCTCTATTCCCTCTCCTAGCTTCTGCATAGTTTGGTGGGGAAGAGGGGGGGGGGATTCTGGGAATGGTAGTTCCTACCCTTCTTCTTTATTCCCATTGGCCTTTCTGTCCCAAGGAGCCTAGCTTTCGGAATACTGGGGCCTTGGCATCGAAACCTTCCCTGTCGGGGTTCCCCTGCTCTTTGCGACCCCTGTTCCCGTGACCTCCTTGATCCCGTACCATCTGCCGCCTCACACAGGTAATTGCAAAATTTGTTTAAGGTAATTCCTGAGCAAATTCTCTGGTGACAAAAGCTGGGTTTTTTGGAAAATTCAACAATGTAAGATTCTTTATCCTTGGAGAAATCTCCAAATATTCTACGTGCCTATAAAGGAGCAAATTATCCTTAACTCTTGCAGGTCCTAAAGATTGCATTGAAGAAAGCTGAGAAGTAAAACCATCATGTGTTTCTTCAATCTTTTTAAGTCTACCATCAATCTCTCCCATTTTCTCAACCTTTCCATGTGAAAAGTTAATCTATTCAGTCATGCTCTTTAGCAATAAATGATTATTAGAAAGTAAGGTCCAAATATCTTTTAAAATAGTCTCAGCAGGAGTTGTGGGTGGTTCCCTTCTTCAAATGCCAAGTCAGCTCCCATGTTTATTAATTTATTGGTTTAGAACCCTTTAATGTGTATCAGCAGAGCAGTTTTCATACTAATCAAGGAAGAGAAAGAAACTACAATGTGTTAGATAGAAGCAAAGTACAAAAGAAAAAGATAGGAGCTATATCCAAAAATTGAATGAATGCCTAATACCAGTCTAAAGGAGAAGAATGGGGCTTTGGGGATTTTATAGTCACAAGTTTCGTTCAGCCAAATTAATTGCGTAATGTATTTGCTTTAAAATTTTATGTATATTTAATACAAAGTATTTCTTTTGCCCTTTGTTTAGTGACTATTCTAGTGATTACTCAGACTGGACAGCTGATGCAGGAATAAATCTGCAACCACCAAAGAAAACACCAAAACATAAACACAAAATTAAGAAAGCAGAAAGCAGTTCCGATGATGGAGAAGAAGCTGAAAAGCAGAAGCTGAAGCATATTAAAAAAGAAAGGAAAAAAGGAAATGAAGATAGAAATGGCCCAACAGCGTCACCAAAGAAAAGGAAAGCCAAAGAGAGAAAGCAAAAGGTAAGGCTGTTAGGTAAGGTGTTGTGTACAGAGTTTCTCTATGGATAAGCAGAAAAAATAATCTCATTTGTTGGTAACTTCATGCTGAGAATGGAAGTGCTGCAGCAATGAGTAAAAGTTCTATTGCTAGATCAGTCCAGACCAGTAGATTATATCACCTTACTAGCATATGGAGGAAGAGACTCTAAACTTTCTAGTGATATCATTAATATAAGGAATGGTGCAGCCTAGAATAACTTGGTATTTTGCTGCCTCCAGCAGATAGTGCAGGAGGGCGAAAGTTGGGCCTAGCTTCTTGGGCCTCAGTCTATTGCCTGTGGTCCTGAAGTATTCTGTGGCCACAGCTCCTGAGGATCGGTGCATGGATCTTTCGTGAGTTGAGCTTGCAGGTGTTGGGCCTCTGCCAATAGAGTAAGTGTTGTCCCTTTTATTTTTAATCATCCGCTTCCATTTTTCTCTCCCCCCCCCCCCCCCCCCCCTCACCGAGTCACTCTCTATCAAGTCCTCTCTGCCCCAGAGCTTAGCCTGCTCAGGATGGCAGTGACTCCTAGGGGCCTCTGCCAGTGGGATGAGTGGTGGTTAGTTTTTTGGCCACCTCCCCCCCCCTTCCCTTTCTCTCCCCAGGTCTCACTCAGCCAAGGGAAATAAAAGGATTTCTACCTTAGCTAGGTGTGTGATTTTTTTTTTTTTTTAATTGTTCAGTGCAGATCACAGGGCCAGCCTTGTAGGGGTGGGATAGCATGCTAGAGCTGAAGCAAGGGGGTCCAGGCAAGTCCGAGGATGGTGGGAGTAAAAGCAGGGTGCCAATTCAGGTTACAATGCTGGCAGGAAAGATGTGTGGGGATTGCGAGAGCCAGAATTCTGGCAGCATGGCCAGCTCCTACTACCTACAGTGAGCAGGAAGTTAAGAGACTATGGTTACCCAGTCACTGGAGCAGTGCTTTGGAACCACAGTAGAGGAGCAAACGTTGATGGGAATGACAACCATTTTGCTTCCATGCCTTGCTTGGGTGTTGGGAGCTCAGATGGAGTTTTGTTCTGGTTTGTTCAGGCCCTCTAGTAGGGCATTTGGGTGACTTTGGCAGGTTTCTAGGGATCCTGGAATGGAACCTGAGGTGAGGCAAGGGGCAGGTCCCTTGGAAGTGTCCACAAGGGTCGCAACTGGTGCTTTTCAGGACACTAAGGCATCCCAGGCTCCTCTGCAGATGACAGGGGTGCTATCTTGGCTGTCTTCCTTGGAGGATGTCTGAAAGGCTTTGAAGCAAGGAGAGCTCCCCCTGGGTAGGTCTTTACTGGAACCTGAAGATTCAACCCCAGAAGAAGATGAGGGTGACACCCTTATATTGAGACATCTGGTGACAGCTGCCCTCCCAGACTGACCAGGTGGTCGAGGTGCCCTGAATTTTGGAAGCAGCAGCAGCTCAGAAGGAGGTGTTATATGGGGATCCAGTCCTGGAGGGCATCTGACTGCTATCCAAAGCCTTTCCCCTCCCCAGGGCCCTCTCGCAGATGGTTCTAGTGAGGTAGAAAGCCCTTGATATGGTCCCTTGGGATACTAAGGTATTGGGCTTTTTGTTTCTCCTTCTGTGGTTGGATGAGCAGGCTATCAATATGTTAAGTAAAGAAATAAAATAAATAAGTGGGAGGATCTGTGTAGACTCCTTGGGTTCATGCTTTGATATAGCAGTGACCAAAAAGATCTCCATCCTAGTTCAGTGTAGAGTGAATCTGAAGGAGGTTCCACCATAGGTTGAAAAAACTCCTCAAGCAGAGGTTTTTGGTTCCTCCACATTGGATGTTTAGGTAGCGATATTCGGGAGTATGTGGCAACAGCTGTTCTACATTAGATTCATCAGTTGCTGGTTTTGCCAGAGGTGGTAAGGCTGTAATCAGGAACATTGTTCTTAACAAATGTCCTTTCTGACCTGGTTAGAGTCTGTGCTCTCACAGTAATCTTGGTGGTGAGGGCCCATAGGTGGCTTTGTCTGTGGAACTGGTTGACTGATGCTGTCTCCAAATTATATCTCAGCAAGTTTCCCTTTTGGGGGGGGGGTGGTTGGTGAGGTATTTGGGGAGAACTTGGAGAAACTGGCTATGGATGTGAGTGAAGCCAAACCCCAGTGTATTCTAGTGGACAGGGTTCAATCAGCTAGAGTGTCTGGACCAGGTCTTGCTCCAGGGACTAGAGATGTGTCTGTTCCATCCAGGTGAGTACCGACAAATTTCTGAAAGGTCATCCCTTTATGAGGTGGGAAGAGGACCAGGGACAGCAGCCTCTTTTTCCTCCACTGCCAAGGCTTACCAGTGAAGAGAACATAAGAATAGCCATACTGGGTCAGACCAGTGGTCCATCTAGCCCAGCACCTGTTTCCAAGAGTGGCCAATCCAGGTCACAAGTACCTGGCAGAAACCCAGCAAAATTCCATTACCTGTAAAGGTGGTCCATCTCGGATATGCCCTGAATTGGCGTCAGAAACCTTGAAATTGTCCACCGAGAGCGCAGGTACTTACAGAGGAAACTCTCAGCCCTTCTGAAGGCATATGGAGTTCAGCCTGTTCCACTAGGGGAAGAAGGGTGGGGATTCTATTCCAGGTACTTCCTTGTGTAAAAGAAGACATGGGGGATGTGTCCCATTCTAGACCTAAGGGCCCTGAACAAATTCTCGGTCAAGGAAAAGTTTCCCTGGGCACTTTACTCTCTATGATTTAGGAAAATGATTGGCTATGTTCTCTGGACTTAAAGGATTCTTATACACACATCCCAATACTTCCAGCTTACTGGAAATATCTACGATTTTGGTTGGGTACTCGTCACTTCCAGAACCACGTGTTGCCCTTTGGCCTTGTGTCATCAGGCCTCCTGTCAGCTCCCAGGGTATTTACCAAATGTCTAGCGGTAGTCGTGTCACTACACAGATTGGGAGTCCATGTGTTCCCTTATCTTGACGATTGGCTGGTAAAGAGCACATCAGAGAATGGTGCTCTGGAGTCCATGTGGAGGAATATTCGGGTGCTCGAGGTACTATGTTTCATTTTTGAGCTATCCCATCTCCACCCGGTCCAGCAATTAGAATTCAGTAGAGCCCTGCTCGATCTGCAGAAGGTTCGAGGCTTCCTCCTGGGGCCAAGAGCAGACTCTCTAATCTCACTGTCTTCTCCGGTTTGCACCTCTCAGCAGGTTAGCCTTCCAACGTTCCATAGGTTTCTATGGAACTTTGGAAGGCTAAGTGCTTTGAAAATATGCCTCATGGCGTCCACAGTTTATGTGATGCCTATAACACGTCTTCACATGAGAACTGCCAAATGGACCCTAGCTTCTTAGTGATTTAAAGCCACGGGGTGTCTGGAAGATGTCATCTGAGTATCCCCCGAGCTTGCTCGCTTCCTGAAGTGGTGAATCATTCGATCCAGTATGACCTTAGGACTTCCTTTCCAAATTCCTCAACCACAAAAAGTGCTGACAACGGATACTGATCTGCTTGTTTGGCAGCTCATGTAGATGGGCCTTTACACCCAAGGTCTTGGTCCGCTCAGGAAACAAATCACCAGATCAATCTCCTGGAGCTTCGGGCTATTTGGAACGTTCTAAAGACTTTCAAAGATTGGCTGTCTCACCAAATTGTACTAATTCAAACAGACAGTCAGGTTTCAATGTGTTACACCAACAAGCAGGGGGGCACCAGATCACACCTTCTTTGTTATGAGGCCATTCGCATGTGGCATTGGATTCTCCAACATGGTATGCACCTTTGCGCCACTTACCTGGTGGGCAAAAATAACAACCTGGTCGACAGACTGAGCAGGGTCATGCAACGGCATGAGTGGTCTGTCAACATGGGCGTGGTCCAGGAGATCTTACGAGCGTTGGGCACTCCTTCAGTTGATCTCTTTGCCACTCACATCAATCACAGAATCCCTTGGTTCTGTTCCAGGCTCACAACAGACTAGCGTTGGAGGGTGGCCAATGTAACTCTGCTTTTTAAAAAAATGTTCCAGAGGAGTTCCGGGAAATTATAGACTGGTGAGTCTGACGTCGGTGCTGGGCAAAATGGTAGAGACTATTATAAAGAACAGAATTACAGAGCATATTCAAAAGCATGGATTAATGAGACAAAGTCAATGTGGATTTAGTGAAGGGAAATCTTACCTCACCAATCTACTGCATTTCTTTGAAGGGGTGGATAAATGTGAGCCGGTTGATATTGTGTATCTGGATTTTCAGAAGGTGTTTGACAAAGTACCTCATGAAAGACTCCAGAGGAAATTGGAGAGTCATGGGATAGGAGGTAGTGTTCTATTGTGGATTAAAAACTAGTTAAAAGATAGAAAACAGAGAGTAGGGTTAAATGGTCAGTATTCTCAATAGAGAATGGTAGTTAGTGGGGTTCCCCAGGGGTCTGTGCTGGGACCGCTGCTTTTTAACATATTTATAAATGACCTAGAGATGGGAGTTTCTAGTGAGGTAATTAAATTTGCTGATGACACAAAGTTATTCAAAGTCGTTAAATCGCGGGAGGAGTGTGAAAAATTACAAAATGACCTTGGGAGATTGGGCGTCTAAATGGCAGATGACATTTAATGTGAGCAAGTGCAAAGTGATGCATATGGGAAAGAGGAACCCAAATTATAGCTACGTCATGCAAGGTTCCACGTTAAGAGTCACCAACTAAGAAAGGGCTCTAGGTGTTGTCGTTGATGATATGTTCAAACCTTCTGCTCAGTGTGCTGCTGCGGCTAAGAAAGCAAATAGAATGTTAGGTATTATTAGGAAAGGAATGGAAAACAAAAATTAGGATGTTATAATGCCTTTGTATCAGTCCATGGTGCGACCGCACCTCGAATATTGTGTTCAATTCTGGTCGCCGTATCTCAAAAAGATATAGTGAAATTAGAAAAGGTTTAGAGAAGGGCGACGAAAATGGTAAAGGGGATGGGACGACTTCCCTATGAGGAAAGACTAAAGCAGCTAGGACTCTTCAGCTTGGAGAAAAGGCAGCTGAGGGGAGATATGTTCCGCACACTTGTCCACTGGCTTGTCCTTTCCCACTTGGACTACTGCAGCGGAATTTACGCGGGCTGCCAGGCCTCTCTGTTGAAAAAGTTCCAAATAGTTCAGAACACTGCTGCGAGACTCATCCTGAGAGAGCAACGCTTTGCACTTGCCGAACCCTTACGGTTCAAATTACACTGGCTGCCTGTTCAGGAGCGCATTGCCTTTAAACTCTGCTCCTTGACCCATAAAATTATCTATGGGTTTGCCCTGGAGTGTATGCACCCCTTGATCGACCTCCCGCCCAGGAATGCCAACCCAGCTGCTCGTTCCTTCCTCCACCTTCACTTCCCAAACTGTAAGGGTGTCAAGTACAAGAGGATCTTCGCCTCATCTTTCCGCTATTGGAGTCCTAAGCACTGGAATTCTCTCCCGCAACACCTTAAAACTCAAGCGGATTACGCCCTCTTCAAGAAGTTGTTGAAGACCTACTTCTTTGCCAAGACCTACTCCTCACTTTATACCGCTGCTTGATGCACCCTCCCTGGCTCCTACCCTGCTAGTTCACCCTGTTAGATGCTTCTCCCCCTGCATACTCCTTGTATATTCTTGTAAGTTTTCCTATTCTGTATTTTATTTAATGTTTGTAAGCCACATTGTGCCTGCATGAGTGGGATATAAGTGAACAATAAATAAATATGATAGAGGTCTATAAAATAATGAGTGGAGTGGAACGGGTATATGTGAAGCGTCTGTTTACGCTTTCCAAAAATACTTGGACTAGGGGGCATGTGATGAAACTACAATGTAGTAAATTTAAAACTAATCGGAGAAAATCTTTCTTCACTCAACGTGTAATTAAACTCTGGAATTCGTTGCCAGAGAATGTGGTAAAGGCGGTTAGCTTAGCGGAGTTTATAAAAGGTTTGGACGGCTTCCTAAAGAAAAAGTCCATAGACCATTATTAAATGGACTAGGGGAAAATCCACTAGTTCTGGGATAAGCAGTATAGAAGGTTTTGTACTTTTTTGGGATGTTGCCAGGGATTTGGATTGGCCACTGTTGGAAACAGGATGCTGGGCTTGATGGACCTTTGGTCTTTCCCAGTATGACAATATTTATGTACATATGAGAGTTACATGATCTTTTTTCATAGTCTCACACAGCTTTGCAAACATGCAAGTCTTAAGAGGATGCAACTTTATAAAACTGACCATGCTCACTGGGACATCCAAGACTTGTTTTAAATTTTCCCCAGTACTTTTTGAAATAAGAATTTCCCAGTGGAGGAAGTAATGAGTCATTATTACATCAGGTTTTTTTTTGTTTGACAAGCGTAATACACCCCTTTATAGAACGAGTCATTGAAGGGGCATCTTAGGTTCAAATTACAACACACTGGCTCCATGACAAACAATTGGATTCTAAATTAGAGGACGAGATTTCGAAAATATCTTGGCTCCTGATTGTTTCTTTGTAGTATAAAAAATTCGCCGTTATTTTACTGTTGTTTTCAAAATGTACAAATGGTAAAAGCTGAGCTTTCCTTGTTGTCTTTTGATGACACAACTTGTAGGGCAAAGGAGGTGTGTTTTTAGCATTTCTGACCGGATATCTTCAATGCTGTGTGACGTGTCACTTATATACCTTTTCATAGTATTACTTTCCTTTTTTACTTTCAGCTTCTTTACCTATCATGGTTTTTCCTAATATTTTTCAAGCAAGCATTATCAGGCTTTCAGTGGTACTGTGGATTCTCATTTGTTCTGCAATTAGCTCAGCTACTAGATAGCTTGGTTCTTGAGCCTTTTCAAGGATTGTAGAACATACCTTCTTTACAAAATGTTGCCATTGTCTGTCTTTTGTTTTTACAAGTGTTTCAAAGTAACAAACTGGTTTCTCTAACAAGTAGCAATGCTTAGAACTGAAGTGACAATTCAACTTGGCTAGGTCCATACATTTGTTACTGAGATTTTTCCCCACAAACACTACACAACAGAAGAGAACAGTCTTGTTCCCCAGTCCATGTAAAACCCATGGCTATGTAACTTTCATTGTAAAGATGATGCTTTTGAGTAGCACTCACCTCTCTCCTCACGTTGCTCGTATTTGGTTCTGGTACATATTTACCTTAACAACATAAGAACATTGCTTCACTGACATTCTTTCTTTTGAAAACCTTCTCTATCATATGCAGAAAAAGGCATTAATATGCAGGCATGTGTCCTGCATGAGGGTAGAAAGTGGTTCCTGCAGTGCAGATGAAGGCTAACCAAAGAACGGCATTGTTTGCACATAGCTTGATAGAGGCACTGTTTGTTTTTTTGTTGTTTTTTTTTAAATACATTTTTAACATATTTGCAAGATTACTCTTGAACCAATAACATAGAAAGTAATTTAAACAAAAAGAAGAAATACTGTCTAAACAGAAAAATACTGTCTTCCTTAGAGCACAGTAAGAAAGGTGGTGGTGGTGGTGGGGGGGGGGGGGGGAGTTGAAACTAAGAAATCACAGGAGATCCTACTACTACTACTTATCATTTCTATAGCGCTACTAGACGTACGTAGCACTGCACACTTGAACATGAAGAGACAGTCCCTGCTTGACAGAGCTTACAATCTAATTAGGACAGACAAACAGGACAAATAAGAGATAAGGGAATATTAAAGTGAGGATGATAAAATAAGGGTTCTGAACAAGTGAATAAGGGTTAGGAATTAAAAGCGGCATCAAAAAGGTGGGCTTTTAGTTTAAATTTGAAGACGGCCAGAGATGGAGCTTAACGTACCGGCTCAGGAAGTCTATTCCAGGCATATGGTGCAGCAAGATAAAAGGAACGGAGTCTGGAGTTAGCAGTGAAGGAGAAGGGTGCAGGTAAGAGAGATTTACCCAGTGACCAGAGTTCCCGGGGAGGAGTTTAGGGAGAGGTGAGAGTGGAGAGGTACTGAGGAGCTGCAGAGTGAATTTCACTTATAAGTCAATAAGAGGAGTTTGAACTGTATGCGGAAATGGATAGGGAGCCAGTGAAGTGACTTGAGGAGAGAGCTAATATGAGCATAGCGACATTGGTGGATTATTAGTCGTGCAGCAGAATTTTGAACAGATTGAAGAGGAGAGAGATAGCTAAGTGGGAGACCTGTGAGAAGCAAGTCGCAATAGTCTAAGCGAGAGGTGATAAGAGTGTGGATGAGGGTTCTGGTAGTGTGCTCAGAAAGGAAAGGGCGAATTTTGGTGATATTATAGAGAAAGAAACGACAGGTTTTAGCAGTCTGCTGAATATGTGCAGAGAAGGAGAGGGAGGAGTGGAAGATGACCCCAAGGTTACGAGCTGATGAGACAGGAAGGATGAGAGTGTTATCCACAGAAATAGAGAATGGGGGAGGAGGAGAGGTTGGTTTAGGGGGAAAGATAAGAAGCTCAGTCTTGATCATGTTTAATTTCAGATGGCGCTGAGACATCCAGGCAGCAATGTCAGACTGGCAGGCTGATATTTTTGGCCTGGATTCCTGCTGAGATTTCTGGTGTGGAGAGGTAGATCTGGGAGTCGTCAGTGTAAAGATGATACTGAAAACCATGGGATGAGATCAGAGTACCAAGGGAAGAAGTATAGATGGAGAAAAGAAGAGGTCCCAGGACAGATCCCTGAGGTTTACCAACTGACAGTGGGATAGAAGTAGAGGAGGATCTACCAGAGTATATGCTAAAAGTACGCTGGGAGTGATAAGAAAACCAGGCAAGAACAGAGCCCTGAAATCCAAGTGAGAACAGCGTATCAAGGAGTAGGCTGTGATCAACAGTGTCAAAGGCAGAAGATAGATCGAGAAGGATCTGGCCAGGAACAGATCATTGGAGACTTTAGCAAGCGCTGTTTCGGTTAAATGAAGGGGGCAAAAGCCAGATTGAAGTGGATCAAAAATAGGTTGAGATGAAAGAAAGTCAAGGCAATGATGGTGAACAGCACTTTCAAGTATCTTGGATAGGAAAGGGAGGAGGGAGATGGGGCGATAGTTGGAAGGACAGGTAGGGTCCAATGAAGGTTTAAGGAGTGGTGCGACTACGGCATGTTTGAAGGCATCAGGAACAGTTGCAGTGGACAGTGAAAGATTGAGGATATGACAGATAAAAGGGATGACAGTAGGAAAGAGAGTGTTAAGTAGATGGGTGGGAATAGGATCAGAGGTAGTTAGTTTCGAGGAGGAAAGAAGTTGTGAAGTTTCCTCTTCAGTGATTTCAGAAAAGGAAGAAAAAGAGGCAGGGGTTGGAGGGTTGAGAGAATGGACTAAGAGGTAGATGTGATCTGGTTGAGAATTCAAGTTTAATTTTGTGAACCTTATGAAAGTACTCAGCCAGAGTCTGGGGAGAAAGTGAAGGGGGCGTTGGAGGTGAAGATCCAATAAGAAGAAAAAAAATAAGGCTTAATAATCACATATTCTGTCAATATTCCAATTGTCTAACAAGATCGCAAAAACTCTACATCCTACATGAGCTTTTTCAAATCTGGAAAGGCACGTAATTGGTCAGGAGAAAAAAAGACATATTTAGTCTCCCCCTAATCTTAGAAGAGTAAGCCAACAGAAATGTGGCACCAAGATTCCTTGTTTCCTGCCTCATAGGTAAAAAAGCCTTAACATCTATCTTGTGTGCCCTTTGTAACATCAGGATATATCCAGACTTTTTGTCCACCAAACAAATCCTGTAAATATTTAAAGTAAAATCTTAAAACAGCATTCATGTCCTGCTCAGAAACAAATGAAACTAATAAAGTGGCCATTTGACTAGCCTGAATTATAGAATCTTCCAAAATAGCAGATATTTTCTCCACATCTAGTTGAACCTCTTGACCCAAACCTTCTTTTATCTCCCCTTGGGTTTATTTTGAAGAAACAGATAAATAGTAAATCTTGTGTAATGGAGGAATAGTATCAAGAGATAATTTTAAAACTTCATTCATATATCTTTTAAACAGGTCCAATGGTGGTATACCAAGGGTCCTCAGGAAATTCAAAACACGAGGATTGAGTCTCCTATTAAAGTTTTCTATCTATTCAGTTCTTCTATGCAGGGCCAGTTTATCAAGAGCAACAGTATTTTTAAAATCCTGAAGATCTCTCATTTTCTTGAACTTGCTCTAGCTGATTAGAAAAATTGAGCTTAACTGTATCCACCAGTCTAGCAAACTGGTTGACTGTATCCACAAGAGCTGTTAACCTCAACAGTAGATCGGATGACTGTATTGTCGAGCTTTTGCAATGTTTTCTAGATGGAATTGAGGGTAACGGCCGTGGGAACTTCAGAAAAACTTCCACACTGATCTCTATTCAGGTCTGAACCCTCAGAAGATCCCAACAGACGCAGCAATTTTGGCAGCATCAGGATCTCCACCCAACTCCAACAGGCTTGCGGGGCAGATAGAGGCCCTTTTAATTTCCTACTGACCCATAGTTCTAAAACTGGGTAAAAATGCAAGAGGGTTGCAGGTTAAGGCGTTGTACCTAAAATAGCAGTTTGTGGCTAAGTAAGAAAAGGCAGCACTTCAGATATTATGTTGGGGCCCAGAACAGCAATACACCTGTACACTTTTATAATGACCAACAGAAAAAAAATGTGTTGACTCAATAGCTGCTAGTACTTTGGGGATGTATTTATTTTAGAAATTTAAACCTGTACGTTCTCTAGAACCATGACTTCTGCCTTAGAAAAGTAACAAAGAAAATGACAACATAGATCTGGCTGAAGAAGGTCAATCAATGGGACACTGTGTTATCAGGCTACAAATTGTATTGCAATGATAGAGTGGATCAGATTGGAGGAGAGTTGGGCTGTATTTTAAAGAGGGAATTGAGTCAAACAAAATAAACATTCTGTATGAAACGGCAACATAGAATCGTTATGGATAGAAATTCCATGTGGGAAGGGAAAGAGTATACTGATAGGGCTATAATACCGTTCACTAGGGCAAAATGAACAGACAGATGAAGAAATGTTAACAGAAATTAGGAAAGCTGGCAAATTGGGCAGCAGTGTAATGGTGATTTCAGTTACAGTAATATTGACTGAATAAATATCACATCAGGGAGTACAAGGGATGTAATATTTCTAGATGTAATAAATGACTGCTTCTTAGAGCAACTGGTCCAGGAACCTACAAGAGGGAGAGCTTGTCCTTAGTGGAATGCAGGGCTTAGTACAAGAGGTATTGATGGGTCTACTGGGAAACAGTGATCATTACATGATCAAATTTGAGCTAATATCTGGAGTGAAGTCACTAAGGAAATCTACTATAGCAGCATTTAATTTTCAAAAGAGCAACTATGATGAGATGAGGAAAATGGTTAAAAAGAAGTTAAAAGGATCAGCCATGAATGTTAGGACTTCAAATCAGGCATGGTCATTGCTTAAAAATAAGCTATAAGTTTTTTTGCTCAATAAATTGAGAGAGTTATCATTATCTATACCTTTAAAGCTTTTAACAAAAGCCTCAACTACCCCAGAAAAGTCGTAGACTTTTAACTATAAATAACCCATAAGGGTTTTCTCTCATTGGCTTGATTATTTAAATAGTGCAAAAACTGCAGTGGGAACAACTCTATCTAGAGAAAAAAAGCACTGCAAAAAAAAAAAAAATCACTATACCTCAAGAAATGAATAACATTTAGCTTTGACTCTACTCAATTTACTATCATAAATATCTTCGTTCCAAGGAATAGGGCATAGCCTACCTGAAATAGTTCCAGTTATCAATAAATGTCAGTATCCACTGTCCCGTATAATGAAGAATCAGCCATCAGCTCAAGAAAGGCAGACCAATTCTCACCCAAATTCCGGATCTCAACAAGGGCCCCCTTGTTTGGTGGAGCTGCGTCAGGAGGAGGAACTTTCAAAGAATGTTTGAGGGTACAAGATGGCACTAAACAGTTTTAAAATGCAAGTGCATGAACTTGTATTTCTTAAAATTAAAATTTTGTTGCCACTTATCGGACAATTCTTCAAGCTTTGCTAAAACTTTCCTCATTCTATCCACACCCTCTAGGGTGTTCACCTCTATTACAGAGTTTGGTATCATCAGCAAAGAGACAAACCTTACCAGACAGTTCCCAAGGACCAATCCCTGTGGTACACCACTGATAATATTCCTTTCCTCAGTGTCAGCTCCATTTACCACTACCCTCTGTTTCCTCCCATTTAACCAGTTTTTTAAAACCAGTCAGCCACTTTAGGTCCCATACCAAGAGTACTCAATGTATTAATCAGTCGCTTGTAAGGAATTGTGTCAAAGGCTTTGCTAAAATCCATGTACACCACATCTAGCGCCCCTTCCATGTCCAAATGTTTGGTCACACACTCAAAAAAATCAATCACATTCGTCTGACATGACCTGCCTCGGGTCCTGCATGTCCATTCAGTTCGAGAAACATCATAGTCCTCCACTTTTGAATTGTTCCCATTAGTTTACTCACCACTGAGGTCAGTCTGACAGGTCCGTAATTCCCATCCACCCTTCTCCAGTTCTCCAGGACCACTCCTGACTCCAAGGAAGCATTGAAGGGATCAGATAGCGGAGCCACCAGGACATCTCCTAGTTTCTTGAGCACCCTTGAATGTATCCCATCAGCCAGCTCCTCACAAATACAGTGTTCTGAGAATCAGTCGAGGTCTTCCATACATCCATCCCCATTAGCATTTGTTTTCTGCGGTCCTACCCCCAGCCTTTCATCCGTTAACATAGAACAGAAGTAATTGTTAAGCAGTTCAGCTTTATCCTTGTTGGATTCTACATATTCCTCCCCCTCAACTTTGAGCCTCGCAATGCTATTATGGCACTTCTTCCTATCAATTTGTTATGATTCTGCCGGCTTGGCTGCCAGGGTTTGTGCTGATGTCTGTGAGTCTACTTAAGCCTGCGTGTTACTCCCTGCCTTGCTTTGGTGTTACTTACACTCTTGTGGTGACTTGAAAGCCGCAGTTCTTGGTCAGAACGTGCTCTGTGCTCTGACTGTGATCTGAGTTCCCTGTTCAGGGATTTCTTTCCTTCCTTTTCCTTTGTTTGTGTTCGCTGGGGGCTGTGTGTGTGTATGATTAGTTCTCTTGCCTCCAGCTGGGCTTCTCTTCGCTGGCAGCAGCTCTCTGTGGGAAGCCAGCTGCTTGTTCCTCAGTTGGGGGCTGGGCTTTATTCTGCTCTAGTCTCAGCTAGGCTGCTTGTCTGGTAGTATCCTCTCCAGTTGTTTGTTTACTCTAGGATTTCTCTTCCCAGGGTCCCGGCCTGTTGGCTCAGTGAGTTTAACCCTTTGTGTACTGTGTGTTTTGTGTCCCTGCCTCTGACAGTGTGTTTGTTCTATCGGCCCTGCTTCCCCTCGGGAAGCATTCTCTCTGTTTGGTTGTTGATTTAGGGAGCTCTCTCTCTCTCTCTCCGGTGTGCCTGCTGGCTCTACAAGCTTAACCCTTTGTGTTCTGGTTGCCTCTGTCTGCTGTGGGTTTGGGGCAAAGGCTTTCTGCCTTCCTTTTGTGTCTGGTTCCTCTGGCTTCTGCCTGGGGCTTCCTAACCCTTTTGGGGGTTGCTGTGTTAGTTTCCCTGCCCTGTGCTAGTCCCTGGGGTGGGTGTGGCCCGCTCTGGTTCTTTTGTTTCTCTCTCTGCCCTATCGCTGGTGTTCAGTGCGTATCTGACATTTTGGGGTCCCGGGGGCCCTCTGGGTTCTTTCACCCCCCCCCCCCCCTGTGTGTGTATGGGTTCCTGTTCGGCCGTGAGGCCCGCACGAGTGGCTCTGTGTGTGTGGGTTCCGGTTCGGCTGCGAGGCCCGCCTGTTTGCCTATTTCCCTTCTTCCTGAGGGACTGCGGGGAGGGGTAGCTTAGGGGTATTGTGTAGCTGGGGTGTGTGGTGGTGGGTCGGTCTCCCCTTGGCCTGGGTCGGCGCCCCGCTGGCCTCGGCTAGGGCTCATGACCAACCCAACGGATTACACAATTACATATTTGAAAAACATCATCTCCCTCAATTTTACTGTATTGGCTATCTTCCATTTCCCTCTTCGCTTCCCTGACAGCTTTTCCAGCATCTCTTAGCTTTTCTAGGTATTTTCGCCTGTCTTCCTCTTTCTGAGTCATCTTGTATGAAGGCTAACCTTTTTTTCCCATATCTTTTCAGCAACTACATTTGAGAACCAGAGCAGTCTTCTTTTTCAAATACTTTTATGTAATTTTCTAACATAAAGGTTTATTGCCTTTAAAATGACTCCTTTCAGTTTTGCCCACTGCTGATCTACTTCCTTCAGCTGTTCCCATTTATCTAACTTTCTTGAGAAATTCCCCCATCTCAGCAAAGTTAGTTCTTTTGAAATCTAGGACCTTTAATCTTGAAAAAGCCCTCTCCTCCTTTGTGGCAATATTGAACCACACCATTCGGTGATCACTAGATTCCAAATGATCTCCCACCATAACATCATACACATTGTCCCTGTTTGTAAGCACTAGGTTTAGAATAGCTCCATCCCACATCGGTTCCGTTACCCACTACTGAAGCAATTCTTCCTGTAGAGAATCCAATATCCCTTTGCTTCTAGTTGACTCCACAGCATGGACACTTCAGTTGATGTCTGACATATTAAAATTACCCATCAATAGTACTTCCCCTTTCCTGGCTATCTTGTAGATGTCTTCAATTAAGTCTCCGTCCAGTTCTTCTGACTGTGAATGTGACCTTTATATTACATCAATGTAAATATATTTTCCTTTTCGTCTCATTAGTTTAACATTTTAACAGGGTGGATTAGGATTCCTTGGGGTAGTAGAAATCAGCTATTGTTGGGGTTGGGGAAGGGTAGAAGGGTGGTGGTGAGGAGGGTTATTATAGCTGCTCACTGTTGTTGTTTTCTATTTATAATTTGTACACAACAACAACACTTCTTTCTTACCCCATATATCCTGCAGTTCTGTCAATTTAATATTATTCTTAACATATAATGCCACTCCACCCTTTTTTCCTACCCTGTCTTTCCCGAATAGATTATAGCCAGGTATAACTAAATCTCAGTCCTGGCACTCGGTGAACCATGTCTCTGTAACTGCCGCTAAATCCAGGTTTGCTTCTATCTTTGCAGCCTCTACATCTGAACTAGAGAATGACATGTGGACAAAGTTTGTTCCCACCCCATCTCCGTGGGTTCTGTCTCCTTCCCCGTCCCATCCTCGCAGGCCCTGTCTCCGTCCCCACAAGTTCTGTCCCTGCCCCGTCCTCACTCCGTCCTCATCTGCAAAAGCCTCGAACAAAATTATGATTTTATATTTAAAAGGAACAATATGCTGTGCAACTATTGTGTACAAATTATAAATAGAAAACAACAACAACAGTGAGCAGCTATAATAACCCTCCTCACCACCACCCTCTACCCTTCCCCAACCCGAACAATAGCTGATTTCTACTACCCCCAAGGAATCCTAATCCACCCTGTTAAAATGTGCAGGTGTACAAAATACAACCCGTTCTGTATGCCCTAGAGGTGAGAAATATGCCCTATGAAGCACTGTCTAGCTCTCCTGTCTTCCACAATCCTTCCTTCAATAGGATCTGGACCAGTGTTCGCTCTTGCAATCTATTAGCATTTGACAATGAGAATTAAGTTTGCCCCTGGTGCAGGCACTCATTGGTGCAGAAACACAGCTGTGGTAGGTCCTCCTTCAGATGTTCTTGATGCTAGTAATAGAGTCATCTGGTTTCCTTATTGTACTGTGTGCTCAGCCTAATTAAAAAACATGCAAATACAAGGCTCTATATAGGCCTCAAACTACTACCACTTCTTCCTCTACTAAAAGATTTCCAGGAGAATATCAACGTTCCAACTAGTATATATCTAAGCATCATTGCACCCCTACTCTTCCTCCTCCCCAACAGACCACACTCCAATGCTCGCGTCCAAGACAGCAGCCGGAACAAAAAATCCCAAACTCCTTCTCAATCTAAACAACAACCTAATTTTTGATTCCTTCCTAGAGAGCATTGCCACTGTTCAGTTGTCCATTCCAAGTGACTTGCACAGAGACTCATTCTCTTCCAACAGCAATTACCTCTCATATCCACTGATCAATGGGTCGTACCTACCATTCAACACGGCTGCGCTCTGAGTTGACAAAAAAGAACCCTCATCATCCACCAAGAGAGTCTCATTTCAACTCCCTCCAAATCTGATTACTTCAAGAGGAGCCCTCATCCCTCTTTCAGCAGAATGCATTAGAACCAGCTCCTCCACTGGACAGGGCTCGAGGGTTCTACTCAAGTATTTTCTCATTTTGAAAAAGACAGGAGGAATAAGTCCAATTTTCGATCTACGAGACCTGAAGAAGTTTCACATGGTATCTCTGGTGTTACTACTTCTTATGATACAACTCAACGATTGGCTTTGCTCTCTAGATATCAATCAAGCATATACCCACATATCTATTCTCCCTGCTCACAGAAAGTTCCTCCACTTCTGCTGTGGAGCCCTACAATATCAGTACAAGGTCTTACCGTTTGGCTTGTCCTCAGCTCCTCTAGTCTTCACAAAGTGTCAAGAAGTTGTAGCTGCAATACTCCACAGGTGGGACATCCGTATCCTCCGCTACCTGGACGATTAGATAATCAGAGCATCATCTCGGGAGGCCACCATCGCTTCCATACAGCCCGCCATACAACTCCTAGAACTCCTTGGATTTGTCATCAAGTACCCCAAATCACATCTTTGACCGGTACAGACCTTAGAGTTCATAGGAGCTCTCCTCGACCCAACTCAAGGTGAACCATTCCTTCCTCAACTGAGGACTAACAATATATTACACCTCGCTACTCAGGTATCTAAGTTGACTCGTGCATCTGCTCATCAGATGCTCTGCCTTCTCGTTCACATAGCTTCAACAGTCCATGTTGACTCCTTTACCAGCTGCTCCATAAAGCAGTCTTTGATTTCATCAAGGAATTTTACCTCCCTAGCATGCCCTGATGTTAAATTTACCCAGTCAGTATCGGGGTAACTGAAATCACCCATTATTATTGTGTTCCCCAGTTTGGTAGTCTCCCTAATTTCTGATAACATTACTACATCTGCCTGTTCATTCTGGCCACGTGGGTAGTAGTACACTCCTATCCTTTTTCCCCTTTACACAAGAAGTTTCAATCATAGCGATTCCAAGATGTGTTTTGTTTCCTGCAGAATTGTTAGTCTATTCGAATCAAGGCCCTCCCTAACATACAGTGCTACTCCTCCACCGATTTGATCCACCCTATCACTGCGATATAATTTTTCGCCAAGGACAAGCAGGCTGTATTATATTCACAAGTGGGTCAGCGATTCGCGCTGGCCCGGGAACCAGCCTTTAGTACAGCAAAAAAGTTAGCTGGAGCCATCCAGAGCACCACTCACCCGATTGTGCATGCACCGAGTGCTTGCCCACCGCTCAGCCATGCTCCTCTTTTTTCCACGTGAGGAGCGGCAGCTAATTTACCTGGCTCTGCTTTGTTGCCCAGGAGAGCCTCAGTTCCTTTTTCACTTTTTTTCTCTTTTTTTTTTTTTTCTTTATTTTCTTCTTTATTTTCCTTGTGGATCTTAGTTTTTTGGCCCCATGTATAAGTTTTTTTTTTTTTTTTTTTAAATTTCAGTCGCGGCCGTTCTTAGGCCTGCTCGGCCGGGGTTTTTTCCCTTTGTTTTTGGTGCACTTTTTTCGGCACCATCGAGTCTTTTGATTTAGCTAGGGCAGTCTTCCCTTCCATGTCATTGAATACTCCCAGTGGCTTCAAACGGTATTCTCAGTGTAACTGGACCATCTCATCTACTGATACTCATTCCTGATGTATTCAGTGCCTTGGGCCTGACCTTAGCCTGTCCTGTTGTGCCCTTTGTCTTTGTATGAAGAAAAGGACTCAACTGGCTCGAGAAGCCCAGAGAGAAAACTTTTTGGGACTCAGTCCATTCCTTCAACGTTGGCATCGACGTCGGGAGTGGAGATAAGCATAGCTGCTGAGAGACTACGACACACTGGGCACAGCGAGGTATCGAGTGGGTCTCCACCTGCCTCAAGGCCTCCTGCTATGCATTTCCCTTGGGGCCGTCGATTGTCTGACGTGACCCCGAGGCGGCGTGGGGATTCGACGTCATCCTCGTCTCTACCAAGGAGCCTCGGTAAGGTGCATCGAGCGAAGGCGAAAAAGCACTGACACTGATATCCCTCAATGCAGGGTGCAGAGAGCTCTGGGGCGCAGAGGGACTCGGCACCTGAGAAGCATCAATATCGGGAGGACCGCTCACATTCCATACAAGAGGTGCTGGCTTGTCGGTCTCGCAGCAGCCCGGTTCCTGCTCCCGAGCCCCAGGCAGCTCTGTCATCCACTGCTCCACCGGCCCTGCAGCCTCTTCTGATGGCAGCTCTCAATGAGCGCATTCGGGCCTTACTTCCAGAACTTCTGGAAGGACTGCTGCCTCAATCTGCATCAGGGGTGCTTGCACCTACCTTGCCGTCTGCTGCAGCTGTCTCTGGCCCTCCACCTGTGGTAAGATCCCCGAACTCTGTGCCATTTGTGGCTCCAGTATTGGCTGCCACCCAGGTTGATTTTCCCATCGACGTCAGTGGAGGAAGCTTCGCTGCAGTCTGTGCAGGAGAGTCAGTTCCTCGACATCGCCATCGAGACCACGGGTCTTCGGCATCAAGGCGGGTCCGGTCTTGGAAATCACTGAGGGAAGTGCTCTCCAATACTGAGGAGGAACTTTTGTAGGAGTCAAGAGGAAGATCCCAGGTACTTTTCCTCAGATGAGTCCTTTCGGATTCCCTCTGATCCTTCCCCTCCACCTGAAAGGAGACTGTCTCCTCCTGAGAGCCTTTCTGTCTCATCTTTTGTACGGGAGTTGGCTCAGGCCATTTCATTCCCCGTAGACATGGAGGATGAGCTCAGGGCTGAGATGCTCAAGGTCCTGAACTACACCTTTCCACCCAATGAGGCAGTGACAGCTCCTTTACATAAGGTACTCAGGGAAGTCCTTATGTGAAATTGGGCATCCCCTTTGTCTTGTCCCATGATCCCTAAGAAGACAGATTCCCAGTATCAGATCCACATTGAGCCTGGGTTGATGAGGTCTCGGTTACCCCATAACTCCATGGTGGTGGACTCCGTCCTCAAAAGAGCCAAGAGTTCTAGGGACTATTCTTCGGTGTCCCCAGGCAGAGAAGCTAGGACTTTGGACTCTTTTGGGAGGAAATGTATCAGGCCTCTATGCTCACTGCCCATATACAATCATACCAGCTCTTCATGAGCATCCACTTGCGGAACTCGGTGCGGCAGCTGTTTAGTTTGGTTGATCCCCTCCTCTGGAGCAGGCCGAACCTTTTCGCCAGCTGGTCAGGCAGCAGAAGTCGTGTCATAAATTTCTGGCCGGGGCATTTACGACACTTTTGATATAGCATCCAGGATCTCTGCTCAAGGTATAGCGATGCACAGATTCTCATGGCTGCGTGTCTCTGACCTGGACCGTTTGGTCCAGCAGAGGATAGCGGATGTTCCTTACTGGGGGGATAACCTTTTCAGAGAAAAGGTAGAAGATCTGGTAGACCAGATCAAGAAGCACAGAGATGCTATGGCTTCTCTCTCCCGCTGGATACCTTCTGCTACCACCTCCACAACTAGGAGGTTTTTTGGTGGGCCTCAGAGTGCTCCCTATTTCTTTTCTAGGCGTAGGTACACTCCAGCATCTTGCCAGCCTACTCAAGCTCAGCCCCAGCGTGCTCGTTCTACAGCGTGCGGCCAAGGCCACTAGTGCTCCCATCAAAAGCAAGGGACGGGCTTTTGACTGGCTCCAGGAAAGCATAGCCAAACTAATAGAGTCCATACTGGATGACTTGCTGGTCAGAGGGAAGTTAATGTTTTTTCACCAAAGGTGGCCTCTATTAACCTCTGACCGGTGGGTTTTTCAAATAGTCCGGTTGGGATACACCCTCAGTCTGGAATCCAAACCTCCAAATTGTCCACCATGAGCTCATTCTTTCAGCTTCCAGCACAAGCAGAGGAACTGTCCGCCCTTTTGAAGGCCCATGCGGTTGAACCTGTTCCACCAGGGAAAGAAGGGCTGGAATTCTACTCCAGGTACTTACTTGTGCAGAAGAAAATGGGGGGATGCGTCCCATCCTAAATCTAAGGGCCCTGAACAAATTGCTGGTTTGAGAAAAGTTCAGGATGGTTTCCCTGGGCACCCTTCATCCCATGATTCAGGAAAATGATTGGCTATGCTCTCTGGACTTGAAAGATGCTTATATGCACATCCCGATACTTCCAGCTCACAGGAAGTATCTTCATTTTCTGCTGGGAATGCAGCACTTCCAGTATAGCGTGCTGCCCGTTGGCCTAGCATCAGCTCCCAGAGTATTTACAAAATGCCTAGCGGTAGTTGCAGCGTCGCTACACAGGCTGGGAGTGCACGTGTTTCCTTATCTCGACGATTGGCTGGTGAAGAGCACCTTGGTGGACGGTGCTTGGTAGTCCATGCGGAATACTATTCACGTGCTCCAACTACTAGGGTTCGTAATAAATTATCCCTAGTCCCATCTCACTCCTGTTCAGAAATTGGAGTCCATTGGAGCATTGCTTGACATGGGAACGGTTCGAGCCTATATTCTCGAGGCGCAGGCAAACAATCTTCTGTCCCTAGTTTCCAAGGTTCGATCGTCACAGCAAGTCACTGCTCGGGAGATGTTGAAACTCTTGGGGCACAAGGCCTTCACAGTTCATGTTACCCCCCATGGCATGTCTGCACATGAGATCTGCTCAATGGACCCTAGCTTCTCAGTGGTATCAGGCCACAGGGAATCTAGAAGACGTCATCCTTCTATCCACCGATTTTCTACATTCTCTTTACTGGTGGACAATTCGATCCAATTTGACCATGGGATGTCCATTCCAAATTCCTCAGCCACAAAAATTTCTGATGACTGATGAATCTCTCTTGGGTTGGGGAGCTCATGTAGATGGGCTTCACACCCATGGGGCCTGGTCCCTCCAGGAAAGAGATCTTCAGATCAACCTTCTGGAGCTCCGAGCGATCTGGAAATGCTCTCCATGTTTTCAGAAATCCGCTGTCCAAATTATCTTGGTTCAAACAGACAATCAGGTTGCAATGTACTACACCAATAAGCAGGGGAGCACTGGATCTCACCCCCTCTGTGTCAGGAGGCCGTCCAGATGTGGCTTTGAGCGCGCTGTCACGGCATATTTCTCCAAGCCACTTATCTGGCAGGCAGAAACAACAGTCTGACCGACAGGCTGAGCAGGGTTATGTTACCGCATGAGTGGTTGCTGAATATGAGCGTGGCCCACGAGATCTTCCAAGTGTGAATCTCTTTGCTACTCAACTAAATCACAATGTCCCTCATTTCTGTTCCAGGCTTCAGGCCCACAGGCAGACTTGCATCAGATGCCTTTCTCCTACATTGGAGAACAGGCCTTGTATGCGTATCCTCCCACACCTCTGGCGGGGAAGACTTCGCTGAAATTCAAGCAACACCGCGGAACCATGATCCTGTTGAGCCGTCTTGGCCGCGTCAGATTTGGTTCCGTCTTCTTCTGGAATTGTCCGAAGAACCGTGGATATTGGAGTGTTTTCCGACCCTCATCACCCGGAACAAGGAGTTGCTTCTACATCCCAACCTCCAGTCTCTGGCTGTCATGGCCTGGATGTTGAGAACTTAGAAGTTGCCTCCTTGGGTCTTTCAGAGGGTGTGTCCCGAGTCTTGCTTGCTTCCAGAAAAGATTCCACGAAAAAGTGTTATTCTTTCAAATGTAGGAGGTTTGCCGTCTGATGTGACAACATGGCCCTAGATCCTATTTCTTGTCCTACACGAACCCTGCTTGAATACCTCTTATCAGAGTCTGGTCTCAAGACCCACGCCGTAAGAGTTCACCTTAGTGCAATTAGTGCTTATCATCAACGTGTAGAGGGTAAGCCCCCTGTCAAACCTCTTCCAGTGTCATGGGATCTCAACGTCGTTCTCACCCAGCTGATGAAAGCTCCTTTTGAGCCACTGAATTCCTGCCATCTGAAGTACTTGACCTGGAAGGTCATTTCTTGTTGGCTGTTACTTCAGCTCGTAGAGTCAGTGAGCTCCAAGCCCTGGTAGTGCATGCGCCTTATATCAAGTTTCATCATAACAGAGTAGTCCTCTGCACTCACCCTAAGTTCCTGCCGAAGGTGGTGTCTGAGTTCCATCTGAACCACTCAGTTGTCTTGCCAATATTTTTTCCCCATCCTCATACCCACCCTTGTGAAGACAAGTTGCACACCTTAGACCCTTGATGGCGAACCTATGACACGCGTGTCAGCACTGACACACGTAGCCATATTTGATGAAACGCGGCCGCTTGCGGCCGCATACAGAGAAGCAGCGGCATTCCCAGGCTTGCTGACGCCTGGGGCGGATCGCCGATGTGCCCCCCCCCCCCGGTGCATGTTTACCTGCTGGGGGGGGGGGGGTGCCGTGCGCGCTCCTATTGGCTCCCTCCGAGTCCTCCGCTCGTTCCCTCCCTTCTGCTCCCTCTGCCCCGGCTCCTGCACGGCCGTTAAGGGATCTTTGACCTCATTTCAGGCCAGCGGAGCAGAGAGCAGCGGAATGCCGTGGGGGACGCATCTCTGGGGGCCCTGTGATCGCCATTCTCTGAGGACAAGCAGGCTGCTTGTTCTCACTGATGGGTGACGTCCACGGCAGTCCCTCCAATTGGAAACTTCACTAGCAAAGGCCTTTGCTAGTCCTCGCGCGCCCATGCGCACCGCGCATGCGCGGCCGTCTTCCCGCCCGAACCGGCTCGTGTTTGTCAGTCTTCTTTTGTCCGCGCTCGGTACGGTCGTATTTGCGCCGTTCGCGCCCCTTAAGTTGACCCTCGCACGTCTTTTGACTCGCTTTAAAAAAAAAAAAAAAAAGGGATTTCAGAGAAGGGCCTTTCGGTCTTTTTCCCTTCCCCGTATTTCTAGTGAGGCCTCAGGTCGAGTTTTTTCTCCCTCTCTTTTTGGTGCCTTACCGCAATTACGAGTTTTGATTTCGCCGGCGTGATTTTTCCGCCCATGTCATCGAAGTCTCCCAGCGGCTTCAAGAAGTGCACCCAGTGCGCCCGGGTAATCTCGCTCACTGATAGGCACGCGTCGTGTTTTCATTGTCTGGGGGCTGGGCACCGCCCGCAGGCCTGTAGTCTTTGCGCCCTTTTACAGAAAAGGACTCAGGTAGCGAGATTGGCCCAGTGGAACGTGTTGTTCTCGGGCTCTTCGTCGGCATCGGCACCGGGAGTATCGAGTGCGTCGACATCGACAGCGTCAAGACCTCCGCCCTCGGCCGCGACTATATCGATTGCATCGAAGCATCGACCCTCTGCATCGTCGGGGCCGAGACATCGGAAGGCTGCGTCGGCGGTACCGGGACCTCCACTAGTGCTGATGTTGGACGGTGGTGCTTCGTCTGGAGTGCAGGTGAGGGCTGTCCATTCCCCTGCTGGTGGCGGTGAGCCTTCGGGTGGGTCTCCCCCTACCCTGAGGGCTCCTGCGGTACAGTCCCCCCGAGACCGACCTTCTTTGGCCTCGGCCCTGAGGAAGCGACGGCTGGATTCTACGTCCTCCTCGTCGGTACCGGGAAGCTCCGGTGACATGCTTCGTTTGAAAAAGTCAAAGAAGCATCGACACCGGTCTCCTTCCCGCGTCGGTACCGAGAGCTCTGGGTCGCCAAGGGAGTCGGCACCCAGTAGGCATCGGCACCGGGAGGACCGCTCACCCTCTGTTCAGGAGGTGTCGATGCGCTCCACCTTGGACAGCCCGGAACAGCCTCTGACTTCGACTCCTGCATCGGCTTCCATGTCTTTCTCCACAGCCACCCTGCACGAGAGTCTCCGGGCTGTTCTCCCAGAGATCCTGGGAGAGCTGTTGCGCCCTTCCCCTCCGGTACCGGGGGTGCTTGCGCCTCCGGTACCGTCGAGTGAGGCGCCGGCTGGCCCCTTGCCCGGGGTGAGGTCTCCGACATCGGTGCCGCTTGCGGTATCGACTGCGGTCGCCTCCCAGGAAGGCTCCCCGACGACGTCGGCGGAGGGAGCTTCGCCGGTGCAGGCGAGGGAGTCTACCTCTCGATGCTCCCACCGTGGCCGTGGCTCCACGGAGTCGAGCAGGGCATGGCTTCAGACACAGGTTCGTGAACTTGTGTCTGATACCGATGGTGAGGCCTCGTGGGAGGAGGAGGAGGAGGACATCAGATATTTCTCTGACGAGGAGTCTGATGGCCTTCCTTCGGATCCCACTCCCTCCCCTGAAAGGCAGCTTTCTCCTCCCGAGAGTCTGTCTTTTGCGGCCTTTGTCCGGGAGATGTCTACGGCCATCCCCTTCCCGGTGGTTGTGGAGGACGTCCCAGGGCTGAAATGTTTGAGCTCTTGGACTATCCTTCTCCACCTAAGGAAGCGTCCACAGTATCCATGCATCATGTCCTAAAAAAGACATTGCTGGCGAACTGGACCAAGCCTTTACGTAATCCCCACATTCCCAAGAAGATCGAGTCCCAGTACCGGATCCATGGGGATCCAGAGCTGATGCGCACTCAGTTGCCTCACGACTCTGGAGTTGTGGATTTGGCCCTAAAGAAGGCTAAGAATTCTAGAGAACATGCTTCGGCGCCCCCGGGCAAAGACTCTAGAACCTTAGACTGCTTTGGGAGGAAGGCCTACCATTCCTCTATGCTCGTGGTCAAAATTCAGTCTTACCAGCTCTACACGAGCATACACATGCGGAACAATGTGCGGCAGTTGGCGGGCTTGGTGGACAAGCTCCCTCCTGAGCAAGCCAAGCCATTTCAGGAGGTGGTCAGGCAGCTGAAGGCGTGCAGAAAATTCCTGGCCAGAGGGGTGTATGACACCTTTGATGTTGCGTCCAGGGCCGCTGCTCAAGGTGTGGTGATGCGCAGACTCTCATGGCTGCGTGCCTCCGACCTGGAGAATAGGATCCAGCAGCGGATTGCGGACTCGCCTTGCCGTGCGGACAATATTTTTGGAGAGAAGGTCGAATAGGTGGTAGAGCAGCTCCACCAGCGGGATACCGCTTTCGACAAGTTCTCCCGCCAGCAGCCTTCAGCTTCTACCTCCACAGGTAGACGTTTTTATGGGGGAAGGAAGACTGTTCCCTACTCTTCTGGTAAGCGTAGGTACAATCCTCCTCCTCGACAGCCTGCAGCCCAGGCTAAGCCCCAGCGCGCTCGCTCTCGTCAGCACCGTGCGCCTCATCAAGGCCCCTCGGCTCCCCAGCAAAAGCAAGGGACGAGCTTTTGACTGGCTCCAGCAGAGCATAGCCGACATCCAAGTGTCAGTGCCGGGCGATCTGCCGGTCGGAGGGAGGTTGAAAGTTTTTCACCAAAGGTGGCCTCTCATAACCTCCGATCAGTGGGTTCTTCAAATAGTCCGGCAAGGATACACCCTCAATTTGGCCTCCAAACCTCCAAATTGTCCACCGGGAGCTCAGTCTTACAGCTTCCAGCACAAGCAGGTACTTGCAGAGGAACTCTCCGCCCTTCTCAGCGCCAATGCGGTCGAGCCCGTGCCATCCAGGCAAGAAGGGCTGGGATTCTATTCCAGGTACTTCCTTGTGGAAAAGAAAACAGGGGGGATGCGTCCCATCCTAGACCTAAGGGCCCTGAACAAATATCTGGTCAAGGAAAAGTTCAGGATGCTTTCCCTGGGCACCCTTCTCCCCATGATTCAGGAAAACGATTGGCTATGCTCTCTGGACTTGAAGGACGCCTACACGCACATCCCGATACTGCCAGCTCACAGACAGTATCTGCGATTTCAGCTGGGCACACGTCACTTCCAGTACTGTGTGCTACCCTTTGGGCTCGCCTCTGCGCCCAGAGTGTTCAAGAAGTGCTTGGCTGTAGTAGCAGCGGCGCTTTGCAGGCTGGGGGTGCACGTGTTCCCATATCTCGACGATTGGCTGGTGAAGAACACATCCGAGGCAGGAGCTCTACAGTCCATGCAGATGACTATTCGCCTCCTGGAGCTTACTGGGGTTTGTGATAAATTATCCAAAGTCCCATCTTCTCCCAGTACAGAGGCTCAAATTCATAGGAGCTCTGCTGGATTCTCGGACGGCTCGCGCCTGTCTCCCAGAGACGAGAGCCAACAACTTCGAGTGCGGGTGCAAGCGTCCCAGCAGATCACAGCTCGGCAGATGTTGAGATTGCTGGGCCACATGTCCTTCACAGTTCATGTGACTCCCATGGCCCGCCTTCACATGAGATCTGCTCAATGGACCCTAGCTTCCCAGTGGTTTCAGGCTGCTGGGGATCTAGAAGACGTGATCCACCTGTCCATGAGTTTTCTCAGATCCCTGTATTGGTGGATGATTTGGTCCAATTTGACTCTGGGACGTCCTTTCCAAATTCCTCAGCCACAAAAAGTGCTGACTACGGATGCGTCTCTCCTGGGGTGGGGAGCTCATGTCGATGGGCTTCACACCCAGGGAAGCTGGTCCCTCCAGGAACTTGATCTGCAGATCAATCTTCTGGAGTTACGAGCGGTCTGGAACGCTCTGAAGGCTTTCAGAGATCGGCTGTCCCACCAAATTATCCAAATTCAGACAGACAACCAGGTTGCCATGTATTACATCAACAAGCAGGGGGGCATCGGATCTCGCCCCCTGTGTCAGGAAGCCGTCAGCATGTGGCTCTGGTGCTCCAAGCCACATACCTGGCAGGCGTAAACAACAGTCTGGCCGACAGGTTGAGCAGGATTATGCAACCTCACAAGTGGTCGCTCAACTCCAGAGTAGTGCGCCAGATCTTTCAGGTGTGGGGCACCCCCTTGGTAGATCTCTTTGCATCTCGAGCCAACCACAAAGTCCCTCACTTCTGTTCCAGGCTTCAGGCCCACGGCAGACCGGCATCGGATGCCTTCCTCCTGGACTGGGGGGAAGGTCTGCTGTATGCTTATCCTCCCATACCTCTGGTGGGGAAGACTTTGTTGAAACTCAAGCAAGACCGAGGCACCATGATTCTGATTGCTCCTTTTTGGCCGCTTCAGATCTGGTTCCCTCTTCTTCTGGAGTTGTCCTCCGAAGAACCGTGGAGACTGGAGTGTTTTCCGACCCTCATCACACAGGACGAAGGGGCGCTTCTGCATCCCAACCTCCAGTCTCTGGCTCTCACGGCCTGGATGTTGAGAGCGTAGACTTTGCCTCTTTGGGTCTGTCAGAGGGTGTCTCCCGCATCTTGCTTGCTTCCAGGAAAGATTCCACTAAGAGGAGTTACTTCTTTCTATGGAGGAGGTTTGCCGTCTGGTGTGACAGCAAGGCCCTAGATCCTCGCTCTTGTCCTACACAGACCCTGCTTGAATACCTTCTGCACTTGTCTGAGTCTGGTCTCAAGACCAATTCTGTAAGGGTTCACCTTAGCGCAATCAGTGCATACCATTACCGTGTGGAAGGTAAGCCGATCTCAGGACAGCCTTTAGTTGTTCGCTTCATGAGAGGTTTGCTTTTGTCAAAGCCCCCTGTCAAGCCTCCTACAGTGTCATGGGATCTCAATGTCGTTCTCACCCAGCTGATGAAACCTCCTTTTGAGCCACTGAACTCCTGCTATCTGAAGTACTTGACCTGGAATGTCATTTTCTTGGTGGCAGTTACTTCAGCTCGTAGAGTCAGTGAGCTTCAGGCCCTGGTAGCCCAGGCCCCTTACACCAAATTTCATCATAACAGAGTAGTTCTCCGCACTCACCCTAAGTTCTTGCCAAAGGTTGTATCGGAGTTCCATCTGAACCAGTCAATTGTCTTGCCAACATTCTTTACCCGTCCTCATTCCTGCCCTGCTGAACGTCAGCTGCACACATTGGACTGCAAAAGAGCATTGGCCTTCTATCTGGAGCAGACACAGCCCAACAGACAGTCTGCCCAATTGTTTGTTTCTTTTGATCCCAACAGGAGGGGAGTGGCTGTGGGGAAACGCACCATATCCAATTGGCTAGCAGATTGCATTTCCTTCACTTACGCCCAGGCTGGGCTGGCTCTTGAGGGTCATGTCACGGCTCATAATGTTAGAGCCATGGCAGCGTCGGTAGCCCACTTGAAGTCAGCCACTATTGAAGAGATTTGCAAAGCTGCGACGTGGTCATCTGTCCACACATTCACATCTCATTACTGCCTGCAGCAGGATACCCGACGCGACAGTCGGTTCGGGCAGTCAGTGCTTCAGAATCTGTTCGGGGTTTAGAATCCAACTCCACCCCCCTAGGCCCATATTTATACTGTTCCAGGCTACACTCTCAGTTAGTTGGAAAAATTGTTAGGTCAATCTCAGTTATGTCCTCGCCGGTGCGAGGCCCAATTGACCATGGTGGTTGTTTTGAGTGAGCCTGGGGGCTAGGGATACCCCATCAGTGAGAACAAGCAGCCTGCTTGTCCTCGGAGAAAGCGAATGCTACATACCTGTAGAAGGTATTCTCCGAGGACAGCAGGCTGATAGTTCTCACAAACCCGCCCGCCTCCCCTTTGGAGTTGTGTCTTCCCTTGTCTTGCTACATATGGGACTGACGAACACGAGCCAGTTCGGGCAGGAAGACGGCCGCGCATTTGCTAGTGAAGTTTCCGATTGGAGGGGCTGCCGTGGACGTCACCCATCAGTGAGAACAATCAGCCTGCTGTCCTCGGAGAATACCTTCTACAGGTATGTAGCATTTGCTTTACCAGCAACCACGTAACCACAGCAACCATCATCCAATCTACTGTTCTGGGGTGTCGTGGATTTCTAACTGACCATCATTACTGAGATAAGTGAGGGGGAGGCTGGGAGAGGCGAGGGCATGTGTTATGGGTGCCGTTTCCCGCCATTAGAAATAGCGGCAGCCATCTTAATTTACATAAGGTGGTCAGTTAGGCTAGTTAACCCCTAATTGCCTGCAGGGCTAACAGGCTATCTATAATTCTATCTTCTGTCACTGCCCCCCTGTTGGAGAACCCAAGAAATAAAAAAACAAGGTTAAGTAAAGGAAGTGGTAGTAGCAGTAGCCGACCCTTTCAAGAGACATGGACCGAGATGTATGGCATTATAGAAAAAAATGACAGATCATTTTGCGTTCTATGCACTGAAACGGTAGTAAGCAGAACGTGGAATATAAATAGACATTTTGAAACTAATCATTCCCAGCTCTTGAAAAAAGTGAGGATGAAAGGAAGGAATACATTTCCAGGCAGCTACACTTTTATAAGAGCCAATCTAATTCCATCCTTAAATTTGTAAAAGGTTCTACAAATTTAACATCTGCAAGTTTGAGCATTGCTCACTCCATAGCTCAGCATGGAAAAGCACTCAGTGAGGGAGAATTTATTAAAGAAACTCTCCTAAGATGTGCACCAGTTCTATTTCACGATATGCAGAATAAAGATGCAATTATTAAGAGAATATCTGAGTTACCACTCAGTAGAAATATCATAAAAGACCGAATAATGAGCCTGAACACAAACGTACAACATCAATTAAAGAGAGACATAAGTAATTGTAAATATTTTTCGATCTCTCTTGATGAAACTACTGATGTCACATCACATGCTCAGTTGGCCATTATTGGTCAATATTCTGATGGTCTCACAATGAGAGAAGAGTTGATAAAGTTAGTATCAGTGCCAACAAGTACATCTGGAAGCGAAATATGTAAGGTTGTTATACAAACATTCCGTGACCTAAGCATTGATATCTCTAAAGTTGTGTCAGTGACGACAGATGGGGCACCAAACATGGTGGGGAAAAAAGTCGGATTTTTTCAAATTGTTTACGGAAGCTATTGGACATCCTTTTCATTGTATTATCCATCAGGAAGCTTTATGTGCCAAGGCAGGATTCACCGACTTAAACGACTTAATGTCAATTTTTACAAAAATAGTTAATTTAATAGCTGCTCGCCCCCTTCACAAGTGAGAATTTTCTGCACTTTTACTGGAGGTTGATTCCACCTATAGTGGACTGCTGATGTACAATAATGTAAGATGGCTGAGCCGAGGCAAAGTTCTTGAGCGCTTTGTAGAGTGCTTTGAAGAAATTAAGGTATTTCTTGAGGATAAGGATCTGGGAAACTTTCCTCAGCTCATTGATAAGTGGGTCAACACCCTGATGTTTTTTTTACAGATCTCTCTGTTCATATTAATGAACTGAACTTAAAGTTACAAGGTTTTGGCAAAAGTATTGACATTATGTTTGGATACATAAAAGTAAACTTAAAATTTTCAAGCGAGATGAAGAAATTAAAACTTATAGGTATTTTCCTCGAGTAACAAAGTATTTTGAGAAGGCCAGTGCAGCTATACAAAATGAAATGGAACCCTTGCATATGAAGTACCAGCATGTTTTAGACTCGTTACTTGACCAGTTCAGTGATATATTTAATCAATTTAGAAGCCTAGAACAGACCATGAAAATAATTAAGTATTCTGATGTAGTAGTCTACAGTAGTTTGGAATTAAATGGTTTCCAATGGATGCAAATTGATGATTTGGAGATGCAACTTGTAGAATTTCAAGACAGCATCTGGGCTCAGGTGTTTGTCGACTTGAGGTCAGAGCTTGAGAATCTGGAAAGGTGCTGCTTGGAGAATCAAGAGGAGTGCCACTACGAACAGGAAATTTGGAGTGCCTGGAACCGATTACCAGACACTTTTAGCACCCTGAAAAATATAGCAATGGCTTTACTCACAATTTTTCCCTCTACGTACTTTTGTGAAACCTTATTCTCAGTGTTAAATAATATCAAAACCAACAAAAGAAACAGATTGACAGATGAAGTTAGTAGCGCTTGCTTGGGCTTGAAGTGTACAAAATATCAACCTTCAATTGAAGATTTAGTCAATGGAATTCAGCAATAAAAAAGTCATTAATAGGCAGGTTAGTTAAAGAATTCCCCCTCCCCCTCACTTATCTTAGTTCACAGCACCCCACACAAGTTAAATAATATCAAGACCAACAAAAGAAACCGACTGACAGATGAACAAAGAAGTCACTAAGCAGATAAGTTAAATAATTAGTTTTTGGTTTATTAAATACAGTTATATATTACAATTATACATTTTTGTTATTTAAACTATAAATATCGAGAAATTATGGTTTTTTTTTCTCTAAGTGACACACCACCCTAGTTATGCTCGGTTTTTTGGCGAATATTGACACACCAAGCTCAAAAGGTTGCCCATCACTGCCTTAGACTGTAAGAGAGCATTGGCCTTTTACGTGGAGCGGACAAAGCCCTACAGACAGTCCGCCCAATTGTTTGTTTCTTTCGATCCCAACAGGAGGGGAGTCGCCATCAGAAAACGCACAATCTCTAATTAGCTAACAGATTGCATATCCTTTACTTATGCCCAGGCTGGGCTGACTCTAGAGGGCTATGTCACGGCTCATAATGTCAGAGCCATGGCTGCGTCAGTGGCTCACTTGAAGTCAGCCTCTATTGAAGAGATTTGCAAGACTGCAACGTGGTCATCAGTCCACACATTCACATCTCACTACTGCCTTCAGCAGGATACCCGACGCGACAGTCGGTTTGGGCAGTCAGTGCTGCAGAATCTGTTCGGGGTTTAGAATCCAACCCCACCTTCCTAGGCCCATTTTTGTTCTGTTCCAGGCTGCACTCTCACTTAGTTGTGTTTTTTTCAGGTCAATCTCTGTTATGTCTTCGCCGTTGCGAGGCCCAATTGACCAATGTTCATTGTTTTGAGTGAGCCTGGCTGCTAGGGATACCCCAATCATGAGAACAATCAGCCTGCTTGACCTCGGAGAAAGTGAATATACATACTTGTAGCAGGTATTCTCCGAGGACAGCAGGCTGATTGTTCTCACAAACCTACCCACCTCCCCTTTAGAGTTGTTCTAATTTTTTGGTTGCTTTTTTATTAAACTGACGGTCACGCTCGTGCTGTGGGCGGGAAGCTGTTCGCGCATGCGCGGTGCACTCTGCCCACGCGCCGGAGCGTTCTAGAGAGTTTTTTTTGTTTTGCTTGAGAGATTTGGGCCGTCTCCTGGGCCGTCGCGGACGACGACCCAATTATGAGAACAATCAGCCTGCTGTCCTCGGAGAATACCTGCTACAGGTATGTATCTTCACTCTATTCAAAGTTGTTAAAACATATGCGGACTGTGAAAAATTGAAGGAATACCTTAGGAAATTGGAAGACTAGGCATCCAAATGGTAGATGAAATTTAATGTAGACAAATACAAAGTGATGTACATTGGGAAGAATAATCCAAATCATAGTTACTTGATACTGTGGTCTACCTTAGGAGTTAGCACCCAAGAAAAAAGATCTAGGTATCATCGTAGTTAATACTTTGAAATCTTCTGCCCACTATGTGGCAGCAGCCAAAAAAAAAAACAAATGGCATGCTAAGAATTATTATGAAAGGGATGGAAAATAAGACAAAGAATATAATAATGTCTCTGTATCACTCCATGGTGCGACCTCACTTTGAGTATTGCATACAATTCTGATTGCAATATCTAAAAAAAAAAAAGATATAGCTGAATTAGAAAAGGCTCAAAGTAGGACTATAAAGCACACACAAAATGATACAAATAAAATACCAATCCATACCTATCAACATAAAGGAAATAAAATTAAAATGACCCTATTTAGCACATCTCCATCCATCTTTCTTTACTACTAGTTAAGAAATATTTTGTAATTAAATCTTTTAGATTGTTCAGGCGCTTGTGTTGGCCAGATTTGATTATTGTAACTTGGCTCTCTGCTTGTTCCAAGAGATTATTAGATCAATTACAAGTCATAGAAAATATGGCATTTAGGTTGATTTATGGTTTGATATGCTATGATTCAGTGAAGGAATGCTATTTGAACTTGCATTGGTTGCCAATCAAAGAACATGTTCAATTTAAAGTGTGTATAATGGTATTTAGGTTTTTGTCAGGTTTTGCTCCTTTGTATGTAATGGACTTAATGAAATTCCTTCATAGATCTTATACATGAAGTCAATTTTTCTTACAATTTCCCAGTGTTACTGCTTTAAAATCAATTAGACATTTTTCTTGTTCGTTTTTTTATCAGATTACTTCAATATAGAATTCATTTCCTTTGTTCTTGCGATGTTGTCAATGTTATGTATTATTTAGGAAGAATCTGAAAACGTCTTTGTTTACGCGAACCGATCCTTAATTGTTGTATCTTAAGGGTATATGCTTGGATCTGGTCTCTTAGTTTTTGTAGCCTTCTTTGAACTGATTAGAACAGGCTTTATGTACCGTAATTACATGAGAAATCGACATACAGTTCTCATGTAATTTAGAACAGGCTTTGTCAGCAGATCCTGTTCTGAAACTACATGAGAAATGGGCATCCATATGTGACATAAAGACTTGGATGTCCATTTTCTGAGTTGGACATGCTTTTTAACAAGTCACTCTTGTGGAAGGAGTTTCCTCGCTGGGGTCCTAGTTATAGTTAAATGTTATGTTTGCTGGTTGGTCTAAATAATTTCAACTTTGTCATTAAGCATACAGAGTTGGTCCAGGCTGCAGGAAAGGAAATTAACAGGCTCAAGTAATTTTACCATGCTCATTGTGTGTGTGCAGACCAAACATTTATGAGGTTTTTTTTTTGTTTGTTTGTTTCCTGTATCATGTGGGAATTTGTTTCATTTGTGGTTTTATTTTTTCCATTTTTGTTTACCTTTTTTTTCCCCCTTTTCTGGGGTACTGTCAATAGTATGCCCTATTATGCAATAATGTAATGTACACTATTGGGCAACATAGTAAAGAATCAAGCTTTTGGATTTTTTTTTCCCTGTTTTGAGTTTAAAATTGTGATATGTTTTTTCAAACGAATGTGCATTCCTATTAATCATGTGTATTACACATGCCTAGTCTTGGATAACATGTCCTCCACCTTCCTTTTTCCACAGAGTATGTAAGACTGGTCTTGCAGAGCTCCGAACATTAGTTGTGATGTTTCTCACAAAATGCTTTTATGCCATCTGATTTTTATCTTAACTTATTCTGTAGTTTCCATGTGGCAGGCTGCTGCTTCCTAGAGAGAAATATTTTCGTTCAGTTTCACTGATTGTTTTCTCCACCACAGCTGAAAAAAGTGATGGGCCATAACTGAAGGACAGATTGTGACTGAAAATTGTTATCATAGATAAACATATTGTGCTTATGTTGCCTAGGAGTAGCTAACAATGTTAGAAATATCTCAGAAGAGATTGCATATGTTTTAAGACTTAGAAGCTATGAGGATTCATGCTCCAGGATGGTTTTCCATTCCCTCCTGAAGTCTGCTTTTGATTCTAAAATCCAAAAGGCATTACTGGAATCTCCAGCCTACAAGTCCTCAAGTTCAGTTTGCACTTTTAGTGAAATGTCAATGGTGAGGAAAGCTGCTTTCTTGGAGGTAGGATAGGATGGTGTCCAGATGCATCCACTTAAATTACTCTAAATGAAGATAAGGCTGGCAAAGAGATAAGAAACTTTGATAATGGGCAACATGCCTGAAAATGACATGCATAGAGCAAGATCAGGAATATATATATTATGTTGTAACACATGCTATGAGTTCATCTTATTGTCAGACTGGATGGACCATTCACGTCTTTATCTGCCATTATCTATTATGTTACTATCTTTGATTCAGAACTTTCATTTAGGCAACAAACTGGCTCAGTTATATGTGCCTCCTTTTTAGCACCTTATAGGATACATACAGTTAAACCCTTTCTACCTTCCTCTCTTATTCATATTCTCATTTTGGTCCTTGTGATCTCTCATTTGGATTACTGTAATCTCTGTGCTGGCCTGCTGCTCTCATGTCTTAAATTAAGTTTTTAAATCTGCTGCTCTCAGACTTCTTCACAACTCTGCCTGTTTTGATCATGTTATGACACTCTTAGTTGCTGAATGCTGATTGCTTATCTCAGCACGGATCAATTTCAAACTCCTGACCCTTGTCTACAAGGGGTTATTACTTTTGGTCCCTGACAGCTTGTTTAAGCTTTTAATAACGCTGTTCTCTCTCTCAGCTACTATGATCATATCAATGTCCTGTTATAACTCCCCCTCACATTTTGATGTAAATCATATAGCATTCTGTTATGCTGGACCCTTCCTGTGGAATGCACTACCACTTGATGTTAGAATTGAATCTTCTTTAGCAAAGTTTAAAATAAAAATAAAAACTTGGTTATTTGAGCATATTTACAGTCAGATTCTCTTTCTCTCGACTGAGAGACCTTGCCGCTCCACCTTCTCCCTGCTCCTCCTCTGCTCCTCTTTTTTTTTCTCTTTTCTCTCTGTTATCATACTATGATTTTTGTAAACCACTTAGTAGCATATTGTGCAATATGCAGCATATCACGCCTATGTGATATGACCCCTTTGTAATAAATACAATATCAAAGAGTATACCACCTGCCATAGTCAGTCTGCATTTGTATTCTGGGAGGACTGTAAATTAGTGGGGTAGTAATTGATGAAAATATAATTTCTGTCAATATCACACTCACTGTCTATGCCAAGGGACCTACAGAAGTAGAATTTCAAGAAGCTGGGGATGATAGCAGCTTTAAAAATTATTCTTCTAAATTTGGTATATGCAGATCACTAAAGTATTCTGTAACTTTTTTTGAAGATTTTTATGGAATTTCTAGTTGCAGCTTTGCATCTTGCTTCCATAGCCGTTCATACTTTCCTTGCACAGGAGATGGCTACTGACAGAATTAATGGAACAGTAATTGAATGTAAAACACAAGTCCTGTTTTGGTTTTTGTGCCTGTTTTTTCTCCACAATCATTTCGTCTTTACAGGTAATGGTGTATGAGGGCTGCCTTCCATTGAGGTTTGAGGCTTTCTTTTACTGTGAGAAAAAAAACATAATAAAGTTTTGTTGAAATTGTCAAAATTTATATGATGAATTATGATGAAAAGTCATTTATAAGTTAAATTTTAAAGTTTTGGTAGAAAAATTCTCATATTCCTGTTTTTGCTAGAGGCTGCCTGTTGGCGAGCTTACAGAACAAGGCATGACTCTGGAGGAATGGCTGCCTTCAGTGTGGATTACAGATACTGCTCCTAGACGTTGTCCATTTGTGCCACAAATGGGGGATGAGGTATTTATATTTAATTTTTCAGCTGTAATGCATTTTCTTAGGAAAATGTAAAATTTGTACTTCTGTACAATCTGTTTTTTTTAGGAGCACAATTAAAAGTAATTTTATGTTGATAAAGTCATAATTCAGACTTGCAAGCCAAGAAAAAATTATATTAGTAAATTGCTGAAGTGTCAAAGCAAAGTGTAACAAATCAGTTAATTATTAGATAGGTGAACAAATAAAACTACTTTTTCAAAATTGCTCACTTTAAGGCATTTTAAATACAAGAAACAGCGAAACATAAAAAATTAAGGCAGAAAGAGACCTTATGGCCTGTCCATAGTAACATAGTAGATGATGGCAGAAAAAGACCTGCACAGTCCATCCAGTCTGCCCAACAAGATAAACTCATATGTGCCACTTTTTGTGTATACTTTACCTTGATTTGTACTTGTCTTTTTCAGGGCACAGACCGCATAAGTCTGCCCAGCACTATCCCCGCCCCCCAACCACCAGCCCCACCTCCCACCACCGGTTCTGGCACAGTCCGTATAAGTCTGCCCAGCACTGTCCTCGCCTCCCAACCACCACCGGCTCTGGCACAGAGCGTATAAGTCTGCCCAGCACTATCCCTTCCTCCCACTACCGGTTCTGCCACCCAATCTCGGCTAAGCTTCTGAGGATCCATTCCTTCTGAGCAGGATTCCATTATGTTTATCCCACGCATGTTTGAATTCCGTTACCGTTTTCATATCCACCACCTCCCGCGGGAGGGCATTCCAAGCATCCACAACTCTCTCCGTGAAAAATACTTCCTGACATTTTTCTTGAGTCTGCCCCCCTTCAATCTCATTTCATGTCCTCTCGTTCTACTGCCTTCGCATCTCTGGAAAAGATTCGTTTGTGGATTAATACCTTTCAAATATTTGAACGTCTGTATCATATCACCCCTGTTTCTCCTTTCCTACAGAGTATACATATTCAGGTCAGCAAGTCTCTCCTCATACGTCTTGTATCGCAAATCCCATACCATTCTCGTAGCTTTTCTTTGCACTGCTTCAATTCTTTTTACATCCTTAGCAAGATACGGCTTCCAAAACTGAACACAATACTCTAGGTGGGGCTTCACCAACGACTTATACAGGGGCATCAACACCCCCTTTCTTCTGCTGGTCACACCTCTCTCTATACAGCCTAACAACCTTCTAGCTACGGCCACCGCCTTGTCACACTGTTTCTTCACCTTCAAATCCTCAGATATTATCACCCCACGATCCCTCTCCCCGTCCGTACCTATCAGAGTCTCACCGCCTAACACATACGTCTCCCGTGGATTTCTACTCCCTAAGTGCATCACTTTGCATTTCTTCGCATTGAATTTTAATTGTCAAACCTTAGACCATTCTTCCAGCTTCCTCAGATCCTTTTTCATGATTTCCACTCCCTCTGGAGTGTCCACTCTGTTGCAAATCTTAGTATCATCCGCAAATAGGCAAACTTTACCTTCTAACCCTTCGGCAATACCACTCACAAATATATTGAAAAGAATCGGCCCCAGCACCGATCCTTGTGGCACTCCACTACTCGCCTTTCCCTCCTCTGAGCGAATTCCATTCACCACCACCTTCTGGCGTCTGTCCGTCAACCAGTTCCTAATCCAGTTCACCACTTGGGGTCCTATCTTCAGCCCATCCAGTTTATTTAAAAGTCTCCTGTGGGGAACCGTGTCAAAAGTGGAGTGGAGGAGTGGCCTAGTGGTTAGGGTGGTGGACTTTGGTCCTGGGGAACTGAGGAACTGAGTTCAATTCCCACTTCAGGCACAGGCAGCTCCTTGTGACTCTGGGCAAGTCACTTAACCCTCCATTGCGCCATGTAAGCCGCATTGAGCCTGCCATGAGTGGGAAAGTGCGGGATACAAATGTAACAAAAAAAAAAAAAAAAGCTTTGCTGAAATCTAATTATAGCTACGTCTTGCAAGGTTCCGCGTTAGGAGTTACGGATCAAGAAAGGGATCTGGGTGTCGTCGTCGATGATACGCTGAAACCTTCTGCTCAGTGTGCTGCTGCGGCTAGGAAAGCGAATAGAATGTTGGGTGTTATTAGGAAGGGTATGGAGTCCAGGTGTGCGGATGTTATAATGCCGTTGTATCGCTCCATGGTGCGACCGCACCTGGAGTATTGTGTTCAGTACTGGTCTCCGTATCTCAAAAAAGATATAGTAGAATTGGAAAAGGTACAGCGAAGGGCGACGAAAATGATAGTGGGGATGGGACGACTTTCCTATGAAGAGAGGCTGAGAAGGCTAGGGCTTTTCAGCTTGGAGAAGAGACGGCTGAGGGGAGATATGATAGAAGTGTATAAAATAATGAGTGGAATGGATCGGGTGGATGTGAAGCGACTGTTCACGCTATCCAAAAATACTAGGACTAGAGGGCATGAATTGAAGCTACAGTGTGGTAAATTTAAAACGAATCGGAGAAAATTTTTCTTCACCCAACGTGTAATTAGACTCTGGAATTCGTTGCCGGAGAACGTGGTACGGGCGGTTAGCTTGACGGAGTTTAAAAAGGGGTTAGATAGATTCCTAAAGGACAAGTCCATAGACCGCTATTAAATGGACTTGGAAAAATTCCGCATTTTTAGGTATAACTTGTCTAGAATGTTTTTACGTTTGGGGAGCGTGCCAGGTGCCCTTGACCTGGATTGGCCACTGTCGGTGACAGGATGCTGGGCTAGATGGACCTTTGGTCTTTCCCAGTATGGCAGTACTTATGTACTTATTACGTCTATAGCTCGTCCCTGATTCAGTTCTCCTGTCACCCAATCAAAGAATTCAATGAGATTCGTTTGGCACGATTTCCCTTTGGTAAAACCATGTTGTCTCGGATTTTGCAACTTATTGGCTTCCAGGAAATTCACTATGCTTTCCTTCAGCATCGCTTCCATTACTTTTCCAATAACCGAAGTGAGGCTTACCGGCCTGTAGTTTCCAGCTTCTTCCCTATCACCACTTTTGTGAAGAGGGACCACATCCACCATTCTCCAATCCCTCGGAACCTCTCCCGTCTGCAAGGATTTATTAAACAAATCTTTAAGAGGACCTGCCAGATCCTCTCTGAGCTCCCTCAATATCCTGGGGTGGATCCCGTCCGGTCCCATGGCTTTGTCCACCTTTAGCTTTTCAAGTTGTTCATACACACTCTCTTCCATGAACGGTGCTCTATCCACGTCATTCTCATTTGTACTTTTCCAGTCCATCGCGGTCCTTCTCCAGGATTTTCTTCTTGAAGCTGCCCAGTCTGCCCTTCCTTTCCCTTAGAGATAGTATGTTCTTGTTCGAAGCTTTCTTTAATTCAGATACAGTCTTTGTCTCCACCAGCTGTACCAGGAGACTGTGCCATGCATTCACTACTTTTTCCATGAAAAAATATTTCCTTAGGTTACTCCTGAGGCTGTCCCCTTTCACCTTCATCCTATGCTACCTCATTCCAGAGGTTACTCTTGATTATAATAGTGGTTTCTTGTAAAGGCTTACCTTTGAGTTTTGTGAGAAGCGATTTTATATCACCTATTAACTATTTATTCTTAATTAGTGTTCACCTTTCCCTCGGTATCTCATGGTGCTGTGCATTACAGTACAATGTGAGTTTGTACCTGAGGCGTTGGAGGGTGATATGACTTCCCAAGTTCACAACAGAGCATCATTGAGATTTGAGTATTGGCTTCCCTAGCTCTCTAACTATTAGCTGGCTACTCCATTTGTTGCTGATGTTTTTGTGGCATCCTTTTAGTTGCCACAAATCTTAAATCAGACCTTGACAAATTTTCTTTGAATTTAGGAGCCAGTGACCGAGACCTCTTTTGCCCCCATTGTTTCCACTGTTAGGAATGGAGGCCGAGGGAGATCTCTTCTGATGTCTACCACAGTTCCTTTAGGGCTTGATTTACTAAGGTTGTTTTTCCATTCTGTGTGTAACAGAAACAAAGTTTAGTAAATCAGGTCTGTAATGCACCCCTGCAGAGCACTGACAGGAATACACGTTCAGCAACCACCCTCCCCACACAGTCTCTCGATATCTCTGTCTCTCTCCACCCCTTTTCACCCTACCCTATTGTCATTGTCTTTCTCTTTTAGCCCATTCCTCCTCACCAGTTTCCATTCCCTGTCTCACCATGTCCTTGCTTCCTTAAATTGGCCACATCAGCCCGTACCCTTCATCCCATAATTCCAGTCAGCCACCTCCTCCCCCAGTTTATTTTCAAGCAAACCAGCCTCCATCCTCCCAGTTATATTCCAGTAAGCCTGTCGGCCACCCGATAACCCATATTCACTGGAGGCAAGCAGAGGAAATGGAAGTCCTTGGACTGATCCTGAGTGTCAGTGCTCTCCCCTAGCTGTAGTAAAGCTTTAAGCTTACTGGGCATGTATGGGAGTTCCAGCGTCTGGAATGCTCCTTCCCTCAGTTTTTTTCTTCGACTGTTACTGGTCAGTCACAGATTGGCCGTCTCCTCACACACACATTGAATAAAAAATAAATAACATTCCAGAATATACATAATAGACTAGACAATCCAGTTTAAAGAAAACATGATAGACGCCAGAACAAAGAGGATCAACCAAATACTGCATTAAAAGGGGAAGATCAAGGACTGCTCAAACCATTGGTAGCTTTCTCTGCAAGAGACTCCTCTCCCTCTGCACCTTTGGAACCTTCTGAACCTCTGGCAGCCGCTTAAGCTTCTCCCTTCCCCCAGGGCCCTGCTTTGGCACTGCTGGGGGAGGTGCATCACAGACCAATGACCACTTAAGCTTCTCCCTTCCCCCAGGGCCCTGCTTTGACACCGCTGGTGGAGGTGACCCACAGAACTGTGACTCACAGACCAACGACCTTCCCTGTGCCCGCACAAGCGGCGTGCATGGGATCATCCAACGGGGCACTAGCACCGGTCCACATACTGTTGCTCCATCCCCACCCCGTCTTCAATCACAGTGCAGTAAACTCCCAGGAGTCCCATTCTTGGTCGGACAGCCATGTTCAGCACTCAGGAAAGAAAAATCTTTCTCTGACAAAGGTAAGGGCACTCAGCATGTGCAGCATGAGGCCCCTTCCCTGCAGCATTGTGGCCTGGCAAAGGCACATTCCAAATCAAAATGGCCTGCCATTCTAGACCTCTCCAATGTTCCTCCTCCAAAATAGGCCAGTCCCCCCCCCCCCCCCCCCCACCTAAAATTGGACTTGCACCTCCTGCTGTGCTTTTTCTGCAGCTCCTACAAAACTTTGTACAGGACAGTGCCTTTCTCCTCAACCCATTTCCTACTCCAGCCCCACCACCTCTGCAACACCAGAGCTGGTATGGCCTGAGAAACCCTCTCAGCCCTCCTCTTCGCCAGACCTCTATGGTCAGCAGGACCTCTGTACTACGCTGCAGGATCCACTCAGTACCTCCATCTGGGGACCCTGTGCATCTGTCTTCCTGTTCTCGCCACACCTCCGCCATGTCTGATTGGACACTGAAGGGATCCTGCACCGGAACCACTTTCCCCTCCTCCTAAGCCGCAGACCTCACCAAGGAATACTCCTACCCCATGTTCCTCCAGATGGTTTCCACTTTCATCGGTCTCCCAACCAGATCAATACACCTGCAGGCAAGAAGGACTTTCAAGCCATCCTCCATTCTTGTCAGGCCCCTCCTAGGGAGCTCAGTGCGCTCCCAGTCCATCAAGTTTTGCATGATCTTTCAACTCTCCAGCTGGTAGAAGCTTCACTCTATTTTCACTACCTCCAAGTGTGTGGAGCTCAAATAAAAGGTTTTAAAGGCTCTAGGCCATGATAATAACTACCACACCAAACATGTTTTCAAACATCATTGCTCATCAGCTGCAGATCCTTCATTTCCAGCATTCTGTCTTGCAACAGCTGGAGGGGGCTTCCCCGGAAAGTATGACCCAATTTCAGTTTGCCCTTTAAGAATCCAGCTATCATTTGATCAAAAACAATTATGACGCGTATGATATTACCTCCCAAACAGTGGCAGTGGGCACACTCGCTGAATGGCCTGTCTGAAAGCCTCTGATCTCCAAGATGATCTTCATTACCGCTTGACTAAAGCTTCCTGCCTTGGGGACAGCCTATTTGGAGAGAAAGTAAGGAATACCGTGTCTCAATCATTCGTGAACTCTCTTCTCACCTACCAGATCAGACACAGCAATACTGGACGTTCTCTGCTGGCTACATCTGCTCCTTCCACCAGCAATTTTTCCAACAGTACTACCCATGCAGACGCTTCATTCCCTATACTAAGTCTAATCCACATTGTCTCCAGCAGCAGCCCTATTCAGCATAGCAGAGATCCAAGGAACAGAAGCCAGGTACCGCAACTCAGCTGCCCTCTCTAAAATCCACCCCCAGCTTTTGACATGCTGCCTTTCTGGGAGAGAGAGACAGCTTTCTTTCTTCCTCCTTGGTAAGCTATCACCTCTGAGCAATGGGCCCTGGACATTGTCTTCTCAGGAGTATTGCCTCAACTTCACCCCACACCCTGTTACTCTCCTGCGGCATCCAGAACTCCCTACCAGCATATTCCAGTCCTATCCACGGAATTCACCCTTTTCTTTTTTTTCTTTCCTTTATTAATAAATTTCAATATTTCACTACACAATGTGAATATGCAATCGGTATTATTATACAGAGGAAATTTAAGATACAATTAAAGTAAAGAAAAATTCTTAACAGCCTATTCATCCACAAGTAAAGAAATTAGATTCCAAGAATTCAAAAGTCTAAAAAGGATTAAAGAAAATAATCTAGCGGTTGCTACCTCGGGTTACCGACCCTAGCCTGCTATTTAGGGAAGGCATACAACATTCACATCAGCTCTAGCATCAAGAAATTCTTTTAACTGTTTTGGGTCTACAAACTGAAAATGTTTACCCTCAAGCAATACATTACAAATACAAGGAAATCGTAATACAAAGTTTACTCCCAGTGCCAATGCTCTAGGGCGCTGCTCCAAAAAAGCCCTGCGCCTCACTTGTGTAGGCCTCGAGAGATCGGGGAAAATTCGGACCTTTGAGCCCAAAAACAAGTTTTCTAAGTGTCTTAAGGAAAGTCTTAAAACAGCATTGCGGTAAGGCTCCAGCACAAAAGTGACCAGCATAGTTGACGTCTGAGTTATTATTTCCAGTGAACTTTCCAGGAAGGAAGTAAGATTCATTCCATCCCCCACTTCTGGGGGGTTTCCATCAGTCCCCTTCGGGTTCCAGATGTAATAGGCCCGTGTAATGAGAGGTAGTGAGTCCTTATCCATTCCAAGAACGTCTACCATATATTTTTTCACCATTTCCAAAGGGGAAATTAAAGGAGATTTGGGGAAGTTAAGAAACCTAAGGTTAAGTCTCCTAGCCTGGTTCTCCAGGTATTCCATTCGTTTATGCAGGAAATTATTATCTTTAACCAGTGCAATTTCTAAAGTCCCCATTTCTTGAAGCTCAGTATTCACTTTCTCCAGTTTCTAGGATTGCTGTGCAGTCACTTGCGCTTGGAGCAGCGCAGTCATTTGGATGTGGGAGGAACCAGCATTTCTAGTGCACTGGTCCCTCTGACATGTCAGGACAACAATTGGGCACCCTAGGGGGCACTGCAGTGGACTTCATAAAATGCTCCAAGGTACATAACTCCCTTACCTTGTGTGCTGAGCCCTCCAAAACCCACTACTCCCAACTGTACACCACTACCATAGCCCTTATGGGTGAAGGGGGGCATCTATATGTGGGTATAGAGGGTTTCTGGTGGGTTTTGGAGGGCTCGCTGTTTCCTCCACAAATGTAACAGGTAGGGGGGTATAGGCCCGGGTTCGCCTGTCTGAAGTGCAATGCACCCACTAAAACTGCTCCAGGGACCTGCATGCGCTGTCATGGACCTGAGTATGACATTTGAGGCTGGCATAGAGGCTAGCACATAATATTTTTAATTCTGTGTTTAGAGGGTGGGAGGGGGTTAGTGACTACTGGGGGAGTAATGGGAGGTCTTCCCCGATTCCCTCCAGTGATCATCTGGTCATTTCGGGCACCTTTTTGTGCTTTATTTGTAATAAAAACACGTGCGGGTGAAAACGTCCAAGTGTTGGTCATGAGCATCTCTGCTTTTTTCCATTATGGTTCAAAGATGTCCAAGTCTTAGGAACGTCCAAGTCCCGCTTTCACCACACCTCCGATATGCCCCCTTGAGATTTGGACATCCTTGTGACGGACTTTTGCTAGAGATGTCCAAAATCGGGTTTCAATTAAACTGATTTGGATGTCTCTGGACGATGGATTTCCAAGTATCGATTTATGTGGGAAGATGGACGTCCATCTCCTCTGAAAATGAGCCTGCTAGCCACTTTAGCTTTTCCTCATAGAAAAGTCATCCCATACCCTTTATCGTTTGTTTTTCTATACTGGCATTATTTGCATAGCAAGTCAAATCGGAATAGGCAACATAAAGGAACTCCATTAAAAACATAAAAGAAAAAGGACCAAAACACATCTGCATCTTTTCTGATTCCATTATATCTTTTTTTTTTGAGCTGTGGTGACCAGAGTTGCACACAGTATTCGAGGTGCAGTCGCACCATGGATTGATACTAAGGCATAAGATTCTCATTTTTGCTTTTTATTCCTTTCCTAGTAATACCTAACTTTTATTTATTTATTTGTTGCATTTGTACCCCACATTTTTCCACCTATTTGCAGGCTCAATGTGGCTTACATAGTACCGTCAAAGGCGTTTGCCCAGTTGGAACAAGTAAATTTCCTAATAATACCTAACATTCTATTTGCTTTGTTAGCCGCCATTGCTCACTGAGCAGAGGTTTTCAACATATCATCAGCGATGACACCTAGATCCTTTTCCTGGTCGGTGATTCCTAATGTGGAACCTTGGATCATGTGGCTATAGTTTGGGTTCCTCTTTCCCACATGCATCACTTTGCTTTGATCACATCAAAAGTCATCTGCCATTTGGATACCCAGTCTCCCAGTCTTTTAAGGTGCTCTTGCAATTTTTCACAGGCCTCTTTTGATTTAACAACTTTGAATAACTTTGTGTCATCAGCAAATTTAATTACCTCACTAGTTATTCCCATCTCTAGATCATGTATAAATATGATAAAAAGCAGCAGTTCCAGCACAGACCCCTGGGGAACCCTGCTATCTACCCTGCTCCATTGAGAATACTGACCATTTAACCCTACTCTTTTTTTTATATCTTTTAACCAGTTTTTAATGCACAATAGCACATTACCTCCTATCCCTTGACTTTCTAATTTCCTCAGAAGTCTTTCATGAGGTACTTTGTCAAATCCCTTTTGAAAATACAGATACACAATATCAGCCAACGCACCGTTATCTACATGTTTGTTCACCCCTTCAAAGAAATATAGTAGATTGGTGAGGCAAGATTTTCCTTCACTAAATCCATGTTGGCTTTGTTTCATTAATCCATGCTTATTTATATGCTCTGTAATTTTGTTCTTTATAATAATCTCTACTCAACGGTCTCTAATTTCCCAGATCACCTCTGGAACCTTTTTAAAAAATTGTCATTACATTGGCCACCCTCCAGTCTTCTGGTACCATGCTTGATTTGAAAGATATTACATATTACTAACAATAGTTCTGCAAGTTCATTTTTCAATTCTATCAAAACTCTGGAATGTATACCTTCTGGTTCAGGTGAGTTGGTACTCTTCAGTTTGTCAAATTGCCCTATTACATCTTCAAGGTTTAAGAGAGGTTTGATTCAGTTTCTCTGACTCGTCATAACTGAATACCGTTTCTGGCAGTTGTATCTCTCCCACATCTTCCTTGGTGAAGACTGAAGCAAAGAATGATTTGGGAGAGATACCAATGCCAATTTAGTGTCCACCATTGATCCCTATCCTCCTCCCTTAAAGTTGGGATTGTAACCCACACCAGGGCATGGTCAGAGATAGTAATGTGCCCTATAGTTGAGATGCTTCCCATATCAGATAATGTCTTACTCAAAAATATGTAATCTAGTCTAGAATAAGTACCATGAGAATGAAATTAAAAAGTATGAGCCTGATGTTCAGGGTGACCCATGTTCCACATATCGAACAGCCCCAGTCCTTCTGCCTATTGTGCTAAAGCATGAGACACTTTATGGTCAGTAGCAGATGGTGTGCCTGAGCAATCCAGAGCAGGATGCATTGAATCATTACAATCACACGCCAGAATCAATTTACCCTTTGCAAAGGACTGCAAAACAATGAAGCTGGGCAAAAAACTGATCTTGATGTTCATTAGGAACATAGACAGAGACTATCAGTACATCTAATAGAATATGTAACAAAAGATAGCAACCCTCTGGATCATGCTTAGTGTGTTGGGCCTGGGCCTGGGTCTGGACCTGAACCGATGAATTAAACAGGATGGTCACACCACCCTTCTTAACACCATGCACATCAGAAGCACAAAAAAGAATTGGATAGCGCAGGTGAGTTAACAAACTCTCGTGTTGCTTCAAGAAGCGAGTCTCAATAAAACAGCATTGTACCTGGAGCAATTCCTGAAACAAAAAGTGTCTTTTGTAAGGAGAATTTAGCTACCTAACATTGCAAGTAAGAACTTTCAAATCAGCACTCATAGAACTAGAAGTAATAGAAGCTATAAAGGAAGTTCCTTAGCCCCCACCCACTGATTAAATGTACACCAAAAAGTAAAACAGCAGGAGACCCCAAATGGGCAATAAAGGTCCTGAGCCCTTACACCAGATGCACTCTCCACTCCCCCCCCCCCCCCCCCCCCCCCATACCCACAACTCAGAAAATGTACATATACAATAAAAACCCAGTCCCAAACCACCCGCACACGAGCACATCATATCAAAAATTGATGGACCTTCAGTGAAAATAAACACATTAGAAGCACAACGGTGCCAGAAACAGTATGCTGAATAAAAGTTCAAAAACCATAAGCTGATTGACTACTACATTTTTTTCTTTCAGGAATTTGCTGCCAATGCTCCATCTCATATACTTGGCATAACCTTCTGGGTGACTTTGCATATTTTCAAAGCACTTAGCCTTCCAAAGTTCCATAGGTTTCTATGGAACTTTGGAAGGCTAAGTGCTTTGAAAATATGCCTCTTTGTAAAATAAACTTAGGCTTCGGCCTAACCCCTGGTAAGCCTTTCCTCAGCTGAGAGGTGCCCACCTCTACCACCGGCTGCCTTTCAGGTGCTGTGGAGGACTTGCAGCTCATCTGCATATCCTTACAGCCTTCTCCGGGGTGACACCCAGGTCCACCCCGATCCACTCAGGGCCTCCGCTCTAGGTGCCGCGCGCCGTTAGGCGTGCGGGGCTTTTTTCTCTTTACATCTAATCTTTTTCCAGTTGCTAAAGTACCTTAATCGTTTATGGCCCCTATTCACATTCTCTTCCTAGCTCTGTCCCTTCCTAATCTTTTCCCTCACCCCCTACCTCTCTCCGCTACAGGAACTCACTTCCCATCCATTGACTTCATCACCTCACCTTCTCTCCTACCCCTCTTCCTCCCTCTTGGCTTTTAATCTCCGTCTCTTTCTTCCCTCCATTTTGCCTTCCCCATTCCACCTAAATACCTCTCGCCTTCAACGCCTTCGTGGCCACACCTCTCCTACTCTCCTCCGCTCTCTTTTACTCCTTCTTTTACTCTCAGCTGGTGACATCAATCCCAATCCTGGCCCTCCTCACCAACTATTATCTAAACTCTACAGATCTCACCGTGACCTCTCTAACCTCATCTCTATTCCTCTACTCCCCTCCTGTTCTCTGCCCTTCTCTTGCGCCCTATGGAATGCCCGCTCTATCTGTAACAAACTCCCCTATATCCAGGACCTCTTTATCTCGCGTCACCTCCATCTGCTCGCCATAACAGAAACCTGGCTCTGCCCTGATGACTCTGCTTCAGTCGCAGCCCTGTGCCATGGCAGTTATCTATTTTCACATACTCCTCGCCCTGCTGACCGTGGGGGCGGTGTTGGACTACTTCTCTCTCCCTCCTCCAGATTTCAACCCCTTCTTCCACCTCAATCTCACTGTTTTTCCTCCTTTGAAGTCCACTCTATCCGCCTTTTCTCTCCTCTGCCTCTTCGAATAGCGGTCATTTATCGTCCCCCTCATAAGTCCCTTTCATCCTTTCTCAGTGACTTTGACGCCTGGCTTGCCTTCTTCCATGATCCTTTCTCCCCCTCTCTCATCCTTGGTGACTTTAATATTCCTGCTAATGATCCTTCCAACTCTTATATTTCCAAGTTACTCGCTTTAACGTCCTCCTTTAATCTCCAACTGTGCTCCACCTCCCCCACTCATCAAAATGGTCACTGTCTTGATCTCATCTTCTCCTCCAACTGTTCACCTTCTAGTTTCCTTGCCTCTGATCATCCCTCCTCTGATCACCATCTTATAACTTTCACACTTAAATCTCCTCCCTCCCAGTCCCGTCCTATCCTATCTAATTTATCTAGGAATCTTCACGATATTGACCCTTCATCTCTATCCTCCCATGTTTCAAACCTCCTCTCTACTGTGGCACCGTCCACGTCTGTCAACGAGGCTGTTTCTTCTTACAACAATACTCTATCCTCTGCCTTAGACACTCTTGCACCTTTGATGACCCGCCCTGTAAGGCGTACAAAACCCCAACCTTGGCTGACTTCTAATATCCGCTACCTACGTTCCTGTACCCACTCCGCCGAACGCCTCTGGCGGAAATCTCGGGCCCTTGCTGATTTCTTACACTTTAAGTTCATGCTGACCTCCTTCCAATCTGCTCTTTTACGTGCCAAACAGGATTATTATATCCAACTGACCAACTCTCTTGGCTCTAATCCTCGACTTCTCTTCACCACATTGAACTCTCTCCTCAAGGTGCCCCCAACTCCCCCTTCATTATCTCCTCAGACCCTTGCTGAATTCTTTCACAACAAGGTTCAAAAGATAAACCTTGCTTTCTCTACCTCACCAGCTCTCCCTCCACTAGTCCTTTCCCCTCTCTCTCCTTCCCCTCATTCCCTTTCCTCCTTTCCTGAAGTTACTATTGAGGAAACTACACTTCTCCTTTCTTCCTCAAAATGTACCACCTGTTCCTCTGATCCCATTCCCACCCACCTTCTTAATGCCATCTCTCCTGCTCTTATTCCTTTTATCTGTCACATTCTCAACCTCTCACTTTCCACTGCGACTGTCCCTGCTGCCTTTAAACATGCTGTGGTCACACCTCTCCTTAAGAAGCCTTCACTTGACCCTACTTGTCCCTCTAATTACCGACCCATCTCCCTCCTTCCTTTTCTCTCCAAATTACTTGAGCGTGCTGTTCACCGCCGCTGCCTAGATTTTCTCTCCTCAAATGCTATTCTTGACCCATTACAATCTGGTTTTCGCCCTCTCCACTCAACCGAAACTGCGCTTACTAAAGTCTCCAATGACCTATTACTGGCTAAATCCAGAGGTCAATATTCCATCCTCATTCTTCTTGATCTTTCTGCTGCTTTTGACACTGTCGATCACAGCATACTTCTCGATACCCTGTCCTCACTTGGATTCCAGGGCTCTGTCCTTTCCTGGTTCTTTTCCTACCTCTCCCTCCGCACCTTTAGTGTTCACTCTGGTGGATCCTCTTCTACTTCTATCCCTCTGCCTGTCGGCGTACCTCAGGGTTCTGTTCTTGGTCCCCTCCTCTTTTCTATCTACACTTCTTCCCTTGGTTCATTAATCTCATCCTATGGCTTTTCCTACCATCTCTATGCTGATGACTCCCAAATCTACCTTTCTACCCCTGATATCTCACCTTGCATCCAAACCAAAGTTTCAGTGTGCTTGTCTGACATTGCTGCCTGGATGTCTCAACGCCACCTGAAATTAAATATGACCAAAACCGAGCTTCTCATTTTCCCCCCCAAACCCACCTCCCCGCTCCCCCCGTTTTCTATTTCTGTTGATGGCTCTCTCATTCTCCCTGTCTCCTCAGCTCGAAACCTTGGGGTCATCTTTGACTCTTCTCTCTCCTTCTCTGCTCATATCCAGCAGACCGCCAAGACCTGTCGTTTCTTTCTTTACAACATCCGTAAAATCCGCCCCTTTCTTTCCGAGCACTCTACCAAAACCCTCATCCACACCCTTGTCACCTCTCGTTTAGACTACTGCAATCTGCTTCTTGCTGGCCTCCCACTTAGTCACCTCTCCCCTCTCCAGTCGGTTCAAAACTCTTCTGCCCGTCTCATCTTCCGCCAGGGTCGCTTTACTCATACTACCCCCTCCTCAAGACCCTTCACTGGCTCCCTATCCGTCTTCGCATCCTGTTCAAACTTCTTCTACTAACCTATAAATGTATTCACTCTGCTGCTCCCCAGTATCTCTCCACACTCGCCCTTCCCTTCACCCCTTCCCGTGCACTCCGCTCCATGGATAAATCCTTCTTATCTGTTCCCTTCTCCACTACTGCCAACTCCAGACTTCCCGCCTTCTGTCTCGCTGCACTCTACGCCTGGAATAAACTTCCTGAGCCCCTACGTCTTGCCCCTTCCTTGGCCACCTTTAAATCTAGACTGAAAGCCCACCTCTTTAACATTGCTTTTGACTCGTAACCACTTGTAACCACTCGCCTCCACCTACCCTCCTCTCTTCCTTCCCGTTCACATTAATTGATTTGATTTGCTTGCTTTATTTAGTTTTTGTCTATTAGATTGTAAGCTCTTTGAGCAGGGACTGTCTTTCTTCTATGTTTGTGCAGCGCTGCGTATGCCTTGTAGCGCTATAGAAATGCTAAATAGTAGTAGTAGTAAATTTAAGCCTGTTCCAATGCCGGTATAAATGTGTGCATATGCTTTAGGCATTTACATGCGTATTTTACAACGTATACCTGTACTTTACAATTCTGCCTCAGCCCCACCCAGACAATGCTCTCAAAAGCGCCTGTGCATTGATCACATAAAAGTAGATGCAGTCTTTCAATGTGCATATTTCTTGCCCATGTGTTCTTCTAAAGCCTATTGCACCAAACCATGAATATAGCTCAAATGAACATAAGAAATCACCATAGTGGGTCAGATCTAAGGTCCCTCAAGCTCAGTATCCTTGTGGCCAATCCAGGTCACAAGTATCTGGGAGGATCCCAAAAAGTAGATTATTGCCCCAGCCTACATGTCAGACCTGATCGACTTACCAGGAATGCTAAAAAATTCTCGCACATTCCTTAATCTTCATTTCCCCAATTGTAAAGGTCTAAAATACAAACTAACACACGCATCAACCTTTCCTATTTGAGCACACAATTCTGGAACGCGCTGCCACGCAACCTAAAGACGATCTATGAGCTAACCAACTTCCGCAAACTACTGAAGACCCATCTCTTTAACAAGACATACCACAAAGATCAACACATGTGAACTCCCCCACATGTACCCAATTGTCTCATAATATTTTCTTATTATATTACTATCATGTTCTAACATTATCATGTAACCCAAAAACTTTCTATAATACCAAATGTCTATTCTCTTCTTATTTCCACTATTTTGATGTATTGTAAGCCACATTGAGCCTGCAAAGAGGTGGGAAAATGTGGGATACAAATGCAATAAATAAATAAATTCCATGCTTCTTATTCCTGGGATGAGTAGTGGATTTCTCCAAACACCCTTAATAGTAGTTTTTGGAATTTTCCTCCAGGAAACTGTTCAAACCTTTTTTAAACCCAGCTATACTACTACATCCTCCGACAACAAATTCCATAGCTTACTTGCGCATTGAGTGAAAAAATATTTTCTGCTATTAGTAGCTTCATTGTGTGCCCCCTAGTGTTTGTACTTTTTGGAAGGATAAATAACTGATTTCTATTTACCTGTTCAACTCTACATAGGATTTTCTAGATCTCTGTCATATCTCCCTTGGCCGTGTTTTTTCCATGCTGAAGATTCCTAACCTTTTTAACCGCCATTCTTAAGAGTCATTTTGTTTCCTTTATCATTGTGGTCAACCTCTGAACTTTTTCTAATTCTGCTATAATCTTTTTTTCTGGAATGCGATTACCAGAATTGCATCATGGAGCAGCACAGACACGATGACCTCTGTTTCGTTTTCTATTCCTAAAATTCAGTTTGCTTTCTTTGCCACTGTTGCACATTGAGCAACCTATGCCAAATTTGCTTTCTACTGTTCTTTTTAGCTGGCTCTTTATATTAAACTAGATGTTGAAAATTAAAACGTTGTCTGTTATAACTTGTAGTTCACTAAAGTAAATGTGCAGCTTTCATGTAGGTTTTATTTTTTTAATTTAAATTTCTAAATGTAGTCTAAGAAATGTACAAATATTGTAGAACTAGTATGTTAAGAAGAAGAACTACAGTGGTGGAAATAAGTATTTGATCCCTTGCTGATTTTGTAAGTTTGCCCACTGACAAAGACATGAGCAGCCCATAATTGAAGGGTAGGTTATTGGTAACAGTGAGAGATAGCACATCACAAATTAAATCCGGAAAATCACATTGTGGAAAGTATATGAATTTATTTGCATTCTGCAAAGGGAAATAAGTATTTGATCCCCCACCAACCAGTAAGAGATCTGGCCCCTACAGACCAGGTAGATGCTCCAAATCAACTCGTTACCTGCATGACAGACAGCTGTCGGCAATGGTCACCTGTATGAAAGACACCTGTCTACAGACTCAGTGAATCAGTCAGACTCTAACCTCTACAAAATGGCCAAGAGCAAGGAGCTGTCTAAGGATGTCAGGGACAAGATCATACACCTGCACAAGGCTGGAATGGGCTACAAAACCATCAGTAAGACGCTGGGCGAGAAGGAGACAACTGTTGGTGCCATAGTAAGAAAATGGAAGAAGTACAAAATGACTGTCAATCGACAAAGATCTGGGGCTCCACGCAAAATCTCACCTCGTGGGGTATCCTTGATCATGAGGAAGGTTAGAAATCAGCCTACAACTACAAGGGGGGAACTTGTCAATGATCTCAAGGCAGCTGGGACCACTGTCACCACGAAAACCATTGGTAACACATTACGACATAACGGATTGCAATCCTGCAGTGCCCGCAAGGTCCCCCTGCTCCGGAAGGCACATGTGACGGCCCGTCTGAAGTTTGCCAGTGAACACCTGGATGATGCCGAGAGTGATTGGAGAAGGTGCTGTGGTCAGATGAGACAAAAATTGAGCTCTTTGGCATGAACTCAACTCGCCGTGTTTGGAGGAAGAGAAATGCTGCCTATGACCCAAAGAACACCGTCCCCACTGTCAAGCATGGAGGTGGAAATGTTATGTTTTGGGGGTGTTTCTCTGCTAAGGGCACAGGACTACTTCACCGCATCAATGGGAGAATGGATGGGGCCATGTACCGTACAATTCTGAGTGACAACCTCCTTCCCTCCGCCAGGGCCTTAAAAATGGGTCGTGGCTGGGTCTTCCAGCACGACAATGACCCAAAACATACAGCCAAGGCAACAAAGGAGTGGCTCAGGAAGAAGCACATTAGGGTCATGGAGTGGCCTAGCCAGTCACCAGACCTTAATCCCATTGAAAACTTATGGAGGGAGCTGAAGCTGCGAGTTGCCAAGCGACAGCCCAGAACTCTTAATGATTTAGAGATGATCTGCAAAGAGGAGTGGACCAAAATTCCTCCTGACATGTGTGCAAACCTCATCATCAACTACAGAAGACGTCTGACCGCTGTGCTTGCCAACAAGGGTTTTGCCACCAAGTATTAGGTCTTGTTTGCCAGAGGGATTAAATACTTATTTCCCTCTGCAGAATGCAAATAAATTCATATACTTTCCACAATGTGATTTTCCGGTTTTAATTTGTGATGTGCTATCTCTCACTGTTACCAATAACCTACCCTTCAATTATGGGCTGCTCATGTCTTTGTCAGTGGGCAAACTTACAAAATCAGCAAGGGATCAAATACTTATTTCCACCACTGTATGTAAAGCTCAAACGAGATATAAACCATAAGCCACATTAAAGAGAGCAAAAGAACAAAACAATAAATAATAGTAATTAAACACAGATAGGGAAAGGGAATGGGACTTGATATAGTGCCTTTCTGTGGTTTTTGCAATTACATTCAAAGCTGTTTACATTGTATATACAGGTACTTATTTGTACCTGGGGCAATGGAGGGTTAAGTGACTTGCCCAGAATCACAAGGAGCTGCAGTGGGACTCAAACCCAGTTCCCCACGATCAAAGTCCACTGCACTAGCCACTAGGCTATTCCTCCACAAGCATTACAGTGTGTACTTAGAAGCATTTGTTTGGCCACTCCTAGGCTGTAAGGAGAGTAAAAAAAAAAAATCCAGAATGGTGATGCAAGGATGTCACCTAGTACTGTGGCTCCAGAAGAGGTTGGGGAGGAAACCCAGCTACAATACCACATCCTCTGACAACAAATTCCATAGCTTGTACAGTTTTTAAGAGAAATTTTGTAATGCAATTAACTGAAATAGATTGCTATTTTAAATATAAGACGTGTATCTGAGATACCATTGTTGCTTTAGGTGTTACTTCTTTCTTACCTGTTAAAAAAAAATGTTTCAGGGCAGTGCATGTTAAACAACTAATATGCAATAAATTGAAAGCTATAAGGTTTGGGAAGCCTTTATTTGGAAGAACTGATGTCCATAACTATGTTATGTGGGGTTTTTTTCTTTGATTTTTAACAAGGTGTTTACTAGTTCCTTTACAATTTGTCTTTGTAGGTTTACTATTTTCGGCAAGGACATGACGCATATGTTGAAATGGCAAAAAAGAACAGAATATATAGCATTAATCCTAAAAAGCAGCCATGGCATAAAATGGAATTAAGGGTATGCTGTTTCCTTCTCTCCAGTTTCCCTTTTGTTGTTATATCTACAGTGTAAATATCTTTAGTATGCTTTCCAGCTGACCTGAAAAATTATTTCCTGTAGCTTAGTTTGTTCCATGTAAGCCACAATCTCAAATGTACAGAGCTGCCAAGGGGTCCCGATTTTTGAGAGGAAAATTTTAGTACGTGCTCCAGCCCCGCCCCACTCTACCTCATGGCTCCACTCCCATGGCCATTGCAGAAAATATTTTATTTACACTAGTGACAGCAGGGATGAGGTAAGGAGTGTTGCAGTTCGCTCTATTATACCCCCTGTCCAGCATCTGTTCCCCCTAGGGGCATAACCACTAGGGGGACTCCCCACCCCACCCCACTTTGAGCTTAGACCCACTCCAAAATTGTGGCACTGGTTGAATCACTGGTGGAGATGCCCCCTACCTTGCTGTTTGAGCAGTGCAGCAGTCAGCTATGTGCTTCAGCCACCGATGCTGAACTTCCTGCATATGCTCAGTTCAGGCATTTGAAAATAGAAAATAAGATGATACCTTTTTATTAGACTAGCCTAATACATTTTTTCATTAGCTTTAAAAGACCAAAATCTCCTGCCTTAGGTCACTGCTGTTATAGTATCCTCTCCTAACTTGAGGAAAGAAGTGGTCTCTGAAGACTAGTCAAAAATGTATTAAAATTAGTCCAATATAAAGGTATCATCTTATTTCTATTTTGCGTTTTATTTGTATTTATTATCCTTTATTAACACAGCTATATTACTTTATCCTATATTAGTAAAATTATTTTCTCTACCTTTGTTGTCTGGCCATTTACTTTTTCCAATTGTATTGCTCCCATTCTCTTGTTTCTGCTTTTTTACATCTTCTCTTAACTCTTTGTCCATTTGCCATTTTTCTCCGTTCTGTTTCTTTCAGTTTTCTTCAATTTATTTTTTTGCTTCTCTGTCCAGATTTAATTCATCCTTATTATCCAGTCTTTAAGTTCCCTCTTTTTACTTCATCTACCTATGGCTTTTCATCTTTCCCTCACCATTGTTCTCCCCTATTATACCCTTTCCTCTTACTCTCCAGTCTTTCACTAACTCTATCCTCTCCCCCCTCCATCTAGCGTCTTCCCTCTTTCTCCCCATTCTTCCATTGTCTCCCCCTCTTTCGTACCCTTACATCCAGCGTCTTCCCTCTATCTCCCTACCCTTCCATATAGTGTCTTCTCTTTCTCTCCATAACCTTCCATCCAGCGTCTTCTCTTTTTCTCCGAGGACAAGCAGGCTGCTTGTTCTCACGACTGGGTTGACGTCCACGGCAGCCCCCACCAACCGGAAGAAAACTTCGCGGGCAGTCCCGCACGCAGGACACGCCCACCGCGCATGCGCGGCCGTCTTCCCGCCCGTGCGCGACCGTTCCCGCTCAGTTTTTTTCTATTCCGCACTGGAGACGTGTTACCCGTCTCTCTCTTTGTCAGCCCCGGAAACCGGATTGCGGCCTAGCCGCGGTTTTTCTTTGTTTTGCGTACGCGTTCGCGTGTTTTTTCTTCAAAAAAAAAAAAAAAAGGAGTTGTCCTCGTCGTTCTTAGCCACGAGGGCGCTTCGTCGCGGCCTTTTCTTTTTCGGGTGTGCTTTTCACTGCCACCATCGACGATTTTGACCTCGCTGACGCGATTTTTCCGTCGATGTCCTCGAAGGTCCCGAGTGGATTCAAAAAGTGTGGTCGGTGCGGCCGGCAGATCTCGCAGACCGATACCCACGCTTGGTGTCTCCAGTGCTTTGGCCCGGAGCATAATTCCAAGATGTGCACCTTGTGTCTCGGCTTAAGGAAGTGGACACAGGTGGCGAGGCAAGTTCTACGGGACCGTCTTTTTGGAACTTGCGCTGGCCCTTCGACATCGACCTCTACGGTATTGGTGTTGACGGCCGGGTCTTCGGTACCGGTACAGCTGTTGACGAAATCTGCGCCGTCTCTGGCACCGACCCCAGGAGTACAGGTACCTTTGGCCCGCCGGCGGGGGTGAGCGGCCGCGCGGGCAGTCTGCCCCGGCCACTCCCTCTGCCCAGGGCCATTGGGACCGAACCCTGTCGGATCCGATTCCTCGAGGCCGGGGGGGGGTTCCACCTCCTCCTCGTCTCTTCCGCCGAGCGCTGATGACGGGCATCGAAAGAAAGCAAAGAAGCACCGTCATCGGTCGCCCACGGCGCACAGGACTGCCAGCTCCGGTACTTCGAGGGACGACTCAATGCCCAGGAAGCGGCAGTGCCGGGAGGAGCGTTCCCTCTCGGTTGAAGAGGTGTCGCTGCGTCAGTCCGCGGGTACCTCGGTACCGTCTCCTGGACCCGAGCAGCTTCCGGCACCGGCACCCACACCGGCCCCCCTGCCTTTCCCGACAGCGGGCCTTGACGAGTGCCTCCGCGCCATCCTTCCCGGAATCCTGGAAGGGCTGATGCGCCAGGCACTGCCGGCACCGAGGGTGCTTGCGCCCCCGGCACCGTTGATGGAGGCACCAGTGTGCTCTGGCCCAATGCCGAGGCCTCCGACGCTGCTTGCGGCACCGGTGTCGACTGCCACGCAGGTGGAGTCCCCGTCGACGTCAATGGGGGAAGCTTCGTCCCCGCCGGCGCCATCATCGAGGACGTGGTTCCTCGCAGCCGATACGGGCCCGGTTGAGGTCTGAGCTGAGAGAGCTCATGTCCGACACCGAGGAGGAGGCCTCGTGGGGGGAGGAGGAGGACCCCAGATATTTCTCCTCAGAGGAGTCTGTGGGCCTTCCCTCTGACCCTACACCTTCACCGGAGAGGAAGCTCTCGCCTCCTGAGAGCCTCTCCTTTGCCTCTTTTGTCAGGGCTATGTCTATCTGCATTCCCTTTCCCGTGGTTACTGTGGATGAGCCGAGCGCGGAGATGCTCGATGTCCTCGACTATCCATCACCACCTAGAGAGTCTTCCACGGTGCCATTGCACAATGTCCTTAAGGAGACACTGCTTCGAAACTGGCTGAAGCCACTATCTAATCCCACCATCCCCAAGAAAGCGGAGTCCCAATACAGGATCCACTCAGACCCAGAGTTGATGCGGCCTCAATTGCCTCATGACTCGGCGGTCGTGGACTCTGCTCTCAAGAGAGCACGGAGTTCAAGGGATATCGCCTCGGCGCCCCCTGGGCGTGAGTCTCGCACTCTGGACTCATTTGGGAGGAAGGCCTACCAATCTTCCATGCTCGTGACCCGCCTCCAATCATACCAGCTCTACACGAGCATTCACATGCGGAACAATGTGAGGCAACTGGCGGACCTGGTCGGCAAGCTCCCCCCGGAGCAGTCCAGGCCTTTTCAGGAGGTGGTCAGGCAGCTGAAGGCGTGCAGAAAGTTCCTGTCCAGGGGTATCTATGACACCTGTGATGTGGCATCTCGAGCTGCGGCCCAAGGTATAGTGATGCGCAGACTCTCATGGCTGCGTGCCTCTGACCTGGACAACCGCACCCAGCAGCAACTGGCGGATGTCCCTTGCAGGGGGGATAACATTTTCGACGAGAAGGTCGAGCAGTTAGTGGACCAACTACACCAGCGGGAAACCGCTCTCGACAAGCTCTCCCACCGGGTGCCTTCAGCATCCACCTCAGCAGGTGGACGTTTTTCCCGGGCCCGGCAGGCTGCACCCTACGCCTACAGCAAGCGCATGTACATCCAGCCGGCCCGAAGGCCTCCTCAGGCACAGGGACAGTCCCAGCGCGCTCATTCCCGTCAACAGCATGCGCCTAAGCAGCCCCCTGTGCCTCCACAGCAAAAGCAGGGGACGGGCTTTTGACTGGATCCATGGGAACATAGCCGCCATCAAAGTATCCGTACCGGACGACCTGCCAGTCGGTGGGAGGTTGAAAGTTTTTCACCAAAGGTGGCCTCTCATATCCTCCGACCAGTGGGTTCTCCAAATAGTGCGGTGCGGATACGCCCTGAATTTGGTCTCCAAATTGCCCACCAGGAGCCCAATCCTTCAGCTCCCATCACAAGCAGGTACTTGCAGAGGAACTCTCCGCCCTTCTCAGCACCAATGCGGTCGAGCCCGTGCCACCCGGGCAGGAAGGGCAGGGATTCTATTCCAGGTACTTCCTTGTGGAAAGGAAAACAGGGGGGATGCACCCATCCTAGACCTGAGAGGCCTGAACAAATATCTGGTCCGAGAAAAGTTCAGGATGCTTTCCTTGGGCACCCTTCTAACCATGATTCAGAAAGACGATTGGCTATGTTCCCTGGATTTAAAGGACGCTTACACTCACATCCCGATACTGCCAGCTCACAGACAGTATCTCTGATTCCGTCTGGGGACACGGCACTTTCAGTATTGTGTGCTGCCCTTTGGGCTCGCCTCTGCACCACGGGTGTTCACGAAGTGTCTCGTGGTGGTTGCGGCGTATCTACGCAAGCTGGGGGTGCACGTGTTCCCGTATCTCGACGATTGGCTGCTCAAGAGCACCTCAGAGGCAGGAGCTCTTCGGTCCATGCAGTGCACTATTCACTTTCTGGAGCTGCTGGGGTTTGTGATAAATTACTCGAAGTCCCATCTCCAACCAGTCCAATCTCTGGAATTCATAGGAGCTCTGCTGAATTCTCAGACGGCTCAGGCCTATCTTCCCGAGGCGAGAGCTCAGAATCTTCTGTGTCTCGCTTCCCAGACCAGAGCGTCTCGGCAGATGTTGAGACTCCTGGGCCATATGGCCTCTACGGTCCATGTGACTCCCATGGCTCGTCTTCACATGAGATCTGCTCAATGGACCCTAGCTTCCCAGTGGTGCCATGCCACCGGGAATCTAGAGGATGTCATCCGCCTGTCCGTCAGTTGCCGCAATTCACTGCACTGGTGGACGATTCGGACCAATCTGACCCTGGGACGTCCATTCCAAATTCCGCAGCCCACGAAGGTGCTGACGATGGATGCCTCTCGCCTGGGGTGGGGAGCTCATGTCAATGGGTCCCTCCAGGAACAAGATCTTCAGATCAACCTCCTGGAGCTCCAAGCAGTCTGGAACGCACTGAAGGCCTTCAGACATCGGCTGTCCTACCAAATCATCCAAATTCGGACAGACAATCAGGTTGCTATGTATTATATCAACAAGCAGGGATGGGCACCGGATCTCACCCCCTGTGTCAGGAAGCCGTCAGGATGTGGCGTTGGGCTTGCCAGTTCGGCAAGGTTCTCCAGGCCACATACCTGGCAGGCGTAAACAACAGTCTGGCCGACAGGCTGAGCAGAGTCATGCAACCGCACGAGTGGTCGCTCCATTCCAGAGTGGTACGCAAGATCTTCCGAGAGTGGGGCACCCCCTCGGTGGACCTTTTCGCCTCTCAGACCAACCACAAGCTGCCTCTGTTCTGTTCCAGACTACAGGCGCACGGCAGACTGGTGTCGGATGCCTTTCTCCTCCATTGGGGGAACGGCCTCCTGTATGCTTATCCTCCCATACCTTTGGTGGGGAAGACCTTGCTGAAACTCAAGCAAGACCACGGCACCATGATTCTGATAGCGCCGTTTTGGCCCCGTCAGATTTGGTTACCTCTACTTCTGGAGTTGTCCTCCGAAGAACTGTGGAGATTGGAGTGTTTTCCGACTCTCATTTCGCAGAACGACGGAGCGCTTCTGCACCCCAACCTTCAGTCTCTGGCTCTCACGGCCTGGATGTTGAGGGCGTAGATTTTGCTTCGTTGGGTTTGTCTGAGGGTGTCTCCCGTGTCTTGCTTGCCTCTAGAAAGGATTCCACTAAAAAGAGTTACTTTTTCAAGTGGAGGAGGTTTGTCGTCTGGTGTGAGAGCAAGGCCCTAGAACCTCGTTCTTGCCCTGCACAGAACCTGCTTGAATACCTTCTGCACTTATCAGAGTCTGGTCTCAAGACCAACTCAGTAAGGAATCACCTTAGTGCGATTAGTGCTTACCATTATCGTGTAGAGGGTAAAGCCATCTCTGGAGAGCCTTTAGTCGTTCGATTCATGAGAGGCTTGCTTTTGTCAAGGCCCCCTGTCAAGCCTCCAGCAGTGTCATGGGATCTCAACGTCGTCCTCACCCAGCTGATGAAACCTCCTTTTGAGCCACTGAATTCATGCCATCTGAAGTACTTGACTTGGAAGGTCATTTTCTTGGTGGCAGTTACTTCAGCTCGTGGAGTCAGTGAGCTTCAAGCCCTGGTAGCTCATACTCCTTATACCAAATTTCATCATAACAGAGTAGTACTCCGCACTCACCCTAAGTTCCTGCCAAAGGTGGTGTCGGAGTTCCATCTTAACCAGTCAATTGTCTTGCCAACATTCTTTCCCAGACCGCATACCCGCCCTGCTGACCGTCAGTTGCACACATTGGACTGCAAGCGAGCGTTGGCCTTCTATATGGAGCGGACACAGCCCCACAGACAGTCCGCCCAATTGTTTATTTCTTTCGACCCCAATAGGAAGGGGGTCGCTGTCGGGAAACGCACCATCTTCAATTGGCTAGCAGATTGCATTTCCTTCACTTACGCCCAGGCTGGGCTGGCTCTTGAGGGTCATGTCACGGCTCATATTGTTAGAGCCATGGCAGCGTCAGTGGCCCACTTGAAGTCAGCCACTATTGAAGAGATTTGCAAGACTGCGACGTGGTCATCTGTCCACACATTCACATCACATTACTGCCTTCAGCAGGATACCCGACGCGACAGTCGGTTCGGGCAGTCGGTGCTGCAGAATCTGTTTGGGGTTTGAATCCAACTCCACCCTCTAGGACCCGATTTTATTCTGTTCAGGCTGCACTCTCAGTTAGTTGTTCTTCGTAGGTCAATTTCTGTTATGCCCTTACCGTTGCAAGGTTAAATTGACCTGGGTTCTTGTTTTGAGTGAGCCTGAGAGCTAGGGATACCCCAGTCGTGAGAACAAGCAGCCTGCTTGTCCTCGGAGAAAGCGAATGATACATACCTGTAGCAGGTGTTCTCCGAGGACAGCAGGCTGATTGTTCTCACCTACCCTCCCTCCTCCCCTTTGGAGTTGCGTTTTCCTCATTCCTTTGCTTGTCATTCAACTGAGCGGGAATGGTCACGCACGGGTGGGAAGACGGCCGCGCATGCACGGTGGGCGTGCCCTGCGTGCGGGACCGCCCGCAAAGTTTTTTTCCGGTTGGTGGGGGCTGCCGTGGACGTCAACCCAGTCGTGAGAACAATCAGCCTGCTGTCCTCGGAGAACACCTGCTACAGGTATGTATCATTCGCTCTTATCACTGGGGAGTAAAATCCCCGCAATGTTCTTGCGGTATTTTTACGATGCTGTTTCAGAACAGAAAGGATATCAATAGAAATCAAACAAAATAAAACATGGAAAAGAAAATATGATACCTTTTTTTATTGGACATAACTTCATACATTTCTTGATTAGCTCCCGAAGGCCGCCCCTCCTCGCCAGACCGGAAACAAGCAAATGTGCTATCTGACGGTGTACACAAGTGAAAACATTCAAGCACCACCATGACAGTCTGACAGGGTGGGAGGACAGGGGCGGGCAGGAGGCATGCATGGGGACACCAAAGCACATCATCGATACTCCAACAGGATGGGTGTGGATAGGCGAAGGGCGGGGTGATCAACAGAGAAACACGGCCCCATGGTCCATAATGGGCCAGGAACCCCAGATCCTGTTGGAGTATCGATGATGTGCTTTGGTGTCCCCATGCATGCCTCCTGCCCGCCCCTGTCCTCCCACCCTGTCAGACTGTCATGGTGGTGCTTGAATGTTTTCACTTGTGTACACCGTCAGATAGCACATTTGCTTGTTTCCGGTCTGGCGAGGAGGGGCGGCCTTCGGGAGCTAATCAAGAAATGTATGAAGTTATGTCCAATAAAAAAAGGTATCATATTTTCTTTTCCATGTTTTATTTTGTTTGATTTCTATTGATAACCTTAAGAGTGGACTAACACAGCTACCACACTCCTCTACTTAAGAACAGAAAGGAGAATTAATCATCTGAGCCTCACATAAAGCTGTATGATCTCTGGGGCTAGAACTTAATTTTATGCAATTTGTTGTAGAGAGCTCTGGATTAAAGTGCTAAATACTGACAAACCACTATTGTAATTTAATGGCAACATATGTCAATCAATAAATTCCCTTCTTTAGTTCTATTAAGTTTTAAGGGGGTCCACACTTCTCAAGATGCTAATTGATATGGCACAAACAAATATGTGCCCAAAGTGCACCAAACTATTTTGAAGGATAAAATAATATATGTATGAAATAGGAGGAAACATCAGAATAATGTTATGGCTCATATTAAACCTACCATGCAAGCAGCAACTTTTTATCATAATTGTGTGGCTAAGCTGCTTTTCGGAACAGATTAAGTGAATTGAACAGCTTGAAGTGTTGCACAGCTCAAAGTGACAGCAAGGTCTCCGGATGAAGCCTTTTCGAAACGGGTCCCCGTCTGGACCTTTGCCTATGTGAATTGATAATTTTGATACCTGCTGATCCGGTTCCCTATGAAGATAGAATCAGTGGAACAGAGATCACAACAGATTGATGTGATTCAGCTGTGCCCTCTAAGCTGTGTCATTATTTTTCAATTTCTATATTATAATTCTAAAATTTTTTTCTAGTTTGGTAGATATTACGAAGAATATTAAAAGTTTTGATAATCACTGGATCTAGCCAACTTTTTTTGAGGGAGGTTTTTCTAGACCAATGATGCCTTTTTGACTGATCACATTAAAAGGTAGCCATAAAAAAAGGTTGACTCTGATTATTAGTGGTCTGCGTCTTGATGAGGTCTTTTTCTCCCTATTTTTGTTAACAATTTAATTCATTTCCTGTATTTCCTACATACTTACCATTATCTATATTTAGAAGTTTTCTATTTTGTATATGGTATTTAGATCCTTTTTTGTTGTTAATATGAGCGATAACATTATTCTGAGGCATCCTCCTATTTCATACATATATTATTTTAACATATTCCTTCAATGTAGTTTGGTGCATTTTGGGGACATATTTGTTTCTAAGCATGGGTGTAATGTATTCCACTTTTAACTGGGCATAGATTGGATGACTGTAGGTTTATTTTAATTTTTATGAATAATTGTAATTCGCTTTGGTTTTGAGCAGAATATAAATGGTTTAAAAATAAACACCTTGAGTATTGTGTTCATTTCTGGTCACCATATCTCAAAAACAATATAATGGAATTAGTAAAGGTTCAAAGAAGATCGACCAAAATGATTAAGGAGATGGAACTCCTCTCGTATGTAGAAAGGCTAAAGAGGTTAGGGCTCTTCAGCTTGGAAAAGAAACGGATGAGGGGAGATATGATTGAGGTCTACAAAATCCTGAGTGTAGAATAACCATTGGTCAGACCCAGTTTGGATACTGTTGTGTGGCCAGTCACTGTTGGAAACAGGATTCTGGATTTTGATGGATCTTTGGATTGACTTAGTTTGGCAGTTTTTATGTTTGCCTTTATTGATTTTTGGTTATATCTCCCCATCATTTTAAAGTAGTGAATGAGAAATGTGATATATTTCTGTAACATTCCATTATGACCAGTTTGAGAAATGTGATATATTTCTGTAACATTCCATTATGACCAGTTTGAAAAATGTGTGACCCAAATGTTTTGTGAGCATAAATGATTCAATCGTAGCTCTGTTTATGAATCATTTCTGATGGAATTAAGTAGGTGACTTGTTGTTTTATCTTTTGCAGGAACAAGAGTTGATGAAAATAGTTGGTATTAAATATGAAGTGGGATTGCCTACCCTCTGCTGTCTTAAACTCTCTTTCCTTGATCCAGACACTGGTAAACTAACTGGAGGATCCTTTACAATGAAGTAAATGCATTAGTATATATGTTGTATTTGAAGAATTCATCAATCTGAATTATTTTAACAGGTTATTGGAAATCCTTCAGATATCTTTAGTTGTGATTAGTCTGATTATATACGGTCAGGGCTTTTTTTGAGGGGGTACTGAGTACCTGCACCTTTTCCACTGTCTGCTAAAATTGATCCATGGTCCCCAAGTTTTAATGAAAGATCTCAGGCGCTACACATCAATTCTGCCTTGTCATAGTTTCTGTGACTGGTTGCAGGGGGCCTAGCTATTGAGGGGTGGCTCTCTCAGTGATCACCCCACCCCTGAAAGGTGGCCTGGCATATGAGTACTGGCACCTTTTTTGCTAGAAAAAACACACTGTATACGGTCCCTTGTAAAAATCTTCACAATCTGCTTTCTAAAAGTATAATTCAAAATGCATTGAAGTAGGAGCTTATTTCTTGAATCTACACATCATAATCTTCACTTTAAACATGAAAAGATATTTAAAGAAATAGCAAAAAGTAAATAAGAAACCAGACATCTTCTATGTCTTCATTCCCTATCATAGCAAACCCAATTGGCTACATTCCAAAAATTGTGTTAACAAGATCCATGGTAAGTTAAATAGAGCCTAACTATGTTATCTAAATAGGTGAGGTGATTAAAATACTCGTGGATGAAGAATTCAGCTATTTCTATTGCATACAATTAATTTGAAACAAAAGTTTGTATTTGAATATGCAGTGAGCACTGTTAGATCCATCACTGTAGAACAGAAAAGGTTTGGCAGTACCAAGGCAATGTCTTGATCAGGCAGTTTCTCCAAACTCAGTATCCATGGATTAAGGAATCTGCCAAAGAAGATCAGTATGAGGCCTAATGTTGCTACTTCATCATCTTCACCAGATCAGTCCTGAACCAAATTGGTTCTGGCCCATCAACCAGAAGATGTAGTCAGATTAATCACTTAGCTCTCCCCTTTAAAGGGCACATTTTTCTCTGTCTCCAGCAGGTGGTAACAGGCATACTGTTCAGTATTGATCTGAGGTGGTGTGGTTAGCTCTTCAGCCAGTTGGAAAACTGGTGTCCAATTGAGCAAGGAGGAATAGCAGGAATCCAGGGTACAGTGTCATCAGAGGGAATACTGAGAGGAACATGGGTCCCTCCCCCTGGTGTATTCAGCATAGCCCTTGGTTCATAGTTTCCTCCCTCCCCCTCCTGTTTCAAAAAAGAAAAAAGACAAAGGTCTAGAGGAAGGCACATCAGCAGAAACAAGAGCAGGATACTGGGGAAGGTTAGTGAATTGCTGTTTGTGAGGGAAGGGCTATTGAGTGATTGATGGCTTTAGGGAGCTTGCGCAAAAGGCAAGTGCAATGCAGGCCTGACCATTCCAGGAGCAGTGTAGAGGAGTTTGTTGGGGCAACTTCATGCCATTTTTAGCTACACTTTGAATCCACAGCAGCTTATGGAGGCCCTGTTGGAGCGATTCAAGTGTTGTTGCCTCCGGCAGCTGCTGAGGAAACTTGGTCTATGCGGTTCTTGCAACAGAAGAACGTAGAAAAGTAACAACATGGGGGGAGCCCAGCACGTAGATGAAGTTATAGAACGTACATTAGCCCTGGGGGGGGGGGGGGGGGGCTCTGTTGTAGAAATGAGCAGCCCTGAGTCTCAGAGAAAATGCTGAAACAGCTATTTTCCACCTTCCTCTGTTGTTTCTTTGCCTGAGGCTGTTTCTACATCTGTCTTGCAAAGAGAGTTGCAGATAGATCCAGTGTCCCTGGGGGGAGCCTTATGAAGGCCAGTGGAGAGTTTGAGGCCCCTGGGAGCAGAGGACTCATTTCTCCAGAGTTTATTTTACTTTTATTCAGAGCCTTTTTATTAAAAAGGTCTAAGGTAGAACAGGCACCAGTCATGGAGAATCTCTCTGTGCCCAGAGGTTTGGAGGAATCTAGGCAGTCCAAGACACCAGAGCTTAACGCCCTAGAGTACTATGAGTCCTAGTCTGTAGGACTGATAGCTTCACTGGAGTGTGGCAGCATTTCCAATGTGAGTACCTTGCTGGCTGACCCTCTAGAAAAGAGAGAGCTCCCAGTTAGAAGTGGAGAATGAACCTACTATGGTATGCCTTTTTCATTGCTAGAACCTTAGAAGCATTAGTAATCGCAAAAGCTCTAGTTCAAGAACTGGCCTCAGTGGGAAATCCAGTCTTGGAAAGGGATTAGAAAGTCCCCTATAGCTTTCCTGGTACATCAAATTCATACCCTCATTTCAGTAGAGTGAGAGTATCCCAAAGCAAGGCTTAGGTTTGACAGGGCCATGGGTAATATTTACTCTCTAGTACCAGAGGAGAAAAAAAGAGTTGAGGCAACTTTAAAGTACACACCCTAGTAACAGCAGATACCAAGAAAACCGTGATTCCGGTTGAAGGTGGCATCCATACCCCTAACAGCAAAAATAATGGCAGGGATAGCAGCCAACCAACTAACTGACTACATGAACAAATTCTCCATACTACACGAATCACAGTCAGGCTTCAGTCCTCAACACAGTTGTGCTCATTACACTACTAGCTAACCTCAAAAAGGAAATCACATATGGAAAAAACATTCTTGTACTACAATTTGACATGTCAAAGTGCTTTTGACATGGTCGAACATCACATCCTCAAAAGAATACTTGATAAAAATTGGAATTGGAGGGATGGTGCTTAAATGGTTCCTAGGCTTGCTGACCACCAGATCCTACCAAGTGAAAATAAACTCCTCCCTCTTTCTTCCATAGAAAGTAGAATGTGGGGACCCCCAGGGTGCGCCACTGTCACCAACACTATTCAGCTTGACGGTGGTCCATCTTGTCTGAACACTAGTCAAACAAAGTTTCAGCCCTCTTATATACGCTGGTGACATATCAATCTATATCCCCTTCAAAAGAATCTACATGAAATTGCAACCAGGATAGTGGATGGCATAAACTTCAATTCAATTTTGGTCTTGTATATTGCTAATATTCCCTGTCTAGGGTTCAGTGCGGTTTATAACATTAATGGCACAACAGTTACATTTTTATAAGTAGGCTAATGGGTGAATACAATTCTTATTGGAATGATACTATGTTATAGAGCGTTATGCTATGTTATTACAGTGTTTGTTAAATTCAGTATTTCTAAAGTTTATTTGGGAATCGGTGAGTATTATGTAGCAGTCTTTGGGAAGAAGAAGGTTGTTAGCTTCTTTCAGAAGCTGAGGTAGTTTTACTCTGTTCTGATAGCCAGAGGGAGTGAGTTCCATAATGTGATCCCTGCCGCTGAGAAGAGCGAGTTAAAGATCTTCTGAGATCAGGTTCCCTTGAGTCATGGTGGGGCTAGGATCAGTTCTTTTAGTCTGTTGGAGTGAACAATGCAAATAGATAGGATGTTGATCAGGAGTGCAGAGGTAGCACCTCGAAGAATCTGAAAGGCTAGACAGGCAACCTTAAGCTTAGTTCTTTCAGCTATTGGTAGCCAGTGCAGTTTTGCAAGGTAAGTTGAGACACTGGTGTATCTGTTCAGTTTGAAGATTGGTCTTGCCACTGTATTCTATATGACCTGTATATTTTTTTTTTTTTGTATTTTCTCCAAAGGCCAAGAAATAGTCCAGTTGTGGTAGGATAAACATTTGTACCAGAATCGCAAAAGCTTTTTGATCAAAGAATGACCTGACTAGACGAAGCTGTCTCATTTTAAACATTATTTTCTTCCATAGTTGGTTGATATGGGATGTGAGTGAGAGGGAAGAATCAAGGACGATGCCAAGCACGCTTGCTTCTGATTCAGCTAGGAAAGGTGGTTGTGTTGGGTAGTGTTATTGAAGATAGGACCTCGGTTCCTTGATTCTGGAACCAGAGAATATTAGTCTTTTGAGTATTGTTTCAATTTGTTTGCTAGGGCCCAAGTCTGGATAGTGTTCATCCCGATTGTTACTGTTCGGGTAGGGTCATGGTGCTAGGATGTTAGAGATAGGAGGAGCATGATGTCATCCGTGTATGATAGAAGTAATTCTCCTGATCCCAGGTGAATAGGGCTAATGGAAGATATGAAGTTGAACAGGATGGAAGAGAGTGGGGTCCCTTGGGGAATCCAGTATTTGGAAAGTATTATTTTGTTTAACTGAGTAGTTTTGGTTTGAGAGGAATTCGTTGAACCATTTGAGAACTTGGCCGGTAATTGTAATTTCCATATCATCATGCTGATCAATCCATAGACTGGTGGGTTGTGTCCATCTACCAGCAGGTGGAGATAGAGAGCAAAGCTTTTGCCTCCCTATATGTGGTCATGTGCTGCCGGAAACTCCTCCTCAGTATGTTCTCTATCTCAGCAGGTGATGGTCACACACAGCAGCAGCTCTGGCTAGGTCTCCAAGCCTAATTTTTAGGTTTTGTTGAGTACCTGGGGTTGAGGGCTCTTCTTGAGCAAGTGCAAACCTGGTGGCGCCAGGTCCCTCCTTTTCTCCCCCCTCCCGCTGGCTCCGTTAAAAAAAAAAAAAAAAAAAAATTTGACCGTCCTTAAGGGCGTTTATTTCGACGTTTATTTAAACGTTTATTACAGCTACTCACTGGGACACCAGGTCGTTACAGCTCGGAGCGAGAAGCAGGTAATTTTTACCTTTTTATAGCGGGCAGGGGGTTCCCCGATCGATCTCCACGTGGCCTATGGCGTCGGAGGGCGAGGGCGCGAAGAATCGCTCCCCGGACCGCGTGTGCGCTTCTAGCGGGGATGCGGGGGTCTTAAAGTCTGATTCGCCCTTGTTGGGTGTCAGTTCGGAGGCCGGTCAGTGTCCCGGGTCTTCCTCCGGTGCGGCGGTTTTTCCCGCCATAAACGCCCATCCCCCGCTGCTCGCCTCCGCCATCTTGGCCGGCCACTCTGCTCGGACGGCTTCTTCTTGGGCCGCCCTTGAGCTGGGAGAAGTTAATGCCATGGCCGCCTTTGATTTGGGCGACGGCAAAAAAGCGGCTAAAGTTAAGCGCCGTTCTTCCCGCGCGGCTCCTTCGCGGAGTGTCGCGCTGGACGCCATCTTGGATGCACAGCATGTTTCTCCCCCGCTCTTGCGAGCGCCGGTTGAGGGTGCGTCTAGGGCTGTGGCCCAGGCTGCTGAAGTGCACAGTCTGGGGGGTTTCTCCCCCGAGTTTATTTTGCTGCTGCATCAGGCCTTCCTTATGCAAAACGCTGCCCCTTCTCCCTTGTCCGATAAAGGGGTTGAGGCCCCCGGAAGTAAACGCCCTCGGGTGGATTCCCAGGCCTTAGAGGACTCTGTTTCCTCTGATGTAGATGAGGGCAGCGTATCTGAGTTCTCCCAACGGTCCTTTGGGGATTCCTTGGAGGAGATGGATTCCTGCTCAGATGGAGCGGATGACCCCTCTGCAGCGCGGATCTTTCGCTCAGAGGATTTGCCCAACCTGTTAGTGCAGGCCATGAGCATTTTGAAGATTTCCTCTCCGGAGGACGTCTCTCCCTCAGCCCCTGTTGGCTCCGCCATTATGCTGGGGACGAAGCGCCCGCCTAGAACCTTCCACGTGCATGATGCCATGCACACCTTAATTGCGGCTCAATGGGATGTCCCGGAAGCGAGCCTCAAAGTGGCTAGGGCTATGTCCCGCCTCTATCCTTTGCCTGAAAGTGAACGGGAGGCCTATCTGTGGCCTACTGTGGTTTCTTTAATCACTGCGGTGACTAAGAAAACGGCGTTGCCGGTGGAAGGTGGCACGGCCCTAAAGGACGCCCAAGACAGAAGATTGGAGGCGGCCTTAAGGTCATCCTTCGAGGCGGCTGCCTTAAGTTTGCAGGCCTCAGTTTGCGGCTCCTATGTGGCCAGGGCATGCCTGACAATTGTGCAGCGGGCTTCCCCCTCGGATCCTTCCTTGAGGGCTGATTGGCCAGCCCTGGAATCGGGCTTGGCTTATTTGGCAGACTTACTGTATGATGTCTTGAGAGCCTCGGTTAAAGGTATGGCTCAGACAGTCTCTGCGCGGCGGTGGCTTTGGCTGAAGCATTGGTCTGCTGACCACGCCTCTAAGTCCCGCCTGGCTAAGTTGCCTTTTAAAGGCAAGCTGCTCTTTGGGGTCAAGCTGGACAAAATTGTGACCGATCTCGGCACGTCTAAGGGCAAGAGGTTACCAGAGGTCAGGGCTCGGGCCAGTGCTCGCCCCGGTATCTCCAGAGGACGGTTTCAGGAAGCCCGTCGGTACCGCCCCGGGCAAGTCGGGCTCCTCTGCCCCCTCTTCCTTCAAGAGGAACTTCTCCCCCAAGCAGCATTCCTTTCGCAGAGACCGCCGTCCCGGAGGTGCGCCCTCCGGTCCTCCCCCAGGGTCTCGTACCCAGTGACGGGGTCCTGGTCCATGGCCCAGTGCAGATTGGAGGACGCCTGTCCTCGTTTCTGGGCGAGTGGACCAGGGTAACTTCAGACGCTTGGGTGCTGGAAGTCATCAGAGACGGCTACAAGCTAGAGTTCTGCCGACCCTTAAGAGACGGGTTTGTACTCTCTCCCTGCAAGTCTCCGGTCAAAGCTGTGGCAGTGCAGCAGACCTTGGACAATCTGATCCGCCTGGGTGCGGTCGTTCCGGTGCCAGAAAATCAGCTTGGCAAGGGACGTTACTCCATTTACTTTGTGGTACCAAAGAAAGGAGGTTCTGTACGGCCTATCCTCGACCTCAAAGGGGTCAATCGGGCCTTGAAAGTTCGGCACTTTCGCATGGAGACTCTCCGCTCTGTTATAGCGGCAGTGAAAGCAGGGGAGTTCCTGGCATCTTTGGACATCAAGGAAGCGTACTTGCATATTCCCATCTGGCCTCCTCATCAACGCTTTCTGCGTTTTGCAGTCCTGGGACGACACTTCCAGTTCAGAGCCCTCCCGTTCGGGTTGGCTACTGCTCCGCGGACCATCTCCAAAGTAATGGTGGTCATCGCGGCCTTCCTGCGAAAGGAAGGAGTACAAGTCCATCCTTATCTGGACGACTGGTTGATCCGAGCCCCCTCTTATGCAGAGTGCGGCAAAGCTGTGGACCGGGTGATTGCTCTTTTGAGCTCCCTGGGGTGGATTATCAACTGGGAGAAAAGCCAGCTGCGCCCGACTCAGTCCCTGGAGTATCTGGGAGTTCGATTCGACACCCAAGTGGGCAGAGTGTTCCTGCCGGACAATCGGATTGTCAAACTTCAGGCTCAGGTGGACCAGTTCCTAGTAGCCTCTCCTCTTCGGGCTTGGGACTTTGTGCAGCTGTTGGGCTATATGACGGCCACGATGGAAGTAGTGCCCTGGGCCAGGGCTCATATGAGACCACTACAACTCTCTCTGCTGCAGCGCTGGACTCCGGTGTCGGAGGATTATGCTGTGCGCCTTCCCTTGGACCCAGCAGTGCGCAAGGCGCTGAGCTGGTGGCTGAAGACAGACAAGTTGTCTGCAGGGATGCCTCTTGTGACCCCGGAGTGGATTGTTGTCATGATGGACGCCTCTTTGACGGGCTGGGGAGCCCACTGCTTGGGAAGGACAGCGCAGGGGCTCTGGTCTCCTGCAGAGGCAAAGTGGTCTATCAACCTCCTGGAACTCAGAGCCATTCGGTTGGCGCTTTTGGAGTTCCTCCCGGTACTGGCGTTGAAGCCAGTACGGGTCCTGTCGGACAATGCCACGGCTGTGGCCTATGTCAACCGCCAGGGAGGTACCAAGAGCGCCCCTCTAGCCAAGCAAGCCATGAATCTATGCCAGTGGGCGGAAGCGAACCTGGAACAGCTGTCAGTGGCCCACATTGCCGGAGTCATGATTGTCAAGGCGGACTTTCTCAGTCACCATACCTTGGATCCCGGAGAGTGGCAGTTGTCGGCTCAGGCGTTCTTGGACATCACGAAGCGCTGGGGCCAGCTGAGCCTAGATCTGATGGCGTCATCGGCCAATTGCCAAGTGCCGCGCTTTTTCAGCAGAGGACGGGACCCTCGATCTCTGGGAGTAGATGCTCTTCTCCAACAGTGGCCGACACAGGAGCTTCTCTATGTGTTCCCACCCTGGCCCATGTTGGGCAGGGTACTAGACCGGGTGGCAAAGCATCCGGGCCAAATAATCCTGGTGGGTCCGGACAGGCCCAGACGTCCCTGGTATGTGGACTTGATAAGGCTATCAGTGGACGACCCTCTGCGGCTGCCAGTGGAGCAGGGCCTGTTGCATCAGGGTCCCGTGGTGATGGAGGATCCCTCCCCCTTTGGTCTTACGGCCTGGCTATTGAGCGGCAGCGTCTGAGGAAGAAGGGCTTCTCAGACAAGGTCATCGCCACTATGCTGAGAGCGAGGAAGCGCTCTACTTCTACTGCTTACGCCAGGGTTTGGCGTACCTTTGCAGCGTGGTGTGAAGCAGGCTCACTTTCTCCCTTCACTGCTCCAATTTCTTCAGTGCTGGCGTTCCTGCAAGAAGGTCTGGAGAAGGGCCTGTCGCTCAGTTCCCTTAAAGTCCAGGTGGCGGCTTTGGCTTGCTTCAGGGGCCGCCTGAAGGGTGCTTCCCTGGCTTTGCAGCCAGATGTGGTACGTTTTCTCAAGGGAGTTAATCACCTGCGCCCTCCTCTGCACTCAGTGGTGCCTGCGTGGAATCTCAATCTGGTGCTAAGAGCCTTGCAGAAGCCGCCTTTTGAACCCTTGTCGAGGGCATCTCTGAAAGACCTGACGTTGAAAGCAGTCTTTTTGGGGGCTATCACTTCAGCCAGAAGAGTTTCCGAGCTCCAGGCACTCTCATGTCGAGAGCCTTTTCTGCAGTTCACGGAGGCAGGAGTGACTATTTGCACAGTGCCTTCCTTCCTGCCAAAGATTGTTTCTCGCTTCCATGTGAATCAGCAGCTCTGTCTCCCTTCCTTTCGTAGGGAGGACTACCCAGAGGAATACTCTGCTCTCAAATATCTGGATGTGAGACGAGTCATCATCAGATACTTGGAAGTGACCAATGATTTCCGGAAATCGGATCATCTGTTTGTCCTGTTTACAGGTCCTCGTAAGGGTCTGCAGGCTGCTAAGCCTACAGTGGCAAGATGGGTCAAGGAAGCCATTGCAGCGGCTTATGTGGCCGCGGGGAAGGTGCCGCCTATCCAGCTGAAGGCTCACTCCACGAGAGCTCAGGCGGCCTCGATGGCAGAGGCCGGATCCGTCTCCTTGGAAGAGATATGCAAGGCGGCAACTTGGGCTTCGGCTCATACATTCTCCAAGCATTACCGCTTGACTGTGGCTGCGCGGGCGGAGGCCCGGTTTGGAGCTTCAGTGTTGCAGTCAGGGATTTCAATGTCCCGCCCTGGGTGAGTACTGCTTCGGTACATCCCACCAGTCTATGGATTGATCAGCATGATGATATGGAAGGTAAAATTATGTATCATACCTGATAATTTTCTTTCCATTAATCATAGCTGATCAATCCATAGCCCCTCCCAGATATCCGTACTGTTTTTATTCTGGTTGCATTTCAGGTTCAGGTTTAGTCTTCAGTTCCTGTTCAGGAGGACTTCGTGTTCAAGTTTTTTCAATTGGATTCTTCAAGAGTTGAGACGAGTTTGTGTTACAGTGAGCTGCTGCATTCCTCTCCCCTCCGTTTTACGGGGCTGGATTGAGACATAAATTCTGCCGGCGCTCCCTCCCGCTTCGTGCAGCTGTAGGGCAGCTTTGTACCCCTCCCGCTTCGGCGGTGTTAGGGTCAGTCAGCTCCTCTCGCGGTTGCGGTTGCAGGATAAGCCAGATCCCCTCGCATCGGCGGGGTGGTGTCCCTCCCCCGCTCCGCGGGGATGAGCTGGACGGATTCCCCTCCCCCACTTGTGTGGGGATGAGCTGGGTTAATTCCCCTCCCCCGTTTCGGTGGTGGTGAGCTGGGCAGAGTGTCCCTTTGTGGGTGTAATTCTCTAAGTGCTGAGTCCTGCGGATGGAGCTTTGATATCGACATACTGAGGAGTTTCCGGCAGCACATGACCACATATAGGGAGGCAAAAGCTTTGCTCTCTATCTCCACCTGCTGGTAGATGGACACAACCCACCAGTCTATGAATTGATCAGCTATGATTAATGGAAAGAAAATTATCAGGTATGATACATAATTTTACCTTTAGCCCATCCAGATGATAGCATTATCACCTCCTTTCTTTTCCCAAGCATAACTTGAATTCAGTCACAGTCTTTCATACTTTCTAGACTTTTGCTTAGTCTTAATTACTTTTTGGGTATTTCTGTGATTGTTCTTTCACATTAAAAATGTAGAGTTTATGTCATATAGATTAGTGAAACAAACTCTTTAATGGTTTTTCAATTGATTTTTTTTGACAGCAGTTTGTAAAAGGTTGCATGGGATTGAGGATTCTTGCAGGATACTATAAATCTAGCTAAGTAAGATTCCTGAATTAGTTATAAAATAACTTTATACTTTGATTTTTGAATTTCTTTGTGAAATGATTTTCTATTAAAATTCAGGGTTTGCTTTCTAGTTAGTGTAAATCTTTTTTTTTACATTATTAATTGAGCTTTCTCGTGCCTCTCTATGGGACAAGCCAACAATCTTATTTTACAATAGTCCTAAATACATTTAAAAAAATGTCTTAAGTCGTCAAAAATTTAAAATAGAGTAGCACTCCCTCCCAACAAATACAACCTGACCCTCTGCCCACCTCTATAAGAAGCTAGAACAGACTGTGTTTACAAACTAAGGGAACCTTTTACTAAGCTGCATTTAGTTCTAATGCACACCTAATGCAGCAAAGAATTGCCTAATACAGGATGCGCTAAAGTATCACGTATTAGTTTTGGGTGTCTGTGTGGTAAACCATGTGCTTACTGGTTAGCACATAGATAACACGAGAGCCATTACCGACTACAAAATAGGCGGTGCTAACTGCGCTGAAGTAATTTTCAAAAATAGCAACATTGATGCATGAACATTATAATGACAAAATTGAAAATTGGGCTTTTGTGGCCACAGTAAAAAATGGCCTTAGCACGCGGAAAAAACCCACATAAAGGCAACCTAAGGCCGGTTTTCACCTTAGCTTGTAAATGGACCCCCTAAATAAATATGAAAAATACTTTTCTTTTATTAAAGCCCTTTTTATTAATCAGAAGATATTCTATGTAAATTGTTATCTATAGGGAAGCCCAAAATCAGATCAGAAGAGTTAAAGTCCCATGGTTGCTCTATACCCAGGCACTATTTATTTATTTGTAGCATTAGTATCCCATATTTTCCCACCAATTTGCAGGCTCAATGTGGCTTACATTTGCCGTAATGGCGGTTGCCATTTCCGGGTAACAGAATTACAAATAGTATTGTGTTAAGGTGCATACATATATGGTAACAAACATATAACATAACATAAATGGAACAGATCATGGTGTATATATACATCATGTGCATACGTGCATGGTTAAGAAGAATACATTATGGTATTGCATGAAGGTTCCTGAGTAATAAATTGGATTGTAACATACATTAGGTCATAGACTATAGAGAGTCCCTATTCAGCATAAGGTTTAAAGTGGTTTTGCTTGATCATTAATTTCAGAGAGTTTAATCAGTCATGTAATAAGAGTTCGGTTTTGTATAGTCGTTGTATATTGTCATTTTTTAGTATTTAAGATGAATGCTTATGGTATGCCTTCTTGAAAATATCTGTTTTCAGTAACCTTCGGAAGATGGTTAGGTCTTGCGTTGTTTACTGTTTAAAGGAAAAAAAATTGGGGGGGGGGGGGGGGGATTTGCCCCTTTGAAAACGTGGCTAGTGCATAAATTGTGGAGCAAGATACTTTTTTTGACCTCTGTGCTTTCATAGAGTAGATGCAAAAGTACACACCAGAAAAGAGACTGAAATCGATTATGTAATTTCATGTGTAATTTCTTTCCCCTGACCTAACTCCACCCATTATTTTGGGCATGTAAAAGTATGTGTTATGAAAACACATTCTCCGAGGACAAGCAGGCTGCTTGTTCTCACTGATGGGGGTGACGTCCACGGCAGCCCCTCCATCCGATTGGAGGGGCTGCCGTGGATGTCACCCATCAGTGAGAACAATCAGCCTGCTGTCCTCGGAGAATACCTTCTACAGGTATGTAGCATTCCCTTTCTCCGAGGACAAGTAGGCTGCTTGTTCGCACTGATGGGTGACGTCCACGGCAGCCCCTGCAATTGGATGGAGGGGCTGCCGTGGACGTCACCCCCATCAGTGAGAACAATCAGCCTGCTGTTCTCGGAGAATACCTTCTACAGGTATGTAGCATTCGCTTTGTGAACTGGTCACCCTTCCAGGCTCTGTCCAGGGCTGACCCTGCTTAGCTTCCTTCACACACAGTCACGGTTGGGCTCTACACTTCTCAGTAATTCTCCAGGACTCTGCCTCAACCACTGGGGAGTTCTCTGCCTCCTCTTCACCTTCCACAAATGTTCACCAACACCAGGCTTCTTATATCTAAAGGTTTTATTAGTTGCCATTTAACATACTCTTCATGGCTTATTCCTTCCTTAAATTAAACATTTCTTCTTCAATTCAAACATTTAAAGCAGTTCCTCAAACTTTCACAGTTCAAACAGCCAAACAAAAGCATTTACTTTTCTGTCTCAGAGAGTAGTGCAGCTGTCACCTTTTCAGCAAAGAGCTTCAAAAGTCCACAGAGTTCAGCCAGTACCTTCAAGAGGATCTTCTTCCTCCAGCTGCCAGGTCTCTAGCTTCTCTCTTCTCTTTCCTCCACAGGCAGGTATAAGGTGGTTAATTAGCTTCTCCACCCCTTTAGGCTCTTCCCCCTAATTACAGGCAGGACCCAGCCCATAATCACCTACACCTGTTTCCAGCCCAGGACTCTCCTTGGTCCTAGCAACCTCCACTGGACATTCCCCTACTTGGCTCCCTCTAGTGGCTCATCCTGGACATTTTCCCCCACTTCTATGGGAACACCGCCATCTCGTGGCCTACCCGGGACAGGACAGCCCCTTATTTTTCACAATATGCTTTTATCTACAGACAGAGAGGAGTTGAAAGGTCAGTATCAAAACATGGTTTTCTTCTAGTAACATTAGTTTACCTGCATGAATTGCTGTAATTGCTCTCTGTACCTTTTAATTAAAATGTTAACCATATGAGTAGCAGCAACAAGATGGTGTGCTTATCACTGAATTGTAGTGCTTTACAGGTTGTCATCCCCTTATTTTTAATAAAGTAGGGCCTTGTTTAATAAACCATTGGATTTTTAGTTTATTTAATATACCGCCTTTTCTCAGGGTAACAAGGCGGTGTACAGTGAATAAGAAAAAGGGAGAAAGGGACACCAATTATTGGTTTGGATAGGTAATATCCAGTAGGACTGCATAAGCTAGTGGATCTCCAAACTATCATTAGGGCCCATCTATAGATTGTATGCCTTCTCAAAAAGGTAGGTCTTCAGGAGTGTTCTAAATTTGGGGTAAAAACCTTGTTGAATTGCAGAGGGGAGGGAATTCCATAGGGAAGGAATGAGCCAAAGGAAGGCTTGGTGCTTAGTGGATTCATAGTTCACCTGTTTAAACAAGTATACATGTGTTATATTGCACTATATCATATGATATGAGTTTATCTTGTTGAGCAGAATGGATAGAACATGCATGTTTTTATCTGCTGTCTTCTTCTGTTAGTGTTCACACCCCTCGACTCAATACATGGCGAAGCCTCTATTACAGCAACAGCAGCCATGAGATGTTTAGGATAAATGTCTACCAGCTTTTTTCAGCAGGGTGGTCAAGGTTTTGCCTATTTTTGGTAGAGCAGCTCACACTTTCAAGTTGATTTTCATTTTCCATCAACAAGCAAGATTGAGGGGTCCTTTTACTAAGGCGTGCTAGAGTTAGCATTTGCTAGAGACACCCATAGGAATCTATGGGTATCTCTAGGTTTTAGCACGTGCTAAAAACGCTAGTGCGCCTTTATAAACGACCCCCTGAGTGAGGCATCCGTGTGTGTGACAATTTCGCACATTGCTTAGTGTCTCAAAAACAAAACAAAAAAAAAAGTAGTAGTAGTAGGAAATCTGTGCAGTTCTTTCCCAGTTCTGTTGGGGTCAAAGGAAACATACCAGTTGCCACAGAGCTCTAGCAAATTTACTGGCATCCTGAATCCAGTTCTGTTATAAACAAATAGGTATTCCTCTTACCAAATCAGAGCCACAGCAGCTCCTGTGACTCTTTTGAAGTCTGCTTCACAGGAAATTTTTGTATAGCATTGTCATAATTATTGTTTCACACATTTGAACTGTTGCTTGGGCCAATTCACAGTAAAGAGCATTGCTTTTGGTCAGGCTGTGCTAGCTGATCTGTAAGTTGTGGCAACTCCTACAGTTTTTTCCTGTGCGGGCTGCTCCTAAACAAGAGATACTTTCTAAAATTATGAGCAGCTCTTAAGTTTTAGTAGCAACCCACTTGTGTGGCAGACTTAATCCTGCATGTCAGTGGAAAATGAATTGTTGCTCACCTATAACACATGTTTTCTAAGGACAGCATGATTGATCGGTAACACAGTCCCTCCTGCCCCCCTAATATTTGCATTAATTCTTTAGCTCTAGAACTAACTGAGTTGCTGAGGAGCTTCTGCAAGTGGGATGAGCCACTCAAGCTTAGAACTGTACACTCAGTTCCTTACCGCTGGGAGAGCTGGTCTGTTCTGATGAGACCGGTTAGCTCAGTTGGTTAGAGCATGGTGCTAATAATGCCAGGGTTGCAGGTTTGATTCTTGTACAGGCCAGATCATTCAGAGCTATGTACATCTAGTAGCACTATAGAAATGATAAGTAGTAGTTGTGATGAGTAATGACATTCACCTGTATGCCTGATCATTCTTGCTGCCTACAAAATGCACCTGTTACAGGTGAAGAATAATGTGTTCTTGTTTCATAGTTGTCCTGCTGTTCTATTGTGCTTATATCCAGGTACCATGATATGCCAGACGTTATTGATTTCCTTGTCCTCCGTCAGCAGTTTGATGATGCAAGACACAGACAGTGGAATATAGGTAGGACATAGCTATCATGAAAGGATAAATAGTGATTTTATTGAAATTACTTATTCTTTTTGCATAGTTTGTGTGTACTTTGCCTACCCATTCCTTTGTAAAGTCTACTCCCTAGAAAAGAGGGTTAGGTAGATTTATTACCAAATTCAAGTTTATGGTAGATATTTTCTTGCTGAAAAAACTATGACTGAAAAATAGTGTAAAAATGTAACATTAAGGAAAGCAGTTGAGAGAGACTGTATCTGGATAAGCAGAAAGACTAAGATAAACAAGAAGAGGGTAAGTTACAAACATGATATATTTCATATCTCCTTTAGTACCAGTAGAGATGGGAAGGTCTGGGAAAATTTCAGGGGAAATGTCCAGCCCCCCCCCCCCCCCCCAAAAAAAAAAAAATATTACCTAAGGCCAGAAGTAGAAAAAAGTGAAAGTTTTGGAAAAATTGAAAATCGTTTTTGAAATATCTTTTTACTGTACTGTATGAAATGCCTTTGTGCACTGGTTATGATTAGAGATAAACTAGAGGTGCTAGTAGTCAAGAAAATGGTATGGTATAAATTACACCATACCATTTTTTTGTGACTGTTTTTGTTCAGTTGCAAGATGATACGCAACATTTATGTATTGAGGTTTAATTTCTTATAAATATTTACAGCTAGTGAAGCCTGAAGGGAGAGAAAAGGAGGGCAGAGGCTGGCTAAAAGTGGCAAGAGAGGGAGGGATGGAAGATACTTTTGGGTTTCTGCTAGGTATTTGTGACCTGGCTTTGGCCACTGTTTGGAAACCAGGATACTGGGCTAGATGGGTCATTTGTCTGACCCCGTATGGCTACTCTTATGTTCTTATTTGTTAAGTTAAAGGTAAGGGGGAGGGGGTTTCCAGATAAACAAAAGTATTTTGAAAGAGTTATTATGGTCAGATTAAAACTATATTGTACATTTGTGGGCTGCCCTACCACGACCCCACCACCACAGTTTACTATTCCCCTCACCATCTGTTCCCGAGAACTTTATGCCTTGGCTCCACCTCCACTTTTCAACTCTCCAGAAGCAGAAAAGTCTAATACAAAGCCTGACTGGAAGCATGGTAGCAGTAATAGTTTGTGATTCAGCATGAGGATAGACAGGCACATGATTCAAATAGAATGGTTTAGTGGTTAGAGCTGGAGAGAGAGATTTGACCAGTCTTAGATTTCTGACAACCCTATCCAGGTGCTTTATGGGACCTGTAGCACTGATTTCCATGGATTTCAAATAACATGCTGAACTGGGATGTAAGTTCAAAAATAGGACTGGCCAAAAAGTGTCCCTCTTAGACCTGGGGTAGCTTGGCATCACTGCAGCAGTGAACTGAGAACCAGGGTAACAGGGCAAATCATTTTCACCTTTCATTGCATCTGGTCCAAATCAGAGATGCCAAGGGTGGATTGCCTCAAAGAATGATATTAACAGACAATATGTCTGAGGTATAAATTTACAAAATTTTATATGTGAACAAAGCTTTACAAATGAAAGAAGCAAAATAAAATATTTAATTTCATTGGTGCTTCTGATAGGATATAGACTGAATTGAGCCACTTGAAAAAATACGGACATTAGAAACATGACTGCAGATAATGGCCAGATGGCCCTTCCATTCTGCCCTTCCTTAGTAGCCACTAACTCCTCCTTTTCGTAAGGGATCCCACGTGCCTGTCCCATTTTTCCTTAAATTCTAGCACAGTCTTCGTATCCACTACCTCCACCGAGAGGCCATTCCATGCATCCACCACCCTTTCCATGAAGGAGTATTTTCTTAGATTCCTCCTAAGTGTAGTTCCTCTCAACGTCATCCTATGACCTCTAAGTCCAGGGTTTTCCTTAATTTGAAAAAGGCTCACCTCCTGTACATTGATGCCACTGAGGTATTTAAACGTCTCTAACATACCCCCTCTCATCTAGCGTATACATGTTGAGGTTCATAAGCCTGTTCCCATATGTTTCATGGCAGAGACCGCTTATCAATTTTGTAGCCACCCTCTGAACCAACTCCATCCTGTTTATATCTTTCTGTAGGTGTGGTCTCAAGAATTGCATGCAGTATTCTAAATGGAGCGTCACCAGAGACTTCTGTAGGGGCACTATCACCTCTTTTCTTCCTGCTGGTCATCCCTCTCTTTATGCACCCAAGCATCCTTCTGGCTTTGACCATCACCTTTTCTACCTGCTTGGCCACCTTAAGGTCATCAGACACAATCACCCCCAAGTCCTGCTCTTCTTTCATGCACAGAAGCACTTCACCCCCGATATTGTTATGCCATATCGAAGGTCCATCGAGTCCAGTGTTCTGTTTGTAAAAGTGACCAATCCAGGTTACAAGAACCTGGCAAGATCCCAAAACAGTAAAATAGATTTTATGCTTCTTACCCTAGAAATAAATAATGGATTTTCCTCAAGGTCATCTTAATAACGGCTTAAGGACTTTTCTTTTAGGATGTTATCCAACCCTGTTTATAAACCCTGCTAAGCTAACTGCTTTTACCACAGTCTCTGGCAACAAATTCCAGAGATTAATTACACATTGAGTGAAGAAATATTTTCTCTTGATTTGTTTTAAATTTACTACTTAACAGCTTCATCGCATATTTTTGAGAAGAGTAAACAAGGAATTCATGTTCACCCATTGCATGCCACTCATTATTTTAAAGTCTTCTATCATATCTCCTCTCAGCTGTCTCTTCTCCAATCTGAAGAGCCCTAGCCACTTTAGCATTGCTATTGAGTGGGATAGTGCGGGGTACAAATGTTACAAATAAATAAATTTCCTCATAGGGAAGTCATCCCATCCCCTTTATCATATTCGCCGCCCTTCTCTGTACCTTTTCTAATTCTGCTATATATTTTTTTGAGATAAAGTGACCAGAATTGTACACAATTCAAGATGCATTTGCACCATGGAGTGATACAAAGGCAGTATAACATTCATATTTTTGCTTTCCATTCCTTTTCTAATAATACCTAACATTCCATTTGCTTTCTTAGCTGCCACTGCACACTGAGCAGAGTTTTTCAAATTATCATCAACGATGACACCTACATCCATTTCCTGGTCGGTGACTTCTAATGTGGAGCCTTGGATCTCGTAGCTATAGTTTGGGTTCCTCTTTCCCATATGCATCACTTTGCACTTGCTCACATAAAAAGTCATCTGCCATTTCGATGCCCAGTGTCCCTGTTTTTCACAATCCTCAGAGTAGAATAAAACAATACAAAAGACAAGAAAATAAAGTGATAACCTTTTTTCATTGGACTAATTTAATACATTTTGGACAAGCTTTTGAAAGATCAATAATGAGGAAAGCATTACAAAATACATTTCAAAATACACTGTGTCTGGAAAAAAGTGGGCCCCCTAAATATTTTGCAATAACAACCACAAACCTGCACCGAATTAATTAAAATTTTATGTGCACAAAGTGACATTTATTTCAAACAATGTTGTGTGGTTTCATAGAAATCCACCGTAACGTTACTGAGATGTCAAATTTTTAAATAACACTACCCAAAAGTTAGTTTCTAACACAGTTAATATCACTCTGATTAGTCTGAATGTTTAACGTGATTAGTCGGAATGTTTAACGTGTCCCGCTTTTGCATGAGTACATTTATGCAGTCGATCCTGCCACAGGTTCACTGCTCTGTCAATGATTCTCTGATCAAAACGGCGCCAGTTTTCAATCAGTTTTTCTTTCAGGTGATCAAAGTCACAGATTTGGCAGTATTAGACTCGTGTTAGTCCACCAGATTGAGATCCGGGCTCTGAATATTTTAATTAAAACAAAATATTATTTTGACAGTGTTTTGTTTAACAATGCACAATGACATCAGCGATTAAGTAAGTAACTAAGTCATGTCGGGAACTGAGATTTGTGACAGTAGTATGTAAAAATTTTAATTAATTTGGTACAGGTTATTGCAATAATAAGAACAAAAATCAAACATTCTTCCTTATCTCCAGACCACTCTCGACATTTGAGTATATGCCCTCCTATCAGCAGATGGGGAGACTGAAAACAACTGAGTGATATCACCTAATAAGGCAGTGTGCAGCCGTGTGCCAGCCAGTGTTTCTCAGTCTCCTCAACAAATGGTAGGTAAGTACAGCTGTGCTCTATTTTGATTAAAAATATATAAATAAAAAGTATATTGATGTGCCCTCTAGGCCCAATTAAAAAAAAAAAGAGAGAGAAGTGAGGATTTACTTTCTCTTCAACAGCAGACTTAAAAAGTTTTTTTTTTAATAGGGGAACTTAAGGAGTGCTTAGACGAGACTTGAGAGTACCACCCTTGGGATCTGCAATCGCTGTTGGAGCGCTTCAATTACTGGAGCTTGGCCCCAGGAATGCACACTCCGGTGTCTGGGTCTCTCTCTCTCCCCCCCCCCCCCCGAAAATAAATCCTGAGTTGGAGCATGTGCTTCGGCCCCCTTTCCTGAGAAGAGGTACCTTAAGAGCCACCCTGAAGGGCTTTGGAGGCAACCGTTGCTTTAAAAAAAAAAAAAAGAGAGAGAGCGAAATGAGATTGCTGGAGCCATTTCGGGTCTCTTTCTGTTTGCTTTGGGAGGTTAGGAGACCAGGTACTAAGGGAACTGCAGTGGGGGTAGTCTTGTCAGGGCTCCACAAAGTTTTACTGTTGACGCCTTTATAGTGACTCCCACTGAAAAGCAGCACTGCTGCATCTTGCGTTCCTTGGCACCAAATTTTTCCACAGTATCCAGGCTCAGCTGTGTCTGCTTGGAATGTGTGGCAGCAGATGCAGCCATACAGGAAACAGTCAATGGTTCTTTAGACCATCCTGAGCATAGCCTAAGACCATAAGAGTAAGAACATAATACCCATACTGGGTCAAACCAATGGTCCATCTAGCCCAGTATCCTGTTTCCAATAGTGGCCAATCCAGGCCACAAAATACCTGATAGGATCCCAAATTGTAGCAATATTCCATGCTACCAATCTGAGGGCAAGCAGTCTATCTCAATAGCAGACTATGGACTTTACCTCCAGGAACTTGTCCAAACCTTTTTTAAACCCAGATATGATAACTGCCATTACCACATCCTTTGGCAACAAGTTCCAGAGCTTAACTATTCATTGGGTGAAAAAAATATTTCCTCTATGTTTTAAAAATATTTCAGTGTGACATTATTCAGTGTCCCCTAATCTGTACAATTAATTGATTCACCTTTATCCTTTCTACAATGTGGAAGCTAAATTTAGGCTCTTAGGTAGAAAGCTCAAATCCAGAACCTCTAGGTAGCATTTTCCAAAGTGCTTACCCGTTCCAAGAGACAGGCAGAGCTGTGGAGTCTCAATGCATGGATAAGGCGATGGTGCAAGGAGGAGGATTTTAGATCTGTAAGGAACTGGGCGACATTCTGGGTAAGGGGTAGCCTATTTCGGAATGATGGGCTCCACTTTATCCAGGGTGGGACCAGGCTGCTTTCATCGGCATTTAAAAAGGAGATAGAGCAGCTTTTAAACTAGACCCTGGGAAAAGGCCGACAGTTGTTCAAAAGCGCATGTTTTGGAACAAGGTATCTTTCAAAGATATCACCAAAACAGGGAAGATAGGGTATCCCGATAGCTAGGTTGCAATAGAGACCTTAGTAGACCAGGTGTCTTTAAATAAGAAGCAGACAAACAATTGCAAATTAACACTGTCAACCGCTGAGGAACAACAAACATAGTTTGAAATGTCTTTATGCAAATTCCAGAAACCTAAGAAATAAGATGGGAGAGTTAGAATATATTGCATTAAAAAAATTAGATATAATAGGCATCTCCGAGACCTGGTGGAAGGAGGATAACCAGTGAGACTGTCATACCAGGGTACAAATTATATCGTGGATCAAATTGGTGGAGGGGGTAGCATTGTATGTTAAACAGAGCCTTGAATCAAATAGATTTTATTTATTAGGATTTATTTACCGCCTTTTTGAAGGAATTCACTCAAGGCGGTGTACAGCAAGAATAGATTAAACATGAGCAGGAGGCAATTAGAGCAGTAAAAATATTCGAACAACAATACAAAGTATAGCATGGTATACTACTTGCAATGACAACACAATATGTACTAGAACATTATAATTGGTAGTGAAGGGTAAGGCAAAGTTGTAACATATAGATGGGTAAGAAAGTAGGAAGAATTAGAAAGTAAGGTGATTGATTTGAAGAAAGTTGCACGTGAGGTCAGAGAGATGGCTAAATACCTCAGCTAGGGTAGGAGTGGATAAATATGTCCCAATGCAGTATGTGCAGCCCGAGTCAATCCTTGTGTGTGTGAGTGAGACTAGCAGGTTAGTTACTTCTTCCGTTAAAGGCTTGGTTGAAGAGCCAAGCTTTCACCTGCTTCCTGAAGTAGAGGTAGTCTTGTGTTAAGTGGAGCCTTTCAGGCAATGCATTCCAGAGTGTGGGGGCTACTCCGGAGAAGGCTCGCTTGCGGGTATCACATCGTGTAATGTCTTGGAGAGGGTGTGTTTAGTGAAAGTCCTTGGGAAGACCTTAGTGTCCTTGGCGGTGTGTGGAAGATCATCCTATTCTTCAGATATTAAGGGCCATTTCCTTTCAGGGCCTTGAAGATCAGACATAGAGTTTAAATTTAGCCCTGTATTGTACTGGTAGCCAATGAATTTTTTGCAAAAATGGTGTGATGTGGTCACGTCACTTGCAACCTTTTTTTTTTATTATTATTATTTTATTTATCATTTTACTTAATTACATTCACATTTATCACATAAATGTAAGGAAAAACAGAAATTAATATAAAGGAAAAAAAACATTTTCTCTTATCAATATATATTATTTAATTGTCCACAATTGGGAGATCCAAGATCAAGAAAACAATCTCAAAGAAAACAAGAAAAACTCAAAATGGTTAATCTTACAATTCACATATTCTGAGGGAGGAAGGTTAATCGGTAATTGCAGCCGGTACAGTGGTAACTAAAGGAAGTTGCTGCAGAGTGTTCTTCATCTGTTCTTTCAACTCCACAAACTCTTGTAATTTCTTAGGTTCAACAAATAAGTAATAAGGAAATAAAACACTTACAAGGAAATCATACTAGGAAGGTCCCACCTAGGGCAATGATTCCTGGCTTAAAAGCCAAGAATTCACACCTCCCAGTCTGCGATTCCCTTGATACGTCAGGAAATATATTCATCTTTTAACCCAAAAAACTATCAGCCATGTGTCGGAAATACAATTTCAAAACATGTTCCTATCTAAATCAAAGGCGAAAGTCACTAATAATATAACTCTATCTGTCATTTCTGAATTTTCCAAAATGTCAGTTAATTTCACAACTCTTTTCTCTGATAAAGAAAATTTTAAGGGAAATATAAATCACTTTAGACACCAGAGAGTGGCTATCAGAAGCTATTTGCAAAATATCAGAGAAATATTTCTTCAACAGTTCAGTAGCTGATATATAGGACGTTATAGGAAAATTTATCATTCTCAAGTTATTTTTCCTTAATTGGTTCTCCAGAAATTCCAGTTTTTACAAGAAACATGGCTGTCCTTCATTACCAAATTAACTGATTTTCGTAGAGAAACCATTTCCGTAGTCAAAGTCTCTATTTTTATATCTTGGACTTCCACTTTGTTAGATAAGTATTAATATAAATTCTTTAACTCACATGTTTATTCCTGAAAATTTTTAAACATCTGAAGAAGAGAGTTATTCACACTCTGCAGCACTACCCATAGTACGTCCATTGTGACATTATTGGCTTCACCAGATCCAATTTCTCCACAGAAACCGCTCCAGATATCTTCGGGGGAGAAGAGCTCACTCTCCAATCCCCCAGTTGGTTTATTATCCGGAGTCGATGCTGCGCCAGGACCTCCTCAGGTCGCGTGAAAATCCTAACCCACTTCGGGCGTTTCCACTGTCGATCTCCATAGCGAAGCGTTACTGTTTCCGGGTCTTGGAGGGTCGTGCCAGCAGGGGGACTCAGTCACTCCCTCTCCACTGAGATTCGGCGATAAAGCCTTGCTGTTCCCCGAAGCAGGAACCGATATCCCCGATGTTATGACCCCGAAACTCTCCAAAGTAGGCTGAGAAGTGGTGGGAACCCCAGCCGTGTTAGAGGAGGACAACACCACGGCTTTGCCTTTTCTCTTCCCCATTCTCTGGGGAGCGCACCTACTTCTTCAGATATTTTGGGGTAAAATGGGAACTCAACTAACGTATGTCCTCCCTCGACGCCATCTTGGATCCTCCAGTTTGGGACACTGTCTGGTTTCTCCTCAGAGGCCTGTGTGATATGGGTAACCCTTCAGCATAGCCCTCTGAGTCACTGAAACACGGAAGCCCCTCCACCCCTACAAGGTGGTGTCCCTTCGGAGGGGCACTTGCAACCTTCTATGAGTCTTGCTGCTGCATTCTAAATCAACTGGAGCTGGTGCAAGCCCTTTGTAGTCAGACCATTGTATAGTGCATTGCAATAACCCAGTCTTGATGTTACCATGGCATGCACAACTGGGATAAGATTTACCTTCTCGATGTAAGGAAAGAGGCAGCGTAGCTGTTGCAAATAGTAGAAGCAGCTCTTGAAGGTTGCTTGGATTTGAGGAATCAGAGTAAGTGTTGAATCTAACTGTATTCCAAGTTTCCTGACTTGTTATTTGAGGGGGAGTTCATACTTCCCAAAAGGGGTTTTGATGCCAGGTATGTGTCCACTTATGTTAGGGACCCAGAGAAGCTCAGTTTTACTTGGGTTCAGGCAGAGTTTGTTGTGTTTAGCCCATTCTTGAATTGATGTTAGACAAGTGATCAGTTTATTCAAGGCTGTAGGTAAGTCAGGTTGAATGGGCATGAATAGCTGCACATCATCTGCATAGATGTAGAACTGAGTGTCCATTGACTGAATCAGCTCAGCTAGTGGCTTGAGGTAGATATTGAACAGAATAAGTAACAGTATCGATCCTTGTGGTACCCTGCAGGTCAGTGTCCATGGTGGTGATGAGTTGCTGTCAATCATTATGGATTGTTGCCTGTCTGATAGATAGGATCTGAACCAGGCAAGCACTGTTCCATTGATACCTGTTTCTGTCAGTCGTGCTAGCAAGATATGATCCACAGTGTCAAAAGCTGCTGAGAAATCTAGTAGTACTAACATCGAGGCAAATCCCTTGTCTCGGTTTCTGTGAAGATCATCTAGCAGGGATACGAGGTTGAAAAATCTGCAGGAAACAAAACACATCTTAGAATCCCTAGGGATTGAAATTCCATGTGTAAAGAAGAAAAGGATAGTGATAGCAATGTACTACTGTCCACGTGGCCTGGATGAACAATGGATGTAGAACCGTTATCAGAAATTAGAGAGGCTAACAAACTAGGGAACACAATAATAATGGGTGATTTTAATTACCCCAATATTGACTGGTTAAATATAACGTCAGAGCATGCTAGGGAGGTAAAATTTCTTGACGAAATCAAGGACTGCTTTATTGAGCAGCTGGTACAGGAGCCAACATGAGGAGGAAAAATTCTAGATCTAGTCCTTAGTGGAGCGCTTGATCTGGTGCAGGAGGTAATGGTGATGAGGGCACTTGATAACAGTGATCATAATATGATCAGATTTGATATCGGCTTTGGAGTAAATACAGAAAATCTAATACGTTAGCATTTAACTTTCAAAAAGGAAACTATGATAAAATGAGAAGAACGGTGAAAACTTAGAGGAGCAGCTGCAAAGGTCAAAAATTTACATCAGGTGTGGAGGCTGTTGAAAAATACCATCCTGGAAGCCCAGGCCAAATATATCCTGTGTATTAAAAAAGGAGGAAGGAAGACCAAATGATGGAAGAATGATCTGACTGAAAATAATAAGAAACAGCATAAGAGCATAAGGAATGCCAAGTCAAATGCAAAGCGCTGATAAGGAAGGCAAAGAGGGATTTAAAAAAAAAAGCATAAGGAATGTCAAGTCAAATGCAGGGCTGCCGAGAGACTAGGCCAGGCCCGGGGCAAGGTCGTGTCCCCCCCCCCCCCCCCCGAGGTCATCGCCGCAGCTCCCCCTCCGTCTGCCACCGGGCCAGGCCCCCTGCATTGAAATCACAGCGCCTCTCACCTCCGTGTGAAAGTCAGGCAGCAGCAGATCGCCTCCCTTCGGGCCTCCTTCCCTCCCTGTGTTCCACCCTCGTCTGACGTAACTTCCGTGAGGGCAGGACACAGGAAGGGAAGGAGGCCCGAAGGGAGGAGATCTGCCTGCAGCGCTTTCACACGGAGGTGAGAGGTGCTGTGATTTCAATGCAGGGGGCCTAGCCCGGTGGCGAACGGAGGGGATCTGGTGGAGGGGGGAGCGGCGGCGACGACCTCGTGGGGGCGGCCTTGCCCCAGGCCTGGCCCACTCGGCGGCCCTGGCTGAACTATAGCTACATGATGCAAGGTTCCATATTAGGAGCAGAGGCGTAGATAGGTTTTGACATCAGGGGGAGCAGACTTCTATAAAATAGGCACCGGTTGGTGTGAGCTAGACAGCAACGCCTGTACTGTCGCTCAGGTGCAGTGGCTGTGGTGGGCAATGGTTAATGCAGGCTGTCTCTGTTGCATTCTGCTTTCAAGGAAACAGGAAGTTACATCAGGAGGCAAGACGCAGAAGGGATCCCTGGACTGGCCAGAACAGGCAGCGTGCGTTCTTAACTACAAAGTAAAAATATTCAAATTGTGACTGTCACCGTAGGAATAGCACACACATTCCTTCCACTGCTAGACACTTTTGTTAAATCAGATGAGCTTTTGTTTGTGTGGTGACTCTACTGGATGTGGAGACCACTAGTCCTGAGCATTTTTATTTTTGGTGAGAAGTGCCAACAATGGCAGCCCTTGCCCCAGAGCGGCTGAGTCTACTTTCAAGTAGGACCAGACACTTTGTGAAATAACACAAAACCCTGCAAAAAGGCACTCAAAAGCTATACTGAAAACTTGCCACACCATAACAGTCCTAACTCTGAGCACTAGAGAAGTGCTTCCCTAGGTGGTCCTGGAGTACCCCTTTGCAATTCAGGTTTTCAGGCTATCCACAATGAATCTGCATGAAAGAGATTTGCATGTAATGGAGGCAGTATATGCAAATCAATGTCATGCATATTTATTGTGGATATCCTGAAAACCTGACTGGCAAGGGGGGTACTCCAGGACCAACTTGGGAAACACTGCCCTAGAACACCAAACTTACTACACCATAACAGCCCTAACCCACCTGTGAAAAGACAGTGTTATATATATATCAGTGGGGTAGGCAGACAGTCAATTTTGGGTGGGCCTGAGCCCAAAGTGGGTGGGCACAAAATTTTCTTTGCCCTGCCCTACCTCCACCTCAAAATATAAATACTTTAGCTAATGTCAGCTGAAGACTTTCTCTGAAGATGGCCAGAACTCTCTTTTACCAAGCTTGTCAGTGGTTCAAGGATGCTGTTGCCAACTGCAGAGCTTGGTAGAAGGGAGTTCTGGCCCTCTTTGGGGAGATCCTTAGCTGTTCAAAGAGGACCTTCCTATCTCTTATGTAGTCTTTAAACCTTTAAAAATATATTTCCTCTCCCACTCACAGTTCAGGCCATACATTGATACGGTGCTTTCCAATTTGTGCCCTGCTATTCTTTCTTGCCCCACAGCCATTGACCCACTGCCATTCAAGGACCATTCCCTTATTATGTTTGAGATCAATTGCCCCCTCAACCCCCGTCCAAAAAAAGCAGGCCGGCTGTACAGCGAGTAGAAATCTTTTGGTTATCACTGAAGGGCTTACCTTTGTGCACTCCTTGATTTATCTAATGACCATTTCACGACAGTGTGGCTAGACAATCAGGATCTCACCTGGAATACATCGCTTCAAAGTCTTTGACTGAATTATCCCCCTTAAAGAATTCCACTCAGGAGCCTGCACCTTTTCCCCCTCTCTCCTCCTCCCCCCCCCCCCCCCCATGGCCCCGCCATGCTGCACCTTTTTCCCCTGCCGCCGCCGCGCGCCATGCTGCACCTTTTTCCCCTGCCCCCGCCATGCTGTAAGCACCTTTTTCCCTCGCCAGCCAGCCAACCCAGCTCGTCTGCAACGGCGCCGCATCCGTCACCAGCACGCTGCTACACGACGACTGCTTCCTTCCGGCTGGCCTCACCTCCGATACTCTTTCTGAAGAGGCGGGGCCAGCGCAGAGGAAGCACTCGTAGCAGATGGCACCGCTGCTGGAGTCCGGACGGGGATGATAGGGGAGGAAGGAGGGAGCAGGGAGGTAATAAAACTTGTGGTGCGCCGGCGGTTTGGGCGTCTAGGTGCACCGTTGCTGGGTGGGCCTAGGCCCACCCAGGCCCACCCGTGGCTATGCCCCTGATATATATTGGGCTCTAGATCACCAGTATACCTACTATTGGGAAACTGGAACAAGCTGCATTGTTACACATTCCTACATAGAAACTGCATGCTAGCAGAATCTTTCATCTCAGTCGCACTTGCAGAACATGGACAGACCCTCATTTACATAACATAAGAGTAGTCATACTGGGCCAGATCAATGGTCCATCCAGCCCAGTATCCTGTTTCCAACAGTGGCCAAGCCAGGTTATAAGTACCTGGCAGAAACCCAAATCATGGCAACATTCCATGCTACCAGTCTAATACAGAATAAGGAGCCGCCCCCCCCCCCCCCCCCCAAAAAAAAAATAAATAAATAAAACACAGACAAGAAAGCCAAACTCTATGAACAGTTTAATACTAGTAAAAGAGAAACAGAAATGCATTTTGTCCTGTACTTTGCAAAATAAAAATAGAAAAAAAAAATGTACATTTTACAAAGCAAGTACATTTCTGTCCTTACAAAGTATAAATAAAAATAATTTTTTCTTTTCTACCTTTGTTGTCTGGTAATTTAATTTTCTAATTGGGCTGGTCTCATTCTTTTTTTTCACTTTCTATGAGTCAGCCTTCCAAATTCTTTTCCAGGTTGGCCTTTCCATTTCTTCTCTCTTCTCTTGTCTTCCTTTCCTTCTCTACATCTGTCTGGCACTGAGCTTTTGTTTTATGTTCCCGCTATCAAATAGCTGTGTACAGAGCTGCCAAGTGATCCAGTTCGAGGAGGGAGATTTTTCAAACAGTCCATAATGCAACAGGATAGGGCTATCAGAAAGCCAGGACTGGTCTAAAGTCTGCCTTATGGAACTGGATAACTTGGAAACTCTGTATGGAGGTTCCATTCAATATTACACCGTACAAAGACAACGTTTGGTAAGTTGATTTAGGGTCCCTGATGATTGCAAGGTGATGGCAGTAGCACTGGCATATGGCACTGTGACTTGACTAAGGTCTGCAGTATGTAAATTTTTGGGAGATGTGGAGTGATATAAAATAGGGCATGGTTATAAATGAAGGCTCCTGGCTCCAGATTCCAGTCCTGCATCCAAATGAGCCCAAAGAAAGGAGAAGGAAACGAACCAAATTTTCAAAAAGAACCAGAGGAGAGGGATTAGGGAAAGGTTCTTTAAAGGGAAGGATTCCTGATGAGAACCTGATAGAATTAAAGTCGGTGAATCTTCTACATGTGGAGGATCCGTAAAGGGAGGTGGGGAGGGATGGAACATGATACTCCTTTAGTGGAAAGAATGAGTCTCTTCCTCTGACAACAGAGGGGGGCACAGGGGGTGCGGTCGCTCCCCCAAACAGATTTTTAGAAAAAATGGCGCCAGTGCGCCTCATGCCGATGTCCCCTCTCCCTCGCGAGTCTTTCATCATTTCCTGTCTTTTCTGCCTCTCCCATCTGTGTGGTCATTTTTACTGCCCTGAAGCGTTCTCCCTCCGGCACCGGCGATTCACAGTTAGCCTTCTGCCAGCATCAGGACCTCTCCTCAGGCATGTCCCACCTCTGCGGAAAAAAGGAAGTTGCATTAGAGTAGGCAGGACGCGCCTGAGGAGAGGCCCCGACGCTGGCAGAAGGCTGACTGTGAATCGCTGGTGCCGGAGGGAGAGTGCTTCAGGGCAGTAAAAATGAGCACGCGGATGGGGGAGAGAGCTGGCAGAAGAGAGGGAGAAAGATGCATGACTGGGGGTGGGGTGGAGAAGGGAGAAAGAGCTGCCCAAGGAGGTTTAATAGACAGGAGTGGGTTGGTGGAGAAGGGAGAAAGAGCTGCCCAAGAAGGTTTAATAGACATGAGTGGAAGTGAGCCTATCTAGTCCACTGTAAGCAAGGAAGCCAATTTGGTTAATCTATTTCCACTTTCTCGCGCAGCCGTCCTTGCCGTTCACTCAAAACAAAGCAAGCAAACTTATGAGCTGCTGCATCCACATTGTCATTGAATATCACTAAAACAGCTTCAAAAATTATTATAGCTAGTAGAAACCGCAATTACAAACTCTGCAGTTTGTGCTTATTTTTTCTTTACTGTTCTTCTAACAGTGAAGAAAATGGCCAGATTTCAGTGAAGATATCCAGTTTCCTGATGGGTTCATCTTAACTGTTGTTTTAATCTGCCTTGGGAAGCCTGGTGTCTTAAAAATAATAGAATCTATTGAAATTAAATGGAAGTAGAATTAAACTCTCCTTTAATTGGGGCACATGGAATCACATCTTCATCTGTTTTGTAGAAGTTTACCTTTTAGATACACAAATGGATTATTCTGTTTTCAACATGTTTCAGGGGCAAGTGGTTTTGTAAGTCAAAAATAAATAATTTGTTTCTTGCAGATCTCTTTTGTTTAAACATAAATGGGCTATAAGCCCCTAATGCAGTCCATTGGTTTTCTTATATTTTGTTCTTGTGATGACTAATATTGTGCTAAAACTGAAAACTCTTATCTCTATCTGGTCGATAATAAAAGGAACACTATCCACCCTAAAAAGTTGTTTTGTGGCTGTACATGAGGAATTGTGATATTGAATAAATAAGTGTATGTTTGTGTCCCTAGTCATGCATTCTACGTTTATATGATCCTTTCAAGAAATCCAGTTAATTGTTTAACATTAGTGGAACATAGCCACAGAGGCATGGTATGATTGCATTTTTAATATGGTAATACTAGGGCCCAGCTAAGGAACAGATTATTTTGAGTTAGTCTTCACTGGACCAAACTTGCTTTCCTTGTGCCATCACTTTCCAGCAGGATAGGCAGTGTCTTAAAAGGCGGAGGATAAAGGTTTGTTTGTTTTTTTACATTTATATCACACATTATCCCAAGCAAAGTCGGATTCAATGTGGCTTATATTTGAAAATACAGTAGGACAGAATAATAGAATTCAGTTATATCCTGGAACAAATAGATGGATATGTCTGAAAATTTTACAAAGTTGAGATTAGCATATATACCCAACTGAGCATTCAAAAGTTTGTCCTTTAATGATACCAAATGTTCAGAAGTCATAGCCATAAGTATAGACAGTTATTCAAAGATTATCACATGCACCCACCAGAACAGGCATCCATCACATTGCAAAAGTAAACAACAACTTCTGCAGAGTACATCCAAAATTTAATTTTTATTTTCTCATTTCCATTTTCTAAAATTCTAGACAGCAGATGTACAGATCAGCAGGACTCAAAGCAGTCCAAAGAAAGTAAAAAAAAAAAAAAAAAAAATGACAACTTGGATAGAGCAGCTCCTAGATTTACTTACTTTGTTTTGGGTAGATGAGAATAATTTATTTATTTGTTGCATTTGTATCCCACGTTTTCCCACCTATTTGCAGGCTCAATGTGGCTTACATTATTCCGTAATGACAAACGCCATTTCCGGATTTGATAAATACAAAGTGGTATACATTAAAGTTTGTAAATGATATTACAAAGTATATTACAAAGTGGTATTGCATTAGTGTTCATAGATGATACAGTAAATTACATTATGCTATAGTGGCGATCGCCAATTCCGGATCTGAGGAATACAAAGTGGTATAGCATTGAAATTCATAAATGATCTAGTAGATTACAAGGTGGTATTGCATTAAAGTTCATAGATGATAGAGTAAATTATAGGGTAGGTTGGATAGCCAAATATAGAAAGTTCATTTCCGGCATGGGAAATAAAGTGGTAGTGCATAACGTGTTACGCGTGTCCGCGTAAGTGAGGTAGTCCAGTGTAGGGAGTTCGGCTTTGTTTAGTTTTGGTAGAATTTTGTTGTCTAGTATTTAGGATGGATCATTGTGGTATGCCTTTTTGAACAGGTTGGTTTTCAGTAGTTTTCGGAACATTGTTAGGTCGTGCATTGTTTTTATGACATTTGGCAGTGCGTTCCATAGTTTCGTGCTTATGTAGGAGAAGCTGGATGCATAAATTGATTTATATTTGAGTCCTTTGCAACTGGGGTAATGGAGATTCAAGAATGTGCATGCGGCTCTTTTTGTGTTCCTGGTTGACAAATCTACTACTACTACTACTTAACATTTCTAGAGTGCTACTAGGGTTACGAGGTCTGACATGTAGATCGGGGCTTCACCGTGAACGATTTTGTGGACCGGGGTGCAGACTTTGAACGCAATTCGTTCTTTTAGTGGGAGCCAGTGTAGTTTTTCTCTTAGGGGTTTGGTGCTTTCGTATTTCGCTTTTCCGAATTTCAGTCTGGCTGCTGAGTTTTGGGCACTTTGGAGTTTCTTAATGATTTGTTCTTTGCATCTGGCAAAGATGGCATTGCAATAATCTAGGTGGCTTAGCACCATTGATTGTACTAGGCTGCGGAATATTTCCCTTGGGAAGAAAGGTTTTATTCTTTTGAGTTTCCACATTGAGTGGAACATTTTCTTAGTTGTATTTTTCGCATGACAGTCTAGTGTGAGATTTCGGTCAATTGTAACTGTAAGAATTTTCAGGCTGTCCGAAACAGGAAGGGTGTAGTCTAGGGTGTTTATAGTGGTGGGTTTGTACGTGTTATATTGTGAAGAGAGGATAAGACATTGTGTTTTTTCTGCGTTGAGCTTTAATTGGAATGCATCCGCCCATTAATTCATTATTTAAAGGCTGTGTTTGATTTCAGTTGTGATTTCTGTTAGATCATGTTTGAACGGGATGTAGATCGTGACATCGTCTGCGTAGATGTAAGGATTGAGGCCTTGGTTGGATAGTGATTTGGCTAGAGGTGTCATCATTAGGTTAAAAAGGGTTGGTGAGAGCGGTGATCCTTGGGGTACTCTGCATTCAGGTTTCCATGGTGATGATGTATTCGAATTTGATATCACTTGGTATGTTCTTGCGGTTAGGAAGCTGTTGATCCATCTAATTACGTTTCCTCCAGTACCGAAGTATTCTAGGATGTTCAATAGTATTTTGTGGCTGACCATGTCAAACACGCTGGACATGTCGAATTGTAAGAGAAGTACACTCTTGCCAGTTGCAATTGTTTGTTTAAATTTGGTTAGGAGAGTGATTAATACTGTTTCGGTGCTGTGGTTAGGTCGAAATCCTGATTGTGATTCATGTAATATTGAGAATTTATTTAAGTAGTTGGTAAGTTGTTTGGTTACTGTTACGTCCCTCACCTGAGCTGCGGTCCGCGCAGCCGATTCGCCGCCGAGTCTCGTCCCGGTGGCGATAGCCGGCCATGCGGGCTGTCAGCGGCAGTCTTCTGGGGTCCGGTTCCGATGGCCGACTATGTCGCTCCGGCCGTGGGTGGGGATCCAGCTGATTGTTTGGACGGCCATCGGGCGTTGGCCGGCCAGGCAGTCTGGCGACGTTCCGGAAGCCACGTCGGTTTCCAGTTCGGGTAGCTCACATGGCCTGGTTGCACGGGATTGGGCGCCTTTCTCGAGGTTCCACCTTTTTCCTTGCAGGCACCAATCTAGAGCATTTGCGGCAGCTACCCATGGTTACTGCTGATGCGGGGACTACTTAAGGCTGGCAGTTCCTGGCACACCTTGCTTCGGCTTCTAAGCTCATAGAGGTGTGGTGCTCATCTAGTGTGTTGCATTGCCTTTCCTGTCAGCTGTTACTGGACCTTTGGACTGTACCTGATTACCCGTGGATTGCTGCCCGCCCTGACCTTTGGACTGTACCTGATTACCCGTGGATTGCTGCCTGCCCTGACCTTTTGCACCGCACCTGTTTACCCATTGTGTTGCTGCCTGCTTGCTCTCTGGACTGTACCGGCTCACTGTCTGAGTTAAGCCCGCCTTGTCACCTAGTCTGGTCTGGGGGGCCCAACCCCATCCGGATCCTGAAGTCCTGGTGGCCACCTGCACCTGGGGGCTCAACTCCTGGGGAACGGTGGTCACTTCCCAGGTGAAGCTAGGGGTTGTCCGGCTGCCTGACCGAATGTGACGCGACTTTTTCCACTGTGCTCAGTCGGGGCACAAGGGCTCACTGCTCAAGTCACAACAGGATCATAACAGTTACCATACTTTCCATTAGTTTGACTGCCAGTGGAATGGATGCTACCGGGCGGTAGTTGGTTATGTCATTTGCTTTTTTCTTTGGGTCTTTAGGTATTGGGGTTAGTAGTATATTTCCTTTATCCTTAGGGAAGAATCCCTGTTGTAACATGTAGTTTAGATGTGACTTGATGTCTGTTATGAAGCTTTGAGGGGCGGATTTTATTAGGTTGTTGGGACTTATGTCCAGTTTGCAGTGGGATTTGGCGAATCTGTTGATTGCTTGGGTGATGGTTTCATCGGTCAGTAGATCGAAGTTTGTCCAGATTCAGCCTGCTGGGTATTCATCGGGAGAGGGGTCCAGACAATCAATGAATTTTTCGTGGTCGGTGGTATTAGGTGGTAATGTGAGTCGTAGTTTTATGACTTTTTCATTGAAGTATTTAGCAAGGCTGTCTACTGATGGGGTCTGTATTGGTTGTGGTGACCGATGTGGTGTCTAGTAGTTTGTTCACAAGTTGGAAACGTTTGTGCGTGTCTTTGTAGTCTGGCCCTATTTTGGTTTTGTAATATGACCTTTTGGTTTGTCTTATTGTGTATTTGTATTTTCTTTGCATTTGTTTCCATGCATTAAGTGTGTGTTCATCTTTCATTTTTTTCCATGCTCGTTTGAGTCTCCTAACTTATGTTTTTAATTTTTTTCAGTTCTTAGTTAAACCATGGTATCGAGATGTGTCTTCGTGAGGTTCTTGTTTGGAATGCTGCAATTTTGTCTAGTATGGTCCTGCATCTGTTGTCCCAATTTAGGAGATAGTGTTTGGAGTCTGTTTGTGCTATCCATTCGTTCTTGTAGATCTGTTGCCAGAATGTTACAGGGTTAACTGGCCTCTCGTGGTGTAGGTTGTGCGTTCTTGCTTGTGCCGTGAGCCTTTTTTCCGCCAATGTAGGGCTAGGTTTAATTTGTGGTGGTCTGACCATGGTATGTCTGTCCATTTTGTGTCTATTAGTATTAGGTTTAAATCTGAGGACAGTTTGTGTGTGATGAAGTCAAGTGTATGTCCTTTGAAGTGGGTTGCTTGCATATTAGGCCAGTTGAGGTCCCATAGTTGGAGGAAATCCTTGCATTCATGTGTATTGGTTGTGTTAGGGTCTTCTAGGTGTAGGTTTATGTTCCCTATTATACATAGATTGGAGTTGGATACACAGGTATTCGATATGAAATCCATGAAATGTGGTTGGCATTCTTGCCAGTTACCTGGTGGTCTATAAAACAAGACAGTGTTTAGGTGGTCAAGCAAGGTGGTACGGTGGATGAGGCGATCTCAAGTTTTGGGATTATAGACTCGGCTGTTGTTGTTACGGTGAAGTGGGATCTATAGATTAGTGCTATGCCTCCTCCTTTTTTTTTCTTTTCTTGTCCAGTGAGTGATTTTATAACCTGGGGGGCACAGTTCTAAAATTATGGGGTCCTTTAGATCGTGGATCCAGGTTTCGCTGATGAATAGTAGGTCAAGGTCATCTGCCGTGATCCAGTCTGCTGCTGCTGTTGTTTTGTTGACTACTGATCTGGCGTTTATAAATGACCTAGAGATGGGAGTAATTAGTGAGGTAATTAAATTTCCATATCATCAAGCTGATCAATCCATAGACTGGTGGGTTGTGTCCATCTGCCAGCAGGTGGAGATAGAGAGCAAACTTTTGCCTCCCTATATGTGGTCATGTGCTGCCGGAAACTCCCCAGTATGTTCTCTATCTCAGCAGGTGGTGGTCACACACAGCAGCAGCTCTGGCTAGGCCTCCAAGCCTAATTTTTAGGTTTTGTTGAGTGCCTGGGGTTGAGGGCTCTTTTGAGCAAGTGCAAACCTGGTGGTGCCAGGTCCCTCCTTTTCTCCCCCCTCCCGCTGGCTCCGTTTAAAAAAAAAAAAAAAAATTTTAAACGTCCTTAAAGGCGTTTATTTCGACGTTTATTTAAACGTTCATTGCAGCTACTCACTGGGACACCAGTTCGTTACAGCTCGGAGCGGACAGCAGGTAATTTTTACCTTTTTATAGCGGGCAGGGGGTTCCCCGATTCTTCTCCTCGTGGCATATGGCGTCGGAGGGCGAGGGCGCAAAGGGTCGCTCCCCGGATCGCTTGAGCGCTTCTAGAGGGGATGCGGGGGTCTTACAGCCTGATTCGCCCTTGTTGGGTGACAGTTTTGTGACCGATGAATGTCCCGGTCCTTCCTCCGGCGTGGCGGTTTTTCCCGCCATAAACGCCCATCCCCCGCTCCTCGCCTCCGCCATCTTGGCCGGCCACGCGGCTCGGACGGCTTCTTCGTGGGCCGCCCTTGAGGTTGGAGACATTAATGCCATGAACGCCCTTAATTTGGGCGACGGCACAAAGCGGCTAAAGTTAAGCGCCGTTCTTCCCGCGCGGCTCCTTCGCGGAGTGTCGCGCCGGACGCCATTTTGGATGCGCAGCATGTCTCTCCCCCGCTCTTGCGAGCGCCGGTTGAGGGTGCGTCTAGGGCTGTTGCCCAGGCTGCGGAAGTGCACAGTCTGGGGGGTTTCTCCCCCGAGTTTGTTTTGCTGCTGCATCAGGCTTTCCTCATGCAAAACGCTGCCCCTGCTCCCTCGTCTGGTAAAGAGGTTGAGGTTCCCAGAGGTAAACACCCTCGGGTTGAATCCCAGGCCTTGGAGGACTTTGTCTCCTCCGATGTAGATGAGGGCAGCGTGTCTGAGGTCTCCCAACGGTCCTTTGCGGATTCCTTGGAGGAGACGGATCCCCGCTCGGATGGAGCGGATGACCCCTCTGCAGCGGCTCTTTAGCTCAGAGGATTTGCCCAACCTGTTAGTGCAGGCCATGGGCATTTTGAAGATTTCCTCTCCGGAGGACGTCTCTCCCTCAGCCCCTGTTGGCTCCGCCATTATGCTGGGGACGAAGCGCCCGCCTAGAACCTTCCACATGCATGATGCCATGCACTCCTTAATTTCGGCTCAATGGGATGTCCCGGAAGCGAGCCTTAAAGTGGCTAGGGCTATGTCCCGCCGCTATCCTTTGCCTGAAGGTGAACGTGAGGCCTTTCTGTGGCCTACCGTGGATTCTTTAATCACTGCGGTGACTAAGAAAACGGCGTTACCAGTGGAAGGTGGCACGGCCCTAAAGGACGCCCAAGACAGAGGATTGGAGGCGGCCTTAAGGTCGTCCTTTGAGGCGGCTGCTTTAAGTTTGCAGGCCTCAGTTTGCGGCTCCTATGTGGCCAGGGCGTGCCTGACTATGGTGCAGCGGGCTTCCCCCTCGGATCATTCCTTGAGGGCTGTTTGGCCGGCCCTGGAATCGGGCTTAGCCTATTTGGCAGACTTGCTGTATGATGTCTTGAGAGCCTCAGCTAAAGGCATGGCTCAGACAATCTCTGCGCGGCGGTGGCTTTGGCTGAAACATTGGTCTGCTGACCATGCCTCTAAATCCCGCCTGGCTAGATTGCCTTTTAAAGGCAAGCTGCTCTTTGGGGTCGAGTTGGACAAAATCGTGACCGATCTCGGCACGTCTAAGGGCAAGAAGTTACCAGAGGTCAGGGCTCGGGCTAGTACTCGCCCTGGTACCTCCAGAGGACGGGCTCAGGAAGCCCGTCGGTACCGCCCGGGCAGGTCGGGCTCCTCTGCCCTCTCTTCCTTCAAGAGGAACTTCTCCCCCAAGCAGCATTCCTTTCGCAGAGACCGCCGTCCCGGAGGTGCTCCCTCCGGTCCTCCCCCAGGGTCTCGTACCCAATGACGGGGCCTTGGTCCACGCCTCAGTGCAGATTGGAGGACGGCTGTCCTCGTTTATGGGCGAGTGGACCACAATAACTTCAGACGCTTGAGTGCTGGAAGTCATCAGAGACGGCTACAAGCTAGAGTTCTGCCGACCCTTAAAAGACGGGTTTGTACTCTCTCCCTGCAAGTCTCCGGTCAAAGCTGTGGCAGTGCAGCAGACCTTGGACAATCTGTTCCGCCTGGGGGCGGTCGTTCCGGTGCCAGAGAATCAGCCTGGCAAGGGACGTTACTCCTTTTTCTTTGTGATTCCAAAGAAAGGAGGTTCTGTACGGCCTATCCTCGACCTCAAGGGGTCCATTGGGCCTTGAAAGTTCGGCACTTTCGCATGGAGACCCTCCGCTCTGTTATAGCGGCAGTGAAGGCAGGAGAGTTCCTGGCATCCTTGGACTTCAAGGACGCGTACTTGCATATTCCCATCTGGCCTCCTCATCAACGCTTTTTGCGTTTTGTAGTACTGGCCGACACTTCCAGTTCAGAGCCCTCCCATTCGGGTTGGCTACTGCTCCGCGGACCTTCTCCAAAGTAATGGTGGTCATCACGGCCTTCCTGTGGAAGGAAGGAGTTCAAGTCCATTCTTATCTGGACGACTGGTTGATCCAAGCCCCTCTTATGCAGAGTGCGGCAAAGCTGTGAACCGGGTGCTTGCTCTTCGAGCTCCCTGAGGTGGATCATCAACTGGGAGAAAAGCCAGCTGCGCCCGACTCAGTCCCTGGAGCATCTGGGAGTTCGATTCGACACCCAAGTGGGCAGAGTGTTCCTGCCAGACAATTGGATTGTCAAGCTCAGGCTCAGGTGGACTAGTTCCTAGTAGCCTCTCCTATTCGGACTTGGGACTATGTGCAGCTGTTGGGCTCTATGTCGGCCACGATGGATGTAGTGCCCTGGGCCAGGGCTCATATGAGACCACTTCGACAATCTCTGCTGCTGCGCTGGACTCCGATGTCGGAGGATTATGCTGTGCGCCTTCCCTTGGACCCAGCAGTGCGCAAGGCGCTGAGCTGGTGGACGCAGACAGACAAGTTGTCTGCAGGAATGCCTCTGGTGACCCCGGAGTGGATTGTCGTCACGACGGACGCCTCTTTGTCGGGCTGGGGAGCCCACTTCTTGGGAAGGACAGCGCAGGGGCTCTGGTCTCCTGCAGAGGCAAAGTGGTCTATCAACCTCCTGGAACTCAGAGCCATTCGGTTGGCGTTTTTGGAGTTCATCCCGGTACTGGCGTTGAAGCCAGTACGGGCCCTGTTGGACAATGCCACGGCTGTGGTCTATGTCAACCGCCAGGGAGGTACCAAGAGCGCCCCTCTAGCCAAGGCAGCCATGAATCTATGCCAGTGGGCGGTAGCGAGCCTAGAGCAGCTGTCAGCAGCCCACATTGCCGGAGTCATGAATGTCAAGGCGGACTTCTCAGTCGCCATACCTTGGATCCCGGAGAGTGGCAGTTATCGGCTCAGGCGTTCTTGGATATCACGAAGCGCTGGGGCCAGCCGAGCCTAGATCTATTGGCGTCATCGGCCAGTTGCCAAGTGCCGCGCTTTTTCAGCAGAGGACGGGACCCTCGATCTCTGGGAGTAGATGCTCTCCTCTAACAGTGGCCAACACAAGAGCTTCTCTATGTGTTCCCGCCCTGGCCCATGTTGGGCAGGGTGCTAGACCGATTGGCAAAGCATCCGGGCCGGATAATCCTGGTGGGGCTGCCAGTGGAGCAGGGTCTGTTACATCAGGGTCCCGTGGTGATGGAGGATCCCTCCCCCTTTGGGCTTACGGCCTGGCTATTGAGCGGCAGCGTCTGAGGAAGAAGGACTTCTCAGACAAGGTCATCGCCACTATGCTGAGAGCGAGGAAGCGCTCTACTTTTACTGCTTACGCCAGGGTTTGGCGTACCTTTGCAGCGTGGCGAAGCAGGCTCATTTTCTTCATTCACTGCTCCAATTTCTCCAGTGTTGGCATTCCTGCAAGAAGGTCTGGAGAAAGGCCTGTCGCTCAGTTCCCTTTAAGTCCAGGTAGCGGCCCTGGCTTGCTTCAGGGGCCGCCTGAAGGGTGCTTCCCTGGCTTCGTAGCCAGATGTGCGTTTTCTCAAGGGAGGTAAGCACCTGCGCCCTCCTCTGCACTCAATGGTGCCTGCGTGGAATTTTAACCTGGTGCTCAGAGCATTACAGAAGCCGCCTTTTGAACCCTTGTTGAGGGCATCTCTGAAAGACCTGACGTTGAAAGCAGTCTTTTTGGTGGCTATCACTTCAGCCAGAAGAGTTTCCGAGCTCCAGGCACTCTCATGTCGAGAGTCTTTTCTGCAGTTCTCTGAGGCAGGAGTGACTATTAGCACAGTGCCTTCCTTCCTGCCCAAGATTGTTTCTCGCTTCCATGTGAATCAGCAGCTCTGTCTCCCTTCCTTTCGTAGGGAGGACTACCTAGAGGAGTACTCTGCTCTTAAATATCTGGATGTGAGACGAGTCATCATCAGATACTTGGAAGTGACCAATGATTTCCGGAAATCGGATCATCTGTTTGTCCTGTTTGCAGGTCCTCGTAAGGGTCTGCAGGCTGCTAAGCCTACAGTGGCAAGATGGGTCAAGGAAGTCATTGCCGCGGCTTAGGTGGCCGCGGGGAAGGTGCCGCCTATCCAGCTGAAGGCTCACTCCACTAGAGCTCAGGCGGCCTCGATGGCAGAGGCCGGGTCCGTCTCCTTGGAAGAGATATGCAAGGCGGCAACTTGGGCATCGGCCCATACATTCTCCAAGCATTACCGCTTGACTGTGGCGGCACGGGCGGAGGCCCGGTGTGGCGCTTCAGTGTTGAGTTCAGGGATTTCTATGTCCCGCCCTGGGTGAGTACTGCTTCGGTACATCCCACCAGTCTATGGATTGATCAGCTTGATGATATGGAAGGTAAAATTATGTATAATCATACCTGATAATTTTCTTTCCATTAATCATAGCTGATCAATCCATAGCCCCGCCCAGATATCTGTATGGTTTCTATTCTGGTTGCATTTCAGGTTCAAGTTTAGTCTTCAGTTACTTCAGGAGGACTTCGGGTTCAAGTTTTTTCACTTGGATTCTTCAAGAGTTGAGACGAGTTTGTGTTACAGTGAGCTGCTGCATTCCTCTCCCCTCCGTTTTACGGGGCTGGATTGAGACATAAATTCTGCCGGCACTCCCTCCCGCTTCGTGCGGTTATAGGGCAGTTTTGTACCCCTCCCGCTTCGGCGGTGCTAGGGTCAGTCAGCTCCTCCCGCGGTTGCGGTTGCAGGATAAGCCAGATCCCCCCGCATCGGCGGGTGTGGTGTCCCTCCCCCGCTCCACGGGGATGAGCTGGACGGATTCCCCTCCCCCACTTGTGTGGGGATGAGCTGGGTTAATTCCCCTCCCCCACTTGTGTGGGGATGAGCTGGGTTAATTCCCCTCCCCCGTTTCGGCGGTGGTGAGCTGGGCAGAGTGTCCCTTTGTGGGTGTAATTCTCTAAGTGCTGAGTCCTGCAGATGGAGCTTTGATATCGACATACTGAGGAGTTTCCGGCAGCACATGACCACATATAGGGAGGCAAAAGTTTGCTCTCTATCTCCACCTGCTGGTAGATGGACACAACCCACCAGTCTATGGATTGATCAGCTATGATTAATGGAAAGAAAATTATCAGGTATGATTATACATAATTTTACCTTGCTGATGACACAAAGTTATTCAAAGTCATTAAATTGCGGGAGGATTGTGAAAAATTACAAGAGGACCTTACGAGACTGGGAGACTGGGCGTCTAAATGGCAGATGACGTTTAATGTGAGCAAGTGCAAAGTGATGCATGTGGTAAAGAGGAACCCGAATTATAGCTACGTCATGCAAGGTTCCACGTTAGGAGTCACAGACCAAGAAAGGGATCTAGGTGTCAACGTTGATGATACGTTGAAACCTTCTGCACAGTGTGCTGCTGCGGCTAAGAAAGCAAATAGAATGTTAGGTATTATTAAGAAAGGAATGGAAAACAAAAATGAGGATGTTATAATGCCCTTGTATCGCTCCATGGTGCGACTGCACCTCGAATATTGTGTTCAATTCTGGTCACCGCATCTCAGAAAAAGATATAGTGGAATTAGAAAAGGTGCAGAGAAGGGCAACGAAAATGATAAAGGGGATGGGACGACTTCCCTATGAGGAAAGGCTAAAGCGGCTAGGGCTCTTCAGCTTGGAGAAAAGGCGGCTGAGGGGAGATATGATAGAGGTCTATAAAATAATGAGTAGAGTTGAACGGGTAGATGTGAAGCGTCTGTTCACACTTTCCAAAAATACTAGGACTAGGGGGGCATGCAATGAAGCTACAATGTAGTAAATTTAAAACGAATCAGAGAAAATGTTTCTTCACTCAACATGTAATTAAACTCTGAAATTCATTGTCAGAGAATGTGGTAAAGGCGGTTAGTTTAGTGGAGTTTAAAAAAGATTTGGACGGCTTTCTAAAGGAAAAGTCCATAGACCGTTATTTAAATGGACTTGGGGGAAAATCCACTATTTCTGGGATAAGCAGTATAAAATGTTTTGTACATTTTTGGGATCTTGCTGGGTATTTGTGACCTGGATTGGCCACTGTTGGAAACAGGATGCTGGGGTCAATGGACCTTTTGTCAGTATGGCAATATGTACTTATCCCACTTGAATTGTTTGGTAGGGTTCAGTTTGGTTCAAGGTTGTGTTGATTTTCGTTAGTTGTCTATTCTCCTTTAGTGTGGGTTTGTTGTGTCCTTTCTTTCCTTTGTATTGAGTTTGTCCATGTATGGTAATTCTTCCTTTGTTTTCATTGTTGTTATTCTTGTGAGGTGTATTGTATATGGGTAGTCTGTTAAGCTTGTGTATTGTGGGTATATTGTTGGTGTACGTGAGGGGGATGGTTAGTGTGTGGTGAATTAGGGATACTGAGTAAATTATTAGGAGTAATTTGGTGGTGTTCATTTTGGTGTTATTTCAATTTGGGCTGTTAGTTGATCGAGTATGAAGGTTGTGATGTTGGTCCTTGTTCAGAGGATGGTGTTTGTATGGTCTGGAGTTGGTTTGTTGCTCTGTGGTAATGGTGGGTGGGTGGGTGGGTTGGTTATGAGTGACTGATTTACTCACATTTAGATGTGTGGTTTTGAAGCTGTATTAATGGTCAGGTGTAGTGGTCTCCGAGTGGTGGTTGTTGTCCAAGAAGATCAGATAGCTGGGCAGGTAGGGGCAGTTCAGGTTAGACGATAAGAGAGCCCAGTTCTGAGGAAGGGTGTTTTCACTGTTCAGATGTGCTGGACAGGAGTCTTTGCCCCGCAAGCTGGGGCTTGCTCTCCCTCTCTGCAGCCAGACGTGTAGAAGTGTTGCTCTGGGCGCAAAGACTCCGCAAGTTAGAATGCTGTATCAGCGACCTCAGTGCCCAGACCAGGTCTCAGTCTTCAGTCGCGGAGCTCCCTCCGCCACTTCTCGGTCAGACCGGGTGTCGTTCGCTTTCCGGCTCAGGCCTCGGCTTCCTGGTCCTGGGCTTTCGTAGGCGCGTTTTGCCCAGGTCGGGAGCCGTAATCCGCTTCTCCTGATTTCCCCCGGGGAGCCTGAAGCTCCTGTTTGCAGGCGTGTCTCGACCCGTTGGGAGCTGCACGCCGCTCTGCTCGTCCTCAGAGCAACCCTCTGTGCTCACACGTGGCGAACTCGGGCTCCCGTCCCGGACGGACAGCCCTCCGCACTCGGCCGCACAGCTCTGTGTGCTCCGTCCAAGGAGTGGGCTCAGTCTGTCCCTCATGCCTCGACTCGCTGCAGGGCAGGTGGGTCTTGGCCAGAGGCCAGGCGAGCAGGGTGCATGTCTGTCCGTCCCCTCAGTCCCCGGCGTGGGCAGCTCAGCGACAAGGCTCTCCTCTGTCCTCACCTCCGATTGGGCCAGGCCGCCTCATGGTCAGCGCAGGCCCGACCGACCGTCCGGTTCCAGTCCATTGGTCTCCCACTGAGCTTGGGGGCCGCCGCAGTCCGGGGCGCCTCGCCCCTCGGTTCGCCCCGGCACGGTTCTGTCCCTGTCTGGGTCTGATCCTCGGAGCCAGCTGCTTCGTGACCTTTCAGGCAGCGGCCATCTTGACATCTTAATGGCTGCGCAGAGAAGAGGGAAAGGGAGACCTACCTAATGGCTTCAACTTGTTCACGCCACTGCTTCCCCAACTTGGCTACTACAAAAATGAAGCTGTACGTAGGGCCACAGCCCCATGTGTGCCACTGGCACCTCTGCCGGTTTCCTTCTTCTGCTCCCTCCCAATCATGAAAGTACATCTTGGGGGTGGAGTGAAGAAGGGTTATCGACAGAGGAGGCAGTGGTGTGCATAGGGCTATGGCCCGACCGGCACACGGCTTTGTTTTGTTGCAGCCAAGTCGGGGAGGCATTGGTTCAAGGGGAAGGGAAGTTCATGGTTCCTCCAGGTTGCCGCGGACTGGAGGAAATGTAAGTGGCATAACATCCTAAATTCTGCGCAGCCCCCCCCCAGCTACGCCACTGATTAGGAGTCACCGACCAGCAAAGGGATCTAGGTGTCATTGTTGATACGTTGAAATCCTCTGCTCAGTGAATGGTGGCGACTAAGAAAGCAAATAGAATGTTAGGTATTATTAGGAAAGGAATGAGAAAAAAAATGAGGATGTTATAATGCCTTTGTATCGCCCCATGGTGCAACCGCACCCCGAATATTGTGTGTAATTCTGCTCACCGCATCTCAAAAAACATGTGGAGGGGCATAATCGAACGGGGCACCCAAGTTTTCCTGAGGGCGTCCTCGCAGGACGTCCCGGCGAAGGGGTGGGGAGACCTGTATTATCGAAACAAGATGGGCGTCCATCTTTCGTTTTGATAATACGGTCGGGGACGCCCAAATCTCAACATTTAGGTCGACCTTAGAGATGGTCATTCCCGGTTTTCAGCAATGATGGAAACCGAGGACACCCATCTCAGAAACGACCAAATCCAAGCCCTTTGGTTGTGGGAGGAGCCAGCATTCGTAGTGCGCTGGCCCCCCTGACATGCCAGGACACCAACCGGGCACCCTAGGGGGGGGGGGGGGCACTGCAGTGGACTAACTGATGCACTAGCTGAATGGAAAAAGGCATGCGGTGGTCACTAACCACCTCCCACCCCGAAAAAAACAACTTTAAAAACTGTGACGGCAGTTGAGGATGTCCTTCGCTATGCCTCTGTCCCTGCGACGTCAGTTGAGGACATCCTGCGCTATGCCTCCCACCCTGCGACGTCAGTTGAGGACATCCTTCGCTATGCCTCCGTCCCTGCGACGGCAGTAGAGGACGTCCTTCGCTATGCCTCCGTCCCTGCGACGGCAGTAGAGGACGTCCTTCGCTATGCCTCCGTCCCTGCGACGGCAGTAGAGGACGTCCTTCGCAATGCCTCCGTCCCTGCGACGGCAGTAGAGGACGTCCTTCGCTATGCCTCCGTCCCTGCGACGGCAGTAGAGGACGTCCTTCGCTATGCCTCCGTCCCTGCGACGACAGTAGAGGACGTCCAAAATGTGGATGTTTCTGTGAGAAGGACGTCCATGCCTGGATGTTTCTGTGAGAAGGACGTCCATGCCTTTGCTATGCCTCCGACACCCCCTTTATTTATTTATTTGGATTTTGGATCACAAGTAGCAGCAGTGGGATTTGAACCGGCCACCTCTGGATTGCAAGACCAGTACTCTAACCACTAGGCCACTCCACCACTCCACTCCCTTGAAATTTGGCTGTCCCTGTTGGGGGGGGCAGTTGAGGACGTCCAAAATGTTTGAAAGAAGGACGTCCACTCCTTCGTTATGCCTCCACTGACACACATATACCTTCCCCCCCAGGGACCTACATACTGCCCCCCCCCCCCCAACAGGGATGGCCAAATATCAGGGGAGTGGAGTGGAGGACTGGCCTAGTGGTTAGAGCACTGGTCTTGCAATCCAGAGGTGACCAGTTCAAATCCCACTTGCTACTTGTGATCCAAAATCCAAATAAATAAAGGGGGTATCAGAGGCATAGCAAAGGCATGGACGTCCTCACAGAAACATCCACATTTTGGACGTCCTCAACTGCCGTTGCAGGGACGGAGGCATAGCGAAGGACGTCCTTCACCCATACTCTAAAAGAAAAAGACGAAAGTTTTTAAAGTTGTTTTTTTTCGGGGTGAGAGGTGGTTAGTGTCCACTGGGGGAGTCAGGGGAGGTCATCCCCGATTCCCTACGGTGGTCATTTAGGGCACATTTTTGTGGCTGGGTCGTAAAAAAAAAAAGGACCAAGTAACATAGTAGATGACGGCAGAAAAAGACCTGCACGGTCCATCCAGTCTGCCCAACAAGATAAACTCATATGTGCTACTTTTTGTGTATACCCTACTTTCATTTGTACCTGTCTTCTTCAGGGCACAGACCATATAAGTCTGCCCAGCACTATCCCCACCTCCCAATCACCAGTCCCGCCTCCCACCACCGGCTCTGGCACAGATCGTATAAGTCTGCCCAGCACTTTCCCCACCTCCCAACCACCAGTCCCGCCTCCCACCACAGGCTCTGGCACAGACCATATAAGTCTGCCCAGCACTATCCCCGCCTCCCAACCACCAGTTCCGCCTCCCACCACCGGCTCTGGCACAGACCGTATAAGTCTGCTCAGCACTATCCCCGCCTCCCAACCACCAGCCCCGCCTCCCACCACCGGTTCTGCCACCCAATCTCGGCTAAGCTCCTGAGGATCCATTCCTTCTGAACAGGATTCCTTTATGTTTATCCCACGCATGTTCGAATTCCGTTACCGTTTTCATTTCCACCACCTCCCGCGGGAGGGCATTCCAATCATCTACTACTCTCTCCATGAAAAAATACTTTCTGACATTTTTCTTGAGTCTGCCCCCCTTCAATCTCATTTCATGTCCTCTCGTTCTACCGCCTTCGCATCTCCAGAAAAGGTTCGTTTGCGGATTAATACCTTTCAAATATTTGAATATCTGTATCATATCACCCCTGTTCCTCCTTTCCTCCAGAGTATACATGTTTAGCTCCGCAAGTGTCTGCTCATACGTCTTGTAACGCAAATCCTATACCATTCTCGTAGCTTTTCTTTGCACCGCTTCAATTTTTTTTACATCCTTAGCAAGATACGGCCTCCAAACCTGAACACAGTGCTCCAGGTGGGGCCTCACCAATGACATACAGGGGCATCAACACCCTCTTTCTTCTGCTGGTCACACCTCTCTCTATACAGCCTAACAACCTTCTAGCTATGGCCATCACCTTGTCACACTGTTTCGTCGCCTTCAAATCCTCAGATACTGTCACCCCAAGATCCCTCTCCCCGTCCGTACCTATCAGACTCTCCCCGCCTAACACATACGTCTCCCGTGGATTTCTATTCCCTAAGTGCATCACTTTGCATTTCTTCGCGTTGAATTTTAATTGCCAAACCTTAGACCAGTGATGGCGAACCTTTTAGAGACCGAGTGCCCAAACAGCAACCCAAAACCGAATTATTTATCGCAAAGTGCCGGTACTCATTATGGGCGGGGTCACCACATATGACTCCACCCCTATGGTAGCCACACCCCTTACACCTGCCATGGCGCATATAAACAGACATCATTGAAAATATTATACTAGTGTAGGAGAAAAAAATAACATGACTTTCTTCCATTATAAATCATTTCTGTAAGCTGTTACAGCTCCAGTATGCCCAGTGCAAAATAAGACAGCAGATGTAAATTCTCCAATTCGACATATTCCAAACACTAAAATGAAAATAAAATGATTTTTCCTACCTTTGTTGTCTGGTGATTTTGTTTTTCTATCCATATTGGTTCTAGTCGCGGATTCTGCTGCTCTCTATCTGTTCTCTTAACTCCGTTTCCAGGGCTTCCTTTCCATTGATTTCTTTACTTTCCTCCTTTCTTCTTCATTTCTTGCCCTCCATCCATGTCCAGCAACCATCCTCTCCCCTCCAGCCACAAATGTCCAGCAGCCCTCCTCTCCCCCCTGCCCTACCTCCCAGCACCCAGCACCAGGCTTCCCTCCCACTCAGCACCCACCATCAGGCCTCCCTCCCACCCAGCACCCACCATCAGGCTTCCCTCCCACCCAGCACCCACCATCAGGCCTCCCTCCCACCCAGCACCCACCATCAGGCTTCCCTCCCACCCAGCACCCACCATCAGGCCTCCCTCCCACCCAGCACCCACCATCAGGCCTCCCTCCCACCCAGCAGCAGGCCTCCCTCCCACCCAGCACCCACCATCAGGCTTCCCTCCCACCCAGCACCCACCATCAGGCTTCCCTCCCACCCAGCAGCACACAGACAGCACCCGGCCGGCCTCCTGCCCGCCCTCCCTCCAACCCAAGGAGCATCAGCCCGCCCGTCCGTCCTCCCTCCCTCCCAGCACCAGGAACCCCCCTTCTCCTAAAATTTAAAAAGCGTGCCTCCAACCTCCTCAGTTGGGGTTAAGGCGGCGTGCGTTGGCAGCGGCAACGAAGCGCCTGTGCTTTGCTCGACGCGCCTTCGGCCTTCCCTGTCTCTCAAGCTCTGGTCCCGAGGCGGGACCAGAGCTTGAGACAGGGAAGGCCGAAGGCGCGTCGTGCGAAGCACAGGCGCTTCGCTGCCGACGCACGCCGCCTTAACCCCGACTGAGGAGGTACGCTTTTTAAATTTTAGGAGGAGGGGGGTCCCTGGTGCTGGGAAGGAGGGAGGACGGGCGGGCGGGCTGTTGCTCATTGCGTTGGAGGGAGGGAGGGCGGGAGGAAGGCCGAACTGGGAGGGAGAGTGGGCGGACCAGCGATGGCGACGGCGCGCGTGCCAAGGGAGAGGGCTCTGCGTGCCCTCTCTGGCACGCGTGCCATAGGTTCGCCATCACTGCCTTAGACCATTCTTCTAGCTTCCTCAGATCCTTTTTCATGTTTTCCACTCCCTCCCGGGTGTCTGCTACAGACCTTTGTGTCATCCGCAAATAGGCAAACTTTACCTTCTAACCCTTCGGCGATGTCACTCACAAATATATTGAACAGAATCGGCCCCAGCACCGATCCCTGAGACACTCCACTACTCACCTTTCCCTCCTCCGAGCGAATTCCATTCACTACCACTGTCTGGCGTCTGTCCGTCAACCTGTTCCTAATCCAGTTCACCACTTCGGGTCCTATCTTCAGCCCATCCAGTTTATTTAAGAGCCTCCTGTGGGGAACCGTGTCAAAAGCTTTGCTGAAATCTAAGTAGATTACGTCTATAGCTCGTCCCTGATTCAATTCTCCTGTCACCCAATCAAAGAATTCAGTGAGATTCGTTTGGCACGATTTCCCTTCGGTAAAACCATGTTGTCTCAGATCTTTTAACTTATTGGCTTCCAGGAAATTCACTATCCTTTCCTTCAGCATTGCTTCCATTACTTTTCCAATAATCGAAGTGAGGCTTACCGGCCTGTAGTTTCCAGCTTCTTCCCTATCGCCACTTTTGTGAAGAGGGACCACATCTGCTGTTCTCCAATCCCTCGGAACCTCTCCTGTCTGCAAGGATATATTAAACAAATCTTTAAGAGGACCCGCCAGAACCTCTCTGAGCTCCCTCAATATCCTGGGGTGGATCCCGTCCGGTCCCATGGCTTTGTCCACCTTTAGCTTTTCAAGTTGTTCATACACACTCTCTTCCGTGAACGGTGCTGTATCCACTTCATTCTCATTTGTACTTTTTACAGTCCATTGTGGTCCTTCTCCAGGATTTTCTTCAGTGAAAACAGAACAAAAGTATCTATTTAGCAAATTTGCTTTTTCTTCATCATTATCTACATAGCAGTTCGCAGTATCTTCTAGTCTCACAGTTCCCTTTTTAGTCATTCTCCTATCACTAATATACCTGAAGAAATTTTTGTCACCTCTCCTTACATTTCTAGCCATTTGTTCTTCCGCTTGCCCTTTCGCCAGACGTATCTCTATCGGCCAAGTTTTCGTCAGGGACACCATTTTTTCCATTATTGCTTGAGGACGTTCATCTGTTAGGCACACCCCAGTCCCACCTTCGCTACGCCTCTGACACACCCCCGGGAACTTTGGTCGTCCCCGTGACGGGAAGCAGTTGGGGACGCCCAAAATCAGCTTTCAATTATGTTGATTTGGGCGACCCTGAGAGAAGGACGCCCATCTCCCGATTTGTGTCGAGAGATGGGCGCCCTTCTCTTTTGAAAATAAGCCTGATAGTGTAATTAGAAAAGTACAGAGAAGGGCGACAAAAATGATAAAGGGGATGGGACGACTTTCCTATGAGGAAAGGCTAAAGCGGCTAGGGCTCTTCATCTTGGTGAAGAGATGACTGAGGGGAGATATGATAGTGGTCTATAAAATAATGAGTGGAATGGAACAGGTAGACATGAATTGCTTGTTTACTCTTTCCAAAAATATGACTAGGGGGCATGCAATTAAACTGAAAAGTTGTGAATTTAAAACCAATTGGGAGAAAATATTTCTTCACTCAATGTGTAATTAAACTCTGGAATTCATTGCTAGAGAGTGTAGTGAAAGCAGTTAGCTTAGCAGGGTTTAAAAATGACTTGGGAAAATCCACTGCTTATTTCTAGGATAAGCAGCATAAAATGTATTATACTGTTTTGAGAGCTTGCCAGGAACCTTGTGACCTGGATTTGGCCACTGTTGGAAACAGGATTCTGGGCTTGATGGACCTTTGGTCTGTACCAGTATGGCAATACTTAAGTACACCACCCAGGATTTTGTAGACCTCAATCATATCTCCCCTCTTCAGTCTGTTTTCCAAGCTGAAGACCCCTAACCTCTTTAGCCTTTCCTCCTATAAGAGGAGTTCCATCCACTTTATCATGTTGGTCGCTTTTTTAATTCCACTATATCTTTTTTGAGATACGACCAGAAATGAATGCAATACTCAAGGCGAGGTTGCACCATGGAATGATACAGAGGAATAATAGTATTCTTGGACTTATTTATTTATTTATTTATGGCATTTATATCTCCCATTATTCCCACCCACGGGCAGGCTCAATGTGGCATACAATAGTCTCCTTTTCCTAATATTCCTAGCATTTTGTTAGGTTGTATGGACGCCACTGCCGCATACTAGGCAGAAGATTTCAGCATATCGTCTTCAATGACACCTAGATCTGTTTCTTGGGTGCTAACTTCCAAGGTGGACCCTAGCATCAGGTAACTAGGATTTGGATTATTCTTCCCAATGTGCATCACTTTGCATTTGTACACATTAAATTTCATCTTCCATTTCGAAGCCCAGTCTTACAATGTCCTAAAGACTTCCTTCAATTTTTTCATAGTCTTTGTGTTTTAACAACTTTTGAATAGTTTTGTGTCATCTGCAAATTTAATCACATCACTTGTCATTCTGATTTCCAGATTATTTGTAAATATGTTAAATAGCATCACTCCTGTAAGAATGGCCATGCTGGGTCTGACCAATGGTCCATCTAGCCCAGTATCCGGTTTCCAACAGTGGTCAATCCAGGTTGCAAGTACTTGGCAGAATCCCAGTTAGTAGCAACATTCCATGCTACCAATCCCAGGGCAAGCAGTGGCTTCACCCATGTCCATCTCAATAATAGACTATGGACTGTTCTTCCATGAACTTGTCAAAACCTTTTTTAAATCCAGATACGCTAACCGCCATTACCACATCCTCCAACAGTGAGTTCCAGAGCTTCTTTGAGTGAAAAAAGTATTTCCTCCTATTTGTTTAAAAGGTATTTTCATGTAATTTCATTGAGTGTCCCCTGGTCTTTGTACTTTTTGAAAGAGTGAAAAATCGATTCACTTCTACCCATTCTACACCACTTAGGATTTTGTAGACCTCAATCATATCCCCTTCTCAATCGTCTCTTTTCCAAGCTGAGGTTCCCTAACCTCTTTAGTCTTTCCTCATATGGGAGGGGTTTCATCCCCTTTATCATTTTGGTAACTCTTTTTTGAACCTTTTCTAATTCCACTATCAGGCTTATTTTCGAAAGTGAAGGACGCCCATCTTTCAACACAAATCACAAGATGGGCGTCCTTCTCACAGGATTGCCCAAATCGGTATAATGGAAAGCTGATTTTTGGGCGTCCCCAAGTGCTTTCCGTCGCGGGGATGACCAAAGTTCACGGGGGTGTGTCGGAGGCATAGCAAGGCGCGGGACCTGGGCGTGCCTAACACTTGGGCGTCCTCGACCCATAATGGGAGGAAAAAAGGCGTCCCTGACGAACGCTTGGACGACTTTACTTGGTCCTTTTTTTCTTACGACTAAGCCACAAAAAGGTCCCCGAACTGACCAGATGACCACCGGAGGGAATCGGGGATGACCTCCTCTTACTCCCCCCAATGGCCACTAACCCCCTCCCACCCTCAAAACAAAATTTTAGAAATATTTTTTGCTAGTCTCTATGCCAGCCTCAAATATCATACCCAGCTCCATGACAGCAGTATGCAGGTTCCTGGAGCAGTTTTAGTGGGTGCAGTGCACTCTAGGCAGGCGGATCCAGGCCTATCCCCCCCTGCCTGTTACACTTGTGGTGGTAAAAGTGAGCCATTCAAAACCCACCAGAAATCCACTGTACCCACATGTAGGTGCCCCCCTTCACCCATAAGGGCTATGTTAGTGGTGTAAAGTTGTGGGGAGTGGGTTTTGGGGGGCTCAGCACACAAGGTAAGGGAGATATGTACCTGGGAGCTTTTTCTGAAGTCCACTACAGTGCCCCCTAGGGTGCCCAGTTGGTGTCCTAGCATGTGAGGGGGACCAGTGCACTACGAATGCTGGCTCCTCCCACGACAAAAGGGATTGCATTTGCTCATTTCTGAGATGGGCATCCTTAGTTTCCATTATCGCCAAAAATCAGAAACGACCATCTCTAGGGACAACCTAAATTTCAAGATAGTACGGGTTTTCCCTCCCCTTTGTCGGGACTTCCTGCGAGGACATCCTCAGGAAAACTTGGGCGCCCCTTTCGATTGTGCCCCTCTGTCTTTTTTGAGATACGGTGACCATAATTGAACGTAATACTCAAAGTGAGGTCGCACCATGCAGCGATATAGAGGTATTATAATATTCTTTGTCTCATTTTGCATTCCTTTCCTAATAATTTCTAGCATCCTGTTTGCTTTTTTGGCCGAAGCTCTGCTGCACACTAGGCAGAAGATTTCAGCGTATTGTCTACAATGACACCTGGATCCTTTTCTTGAGTGCTGACTCCTAAGGTAGACCCTAGCATTAAGTAACTGTGATATGGATTATTCTTCCCAATGTGCACCATTTTGTATTTGTCCTCTTTAAATTTCATCTGCCATTTGCAGCACTCTACTATTCAACCTCTTCCATTGAGAAAAATAGTTATTTAACCCTACCCTCTGTTTTCTGTCCAGTAACCAATTTCTAATCCACACCAGAAGTTTCGAAGTGTATTATTGTATGTACTATCCCGCCATATGGAGATACCATCTAGACAGTTTACAATATTTAATCGAATAAAACAAAATATAAATATTATGCAAGATAGATAGTGGGGGGAGGTGGGTAGAACTCCATTGAGAGAAGAAACACAGGAGAGGGGAACAAAAAAAAAAAGGATAGGTTCTCGTGCTGTCCTATGGGGAGTGCCCTAGGTGGCTCTTAGAATAAGGGAGAGAATTAGCAATAGGCACCGTTGAACAGTTTTTTATTTATGCATTGTATCCCACTATTATCCAAAAACAAATTTCAGTTCAAAGTGACTTACAATTTACATTTTGTTGGAATTACAATAGTGTTGTGCAATGTTGAGATGGCATCTATAGTTCATGTGGTTATTCATAGAGTCTTTAAAGAGAGAGATTTGAAGTGGGAAAGGTAGTGGTAGCTTTTGTGTTCAATTATAGTGTTTTGGTGATATTTATTCATATAGTTTTTGAAGCAGTAGCTGTGAAAGGGAGGCGACTATATCTTTGTGATTAGCGGTAGAATTTAGGTTTTCATTTCTTTTCTGAATTGGAGGAGATTTGCTTCTTATAGGTTTTGGTATTGATTTCCACAATTTGGAACCCAGGTAGCTAAATCCTGCTGTGTAGATAGTTTTGTAGATGGTGTTTTTGCAGTTCGGTAGATGTAGCAGTAGGTATTCTTAATAATAAACTAGTAAAAAAGGCCCGTTTCTGACACAAATGAAACGGGCGCTAGCAAGGTTTTCCTCGGAGTGTGTATGTTTGGGAGAGTGTATGTGAGAGTGACTGTTTGAGAGTCAGAGTGAAAGTGTGAGTGTGTGAGAGAGAGAGTGTGTTTGTGAGAGAGTGTGTGCAAGTGTGTATGTGTGACACAGTGTGATAGAGAGTGTGTGTGTGTGCCCATCCATGCTCCTCTGTCCCCTGCCCCCTCCATTCATCCCTATCCAGCATTTTCCCTCTCTGCCTGAGGCCTGCCCTGCAATCCATATCCATCCATGCCCATCTGTCCCCTCCATTCATCCCTATCCAGCAATTCCCCTCTCCCTGAGTCCTGCCCTTCCAATCCATGCCCATCCATGCTCATCTGTCACCTGGCCCCTCCATTTTTCCCTATCCAGCATTTCCCCTCTCTGCATGAGGCCTGCTCTGCAATCCATATCCATCCATGCCCATCTGTCCCCTCCATTCATCCCTATCCAGCAATTCCCTTCTCCCTGAGTCCTGCCCTTCCAATCCATGCCCATCCATGCTCATCTGTCACCTGGCCCCTCCATTTTTCCGTATCCAGCATTTCCCCTCTCTGCCTGAGGCCTGTCCTGCAATCCATATCCATCCATGGCCATCTGTCTCCTCCATTCATTCCTATCCAGCAATTCCCCTCTCCCTGAGTCCTGCCCTTCCAATCCATGCTCCTCTGTCACCTGGCCCCTCCATTCATCCCTATCCAGCATTTCCCCTCTCTGCCTGAGGCCTGCCCTGCAATCCATATCCATCCATGGCCATCTGTCCCCTCCATTCATTCTTATCCAGCAATTCCCGTCTCCCTGAGTCCTGCCCTTCGAATCCATGCCCATCCATGCTCATCTGTCACCTGGCCCCTCCATTTTTCCCTATCCAGCAATTGCCCTCTCTCCCTGAGGCCTGCCCTGCAATCCATTTCCATCCATGCCCATCTGTCCCCTCTATTCATCCCTATCCAGCAATTTCCCTCTCTCCCTGAGTCCTGCCCTCCCAATCCATGCCCATCCATGCTCCTCTGTCCCCTGCCCCCTCCATTCATCCCTTTCCAGCAATTGCCCTCTCTTCCTGAGCCCTGCCATCCCAATCCATGCTCCTCTGTCCCCTGCCGCCTCCATTCATCCTTTTGCAGCAAGTCCCCTGTCTCCCTTTCATGACCCCCCTTGCATCCATGCTCCTCTCTCTCCCATGTCCCAGCCTGGGCCACCCTCTTCTTCCCCCCCCCCCCCCCCCTTCGCATCCATGCTGTCGTTTCTCCCCTGCCCTGCCGCTCCCATTGTTGTTCTTTAGTGGCCACCCTCTTCTCTCCCCCCAACATGGTTGTTTTTTTTTTTTTTTTCTTGTTTTTAAATTTACCTCCGTGCCGGTTCCGGCAGCGAAGCGTCAGGGAAGGAGGCGGCGCTCCCGACGTCTAGGTTTCCCTTCGCTGTGTTCCGCCTTCTTTTGACGTCATCCTTGACGTCAGAAGAAGGCGGAACACAGCGAAGGGAAGGCTAGACGTCGAGAGCGCCGCCTCCTTCCCTGACGCTTCGCTGCCGAGCGTTGCGATTGGTTGAGTGTCATTGCTCCGCCCTCGACGTCATCACGTTTGACGCGTGGGCGGGGCAGACACAATGCGATCTCACCCCCTTCACTTTAGAATGTTGGCTAACAGAGGCTTCATTAGAACGTTGGAGGTGCGTTTTATATAGAGAGATATAATAATAATAAAATCTTAAGGTCTGTTTTAAATTGAGGCAAGGACATTTGTAATTTAAGATGTAGGGGTAGTGAGTTCCATAGGTGTGGCCCTTGAACAGAAACTTTGGAAAGACTACTACATTGCCTCCTGTCTCATGACTCTTTAATTTCCTCAGGAGTCTCTCATGAAGAACTTTGTGAAAAGCTTTCTGAAAATCTAGATACACTACATCAACCGACTCAACTTTATCCACATGTTTATTCCCGCCTTCAAAGAAATGAAGCAAATTGGTGAAGCAAGACTTCCCTTAGCTGAATCCTTGCTGGCTGTGTCCCATTAAACCGTGTTTGTCTATGTGTTCCGTAATTTTATTCTTTATAATAATTTCCACTGACGTCAGGCTTACCAGTCTGTAATTTCCTGGATCACCCCTGGAACCCTTTTTAAAAATCGGTATTACATTGGCCATCCTCCAGTGTTCAGGGACTGTCTAATACAATAAAGATGCTTCAGGTTTCAACGGAGGCCCCAGTTTTGCAAGGAACCTCTGCCATTTTGTTTGAAGCAGCGGCCACTCCTCCTCTTGCACTGACATCAGGCTTACGGGTCTGTAATTTCACTCTTTTAAAGGGATCTGTCATTCCCCCCCCCCACCCCCCCGGAAAAAAACTTTCTTTTCATTGAAGACCTTAAGGAAATGGTTCAGGCTGAGTGGCAATCTGGATGCTGCTCTTAGGATTGGACAGGCCATGGCGAGACTTTTATCAGCTTCCTTTTTCAGTGTTATAGAAGTTCCGTTTACCAAAGTTGGATGCCCTCTTCACAACAGTCACGAAGAAGACTGCTATTCTAGTGGAATGTGGTATAGCTCTTAATGACCCTCAAGATTGCTGTATCTTAGTACTTTTAAAGAGATCCTTTGAGCACCTTGGCCTGCAGGCGGCCATCGGTGGTGGTTATCTTGCTAGTGCCGGTTTGCAAGGGAGAGTTTTTGGAAGCTGTCATTGACTTCAAGATGATCATTTTTGGGCAGACTGGATGGACCGTGCAGGTCTTTTTCTGCTGTCATCTACTATGTTACTATGTTACTGCCTATTTGGCAGATAAGAACATAAGAATAGCCATACTGGGTCAGCCCGGTATCCTGCTTCCAACAGTGGCCAATCCAGGAAACAAGTATCTGGCAGAAACCCAAATAGTAGTAACATTCCATGCTACCAATCTCATGGCAAGCAGTATCTCCCCATGTCTTTCTCAATAGCAGACGATGGACTTTTTGTCCAGGAAGTTGTCCAATCCTTTTTTAAACCCAGATACTGTTACTGTATCTTCCACAAAATTTCTAGCGCTTAACTTTTCGTTGAGTGAAAAAATATTTCATCCAAAAATTTAGCCCTGTTGGTGGTTGACAGGCATTTTCTTCAGCTTAGGAATTGGCCCACAGACCGTCTTTAAGGTACATACATAGGCATATTTTGCCTACTTAATCTGGTTGGGGGGGGCGGTGTAAGGGATAGAGAATTTAGATTAGTGGTTGGGAGAGAATTTTCTCCTGCTCCCCTCAGATGGCACTGATTAGCTTACTCTCTTGCCTCCGTTTCTTTTGTTTTCAACTTTTCCTTGTGTTTCCCTTTATTCCCTTACACTCTTCTTTTTGCCTCCCCCTCCTGCTCACACCACTTGCTCCTCACCTTTCTATACACATCCTTTATCCCCCACCTCTCCATAATTACCCTTCACCCTCATCTTTTTCTCAACTGCTCCCTACTTGCTTCTCTCCTTCACACCACCCTTTCTCTCCTTCCTTCTTTTTTACCTTTAGCCCTCCCCACCCTTCTCACAGCAATTCTTCCTCCCCTTTCATTTCTCTCCTTCCCCCTTCCTCACTCTCCTCTTGCTTTTTTTCATCCCTTCCCTCCACATTCTCTCACTCCTTAATCTTTTTCCTTTTCATTCCTTCCCATCCCTCCATGTTTCTCACTTACAGCGCATACTCCCTCTTTCTTTTTTTTTCCTACTCCTGGCCTACTCTTTCTCACCCTCCAGCCCTTTCTGGCACACCCTCTCCTCCACTACTTTCTCCATCTCTCACTCCTCCCCCCCCCCCCCCCCGGGCCCTATTCCCTAGGGGTCACCAGAACATCTTTTTATTTGGGACAGCCAAACAAAACAAACTCTGTTCCTACCTTCCCCATCCCATGCTGATGCTATGTTGTGTGAAAATTGTTATGGCCATGTCCCTGTGGACATTCCCATTCTATTGTCTATGCATTCCCTCCCTCCCCCCAAGCACACTCTTCTTCTCTCTCCACTGCCAGACACTGTGTGCAGTAACACAGAATCCTGCAATTGGACACTCGGAAGCTTACCTTACTATACCAGCACCAAGACTAAGAAGTCAAGATTCACCAGCCCTACCTAGTCAGCAGTGCACCTGTATTGGGATAATAAGGACAAGCTGGACTCCGACAGATTTCTGCACACTACCTACATGTTAAAAAAAAAAATCCTCACTTCAGTTGGAAATAGTCTTATCACCTAGTGAAAATAAGAGACTGCAAATTAGAAACAAGTATTCAGTTGAATAAATTAAGTGGGAAACCCAAGAAATTCCAGAATCAATTAACAATGGAACACTGAAGAAAGGAAAACAGAAATGCATTTCCTCCTTTGCAGAACAAAATATAAGTAATGTACATTTTCATTCTATAAAAATTGAAAAAATAATTTTTACCTTTGATCATTTTATTTTTCCAGTTGGTTCCCCACCTCTGTCTCTCATTCTTTCCACAGTTTCCTATCTTCCCGTTTACCCACTTTATAGTCCCCCATTTCCACCCTCCCCATCCTCATACATCATCTATTTCCCTGTGAAATAACCCCTTTCCGCCTCCAGACCCTTTCCTATGTATCACCCCCATTCTTCCCTTTTACTTCCCCCATTTCTGCTCTCTCTCATTTCCTTTAAAGACTAGTCCTCTTCCTTTGTCTCTTGCCTTTTCTGTAGCCCTGTTTCCCTTTCAAGGTCAAAGTGATGCATGTGGAAAAGAGGAGCCCAAATTATAGCTATGTGAATCAAGGTTCTGCATTAGTCACCTACCAGGAAAAGGATAAGTACATAAGTACATAAGTAGTGCCATACTGGGAAAGACCAAAGGTCCATCTAGCCCAGCATCCTGTCACCGACAGTGGCCAATCCAGGTCAAGGGCACCTGGCACGCTCCCCAAACGTAAAAACATTCCAGACAAGTTATACCTAAAAATGCGGAATTTTTCCAAGTCCATTTAATAGCGGTCTATGGACTTGTCCTTTAGGAATCTATCTAACCCCTTTTTAAACTCCGTCAAGCTAACCACCCGTACCACGTTCTCCGGCAACGAATTCCAGAGTCTAATTACACGTTGGGTGAAGAAAAATTTTCTCCGATTCGTTTTAAATTTACCACACTGTAGCTTCAACTCATGCCCTCTAGTCCTAGTATTTTTGGATAGCGTGAACAGTCGCTTCACATCCACCCGATCCATTCCACTCATTATTTTATACACTTCTATCATATCTCCCCTCAGCCGTCTCTTCTCCAAGCTGAAAAGCCCTAGCCTTCTCAGCCTCTCTTCATAGGAAAGTCGTCCCATCCCCACTATCATTTTCGTCGCCCTTCGCTGTACCTTTTCCAATTCTACTATATCTTTTTTGAGATACGGAGACCAGTACTGAACACAATACTCCAGGTGCGGTCGCACCATGGAGCGATACAACGGCATTATAACATCCGCACACCTGGACTCCATACCCTTCCTAATAACACCCAACATTCTATTCGCTTTCCTAGCCGCAGCAGCACACTGAGCAGAAGGTATCGATGATACTTTGAAACCCTTTGCCCGGTGTGCTGCGGCAGCAAATAAAGTAAATAGAATGTAAATAGGTATTTTTAGGAAAGGAATAGAAAATAAAAATGAGGATGTTATAAAGCTTTTGTATCTCTCCATGGTGCGACTGCTCCTTGAATAATATGTGCAATTCTGGTTACCGCATCTCAAAAAAGATATAGTGGAATTAGAAAAGGTACAGAAAAGGGTGACAAAAATGATAAAGGAGATGGGACAACTTCTCTATAAAGAGAGGCTGAAACGGCTGGGCCTCATCAGCTTTGAGAAAAGATGTCTGAGCGCAGATATGATAGAGCTCTGTAAAATAATGAGTGCAGTGGAACGAGTAGACGTGAATCACTTGTTTACTCTTTCCTAAAATACTAGGACTAGGGGGCGCGCAATGAAGCTACAAAGTAATAAATTTAACCCTTTCGTTTCCAATGTTCCTGTAATAAGCCATATGGGAACAGATTGATGGGAACATTGGACACTAAAAAAATGATTCAGAGAAAATATTTCTTCACTCAATGTGTAATTAAACTCTGGAATTCGTTGCCAGAGAATGTGGTAAAAGCAGTTAGGGGGGTTTAAAAAAAAAAGTTTGGATAGCTTCCTAAAATAAAAGTCTAAAAGCCATTATTAAAATGGACTTGGGAAAATCCCCTGCTTATTCCTAGGATATGCAGCATAAAATGTATTGTACTGTTTTAGGATCTTGCCAGGTACTTGTGACCTGGATTGGCCACTGTTGGAAACAGGATACTGGACCTGATGGATCTTCGGTCTGTCGCAGTATGACAACACTTATGTACTAACTGTTTCTTAACCCCTTCAGGCCCTTCAAACTGTTTCCCCTCCCCATTTTTCTGCATTTATACTATCATCCAATCACCTAATCCCCAAGTTCTCACTTTTCTATCCACCCAATCTCGAGTCTCTACTTACCCTCCCAATATTCAGCCAAAGTTAGAGTCTGCCTTTCTCTGGTCTCTCACTCAGTCCTGGTGGTTGTACTTAAGTCTGAGTCACTACTGTCCCTCACCTTTATGTCCTTAGATCTGATCTCCAGACCCTTTTTCTCCCTTTCCTAGGCACTCATTGAATCTGCCTTTTCCACCATACCTATTTCTCTCCTTCATTGGCATCCTCCTCCTGCATATATACCCTTACTTTTCCCCGCATCAGCTTCCAGCTCCCTTCTTCCAATCCTTAGCTGCAACATATGTATTTATTTAAAATCATTTATATCCTTCACCATCTATAAATCTGAATGGGTTGCAACAAAAAACACCTGCATCTTTCTGTAATTGTTGTTTCCCTATGCCTTTCTTCTGCTTTTGATATTGTAGATCACACTTATCACTCACCTTCATTCTCTTGACATTGACGGCACTGTCCTTTCTTTGTTTTCTAGCTATCTTTCTGATCGTATTTTCCAGATTTTTCATGATAGTTCCCGTTCCCCTACCTATGGTCTTTGTTCTGGGGTCCCTTCTTGCCCCTATGTTGTTCAACCTTTTTCTCTCCCCACTCTTCACTCTTATTCAGGAGCAGGGTTGCACACCATTTACCTATGATATCCAGATTCTTTATCATACCTCTGATCTCTTCTCAACCCCATCTGTTCTTAATGCTTGTTTGTCTAAGGTCTCTTCTTGGCTTAGGAAATATTACTTATTTCTTAACACCTCCAAGTGTGAAGCAATTGCTTTCTCATGGCCCCACACTCCACCACCCCCTTGCCCCATCTTGGACGCCAGTCCTGTTCCTCTTCAAAAGACACTCAAGATTCTTGGTTTCACGTTTGACTCACATTTAACCTTTAATCCACAAATTGACCCTGTCTTTCATTCCTCCTTTTTTGCCCATCACCGCATCCATCCGTTACAATAAAAAAGAAGAAAATAGAAGAAGAAAGGGAAAAAAGAAAAGACAAAGAAGGAAATCTACATCTCAAGAGGGGGGAGGAAGGGAAGGAAAAAAGGAAAGGGGAAGAAAGAGTGATGTAATGTGGTTCCAAATATAATCCAGTGATAAAACCTTGTGGAGTATACCATTGAGAAAATACTCATGGTCGTGAAAAGACGCATGCCAGTACCATGAAACTTGACAGGGCTTATGTAGAAAACGTTAAAATCACATAATGTTGGCAATGGTCAAGAAAGGCAAATCCTGTAATCCAAAGGCGATAAATTATCATATGCAATAAGTATTGTGACTAGTGTCACTCCAAATAGAGCAGTCTGTGTAAGTAACTCCAACTATGTGACTTCAACCTCCCTCCAATGCAACCAACCCACTTCAAAGGACACTCACTAGACATCATCACCCACAAACACTCCACAGACCAAAACTTCCTCTTATCAGACATCCACTGGTCTGCTTCTCCCTGGTCTGACCATCACAAAGCGACCCTGTCCATACAATGGCGAAAAAAAGACCAGCCTAGAACACATGATCCCATAATAATTAGCACCAGAAGACGGATAGACAAACTTTCTGGCAACAAATCTATGACAATGACTGGTCAACAGATCCAAACTCAAACCACTGGTTCACAGAAAGGGATAACAGGTGCAGCCTTATTCTAGATGAAATCGCTCCAGTACACTCCAAAACTCTGCGTAGATGAAACCCTTCACCATGGTTTAACGAATAATTTAAAAATCTAAAGACACAAACCAGAAAACTTGAAAATACTTGGAGCAAATAAAAAAAACACTCTCACCCTTAATGCATGGAAGGAGACACAAAAGAACTACAAAAATGCCATTAAACGAGCCAAAAGATCCTATTATACAAAACGGATTACATCCACCGGAACACACATAAAAAAACAATATCAAACATATAAACGGCGAGTGACCGTACTCACTCGCAAATGCGCAGTAGAGACTTCCCTCTCTGCCCCACCCCCGCTTCAATACGTGATGATGGGGGCGGGACAGAGAGGGAAGTCTCTACTGGCATGCTGCAGACGTCGGAACCGCTCCCCCCCTCCCCCGGAGTCGCCGCCGCCCCTCCTTCTGGCCTGAGCACTGTGAACTTACATCAGCACGCAGCAGCAGGCACATCAGCAAAGCTGCCGTCGGGGCGGGCTTCCTTCTCTGCCTTTGTCCCGCCCTCGCCGACGTTAGGTCACACGAGGGCGGGACACAGGCAGAGAAGGAAGCCCGTCCCAACGGCAGCTTTGCTGATGTGCCTGCTGCTCCGTGCTGATGTAAGTTTACAGTGCTGCTTGGGCCGGGTGGAGGGGCAGCAGCAGCGACTCCGGGGGGGGGGGGGGGGGCTCTGAACCCCCCCCCCCCCCTCAACGGCTAGTCAAATTATAAAGAATCTGCTCAATACCGATCCAGTCACAATTTCATCCTCAAACTGTCCACCTGCCAACCAGCTGGCCAAATACTTTAACGACAAAATTATCAATCTGTGCAACACAATTCCCAGCATCGACAGTTTCCTTGACGAACTGGACCCCAACATGGACGAAAATCCTGGTAAACCGCTCCTGGACAAACTTTGTCCTCCTCACCACTGAGGAAATTTTTACAGTATTATCCAAACTCTCCAAGTCACACTGCCACCTGGACCCCTGCCCCAACTATCTAATGAAAAATGCGCCAGCACGATTCATTACAGACCTCACCACTCACTTAAACTTCCTACTTCAACAGGGCTCCTTCCCCACCGAGCACGGAAACATACTACTCACACCAATACCAAAAAACCCCAAGAAACCTGCAAATGACATAACCAATTACCGCCCTGTGGCCTCCATCCCTCTACTGATCAAACTAATGGAAAACAGAGTAACCTCCCAACTCAATGAATTTATACAAAAATTCTCCATACTGCATGAGTCGCAGTCGGGCTTTAGGCCTGCACACAGCACTGAAACGGTACTACTCACCTTAATATCCAAGTTCAAACAAGAAATATCATTCGGAAACAACATACTTCTCCTGCAGTTTGACTTATCTAGCGCATTTGACATGGTAAATCATGACGTTCTTACAAAACTACTGGACAAACTAGGGATCGGCGGAAACATCATTAAATGGATAAAAAGTTTCATCACCACAAGATCCTACCAAGTCAAATTAACCACAACAATCTCGTCTGCGTGGTCATCAAAATGTGGAGTTCCCCAAGGATCGCCTCTATCCCCGATCCTCTTCAATCTTATGATGATCCCCTTGGCCAAGACCCTATCTAAACATGGACTAAACCCCTTCATTTATGCAGATGACGTTACCATATTCATCCCTTACCAATCCAACCTAGCAGAAATCTCCGATAAAATAATCACTGGCATGAACATCTTAGCCTCCTGGGCTAACACTTTTAAGATGAAAATGAATAAGGAAAAAACACAATGCCTAATCCTCTCATCCCAATACTCTACACTCCTCCCAACTACCCTGATTACCCCATATCCGACAATCTAAAAATCCTAGGAGTAACATTAGATAATCACCTAACTCTGGAACCTCACGCAAAAGCTATGACGAAGAAGATGTTCAACATGATGTGGGTGCTGAAACGAGTAAAACCATATCTCCCCCTAAAAACTTTCCACAATTTGGTAAAATCCACTGTACTTACCCACGCTGACTACTGCAACAGCATTTTCATTGGTTGTAAGGCCCAAATCCGGAAAAAACTCCAGACCGCCCAGAACACAGCAGCCAGACTCATTTTTGGTAAATCACGATTTGAAAGCGCAACACCGCTTCGTGAAAAACGCCATTGGCTCCCTGTCAACGAACGAATAAACTTCAAAGTCCAATCACTGATTCACAAGATTATCTACGGAGAATCTCCAAGCTATATGACCAACCTAATTGACCTACCAGCTAGAAACTGATCAAAATCCTCTCGAACATATCTCAATCTACACCTTCCCAACTGCAAAGGTCTCAAGTACAAAACGTACTAGGCAGCCAACTCTGGAATGCCTTACCAAGACCCATTCGAACAGCGACCATCTACCCTTCCGGAAGTTGCTAAAAACTTACCTCTTCAAACAAGCCTACCCAAATGACCAGACTTAACCTATGAACCCACTCCTACCTCTCTTACCCCTACATCCCCTGCCCACTTCACCTATCTCAACCTATTTCCTAACAACCACATCATACCTCTACTGTTGCTACAGCTGTGTTCTTTCTGTGATACTATGTAATTCCATACTATGTAAGCCGCACTGAGCCTGCTACCGAGCGGGAAAGAGCGGGGTATAAATGCAACAAATAAAATAATAAATAATGAGGACTAAACAAATGATCAAATACTAAGTAGCAGAGCTAAATATGACAACTACACAGGGTGCGTCACACTGTCCCCCAGATTCTATATAGCATGCGAACTCCAAGCATATTCAATAACGCTTGTAACTTAATTGGCTTAACAAGCCAATCAGCGTTGTTAACAGCACTTGGCCATAATTAGAATTTACGTGCATAATTCCCAAAGCTTATTCTGTAATGCATTGTGCACAGGCAAAAAGGGGCATGGTTGTGGGTGGAGAAATGGGCGTTTCAAAATTTACGTGCATTGTTATAGAATATGGCCCTCAGCATATAAATCTATGTGCCAGGATTTACGCAATATTTTTGTTGGTGTAAATGGAGGCGCATAGTTTTAGGCATACGATATCAACTAAGCGTGTTCTATACCCTGCGCCTAAATCTAGGTGCCACCTATAGATTACGCTTAGGCGGAAATGTTTTCTGCACGTATTTTCTAGGCGCCATATATAGAATTTGTCCCTCTATGACTCAGAGAATATGAAGAGAAACTTCCCGCAGAGGTTAAAACTCACCTCACAATAACAACTTTTTCAGGTACATCAAAAACAGCGTGTGAGAGAATCCATGGGACCATTAGATCATGAAGGAGCAAAAGGGGCACTCAGGGAGGACAAAGCCATAGCGGAGAAACTGAATGAATTCTTTGCTTCAGTCTTTACAGAAGAAGATGTAAGAGATCTGCCTGTACTGGAAGTGGTTTTCAAGGGTGATGGTGGGAGTAATTGAAAGAAATCTCAGTGAACCTGGAAGATGTACTGAGCCAAATCGACCATTAAAGAGTAGTAAATCACCTAGACAGGATTGCATACAACCAAGGATACTGAAAGAACTCAAGCATGAAATTGCTGATCTGCTGTTGTTGAAGATTACTTTATAAAGGTGTATGATTAATGGAACTATTTTTGAGGCCCCTGGTACTTTATTTTTGCTTGTAGTGATATGTAATCTGTCATTACAATCATTCGTAGTACCTGAAGATTCAAGGTTGACCAATGTAACACCTATTTTTAAAAAGGGTTCCAGGGTGATCCAGGAAAGTACAGACCAGTAAGCCTGATGTCAGTGCCGGGTAAAATAGTGGAAACTGTTATAAATAATAAAATTACATGGTTTAATGTGATAGTCATCTCGGGTTCAACCCAGTGAAGTCTTGCCTCACCAATTTGCTTCATTTCTCTGAAGGGTTGAATAAAAGTGAGCCAGTTGAAGCAGTGTATCCAGATTTTTTGAAACCTTTTGACAGAGTTCGTCATGAGAGACTCCTGAGAAAATTAAAGAGTCATGGGATAGGAAGCAATGTCCTGTGGATTAGGAATTGGTTATTGGACAGAAAACAAAGGGTAGGGTTAAATGGCCATTTTTCTCAATTGAGGAGAGTGAATAGTGGAGTGCCGGAGGAATCAGTACTGAGACTGGTGCTATTTAACATATTGATAAATGATCTGGAAATCGGAATGATGAGTGAGGTGATTAAATTTGCAGTTGACATAAAACTGTTCAAGGTTGTTAACATTCATGCGGACTGTGAAAAATTGCAGGAAGACCTTAGGAAATTGGAAGACTAGGCATCTAAATGGCAGATGAAATTTAATTTGGGCAAATGCAGAGTAATGCACATTGGAAAGAATAATCCGAACCATAGCTACCTGATACTAGTGTCCACCTTGGGTATCAGCACCCAAGAAAAAGATCTGTGTGTCGTTGTAGATAATACACTGAAATCCTTTGCCCAGTGTGCGACGTCTGCTAAAAAAAAGCAAACATGACGCTAGGAATTATTAGGAAAGGTTTGGTAAATAAGACCAAAAATACTATAATGCCTCTGTATTGCTCCTTGGTATGACCTCACCTTCAGTATTGAGTTCAGTTCTGGTCGCCATATCTCAAAAAAGATATAGCAGAATTAGAAAAGTTTAAAAGAAGAGCTACCACAATGATAAAGGGGATGGAACTCCTTGGTAAAGAAACGGATGAGGGGAGGTATGACTGAGGTCTACAAAATTTTGAGTGGTGTTGACCGAGAAGAAGTGAATTGATTTGATTTTTTACTTGTTCCAAAAGTATAACGACTAGAGGACATTCAAGGAAGTCTCATGGAAATACCATTAAAAAGTCATGGGATAGGAGGAAATATTTTTTCACTCAACAAATAGTTAAATCTCTGGAACTCTTTGCTGGAGGATGTAGTAAAGCAGTTAGCGCAACTGGGTATAAAAAAGGTTTGGACAAGTTCCTGGAGGAAAAGGCCATAGTCTGCTATTCAGACAGACATGGAGAAGCTATTACTTGCCCTGGGATTGGTAGCATTGAATGTTGGGTTTCTGCCAGGTACTTGTGACCTGGATTGACCACTGTTGGAAATAAGGTACAGGGCTACATGGACCATTGGTCTGACCCAGTACGAATATTGTTATGTTTACAATATAGTGTCACATGTATAGTGCAGCTCAAGATGGCGTCGTTAATGGTGTCACCAGCCCGCAAATTCTAAAAGCATCTGATATCTAAAATTATCACAACCCTTAGACAAAAGTTAAATAAAGATTATAATAGCATATGATGAACAAAATCTGTACATAAAAGTAACCACTTCATGTACCGAACCATCTCGCCACAGATGTAGACTTTTGAATATGCACATAAATGTAAAGATGTATAAGGCGACTATGCCTGCCATACCGGATAATTCTTAAAATGTTAAATAGGAATTATTTAAGACATTTTTAGATGTGAATAAAAAATTATAAATAAAATAGTTTGTTAAATGTTTTCTGTTATATTTAGGTAATTAGAGATGCTGTTGACATTTCTCGCTAGCTGGGCTCAAATAAATGTGTGTTTAAATAAAACTTTATATATATATATATATATATATATATATATATGTGTGTGTGTGTGTGTGTGTATTAAACTTTTAAAAAAAAATCATACATTGAACTTACTCTGAGGACAGTCAAGTTACACACCAATGAATACTCATATTCATTGTACTTTACCTTATAAACTAGCCTATGGGATTGTATATAAAATCTTATTAAACAGCATTGATTGCACACACCCCTGCAATCAAAGCAACTTGCGAAGTGAAGCTTTTGGTAAGTGTCAATTTTTTGTTTTATGCTCTGCTTCTAATGTGTGTCTATAAATCCAGAGCCCAACAATCACATAACGTCATCAGTTATTTTACAGTGTAAGCGACAATGAAATTTTACACAAACAAGCTAGTTGGTTTGATTGCAAACGAAGCACAGTCGATTCTGTTTAAGGTTTTACTTTAAATCATTTTCATTTATGATAGCCAAACAAAGATGAGCGACATACATCAATGCATGTACAAAGAATAGTACAATTGTACAATTGCAACCAACTTTTTTATTGTGTAATAGTTCCCAATTCCAACTCATCTCCCCACCCCAGAGAACATTCAACCTGCAACACTATACACCAGAACTTAAAAAAATGGAAAGAGAGAGTTCCAACTCTCCCCTCCCTGTAGAAGCAATAGGAACATTCCCAACCCCACCCAACAGATCAAGTCTGAAACCCTAATCCTCCCAAAAAGAGAGAAAAAAAAATAAAACAGGAGGGGTGCCATCATTGCCAACAAGATGAGAAGGGTAAGGGTAAGTCAACAAACTGTGAGCAGAAGGAGAGAGGTTTTGAATAAAAGGGTTCCCAAACTAGCCAAAACCATTTTCTAAGCTTCTGCGTAAGACGAACAGTTTTAGTGTCCAATGTTCCCATCAATCTGTGCCCATATGGCTTATTACGGGAACATTGGACACTAAAGGGTTAAGCCTCCCATGTCACTAACAGCTGAATAGCATTGCACCAATGCCAAAAAGAAGGGTCATTGCTAGAACACCAATGCTGAAGTATACATGTCATGCCCACTACACATGCTTTGTATAAAAATAAGTGTTTCCCCTTTGAGAGAAAACTACCAGATGCCCCAATCCCCAATAAGAAACTAAATGGTGACAAGTTACGGGACATGTGGAAAATGTATACTGCAAAGGAGATCCCTGTTGCCAAAATCCCTGGATAGTTGGACAAGTCCACACAGCATGATAAAGTATTCTCCACCTCCCCACAAGCACTACAAACGGGGGAAGGGACACACCTGGCATGGAATGCCTGCCTGGGCGAGAAATAATCTTTCGTCAAAGTCCAAAACAGACATTCTCTATAATGAGCGCTGTGGACCACCCACGGGATAAGTCTCAACATTTCAAACAGGGCATCCTCACCCAGTTGAAGACCTAACTCTAGGTACTATTTTGCAGTAATGAAGGAATGGGACCTATTAGGCATCAGGGAGACCAAAGATTTATGGAAGTATGATATGGACATACGAGACACTTGTGATGAAGTAAAAAAAAGGTTTACAACTGAGCCACCCTGGCCAGAGCACAGCCTGTACATAAAAGCTGATTCACATATTGGGCCACCTGCAAATAGGAGTAAAAATTCCCAGGATGTGGAGGCAATGTTCCAACAATAAGATCAAAAGGCTTAAGGGTGCCCTCCTCTGTAAGATGATCAGCAACACACAGGTAACCCTTCTGACCCCATTCATTAAAAATGACTGCGTTAACTCCAGGCGTAAAGTCCAGATTGTTCTCCAGGAGCAAAAAATCAATGGGATTCTTATGCCAATATGTTAATAAGGACTGCCACATGGCCCGCATAGATTTAAGCAAGACATTACATTTTAAGCACGGTAAAGATTTCTGGGGTGCATGCAATAAATTATGAGGATGCAGTGGTTGAAAAAGTGCATTCCCCACAAGCCATGGAGTATAGTCATCTGTCTCCAGCACCCAATCTTTCAAGTGCCAGAGGAGACATGCCATATTACATTGGTGAAGGTTAGGAACCCCCAGCCCACCTGTTGCCCAGGAACCATAGAGCAGTTCGATGCAGATTCTAGGTTTCCTTCCCCTCCAAAGAAACCTGCTCAAGGCCCAAGTTAGCACTCTAAGATGCCATTTCTTAACCCAGAGAGGAAGCTGCTGGAGTACGTAAAGCCAGAGAGGAAATTCTGTAGAGACGGGTAGGGAGTGCCAAATAGCTAGCTGTTGCTTCGTAGCCTGTAAAAGATCCCCAATATTGAGTGGAGTCAGCTGGAAGTTGGGATACTCAAATAGGTAAACTGATCTGTAGCCCAGAAAGAGGGAACCTACCAACCCAATCCCTACATAAATGGGGGAGGTTGGTAATGCCTCTGATTTGTCCATGTTAAGCCTGAACCCCGAGATCTCCCCTTATTCCTGAAAACTCTCCAACAACACTGGTAAGGGACTGAGCTGGATCTGCAAGATTAACCAGGAAGTCATCGGCAAAGGCCAATATTTTAAAGATCTATACCCACCCTCAGTCCCCTAACCTCAGGATTTGCTAAAATCTCCCAGATCAAAGAATCAAGGGTCAGGGCAAAGAGCAAAGGAAAGAGAGGACAGCCCTGATGAGTACCTTGCAGTTCAGAAACGGGGCTGAGGTGCACCCACTAACAAATGAACGCTCTAGGAGCATGATAAAGCGCACATATAGCATTATAAAAATGCCCTGGATACCATATCTCTCTAGTACCTTGAGCAAAATAGGTGAGGCCACTTTGTCAAAAGCTTCTCAGCATCAAAACCGATAAGCAACATAGGCTTACAGCATGCCCAGACCGCTTCCAGAGAGGCAAAGATTTGTATGATAATTTTAACTGCATGACAATCTCGAACAAATCCAATCTGCGAGGAGACAATAATGGTAGGAAGCTCCCTGGCTAGTCTATTGGCCAACAGTTTAGCCTTGAAATAGAGGAATGAAATAGGCCTTTACGAGGCTGGTAAAGTAAGGATCCTTACGGTGCTTAGGGAATACTATGATATAAGCCAGATTCAAGGACTCAGTCATTTATTAATGACAATATCATTAAATACGGCCATAAGGGGCTTAGCAATATCTGACACCAAAAGCTTGTAGAACTCAGCCTGTAGCCATTATGACGTGGTGCTTTGAAATGGGAGTTCTTGTTTATAGCCCAGATGACTTTGTCTTCCCCAACAGGGTGGTTTAATGAGGCAATTTTAAATTGAGTCAAAGTAGACAGATCTATACTGGAGATGATAGACATCAGGATCCAAGCCCGAGTCAATATCCCCCTGATATAAAGTCTGATAAAAGCATGTGAAAGTATCAGTAATTCCCAGAGTATCATTTATCAGGTACCACCAATTCCCCCCTCCCCCCTCCTTGAGCACCATAACCCTAGAGGATGCAGAAGCAGTCTCCCACCCTTATCCCTAAATTTATAAAGGTGATACCAATAATAGACCTCTGATTTCTTAGCTCTCTGATGGATGAGTTCATGTGTTTCTGGGTAGGAGATCCACCTGCACGCCTGCGGAGATCCACTAACTGTTTCTCCAGACTGAGGATGGCTCATCACGGGCCTTCTTTGTTGCCAAAAAGTACGCAATTATGTCCCCCCACAACACAGTCTTAGCTGCATCCCATTAAAGCACAGAGTCCGAACTATGTATGTGGTTAAACGTCCTATAAGCTTCCCATTTTTGACGAATATAATATGTAAACTGAGTGTACATAAATCAAGAGGAAATCTCCACATAGGGGGCCCTCCACTCTAAGCACAACCCACACTGGGGCATGATCCGAAGTCAGCCCTATTTCCAACACCAGAGGTTGAAATATACCACTGAAACCTCCCTCCACACAGCACGGCCATAATAGATACCACACCTCCTGTTTGTATCTCCAAACCCCAACAGTACAAAATACCAAAAGAGAGACTCCCCTCAAGCCATCCATGGATCTGAGATAAACTCCCCCACCACCTCAGCTCCCATCCCCCACCCCTCCTAAATACCCTATCCCACAGTTGCCCCATAAAAGGGGGCAGGTACGTTAACACCTCACTCCACCCATCAAAAGATGCCAAACCCATAGGTAACTACCATTTACCTACAGCTACCTCCTAACCCACTCTAGTGTGGACAGCTGAGAAAGCGAAGCTACCCAATCCAAGCCCTGTCGCTTCCCAATTGTACATTAAATACAGTAAGCAAAGGCGCAAATGACAAAGGCAGCGGGGTGCATGGCTAAGCTACTATGATAAGAAAGCATTAATCAGCACTATCAATAACAGAGAATAAAATTCAAGAAAAAAAAAGGTAATGTAAAACGATGTGGAACATCTCTAGGATGACATAGAGATGTGCAGGCCGTACAGTTTTAAGAAATACCAATACTATAATCATTAACTGGTCTAAAAAGAGTGAGCTTGAAACATTGGAAATGTTTCCATACCAGAGCATGAGGAATACTGGCTATGGAGTCTAAACGACTTCTGTACTTATATTGAGCATGTATAATTACTTATAACGACATCCTTACTCAACTATGTGAGAGAGAGAGAGATGTGATTAACCATATCATATCATAGAGCTATCCACAATATACATATGCAAGAAGTACTTGCATGACATTGAATAATATTGCACTTAAATGTAGAACTAAAACAATGTTATATTCAATCGCGATATATCAAAATTGTAGCCAATTGTCTGTAAATAAGTAAATAAAACCGTACAACTGAGAAGAAGACTGGCATTTCAGTGGGTGAGTTTTGCTCAGCTGGCAGGTACAGCACATGGCCAAGGTTCAAGGGTAGAAGATAGTAACATGGAGGGGGATAATCGAATTGGGGCGCCCATCTCTAAGGACGGCCCTGTAAAGGGGCGGGGCAACCCGTATTATCGAAACAAGATGGACATCCATTTTTTTGTTTCGATAATACGGTTGGGGACGCCCAAAATCATGAAATTTAGGTCGACCTTAGAGATGGTCGTCCCCGGTTTTTGGCGATAATGGAAAGCGAGGACACCCATCTCAGAAACGACCAAATCCAAGCCATTTTGTCGTGGGAGGAGCCAGCATTCGTAGTGCACTAGTCCCACTAACTGAATGGAAAAAGCCCTTCCAGATCCGGAAAGGAATGGGCATGAATGAAGGAAATTGCATGCAAATGAGCTGCTCGCTGTTAGCTCATTTGCACACGATTTCCTTCCTAAGGAGGGGAAGCGACGGCAGTTGAGGACGTCTTTCCCTGCAACAGCAGTTGAGGATGTCCAAAATGTGGATGTTTCTGTGAGAAGGACGTCCATGCCTTTGCTACACCTCCAACACCCTCTTTATTTATTTATTTGGATTTTGGATCACAAGTAGCAGAAGTGGGATTTGAACCGGCCACCTCTAGATTACAAGACCAGTGCTCTAACCACTAGGCCACTCTGCCACTCCTCCACTCTACTCCACTCCCTTGAAATTTGGCTGTGGGGGGGGGGGGGGGCAGTTGAGGACGTCCAAAATGTTTGAAAGAAGGACGTCCACGCCTTCATTATGCCTCTGCTGACACATTCATACCTCCCCCCCAGGGATGACCAAATTTCAAGGGAGTGGAGTGAAGGAGTGGCTGGTTCAAATCCCACTGCTGCTACTTGTGATCCAAAATCCAAATAAATAAAGAGGGTGTTGGAGGAAATAAATAAAGAGGGTGTTGGAGGCATAGCAAAGGTATGGATGTCCTTCTCACAGAAACATCCACATTTTTGGACGTCCTCAACTGCCGTTGCAGGGAAGGACGTCCTCAACTGCCGTTGCAGGGACGGAGGCATAGCGAAGGACATACCCTTAAAAAAAAAAAAAAAAAAAGACAAAAGTTTTTGAAGTTTTTTACGGGTTGGGAGGTGATTAGTGACCACTGGGGAAGTCAGGAGAGGTCATCCCTGATTCCCTCCAGTGGTCATCTGGTCAGTTTGGGCACCTTTTTGATGCTTGGTTGTGAAAAAAAATGGACCAAGTAAAGTCGTCCAAATGCTCGTGAGGGACGCCCTTTTTTCCATTATCGGCCGAGGACGTCCATCTATTAACCACACCCCTGTCTCACCTTCGGTACACTGCTGACACGTCCCCTTGAGTTTGGTCGTCCCCACGACGGAAAGCAGTTGAGGACACCCGAAATCGGCTTTCATTTATGCCGATTTGGGCGACCTTAGGAGAAGGACGCCCATTGTGTCGGAAGATGGACGCCCTTCTCCTTCGAAAATAAGCAGGATAGTAACATAGTAGATGACGGCAGAGAAAGACCTGTACGGTCCATCCAGTCTGCCCAACAAGATAAACTCATATGTGCTACTTTGTGTATACCTGACTTTGATTTGTATCTGCCATTTTCAGGGCACAGACCGTAGAAGTCTGCCCAGCACTAGCCCTGCCTCCCCCCACCGGCTCTGCCACCCAATTTCCGCTAAGCTTCTGAGGATCCATTCCTTGTGAACAGGATTCCTTTATGTTTATCCCACGCATTTTTGAATTCCGTTACCGTTTTCAATCCAATCGTCGCAGATTGGATTTGTTCGAGATTGTCATGCAGTAGGTTTTAGATACAAAAGAACCCACTCAAGGAGCATCCGAACCACCAGCCACATCAGCAAAAGAGGGAAAAGTGCTGACAAAGCGCCATGAAGGAAAGGTGGCCCCGTCACAGCCCCGCTACCGAAAGCAACTTCCACTCATTCTAGATTTAGATTTATTATTTTTAGCCCATGGAGCCTAGCAAAACAAGGCCTCCAGTAAAATGTCCCTGGGGCTCTATACACAAATGGGAGAGTCATGCAGCCAGCCTTTAGTCTGCAGCACCAATAGTTGACGACGGGGTCGGCAAACGGGATTTAAATTCTTGTGCTACAGGTAGAGTGCCAAAAAGCTGCATTTTTGTCACCATATGTCCCCCTTAAACGAGTGGGATACAGAAGTGCGAACCAAATGTTGTGGTCCACCAGCTGAGTACAAAGAGGCACAAAACTGCATCATTGGGAGGCCACCTCGCTGAATAATCCTAAAAACATAACAGTGGTTATTATATGTAAGGGACTGCCCGTTACTCAGGGCCTGCAAGATGATGACACTATGTACATAGTTAAGGACCCGAAAGGTGAAAACTCGTGACCTAGCAGTGGGTGCCTGGCGCTGACCCAGTCTATGAGCATGTTCAATCCTGATGTAGGAAACCAGGCCTTGAGGAACCTGATCAGCTCCTTCTCCTTCACTGATTCTGGCGAGCCAACCAGACATAAATTATTGTCTGGATCTGTTTTCAAGATCCTCCAGATTGTCTTCATACGGCGAAGTGGTCTTCCGAAGGAGAACATGAGAATCCTCTACCTTCTGCACACGATCCTCCAAGTCACTCATCCTCTGTTGGTATTGAGTGAGATCGCGAGTAATAGTGTCCAGACACTCCTGCAGCCGCTCTACGTTTGTATCAATAGGGAGCAATCACTTCTCCAAAAGAGACTCCATTGCAGCAGTAACCTCAGATGCCACCTCTGTGACCCAAGCTGAGCTAAGGCCCATAACTGCTGGGCTGGCAGGTTGCCACCATCTTGTCACCCCCTGCACGAGCTCTCTCACTGCCCTTCCGCAAAGATTTAGACGCCATGAATAACACTATTGGCAGGGATACAAGTACGCTGTGATTCGAGATGAGCATCAAAAAAGGCTCCTTGATGGCGTGGTAATAATAGATTAATCTGTGGGTTAAAGTAGGAAGATTCAAAACTATAGCATGTATTAGAGGAAATCTTTCTAGATGGTTAAAGTAGGAAAACCAGGAGAGTTCATCCGCTGCGTCCTTTCTCGGTCATAATCCCTCCTTTCGGTACCCTTCTCCACCACTGCCACCTCCAGGCTCTGCTCATTCTGCTATGCCTCACCCTATGTCTGGAACAATCTTCCTCAACCCCTATGCCAAGCCCCCTCCCTACCCATCTTCAAATCTCTGCTTAAAACTCACCTCTTCAATGCTGCCTTTGGCACCTAACCTCTCGAGAAATATAGTATGCCCTATCAGATTGACTCTACACTTGTCTTTTAGATTGTACACTTGTCTCTAGATTGTACACCTGTCTTTTAGATTGTAAGCTCCTTGAGCAGGGATTGTCCTTCCATGTTAAATTGTACAGCGCTGCGTAACCCTAGTAGCGCTTTACAAATGTTAAGTAGTAGTAGTAGTAGGTCATGGCATCACATGACCATTGTAACAGTTTTACTATAAAGCGATATCAGGTTTGCAGTGAAATAATTAAACAATAACAGGCTTGCAAAGAAACAATTATAGGTTAACATGAAACATTAACATTCACAGCTTTGCAAAGGAGCAGTACAAGGTTGCAATGAAACATTACCAATGGCAGTCATTTTAACAAGTGGTGTTCTCTGCATTAGGAATATACTAACCCTATTTTTTATCTGGTGTGATGCAAATAGTCAGTAGTAACCCTTGTTCTAGTAGGAAAATCTTTAAGTGAGCTTTTAGCATTTTGTGAAATCTTAGGTATTCGGTTATCTGCTTAATGTCTCTAGGTATTGAGTTCCATATCTTTGTGGCCTGATACGAGAATCCCGTTGAGTGCATGGATTGGTATCACACACCCTTGTTACTGGGGAGATGTAGTAGAAGAAATTGTCTGGTGCTTTTCAGTGCATTCTTCAGTGGTAGAGTTACAAAGGAACTTAACTAGCTTGGGGCCAGTCCGTACAATATTTGGAATATTGTGACAGAAATGTTGAAGTAGATTCTGGCTTTCACTGGGATCCTGTGCAGTGCTGTTAATAGAGGGTGGCTCTATGGTAACAGGGCCTCTTGTAAATCAAATGTGCAGCTGTGTTTTGGGCAGTCTGATAATTCTTTATATTAGATTCCTTGCACCTGGCATAGATCTCATTGTAGTAATCAATCTGTGATGGATTGGTTTAGGATTCGGAGTGAGTTCATGGAGAAGAAGCTTCCAGTTCTCTGTTTCCAAAGCGTTCTTAATACCTTTGCGGTAACTGTTGATACTTTTTATGTCAGGCGTTAAGTGCTGGTCTATTAAGGCCCCCTAGGACCTTTAGGCTGTTTTCAAGCGAATAACTGGTGTTTCCTATCATGATAGCATTTTCTGCAGTTTGATGGTATGTGTTGTTTAATGCAAGCAGTTTAGACTTTTCTCTATTTAGTTTTAGTCGGAAGGTGGATGCCCAAGTGGCCATGGTGTCCATCATGATGGCATCCGCATATATGTGGGGGTTAAAGCCACCTTTCTCTAATTCTGTACCCAGAAGTGCCATTAAGATGTTAAATAGTATCAGTGAGAGTGGGGAGCCTTGTAGTACTCCACATATTTATTTATTTATTTATTTATTTATTATTATTTTTTAATTTGTGGCATTTATACTCCGCTCTTTCACGCTCGATAGCAGGTTCAGTGCAGCTTACAAAGTATGGTACAAAGTATCACAGAGATAATACAAGGTATGGACAAAGTATCACATTGATGACATATAGGGTCCAGGGTTGCGATGTAGTGATAGCTGTATTTGATCTGTTGCTGAGGAATCCTTTGAACCATCTCATTACTGCCCCTCCAGTTCCAAGGTTGTCTAGTATGTAGAGTGGATTGTAGTGATCCACCACATCGAAGGCGCTAGACATGTTAAATTGAAATACGAGGATTTTCTTCCCTGTACTGAGCTCCCTTCTGGTATTACCCAGAAATGATAGTAGAGTGGATTTTGTACTGTGGTGTGGTCCAAATCCTGACTGGGAGTAGTGTAGGATGGAATGTTGGGACAAGTATTCCATCAGGTGTTATGATACCAGCCCCTCCATTGTCTTAACCAGTAGTAGGATGGTGGCCACAGGTTTGTAGTTTGTGGTGTTGCTGATCTTAGCTGTCATGTTCTTAGGAATTGGGGTTAGTGTTATGTTACCCTTGTTGAGGGAAAGCTTCCTTTTTGTAGCAGGTAGAATATGTGTTCGGCTGTTAGTGCTTGCCTCATGATGTTATTAGGACAGGCATCAAGCGAGCAGTGTGATTTCACTTATTTCTGCATTAAGGTTTGGATTTCAAGTGTGATTGACTTTTTGAATAAGCCCTAGGATCTATCTGGTTATTTTCATTGACGTCTAGGTAGTTATTGATAGGAATTGTTGGTTGCAGTAGTTCTGCCTTAATTTTGGTGATTTTTTTTAAATTCAAATGAGTAGCTAGTGATATCTCGTTTGAGGACGTCACTTTCTAGACATCTGTCATGTTGTTCATTAAGCCATATAGTTTTTTAACATTGGGTTGACCAGATCCGATGTGTGATTCTTAGACTTTCATCTTTGTTTGTTTTATCGCATTCTTACATGTCCGTATTGCATTTCTTCAAACGGTGTGGTTGTCTTCTGTTTTCTCCGAGGATAAGCAGGCTGCTTGTTCTCACTACTGGGTAGACGTCCACGGCAGCCCCCACCAACCAGAAGAAAAGTCTCGCGGGAGGTTTTTGTTTTTCCGCGCTGGAGAGAGATGGAGTTTTGTCCCTCTCCTTGTCAGCCCCGGAAAACCGTTTTGCGGCCTTGTCCGCTATTTCTTTCTTGTGTACGCGCGTTCGCGTTACTGTTTCTCTGTCGTGTTTAAAAAAAAAGTAGAGACGTCTCCTTTTCCGTCGAGTGTGTTTTCTCCCTTTATTTTCACCGCGTCCGTGTTTCCCTTTTTGTTGTGGCCCTTTTTACTGCCACCATCGATGGTTTTGACCTCGCCGACGCAATTTTTCCGTCGATGTCCTCGAAGGTCCCGAGCCGATTTAAAAAGTGTGGTCGGTGCGGCCGGCAAATCTCGCAGTCCGATACTCACGCTTGGTGCCTCCAGTACCTCGGGCCGGAGCATAATTCCGAAGCGTGCACCTTCTGTCTCGGCTTGAAAAAGTGGATGCAGGTGGCGAGGCAAGTTCTTCGGGACCGTCTTTTTGGAACTTGCGCAGGCCCGTCGACGTCAGCGGCATCAGTGTTGACAGCGGGAACTTCAGCATCGGTACCGGTGTAGACGACTTCGGCACCGAGCATGGCATCGACCCCAGGAACACAGGTTCCTTTGGCCCGACGACCTGCCAGCGATGGGAACGGTGAACGGCCGAGTGGGCAACCCGCCTCAGCTGGTCCCGCCGCCCAGGGCCATCGAGACCGAACCCTGTCGGACCCGACCCCAAGGGGGCGCAGGGACTCCACCTCCTCGTCAGTGCCGCGGAGCGCCGATGACGGACATCGGAAGAAGCTTGCAGAGAAGCACCGTCATCGGTCGCCCACGGCGCATGGGACTGGAAGCTCAGGGGCGTCGAGAGACTAGGCCCCTAAAAAGCGCCAACGCCGGGAGGAGCGCTCCCCCTCTATTGAAAAGGTGTTGATGCGCGCAGGTCATCGGGCACCCCGGTACCGTCTCCTGGACCCGGACAGCTTTGAGTACCGACGCCTACACCGGCTCCCCAGCCTCTCCCGACAGCAGCCCTGGATGAGTGTCTCCGAGCCATCCTCCCAGGTATCCTGGAGGGGCTGTTGCGCCAGACCCTACCGGCACCGGGGGTGCTTGCGCCTTCGGCGCCATTGTTGGAAGCGCCGGCTGGCTCTGGCCCTGTGATGTGGTCTTCAACACCGGTACCATTTGCGGCGCCGGTCTCGACCGCCACTCAGGTGGAATCCCCGTCGATGGAGGGAGCTTCGTCCCCGCCGGCATGGGAATCCACCTCTCGGCACCATCATCGAGGACGTGGCTCCTCTGGGTCGAGACGGGCCCGGTTGCGGACTGAGATCAGAGAGCTCATGTCCGTCACCGAGGAGGAGGCCTCGTGGAGGGAGGAGGAGGATCCCAGATATTTCTCCTCTGAGGAGTCTGCTGGTCTTCCCTCTGACCCCACGCCTTCACCGGAGAGGAAGCTCTTGCCTCCAGAGAGCCTCTCCTTTGCCTCCTTTGTCCGGGACATGTCTGTGAGCATTCCCTTCCCAGTGGTCACCGTGGATGAGCCGAGAGCTGAGATGCTCAAGGTCCTCGACTATCCATCACCACCTAGAGAGTCTTCCACGGTACCGTTGCACAATGTCCTGAAGGAGACGCTGCTTCGGAACTGGTTGAAGCCCCTATCTAATCCCACCATCCCCAAGAAAGCAGGGTTCCAGTATAGAGTCCACACTGACCCAGAGTTGATGCGGCCCCAGTTGCCACATGACTCAGCGTTCATGGACTCTGCTCTCAAGAGGGCCAAGAGTTCAAGGGATACCGCCTCGGCGCCCCCGGGGCGGGAGTCTCGCACTCTGGACTCATTTGGGAGGAAGGCCTATCATTCTTCCATGCTCGTGACCAAGATCGAATCATACCAGCTCTACATGAGCATCCACATGCGGAACAGTGTGCGGCAACTGGCGGACCTGGTTGACAAGCTCCCGCCGGAGCAGGCCAGGCCCTTTCAGGAGGTGGTCAGGCAGCTGAAGGCGTGTCGCAAATTCCTGTCCAGGGGTATTTATGACACTTGTGATGTGGCATCCAGAGCTGCTGCCCAGAGTATAGTGATGCGCAGACTCTCATGGCTGCGTGCCTCTGACCTGGACAACCGTACCCAGTAATAGCTGACGGATGTCCCTTGCCGGGCGGATAATATTTTCGGCAAGAAGGTCGAGCAGTTGGTTGAGCAACTCCACCAGCGGGAAACCGCTCTCGACAATCTCTCCCACCGGGCACCTTCAGCATCCACCTCCACAGGTGGACGTTTTTCCCAGGCCCGGCGGTCTGCACCCTATGCCTACAGCAATCGTAGGTACAACCAGCCGACCCGAAGGCCTTCTCAGGCACAGGGCCAGCCCCAGCGCGCTCGTTCCCATCAACAGCGTGCGACCAAGCAGACCCCTGCAGCTCCACAGCAAAAGCAGGGGACAGGCTTTTGACTGCATCCATGGGAGCATAGCCGCCATAAACGTGCCCGTGCCGGACGGCCTGCCGATCAGGGGGAGGTTGACAGTTTTTCACCAAAGGTGGCCTCTCATAACCTCTGACCAGTGGGTTCTCCAAATAGTGCGGTGCAGGTACACCCTGAATTTGATCTCCACTCCGCCAAATTGCCCACCGGGAGCTCAATTCTTCAGTTCCCACCACAGGCAGGTACTTGCAGAGGAACTCTCCGCCCTTCTCAGTGCCAATGCGGTCGAGCTCGTGCCACCCGGGCAGGAGAGGCAGGGATTCTATTCCAGGTACTTCCTTGTGGAAAAGAAAACAGTGGGGATGCACCCCATCCTAGACCTGAGAGGCCTGAACAAATATCTGGTTCAAGAAAAGTTCAGGATTCTTTCCTTGGGCACCCATCTTCCCCTAATTCAGAAAGACGACTGGCTATGCTCTCTGGATTTAAAGGATGCTTATACTTGCATCCCGATACTGCCAGCTCACAGACAGTATCTACGATTCCGTCTGGGAACACGGCACTTCCAGTATTGTGTGCTGCCCTTTGTGCTCGCCTCTGCACCACAGGTATTTACAAAGTGCCTCGTAGTGGTTGTGGCGTACTTTCGCAAGCTGGGGGTGCATGTGTTCCCGTATCTCGACGATTGGCTGGTCAAGAGCACCTCGGAGGCAGGAGCTTTTCGATCCATGCAGTGCACTGTTCAACTTCTGGAGCTGCTGGGGTTTGTAATAAATTACCCGAAGTCCCATCTCCAGCCAGTCCAATCTCTCGAATTCATAGGAGCTCTGCTGAATTCACAGACGGCTCATGCCTATCTTTTCGAGGCGAGGGCTCAGAACCTTCTATCTCTCGCCTCCCAGGCCAGAACGTCCCAGCAGATCACAGCTCGGCAGATGTTGAGACTCCTGGGCCATATGGCCTCTACAATCCATGTGACTCCCATGGCTTGCCTTCACATGAGATCAGCTCAATGGACCCTAGCTTCCCAGTGGTGCCAAGCTACCGGGAATCTAGAAGATGTTATCCGCCTGTCTGTCAGTTGCCGCAATTCGCTGCACTGGTGGACGATTCGGACCAGTTTGACCTTGGGACGCCCGTTTCAAATTCCTCAGCCACAAAAAGTGCTGACAATGGATGCATCTCTCCTGGGGTGGGGGGGGGGGGCCCATGTCGATGGGCTCCACACTGAAGGGGTGTGGTCCCTCCAGGAAGCAGGTCTTCAGATCAATCTCCTGGAGCTCCGAGCGGTTTGGAATGCGCTGAAGGCTTTCAGAGATCGGCTGTCCTTCCAAATTATCCAGATCCGGACAGACAATCAGATTGCAATGTACTACATCAACAAGCAGTGGGGCACCGGATCTTGCCCCCTGTGTCAGGAGGCCGTCGGGATGTGGCGCTGGGCATGCCAGCACGGCATGCTTCTCCAAGCCATGTACCTGGCAGGCGTAAACAGTCTGGCCGATAGGTAGAGCAGACTCATGCAAACGCATGAGTGCTCGCTCCATTCCAGGGTGGTACGCAAGATCTTCCGAGAGTGGGGCACTCCCTCGGTGGACCTTTTCGCCTCCCAGACCAATCACAAGCTGCCTCAGTTCAGTTCCAGACTACAGGCACACAGCAGACTAGTGTCAGATGCCTTTCTCCTACATTGGGGGAAGAGCCTCCTGTATGCGTATCCTCCCATACCTTTGGTGGGGAAGACCTTATTGAAGCTCAAGCAAGACCGCGGCACCATGATTCTGATCGCGCCCTTTTGGCCCCGTCAGATCTGGTTCCCTCTTCTTCTGGAGTTATCCTCCGAAGAACCGTGGAGATTGGAGTGTTTTCCAACCCTCATCTCGCAGAACGAGGGAGCGCTTCTGCACCCCAACCTTCAGTCTCTAGCTCTCACGGCCTGGATGTTGAGGGTGTAGATTTTGCTTCCTTGGGTCTCTCTGAGGGTGTCTTTCGTGTCTTGCTTGCTTCCAGGAAGGATTCCACTAAGAAGAGTTACTTTTTTAAGTGTAGGAGGTTTGTCGTCTGGTGTGAGGGCAAGGCCCTAGAACCTCGCTCTTGTCCTGCACGGACCCTGCTTGAATACCTTCTACACTTATCAGAGTCTGGTCTCAAGACCAACCCAGTAAGGAACCACCTTAGTGCAATTAGTGCTTACCATCATCGTGTAGAGGGTAAGCCCATCTCTGGATAGCCTTTAGTCGTTCGATTCATGAGAGGTTTGCTTTTGTCAAAGCCCCCTGTCAAGCCTCTTACTGTGTCATGGGATCTCAACGTCGTTCTCACCCAGCTGATGAAACCTTTTGAGCCACTGAACTCCTGCCATCTGAAGTACTTGACCTGGAAGGTCATTTTCTTGGTGGCAGTTACTTCAGCTCGTAGAGTCAGTGAGCTTCAAGCCCTGGTAGCTCATGCTCCTTATACAAAATTCCATCATAACAGAGTAGTCCTCTGCACTCACCCTAAGTTCCTGCCAAAGGTGGTGTCGGAGTTCCATCTTAACCAGTCAATTGTCTTGCCAACATTCTTTCCCCATCCTTCATACCCGCCCTGCTGAACGTCAGTTCCACACATTGGACTGCAAAAGAGCGTTGGCCTTCTACCTGGAGCGGACACAGCCCCACAGACAGTCTGCCCAATTGTTTGTTTCTTTCGACCCCAATAGGAAGCGGGTCGCTGTCGGGAAACGCACCATCTCCAATTGGCTAGCAGAATGCATTTCCTTCACTTACGCCCAGGCTGTGCTGACTCTTGAGGGTCATGTCACGGCTCATAGTGTTAGAGCCATGGCAGCGTCAGTGGTCCACTTGAAGTCAGCCACTATTGAAGAGATTTGCAAGGCTGCGACGTGGTCATCTGTCCACACATTCACATCACATTACTGCCTCCAGCAGGATACTCGATGCGACAGTCGGTTTGGGCAGTCGGTGCTGCAGAATCTGTTTGGGGTTTAAATCCAACTCCACCCTCCTGGACCTGGTTTTATTCTGTTCAGGCTGCACTCCCAGTTAGCTGTTCTTCGCAGGTCAATTTCTGTTATGTCCTCACCGTTGCGAGGCCCAATTGACCCTGTTTGTTGTTTTTTTTTTGAGTGAGCCTGGGAGCTAGGGATACCCCAGTCGTGAGAACAAGCAGCCTGCTTGTCCTCGGAGAAAGCGAATGATACATACCTGTAGCAGGTGTTCTCCGAGGACAGCAGGCTGATTGTTCTCACCTTCCCTCCCTCCTCCCCTTTGGAGTTGCTTTTTTTCTCATTCCTTTGCTTGTCATTTAACTGAGCGGGAGTGGTCGTGCAGGGGCGGGAAGACGTCCGCGCATGCACGGTGGGTGTGCCCCGCGTGCGGGACCTCCTACGAGACTTTTCTTCCGGTTGGTGGGGGCTGCCGTGGACGTCTACCCAGTTGGTGAGAACAATTAGCCTGCTGTCCTCGGAGAACACCTGCTACAGGTATGTATCATTCGCTATTTTGTTGGTTCATTTTCTTTCTAGTCTCCTGCAGTGCTGTTTGGTGGTTAGTAATTTTTGATAGAACCATGGTATTGGTCTTCTATTATGTTTCCTTCTAAGTCTCTCAGGTGCTATTTTATCAAGGATGGTGTTTCTGTTTTTGTCCTGTTGACCCTTGTAGTCAGCTGAGTCTGATTGTAGATTGTCTTGGATATTTAAGATCAGCTCCCAGAATTCTGTGGCTCTTATGTTGCCCCTGTTGTAGATAGCGCTTGGTGTGTCTTGCGATCTTTGCTTTGCTTGGACTCTCTCCAATCTAATGTGAAAGACAGTTTTTTGTGGTCAGACCATGGGACAGAGGACCAGCAGTTGTTTGACATATAGACTTCCTCGTGAGTCTTTCATCCGTAGGCAAACAGATCTAGGAGATGACCTTTCAGATGGGTCGATGTTTTCTCTGGCCTAGTAAATTCCCAGGATTCCAGAAAGTCATGAACATCCTTTGCGATCTGTTTGTCTCAGGACTCCAAGTGGACATTAATGTCACCCAATAAAACCAAATTCGAGTGGGATGTGCAGATGTTCGAAATGAAGTCAAAGAAATCTTCTTGAGGTTTGGGTTAGTTACCTTTGGGACATATTTGACCCTGGAGAGTAGGGTCATTGATCGTGCACGCTAGGAGTTCTATAGAAGGATTTATGTAGTCTGATATTTGTTTTAACTTGATGTGTACAAAACAACTATTCCTCCTCCTCCTTTTTTTTCTTCCATATTAGGGTAATGATTTTGTAACCCAGTGGGCATATTTCATTCGGCATTGGATCATCTTCGCTTCGTAGCCATGTTTCTGTTATGAAGAGAAGGCCCAGTTGCTCCTCTTCCAGCCATACTCGTATTTGCTTCCGTTTGTTTACTACTGATTCTGAATTTATGTAACCCACTGGTATTGGTCCATATGTTTGGGGGCCTTTCTCCTCATTGTTGATGTTGATTAGTTGCCATTGAGGCATATTTTCAAAGCACTTAGCCTTCCAAAGTTCCATAGGTTTCTATGGAACTTTGGAAGGCTAAGTGCTTTGAAAATATGCCTAATTGTCATTTATTCTGATTTCTGTTTGATTTTTTGGTGGGTTTGTTGTTTTCTGGAGAATGTCGTTTTCTGAGGGCAGAGATTGTTGGAGGCCCAACCCTTCTTATATCATTGAGTATTGCATTCAGTTCTGGTCACCGTAGCTGCAAAGAGTATGCAGAATTAGAGAAAGGTTCAAGATGAAGAGCGACTAAAATGATAAAAGGGATGGAACTCCTCATATGAGGAAAGGCTAAAGAGGTTAGGGCTCTTCAACTTGGAAAAGAGACAGCTGAGGGGAAATTTGATTGAGGTCTACAAAATCCTGAGTGGTGTAGAATGAGTAGAAGAAAATCATATTTTTACCTCGTTCCAAAGTGCAAAGACTAGGGCACACTCGAGGAAGTTACATGGAATACTTAAAAATAATAGGAGGAAATATTTTTTCACTCAACGAATAGTTAAGCTCTGGAAACTCTTTGCCGGAGGAGGTGTAACAGCAGTTAGAATATCTGAGTTTGAAAAGATTGGGACAAATTCCTGGAGGAAAAGGCCATAGTGTGCTATTGAGACAGACATGGGAAGCAACTGCTTGCCATGGGATTTGTATTAGAGTGTTGCCATGGTTTAGGTTTCTGCTAGGTACTTGGACTTGCTTGGCCACTGTTTGGAAAAAGGATACTGGGCTAGATGGACCATTGGTTTGACCCAGTATGGCTACTCTATGTTCTTATATTCTCTGTGAGTTCTGTGTTTTCCCAAATGATGGTTAGTGGTTGGTAGCATGGGTATATTGTGTTCTAGACCATGTACCAGGCTTGCACATTTATTGTCCATGTTAGTATTAGGGAGTATAGCAGATATCTCGTCATGAGTTCCATCTTCTTCAATTCCAGGGTTTGCTCTAGCCCAGGTATATGATGCTGTGGTCCTTGAAAACCAGAGCCTAAACCAGGTCAGTTTATGAGGTAAGTTATAATGAATATGAGTGTTCTTTAGCACAGTGGTTCCCAAACCTGCTCCTGAAGTCACCCTAGCCAGTCAAGTTTTCAGGATATCCACAATGAATATTCATATGAGAGATTTGCATGCACTATCTCCACTGCATGCAGATCTCTCTCATGAATATTCATTGTGGATATTCTGAAAACCTGACGAGATGGTGTGCCTCCAAGACCAGGTTTGGGAACCACAGCTTTAATGTATACAGACATTTGTTCGAGCCCAGCAAGCAAGCTATAGCAAGAGCAGCTCTAGCTACCTAAATATTACAGAGCACTATAACAGATCTTTTATTTATACTTTTTTATTCACATCTGAAAATGATGTCTTAAGCCATTGCTATTTAACATTTTAAGTATTGACCAGTGTGGCAGGCTTAGTCGCCCTATACATCTTTACATTTATGTGTATATTCAAAAGTCTATATTTGTGGCAAGATAATCCGGTATGTTCACTGGTTACTTTTATTTACGGATTTTGTTCTAAGGTTTGTGATAATTTTAGATATGAAATGTTTTTAGAGTTTGCAGGCTAGTGACACCATTGATGATGTCATTTCAAGCTGTACTGTACTCATGATGCTACATCATAAACAGCGATTTAGTCACAGATTGCGGTGTACCCTGGGTAGTGGTCACGATTTAGCTCTGCTACTTAATATTTGATCATTTGTTTAATCCTTACTTACACAGACCTTTCTATTTGGATGACATTAGTCACTCCAGATAATGATGTTTATTGTATATGATAATTTGTCTCCCTTTGGATTACAGAATTTGCCTTTTCTGACCATTGCCAACATTATGAGATTTTAACGTTTTCTATGTAAGTCAGCTCAGTTTGGGTTTTTTTTTTTAATGGCACTGGCATATATCTTTTTGCGACCATGAGTATTTTCACAATGGTATACTCCACAAGGTTTTATCACTGGATTATATTCAGAACCACATTACATCATTCTTCCTTCTCCTTTCCTTTTTTCCTTCCCTTCCCTTCCTGCCCCCTCTTGGCCTATGGATTTCCTTCTTTGCCTTTTTTGTTCTTCTTTTGTCTTTTCTTTAAAAATTTGCTTTGATGTGTATTAGAACGCATATTTGCTGGTGTGTTGGATACAGCAGTGTACAACAGTTCCTTTATATGCCACACTTCTGGATTATGTTGTGCATGATTTTTATTGACATGAATATACTTATAATTCACACTGTCCTATATTATTTATTCAAATCAGTTGTTATATTTTTACTCTCATTGGTTTCTGTTGTGATAGACTATTTTACTCCACATTATATATATTCTTCTAATTTTTTAATTCTACTAATTATTATTATTTGTTTTGGATGTGATGTACATCATTTATGGGCTTCTATATTGACATTGTTCCAAATTTATATTTGTTTGACTTCTGATGCACGCCATATAACCGAATCACAGCCCATGTCGATTTATCTTAGAAGTTAATAAAGATTGCTGTATACGATCTAAAACATACTACAAATTCCAAAGTAAACTTAAAAGTATATATCTGTGTGTATTGGCCAGTTACAATGTCAACTTCTCATCCAGGATATGCTTGAATTAAAAAATATTAATAAGAACAAAAAAAGAGCCATACTGAGTCAGACCAATGGTCCATCTAGCCCAGTATCCTGCTTGCAACACTAGCCAATCCAGGTCACAAGTACTAGGCAGAAATCCAGTTAGTAGCAACATTCCATGCTACCAATGCTGGGGCAAGCAGTGGCTTCCCTATATCCATCTCAATAACAGACTATGGACTGTTCCTCCAGGAACTTGTCCAAACCTTTTTTTTTAACCTGTATATGCTAACCACTGTTAACACATCCTCTGGCAACAGAGCTTAACTATTCTTTGAGTGAAAAAAATATTTCCTGCTATTTGTTTTAAAAGTATTTCCATGTAATTTCATTGCGTTTCCCCCGATCTTTGTACTTTTTAAAAGAGTGAAAAATTGATTCACTTCTACTTGTTCTACACCAGTTAGGATTTTATAGACCTCTAATCATATCCACCCCCCCCCCCCCCCCAGCTATCTCTTGTCCAAGCTGAGGAGCATTAACCTCTTTAACCTTCCTTCATATGGGAGGAGTTCCATCCCATTTATCATTTTGCTCGCTATTCTTTGAACCTTTTCTAATTCCGCTATATTTTTTCTTGCGATACAGCGACCAGGATTGAATGCAATACCCAAGGTGAGGTTGCTCCACGGAGCAATACAGAGGCATTATACTATTCTTGGTCTTATTTTGCATCCCTTTCCTAATAAGTCATAGCATCCTATTTGCTTTTTTGGCCACCTCCGCACACTGGGCAGAAGATTTCAGCGTATTGTCTACAATGACATCTAGATTTTTTTCTTCAGTGTTGACTCCTAAGTTGGACCCTAGCATCAGGTAATTATCATTTGGTTTATTGTTCCCACATTTGTCCACATTAAATTGCATCTGCCATTTGGATACCTAGTCTTTCAAGTTCCTAAGGTCTTCCTGCAATTTTTCACAGTCCGAATGTGTTTTGACAGCTTTCAATACTTTTGTGTCATTTGCAAATTTAATCACCTCACTCGTTCCGTTTTCCAGATCATTTATAAATATGTTAAATAGCACCGATCCCAGTCCAGATCCTTGTGGCACTCCACTATTCACCCTCCATTGAGAAAAATGGACATTTAACCCTACCCTGTGTTTTCTGTCCATTAATCAGTTCTGAATCCACAGAAGGACATTGCCTCCTATCCCATAACTTTTTGATTTTCTCTGGAGTCTGTCATGAGGAACTTTGTCAAAAGCTTTCTGAAAATCTTTGAGCTATTTTCTGAAAATCAGATAAGATGGTGCGTTACGAACTGTGTCAGGTAGAACATTCTGTAAGGTTGGACTATTTATCCAAAACAGACTCACAGATGTTAAGCTCGATAAATCTGAAAGAAGGTATTTCTATCAGTCCTTTATTGGCAGTTCTTAACAGATGAGATGGATTATGCATTTTCAGAAGAGAAGAAATTCACAATGGTGTATCATCATACAGTCTTTTGAAGATCAATATCAGAATCTTGAACTGAATTCTAAAATAAATCTGTAGCCAATGAAATTGAGACAAAACAGAAGAAATATGTGCAAAATTAGGAACATTACATATCAATTGAGTTGTAGCATTCTGGGCTACTTTGAATTGCATTTCTGAGGCAAACCAAGAAAAAGTAATTCAAAAGGATGTGGACTCAATTGAGTCAAACCATCTAAACAAAAAAAAAAAATGACCCACTGAAATATCAAAAATATGTGTGAACAAAAATAATGTACATAAGAGGAAAGAAAAAGCCTCAAAGAGCTCCAGATCAACCGATCTATAGAGCTAAAGACGATCACAATGATCTGTTCTGCATCTGTTCTTTAGCTCTGTAGATTGGTTGATGTTTAGCTCTTTGAGGCTTTTTCCTTCCTTTTATGTACATTCTTTTTGTTCACACATATTTTTGTTTTTTGTTTAGATGGTTTAAACCAAGAAAAAGTCCATTGCAATAATCAAATAAAGGAAAAATAAATTCTTGAACAATAGTTATAAAGTTCTAAGAATTCAAAAATTCACGTAGATGATGTAATATCCTGAGATTAAAAAACATTCTTTGAACCACTGCTTTCAAATATGACTTCATCTGTAAAGATGAGTCTAAGGTTGCACCCGAAGTATCACAGTTCCTTCAAAATAGGGATACTGGTCCTATCAAAGGAAAAGAAATTTGTAATATCATCCTCAAAAAGAACTAGAAAGAATAAAATCTGAGTCTTTTCAAGATCTAAGCATAACTTATTTGATGATAACTAAGAATTCAAGGTTCTCAAGCATAATATCAAAAAGGCAAAAAAATCTAAATTTTCAGTGGGAAAAAAATGAACGTAATCAGTAAGTGGTAATTAACATCAACCATCAGATCCTTTCTCCCAGCCTCCTCCTCCTCTACCATCTCCTTTCTCCCAGGCCACAGCCTCAGCAAAAACCTCCAGCTCCTTTCTCCCATGCGCCAGCTTCAACATAAATCACAAGCTCCCTTTTCCTAGGCCTCAGCAAAAACTGTTAGCTTCCTTTCCCTGATCCCAGCTCCATTCTCCCACCGTCCAGTTCTAACACTAACCCCAGCTCCTTTCTCCCAATGCCAAGTCCAGTATTAGCCCCAGCCCCCTCCTCTGTCCTGCTCACCAGCATTAGCCTCCAACCTCTTCCTCCAAGGTCCAAAGACCAGCATTAGCCTCCAACCTCTTCCTCCAAGGTCCCAAGACCAGCATTAGCCTCCAACCCCTTCCTCCAAGGCCCCAAGACCAGAATTAGCCTCCAACCTCTTCCTCCAAGTCCCCAAGACCAGCATTAGCCTCCAGCCTCAATATCCCATCTCCCAAAACTCAGCCCTCTTTTTTCAACCCCTCAGCCCCAGCATCAATTTCCAGTCTCCTGTACCCAACTTACCTGCCCTAGCAGCTGTGGTAAACCAAAAATGTAATACAAAAATCCCAGTATAACACACCAGTATTTAAACCTCACAATGCTAATACAGAACAGGGGTTTCAATACCACCAACTGTTGGAGAACATGTACATCTATTGTTCAAGGGATTTCCCCCAAAACTCTGAAGTATATTGGAGTACCTGTGTCAAGTAACCTACCATAAATAAACACAGAGTTTCTTAAATATATTAGGGAAACTCTCAGAGTGGTAACTCACCCACTCCAGGGGTATCCACTCAGTGGCAGTATACTACCCTAGAGGGTGGATAAGCTTCTCAATCATTGAATATCCCCACTATATTTAATATATTCATGCACACCTTGTTCCCCAGTTTGCGATACTCCATATATACAACAAATTGTAATACAAACTTTTAATCTTACATAAGTGCAACAATTCCTATCTTCATATTCTTAAATATTCTTATGGGTATCCTATCTTGCAACTTAATACTTTTTTAATGTCCTCATAAATACACTTTTAGCAATACTTCCAACAGTGGTAACACATGTTCTCCGAGGACAAGCAGGCTGCTTGTTCTCACGACTGGGTGACGTCCGCGTCAGCCCCCATCAACCGGAAGAAGCTTCGCGGGCGGTCCGCACGCAGGGCACGCCCACCGCGCATGCGCGGCCGTCTTCCCGCCCGTGCGCGACCGTTCCCGCCAGTTCCTTTTTTTCCGCGACTGGAGGGAGTCGTGCTTTCGCCGCTCTCTCTGTTTCAGCCCCGGAAAGACCGTCGCGTTTACGCGAACTTCTCTATTTTATTTTATTTAGTTGCCGCGCGCTCCACTTTTCTTTTCTTTAAAAAAAAAAAAAGGAGCACGCGCTCCCATTTTCCCTCGTTTCTAGCGAGGGTGTCGCGTTGCGGCCTAGTGGCCGCACGGTCGAGTTCTTTTTTCGAGGTGTGATTACCGCCACCATCGACGACTTTAACTTCGCCGACGCGATTTTTCCGTCGATGTCCTCGAAGATCCCGAGTGGATTTAAAAAGTGTGGTCGGTGCGGCCGGCCGATCTCGCAGACCGACACCCACGCTTGGTGCCTCCAGTGCCTCGGGCCGGAGCACAATATCAAGTCGTGTTCTCTGTGTCTCGGTCTCCAGAAACGGACTCAGGTTGCGAGGCAAGTTCTTCGGGACCGTCTTTTTGGAACTTGCGCCGGCCCCTCGACGGCATCGGTATTGACGGCCGGTTCTTCGGTACCGGTATTGATGCCCGAGAAATCGGCACCGATGGCATCGACCCCAGGAGCACAGGTCCCGTCGGCCCGCCGTTCCTCCGGTGAAGGTAGGGGTGAGAGGCCGCGTGGGCAATCGGCCCCGGTCACTCCCTCGGCCCATGGCCCTCGGGACCGAACCCTGTCGGACCCGGTTCCTCGTGACCGAGGGGGATCGACCTCCTCCTCCTCTGCTCCACCTGGCGCCGATGACGGGCATCGGAAAAAACCAAAAAAGCACCGTCATCGGTCGCCCTCGATGCACCAGGGTTCCGGTGCCGGCAAGGAGTCGACGCCGAAGCGTCCTCGTCGAGAGGAGAGATCCCCTTCGGTTGTGGAGGTACCGCCGCGTCAGGGTCCCAGCACTTCGGTGCCATCTCCTGGACCCGAGCAGCTTCTGGCACCGACACCTCTACCGGCCCCACCATCTTTCCCGGCAGCGGGTCTGGACGAGTGCCTCCGAGCCATCCTTCCGGGGATCCTGGAAGGGCTGCTGCGCCAGGCTGTGCCGGCGCCGGGGGTGCTTGCGCCCTCGGCGCTGTTGACTGTGGCGCCGGCGAGCTCTAGCCCGGTTCCGAGGCCGTCGACACCGCTGCCGCTTGCGGCGCCGGTCTCGACCGCCACGCAGGTGGAGTCCCCGTCGATGGAGGGAGCTTCGTCCCCGCCGGCGCGGGAGTCCACCGCTCGACGACACCGAGGCCTCGGTGCCTCGACGTCGAGCCGGGCCCGGTTAAGGACTCAGCTACATGAGCTTATGTACGATACCGAGGAAGAGGCCTCGTGGGGGGAAGAGGAGGACCCCAGATATTTCTCCTCAGAGGAGTCTGCGGGCCTCCCCTCTGACCCCACGCCTTCACCGGAGAGGAAACTCTCACCCCCGGAGAGCCTCTCTTTTGCCTCCTTTGTCAGGGATATGTCTATCTGCATTCCCTTCCCCGTGGTCTCTGTGGATGAGCCGAGGGCTGAGATGCTCGAGGTCCTCGACTATCCATCACCACCTAGAGAGTCCTCCACGGTGCCGTTGCACAATGTCCTCAAAGAGACACTGCTACGGAACTGGATGAGACCGCTATCTAATCCCATCATCCCCAAGAAAGCGGAATCCCAGTACAGAATCCACTCTGACCCAGAGTTAATGCGGCCCCAATTGCCCCATGACTCGGCGGTCGTGGATTCTGCTCTCAAGAGGGCACGGAGTTCGAGGGATACCGCCTCGGCGCCCCCGGGGCGGGAGTCTCGCACTCTGGACTCGTTTGGGAGGAAGGCCTACCAATCCTCCATGCTCGTGACCCGCATCCAGTCATACCAGCTCTATAAGAGCATCCACATGCGGAACAATGTGAAGCAACTGGCGGACCTGGTCGATAAGCTCCCGCCGGAGCAGTCCAGACCTTATCAGGAGGTGGTCAGGCAGCTGAAGGCGTGCAGAAAGTTCCTGTCCAGGGGTATCTATGACACCTGTGACGTGGCATCTCGTGCTGCGGCCCAAGGTATAGTGATGCGCAGGCTCTCATGGCTGCGTGCCTCTGACCTGGACAACCGCACCCAGCAGAGACTGGCCGACGTCCCTTGCCGGGGGGATAATATTTTTGGTGAGAAGGTCGAGCAGCTGGTGGACCAACTGCATCAGCGGGAAACCGCCCTCGACAAGCTCTCCCACCGGGCGCCTTCAGCATCCACCTCAGCAGGTGGACGTTTTTCCCGGGCCCGGCAGGCTGCACCCTATTCTTTTGCAAAGCGTAGGTACACCCAGCCGGCCCGAAGGCCTCGTCAGGCACAGGGACAGCCCCAGCACGCTCGTTCTCGTCAACAGCGTGCGCCCAAGCAGCCCCCTGCGCCTCCACAGCAAAAGCCGGGGACGGGCTTTTGACTGGATCCACGGGAACATAGCCGCCCTCAAAGTGTCCGTACCGGACGATCTGCCGGTCGGGAGGAGGTTAAAATTTTTTCACCAAAGGTGGCCTCTCATAACCTCCGACCAGTGGGTTCTCCAAATAGTGCGGTGCGGATACGCCCTGAATTTGGCCTCCCTGCCACCAAATTGTCCTCCGGGAGCTCAATCTTTCAGCTCCCATCACAAGCAGGTACTTGCAGAGGAACTCTCCGCCCTTCTCAGCGCCAATGCGGTCGAGCCCGTACCACCCGGGCAGGAAGGGCAGGGATTCTATTCCAGGTACTTCCTTGTGGAAAAGAAAACAGGGGGGATGCGTCCCATCCTAGACCTGAGAGGCCTGAACAAATTCCTGGTCAAAGAAAAGTTCAGGATGCTTTCCTTGGGCACCCTTCTGCCAATGATTCAGAAAAACGATTGGCTATGTTCCCTGGATTTAAAGGACGCGTACACTCACATCCCGATACTGCCAGCTCACAGACAGTATCTCAGATTCCGCCTGGGCGCACGGCACTTTCAGTATTGTGTGCTGCCCTTTGGGCTCGCCTCTGCCCCACGAGTGTTTACAAAGTGCCTCGTGGTGGTGGCGGCGTATCTACGCAAGCTGGGAGTGCACGTGTTCCCATATCTCGACGATTGGCTGGTCAAGAACACCTCGGAGGCAGGAGCCCTCCGGTCCATGCAGTGCACTACTCAACTCCTGGAGCTGCTGGGGTTTGTGATAAATTACCCAACGTCCCATCTCCAGCCCACCCAGTCTCTGGAATTCATAGGAGCTCTGCTGAATACCCAGACGGCTCAGGCCTTCCTTCCCGAAGCGAGGGCCAACAACCTCTTGTCCCTGGCTTCGCAGACCAGAGCGTCTCAGCAGGTCACAGCTCGGCAGATGTTGAGACTTCTGGGTCATATGGCCTCCACAGTTCATGTGACTCCCATGGCTCGTCTTCACATGAGATCTGCTCAGTGGACCCTAGCTTCCCAGTGGTTTCAGGCCACCGGGAATCTAGAAGATGTCATCCGCCTCTCCACCAGTTGCCACACTTCACTGCTCTGGTGGACCATCCGGACCAATTTGACCCTAGGACGTCCATTCCAAATTCCGCAGCCCACGAAAGTGCTGACGACGGATGCATCTCGCCTGGGGTGGGGAGCTCATGTCGATGGGCTTCACACCCAGGGTCTGTGGTCCCTCCAGGAAAAGGATCTGCAGATCAACCTCCTGGAGCTCCGAGCGATCTGGAACGCACTGAAGGCTTTCAGAGATCGGCTGTCCTGCCAAATTATCCAAATTCGGACAGACAATCAGGTTGCGATGTATTACACCAACAAGCAGGGGGGCACCGGATATCGCCCCTTGTGTCAGGAAGCTGTCGGGATGTGGCGTTGGGCTTGCCAGTTCGGCATGCTCCTCCAAGCCACATACCTGGCAGGTGTAAACAACAGTCTGGCCGACAGACTGAGCAGAGTCATGCAACCGCACGAGTGGTCGCTTCATTCCAGAGTGGTACGCAAGATCTTCCGAGAGTGGGGCACCCCCTCGGTGGACCTTTTCGCCTCTCAGACCAACCACAAGCTGCCTCTGTTCTGTTCCAGACTACAGGCACACGGCAGGCTAGCGTCAGATGCCTTTCTCCTCCATTGGGGGACCAGCCTCCTGTATGCTTATCCTCCCATACCTTTGGTGGGGAAGACCTTACTGAAGCTCAAGCAAGACCGCGGCACCATGATTCTGATAGCGCCCTTTTGGCCCCGTCAGATCTGGTTCCCTCTTCTTCTGGAGTTGTCCTCCGAAGAACCGTGGAGATTGGAGTGTTTTCCGACCCTCATTTCGCAGAACGACGGAGCGCTTCTGCACCCCAACCTTCAGTCTCTGGCTCTCACGGCCTGGATGTTGAGGGCGTAGACTTCGCTGCGTTGGGTCTGTCGGAGGGTGTTTCCCGTGTCTTGCTTGCCTCTAGTAAGGATTCCACTAAAAAGAGTTACTTTTTTAAGTGGAGGAGGTTTGTCGTTTGGTGTGAGAGCAAGGCCCTAGAACCTCGTTCTTGCCCTGCACAGAACCTGCTTGAATACCTTCTGCACTTGTCAGAGTCTGGCCTCAAGACCAACTCAGTAAGGAATCACCTTAGTGCGATTAGTGCTTACCATTATCGTGTGGAAGGTAAAGCCATCTCTGGAGAGCCTTTAGTCGTTCGATTCATGAGAGGCTTGCTTTTGTCAAAGCCCCCTATCAAGCCTCCTACAGTGTCATGGGATCTCAACGTCATCCTCACCCAGCTGATGAAACCTCCTTTTGAGCCACTGAATACCTGCCATCTGAAGTACTTGACCTGGAAGGTCATTTTCTTGGTGGCAGTTACTTCAGCTCGTAGGGTCAGTGAGCTTCAAGCCCTGGTAGCTCATGCTCCATATACCAAATTTCATCACAACAGAGTAGTGCTTCGCACCCACCCAAAGTTCTTGCCGAAGGTGGTGTCGGAGTTCCATCTTAACCAGTCAATTGTCTTGCCAACATTCTTCCCCAGGCCGCATACCCGCCCTGCTGAACGTCAGTTGCACACATTGGACTGCAAGAGAGCATTGGCCTTCTACTTGGAGCGGACACAGCCCCACAGACAGTCCGCCCAATTGTTTGTTTCTTTCGACCCTAACAGGCTAGGGGTCGCTGTCGGGAAACACACCATCTCCAATTGGCTAGCAGATTGCATTTCCTTCACTTACGCCCAGGCTGGGCTGGCTCTTGAGGGTCATGTCACGGCTCATAGTGTCAGAGCCATGGCAGCGTCAGTGGCCCACTTGAAGTCAGCCACTATTGAAGAGATTTGCAAGGCTGCGACGTGGTCATCTGTCCACACATTCACATCACATTACTGCCTCCAGCAGGATACCCGACGCGACAGTCGGTTCGGGCAGTCGGTGCTGCAGAATCTGTTTGGGGTGTAAATCCAACTCCACCCTCCAGGACCCGCATTTCTTCTGGTCAGGCTGCACTCTCAGTTAGTTGTTCTTCGTAGGTCAATTTTCTGTTGTATCCTCGCCGTTGCGAGGTTCAATTGACCTGGGTTCTTGTTTTGAGTGAGCCTGAAAGCTAGGGATACCCCAGTCGTGAGAACAAGCAGCCTGCTTGTCCTCGGAGAAAGTGAATGATACATACCTGTAGCAGGTGTTCTCCGAGGACAGCAGGCTGATTGTTCTCACCTACCCTCCCTCCTCCCCTTTGGAGTTGCGCTTTCATTTTTTGCTTGTCATTCAACTGGCGGGAACGGTCGCGCACGAGCGGGAAGACGGCCGCGCATGCGCGGTGGGCGTGCCCTGCGTGCGGACCGCCCGCGAAGCTTCTTCCGGTTGATGGGGGCTGACGCGGACGTCACCCAGTCGTGAGAACAATCAGCCTGCTGTCCTCGGAGAACACCTGCTACAGGTATGTATCATTCACTTTTCTCCACAAATCTAACAAATGCAGACACGTTTCTTTCAAATGTTTGGGTCTCTTACTTGCCTACATAATAAAATGATGAAAGCACAGCACTTATCTCAGGGCTGCCAAGTGGGTAATACCCCCACCCAGCAGCCGTTGTAGCACAACTCCTCTTCCATGCACTGGGCCCCATGTAAGATTAAAGGTTTGTATTATATTCTTTTGTCTATATGTAGTATTGTGAATTGGGGCACAAAGTGTGCTTGAGTATATATCAGGTTTGTGTGCTTGAGTATATATTAGGTTTGAGGGGTTTGTGCTGGGACTGCTGCTTTTTAACATATTTATAAATGATCTAGAAAAGGGACTAACTAGTGAGGTAATTACATTTGCTGACGACACAAAGTTATTCAAAGTTGTTAAATTGCGAGAGGATTGTGAAAAATTACAAGAGGACCTTTGAGACTGGGAGACTGGGCATAAGGTCCTAATTTTTCACAATCCTACCATGATTTGACTTTGAATAACTTTGTGTCATCTCCAAATTTAATTACCTCACTAGTTACTCCCATCTCTAGGTCATTTATAAATATGTTAAAAAGCAGCGGTCCCAGCACAGACCTCTGGGGAACCCCACTAACTACCCTTCTCCATTGAAAATACTGACCATTTAACCCTACTCTCTGATTTCTGTCTTTTAACCAGTTTTTAATCCACAATAGAACACTACCTCCTATCCCATGACTCTCCCATTTCCTCTGGATTCTTTCATGAAGTACTTTGTCAAACGCCTTCTGAAAAGCCAGATACAAAATATCAACCGGCTCACCTTTATCCATATGTTTGTTCAAAGAAATGTAATAGATTGGTGAGGCAAGATTTCCCTTCACTAAATCCATGTTGACTTTGACTCATTAATCCATGCTTTTGAATATGCTCTGTAATTTTGTTCTTTATAATAGTCTCTACCATTTTGCCCGGCACCGACTTCAGACTCACCGGTCTATAATTTCCCGGATCTCCTCTGGAACCTTTTTAAAAAATCGGCATTACATTGGCCACCCTCCAATCTTCCGGTACCATGCTCTATTTTTGCTCATCAGGGGACTATCTTATTCCCTTGGACTCCCCATTTAGACAAGATATATTGTCGCCTGATTCTTCCATGTTCGTCCAGGCACAGTCTCCTTTGGTGGTTGGACAGACATCATCTGGAACATGAGTTAAACCTGGAAGCCCCAGAGAGGACTTTAGTCACCACAGATGTCAACCTTTCTGGTTTGGGGGCTCATTGCCAATGAATCGAGCTCCATGAATGATAGATTGTACTGGTGTCTTCAGAATAGCCTCGTCATCTGTGCTACAGAGATCTAGTCCACTTGCAGGTCATTGAGCCACTCCTTCTGCCCCTCTTGGATTCCTTGTTTCTCCAGGGTCCCGTTTGCATGCTGAACATGGCTTGGTTCTCGCTTACAGCCTGACTATTGAGCAGGTATTCCTTCAGAGTTATCTCCACTTTGCTCAGCTCAAGAAAACATCCTACCTCAGTAGCTTACATTCGGGGTTTGTTGTATTTTTGAGGATTGTTATAGCAACAGAGATACCATTCTGCTCTGGGCCTTGGTTGCAGAATCTTGGACTTTCTTTAGGATGGCTAGTGTTGTCCTCTCTTAGAGTTCAGTTGGCAGCTTTGGCATCCTTTTCGCGGTCCTATCAGGGCAAGCCTTTGGCTCTACATTCAGATTTTTTTTAGGGAGTGAATCATTTGAAATCTCTGTTCAAGTGGATTGTTCTCCCAATGGGACTTGAATCTGGTTTTGGAGGCATTGACCAAGCACTTTTTGAGTCTTCATATGCTGCAGCGTTCAAGGATCATTTGTTGAAGGTGATCTTTTTGGTGGCTGTCACTTCAGCTAGACACATTTTGGAACTTAAGCTCTCCTGTCGAGAGCCTTTTTTGCTCTTTGCTGAGAATTGATATGTGGAGAATGATAAGGAAAAGGCAGACATACTAAACAAATACTTGTTCTGTGTTCATGGAAGAAAATCCTGGAGAAGGACCTCTGTCTGCTGGCAAAGGCATATATGGGAATGGAATAGATATTGCAGTGTTCACAGAAAAAAGTGTTTATGAACAACTGGAAAAACTGAAAGAGAACAAAGCCATGGGTCCAGATGAGAGACATCAAAAGATATTGAAGGAGCTCAAAGGGGTTCTGGTGGGCCCTGTTAAACATCCTTGGATGCAGGGGAGGTTCCACAGGATTAAAGAAGGGCAGATATAGTCCCTCTTCGGAAAAATGGTGATAGAGAAGAAATGGGAAACTCCTCACTTCTGTGGTAGGAAAAATAATCGAGGCTCTGCTAAAGGAAAAGATAGTACAATGGCTTACTAGATCCAAGGCAAAGTGGTTTTACCAGAGGAAAATAGTGTCAAATGAATCTGATTGATTTCTTTGACAGGATGACCAGAGAACTGGATCGATGTGGTCTACTTGGACTTCAGCAAAGCCTTTGACATGGTTCCTCATAGGAGGATTGTGAATAAATTGAGCAGGCTGAAGTTAGGACCCGAAGTGTAAACTGGATTAGAAACTAGTTGTCTGACAGATATCAAAGTTTGGTAGTAAAAGGAGTTCATTCTGAGGAAAGAAAAGTGAGTAGCGGAGTGCCCCAAGAATTGGTATTAGGTTTGATTCTATTCAATATATTTGTGAGTGACATTGCTGAAGGGTTAGAAGGGAACATTTGACTTTTTGCAAACAATATGAAAATATGCAACAAAATGGACATCCAGGAGGGAGTGGACAACATGAGAAATGGTCTAATGTTTAGCAGTTTAAATTTAATATAAAGAAGTGTAGTATGAATCAGGTAGGAATGAGTTGCATTTGCTAGAGGATAAGAGGCTGATAAACAAGAGAGGAACTATGGGGTAATAGTGTTGGAGGATTTTAAGGCAACAAATCAATGTGACAGGGTGGTGGCTGTAGCCAGAAGGATGCTAGGCTGCATAGAGAGAGGCATATCCAGTAGAAGAAAGGAGGTGTTAGTGCCTCTATACGAGGAGTTGGTGAAGATCCATTTGGAGTATTGTGTTCAGTTTTGGAGGCTCTATCTTGCTAAGTACATCAAAATACTTGCGGCAGTTCAGAGGAAGGTGACACAAATGATATGGGTTTGTGCCAAAAGATGTATGAAAAGAGCCACCCTAGAGGAAAGTAGGGGTGGGGGATATGATTCAGATGTTTAAATACGTAAAAATGTATTAATATACAAACTAATCTTTCTCCGAGGACCTCAGGACTTAGATTCTCACAGATGGGTGGCATCCCACGATGGATCCCTGGTGTGAACACTACCTAGCATTCCTGTACTTTTGAGAAGCCTTTGGTAGGCCACATAGTGCATGTGCGAGGGCTTTCCCACATGCCCTCAGTCGTTTTCTCTTCACAGAACTGTGAGGAGCTTTGCTTCCTTTATGACACAAGCAAACTTCTTTTTTGTGTGTGTTTAGTTTTTTGCCTTTCTGCGTGGTGTGAGTAGTTTTGGTTTTTTTTTTTTTGGGGGGGGGGGAGGTTTGCCCTTTCTATCCCTACCCTTTCTTCCATGGATTTCCTTTGTTTTTTGCGGCTCGCAGTCATTTTTTGGCCTGAGTTTCCCAGCTGAGTTATCCACTGTTTTTTGAAAGGGGGGGGGTGCTTTTTTTCTTTCTCTGTCCACCATTGAGCCATTTGATTTCACTGTGGCTATCTTCCCCATGATGTCCCAGAAACCTGCCATTGGTATTAAAAATTGAACCCAGTGCAACAAGACCATGTCTGTGACTGACTCTCACGACATATGCTTTGGGGCGCTATCATGAATCCCTAACATGTTCACTTTGTTCTCAAATGCAGAAGAGAACACAAAAGTATGGGCAGTTGGTGTGTGAGAGGCTTTTTGATGCCCAGATATCCAGTTCATCAGCAAGAAAGCATCAATCCCCATGGCTGCACCAGACACTGGTGATGCTTCGAAATCAAGGAGGTTCCTCCCCCACCCCACCCCACCTTGATGTTGAGGATCAGTAACAGGCTGCAGACCAGGCATCTTCCAACCTGGCACTGAGGAGATGTGTGGATTCTGCATCATCCTTGTCGGCACCGAGGAACTCTGATGCCGGGGACCAAATAATGGCAAAGAAGCACCTTCATTGGTGCTCCTTGATGCACAGTACCCAAGAAGCATCAGCACCAGGAGGACTGCTCCTCTTCAGCAGTGCTGTTGTGCTAATCTCCCCAAAGCCAGGATCCCACTTTCCATCCAGCTCTAATGACTTCTCTGGGCACTGTCATCGTCCGTGTCTTTTCTGATGCCTGCCCTCAAGGTACAGTTTTGGGTCGTGCTCTAGAAGTAGAATCTTAAGTCCTGCTTGTCTTCAGAGAAAGTGAACTCACTTAACTGTTCTCTGAGGATAGTATGACTAATAGTCTTACGTACCCTTCCACCAACCATAGGAGTTGCATTCCTTTTGGATCGGACTGAGGGTCCCATATGATGTGGGCTATTGGGAAGGCGCATACACATGCATAGTACAGGCCAACCAAAGGCTTCTTAATGGTACAGGAATGCTGGGTAGCGTCAGCACTAAGCTCCGTCGGGGGACACCATGTATCTTTGAGAATGCTAGTCCTGATGTCCTCAGAGAACACCTGCTACATAAAAGGCCATTAGATGATATGATATAAAAAAACTATAATTTAATACACAAATGTATAAAACAACTAAAAGCAACAGCAATTAATTTATAGGTACTAAAAAATAGCATTAAGTACCCAGCAGGAACAGTCCCAGTATTTTCCGTGTCTGATTAGTGCTAAAAATGTAATTTAATTAATTACAAAGATCCCACAAAACTGCCATAATGTACAAAATATGCCCAGTAAAACAAATAAAAACAAAAGAATATTTCAAAATTGATTATTCACCAGTGTAGCACAAAGAATAAGGCTCACAAGCAGTGAGCAGGCTGTTCCAGACAACTGAAGCTTGACACTTAGGCTGCTTACAAATGCAGATTAATAAATGCCTGGCTGGGGTCAAAGTTCTCATTTAAATACTACCTTACTCTACATATCAGAGCAAATAAAATATTTATATTCAGATACCTGTCACTTCTTCTTTAGTATCAAAAACTTTTAAAAAAATGTGTATTTTCTATTTAGATTACTGCCACAGGATAACAAGAAAGTACATACTTACTTTTAACTGTTGCCTGGTTACCCAAAATGCAAAAAAAAATTATAATTAAAAAAAGAATAAGTTGGCATATGAAAGCCCACCTTCTAGTTATGGTGTTATATAGCTAAAACATCATTTTATGTTTAAGCATCGGAGCTGCAAGAGGATCAAGCACAAACATAGTAACATAGTAGATGACGGCAGAAAAAGACTTGCACGGACCACCCAGTCTGCCCAACAAGATAAACACATGTGCCATTTTTTTACCTTGATTTGTACCTGTCTTTTCAGGGCACAGACTGTATAAGTCTGCCCAGCACTATCCCCGCCTCCCAACCACCAGCCCCACCTCCCAACCACCAGCCCTGCCTCCCACCACCGGCTAAACTTCTGGGGATCCCTTCCTTCTGAGCAGGATTCCTTTATGTTTATCCCACGCATGTTTGAATTCCGTTTTCCTCTCCACCACCTCCCGCGGGAGGGCATTCAAGCATCCCCACCTCTCTCCGTGAAAAAATACTTCCTGACATTTTTCTGAGTCTGCCCCCCTTCGGTCTCATTTCATGTCCTCTAGTTCTACCGCCTTCCCCTCTCCAGAAAAGGTTCGTTTGCAGATTAATACCTTTCAAATATTTGAACGTCTGTATCATATCACCCCTGTTTCTCCTAAAACAGGTAAAATGATTCTTCCCAAGGGAAACTTTCCGTAACATGATTCAAACAATGGTATTATCTTACGTCGATTATTGCAACGGTATATATGCAGGATACAAAGAACAAATCCTAAGAAAGCTTCAAACCGCTCAGAATACAGCAGTCAGGCTTATCTTCAGAAAGACAAGATTTGAAAGCATGAAACCTATTCGCGAAAAAGTGCACTGGCTACCAATTAAAGAAAATAAGAAAAGCGAGTTTTGTTTCTACAGTCTTTGCAAGTGTTGGTTCACTAGCGTTCAGTGCTTAAATGCATTGATACTCCATTCTTTGTATAAACGCAGAGCAAAATACCTGCACCTCCGTCCAGTGTTTACCAATTGACCCCTGATGTAGGCGCTCATATGCACCGAAACACAGACCATGTCAGGTCCTTTCCTTATTTGTTTCAATAAAGACTGTTGGACCATATCCCCAGTGATGGATTCGTCTTTGGTCAGCCTCTACTTTTGTTGCTGTGACTCTGTCATACAGGGATCCCCTATTTTGTTTTGCTGATACCAATTAAAGAACGCATCGCCTTCAAGATTTGTACTCTGGTTCACAAAATAATCCATGGACTAGCTCCAGCATACATGACTGAACTAATCGATTTACCAACAAGAAACATTGTCGAATCATCAAGAACGTACCTAAACCTTCACTTCCCAAAGTGCAAGGGATTGAAATATAAATCAATATATGCATCCAGCTTTTCCTACATATGAACTCAGCTCTGGAATATGCTACCAAAGACCTAAAAACCATGAACATTCATCTAAACTTATGAAAAAACCTAATGACCCACCTCTTCAGAAAGGCATACCCTGCAGAATTGACATAAACAATCTTCTCTCTATATAAAACGCACCTCCAACGTTCTAATGAAGCCTCCACAAGTCCCAACGCTCTACATGCATGGTGGTGAAACCCAAAATTCACCCATGACTGTTTGCCCCGCCCCCGCGTCAAACGTCATGACGTCGAGGGCGGAGCAAGGACACTCAACAAATCGGATCGCGCAACCATTACTAAGCGATGCAATGTCACGTAAGACGCATCGCGGACCAATGAAAACCCGCAGCACATAATTAAGGAATCCACGAACCGTTGCTCCGCGACGTCAAACGCATCGTGAAACAATGCAACAGAACAAGGGAGCAGAACGAGAAATACAACCGGCCACTTTCAGAACAACAAGGAGACAACGAACATCACTGGAAGGTGATTACAATTTGGAGGCCCATGCTTAAGAACACAGTATGTGCTTTTCCTTGAAAAAACGCCCTACCAGAACAAAATACCCATTGACCCAACGTCTGCGTAATCGGAAAGAAGTAGAGAGATTGTGGATGCTTTCCAAAGTGCTCTGCTCAGACAAATGGTCATGGAACCCACGAGGGAAGGGAGTGACGCTGGATCTGGTGCTCACAATGCGGATAGCGTGTCAAATGTCCAAGGGGTGCCCACCTGGGCGGCAGTGACCATCAAACGGTTGGTTTGATATGACGGTTGAAGAGGAGGGTGGCCACTCAAAACTCAAAGTCCTGGATTTCAAGCATGCTGACTTTAGTAAAATGGGGGAATACCTAAGGAAGGAGCTGATGGGCTGGGAGGACGTACGAGAAGTGGAAGGACAGTGGTCCAGACTGAAAGAAGCTATAAATAGGGCCACAAACCTTTATGTAAGGAAAGTAAATAAAAGCAAGAGAAAAAGGAAACCGCTATGGTTCTCCAAGCAAGTGGCTGAGAAAATAAGGCTAAAGAGTTGGCGTTCCAGAAATACAGAAAAACTCAAGACGAGGAACACGGGGAGGAATACCGGAGGAAACTGAAAGAAGCCAAGAGAGAGGTACATCTGGCGAAAGCGGAAGAACAAATGGCTAGAAAGGTAAGGAGGGGTGACAAAATTTCTTCAGGTATATTAGTGAAAGGAGAATGACTAAAAAGGGAATTGTGAGACTAAAAGATACTGCAAACCGCTATGTAGATAATGCTGAAGAAAAGGCAAATTTGCTAAATAGATACTTTTTTTCCGTTTTTACTGAAGAAAATCCGGGAGAAGGACCACGATGGACTGGCAAAAGTTCATTTGAGAATGGAGTGGATATAGCACCGTTCACGGAAGAGAGTGTGTATCAACAACTAGAAAAACTAAAGGTGGACAAAGCCATGGGACCGGATGGGATCCACCCCAGGATATTGAGGGAGCTCAGAGAGGTTCTGGCGGGTCCTCTTAAAGATTTGTTTAATAAATCCTTAGAAATGGGAGAGGTTCCGAGGGATTAGAGAATGGCAGAGGTGGTCCCTCTTCACAAAAGTGGTGATAGGGAAGAAGCTGGAAACTATAGGCCGGTAAGCCTCACTTCGATTATTGGAAAAGTAATGGAAGCGATGCTTAAGGAAAGGATAGTGAATTTCCTGGAAGAAAATGAGTTGCAAGATCCGAGACAACATGGTTTTACCAAAGGGAAATCATGCCAAACGAATCTCATTGAATTCTTTGATTGGGTGACCGGAAAATTGAACCGTGGACGTGCTATAGATGTAATCTACTTAGATTTCAGCAAGGCTTTTGACACGGTTCCCCACAGGAGGCTCTTAAATAAACTGGATGGGCTGAAGATAGGACCCAAAGTGGTGAACTAGATTAGGAACAGGTTGACGGAACAGACCACCCGAACCCTCGTCCACTCGCTCGTTACCTCTCGTCTTGACTATTGCAACCTTCTCCTCGCTGGCCTCCCGCTTAGCCACCTATCCCCCCTTCAATCTGTCCAAAATTCCGCCCACGTCTTATCTACTGCGTGAACCGATACTCTCATATCACCCCTCTCCTCAAGTCGCTTCACTGGCTCCCGATCCGCTACCGTATACAGTTCAAGCTTCTCCTATTGACCTTCATGTGCACTCAATCTGCAGCCCCCCATTACCTCTCTACCCTCCTCTCCCCATATGTTCCCACCCGTAACCTCCGCTCTCAGGACAAATCACTCCTTTCTGTACCCTTCTCCACCATTGCTAACTCCAGACTCCGCCCCTTCTGCCTCGCATCACCTTATGCCTGGAACAGACTTCCTGAGCCCATACGCCATGCGCCCTCGCTGCCCATTTTCAAGTCCTTACTCAAGGCCCATCTCTTCTCCCTTGCTTTTGGTGCCTAACCACCTTCCCATTCCTGATACCTACACTGACTACATAGTTTTTACCTTTAGATTGTAAGCTCTCTTGAGCAGGGACTGTCCTTCCCCATGTTTAAACTTGTACAGCGCTGCGTAACCCTGGCAGCGCTATAGAAATGCTAAGTAGTAGTAGTAGTTGACGGACAGGTGCCAGAGGGTGGTGGTGAATGGAGTTCGCTCGGAGGAGGGAAAGGTGAGTAGTGGAGTGCCTCAGGGATTGGTGCTAGGGCCGATTCTGTTCAATATATTTGTGAGTGACATTGCCGAAGGGTTAGAAGGTAAAGTTTGCCTATTTGCAGATGATACTAAGATTTGTAACACGGACACCCCGGAGGGAGTGGAAAACATAAAAAAGGATCTGAAAAAGCTAGAAGAATGGTCTAAGGTTTGGCAATTAAAATTCAATGCGAAGAAATGCAAAGTGATGCACTTAGGGAGTAGAAATCCAAGAGAGACGTATGTGTTAGGCGGTGAGATTCTGCTAGGTACGGATGGGGAGAGGGATCTTGGGGTGATAGTATCTGAGGATCTGAAGGCGATGAAACAGTGTGACAAGGCGGTGGCCGTAGCTAAGGAGGTTACTAGGCTGTATAGAGAGAGGTGTGACCAGCAGAAGAAAAGAGGTGTTGATGCCCCTGTACAAGTCGTTGGTGAGTCCCCACCTGGAGTATTGTGTTCAGTTTTGGAGGCCGTATCTTGCTAAGGATGTAAAAAGAATTGAAGCGGTGCAAAGAAAAGCTACGAGGATGGTATGAGATTTGCATTATAAGACGTATGAGGAGAGACTTGCGGACCTGAACATGTATACCCTGGAGGAAAGGAGGAACAGGGGTGATATGATACAGACGTTCAAATATTTGAAAGGTATTAATCCGCAAACAAACCTTTTCCGGAGATGGGAAGGCGGTAGAACGAGAGGGCATGAAATGAGATTGAAGGGGGGCAGACTCAAGAAGAATGTCAGAAGTATTTTTCACGGAGAGGGTGGTGGATGCTTGGAATGCCCTCCCGCGGGAGGTGGTGGAGATGAAAACGGTAACGGAATTCAAACATGCGGGGATAAACATAATGGAATCCTGTGCAGAAGGAAGGGATCCTCAGGAGCTTAGCCTAGATTGGGTGGCAGAGCTGGTGGTTGGGAGGCGGGGCTAGTGCTAGGCAGACTTATACGGTCTGTGCCGGGGCTGATGGTTGGGTGGCGGGGATAGTGCTGGGCAGACTTATACGGTCTGTGCTAGAGCCAGTGGTGGGAGGCAGGGATAGTGCTGGGCAGGCTTATACGGTCTGTGCCAGAGCTGGTGGTGGGAGGCGGGACTGGTAGTTGGGAGGCGAGGATAGTGCTGGGCAGACTTATACAGTCTGTGCCAGAGCTGGTGGTGGGGGGCGGGGTTGGTGGTTGGGAGGCGGGGATAGGGCTGGCCAGACTTATACGGTCTGTGCCCTGAAGAGGACGGTATAAATAAAAAAAGTAGCACATATGGGTTATCTTCTTGGGCAGACTGGATGGACCGTGCAGGTCTTTTTCTGCCGTCATCTACTATGTTACTATGTCTCCACAAACTAACACAAGTTGCCTACCACTCGAAACACCCTCCCCCCCCCAACCCCACAAACACAAAACGCGCCCTACACAAAACCACAAAAATACTAACACACAGACACACACGCAATCAGCCATACACAGACAGCATCTCTCCCACTGACACACACACGTCCGGCACGTAACAGATGACTCCCGACCAGGTTACAGGCAGGACGAACCAGAACACCCGGCCAGCGTAAAACACGCAATTAAGCACGAGACTCCAACAATACTGCATTGTTAACACACGCTTGAACGTGAGAAAAGACAAAGGGAGTGTGGGCCACGAGCCAGAAAGGCTGAGGGAGGGGGGCCCATGACCCTGAAGCTGTGAGAGGGGGGAGCAGGGAGGAAAGAGGAGGAGGGGAGGGAAGACAGGGGGGAGGTGGAAGGAGGGCGGGAGACAGAGGGGGGCCCCTGCCACACACTCTCACACAGACAGCCTCACTCTATGTCACACACACTCGCACATTCACTCTGTCTCTCTGACACAGTCACTGTCACACACACTCTCTCAAACATACACACTACGATGACAACCTTGCTAGCGCCCGTTTCAATGGTCTCAGAAACGGGCCTTCTTTACTAGTGAAAAAAACCTTAAAATAATAGGGAAAGCAATAAACTTACATAATAAACAAAAAGTGACTGTGGTTCACTCAGTGAGATAACAGAACACTATAAAATCATGAAATAAATACAGAGACATTGTATGTAAACAGACATATGAGGCGTATTTTCAAAGCACTTTGTAAGTCTAAGTACTTTGAAATTGAGCCCCATAATCAATTAAAGAATATATACCATAAAATCTTACAAAATTTCATTCATGGATACAGAGATAAATATCAGACAAAAATCTTAAGTAATAAAAAAAACATAATTGTACTATAAAATAACATATAGTACCTAAAACCATATGATATACATAAACCAAAGAAAAACCATACAACATAAAATCAATACATTATTAATATATCAGTTAAAATCATAAGTAAAATATAAACTTAAAAATAACATGCAAACAATATTGTTAGTCAACCAAATAAAATCCATATGCAAATGGAACTTGAACTAAAATGTAATATGTCACATAAAACATGAATAATATAGCAAAAAAAACAGTAAATACAAGAAGGCATGATAGAATAAATACATAGATTAAAGGAACACAGAAAAATCCATTTCTAAATTCAATCCTTGAGGAGTCATGGAATTAAACCTAAAAATAATTCTTTGCTCAGTACGCAATAGTAGTTGATCCATGTCTCCACCCCTCAAAGATTGTTGTGGTTTTGCCAAAACATAGAACTTATAATCATAAAAACAGTGGCCTGCCTGAATAGAATGTTCAACCAATGGTTTGTCTTTTGTACCTATGAATGAATTGCTGCTGCTTTTAGTTGTTTTATACATTTAAGGTGTATTAAATTGTAGTTTTTTTTATATCATTGTATCTGATGGCCTTTTATGTATTTATCTTACAGTTCATATTAAGCCCCTGATGCAGCCATTGAGAGGGTGAAACATGGCCATTTTGGGTGGTTAGAGGAATGTTGTATGCTGATTTTACGTATCTATGTTGAAAACATTTTGTTTTATTTTTCCACTTGGGTCTGCTTTTTTCTGCTGTTCTGGATCTTGCAGACCATTTGTGTGCTTTTTCAGATCCTCTTTGGACTCAGTGTCAGTCCAACCCATACTAGAGGCCCATGTACTCACTTTTGGCTGAGCATTAGCTTCAATGACTGAAGGGGTGTCGAGGTCAGTTCTGGTTGAGACAGTGTTGATATCCAGCCCCTCAGAGGAGGAATCTTCCTCGAGGTCCAGGTCCTGTATGGTTCCTTGGCACTTCCATGCACAGCCTGCCCATCAGTCTAGTCGCCTGAGGCAAGTGAGAACTCAAACAGAGGAATATTAACGTGAGTCTAATTTGGACCATTACTGGGTTTCTGAGGAAGTACATGAATTTCTCTCTGAGGAAGGATCTTTGGAACTTCCATCAGATCCCTCCCTGCCATGTTACAGGAGAAAGTCTCTCCCTGAGGAGCTTTCCTTCACCAGTTCAGTAAGTGAGGTTGTTCAGGCCGTTCCATTTAAGTTAGAGGTTGAATATGAGCCCAGGGTAGAAATGTTGAACTTTTGATGCCCCTCCTGGTCCCCTTATTTTGAAGATCAAATATCAGAGTCAAAAACGGGGTTCAGTGGACAAGCGAAGAGCAGTCAAAGTTAAGTGAAGAATTATACTTGGGAAGACAGCTATAAAAGAAATGGACAAGATATTCAGAGAAAAGGATGTGTCATAAAATACAAAGATAACTTGTTCAGTTTCAGAAGGGCAACCAAAACAGCTACGGACTTGTACCAAAAACTGTATGAGACTGAAAGACCTCAACATGTATACTCTACAAGAAAGGAAAGATGGAGAAATATCATAAAGGGAAATGGGACTTGATATACTGCCTTTCTGTAGTATTTTGCAACTACATTCAAAGCTGTTTACATATATACAGGTACTTATTTTGTACCTGGGGCAATGGAGGGTTAAGTAAGTGACTTGCCCACAGTCACAAGGAGCTGCAGTGGGAATCAAACTGGGTATATCAAGGCGGTAGGTATATCAAGTCCCATTTCCCTTTCCCTTTATGATTTTTCGATCATACAACTGTAAAAGCTGGACAGTGAGGAGGCAAGAAAAAAGACTTGAGTTTGAATTATTGTGTTGGTGAGAAGGTAAGATTTGCTTGAAAAGAATATTATGCTACAAAAGGTGTGCAAGAGGAAGACCAACAAACAGATGGATTGGCTCAATAGCAGCAGTGACTACCACCTTAGCAGCAGTCAAGCACATTGCAAAAAAACTGAACACTATCAAAGAACTGCCCCTCAGTGGCACTTAATTGGTCATATTTCTCCATCTTTCCTTTCTTGTAGAGTATACATGTTGAGGTCTTTCAGTCTCATACAGTTTTTGGTGCAAGTCCGTAGCTATTTTGGTTGCCCTTCTGTGGACATTCTCTAGTCTCTCTATATTTTTTCTGAGATACTGAGCATAGTACAGTAGGCAAAATCTAGCAAACAACTTGTACAAAGAAGATATCATCATCTTTTCTTCTGGTTATGTGGTGCCTTGGTCCACCCAGTTTTCCTTCTGGCTCTGACAACTACCTTATTGCCCAGTTTTACTCCCATGATATTAGACATTTATACTGAAAGTCTAGGAATCGGCCGACGAAACCCGGGTGGAGTCAATAAATGATACCATTGTACCTCCAGTGCAGGGAGAGGCAGGCGAACCTCTCCCCATGAGGGAACAGGCGAGACTTGCCCGACGGTGATCGCGTGTCCAGCTCTGCCTCCCGCCCGCCTGCCCACTTGTAGGAACGAGAGGTGACCGAGCTTTTCCTTACCGGAGACCACACGACCGTGACCTCGACTGTGCGCCCGGCCCCGACGCAACAACGTCCCTGCAGCAGCAGCATTGGGAACAGCTGAAGCCCTGGGAGTGGCCGCCCCCCTTCCCTCTGTGCTCCGGGGCCGGACGGCTGAAACAAGAGCCGAGGGATCAGAACAACAGGAAGGAGGGAGCACAGGGGGCCCGGGCACTACTCTAGATACCCCAAATTGGAACCTCTGCCTGGATCACGACCCTACTTCTCCCTGCCAGTCCGATCCATGTGCTTATCGAGAGGCTGCAGAGTGAGACTGGAACTGACTGATCCAGCAGGTGAGCAGCGGCAGCAGCTTTACAGGCAATCCTTTCCCTCCTTTCCCTCATAATAGGTGACACAAACCTACACCTTTAAGACCCTAATGCAACCAATACACGGAATTGCAAAGACTTCCTACAACTATGGGACCTTAACTTGCTTAATATGCAAGCTACACATGTCAAAGGTCACACAATTGACCTCATTACCTACAAACTATCCTTAGAATCACCACCATAAATTAAATGTAGCCCTACAATGGCGGAAAAAAGACACGCAACCCAAGCAAGAATGCATAACCTATACCACTAGAGGACAGATTGATCCTGTTACATTCTGGCAACAGATCTACAAAAATGAATGGATAGCACAGACAGACTCCAAACACTATCTCCAAAATTGGGACGACAGATTCAGGAACATACTAGACGAAATTGCACCACTACAAACAAGAACCACACGAAGACACAGCTCAATACCTTGGTTTAACGAAGAACTGAAAAAACTAAAAACACAAGTCAGGAGACTCGAACGCGCATGGCAAAAAACAAAAAATGAACATACACTCAAAGCCTGGAAACAAATGCAAAGGAAATACAAATATACAATAAGACAAACCAAAAGAGCATACTACAAAACCAAAATAGGACCAAACTACAAAGACGCACCTAAACTCTACCAACTCGTGAATAAACTAATAGACACCACACTGGTTACCACAGCCAGCACAGACACCCCATCGGCAGACCAACTTGCCAAATACTTCAATGAGAAAATTATAAAACTTCAACCCACACTACCACTCAATATCACTGAAAAATTTATGGATTGCCTGGACCCTACTCCCGGTGAATACCCAGCAGACCGAACCTGGAATGACTTCGATCTGCTAACCGAAGAAACCATCACTCAAGCACTCAACAAATTCTCCAAAACCCATTCCAAACTGGACATTTGCCCCAGTAGTCTAATAAGGTCCGCCCCCAAACGCTTCATAACAGAGACTTACGTCACACCTGAACTACATGCTACAACATGAACTTTTCCCCAAGGACAAAGGAAATATATTACTTACACCCATACCCAAAGACTTAAAGAAAAAATTAAATGGCACAACCAACTGGAGGAGTGGCCTAGTGGTTAGGGTGGTGGACTTTGGTCCTGAGGAACTGAGTTCGATTCCCACTTCAGGCACAGGCAGCTCCTTGTGACTCTGGGCAAGTCACTTAACCCTCCATTGCCCCATGTAAGCCGCATTGAGCCTGCCATGAGTGGGAAAGCGCGGGGTACAAATGTAACAAAAAAAACAAACAAAAAAACTATCGACCAGTAGCATCCATCCCCCTGATAGTAAAACTAATGGAAAGTATGGTAACCAAACAACTTGCCAATTACCTAAACAAATTCACAATACTACATGAATCACAGTCAGGATTTCGATCCAACCATAGTACTGAAACAGTGCTGACCATTCTCATAACCAAATTCAAACAACTAATTGCAACTGGAAACAATGTGCTACTCCTACAATTTGATATGTCCAGCGCGTTCGACATGGTCAGCCACCAAATACTCCCGAACATCCTAGACTACTTCGGGATTGGAGGAAACGTACTAAGATGGTTTAAAGGCTTCCTAACAGCAAGATCTTATCAAGTGATCTCAAACTCAAAAACATCAACACCATGGAAACCTGAATGTGGTGTACCACAAGGATCACCGCTGTCACCAACCCTTTTCAACTTAATGATGATACCTTTAGACAAATCGTTATCCAACCAAGGACTTAACCCGTACATCTATGCTGACGATGTCACGATATACATCCAGTTTAAACAAGACATAACCGAAATCACAAATGAAATCACACACAGCCTCCAAATAATGAACTCATGGGCGGACGCATTCCAACTAAAGCTAAACGCAGAAAAAACACATTGTCTCATCCTGTCCTCACAATACAACACAAACAAACCCAATACCATAAACACCCCAGACTACACACTTCCGGTCTCAGACAGCCTGAAAATTCTGGGAGTCACAATTGACAGAAATCTCACACTCGAAGACCATGCGAAAAATACAGCAAAGAAAATGTTCTACTCAATGTGGAAACTTAAAAGAATCAAACCTTTCTTCCCAAGGGAAGCATTCTGCAGCCTAGTACAATCAATGGTGCTAAGTCATCTAGACTACTGCAATGGCATTTATGCCGGATGCAAAGAACAAATCATCAAGAAGCTTCAAACCGCTCAAAACACAGCAGCCAGGCTCATATTTGGGAAAGCGAAATACGAAAGCGCCAAACCCCTAAGAGAAAAACTATACTGGCTCCCACTAAAAGAACGAATTACGTTCAAAGTTTGCACCTTGGTCCACAAAATCGTCTCTGGGGAAGCCCCGACCTACATGTCAGACCTTATAGACTTGCCTATTAGGAACGTAAAAAGATCATCACGCATATTCCTCAATCTCCACTATCCTAACTGTATACAAATCCACATACGCGACCAGTTTCTCATACATCTGCACGCAGCTATGGAATGCACTACCAAAGGCCATAAAAACAACGCAAGACCTAACCATCTTCCGAAGGCTACTGAAAACAGATCTTTTCAAGAAGGCATACATAAACATCCATCTTAAATACTAAATAATATTATACATGATTTATACAAAACCGAACTTTTATCGCATGACTGCTTAACCTCCTTCCTATTAATGATCAAGCACTACCACTTTAAACCTTATGTCGAATAGGGTCTCTCTATAGTCGATGACCTAATGTATGTTACAACCCAATTTATTACTCAGGAGCCTTCTTGCAATACCATAATGTAATCTTCTTTACCATGTATGTTTGCACGTGGTATATATATATACACCATGATCTGTTCCATATATAATATGTTCCATGCATGTTACCATGTATGTATGCACCTTAACGCAATACCATTTGTAATCCTTTTAACCAGAAATGGCAACCACCATTATGGCAAATGTAAGCCACATTGAGCCTGCAAATTGGTGGGAAAATGTGGGATACAAATGCTACAAATAAATAGGTCAGTGCATATCAACTCTTCTCCCCCAGTTGTGTATTGCTGTCTCAGATTTCTGCATCCCAGGTGTTTGGCTTGGCTCTTTTTGATACTGAATCTTGACTGCCACACTTTTAACCAATCCATGCTTTCTTAGATCCCTTTTAATTTTGTTCTGTGAGGGGGTGTCCACCAAGAAAAGGATCTAGGCGTCATCGTTGATGATATGTTGAAACTCTCTGCTCAGTGTGCGGCAGCAGCTAAGAAAGCAAATAGAATGTTAGGTATTATTAGGATAGGAATGGAAAACAAAAATAAGAACATTATAATGCCTTTGTGTCGTTCCATGGTGCAACTGCACCTTGAATATTGTGTGCAAGTCTGGTCACCGCATCTCAAAAAAGATATAGTGGAATCAGAAAAGGTACTGAGAAGGATGACAAAAATGATAAAGGGGATGGGACGACTTCCCTATGAGGAAAGGCTAAAGTGACTAGGGCTCTTCAATGGAGAAAAGACAGCTGAGGGGAGATATGATAGAAGTCTATAGAATAATGAGTGGAGTGGAACGGGTAGAAATACTAGGACTAGGGGGCACACAATGAAGCTACAAATTAGTACATTTAAAATGAGTTGGAGAAAATATTTCTTCACTCAGCATATAATTAAACTCTGGAATTCGTTGCCTGAGAATGTAGTAAAAGCGGTTAGCTTAGTGGAGTTCAAAAAAGGTTTGGATGGCTTCCTAAATGAAAAGTCCATAGACCATTATTAAAATGGACTTGGGGAAAATCTGCTGCTTATTTCTAGTATAAGCAGCATGAAATGTATTGAACTGTTTTGGGATCTTGCCAGGTACTTGTGATCTGGATTGTCCACTTTTGGAAACAGGATGCTGGACTTGATGAACCTTCGGTCTGTCCCAGTATGGCAGTACTTATGTAATTATTTAAGGCCCGTATAAAAGGTGCTGAGTTTCTTTATAAATTACCTATGTTGGAACTAGATCAAAGACCTTGCTGAAAATCCAAGGCCACCATATCCAGTGGTTCTCCCCCCCCCCCCCCCCCCAAATAAATAAATAAAAACTGTTCTGTCACCCAGACAAATAAATTGATCTGATTCTTCTGACAAGACATAACTCTTTTAAAGCATTGTGCCTTGTAACCTGTAATCTAGTGGATTCCAGAAACTGCACTATCCTCTCTGTTTGCAGTGAGTCTGTTAATTGACTTACCACTGACATCAGACTAACCAGCCTGAATTCCCAGACTCCTCTTTAGTAAACGTTCTGTGAAGAGGAACCACATCTACCGGTCTCCATTCTTCTGGAACCACTCCCAAGTTTATTGAATTTTGATGTCCCTTATCAAAGGATGTTGTCATTGACCTTTTTCAAAGGTCACTATAGGCTACTTTCAATTTTTAGATACATGCTTTAGGTGAATTAAGTTGTGGATGGCTGTAACCTACCCAAAATTAATCCTGTGAACGCTAAGTTACTTTTCTAAAGGTGTACTGAGATGTTGCCTGATCATCCATACTGAACAGTCTAGAAGAGCCCACCGTCTAATACTTTATTTCCAAGACTTATTAGTGAAGCAGTATTCTGTGTAGTCTGTAATGGACCTCAGTGGCAACTCGTTTCATAAGAGCCAGAATATCTTTTAGCTCGCCTTGCCTCTTCACCGGTCTGAGTTTTTATTCCAGTTCCTTATTTTAATTTTATTTGAATATCTGTTATATATATTTCTTGAAAATTTAACAAAAAGACTTAGCTTTAGTTGCAGTCATAAGTAGCGGGACCACTGGCCGACATGCGGCATGTTTTGCTTTTGCTGCATCAGGGTCCGGTCCATACATTGTACACCATAGTATAATAACTCCTGAAAGATGAGAGCCACCTGTATGGTGAATAGCCTCAGCTCAGTATGCAGCAGCAGCAGCAGCAGCAGCAATGTGTTAGAACTTACAGCAATTGTAGTGCAACATTTACGAATGGTAAATTATTCTTCATTGTAGAGTTTGTAACACTGTTTTATGTTACAAAGATTACATAAAATACAAGTAAGGCATCAAAAGATATTTGTATAGTGAATCATTGTAATCTAAAGCAAGTGTTGAGGTTTCTGTTGGCTGAAGTTTGCCTTCTGCCATGCTTGCACTGTGCCTGCAGGTAAAAGTAATATTTTTCTGTTTCTGCTCAGGTGATCGTTTCAGGTCTGTGATTGATGATGCATGGTGGTTTGGAACAATTGAAAGCCAAGAACCCCTTCAGTCAGCTTACCCAGACAGTTTATTTCAATGTTACAATGTTTGGTAAGCATTTGGTTTTCATATTTCACCTATTACAATTTAATTACTCACTTTAAAATTTCTGTAGTTCCGCCCAGTAAAATGTGTAATTGATAGGATCAGCCTAGTGTCTTGGCTGAATGATGCAAGAGATCTTGGCTGAAAGCCCTTTAGCCAGCAGAAGCAGTATTTACAACCTATGAAGGAAAAGAGGGAAAGAGATATTCACCCACTGGAAAAACAATGACATTTAGCAATCATATTCAGGATTACTTATACTGGATTTCAAAAGTTGCTATGGTTTGTAGGCACTAAACGAGAACTGTTGGCAACAGTGACTGTCCTAGATACACATGTGGTGGCTTTATAAAATTGAGATAATCCTACTAGATCGTTGTGAATGAAGGTCTATGGTATTTTAGCTTAATAGAGGCTGGTTCTAATTACTTTGTAAGCCCATATAGGCATGAGGTAACTGCCGAGCCTGACAGGGGTAAGGGAGGAGGATTTAGTAGTGGAGCAAAAGCAAATGAGTACAAAGAATGTACAAGAACTTCAACCTCATGTAAACGTTTTAAAAAGGAGAGTATGGAAAGATGTAGTGCTTTTATCATAATCTGCTCTTATGACATGATATAGACAACCTGAAATGTAAAAATGACGATTCACTTTTCATAAAATGTTTTCTTTTTCTTTAAGCTGGGATAATGGTGATACTGAAAAGATGAGTCCTTGGGATATGGAAGTTATACCTAATGATGGTACGTGCAGATATGCTATATGAATTTATGACATTTATATCCCGCATGATCCAGAGAGAGTATACTCCGTCCGGTTCAGTGTGGCTTACATAACAAACATTATTGAGAAATACATTATAGAAAGTTAACAGAAATTAAGGTACATCATGTGAAACACTACATAAGCTAAATATGATTTTATATTACATGAAGAGAAGTGAATTATTTTTAGTGTATTCTAATTGAATGTGGCTTATATAACAAACATTATTGAGAAATACATTTTTGAAATTAAAATATAGCATGTGAACTGCTGCAGAAACTAAGTATGTTTATACTAGCCGTTGAGCCCGTGAAAACGGGCTACTTTTGGAATGGGAGGGGGGTTTCCGAGCCCCCCCTCCCCCCGGAGTCGCTGCCGCCGCCCCTCCACCCGGCCCGAGCAGCACTGTAAACTTACATCAGCACGCAGCAGCAGGCACATCAGCAAAGCTGCCGTCGGGGCGGGCTTCCTTCTCTGCCTGTGTCCCGCCCTTGTGTGACGTAACGTCGGCGAGGGCGGGACAAAGGCAGAGAAGGAAGCCCGACGGCAGCTTTGCTGATGTGCCTGCTGCTGCGTGCTGATGTAAGTTCACAGTGCTCGGGCCAGATGGAGGGGCGACGGCGACTCCTGGGGAGGGGGGGGAGCGGTTCCGACGTCTGCAGCATGCCAGTAGAGACTTCCCTCTCTGTCCCGCCCCCATCATCACGTATTGAAGCGGGGGCGGGGCAGAGAGGGAAGTCTCTACTGCGCCTTTGCGAGTGAGTACGGTCACTCGCCGTTTATATGTTTGATTACATGAAGAGAGATGAATTGTTTTTAGGGTAGGGGTACGTCTTGGTGGTAAAAATGATAGAAAAGATATACTAATGATGAAGTTAGATTGAGTTGAAGAAGCTTCAAATTAATCTGGAACCAAACAATGTTATTTTCAGAGTTTATTAGTTACATTCAATTTAAATTTGATTGTTGTCATGAAAGGCTGATCTAAAGAAATATGTTTTCAGAAGACTTCTGAATGTCAGGTAGTTTGTGCATTTTATTATTTTGGGAACAAGAGTTCCAAATTTTGGCTCCGTGATATGAGAAATTGACGTTATGGATCGATTTGTAGCTCACATTTTTACAGTTAGGAAAATGTAAGATAAGATATTCTCTGGATGACATAATGACATTGCGTGATGGCAATTCGATGAGATTGTACTTGTAGAATGGTGCCAAGCCATATAAAATTTGGTGAATGAATACACATAATTTTTAGTTTCCAGCAGTTTTTATTAATGATCGCACAAAAAATTATACTTACATTTTATCAATTCCAATACAATCAACTAGCAGTCATAAGCCTCGATAAATATCAAATATTACATACCCTCATTAATCCTTTAACTTTTATCTCCCTCCTTCCCCACTTAACATTGCGTTCAACAGGTGTTATTGAGAACAAATTAACAATAACTCATTTCCCCTTTTCACTGTACCGAGACTCCGGCAAGGGGAGGCCTTCTAAAATATTCAAAAATATTCATATTCGGCTATCCCCTCCATCAGCTTAAACATGTATTCCCCCTCCCTCATATTTGTATGAGATACCAACAAATTACAGTGTGAACATTTTCTACCAAGCGCCTATCCTCTAAGACTCTGCACATGAATATGACTCCCCAACCACAGACCCCGTACTAAGCATGGCTCTCCATACCCAGATTCCCTTGTGATCAAAGACCCTCCCCCCCAGAACCCCCCCCCCCAACTCTAAATACCCAACAGGGAATAGCAAGCTCCCCCCCAAAGAAAGGCAAAGAGGGCCTGTACTCTGACGACCCTCCCCCCAACTAGCTGTCCCCCATCCCCTTTATAATAAAACACCCCAGCACTTACTAAATCCCCCCCCCCAACCCCCTACTGCCTCCTCACTGGTTTCGCCAACCCTCTAGTAGGAGAGTTGAAAAGCCCTTCTAATTACCACTGCCTGTGTCGGGAGATTCTTTCAAACCTCCAAGTTTATTGAGAATATGGCTCCGCATTTTGTGCGCCAATGAGTTAATGTACCCTTTCCAAGCAAGATAAAAGCTACGCTGGGTTTTGGGGCCCCGCAGAGAGTCCTGAAGTTCCATCAAAAGCAACGCATGAAAGCGGTTGCGCCAATGCCAAAAGGAGGGGGGAATTTCTCGTGTCCAATAAACTAATATACATTTTTCCCCATAAGAAAAGCCTTGTGGGCCAGTGCATTCTGATAAGCCGACACCCCCTCTACAGTCGCCTTACAACCCAATAGTGTGCACTCCGGCTGCTGTCTTATCGTATGCCCCACCAGCCCTGCTATATACCTACTCACTCTAATTCAAAAAGCTGTTATGGCGGAACATTGCCAGAAAGCATGATAAAAGTCATTATGCTCTGCCCCACATCATTTACACTGTGCAGACTCCAGGAAGCCCATATTATACAACCGCTGTTGAGATGTGTACACCCGGTATGTCACTCGTACCTGGCACTCCCGGAGTTCTGCACTCTGTGCCCATCCCTGAACCCCCCTCAGTCCCTTCAACAAATCCTGTGTGGTGATCCCTATCCTTAAATCTTTCGCCCACCGGTTCGCCACCTGCTCTAGGTCTCGTGGGGGGCTTATCTGTAGTTGTCTTTTATGCAATAATGATATCGAGGTGGGCTCTCCAGTCACCGTCTCAAACAACTCCTCCAACTTTGTCTTCAAATCCACCCCCAGAGGAACTCTGGGCAATGATACTATATAGTGCCTTACTTGTTCATACGCAAATCTCGCCCCCCAATCTAAGGTCTCAATTTGTAGTGCCCTCAAAGACTTAAGATCACCACTGGGCTCCAGTATGTCATGCAACAGCATGATACCTCGTTCTTCCCAAGCCCTCATGCCCGAGTTCCCCATCACTGGTAGAAACCGTCCATTCCCCTTTAATGGCAACAACCTGCTACATCGAACGTCAAAGGCCCACATCCTTGCCAAGTCTTTCCACCCCTCCTTCATAGGCCGTATCAGAACACTATTTCTCAGGTACACCGGTAGATCTTTCCATTCAGCGTGCAGTACATAGTACAAATGCAAAGGATTACAAAGTGCCGCCTCCATTTGCAACGGGGTGTAGGCCTCCTTTTGTTAGATCCAGTCTCCCAGATGGCGCAGTAAACACATCCTATTATAAAGCTTGATATCTGGGACCCCCCAGTACTCCAGTTCTCCAATTACCCACTAGGCTTCTGTAACTTAGCTGAGGTCTCTTTTTTGCCCAGAAAAATTTGGAAAGTAAACTTTGTAGAGCACCTAGATCTCGCCGCTTGAGGGACAGGGGCAAAGTTTGTAAAAAATAGGGAACAGCACCATGTTAAATAAAGCAATTCGGCCCATCAAGGATAGCAGCATCCCCTCCCACCTCCCAAGCATTTCCTTAGTGACCTCCATTAAATGCGTTATATTAGTGTTATAGAGTTGTTTAGGATCTCCTGTAAGTTGGATTCCTAGGTATGTGAATGCTCCCTGAGCTCTCTTAAATGGGCAGTTCAGTCTATCCCACTGCCCCTCCGCTAAGTTAATTGTCATGACCTCAGACTTATCTAGGTTAAGGCTGAATCCAGAGAAATCCCCAAACTCCGCAAACAGACTTAATAGTGTTGGGAGAGGTACCTGGGGCTCCTGCACCACTACTAAAAGATCATCGGCAAATGCGGATATCTTGAACTGCTCCATACCTATCTGGACACCTTGCACTTCTTCCATCCGCCGAATTTCTCGTATAAGGGAGGTCCAGTACCAACACAAAGATAAGTGGTGAGAGAGGGCATCCCTGCCTTGTTCCTCTAGCAATCTTAAATGTCGCTGATGCCATTCCATTCACCCACAGCTCTGCCATTGGCTCCTGATATAAGGCCTGAAGCGCTGTCTGGAAAAATCCCTCTATGCCATATGCCCTCAAAATGGCAAACATAAAGTCCCAGTGGACGCGATCGAACGCCTTTTCGGCGTCGAAACTAATTATTAAGGCTGGAGTTGATTGATGGTGTAAACTCTCTAATGCTGCCAAAATTCGTCTCATATTACGGGCCACTGACCTATCTCTGACAAAGCCCACCTGAGCCTCGTCCACTATCTTAGGCAGCACCCTTGCCAGTCTGTTGGCTAGAATTTTTGCTAATAGCTTTGTTTCATAGGGGAGTAAAGAGATAGGCCTATATGAACTAGCCTGAAGAGGATCACGGCCCGGCTTTAACAGTACCACTATTTGAGCCTTCCTCAGCGTATCGGGCAATACCCCCCGTTGCACATGCTGGTTAAATACCACCGTTAGACAAGGCGCTATTTCTGATTGCCAAGACCTGTTGTTTCTTTCTTTACAACATCCGTAAAATCCGCCCCTTTCTTTCCGAGCACGCTACCAAAACCCTCGTCCACACCCTTGTCACCTCTCGTTTAGACTACTGCAATCTGCTTCTTGCTGGCCTCCCACTTAGTCACCTCTCCCCTCTCCAGTCGGTTCAAAACTCTGCTGCCCGTCTCGTCTTCCGCCAGGGTCGCTTTACTCATACTACCCCTCTCCTCAAGTCGCTTCACTGGCTCCCTATCCGTTTTCGCATCCTGTTCAAACTTCTTCTACTAACCTATAAATGTACTCACTCTGCTGCTCCCCAGTATCTCTCCACACTCGTCCTTTCCTACACCCCTTCCCGTGCACTCCGCTCCATGGATAAATCCTTCTTATCTGTTCCCTTCTCCATTACTGCCAACTTCGCGCCTTCTGTCTCGCTGCACCCTACGCCTGGAATAAACTTCCTGAGCCCCTACGTCTTGCCCCATCCTTGGCCACATTTAAATCTAGACTGAAAGCCCACCTCTTTAACATTGCTTTTGACTCGTAACCACTCGCCTCCACCTACCCTCCTCTCTTCCTTCCCGTACACATTAATTGATTTGATTTGATTACTTCATTTTTTGTCTATTAGATTGTAAGCTCTTTGAGCAGGCTGTTATGATTGGGGTCTGAACCCCTCTCAAACTTACCTCTTTCCTGGGAGTCAGCTTCTTAGCTGGCTTCTGTTTCTTTCTCTGTCCTTTCTGAGCTGGCTCTGTCTCTCTGTGCTGGCAGCTTCCAGCAGCATGGGGTTAATTGTCTCACTATACTGCACCTGTGTGGGTAGTCTGAGTTGCTCTAACTCTCTTTGGGTGTACTGGCTTCAAGTGTTTCACGGTGTTGCATTGATGTGAGTTGGGCCTCTCTGGGTCAGTGTGCTTTTGCCTAGGTCTAGGGAGTGTGACATCATCTGGGAGGGCCTTGATAAGGAAGTGGGTTCTTTCCTTCAGGGCATTCGCAACGTTTGCTTCTGGCTACTTGCTTTAGGTCCAGGTTAGTTTAGTGCAGTGTGCACTCGAGACTTGTGTGTTTGACTTCCCTGTTTTCCCTTTTTGTTACGGTGTGTAGCACTGCTGTTAGTGCAGTGCTGGAGTTTGGTGCTGGGAGCTCCCTTGTGAGTGTTTAACCTACCCCTCTACAGACCCCCGTGGGATCCTTCCACACGGAGGTGTACAGAATTCCAATGACACCCCTTCCCATGGGTATTGGTGCTGGGGAGGCATCAGAAGGCTCAGTTCACATCCTATTCCCATGACCACAGCTTTCTGTCTCTTCGGATCTAAATAAATCTTTGGCTATTTATGTTCAGTGAGAAATCTTACTTGTGTGTGTGTGTTTTAGTTTGCAAAGTAGATAGAAGATAGAGAATAAATTGAAGCAAGGACAGAAACAGTGTAGTTAAAGAAATAGTCTTTTTAGTCTTACCAAATCAGACTTTAATCAGATACATTCATCAGACAATTTCTGGATTCAACTGACCGGAGCTCTGCGTCCTAGATGCGTTGGGGAGAACCTCCGAAATATGCTTGGGTGACCAGTCCTTATATACCATCTGGTCCCCATACAAGTCTATTGAGAGGGACTTTTTTTCTAATCTTGCTCAATCTATGAGTCATACTTTGCTGTACCATCTGTACCATCTCCTTTCCTGTTCTAGCTATTTTGAGAGATTGAGACATTTCCTTCTTTGTAAACATTTCCTTAGATACGGGTATCCAAACATCCAAACAAGAACAAAACAACTTTTTTTATGAAGATATCTAAAATTGGATATATCAAGTGTCTTTAATTTCTTCATTATGTGTGTTACACTCTATTTGGAAGTTGCACCAGGTTTCATTAGGACTCACCAAGAGTCCAAGCTCTCTGCTATAAGGCCATCATCTTGTTATCAGGCCTACTCAGTGCTTTTCAGCTGTTTAAAGCTATGTAGCTTGGCCCACCACTATTCCAGTGGATAGGTCTTTAGCTAGAACACATATTAACTTGCAGGAAAAGCAAGTCCTTGCTCAGCCAGTCATTGATTTTTAAACCTAGCTGGTATTTTTACAGCCTGAGTCCTAAAATCTGGCCTTCCACCCTTCCGGTGGGCATCCAGTGAGGGCCTCTTGCTGTAGTATAATTATACATGAGTAAGTGTGTAGGAAGCACCTTTTGTTGTTGGGGTATTTGGCTTTCCTGTTTGTTTCCTTGTGCTTGCCTCGCTTTTCCTCATGACCTGTGGTTAGCTGCTGTAGCTGGGTGCTTTGGAAGCACCAGGGTGAGAACCCATGTTTAGCTGCTGCAGCTTGGTGCTTAGGAAGTACCAGTGTTAGGTCTGGCATTTGTCTTCCCTTCCTTTTCCCTTGTGGTTTCTTTGCACTTCTGTTAGTGTAGGGCGTAGGGGCACCCCTGTTAGTTTCTGTTGGGAGCACTGCTGTTAGTGGAGGGCTTGGGAGCTTTTCTGTTGGTGCTGGGCTTAGGAGCACTTTTGGTCACTTTAGGAGTTTGGTGCACTTCAGTTACAGCTTGTTCTAGTCCTGGTCCCTGTGTCGTCCAGTAAGTCCTGTCGGCTACTCGAACCCAGGAGCTCAACTCTTGGGGGGCTTAGTAGCTAAGTGCAGGTGAAGCTGTGTGGACCATTCCAGTGTGCTCCAGTCCCGTGTTCCAGTCCTGTGTCCTCCAGTCCGGGGGACCAGTCCAGTGTGCTCCAGTCCAGGGTGTTCCGGTCCGGTGTGTGTTCCAGTCCGGAGGATTGCAGTCCAGTGGTTCCAGTCCGGGGGATTCCAGTCCATGTGTTCCGGTTCACTGGGCAGTGCCTGCAGTCCCTGCCGGTGTGCTTACCCAGTGTTGGTTGGTGGGTTTTGCCTGCTGCTGTCGCTCCTCGTCAGCAGCCCAAGGGCTCACGTTTGCTCCAGAGCCCAGCCCCGCGGGCTCTGAACCTGAGAACCTGACACAGGGACTGTCTTTCTTCTATGTTTGTGCAGCGCTGCGTATGCCTTGTAGCGCTATAGAAATGCTAAATAGTAGTAGTAATACTAGAAATTTATAAAACTCTGAGGATAGCCCATCAACGCCCGGTGATTTGTGTAAGGGGCTGCTTCGTGGAGGCGTGGGTATAAATGGGGGCCAGGAAGGAGGCAGGGTAAGAAACAAAGCATTGAGAATGAAAAAATAAAAAATAAAAAAATAATAATATTAGAAAAGCACCCTGAAGGGTGTAAGATAAAAATAGGCTTAAAAAACTAAAACAAAATATTATACATCTGAATTGCAGCAAGGCATATCCAGATGGCAATGCCAGTAAAAGGTTCCTTGAAAAAGACAAATGGAAGAAAAAACATTCAAAAGTGCAGACAAATAATCTACACCAGTTTTTCTCACAATCACTCACAGTGAAAGACAGAGAGATAAAAAGTGCAATAGTTGGCATTCCAGGGGTTATTGTGATAACCTGTTGTAAATAGAAAGGAATTAAAAAGTGGAGTGCATAATTTTCCTTATTCATGTCTGAAAGCTTCATCAATTCTCCGTTCAAGAATACTACAAATTCTATGATCAGCGCAAAATGCTCCCCCAAATGGCCAGTTCAAGGGAATATTTCTCGCATTTATTCCATATAACGGATAATGGTTATTAAATATTTCCTCTTTCTTAGACAAGGAAATAATGAAAAGCTTTCAGATATCACACACCATAAAGAGATTTCAAAAATGAAGGCTTTATATTCATGAAAAAAACTAAAGAAGTAAATGTCACATCAATTTAAACATTTTAACAATGAGCAATACATAGCATTTATTTAAAAGGGATCCCGTATAAAGTAAAATGGCATAAATAAGTCAGTAAAGGTATATATATATAAACATAAAATGAATATCCTCTGGGGATCGCTCATCCCTGCAGTTGATAAGAACTCCCCAGGGAAGGTATGCATAGAAGCAAATAAATAACTTGCTGACTCAGTTAGGTCATTTGTATGGTACCATAAATATACACTTGCAATTACACCAAGAGAAATATAAAATAAAAACATGTCACCTGTAATAGAAACAGAAACATTACACGAACACATATACAGAGAAATGGTTTCTGGATACTAAATGAGGAGCTGAGTATCATGAGTTACTGAGAGCAACAAAATCAGATCGGGTTCGGAATACACCTTGTCATTATGGGGTGGGTAATATTGATCCCTAGGTCTGTGGTCACTGCGGACGGCGTTGATCTGGGTTCACAAAGGGAATGACTGCCGTTCTTGCCGTTGATTTCAGCGAATTTGATTTCTAAGTCCATTTTGTGGAGGTAGCGCGCATTCCCGTGCATAATGACCGTATTGCTGACAGCGATAGCACTGGACATCTGGAAAGCGATAAGGACTAGGCCGGGAACGGTAGTCTCTAGGTCGTCTATTAGTGTCGGGTGGGCCTTTTTCAGGTTGAGACCGGCGGCCATGATTATCAGGGTAATCATTCCTACAGTCTCGGCGATGTGGGTTATCTAGCGAGGGGAGGTCACTCGGTCGTCTGCGGTTTCTCTGTGGCTGTCGTATCTGCATCCGGGAGACACGTAGCGATGGGGAGTCTGAAGGAGGTTGACGGTATTGACTATGAGGAAGGTGCCGGCATGGACATTCCATGGCGTAATGTCCCAATTGGAAACAACGGTTGTACTGTACTTCAGCTCGGTGGCTGGGAGTAGGCTGAGAGCGATAGTCCCGGCACTGATTGTTAGCACTAGGAGCATTGGATTTATGTGGAATGAGTGAATCGGCTCTTACAGGGGGCCGTCTACTAGGCCGCGGATTAAGATTGCCCTCACCAGGTATCAATAACAATGTCAGATCGACAGTGTCTGGGATCACATAATCTGTGATAGTCGATACCCATCTACTGAGGATCTGATAATGGAGATGACGGGTGGAATCGGGTGTGTATGTGTAAATAAAGTCTAATAACCTTTGCAGATTTTTGGTATTAAAGGTGCCCTTACGGGGCCACGAGAGTCCAGGCTGAAACTTATTCCAGGAATGCCATATTTGGCAAAACTTTATAAGATTTATGTGGTCTCCTGGGAAGTGATTTATCACTATCTCAAGAGGCAGCATAATGAATTGGGTACCAGAACTCTGGTATGGTAGAACACCGATATCTGGGTTGTGTCAAATTGTACTGGCAAATCTAGTCTTATACAACACCTATATCACTACTATCTGTTACTATTATCTCCACAAGAAATCCGAATATAAAATTGCCAATAGAAATCCGACTATGAATCCAACTAAAAATCACCAACTCCATAGATTATCACAACTAACGTGACAATAAACTACAGGTCCACGGAGGAAATCCGAAAGGTCACACCACCGTCTCGGTGGGGATACCTTAACGGCACACCCCCACTACTGTGTTACCCTGCGCCGGGTAGACAGATAGATATAAGGCGGGGGACACCGCACCGTGCAAAATCTATGCTAAAGGACTGAAATGTCTGTTCCGTCATTCCCTAACTACTCTAACCATGCTTACTAAATTCCCTACATTATTTATGACGAAATCTGGGTTAGTACCTAAGCTATATCCAAGTATTTACATGTCCCTAAAACTATGTTTGTGTTAGTACCCTAGCTGTATCTAAACCTTGTAACAATCCCTAACTAGGCACTGTCACCTACCATAGGGACAACACAAGAATTTGCCCCTGAGCAAATGGAAGCTTCGCAGAGCATCAGTCCCTGAACTCTATCTAACTGTTTCTACACTATATCAAACATCTTATGTATCTTCTGTAATAACTCCAAAAAAACTCTTATGCATCCTCAGTAATAAATCCAATAACTCTTACGTATCTTTCATAACTCAAATAACTTTTAATGTCTAGACATTATGTAGTCTGTCCAAAGAAATAAGAACTCACTCCACCATCAAAGTACTTGTACAAGATTTAACTACTCACAAAATGGATGGTAAAGGAATCCCCACAATTCGGAGAGACAGAGAACTAACATTTGCTCACAACCCAATATAAGCGTTAAAATTAATGAAAGTATTAAAGAAAAAAGTCTGAAGAGTAGGGATTATACATAGTCAAGAGCCCCATCATTGACCTATACACACCCCCAGTTAACGTTCCTAAGTGTTCTAGACTTAGAAATCCAGGATATACCCTGCCGGAATTAGGACAGGCACTCTCCCGACTAACCTCTAGATCAGTAATTAAACCCAAGCAACTGATCGACACCAGCTATAAGTATATCCAAGGGGGCCAAATATGCCAGTTACGCAAAATCAAACACCTCACTAGAGGACACCTTAAAACAGGTGTATATTCCAAAATCTATATTTTTAGTTACTGTCACCCCAACCACGGTTAACCTGCTTATGGCAGATATTAGTCCCAATATGGGGTGGTTTACCGCAATCCCAGCCAGTACCAGTAATTGTCAATTGTTCTAACTTATTGCAAGATAAAGATATAGAAATAGAAAAGGTATAGAGTATAGGGAATTGGAGTAAAAATTTCCCAACTTTAAGTTACAAAATGTAAACAAGGACCTGGCAATAATCTCCAGCCTGGAACAGCATCATGGCATCATGTCTGTATATTTACGTATATGAGGGACGAACTGTAGGGCACCTTAAGGGCGGCAGCCGATTCTGAAGACTTTAAGGATCCAGCTGCGAAATAAAAAATAAAGTGTACATATTATATGGCAAAAACTGGGCCTACCTAATTTGTAATGTAAGGCAGAAAATAAATTGTAAAGTTATGTTGGGAGCTGTGTATGGAAACAAAATATAGACATTAAACAAGACATGAAACTTCTACATACTATAAGAAGAGTAACAGGGGATAACCATATATGTTACTGAAACACCGATTTCAACAAAAGGCAAGAAAGGCATTGTAATATGTGTAGTCCGGAGCTATACCCCTAGAATAAATGAAATAAAGGTAAATACATATTAAATGCTTTTGGGGCGTGTACCGGATAGGTTGGAAGTAGCATCTAAACAGGAAAATATAAGAGAAGCATATATTATAATAAATTCTTAAACAGAACGCCAGAATCGTGATGCAAAGATGACAAGTTAATACCTATAAATATGACAAATTACACTCAGAAAAGGAACATAGTAAATAAAATAAACCCGGATGAGATGGCAGGAAGCTTTTGTGCTTAAACAGGTGAAAGGGAAAAAAACAAATTAAAACATGTGATTCGTACACCAAGAACTTCTAATGATACGGCATAAAACATACATACTAATCAGTGACTGAAATGATATGTCTAAATGATGACAAACAGAACAGCTGCAGCATGAGAAGGAAAGAGAAGGTGGGTTGGGTTATAAAGAACCAACAGGAAATAACTGAAGAAGGAAAGCAACACTGTATTCTCATGGCACGCAGCCATCATCTTCTCAACCGGAAAGGTAAAACATATTTTATATGCATATCTATTAAGGTAAAAGCTAAGAAATGCTTCTATATAGTACATAATACTTCTACTATCATATAAGTTATACAAGGGGTTATCTAGCTCTTAATGTAACAATAAACCATTGTAATTTCATGTGATTTGCTGTATTGGATCCGAGTTCACAATGCTGTCGAATAAAAACAGAAAACTTGTTATAAAGACTTACACAATTTAATTCATTATAGAACCATATTATTTAAAAGTGATTGTCATTCTCAGGACGTGGAAATATTCATCAGGAAACATTATAACATAGCTCATTATTACAAGTGTTTAAAATAAGCCAGTCCAGGCTGTATGCACTTGGAGGACGAAAACCACAATGCAAGCGAGGAAGTGCAGTATTTCCTGTAGATAACGTTATAATGTAGTCAGACTCGATTATTAAAATTATTAAAAAGCATCCTTAAAATGAGACTTAAATATGAGTACAATTTATAATTCTGACAATCTATAATACTGTTCAAAACCAGGATTCAAAAACCCATGTTTCCTGAAGATAAGCAGGCTTGTGGTATTATTTAAAGTCAAACCATAAACTAACACGATAGCACGGTGCAGGGGCTGTAACTTATATTTCTTTTAGACGAGTACGCCATTAAGACAGAGCACAAGAAACCTGAACTATATGAGTATCGGAAATGCAAAGCATATGAGAATCTTATCTAGAGGGTGAATAAGATCTCATATCTAGCGCAGTATAACACAAACAGTAAAATGTCCATATATAGTACAAGCAATAGTAGCTGATGGGCGGGGACAGCATAACGCCTAGCTTATAACAAGAGCAGGAAATAAGCTATAATGTCTAAACAGCAAACTGTAAAGATATGTTTCCTAATTATGTCACAATAAAGCCCCATTTCAAACTACTAGTTCAGGAAAACCTCAGCAATTATATATGAAATTATGCATAGCTAGGGAGAAAGAAACATCGGCTGGCATTGTCAACAACAGGAAATCTTAATATAAAAGTGAATTCAGAACCGATTACACAAGCTAGAAATGATCAAAAGCAAAAAAGCAAATAAGAATAAATGAACAGAATTAATAAAATAAAACCAGGTTGTAAATTAATGTTCTGGAAGGGTTAAAATCTGTCTTTAAGAAAGCAACGAACCAGCGCTGCAATCATGAAAGCGAAAGTAAAAGCATTCTAACACAATTGTTTATGCAGGAAAGTGGACGTAAAGGATAAGTATTTGGGAGGAATATATTTCTATTAAATATGCATAGCGTAATGCATGCAAAAAAGTATACCATAAAACTAAGTTACACCTTTATAAAACTGTATTTATGATAAAACTGACAACAATGCTGTACACCATTTACTTATAGAACGCAAGCACAGTATCACAGCCTTAATTAAAAATGAAAAACCCCTGCTTTTCACAGTAAACCTAATCAGTAGTTTACAATCTAACTTGCATCCTGAAAAGTTACGGGCAAGCAGTTCTACAGGAAATAAGTGCAAAATAATCATGCCGTTCAGAAACAATGGCATAAACTATGTCCCGGGGCCAAAAATACCTCATTAATAAGGGCTAAGTCATATTATCATGAAACTACATTGCAGACAGTCACTTCCATTACCCCCTTCAAGGCAAAAGAAATGCTGCATATGTGTGTCCAAATTTAAAAACGGACTCGCACGATTACAGTTCCCAATATTACATAGCAAAGTATCAATTCTAAGTCTAATAACAATAATCTATAGATATAAATGCTACTACTTTTGATACATTCCATTAATTACCCCGTAAACTTAATATACAAGAGTAGCGGCAAAGAGGGACAGTTTTGGAGGGAGGAAAATAAATAAAATTATGTAAGAGGAGAGCATCAGAGAGGAGGGCAGGGAAGAGAATAAAAAGGTGGAAGAGTCGGTAGAGCATCAGAGAGGAGGGTCATGAGGTGTATCCCAAGTATGGAGCGTCAAAGTGAGAGCCCAAAGCTTATCCAAGACATAAATAAGGAAAATAAATGACAAATCTTAAGCATTATTAATTAAAAATATAACATTGTCCCAAAACAAATTATAAATTAAAAGGGTGTGATAACAGCTACTAGGTCAAGTACAAATTTAAAATTACAACTGTAAAAGGAGAAGAAAAAGCATTAATCAGACCGGAAGATGGCCGTATAGTTTGACAGCCAGCCATAAGTTACAGTATAAAGCACTGACAATACATGAAGGAGAAGAGCATGCTTCTGAAGTCCAGATAGCTTAGAAAAACAAGTCACAGAGCCAGGGGACAGGAGAATGCTGTATAATGGACAAGAGACCTTTTGCAAGGAGAAAGTATAGGTGGAAGTGAGATAAATTTAACAGTCTTACAGCCGAGGCTGTGACAGGAGAGAGGGGGTACAGAAAAAAGTGGCAAATTCACTCAGAGAAGCAGTAACAACGGGAGCTTAAGGCAAACAACTGTCAGGATTAGTGCAGGACTTGGAGCGTAGTAACAGTTTCATATATAGTGAGTATGACAGAAAGGTGCCGAAAGTGGCAGAGACGGGGTCTATCAAACCCGGAAATGCAACTAAAGTGGCTACAGGGAACAGAGACGGAATACAGACCGGGACTTCTCAAGCGAAGATTTATAATATCATGAAAGTTTCAGACGGGGGTTTCCAAAGCTGGCAGGCATAGAAAAAATGTGGTTTAAAGCTGTATGACAGGAAGGAAGGAGGGGAGGGGAGGGGTAAGAGTGCCCATAGAGCGTGGCAGTAACAGAAAAATAAAGAAGCAAGACTTACTACGCAGTTTTAAGATTGAAATCTTTCACAAAGACGCATCAGGACAGTTTCAAACCGGGATGGGGAGAAATCAAAACAGAATCAGAGAGCATGTAAGGTAGAGGTTAAGTACCTCACGGAGGTTTAAGTACAGCGCAGAAGAAATAAGCACAGATCTGTAGGAGGGCAGGGAAGGGACACTCCCTCCGTACGAGATCTAAAAGCAGAAGTGTATAGGCAGGAAAGGAGGTGGGGGCTCTGTGGGCTGTCAGTGTTGAAGAATAGTTCAAAAAACACACAAACCAGAATGATTTCAAAGAAGAGATATAGGATTTCAGGGAACTGCAGTGAATAGGAGCTCAGACAAAAGTAGGAACACATGATCTACAGGTAGGGAAGGTGGGAAACATAACGGGGATCAACTTCAACATACACTGAATAGCCTAAAAAGACAGGAGAAGCTTCGCTCAAGGGAGGAAGGAGACTTAAGACACGAAATGTCAAGGCGTTAGGCTAAGAATAGCCAGCATGAGACTGCTAATGACAATCGTGGCGAAACAAGAAAAAACAGCCAGCATCTGCTAGGCGTGGTCTCCCAGCCTAGAACCTAGATGCCACTCGTACCCTTGCACACACCAAGCGCTCGAAAGGGACAGTGTATAGGAGATGAATAAAAGAAGAGATATAAGGGCACTTATCACATAATAATCGTTAGACAGACTCACAAAAGGACAGGAACAGAAAAACAAATGTGCCAGCCAAGAGCAGAAGGAGAAAGCGATAAGGGAGCAGAGGAAGAAGGCAGAAAAACAGAATAGTACCAGAGGAAGGGGTTAGTAAAGGAGCGGACTGAATACCAGTTCCCAGTACCCCTCAAAAGGGCACTTTTCACCAGGGTATATGCCAGTCCAGTGAAATAAAGGCAGAAGAATAGCGTTAGTAGACATACATAAGATACATAACGGGAATACACAAAATAGGCAAGTGAGACAGAAGGGAGGACGGAAATGAAGATACCCTCCTAGTGAACAGTCTCTACAGAAACAAAGAGACAGAGGACAGATGGTGCAATCTGTGAGCGCAATGCCGCACAGAGGTCATAAAGACCCAGTCACAAGAGCAATAGATAAAGGTAGACGGGAGAACAGGGCAGAGAGTATACGAGAGGACGGACAGAGTTCACTGACTGCGATAGGAAAGTATAACGGAAGGGAAAGTAGCAGTGGCTTAACCACAGAAAAGAGTGAAAACTTAGAGAGAGAAGAGCAGATTGCTATTATAAGGGACATGAGACAACGGGGAGGAAAATCTTGATCTTAGTGTTCCCCAAGATCTACAGACAGATAAACATGGGGAAGGCATTACAGACAGTAAGCACTGCACAGCCCTAATACAGGTGCAGTGAGAGGAGGACAGAGAATAAAGAAAGACAGAGATGGGGCATCATAGAACCCTTACAGGCAATAAAACAACAGCAGAAAACAGAGAGGGCAAATAGGAGAGGTAAGAACTGCAAGACATGGGACGGGGAGGAAAAGGAAAAAGGGGGAAAGCATAAGGTGAAAGGGAAGTCATGAGCAGCATCCCAAGGAGATCTTGGACGCATAGAATCTCCCCTCTTGCGGCCAAGATGAAACACAAAAGAAAGGAAAAGGGACAGGAAAGCATGGAACAGGGAATAGGACGACAGCGGACGGTGGTCACCACTGTTTAACCTACCCCTCTACAGACCCCCGTGGGATCCTTCCACACGGAGGTGTACAGAATTCCAATGACACCCCTTCCCATGGGTATTGGTGCTGGGGAGGCATCAGAAGGCTCAGTTCACATCCTATTCCCATGACCACAGCTTTCTGTCTCTTCGGATCTAAATAAATCTTTGGCTATTTATGTTCAGTGAGAAATCTTACTTGTGTGTGTGTGTTTTAGTTTGCAAAGTAGATAGAAGATAGAGAATAAATTGAAGCAAGGACAGAAACAGTGTAGTTAAAGAAATAGTCTTTTTAGTCTTACCAAATCAGACTTTAATCAGATACATTCATCAGACAATTTCTGGATTCAACTGACCGGAGCTCTGCGTCCTAGATGCGTTGGGGAGAACCTCCGAAATATGCTTGGGTGACCAGTCCTTATATACCATCTGGTCCCCATACAAGTCTATTGAGAGGGACTTTTTTTCTAATCTTGCTCAATCTATGAGTCATACTTTGCTGTACCATCTGTACCATCTCCTTTCCTGTTCTAGCTATTTTGAGAGATTGAGACATTTCCTTCTTTGTAAACATTTCCTTAGATACGGGTATCCAAACATCCAAACAAGAACAAAACAACTTTTTTTATGAAGATATCTAAAATTGGATATATCAAGTGTCTTTAATTTCTTCATTATGTGTGTTACACTCTATTTGGAAGTTGCACCAGGTTTCATTAGGACTCACCAAGAGTCCAAGCTCTCTGCTATAAGGCCATCATCTTGTTATCAGGCCTACTCAGTGCTTTTCAGCTGTTTAAAGCTATGTAGCTTGGCCCACCACTATTCCAGTGGATAGGTCTTTAGCTAGAACACATATTAACTTGCAGGAAAAGCAAGTCCTTGCTCAGCCAGTCATTGATTTTTAAACCTAGCTGGTATTTTTACAGCCTGAGTCCTAAAATCTGGCCTTCCACCCTTCCGGTGGGCATCCAGTGAGGGCCTCTTGCTGTAGTATAATTATACATGAGTAAGTGTGTAGGAAGCACCTTTTGTTGTTGGGGTATTTGGCTTTCCTGTTTGTTTCCTTGTGCTTGCCTCGCTTTTCCTCATGACCTGTGGTTAGCTGCTGTAGCTGGGTGCTTTGGAAGCACCAGGGTGAGAACCCATGTTTAGCTGCTGCAGCTTGGTGCTTAGGAAGTACCAGTGTTAGGTCTGGCATTTGTCTTCCCTTCCTTTTCCCTTGTGGTTTCTTTGCACTTCTGTTAGTGTAGGGCGTAGGGGCACCCCTGTTAGTTTCTGTTGGGAGCACTGCTGTTAGTGGAGGGCTTGGGAGCTTTTCTGTTGGTGCTGGGCTTAGGAGCACTTTTGGTCACTTTAGGAGTTTGGTGCACTTCAGTTACAGCTTGTTCTAGTCCTGGTCCCTGTGTCGTCCAGTAAGTCCTGTCGGCTACTCGAACCCAGGAGCTCAACTCTTGGGGGGCTTAGTAGCTAAGTGCAGGTGAAGCTGTGTGGACCATTCCAGTGTGCTCCAGTCCCGTGTTCCAGTCCTGTGTCCTCCAGTCCGGGGGACCAGTCCAGTGTGCTCCAGTCCAGGGTGTTCCGGTCCGGTGTGTGTTCCAGTCCGGAGGATTGCAGTCCAGTGGTTCCAGTCCGGGGGATTCCAGTCCATGTGTTCCGGTTCACTGGGCAGTGCCTGCAGTCCCTGCCGGTGTGCTTACCCAGTGTTGGTTGGTGGGTTTTGCCTGCTGCTGTCGCTCCTCGTCAGCAGCCCAAGGGCTCACGTTTGCTCCAGAGCCCAGCCCCGCGGGCTCTGAACCTGAGAACCTGACACAGGGACTGTCTTTCTTCTATGTTTGTGCAGCGTTGCGTATGCCTTGTAGCGCTATAGAAATGCTAAATAGTAGTAGTAATACTAGAAATTTATAAAACTCTGAGGATAGCCCATCAACGCCCGGTGATTTGTGTAAGGGGCTGCTTCGTAAACACCAACTTACCTCTTCTTCAGTTATATCCCTATTAAGATCCTCTTGCTGCTTATCCGTAATTTTGGGGAGTTGTTTTCCAGACAAGTACCACTCCGCCTCGAGTCCCTGATCTTCTGGAGGAGAATACAGTCCTTCATAGAACTTCCTGAAAACCTCATTCACCTCTTCAGGTGTACTACAAATTCTCCCCTGGACATCTTTTACTTGCGATACGAAACGTGACCTTCTCCGAGGACAAGCAGGCTGCTTGTTCTCACTGATGGGTGACGTCCACGGCAGCCCCCTCCAATCGGAAACTTCACTAGCAAAGGCCTTTGCTAGCCCTCGCGCGCCCATGCGCACCGCGCATGCGTGGCCATCTTCCCGCCCGAACCGGCTCGTGTTCGTCAGTCTTCTTTTGTCCACGCTCAGGACGGTCGTGTTTTGCCGCCATTTCGTGCCCCTCAAGTTGACCTCGCGCGTCTTCGCGATTTTCGCTAAAAAAAGAGACCAATCCGGTCTTTACCTCTTTCCCGTGTTTCCAGCTTTTTCCCCACGTAAGTTTCCTTTCGCTTTTGGGACCGGCCTATTTGGCCTCGGTCTGGGTTTTTTCTCCCTTCTTTTTGGTGCCTTTCGTCATCATCGCGAATTTTGATTTCGCCGGCGTGATTTTTCCGCCCATGTCATCGAAGTCTTCCAGCGGCTTCAAGAAGTGCACCCAGTGCGCCCGGGTAATCTCGCTCACTGATAGGCACGCTTCTTGTCTTCAGTGTCTGGGGGCTGGGCACCGCCCGCAGGCCTGCAGTCTTTGTGCTCTTTTGAAAAAGAGGACTCAGGTAGCGAGATTGGCCCAGTGGAACGCGTTGTTCTCGGGCTCTTCGACGACAACAGCACGGGACGCATCGAGTGCATGGACGTCGACAGCATCGAAGTCTTCGACCTCGGCATCGGCATTGACTGCATCGAGGCTTCTACCTCCTGCATCGTCGGTACCGAGACATCGAAAGGCTGCGTTTACGTCGGTGGTACCGGGACCTCCGCTATTTCTGATGTCGTCGGACGGTGGTGCTTCGTCTGGAGTGCAGGTGAGGGCTGTCCATTCCCCTACTGGTGGCGGTGAGCCTTCGGGTGGGTCTCCCCCTGCCCTGAGGGCTCCTGTGGTACAGCCCCCCCCCCCCCCCCCCCGAGATCGACCTTCTTTGGCCTCGGCCCCGAGGAAGCGACGGTTGGATTCTACGTCCTCCTCATCGGTACCGGGAAGCTCCGGTGACATGCTTCGCGTGAAGAAGTCAAAGAAGCATCGTCACTGGTCTCCTTCCCGTCTCGGTACCGAGAGCTCTGGGTCACCGAGGCAGTCGGCACCCAGTAGGCATCGGCACCGGGAGGACAGCTGACCCTCTGTTCAGGAGGTGTCGATGCGCTCCCCCTTGGACAGCCCGGAACCGCCTCCACGCCCGGAACAGACTCTGACCTCGACACCTGCATCGGCTTCTCAGTCTTTCTTCACAGCCGCTCTGCACAAGAGTCTCCGGGCCGTTCTTACAGAGATTCTGGGAGAGCTGTTGCGCCCTTCTCCACCGGTACCGGGGGTGCTTGCGCCACAGGTACCGTCGAGTGAGGCGGCGGCTGGCCCCTTGCCCGAGGTGAGGTCTCCAGTATTGGTACCACTTGCGGTACCGGCTACGGCCGCCTCCCAGGCAGACTCCCCGACGACGTTGGCGGAGGGAGCTTCGCCAGTGCTGGCGAGGGAGTCTACCTCTCAACGCTCCTACCGTGGCCGTGTTTCCACGGAGTAGAGTCAGGCACGGCTTCAGACGCAGGTTCGTGAACTTGTGTCTGATACCGATGGTGAGGCCTCGTGGGAGGAGGAGGAGGACATCAAATATTTCTCTGACGAGGAGTCTGATGGCCTTCCTTCTGACCCCACTCCCTCCCCTGAAAGGCAGCTTTCTCCTCCCGAGAGTCTGTCTTTCGCGGCCTTTGTCCGGGAGATGTCTACAGCCATCCCCTTCCCGGTGGTTGTGGAGGATGAGTCCAGGGCTGAAATGTTTGAGCTTTTGGACTATCCTTCTCCACCTAAGGAAGCGTCCACAGTACCCATGCATCATGTCCTAAAAAAGACATTGCTGGCGAACTGGACCAAGCCATTAACTAATCCCCACATTCCCAAGAAGATCGAATCCCAGTATCGGATCCATGGGGACCCAGAGCTGATGCGCACTCAGTTGCCTCACGACTCTGGTGTGGTGGATCTGGCCCTAAAGAAGGCTAAGAGTTCTAGAGAGCATGCTTCGGCGCCCCCGGGCAAAGACTCCAGAACCTTAGACTCCTTTGGGAGGAAGGCCTATCATTCCTCTATGCTCGTGGCCATGATTCAGTCCTACCAGCTCTACACGAGCATCCATATGCGGAACAATGTGCGACAGTTGGCGGGCTTGGTGGACAAGCTCCCTCCTGAGCAAGCCAAGCCGTTTCAGGAGGTGGTCAGGCAGCTGAAGGCGTGCAGAAAATTCCTGGCCAGAGGGGTATATGATACCTTTGATGTTGCGTCCAAGGCCGCTGCTCAAGGTCTGGTGATGCGCAGACTCTCATGGCTGCGTGCCTCCGACCTGGAGAATAGGATCCAGCAGCGGATTGCGGACAACATTTTTGGAGAAAAAGGCGAACAGGTGGTAGAACAGCTCCACCAGCGGGATAATGCTTTCGACAAATTCTCCCGCCGGCAGCCTTCAGCATCTACCTCATCAGGTAGACGTTTTTATGGGGGAAGGAAGACTGTTCCCTACTCTTTTGGTAAGCATAGGTACAATCCTTCCTGTCGCCAGCCTGCGGCCCAGGCTAAGCCCCAGCGCGCTCGCTCTCGTCAGCAGCATGTGCCTCAGCAAGGCCCTACGGCTCTCCAGCAAAAGCAGGGGATGAGCTTTTGACTGGCTCCAGCAGAGCATAGCTGACATCAACGTATCCGTGCCGGGCGATCTACCGGTCGGGGGGAGGTTGAAAGTTTTTCACCAAAGGTGGCCTCTTATAACCTCCGACCGTTGGGTTTTTCAAATAGTCCGGCAAGGATACACCCTCAATTTGGCCTCGAAGCCTCCAAATTGCCCACCGGGAGCTCAGTCCTACAGCTTCCAGCACAAGCAGGTACTTGCAGAGGAACTCTCCGCCCTTCTCAGCGCCAATGCGGTCGAGCCCGTGCAAGTTCAGGATGCTTTCCCTGGGCACCCTTCTTCCCATGATTCAGGAGAACGATTGGCTATGCTCTCTGGACTTGAAGGACGCCTACACGCACATCCCGATATTGCCAGCTCACAGGCAGTATCTGCGATTTCAGCTGGGAACACGTCACTTCCAGTACTGTGTGCTACCCTTTGGGCTCGCCTCTGCGCCCAGGGTGTTCACGAAGTGCCTGGCTGTAGTAGCAGCAGCGCTTCGCAGGCTGGAAGTGCACATGTTCCCTTATCTCGACGATTGGCTGGTGAAGAACAATTCCGAGGCAGGAGCTGTACAGTCCATGCAGATGACTATTCGACTCCTGGAGCTACTGGGGTTTGTGATAAATTACCCAAAGTCCCATCTTCTCCCAGTACAGAGACTCGAATTCATAGGAGCTCTGTTGGATTCTCGGATGGCTCGTGCCTATCTTCCGGAGACAAGGACCAACAACCTGCTGTCCCTCGTCTCCCGGGTACGAGCGTCCCAGCAGATCACAGCTCGGCAGATGTTGAGATTGCTTGGCCACATGGCCTCCACAGTTCATGTGACTCCCTTGGCTCGTCTTCACATGCGATCTGCTCAATGGACCCTAGCTTCCCAGTGGTTTCAGGCTGCTGGGGATCTAGAGGACGTGTTCCACCTGTCCACGAGTTTTCTCAAATCCCTGTACTGGTGGACGATTTGGTCCAATTTGACTCTGGGACGCCCTTTCCAAATTCCTCAGCCACAAAAAGTGCTGACTACGGATGCGTCTCTCCTGGGGTGGGGAGCTCATGTCGATGGGCTTCACATCCAGGGAAGCTGGTCCCTCCAGGAACGCGATCTGCAGATCAATCTCCTGGAGTTACGAGCGGTCTGGAACGCTCTGAAGGCTTTCAGGGATCGGCTGTCCCACCAAATTATCCAAATTCAGACAGACAACCAGGTTGCCATGTATTACATCAACAAGCAGGGGGGCACCGGATCTCGCCTCCTGTGTCAGGAAGCCGTCAGCATGTGGCTGTGGGCTCGCCGTTACGGCATGTTGCTCCAAGCCACATACCTGGCAGGCGTAAACAACAGTCTGGCCGACAGGTTGAGCAGGATTATGCAACTTCACGAGTGGTCGCTCAACTCCAGAGTAGTGCGCCAGATCTTCCAGGTGTGGGGCACCCCCTTGGTAGATCTCTTTGCTTCTCGAGTCAACCACAAGGTCCCTCAGTTCTGTTCCAGACTTGAGGCCCATGGCAGACTGGCATCGGATGCCTTCCTCCTGGATTGGGGGGACGGCCTGCTGTATGCTTATCCTCCCATACCTCTGGTGGGGAAGACTTTGTTGAAACTCAAGCAAGACCAAGGCACCATGATTGTGATTGCTCCTTTTTGGCCGCGTCAGATCTGGTTCCCTCTCCTTCTTGAGTTATCCTCCGAAGAACCGTGGAGATTGGAGTGTTTTCCGACCCTCATCACACAGGACGAAGGGGCGCTTCTGCATCCCAACCTCCGGTCTCTGGCTCTCACGGCCTGGATGTTGAGAGCGTAGACTTTGCCTCTTTGGGTCTGTCAGAGGGTGTCTCCCGCATCTTGCTTGCTTCCAGGAAAGATTCCACTAAGAGGAGTTACTTCTTTCTAAGGAGGAGGTTTGCCGTCTGGTGTGACAGCAAGGCCCTAGATCCTCGCTCTTGTCCTACACAGACCCTGCTTGAATACCTTCTGCACTTGTCTGAGTCTGGTCTCAAGACCAACTCTGTAAGGGTTCACCTTAGCGCAATCAGTGCATACCATTACCGTGTGGAAGGTAAGCCGATCTCAGGACAGCCTTCAGTTGTTCGCTTCATGAGAGGTTTGCTTTTGTCAAAGCCCCCCGTCAAACCTCCTACAGTGTCATGGGATCTCAATGTCGTTCTCACCCAGCTGATGAAACCTCCTTTTGAGCCACTGAACTCCTGCCATCTGAAGTACTTGACCTGGAAGGTCATTTTCTTGGTGGCAGTTACTTCAGCTCGTAGAGTCAGTGAGCTTCAGGCCCTGGTAGCCCAGGCCCCTTACACCAGATTTCATCATAATAGAGTAGTCCTCCACACTCACCCTAAGTTCTTGCCGAAGGTAGTGTCGGAGTTCCATCTGAACCAGTCAATTGTCTTGTCAACATTCTTTTCCCCGTCCTCATTCCTGCCCTGCTGAACGTCAGCTGCACACATTGGACTGCAAAAGAGCATTGGCCTTCTATCTGGAGCGGACACAGCCCAACAGACAGTCCACCCAATTGTTTGTTTCTTTTGATCCCAACAGGAGGGGAGTGGCTGTGGGGAAACGCACCATTTCAAATTGGCTAGCAGATTGCATTTCCTTCACTTACGCCCAGGCTGGGCTGGCTCTTGAGGGTCATGTCACGGCTCATAGTGTTAGAGCCATGGCAGCATCAGTGGCCCACTTGAAGTCAGCCACTATTGAAGAGATTTGCAAAGCTGCGACGTGGTCATCTGTCCACACATTCACATCTCATTACTGCCTGCAGCAGGATACCCGACGTGACAGTCAGTTCGGGCAGTCAGTGCTTCAGAATCTGTTCGGGGTTTAGAATCCAACTCCACCCCCCTAGGCCCATTTTTTATTCTGTTCCAGGCTACACTCTCAGTTAGTTGGATAAGTTGTTAGGTCAATCTCAGTTATGTCCTCGCCGTTGCGAGGCCCAATTGACCATGTTTGTTGTTTTGAGTGAGCCTGGGGGCTAGGGATACCCCATCAGTGAGAACAAGCAGACTCCTGAAGAAATTGCTGAGTCATGGAATCGGAGGTAGGGTATTATTATGGATTAAGAACTGGTTGAAAGATAGGAAGCAGAGAGTAGGATTGCGTGGCCAGTATTCCCAGTGGAGGAGGGTAGTTAGTGGGGTCCCGCAGGGGTCTGTGCTGGGTCCGTTGCTTTTTAATGTATTTATAAATGACCTAGAGATGGGAATAACTAGTGAGGTAATTAAATTCGCCGATGACACAAAATTATTCAGGGTCGTCAAGTCGCAGGAGGAATGTGAACGATTACAGGAGGACCTTGCGAGACTGGGAGAATGGGCGTGCAAGTGGCAGATGAAGTTCAATGTTGACAAGTGCAAAGTGATGCATGTGGGTAAGAGGAACCCGAATTATAGCTACGTCTTGCAAGGTTCCGCGTTAGGAGTTACGGATCAAGAAAGGGATCTGGGTGTCGTCGTCGATGATACGCTGAAACCTTCTGCTCAGTGTGCTGCTGCGGCTAGGAAAGCGAATAGAATGTTGGGTGTTATTAGGAAGGGTATGGAGTCCAGGTGTGCGGATGTTATAATGCCGTATCGCTCCATGGTGCGACCGCACCTGGAGTATTGTGTTCAGTACTGGTCTCCGTATCTCAAAAAAGATATAGTAGAATTGGAAAAGGTACAGCGAAGGGCGACGAAAATGATAGTGGGGATGGGACGACTTTCCTATGAAGAGAGGCTGAGAAGGCTAGGGCTTTTCAGCTTGGAGAAGAGACGGCTGAGGGGAGATATGATAGAAGTGTATAAAATAATGAGTGGAATGGATCGGGTGGATGTGAAGCGACTGTTCACGCTATCCAAAAATACTAGGACTAGAGGGCATGAGTTGAAGCTACAGTGTGGTAAATTTAAAACGAATCGGAGAAAATTTTTCTTCACCCAACGTGTAATTAGACTCTGGAATTCGTTGCCGGAGAACGTGGTACGGGCGGTTAGCTTGACGGAGTTTAAAAAGGGGTTAGATAGATTCCTAAAGGACAAGTCCATAGACCGCTATTAAATGGACTTGGAAAAATTCCGCATTTTTAGGTATAACTTGTCTGGAATGTTTTTACGTTTGGGGAGCGTGCCAGGTGCCCTTGACCTGGATTGGCCACTGTTGGTGACAGGATGCTGGGCTAGATGGACCTTTGGTCTTTCCCAGTATGGCACTACTTATGTACTTATGTACTTATGTAAGTATTGAGCAAATTGTGCATCATAGTACAATTCCCTGGGAAACCTGCACCTTGTTCCCTGACTTCTTTCCCTCCCCCAAGATAGTCACCCAGATCAATGCATGGTCCGTCAACCTGAGTCGACCTAATCTCTGCCTGTGAAAGTGTTGCCATACTATTAGCCGATACAAGTATATAATCGATGCGGGATAACGTGTCATGGGCCCTAGAGAGGTGTGTGTAGTCCTTCTCCCCTGGATGCAACAGCCTCCATGTGTACACCAGATCCAACAGTGCATATATTCTGGGTACACCCCGCTGCAAATTCACTGGTCTAACTCTAGAGGATCCCGTGCTATCCAGTAACGGATCATAAATTTCATTAAAATCCCCTCCCCCCCTCCCCTATAATTATTGGGATCTTATCAAAGGAATGCACCAGCCTCACTAGGGTTTGTAAAAACCTCTTGTCATATTGGTTTGGCACATAGACATTGACTAGTAACAAAGGATGATTATCCACGTGCACCTCCAAGAAGACATATCTACCTAGTGGGTCTGTGATCGTCCGTTTTTTAACAATTTGGAGCCCCTTACAAAATAATATAATTACTCCCGCTTTTTTATTCGAAGCAGGACTCTCCACGTAATCCCCCACCCACCATCTACATAGCTTTTTATGCTCCACCGCCATCAGGTGTGTCTCCTGCAGCATGGCAATGTGTGCTTTTTGTCTATTCAAAGTTTGCAAGATCTTGCTCCGTTTTATTGGGGAGGAAATCCCCCCCACATTCCAAAACACTATCTTAACCATATCCTACAGGCAGTGGTTTAAGTGACCGATTAAGGTTGAAATATTGGGAGCAGTGTCCCAGCCTACACCCCTCCCTTCTACCTTCCCCAGAGCCCAAGCTTCTCTCCTTTCTCCCTTTCTTTCCCACATGTTGCATATAGAGGTGTCCCCCTCTGTACCTACCCCCCTTTCCCTCGAGTTCTCTAGAAGAACTCATCACGTATTGGTGTCCCAAGTCCCCACCTTGAGATTTTTCTCGCATCCCAACTGTGAACATTCAAGCACTTGCCAACCGTAGTTGTCCCCCCATCCCTCCAAGATACATTCGTCCGCCATTCGTGCATTCATTTTACCAAATTGCCCTTCCAACCATTCAATTCTACATCAACATCCACTCCTCATACTCACTAGCATATTCCCCAATCAGCCTGCAAAAGTGTCCTTGCAGTTTCAGACGCACAGTTCGCTCCTTTCCAGTCCAAAACACAAGGGTTCCTCAGATCCTGCACATTCTGTCTCTGCCGGTTAGCGATTCAAGTGTCCGAATCTTGAGCCAGCCCTTGCACAAAGTCCTTAGCTGCCTCCACTGTATCAAAATACTTTTCTGCACCATGTTGATAAATCCTCAGCTTTGCTGGGTACATCAAGGCGAACCGGAGCTTTTTCTGATGCAACGTTGCACAAACTGGCGCGAATGCCTTCCGAGCTGCAGCCACACGCGCCGAATAATCTTGAAAGCAGAGCACTTTCTGTTCATCATAGCAAAGCTCACCTCCGGCTCTTATTGCTTGCAGGATCACCTGCTTTTGTCTGTAGTGTAGAATTTTTATAATCACTGCATGTGGTCTCGCGGCTCCAGATCTTCTCAGGCCCAGCCTATGGGCTCTTTCAATCCTCAGCGGGCCAGGCAAATTGTTAAGCTTCAATGTTTTCGGGAGCCAGTTCTCCAGGAACCCCCCCTCCCCTCCCCAGCTCCGATTCTTTCAGATGCTGCAGTCCAGTAACCATTTTGAAGAAATTTCATCTGATTGTTTTACTTGATATGATCTGGATCTTAGGAAGCCAGAGAACCATCTCAGAACATTTCAACATATACCATAGTGGTCCAGAATATTTAAGAGAATGCCATAATCAACAGTGTCAAAAAAACACTGGACATATTGAACTGAAGTAGGCTGATGATCATGGGAGACTTCATTGTACACATCGAAACCCCAGATACCACCACAGCTGCCTTTCTGGACACGATGACAGCACTAGGATTTAAAAGAGAATCCACTGACGTGGAGAACTCAAGAAGTCCCACAGAGAAACTCAAAAACAGAGGGAAGTGGGAATAAAAACCAGGATTCCCAAAGACTGGACCACAGCAATAGTGAAAATGAATCAAAGTTTATTAAGCAATAAAATGTCTCGACATAACGTTGTGTTTCAGCCAAAAGGCCTACAGCAGGAGTCTATGTGTTTACTACTACTACTGTTTAGCATTTCTATAGCACTACAAAGCGTACGCAGCGCTGCACAAACATAGAAGAAAGACAGTCCCTGCTCAAAGAGCTTACAATCTAGTAAACAAAAAAAATAAAGCAAACAAATCAATTAATGTGTAGAGGAAAGAGGAGGGTAGGTGGAGGCGAGTGGATACAAGTGGTTACGAGTCAAAAGCAATGTTAAAGAGGTGGGCTTTCAATCTAGATTTAAAGATTGAAAGCCCACCTCTTTAACATTGCTTTTGACTCGTAACCAAAAAATGAGAATCCAGTAGTGGTGATGACGGATTATGGTGGTCTTCAAAAACACCGTTATTGAGAATCCTTGCTAGATCGCAGATGAGACAGTGTCGAGTCATTTTATTGTTTGGTAAACTTTGCTTCATTTTCACTACTGCTGTGGTCCAGTCTTTGGGAATCCTGGTTTTTATTTCCACTTCCCTCTGTTTTTGAGCACTAGGATTTCCAACCCACGAAAAGGGTCACATACTAGACCTGGTATTCTATAAAGGGGTGGATATCCGAGAATTCTGGGATAATATTAAATAACACCCTTATGGTCAGACCATTTTCTAATTAAATTATCACTAAGTGACCACTTGAAACAAATGCCACCTCCCAGAGTTTGGAAGAAGATCAGAGACAAAAAAGAAAAAGCTGACCGCTGAGAATTTCCTAGAGGCCTTGGACTATCCACATGTGGATGAAAAGACAACAGTGTCAGAACAAGTTGACATCTGGAATACACACTTAGCCAAGACCTTAGAGAAAACAGCACCTCTAAAAAAGGTCTTATGCCCCACTCATAAACGCTCACCTTGGTTTTATGCAGAACTTTGGATCCTGAAACGCAAAGGACAAAAACTGGGAAGGAGATGGGTCAAATCTCGCCTGGATGAAGACAGGCCAAACTGCAGGAAGCACATAGGAAAGTACCGCCAAGCCTTAACAGCAACCAAAAAACAGTATTTCTCTCAATGCATTGCACAGGCTGCCAATTCAACCAAGCAGCTGTTCAGTATAGTAAACAGCCTACTGCAACTGCCACAACAGAACCAGCCTGCCCAGTCTAAACTGAACTGCAATGATTTTACTGCATACTTTGCCAACAAAATTAAAAGTCTCCGCGAGGATTTACAGTCAATCCCACCCAGTCCCCAACCAGTCAACCAGGAGTGCACAAACTCACCCCCTCCTAACAGAGACAGATGGGACACTTTTAACACATGACAGAGGAGAGCCTTGACAAATTCCTAAGAGACCTTCGACCCACCACCTGCTCCCTCGATCCCTGCCCATCAAAGATAGTGCAGCAGGCAAGTATGGGCCTTATAGAAGGCACCACAAAAATTGTGAACACCTCTCTTTCTAGTGGGCAACTACCAACAGCTTTAAAAAGGGCAGTGGTTCGCCCTCTGCTGAAGAAAAACAACCGTGACCAGGACAACTTGAAAGTTACAGGCCAGTATCCAACATCCCGTTTCTAGGGAAACTCATAGAACAAACAGTCTGTGTTCAACTTAATGATTAGCTAGGAAAGAGTAACTGGCTAGATCCGTGTCAGTCTGGATTCAGACCATGTTATGGAACAGAAACGGTCCTCGTATCCCTGCTAGATGATCTTCACAGAAACCGAGACAAAGGATTCGCCTTGATGTTAGTACTGCTAGATTTCTGAGCAACTTTTGACACTGTGGATCATGATATGTTGCTAGCACGACTGACAGAAACAGGTATCAATGGAACAGTACTTGCCTGGTTCAGATCCTATCAGACAGGCAACAATCCATAATGGTTGACAGCAACTCATCACCACCAAGGACACAGACCTGCGGGGTGCCACAAGGATTGATACTGTCACCTATTCTGTTCAATATCTACCACAAGCCACTAGCTGAGCTGATTCAGTCAATGGACATTCAGTTCTACATCTATGCGGATGATGTGCAGCTACTCATACCCATTGAACCTGACTTACCTACAGCCTTGAATAAACTGATTACCTGTCTAACATCAATTCAAGAATGGGCAAAACACAACAAACTTTGCCTGAACCCAAGTAAAACCAAGCTTCTCTGGGTCCCTAACACGAGTGGATACGTACCTGACATCAAAATCCATTTTGGGAAGTGGAGGAGTAGCCTAGTGGTTAGTGCAGTGGACTTTGATCCTGGGGAACTGAGTTTGATTCCCACTGCAGCTCCTTGTGACTCTGGGCAAGTCACTTAACCCTCCATTGCCCCTGGTACAAAATAAGTACCTGAGTATATGTAAACCGCTTTGAATGTAGTTGCAAAAACCTGAGAAAGGCGGTATATCAAGTCCCATTTCCCTTCCCCCCTTCCCCCCCTCTCAAATCACAAGTCAGGAACCTTGGAATACAGTTAGATTCAACACTTACTCTGATTTCCCAAATCCAAGCAACCTTCAAGAACTGCTTCTACTATTTGCAACAACTATGCTGCCTCTCTCCTTACATTGAGAAGGTAAATCTTATCCCAGTTGTGCATGCCATGGTAACATCAAGACTGGATTACTGCAATGCACTATACAATGGTCTGACTACAAAGGGCCTGCACCAACTCCAGTTGATTCAGAATGCAGCAGTAAGACTCATAGAAGGTTGCAAGCGATGTGACCACGTCACACCATTTTTGCAAAAACTTCATTGGCTACCAGTATAATACAGAACTAAATTTAAAACTCTATGTCTGATCTTCAAGGCCCTGAAAGGAAATGGCCCTGAGTATCTGAAGGATAGGATGATCCTCCACACACTGCCAAGGACACTAAGGTCCTCCCAAGGACTTTCACTAACCACACCATCTCCAAAAGACATTACACGATGTGATACCCGCAAGCAAGCCTTCTCCAGAGTAGCCCCCACACTCTGGAATGCATTGCCTGAAAGGCTCCGCTTAACACAAGACTATCTCTACTTCAGGAAGCAGGTGACAGCTTGGCTCTTCAACCAGGCCTTTAATGGAAGAAGTAAGTAACTTGTTAGTCTCACTCACACACACAAAGGGTGACTCGGGCTGCACATACTGCAGCGGGACATGTTTCCACTCCTACCCTAGCTGAGATAATATTTAACCATCTCTCTGACCTCACATGCAACTTTCTTCAAATCAGTCACCATACCTTCTAAGACTTCCTACTTTCTTACCCATCTATATGTTACAACTTTGCCTTACCCTTCACTATCAATTTTAATGTTCTATTACGTATTGTGTTGACATTGCAAGTAGTATACCATGCCATAGTTTGTATTGTTAGTTGAATATGTTTCTTCTGTAATTACCTATTTCTCATGTTTGATCTGTTCTTACTGTACATCGTCTTGAGTGAATTCCTTCAAAAAGGCAGTAAATAAATCCTAATAAATATTAAGATTCTTTTACCCAAACTTAGTTCTATTTTGAAATTGGCTAGTAAGGTGGAGTGCAATTGAAGATAATCCATCAATTGTTGAGATATAAGTGCCTCCATTACCTTTACTAATAAAGGAATGGAAGCCACCGGTCTATAATTGGAGACTATACTTAAGCTTGTCTGGGTATTCTTCGGTATGGGAGTCAGAACAATGCTTCATTGTTTCTAGGGAACCATCCCTGGTATAGCATCAGAGTAATTGTTGAGTGTAGATAATGAATAAATATTGTAGGGGCTGATTTCAGAAGGTGGTTTGGGCACATATCAAGTAAGTATTGTGATTTTGCATATTTGAGTAAGGTTTGTTTAACTTTGTCAACTGTGAGTGGGAGAAAGGTAGACCAAATCCTTTCTTCTTGTGTGCTAAAAGGAGATGGCTTGAGTAGATTTAGGAAATGGTCTTTTGATGTTAGTGATTTGTTTAGTTCTTGTCTAATTTTAGTTATTTCTTGCTTGAAGTAAGTCACCAGTTGGTTGGCGGATGAGGTAGGTTCATTAGTTATAGTTACTTTCTGAGTATTTAACAAATTATTTACTAGGGCATAGAGTTTTCTTGGGTTAACTGTTGTTCCACCAATAGATTTTGAATAATATGTTGTTTTTGCTTTGATGATCATATGTTTGTATGTTTTTGATGTATTTTATTTTCAGTTATTCCATTGCTTTCTATAAGTATATTGGTCTCAAATCTGTAGTATATGTCAGACTGGTCCCTCTAGGTTTGCTCTCTGGATCAAGAATTCAGCAATACTCCCATTTTCATAGATGAGACAGGAAGCTAGTTTACTATTTATAAGCTTTATTTTGATGTTTAAGTGGATGTTTCACCATGGGCTTCTCATTAACAACTTTACTTAACTATCATATAGCTCCTAGCAGTATCTACAAACAATAGCATTCCCTAGAAACAGATATTCTGACCCCTCTTGGTCCACATTAACAGAGTGGACACCCCAGAGAGAGTGAAAAACATGAAAAAATAATCTGCAGAAGCTAGAAGAATGGTCTAATGTTTAGCAATTAAAATTCAATGCAAAGTGATGCACTTAGGGAGTAGAAATCCACGGGAGATGTATGTGTTAGGCAGTGAGATTCTGATATGTACAGGCAGGGAGAGGAATCTTGGGTGATAGTATCTGAGGATTTGAAGGCGACGAAACAGTGTGACAAGGCGGTGGCTGTAGCCAGAAGATTGCTAGGCTGTATAGAGAGAGGTGTGACCTGCAGAAGAAAGGAGGTGTTGATGCCCCTGTACAAGTCGTTGGTGAGACCTCACCTGGAGTATTGTGTTCAGTTTTGGAGGCCATATCTTGCTAAGAATGTAAAAAGAACTGAGGTGGTGCAAAGAAAAGCTACAAAAATGGTATGGGATTTGCTTTACAAGACATATAAGGAGAGACTTGCTGACCTGAACATGTATACCCTGGAAGAAAGGAGAAACAGGGGTGATATGATACAGACGTTCTAATATTTGAAAGGTATTTTATTTATTTATTTTATTTACGTCAATTTATATACTGTATCTTATTGCTACTGCAAGACAGAACGGTTTACAATTTATAAAATAAAAGAAACAATACAATATATACAGGTTGGACAAACATTAGAACTCCAATAATTACAGGAAAGCACAGCAAAACCACAAACTAGCTACATAAGATGAAAAACAGTATAACTCATGATTTAGTGTACAGGAGAGCACCGCAAATACAGGATTAAGTACGTAATATAATCTACACAAACAAACAGTACAGTTTTGATTTAATATACATTACAGATTACCATTTATAACCTTTCTTCCATTATTCTAAATTCTGTTCTACATAATTGATAAAATAGAAGGTTTTCAAAAGTTTCCAAAAATGAAAGGAAGATTTCTCAAGTCTGATCTCTTTTGGAAGGCCATTCCAAAGAGAGGGGGGCAAATAGAAAAAAGCCGAATTCCGTGTAGATTCCCATCTAGCCCTAGCGTGAGGAGGAATCACTAACCTGTTGTCTGTTAGGGATCTAAGGGTTCGTGTGGCAGTGTAAGGAATAGTTAGATTTGACAGATAGTCAGGTTTAGTGTATAAAAAGCCTTATGGATCAAAACTAAGGCTTTAAACTTAACTCTTGCTTCAACCGGCAGCCAATGCAGTTGATGTAGTAAAGGTGTGACTCTGTCATCCCTCCGGGCCCTACAAATCATACGTGCTGCTGTATTCTGTATTCTTTGTAGTCGTTTCAAGCTAGCTTGAGTGATCCCTGCATATATGATATTACAATAATCTAAGCGTGAGGTAATATAAGCAGATGTCAGTGTTTTAAGGGAATCCTTACTAATTGAATTCCTAACTGACTGAAGTCTCCTAAGATGGAAAAAAGATTTTTTCACTACGTCTGATATTTGTTTCTCAAAAGTCAGAGCAGAATCGATTATAACCCCAAGCAAGGTATCTAAAAGATTTAACTGTAGGGATGTTCTGGCCAAATAGCATAGGTACCACTGCTGGACATGTGCCCTGTCCTACTATCCAAGATGTTATAGTCTTATCTGGATTTAATATTAATTGATATGTTGTGAGCCAATCTGCCGCTTTATCCAGACAGATTTGAAGCGGTGTAAGATCCATATTAGACGGTTTAACATAATGAATAAGAAGGAAATCGTCCGCATATGAATAAAAACTAATACCCATTGTTTGATTGAGAAGTGCCAAGGGACTAACATATAGATTAAACAGTAATGGGGACAGGACCGATCCCTGTGGAACCCCACATGGTAGATTGTATATTGTAGAGGATGATTGCTGCTGAACTACTTTAAATGAACGTTCGGTAAGAAAGGATATAAACCATTTCATAATTGTCCCTGAAAGACCAATCTCACCTAATCTGTCAAGAAGTAGTTTATGATTAATTAAATCAAAAGCTGCAGATAGGTCAAGTGAAACAACCAAGGCAATATAGCCATGCTCTAGTTTTGCATGAATCTCACTTAACAGCGAAGTGAGGATAGTCTCTGTGCTATGGCCTTTCCTAAAGCCCGATTGTCTAGGATGTAGCGAATTTTTGGAATCCACATACGTTTGCAATTGTCTGAACACTATTGTCTCTATCACTTTGGATAGGAACGGAAGATTAGAAACTGGTCTATAATTGTTGGGTGTTAAAGGATCTAATGAGGGCTTCTTCAGAATAGGCTTTACTAGCGCCTCTTTTAGAGTAGCAGGGACTACCCCTTCAGAAAGACTCCGTACGGTGATTAAATACATAAACTGTTGAATTTCTAGCAAATCTTTTCTGGAGATGGGAAGACGGTAGAACTAGAGCACATGAAATGAGATTGAAGGGGGACAGACTCAAGAATTCAAAAATGCGTGGGATAAACGTAAAGGAATCCTGTTCAGATGGATCCTCAGAAGCTTAGCAGAGATTGGGTGGCAGCACCAGTGGTTGGGAGGCGGGGCAAGTACTGAGCAAACTTCTGCGGTTTATGACCCGAAAATGGCAAGGATAAATCAAGGTCAGGTATACATATAAAGTAGCACATATGAGTTTATCTTGTTGGGCAGACTGGATGGACTGTACAGGTCTTTATCTGCCATCATCTACTATGTTGCTATGTGTTTTTAAACAGGAAACTTTAAAGATTTTGCACAGCTTAATTCATAGTACCGTTCCCCAACACATAACTTGCCTGCCTAGATATTTAAAGTACTAGGTGTATGCTTTACTATGGCTGCTAATCAGGATTTTTCACAGAGCAAATGCGTTGCTCTTCTGGCAGCGTCCCAAAACGTCCTGAATTCCTTAATCTCCATGGGCCCTGTTTACAAAACTGCGCTGTAGGAGCGCAAACATTTTAGTATGCGCTAAAACTAGAGACAACCATAGGAATATAATGGGTGTGTTTATCATTAGCACATGCTAAAAAGTTAGCACGCCTACAGAGCAGCTTAGTAAACAGGTCCCCAAATTTGTATCCGTATTTAAGTTCCTGCCTTACTTAAGGGTCTGGCAACTAAGTTTTAAACACCTTTGTGTTCCTTCTGAAACCACTTTGTATTTATTTTCCTTTTTCTTTTGCATCTCCTTTCTGCAAACAATCTAGGCTTTGCTTCCATTGGCAGCCTTTCGATTAGCTTCAGGTACTTAATTACCTTCAACTGTGTTGAAATTAGCAAGTTAAATACTGTTGTTAATACTTTTGGTTTAAACATACATTGTTCCAAGTCTGCATCATATTGAACTGTCTATATGTGGTTTGCATGATGGCAAATAGCCACCCAGGGTTTACTCATGAATGAATATAACCTGCACAGAGTGGTGGGGTGTGGCTCTGACCGCTTTGTTGGGCACACTGGGTGGGCTGTGTGAAGGTCTTTATCTGCCATCATTTATTTTGTTATTGAATCCATGTTGATTGCTGTCTACATTTTCTAGACTACCTGTCTCCAATGTCAGCTCATTTCTTAGTGCAAGACTCTGTTACAATGTCTCCCAGCAATCCATTGAGCTCACTATCTCCAGAATGCTTCTAGGCTTTCTGAAGCTGCCTGTAGCATCAAACTGCTGTATAGCAAGTGGTAAACTGCCCAATGTATCATAAATAGAGAAAAGGAAATGGGACTTCATATACCGCCTTTCTGTGGCTTTTTGCAACTACATTCAAAGCGGTTCTCTTTTGTCTATTAAGAAATACCTTGATCTTCAAACATGAGGCCGTAGCGAGAAGGTTACTAGGCTGTATAGAGAGAGGTGTGACCAGCAGAAGAAGGGAGGTTTTAATGCCCCTGTATAAGACGTTGGTGAGGCCCCACCTGGAGTATTGTGTTCAGTTTTGGAGGCCGTACCTTGCGAAGGATGTTAAAAAAATGGAAGCGGTACAAAGAAAAGCTACGAGGATGGTATGGGAGTTGCGTTCCAAGACGTATGAAGAGAGACTTGCTGACCTGAACATGTATACTCTGGAGGAAAGGAGGAACAGGGGTGACATGATCCAGACGTTCAAATATTTGAAAGGTATTAATCCGCAAACGAATCTTTTCCGGAGATGGGAAGACGGTAGAACGAGAGGACATGAAATGAGATTGAAGGGGGGCAGACTCAGGAAAGATGTCAGGAAGTATTTCTTCACGGAGAGGGTGGTGAACACTTGGAATGCCCTCCCGCGGGAGGTGGTGGACATGAAAACGGTAACGGAATTCAAACATGCGTGGTATAGGCATAAAGGAATCCTGTGCAGAAGGAATGGATCCACAGAAGCTTAGCTGAAATTGGGTGGCGGGGGGAAGAGGGGTTGGTGGTTGAGAGGCTAGGATAGGGGAGGGCAGACTTATACGGGGGTCTGTGCCAGAGCCGGTGATGGGAGGCGGGACTGGTGGTTGGGAGGCGGGAAATACTGCTGGACAGACTTATACGGTCTGTGCCCTGAAAAAGACAGGTACAAATCAAGGTAAGGTATACACATATGAGTTTATCGTGGGCAGGCTAGATGGACCGTGCAAGTCTTTTTCTGCCGTCATCTACTATGTTACTATGTTCCCCTCATCCACCTTTCCCTTTCTATCGTAAGCCTAGGTAGAGAGGCAGAGTAGGAGGGAAAAAACCCAGAAAGACTATGGGGGCTGCCCCAGAGGTCACTGGGGGCTGCCATTGGCACTTAGACCTTGTGTTGAAGAACACTACTCTAATTTGATGTGCTTTTATTATTATTTATTTATTTTGCTGCATTTGTATCCCACATTTTCCCACCTATTTGCAGGCTCAATGTGGCTTACAATATGTTATAACAATAATCATATTAATGGAATAAGAATTTCAGAATATTGTTACAAATAAGGTGCACAAGAATATTTGTGGGCGTACGGAGAAGTCAACCAGAATCGAACATCCCTTGTTCGGATCCTGAACCGAAGTGGCCCAAGATGGCCGACGGGTAAGGAGCCCCACGACTGAGCTCCCGAGATCTGGTCTGTGGACCTGCCTGGACCGAGCCGCGCTGCCCCCGGCTGGGCTGAGAAGGGACCTCGGGATCGCGGCGACCTCACTGAACTCGGCCGGTGAGCCGGGATTGATTGCGGGGCCGACGCGGCGCGTCCCGACTGCCTCTCTGCCGCGGCCCGAGCCCTCCTAACGACCCGATACGAGAAGGGCCGGGCAGTCCTCCAGCGTGTCCAGTACTGCCACCGCATTCCCCGGCTGGAACGGCCCGGGCACGGCCTCGCTGGCCACGGATCATGGCGCCCACGCTGCTCGTCCTTCCGCGGCCCGCCCCCCATCGTGTGGCTGAGTCCTCGGGACTAGGGCAGTCGTAGTGGGGCATTGCGGATCCCAGCGGGGCAGTCTTTTGCGGTGCTTTCATGGTGCAGGCTGCTCTGAAGGCAGTGTGTGTAGCTGCCCAACTATTCCAGCTTGCACGGTCCACTCGCTCCAGCTTCTCCCTCGCTCCAACTTCTCCCTGCTTGCCTGCTCCAGCTTCTCCCTGCTTCCCTGCTCCAGCTCGTTCCAGCTCTCCTGATCCCTGCTTGTTCCAGTCTGCCTTATCCAGCTTTCCACCTGCTTGTTCCAGTCTATCGGCTCCTGTGTGTTCCAGTCCTCCTGATCCCAGCCTGTTTCAGTCCGCTGATCCAGCTTCTCCCTGCTTGCTCCAGTCCTTCTGCTCCAGCGTGTTCCAGCTCATTCCAGTCCTCCTGATCCCAGCCTGTTCCAGTCCGCTGATCCAGCTTCTCCCTGCTTGCTCCAGTCCTTCTGCTCCAGCGTGTTCCAGCTCATTCCAGTCCTCCTGATCCCTGCTTGTTCCAGTCCTTCGGCTCCAGCGTGTTCCAGCTCCAGTCCGCCTGATCCAGTTTTCCCCCTGCTTGTTCCAGTCTATCGGCTCCAGTGTGTTCCAGTCTGCCTGATCCAGCTTCTCCCTGTTTGCTCCAGTCCACTGGCTCCAGCATGTTCCAGCTCGTTCCAGTCCTCCTGATCCCAGCTTGTTCCAGTCCGCCGATCCATCTCTCCCCCTGCCTGCTCCAGTCCATCGGCTCCAGTGTGTCCCGGTCCGCCTGATCCAGCTTCTCCCTGCTTGCTCCAGTCAATCTGCTTCAGCGTGTTCCAGCTTGTTCCAGTCCTCCTGATCCCAGTTTGTTCCAGTTCGCCTGACCGAGCTTCCCCCGCTTGTTCCAGTCCATTGGCTCCAGTGTGTTCCAGCCCGCTTGTTCCAGTCCATCGGCTCCAGCGTGTTCCAACCCGCCTGATCCAGCCAGCGTGTTCCAGCTCGTTCCAGTTCGCCTGACAGAGCTTCCCCCGCTTGTTCCAGTCCATCGGCTCCAGTGTGTTCCAGCCCGCTTGTTCCAGTCCATCGGCTCCAGCGTGTTCCAACCCGCCTGATCCAGCCAGCGTGTTCCAGCTCGTTCCAGTTCTGAGCCCAGCTTGTTCCAGCCCGCCTGATCCTGTTCCAGTCTATCGGCTCCAGTGTGTTCCAGTCCGCCTGATTCAGCTTCTTCCTGCTTGCCCCAGTCCACCGGTTCCAGCGTGTCCAGCTAGTTCCAGTCAGCCGATCCAGCCTTCCCCCTGCCTGGTCCTGTCCATCGGCTCCAGTGTGTTCCAGCCTGCCTGATCCAGCTTCTCCTTGCTTACTCCAGTTCATCTGCTCCAGCGTGTTCCAGCTCGTTCCAGTCTTCCTGATCCCATCTTGTCCATCTGCTCATCTTGACACAGTCCATCTGTTCCTGCTTGTTCCAGCTTGTCCATCTGTTCCTGCCTGTTCCGGCTTGTCCCAGCTTGTTTCAGCTTGTTCCGGCTTGCTCCAATCCATCTGCCTGTTAACACATCGAGTAACTTGCCTGCCTGCTTGGGAGCCTCTCAGCCATTGACTTACCTACCTGCCTGCTAGCTTATCAGCCATTGACTTACCTAATCGCCAACCCAAAACCTAGCTTTCAAGCCCTATCTATCTGCTTAACACCTCATTCATTACATAGTCACCTATTAACACCTGTTAACTGCTTAACACCTCAGTCACTACATAGTCACCTATTACACCTCAGTCACCACCTATGGCCCCTGTCCATGTTCTCTTCCTTGCCCTGTCCCTTCCTAATCTTCTTTCCCCCCCCCCCCCCCCCCCCACTCCCACTGTCTACCATTAGAACCCGCTGCCCTCCCACCCTGCCCGCCAACGCAATACCCTACTCACCTCAAACCTTACCTCACCATCCCTCTTGTCCCCCTCCTCCTTCCTGGCTCTCAACCTTCAGCACTTCCTTCCTGCCATTAACCCATCCCCATTCCTCCTAAGTACACCCCGTCTTCGTCGCCCGACCTCCCCCACCCTCCTACGCACTCTCTTGCTCCTCCTCCTGCTATCTGCGGGAGACATTAACCCAAATCCAGGTCCCCCTCACCTGTCCCCGTCCTATCTTTGCGAACGATTCCGGGATGTCTCCAATCTCGTCTCTATTCCCCTCCTTCCCCCCTCCTCCCTCCCCTTCTCATGCGCCTTGTGGAATGCCCACTCAGTCTGCAACAAACTGTCTGTCACCCACGATCTCTTTATCTCTCGCTCCCTTCAACTGCTCGCCCTAACCGAAACCTGGATCTCCCCGGAAGACTCTTCCTCAGTTGCAGCCCTCTGCCATGGAGGCTACCTCTTCTCCCACACGCCCCGCCCAGTTGGCTGCGGCGGAGGTGTTGGGCTACTACTCTCACCCTCCTGTAGTTTCCAACCCCTCCACCTACCGCAGTCTCACTGCTTCTCATCCTTTGAAGCCCATTCCATCCGGCTATTCTACCCGCTACCACTCAGAGTGGCAGTCATTTACCGCCTCCCTGATAAATCCTTCCCTTCCTTCCTCACCGACTTTGATGCTTGGCTGTCCGTCTTTCTTGACCCTTCATCTCCTTCCCTCATTCTCGGAGACTTTAACGTACACACTGATGACCTATCCGACCCCCACGCTTCTAAGTTCCTCACCCTAACATCCTCCTTCAACCTCCAGCTGTGCTCCACCACCCCTACTCACCGTGACGGCCATTGTCTTGACCTCGTCCTCTCCTCCTCCGGCTCACCCACCAATTTCCAAGCCTCAGTTCTTCCTCTCTCCGATCATCACCTGATCACATTCACACTTCTTCACCCCCCCTCCACCCCGTCCAACTTTAACCACCACCTCCAGGAACCTCCAGGCTATTGACCCCTCCACCTTATCATCTACTATCTCTAATCTCCTCCCCTCCATCACGTCCTCCGAAACTGTCGACAAAGCGGTCTCCGCTTACAATACCGCTCTCTCCTCTGCTTTGGACACCCTCGCACCATCCATCTCCCGTCCCACAAAGCGCACCAATCCCCAGCCCTGGCTGACTCCTTGCATCCATTACCTTCGCTCCTGCACCCGATCCGCTGAGCGCCTCTGGAGGAAATCTCGTACCCTTTCAGACTTCCTCCACTACAAATTCATGCTATCCTCCTTCCACTCCTCCCTATTCCGTGCAAAACAGGACTATTACACCCAATTGACCAATTCTCTCAGCTCCAACCCTCGTCGTCTCTTCACCACCCTTAACTCCCTCCTAAAAGTGCCACCCGCTCCTACTCCCCCTTCTCTCTCGTCTCAATCACTGGCCGACTACTTCCGCGACAAAGTGCAAAAGATCAACCTTGAGTTCACGACCAAGCCACCACCTCCTCTTCACCCTTTAACCCTCTCCCTCCTCCAACCTACCCAGGCCTCTTTCTCCTCCTTTCCTGAGATTACCGAGGATGAAACTTCCCGCCTTCTTTCCTCCTCGAAATGCACCACCTGTTCCTCTGATCCCATCCCCACCAACCTACTCAACACCATCTCCCATACTGTCACCCCCTCCATCTGTCGCATCCTTAACCTCTCTCTCTCCACTGCAACTGTCCCTGACACCTTCAAGCACGCCGTTGTCACACCTCTCCTCAAAAAACCTTCATTTGACCCTACCTGCCCCTCCAGCTACCGCCCCATCTCTGTTTTACCCTTCCTCTCCAAAATACTTGAGCGCGCCGTTCACAGCCGCTGCCTTGATTTTCTCTCCTCTCATGCCATCCTCGATCCACTTAAATCCAGTTTTCGCCCTCTGCACTCGACAGAAACGGCACTCTCTAAAGTTTGCAATGACCTGTTTCTGGCCAAATCCAGAGGTCACTACTCCATCCTCATCCTCCTCGATCTTTCCGCCGCGTTTGACACTGTCAATCATGATTTACTTCTTGCCACGCTGTCCTCTTTTGGGTTCCAAGGCCCTGTCCTCTCCTGGTTCTCCTCTTATCTCTCCCACCGCACCTTCAGGGTACACTCCCATGGATCTTCCTCCACTCCCATCCCACTATCTGTTGGAGTTCCCCAGGGATCTGTCCTTGGACCCCTTCTTTTCTCAATCTACACCTCCTCCCTGGGCTCGCTGATCTCGTCTCATGGTTTTCAGTATCATCTTTATGCTGATGACACCCAGCTATACCTCTCCACACCTGACATCACCGCGGAGACACAGGCCAAGGTATCGCCCTGTTTATCCGACATTGCGGCATGGATGTCCAACCGTCACCTTAAACTGAACATGTCCAAGACCGAGCTCCTCGTCTTTCCTCCTAAACCCACTTCTCCTCTTCCTTCACTCTCTATCTCAGTTGATAACACCCTCATCCTCCCTGTCCCATCTGCCTGCAGCCTCGGAGTCATCTTCGACTCCTCCCTCTCCTTCTCTGCGCATATCCAACAGACTGCCAAGACCTGTCGCTTCTTCCTCTTCAACATCAACAAAATTCGCCCTTTCCTCTCTGAGCACACCACCAGAACTCTTGTCCACGTTCTCATTACCTCTCGCCTTGATTACTGCAACTTACTCCTCACCGGCCTCCCACTCAGCCATCTATCCCCCCTCCAATCCGTTCAGAATGCTGCCGCATGTCTTATATTCCGCCAGAACCGATATACTCATATCACCCCTCTCCTCAAATCACTTCATTGGCTTCCGATCAGATATCGCATACAATTCAAGCTCCTCCTCCTTACCTACAAATGCACTCAGTCTGCGGCTCCTCACTACCTCTCCACCCTCATCTCCCCCTATGTTCCCGCCCGTAACCTCCGCTCACAGGACAAAGCCCTTCTCTCTGTATCCTTCTCCACCACTGCCAACTCCAGGCTCCGCTCATTCTGCCTTGCCTCACCCTATGCCTGGAACAATCTTCCTTTACCCATACGCCAAGCCCCCTCCCTACCCATCTTCAAATCTCTGCTTAAAACTCACCTCTTCAATGCTGCCTTCGGCGCCTAACCGCTTAAGAAATATAGAATGCCCCAATCTATCCACCCTATTAGATTAACTGTTCACTTGTCCTCTAGATTGTAAACTTGTCTTTAGATTGTTCTCTTGTCTTTTAGATTGTAAGCTCTTTGAGCAGGGACTGTCCTTCTATGTTTAAATTGTACAGCGCTGCGTAACCCTAGTAGCGCTTTAGAAATGTTAGTAGTAGTAGTAATATCATGGCAATCATAATAATGGAATAAGAATTTCAGAACTGTTACAAATAAGGTGCATAAAATATCATGTAGGATTCGAAGTAGATAAATAGATAAAGCATAACATAATGAGATCAGGCCAATATATAATATTCAGTAATGAAGGTGTTATTAAAATGAACAAATTAGAAGGGTTCCAAGTAGGTTGTATCTGGTGTAGTATAGGAATCAATTCGTTATGGAGGATCCTTATTATACGTAATAATAATAATAATTATTATTATCCTTATACGTAATAATAATTATTATTATTATTCTTTGTATCCCACATTTTCCCACCTTTTTGCAGGCTCAATGTGACTTACATATAACCGTTAACGGCTTTAGCCGATTCTAGTCTGAACAAATACATGGTACTGTATGAATGAATACAAAGTGATATTGTGGTAGAATGAGGTACATGTATGGTAGGTACAATTGGGGGGGAACTTAGGGAGGGAAAGGGGGAAGAAGAGTCAGGTAATGTCCGTTACAATCTTTGATTACATTGTGTCGCAAGTGTTCAGGTATTTTTATGTTGGGTCAGTGGGTATGCTCTTCTGAACAGGTCTGTCTTTAGTGCTTTCTGAAAATTTAGGTGGTCTAGCTTAGTTTTTACTGCTTTTGGTAATGCGTTCCATAGTTGTAAGCTTAGGTAGGAAAAGCTGGATGCATAGGTGGATTTGTATATTTCCTTTGCTGCTTGGGTAGTGGAGGTTTAAAGTTAAAAACCTATAAAGGAACTGAAAAATATTACTGATTTGTGTAGCATTTATGAGATGTGTACAGTACCGTTCAGATAGGGGGTGATTTTATTTTTTTAAATATTCTGCTTGTAAAGCATGTTTTATATGCAGAAAGGAGCTGTTACAAGATTGTGTGGCATTATATGCCAGATAAGTACACATACACACTGACAAGAAGGCACATGCCTGTATAGATACACACACTGACAAGAAGGCACATACTTATGTTCTGAAACCCAAAACACTATAAAGACAGAGACCCTGCAAGAAAAAAAAATGAACTTTGTGCCACAGAGCAAGTTACACACAATTTCATGGTGCTAAAGCTTAGCTGGATCAATCATAGATATAAAAATACTCCTTGCTATTTATTTTACCAGTTTTTTAATCCCTATGAAGTGTAGTTAAGTTCAAAACATTGTTCAGGATCCACAAACAGGTTCTGATTTTGGTTTTCTTGCTTCAAGGGTGGACTTCCTGAACTTCACTTCATTTCACAAAATCATGATGTTTGCTCAAACAGCGTCCTAACAGCGTCCTTCTGCTCTGCAGGTTCAACTTCTGGTAACAAGAGAGGAGGTCATTAAAGACCAACAGCCAGTCCAATCAATTCTCAAGTGTAATCCTATAGACTTTCTGCTGTAACATTTTAATCCTTTCACTTCCCCTGCAAGTAGTTGAACATGCTCCATAACTGAACATTTACAACCAGAGAGAGAGAATGATTCTGAGCCAGGCTGTGTGCTACTAGGGGAGCTGAAAGTTTCCAACAATTTAAGCAGCGTCTGTGTTATATCAAACAAGTTTTAAGCAACCGAGAATTTTTTACCTATATAAACCTTTGAATGGGGATAATACAGAATATAAACCACATAACTGGTCTGACAAGTTGTTAGATGTTGCAATCTATGGATTTTTCCATCTGTTGGATTAGTTTATTTCCAGATAACATCATACTGCAAAAATTACAGTTTCCACAAGGACAGTGTCCAATATTCAAATTTCCTTTTTCTTCTTGAAGGGGTCGCATCACTCAACATAATCCTTTAAATTCCTTCAATGACTGTGGGCTTTAAACAGCGAGCAGGACTCAAAACAAGAATACACAGACAAAGCAGACCAGTAATTATAAAGAATAGTGCTGATTTTGGAAGATAAAGCAGAATACCATAAAGCACATGTCATGTTATTAGAGAAATCGATGGCAGCCTTCTGTTCCCTCTGTTTACTCAAGAAGCTGTTCTGTATCACTATAATAGGCACTAGTATAAGCCTTCGCCTTCATCAACACTGTCTTGGTATATCTCCTACAAATAGGATTTTTAGATAATACAGTAGCTCGATATTTAAATTCATGTGTTGTAGGACAAATGTGTTTATATCTTAAAAATTGAGAAAAATGTAAACTGTTTTTAAAGAAGTTGGGTGAAAACTATCTTATTGTAAAACTTGCTCTTGTCAGTGGGCTTCTTATACACTATAGTGAAGAAATATATAAAAAAGAAATACTGCAATAAAGAAAAAATTAAACAAAATTATTGATATACTCAAGTCCTCAATTTTTAGATCCAAGAATTATAGACCAGGAGATCTAGCGAAAGTAACAATAGAAGCTACTAAGGAGAAATATTTCTGACAATTAAACACAGATAACATTGCTAGATTACAACCTTGTTAAGTCCCACCTTCGTTAGATGGAGATCTTATACCAAGCTGTTTGGTAGCTAGCAAAGCAGTGAGATTAGTTGATTTGAAGAAAACATATTTAGAAGATTGATATCTTACAACACATTTACATGGATATCTAAGAGAGAAAGTAGCTTCTCTCTGAAGCATTCCAGGTCTTCTCATAAGTATGAACTGTTTCCTCCATCTCTGGGTGTCTCTAGACACATCTGGGAAACTCTGATCTTCAAACCATAAAAGGTTTTTTGTCTTATGTCTGAAAAATAGTCTCAAGAGCCACTGTTTATCAGGAGCAAGTGCAAATACTGCAATTGATGTAGAACTAGTTGGGGTTTCAATTATTGGAAATTCTAAAATAATTGACGCATCTGAAGGCACCTCAGATTGCCATGAAGCTTGCTGATATTTTCTGAGCTGCTAGGCATAGGCAAATAGTAAACCTGAATGAAAGGAAATATATTTTTCTCAAGTACCTGTAGAATCTCCATGTATTTTTTAACATGTCTCTTGAGGTAATCAGATTAAGACATGCCTGTTATTTCTTATTCTTAATTGATTTTCCCTTTTTAGTAATTGTTCTTTCACATTGAAAGTGTAGAATATGTTGTATGAAACAGGGTCCTACTGTGGCACAATTTGAATTGTATTGTTTAGATGCCAGAATGTGAAAAATGTGCAAGGGCGAGAAGAATTCTGCTAGTTCTGTACACACTCATATACATGTCTACAGGCACACACACACACACAATTCACAGATACTCTCTTTCCCCAAATATATACTGCTCCACAGACACCCATCCAACACATGCATGTATATTCCTTCATCTCCAAATCACCAGACACCCCCCCCCCCCCATGCAGCACCTCTCATACATGTCCCACATAAACCAACACACATGAACAGAATCATCACAAACTCCTATCTTCCATCCCTATTAATGTACAAACCACCACATCCCTCACTAAGCTTTCCACATAGACATGTCCAAATCTGCAGAGATAAGATAATCACACTATCAAGTCCCCTCTAGACTTTCCAGCTTGTTAAAAACATTGTCATATGTGCCCAAATAATTCTCTCTTATGTGTGAATTGCTGTCATTTATCTTAGCAGTTCTTTTTCTAATTTTGAACTTCCAGCTGTATTTCCGGAGGAACTTGGAACTAGTGTACTTTTGACAAATGATGAGATCAGAACATTGATATATAAACCACTGGATGGAGAATGGGGATCCAGAAGCAGGGATGAAGAATGTGAGAGGATTATCTCGGGGATAAATCAGCTTTTGATGCTAGGTAAAAATGGCATTTGTTTTTTTGCAAAATAAGGATGAGGTGTACACATATTGAATATTGTGCGGTTCCTTTATTGATATCACAGAAAATACCTTAATTAAGGATCCCAATTTATACAGCAACAGACAGGCCAGAGGGGATCACTAACACAACCCCAATGGTGTTTCACACATGTAAATGTTTAAAATGCCACCAAAATTACTTGTCTTTCTAGCATAAATTTTTTTTATCCTTAATCTGTTTATTCCTGCTGTTTTCTCTCTTTCTGGGACTTCTAATTCTATATGTAACCTAGTTATGTTAATGTATTTTTTACAATTTCTATACCACCAATCCAAACAAATACATTTTCTGAGCAGTGAAAATAACTTTTGCCATGATTGACCATATGTCTGACCAAAAGATATTGACTATTCTACATTTCAACAGCATGTGCATGAAAGTACCAACTTGAGAAGTACAGTTTCAACAAGTATTGTGTGAGGTTAATTTAGCCAAGTGAAGTTTTCTTGGAGTCCATATGGCCCTTTGATAAATAAAGAGTATTGATTGTAGGAAACAAGCTGCAGAACCAGGTTTCAAAATAGCATACCATAGAGAGTTATATAATGATTTATCTAACTTGAAATTTGTATCGAGTTCTCAGAGGTTTTGAATTAAAGTACTGTGTTTATATTTATTATCAAGCAAAAGTTTGTATAGAGATGATGCTATATGACCATTTGCTGATATGGTTACTATTTGAGTTCTAATGCTTGGAGTGGAAGATAATAGACTTGAAGCTCAGACTTCTGAATACAGGTTTTCAACTGCAACCATCTATAAAATTGTGAAGAAGGTAAAGAGAAGGACTTCTGTAAATAATCAAATGGAAGAATTGTTTTGGATGAGGCATCACAAATGTCTGCTACAGTTAGTATTCCTCTATGGTGCCATTGCTTCCAGTATAGTGGTACATTGTCTATCTTGATGTGTGGATTATGCCATAGTAACATAGTAGATGACGGCAGAAAAAGACCTGCATGGTCCATCCAGTCTGCCCAACAAGATAAACTCATATGTGAATACCTTACCTTGATTTGTACCTGCCTTTTCAGGGCACAGACCGTACAAGTCTGCCCAGCAGTATTTCCCGCCTCCCAACCACTATCCTCGCCTCCCAACTACCAACCTCTCTTCCCCCACCTGCTCCGCCACCCAATTTTGGCTAAGCTTCTGAGGATCCATTCCTACTGCACAGGATTCCTTTATGCACATCCCACGCATGTTTGAATTCCGTTACCGTTTTCATCTCCACCACCTCCCACAGGAGGGCAATTCCAAGCATCCACCACCCTCTCCATGAAAAAATACTTCCTGACATCTTTTTTGAGTCTGCCCCCCTTCAATCTCATTTCATGTCCTCTCGTTCTACCGCCTTCCCATCTCCGGAAAAGATTTTTTGCGGATTAATACCTTTCAAGTATTTGAACGTCTGTATCATATCACCCCGTTCCTCCTTTCCTCCAGGGTATACATGTTCAGGTCAGCAAGTCTCTGCTCATACGTCTTGGAACGCAAGTCCCATACCATTCTCGTAGCTTTTCTTTGCACCGCTTCCATTTTTTTAACATCCTTCGCAAGGTACGGCCTCCAAAACTGAACACAATACTCCAGGTGGGGCCTCACCAACGCCAGAACCTCTCTGAGCTCCCTCAATATTCTGGGATGGATCCCGTCCAGTCCCATGGCTTTGTCCACCTTTAGCTTTCCAAGTTGTTGATACACACTCTCTTCCATGAACGGTGCTCTATCCATTCCATTCTCAGGTGTACTTTTGCCAGTCCCTCGCGGTCCTTCTCCAGGATTTTCTTCAGTGAAAACCGAACAAAAGTATCTATTTAGCAAATTGGCTTTTTCTTCATCATTATCTACATAGCGGTTCGCTGTATCTTTTAGTCTCACAATTCCCTTTTAGTCCTTCTTCTTTCACTAATATAGCTGAAGAAATTTTTGTCGCCCCTCCTTACATTTCTAGCCATTCGTTCTTCCGCTTGCGCCTTCGCCAGACGTACCTCTCACTTGGCTTCTTTCAGTTTCATCCGGTATTCCTCCCCGTGTTCCTGTTCTTGAGATTTTCTATATTTCTGGAACGCTAACTCTTTAGCCTTTATTTTCTCAGCCACTTGCTTGGAGAACCATATCGGTTTCCTTTTTCTCTTGCTTTTATTTACTCTCCTTACATAAAGGTCTGTGGCCCTATTTATTACTTCTTTCAGCCTGGACCACTGCCCTTCCACTTCATGTACGTCCTCCCAGCCCATCAGCTCCTTCCTCAGGTATTCCCCCATTTTACTAAAGTCAGCACGCTTGAAATCCAGGACTTTGAGTTTGGAGTGGCCGCCCTCCACTTCAGCTGTTATATCAAACCAGACCATTTGATGGTCACTGCTTCCCAGGTGTACACCCACTCGGACATTTGACACACTATCCCCATTTGTGAGCACCAGATCCAGCATCGCTCCGTCCCTCGTGGGTTCCGTCACCATCTGTCTGAGCAGAGCACTTTGGAAAGCATCCACAATCTCTCTACTCCTTTCCGATTTGGCAGACAGAACCTTCCAATCTACATCCGGCAGATTGAAATCTCCCATCAACAGAACCTCTTTTTTCTTTCCTAATTTTTGAATATCCGCGATCAGATCTTTATCTAGTTCCTCTAATTACTGAGCTCTTGTTGTAAACTAGATAGCTGAAGACAGAGAGGACAAGCTTTAAGTCTCCAGATGATTGGCCTTGAAACTAAAGCACCACAATTATTGCAGAGAATAAAAGTCATCCTGATTGGTTGAAATGGGTATGAACAGGTGTACTATGTTGGGTTAACAGTCTGCAAGACTGCCTTTGTATGATTGAGTAAGGTAATGAGGTTTGGTTTGTCTATAAATGAGTGGAAAACCCTGGGGTGCGTGGGTGGGATTATAAGTCCCAAAGTGTCAGCTAACTACTGTTGTTAAGGCAATTCTCTAGATGAGGACCAGAATTGGTACAGTCTAATCAAAGAATTTTCAATTGATTTAACTTTCAAAATTGCCCTAGAATATAAAACTTTCCTTCTTGTGATATAAATCTAAATATTCCCAATAATTATAATAATAGCAGTTTCAGCAATGTAAAATGCTACTTTAGAGCCTCAATTGAGTGCTATGCAGTTTAAAACAGCCTCTCCTCTCTATCAGAGCTTGGCAGGAAAAGAAAGAAAGAAAAAGAAAAAAGGTTACACCGGGCAAATTAATTCATTAAGCAATAAGCATTAAATTAAAGAGAATATCAGGTATCTCACCTATAGCCAGAAAGTTGAGAAGTTTGGAATTTAAAGGTCAGAATTTACTTTACTGTGCAAGAGTTAGGTTCAGGGGTCCAGTACCTATAGCCAGAAAGTTGAGAAGTTTGGAATTTAAAGGTCAGAATTTACTTTACTGTGCAAGGTAGAAGTATACATTTTTGAGTATTGATGATTAATGAGTTGATTTGTTTCAAAACTGGTAAAGACATGCAAGGTAGAATGTTTAGTGGAAAAGGGTTGGCAAGAGTTTGCTCCAATTGAAGCCATGAAGGGAGATATTCAGCAGAAGAAGAAAACCAAAGACAACCTGGTTGCATAATAAATGCCTTATGATAGAGAAGGAAATCTGGAAACAGTATACCAAATCTGCTCTTAGGTGCTTTAAGTTTGTTTAATGAAATTCTGGCAGATTTATCTTTCCATAAAAATACTGTTAACATCTTATCATGTTGTTTATAGAAGGAATTATGAAATAGTACAGGAATTATGCTTAGTATGTAATTAATTTTAGGAGAGATCATCACTTTAATTGTCTCAATTCTACCCCACAATAATAAGTGTAGAAGATGCCAAGTTGAGAGTAAAGCTTTTAGGAAAGTGAAAATATGTTTTCCATTTTTCCTAGCTGTGTCTGAAATATCTGAATATAAGTCAATTCCTAAGTATTGAATTGCTTCTTCCAAAGCAATCCAAATACTTGAATCAAATTTGGATGTTTGTGCACATCATTACAACTACTAATCATTTCTATAGCGCTACTTGACATATGCAGCGCTATACACTTTATATGTATGTACTTTCTCTGTCCCTTAGGGGGCTCACAATCTATGTTTTTGTACCTCGGGCAATGGAGGGTTAAGTGACTTGCCCAAGGTCACGGGGAGCTGCAGTGGGAGTTGAACCCCAGTCGCTAGGCTCACAGCCCGCTGCACTAACCATTAGGCTACTCCTCCACTCCACATTAAGGGGTAGGACTTCAGCTTTTGTTTTATTGAGCCTGTATCCGGAAAATTGTGAAAAGGACTGAATTAAAACATATAGTGATATATCATCTACTTATGCAGATATTTGTATTCAGAGTGATTATGTTTTATTTCAGTGATTTGCGGGTGAGATTTTATTGCAATTATATGGGGTTCTATGGCTGTATGGAAAAGGTATGGGGATAGAGGGCAGCCTTTGACGGGTACCTCTTTTTAAAGAAGAGTTTGGTAAATGGTTATTTGCTAGGATTTGAGCTCAAGGTTTTGTATACAGAAGTTTAACTTTGTCAATAAAAGAAGGGTGGAAACCAATCCAGTGCATTTTATGAAAAAGACTAGTAAAAAAGGCCCGTTTCTTACAGAAATGAAACGGGCGCTAGCAAGGTTTTCCTCGGAGTGTGTATGTTTGAGAGAGTGTGTATGTTTGAGAGAGAGAGTGTGTGAGAGAGAGTGAATGTGTGAGTGTGTGTGACAGAGAGTGAGACTAGGTGCGAGTGTGTGTGTGAGAATGAGAGTATGTGCCAGGGTCTTCCCCCCCCCCCCCCCCCGGTCTGTCTCCCAGTTGCAGGGGGGTTCCCCCCTCCCTCCCTCCCAATTCCAGGGGGATTTCCTGCCCTCCCTCCCTCCCAGTTCCAGGGGGGTTTCCCCCTCCCTTTTTCCCAGTTGCAGGATCCCCCCTCTCTTTTTCCCAGTTGGCAGGGTCCCCCTCCCAGTTGCAGGGTCTCCCTCCCTCCCAGTTATAGGGTCTCCCAGTTGCAGGGTCTCCCTCCCTCCCAGTTGCAGGGTCTGTCTGTATCCCCCTCTCCTTTTGTCCTCAATTTAAAAACGGCATTGTGAAGCAGCAGCTCCTAGGTTTGCTTGTTTGTGAGTGTATAGCAATGACGGATGCGTGGGGGAGTTGAAACAGAGATTAACCAATGGGCTTCCTTGCTTACCGTACACTTACTTGGGTCACTTCCACTCCTGTGTATTAAACGTCCTGAAGCATGTCATTGGTTTGCTTCTTTTGTTTTCAGTGAACGGGGATGACGGCTGCGCTGGAGTCGTAGCCGGTGCTGTTTCCCTCCCCCCACTTCCAAGTCGCCAGTGGTCCCCGACCCTGGGCCTGAGGCCTCACCCGCCTCCTCCACATTGGACACTCGCCGTAGCTGTTCGCTCACCGTGTCGCCGCCCTCCCTCTTCGTCCTGTCCGAGAGTGCGAACCCGGACTTGGAGAGGGAGGGCAGCGGAACGGCGAGCATGCAGCTGCAAGTGTCCATCGTGGAGGAGGGTGGGTGAGGGGGACGGGGTCCAGCGGCGACTCGGGAGGGGGAGGGAGAGAGCAGCGGGTCCAGTGGCGACTCGGGGTGCAGGTGAGGGAGAGCAGACGGGGAGTCGAGGCAGGCAGCTGAAGCGGGGACTCGGGTAGGAGGGCGGGGGTCCAGCGGCAATTTTTTTGTGGAGGTCAGCAGCCAGTCTCGTGGTTTGGGGGGGGGGGCTTCTGTTGCTGCTGCTGTGCATTGATTGGTTGGGTGTCATGAGTGTCATTGCTCTGCCCTCGACATCATAATGTTGTGACGCGAGGGCGGGGCAGACACTCATGGGCAAACCGGATATCTACACCACCTCAAAGTTCCGGCTTGCAGGTGAGTCTTCAATAGAACGTTGGAGGTGCGTTTTATATAGAGAGATAAGCCCATTCAACCCTTTCAAAAGCCTTCTCTGCATCTAAAGAGAGTGCTATGACAGGGTCAGAGTAGTATTTTGCTAAATCAAATAGATGAAAAAATAATCTAGAGTTGTCTGTTATGTCGTCCTGGCATAAAAACGACCTGATTAAGAGAGAGAATTTTACAAATTATCTTTTTTAATCTGTTTGCTAATACTTTGGTGTATATTTTTTAATCTAAATTCAGTAATGAGATGGGACAATAAGTTTGTAGTATTTGAGGGTCTTTATTAGGTTTAGGATAACTGTAATGACTTCATTTGCAAATTTAGTTTTGTGAACATTTTGTAAATTCAATGAATTATAGTAAGTTTTTAAGTGAGCAATAAGAGTTTGCCTGAAAATTTTGTAGAATTCTGTAGGGAGACCATCTAGGCCGGGAGTTTTGCCTGGAGGTATCTCTTTGAGTGCCTTAGAGATGTCTTCATCATCTATTGGTTTTCTCAGCAGTTCATTATCTGAGTCAGTTATTTGAGATCTTTGCAGTGAATTCAAGAATTGATCAATTAAAGTAGAAGGGTCTAAAACTTCTGATTTATATAGATTTTCATAAAATTTGTGGAATATACTCGTTATATTTTTAGAGCAAGTAGTTGGTATGTTGTTATGGTCCTTCACTGTAGGAACATGAATTTTAGTTTTTTTATGTTTTAATTTGCAGGCATTTTGCCATTCTTGTTTTTCCCTAGAATGTAACTAGTCTTGGAGGCAGAAATATTTTGATTAGCTCTTTCACTAGCAATTTTGTTGTAGGAGTATTTTAACTGACATAATTTATTTAAGTTGGAATTATTGTTTGATTGAATATACAATTGTTCAATTTCTTTGGTTTGAGTTTCCAACATTGAAAGCTACTTATTTTGTTGTTTATAATGGAAATCTGATATTGATATTAATTCACCTCTTAATGAGGCCTTGAAAGCTTTCCACACCAAAGTTGGATCACTTTCCGGCAAAGAATTAAATTGAAAAAAATCTGTTATAAAGTTATGGATTCTAAATTTAACAGCTTCATCATTTAAGGAGTGGAGATTGGCTTTCCAAAGGGGAGATTTTGTAGTTTTAGAGAATGGGCTTGTGATTAAGAAATGGGAGCGTGATCTGAAATAACAATTGTATTTATATGTACCTTTAGAACATTAGGTAAAACAGAGGAGGAGATTAAAAAAAGAGTCTAGAAAACTCGAATAAGGAGAGGAGTAGAAGGTATATTCTCCTGCATCTGAATGCAAATTTCTCCAAAGGTCGACAAGATTAAAGTGGAACATAGTGACTTTAATGTAATACTCGCCTTTGTAACGGTAGTTTTAGAGATGGAATGTGTATCAAGCCATATGTCCATTGGTAGATTAAAATCTCCTGCGATATACATAGGGAGTGAGTCATGCTCAAATAGAACTTGAGATAGATTTAGAAAAAATCTGGTGAATCCGCATTGGGTGCTTAGATATTCACTAACAGGAATTTTTTAAGTTGCGATTCAATTTTGAGTATAAGCCACCTGCCTTCTGGATCTATTATCTTTTCTAATATGGTGATATTTAGATCTTTATGAAATAATATAGAAACACCATTTTTTTTCTGCCAATAGAAGGTGCATCTGTTGTCTGAGAGATCCAGGGAAAACTTGACAAATAAGATTTGGCACATGTGTTTCTTGAAGAAATATTATTGACGGTTTTAGCTTCTTGAGATAAGTAGAAACTTTTTTCCTTTTAATCAGGTGTTGTAACCCATTAACATTCCATGAAATTAAACTTAGATCTGTACTTTTACTAATACTTTCAGGCTTATTTTCGAAAGAGAAGGACGCCCATCTTTCGACACAAATCGCAAGGTGGGCGTCCTTCTCCCAGGGTCGCCCAAATTGGCATAATCGAAAGCCGATTTTGGGCATCCCCAACTGCTTTCCGTCGCGGGGACGACCAAAGTTCCCGGGGGCGTTTCGGAGGCGTAGCGAAGGCGGGACTTGGGCGTGCCTAACTCATGGGCGTCCTCGACCCATAATGGAATAAAGAAGGGGCATCCCTGATGAGCACTTGGACGACTTTACTTGGTCCTTTTATTACAGCCAAGCCACAAAAAGGTGCCTGAACTGACCAGATGACCACCGGAGGGAATCTGGGATGACCTCCCCTTACTTCCCCAGTGGTCATCCTCAAAAAAACTTTTTAAAAATATTTTTTCCAGCCTCGATGCCAGCCTCGAATATCATACCCAGCTCCATGACAGCAGTATATTTTAGTGGGTGCAGTGCACTTCAGGCAGGCGGACCCAGGCCCATTTCCCCCCCCCCCCCCCACCCCCACCCCGCCTGTTACACTTGTGGTAGGGATTTGTGTTACAAGACGTATGAGGAGAGACTTGCTGACCTGAACACGTATACTCTGGAGGAAAGGAGAAACAGGGGTGATATGATACAGACGTTCAAATATTTGAAAGGTATTAATCCGCAAATGAACCTTTTCCGGAGATGTGAAGGCGGTAGAATGAGAGGACTTGAAATGAGATTGAAGGGGGGCAGACTCAAGAAAAATGTCAGGAAGTATTATTTTCACAGAGAGAGTGCCAGAACCGGTGGTGGGAGGTGGGGCTGGTGGTTGGGAGGCGGGGATAGTGCTGGGCAGACTTATATGGTCTGTGCCCTGAAAAGGACAGGTACAAATCAAGGTAAGGTATACACAAAAAGTAGCACATATGAGTTTGTCTTGTTGGGCAGACTGGATGGACCATTCAGGTCTTTTTCTGCCGTCATCTACTATGTTACTATGTTACCCTGGTTAAGGTGGAGCCCATCCTTTCGGAATAGGCTCCCCCTTTTTCAGAATGTTGCCCAGTTCCTAAAAAATCTAAAACCCTCCTCCCTGCACCATCCTCTCATCCACGCATTGAGACTCCGGAGCTCTGCCTGTGCTCTTCAAACGGGTAGCACTTCAGAAAATGCTACCCTAGAGGTTCTGGATTTGAGCTTTCTACCTAAGAGCCTAAATTTGGCTTCCAGAACCTCTTTCCCACATTTTCCTATGTCATTGGTACCCATATGTACCAAGACATCTGGCTCCTCCCCAGCACTATGTAAAATCCTATCTAGGTGACGCTTGAGGTCCGCCACCTTCGCACCAGGCAGGCAAGTCACCAGGCGATTCTCATGTCCACCAACCACCCAGCTATCTACATGCCTAATAATCGAATCACCAACTACAACAGCTGTCCTGTCCCTTCCCACCTGGGCAGTAGCTCCTGGAGACACATCCTTGGTGTGAGAGGATATTGCTTTCTCTGCTGTGCTGGTCCTGTCTACAGGATTACTTCCAGCCTCACCAGGGCGATGCTGTCCTTTTCGGAGGCCTCCCTCCTCCGCGGCAGCATAGGGGCTGCCAGGTTGGAGGTGGGACTTCTCTACAACATCCCTGTAGGCCTCCTCTATGTACCTCTCTGTCTCCCTCAGCTCGTCCAAGTCTGCTATTCTAGCCTCAAGAGAATGGACTCGTTCTCTGAGAGCTAGGAGCCCTTTGCATGAAGCACACACATAGGACATCTCACCAAATGGGAGATAATCATACACGTGACACTCAAATCAAAAGACTGGCTAGCACCCTTCTTGCTGCTGGACTACTGTCTGTATCTTAATATTATAGAGTTTTTTAATTAAAACTTCTTAAGGCACTAGGGATATCAGATGAATATAATGATCATTTGAATGTTGTAATTTGCAATTTATTTAGGGTTTGCTTCTTAGAAAATAATTAAATGTAATTCAGAGTAATGAAAATTGAAAATTCCCCTCTTATTGTCTTAATTAGAATTGACTATAAATGAAGAGTTGAGCTAGAGGTGAGTGGAAGTTGGGGAGGGTGGGCGGGAATAAGGACTGCAGTGGGCCCTTCTGTGCCTTCTAGAGACTATCAGTTAATGCTGTGGTAGAAACTTCAAGTTTTAAACCTGTAGAGACTAGCTAATAAAGTCTGCTTGGTTTTTTTTTTTTGTTTGTTTGCTTTTCTTTTATTTTAAAATTCTAACTGTGTTTATCAATCCAACTTATTTTCGAATGAGATCGCTGGCCATCTTCCGACACAAATCGGGAGATGGCTGGCCATCTCCTCAACCCGGCCAAATCGGTATAATTGAAAGCTGATTTTGGCTGGCTTCAACTGCTTTCCGTTGCAGAGCCGGCCAAACTTCAAGGGGGCATTTCGGCAGGGTACAGAAGGCAGGATGGGGGTGTGGTTATGAGATGGCCAGCTTTGCCCGATAATGGAAGAAAGATGGCTGGCTCTGATGAGCATTTCGCCGGCTTCACTTAGTCCATTTATTTTTACAACCAAGCCTTAAAAAAGTGCCCCAATTGACCAGATGACCACTGGAGGGAATCGGAGATCACTTCCCCTTACTCCCCCAGTGGTCACCAACCCCCTCCCACCCAAAAAAAAAAAAATTTTAAACATTTTTTTGCCAGCCTCTGTGCCAGACTGAAATGTCATACCCAGCTCCCTGACAGCAGTATGCAGGTACCTGGAGCAGTTTTTTGTGGGTGCAGTGCACTTCAGGCAGGTGGACCCAGGCGCATCCCCCTCCCCACCTGTTACACTTGTGGTGGTAAATGGGAGCCCTCCAACCCCCCCCCCCCCAAAACCCACTGTACCCACATGTAGGTGCCCCCCTTCATCCCTTAAGGCTATGGTAGTGGTGTAGAGTTGTGGGGAGTGGGTTTTGGGGGGGATTTGGGGGGCTTAGCTCCCAAGGTAAGGGAGCTATGCACCTGGAAGCAATTTTTATTTTTTTAATTTTTAGAAGTGCCCCCTAGGGTTCCCCGTTGGTGTCCCGGCATGTGAGGGGGACCAGTGCACTTCAAATGCTGGCTCCTCCCACGACCAAATACCTTGCATTTTGCCGGGTTTGAGATGGCTGGGCCCGGTTTCCATTATGGCCGAAAACCGAAGCCAGCCATCTCTAAACCCGACGATCTCAACATTTGACCTAAATGTTGAGATTTAGCCGGGCCCAACCGTATTATCGAAAGAAAAGTTGGCCGGCCATCTTTTTCGATAATATGGTTGGCTCCGAAGATGGCCGTCGCCGTTCGATTATGCCCCTCTATATCTCACAATTCCTCTTTTAAACCCTTAATCTGTGGCAGAAACTTCAAGTTTTAAAACTATGGGGAAAAGGCTATGGAGACTAACTAATAAAATCTGCTTGCTTTTTTTATTTTAAAATTCTATGTTTGTCAATATCCTAATTCCTTTTTAAACCCTGATCTTTAAGCTGTGGTAGAAACTTCAAGTTTTAAAACTAGGGGAAAAGGCTATGGAGACTAGCTAATAAAAAGGCCCATTGCTTCAAAAAATGAAACGGGCGCTAGCAAGGCTATCATGTAATGGCGATTATGTTTTTAAGTCTCTCGTCGAAGCGATTTCTCCTCTCTCCCCTGCCCTCCCCTCCATGTCCAGCGATTCTTCCTTCCCTTCCCATCCCCTCTGTGTCCCGCAATTCTGACCTCCCCTCCTTGTGCAGCGATTCTCCTCTGCCCTGCCGTCCCCTCCGTGTCCAGCGATTCTGGCCTCCCCTCCATGTCCAGCGATTCTCCTCTGCCCTCCCCTCCGTGTCCCATGATTCTGGCCTCCCCTCCATGTCCAGCGATTCTCCTCTGCCCTCCCCTCACCTCAATGTCCTGCGATTCTGCCCTCCCCAGCGATTCTCCTCTGCCCTGCCCTCCCCTCCAGCGTTCCCTGCAGTCAGGTTGGGCTCGCGTCCCCTCCCCTCCAGCGTTCCGTTGCTTTGCTTGAGTTCGTAACATCCTGACATCATCAAGCCCCCAGCGTTTCCTTCCCTCTCACTGTTCCGCCTTCCTCTGACATCATCTCGTCTTTATGCGAGGGCTGGACAGTGAGAGGGAAGGGAACGCTGGAGGCTGGCTGACGTCAGGATGTTATGAACCCAGCCAGCCAGCCATAGAACGTTGAGGTACAAATTATTATATTACTAGTATAAAAGGCCCGTTTCGGTAGGCAATGAAACGGGCGCTAGCAAGGTATTCCCCCCCTGCAGCCACCCATTTGGTCTCAGGACCCCCTCCCCACCAACCCTCCTCTGCCCCTGCAGCCACGCATGTGCAGCGACTCTCCTCTCCCCCTGCAGCTACCCATGTCCAGCGACCCTCCTCTCCCCTGCCACCCTGCAGCCACCCATGTCCAACGACCCTCCTCTCCTTTCCCCTTGCCCCCCCTGTAGCCACCCATGGACAGCGACCCACTTCTCTCCCCTGCCCCCCCTGCAGCCACCCATGCCCAGTGACCCTCCTCTCCCCCTGCAGCGTCCCTTCTGTCTCCCATGCCCTCCCCTGCAGCCACCCATCTGTTCTCAGGACCCCCTCCCCACCTCCCTCTTCCCTCCCCCCCGCTGCAGCCATCCATGTCCAGCGACCCGACCCTCCCCCTGCCCCCTCCAGCTACCCATGTCCGGCGACCCTCCCCTCCCCCCCCCCCCCCCCCGGTGCATCACCCAAACCCCTCCCCCCCCCCCCCCAGTGCATCACCCAAGCCCCTACCCCCGCCCCTCGGGCACATCAACCCCCCTCGCCACCCGCAGCTGCCAATACTAACGCTGTCCGACCGCTGCTGCGTCTCCTGTTGAGCAGCAGCGGCCGGTACAAAAAGAAAAAAGCCAAAAAAAAGATTTTAAACCTGAAACACGGCATTGGCTGTCATCTCTGCAGCCGCTCCTCCTCTCCCCTCTGACGTCGCTGCACTCCTCCGGGGTCTTCCTGCAGGGGCACTGCCTGGCTCGCGGTTTTGCAGGGCAGGGGCTTGGGTGTTGCGCCGAGGGGGGGGGGTACTGACAGCTGTTTCCCAGGCAGATACTCCTCCCCTTGCCTTGGAATCAGCTGTCAGTGACATCACTGACGTCAGTGCATTCTTACCTGCCTAGCAGACCACCTCCGAGGGAGCCACGGTACCAGGCACATTAGAACGTTGGAGGTGAGAATTATTGTATAGGACAGGAAGATTCTGTGTTTATCAATATCCTACAATTCCTCTTTTAAACCCTAATCTTTACGTTACCAAGCTCAGAATAGAATAATGTCACTTACTCACAGAGATGTCCTCTTCTCTCAGAATATTAACTCCAATTAATGGCTCTGTGCAAGTAAACAAAGCATATGTTTTCATCATATGGAGGAGTAGCCTGGTGATCAGTGCAATGGACTTTGCTCCTGGCGAACTGAATTTGATTCCCACTGCAGCTCATTGTGACTCGGGCCAAGTCACTTAACCCTCAATTGCCCCAGGTACAAAATAAGTACCTGTATATAACCTCTTTGACTGTAACCACAGAAAGGCGATATATCAAGTCCTATCCCCTTTCCCTTTACCACTTCCATTTCTTTATGTAGATATTCAATAGAAATCAAACAAAATAAAACATGGAAAAGAAAATAAGATGATACCTTTTTTATTGGACATAACTTAATACATTTCTTGATTAGCTTTCGAAGGTTGCCCTTCTTCCTCAGATCGGAAATAAGCAAATGTGCTAGCTGACAGTGTATATAAGTGAAAACATTCAAGCATTACTATGAAAGTCTGACAGGGTGGGAGGAGGGGGGTGGGTAGGAAGTATGCATGGGGACATCAAAGCATATCATTGATATTCTAACAGGATGGGTGTGGATAGGTGAGGGGTGGGGTGATCTACAGAGACATACAGCTTTATGGTTTATAATGGGCTAGGAACCCCAGATCCTTGTTAAGTCCTTTCTGTTGGGTGTTAAAATATTCAATCATTCTGACTTCAAAGGTCTTACGATTATGTTTTTAAGTCTCTCGTCGAAGCGATTTCTCCTCTCTCCCCTGCCCTCCCCTCCATGTCCAGCGATTCTTCCTTCCCTTCCCATCCCCTCTGTGTCCCGCAATTCTGACCTCCCCTCCTTGTGCAGCGATTCTCCTCTGCCCTGCCGTCCCCTCCGTGTCCAGCGATTCTGGCCTCCCCTCCATGTCCAGCGATTCTCCTCTGCCCTCCCCTCCGTGTCCCATGATTCTGGCCTCCCCTCCATGTCCAGCGATTCTCCTCTGCCCTCCCCTCACCTCAATGTCCTGCGATTCTGCCCTCCCCAGCGATTCTCCTCTGCCCTGCCCTCCCCTCCAGCGTTCCCTGCAGTCAGGTTGGGCTCGCGTCCCCTCCCCTCCAGCGTTCCGTTGCTTTGCTTGAGTTCGTAACATCCTGACATCATCAAGCCCCCAGCGTTTCCTTCCCTCTCACTGTTCCGCCTTCCTCTGACATCATCTCGTCTTTATGCGAGGGCTGGACAGTGAGAGGGAAGGGAACGCTGGAGGCTGGCTGACGTCAGGATGTTATGAACCCAGCCAGCCAGCCATAGAACGTTGAGGTACAAATTATTATATTACTAGTATAAAAGGCCCGTTTCGGTAGGCAATGAAACGGGCGCTAGCAAGGTATTCCCCCCCTGCAGCCACCCATTTGGTCTCAGGACCCCCTCCCCACCAACCCTCCTCTGCCCCTGCAGCCACGCATGTGCAGCGACTCTCCTCTCCCCCTGCAGCTACCCATGTCCAGCGACCCTCCTCTCCCCTGCCACCCTGCAGCCACCCATGTCCAACGACCCTCCTCTCCTTTCCCCTTGCCCCCCCTGTAGCCACCCATGGACAGCGACCCACTTCTCTCCCCTGCCCCCCCTGCAGCCACCCATGCCCAGTGACCCTCCTCTCCCCCTGCAGCGTCCCTTCTGTCTCCCATGCCCTCCCCTGCAGCCACCCATCTGTTCTCAGGACCCCCTCCCCACCTCCCTCTTCCCTCCCCCCCGCTGCAGCCATCCATGTCCAGCGACCCGACCCTCCCCCTGCCCCCTCCAGCTACCCATGTCCGGCGACCCTCCCCTCCCCCCCCCCCCGGTGCATCACCCAAACCCCTACCCCCCCCCCCCAGTGCATCACCCAAGCCCCTACCCCCGCCCCTCGGGCACATCAACCCCCCTCGCCACCCGCAGCTGCCAATACTAACGCTGTCCGACCGCTGCTGCGTCTCCTGTTGAGCAGCAGCGGCCGGTACAAAAAGAAAAAAGCCAAAAAAAAGATTTTAAACCTGAAACACGGCATTGGCTGTCATCTCTGCAGCCGCTCCTCCTCTCCCCTCTGACGTCGCTGCACTCCTCCGGGGTCTTCCTGCAGGGGCACTGCCTGGCTCGCGGTTTTGCAGGGCAGGGGCTTGGGTGTTGCGCCGAGGGGGGGGGGTACTGACAGCTGTTTCCCAGGCAGATACTCCTCCCCTTGCCTTGGAATCAGCTGTCAGTGACATCACTGACGTCAGTGCATTCTTACCTGCCTAGCAGACCACCTCCGAGGGAGCCACGGTACCAGGCACATTAGAACGTTGGAGGTGAGAATTATTGTATAGGACAGGAAGATTCTGTGTTTATCAATATCCTACAATTCCTCTTTTAAACCCTAATCTTTACGTTACCAAGCTCAGAATAGAATAATGTCACTTACTCACAGAGATGTCCTCTTCTCTCAGAATATTAACTCCAATTAATGGCTCTGTGCAAGTAAACAAAGCATATGTTTTCATCATATGGAGGAGTAGCCTGGTGATCAGTGCAATGGACTTTGCTCCTGGCGAACTGAATTTGATTCCCACTGCAGCTCATTGTGACTCGGGCCAAGTCACTTAACCCTCAATTGCCCCAGGTACAAAATAAGTACCTGTATATAACCTCTTTGACTGTAACCACAGAAAGGCGATATATCAAGTCCTATCCCCTTTCCCTTTACCACTTCCATTTCTTTATGTAGATATTCAATAGAAATCAAACAAAATAAAACATGGAAAAGAAAATAAGATGATACCTTTTTTATTGGACATAACTTAATACATTTCTTGATTAGCTTTCGAAGGTTGCCCTTCTTCCTCAGATCGGAAATAAGCAAATGTGCTAGCTGACAGTGTATATAAGTGAAAACATTCAAGCATTACTATGAAAGTCTGACAGGGTGGGAGGAGGGGGGTGGGTAGGAAGTATGCATGGGGACATCAAAGCATATCATTGATATTCTAACAGGATGGGTGTGGATAGGTGAGGGGTGGGGTGATCTACAGAGACATACAGCTTTATGGTTTATAATGGGCTAGGAACCCCAGATCCTTGTTAAGTCCTTTCTGTTGGGTGTTAAAATATTCAATCATTCTGACTTCAAAGGTCTTACGTTCTTGTATGGTTTTAAAGTTACCTTTGAGGATTCTCACTGTGAAATCACTGGTACAGTGTCCTGGTCCTGTAAAATGTTGACCAACAGGCGTGGGAACCCTGCTGGCACCAGTATTGTTCATATGATGTCTATGTAAATTGAATCTTGTCTTAAGCATCTGGCCTGTTTCTCCAATATAGCATCCTTCGTTACATTTTTTACACTGAATGATATATACCACATTGGAAGATGAGCAAGTGAAAGATCCCTTTATGTTGAATATCTTTCCTTTGTGGATGACTTTGGGGTCCTGTGAAATATTTTGGCATAGTTTGCAACTGGATAAATTACAGGGAAGTGTGCACTTCTGTTCCTTTTCAGTCTGTGAAGGAAGTTTACTTCTGATTAGCTTGTATTTTAAATTGGGTGGCTGTCGGAAGGCCAGTACTGGTGGGGATGGGAATATCTCTTTCAGTAATTCATCCTCCTGGAGTATAGGTTGTAGATCTCTTTATGTAGGTAAGAAGACCTTTAGTTCAGCGAGTTTACCTCCATATGTCAGAGATAAAGACTGACCCTTGTCAGAGACTTTTCTTTCAGTTTTTGGAAAAATAGAAAACATTCTGTTTCTGTCCCTTAAACTGTGTGTCAAGGAACGTGGTTTTTAGAGCATTGTAGGTTTATGGTTGAGTTCAAAGCAATGTTTTCTTTTCTAATATGTTTTAGATATTGCTTCTGCATTCATGGCACCTGTGGATCTCCAAGCTTATCCAATGTACTGCACTGTGGTGTCATATCCAACTGACCTCAGTACAATTAAGCAAAGACTGGAAAACAGATTTTACAGGTTAGGTCTATAGTCTTTTATTATATATAATGAAGCCTTTGACTGTAAAGAAATTCTAAGCTGTAAATTTATTTTTCTTTTATATCAAGTATATGCCTTAGGATCAGAGCTTGCTAAGAGGTAGAACTTCCGAGATAAATCAAACTAAGTATAAAAATTGACTTGTTTCAGTCTGATTTATTTGGGAGGGATAAGCTAAAAAAGAAGTTAAATTATTTTCCTCAGTTTTTTTAAAAATTTTGTAGGAGAAATGTGTGTTTCAGGCTTATGCTATTCAGATTTGGTTTCTAGAGTTTTGTGCATGGGCATCACAGCACACTTCTCTATTTCATAAAATAACATACGTTCACTGTTATTTTAAAGTTCCTTGAGTACTTTTGTCCAAGGACAAGCAGCACAGAATCCTCACATACGGGTGACATCACTGATGGAGCCCAGCATGGGAAACAGTATGCCAGAAACCTTTTCTAGAAGCTTTTCTAGAAGCTTTTCTAGAAGCCTCATCACATATGTGCACCCATTCCCACCAGCCACTCCTACCATGATACCCCTTAAAACCTCAAAGTTTATTTTAAGGCATGTCCTGTTGCATAGTTTTTTGACATTTCCCTGTTGTTTTCTTAGGTTTTCCACCATTTTTCAAAATATTTTTTCATCTCTATAAACCATGATCCTTTTCATTGTATTTTTTGTTCACACATGTCAAAAAGAGGCAGAAAAAGATTGAGAATCTTTTTGGAGATAAGAACGGTCAATCGGCATTGGAAGAATCGGTTTCCATAGGTCCAGGAGCTGCATTGGATGCTATGGGATGCATTGACATTGAGAATATCTTGGTCACCCTCAGTATTGAACAGTAGAAGTGGACATCATCCAATTCCCGCCCAAAGAAGAGGACGGATTTGACCTTGTCTTCATCAGTGCTGAGGAAATGGGATACAGGGTATTGGGCAGAGGCTGAGGTGTCTCAACATCATTCTGTTGAAGGATGGCACTGAGATCACTGATGGTCATCCAAGCCCCATTAGGATGAGGACCACTCATCCTCTGTGCCATCGGAGAGGGTGCACCAGCTTTTATGAGCCTGAGACGCCAGATCCAGTATGCCTCAGGTGACTCAAGAGGACATGGCCACTCCTACCATGATGTCTCCACCTTTATGGAGCACTTATTTGCTGAATGCAATGCTGCAGATTCGACACCGTCAATGTTGATGGCAGGAGCAGTGTAGCTAGTACTCAAGACCCATGCCCTGCCTGAAATAGACTTCTTGGTGTTGAGACCTGGAGGGTTAGCTGCAACGTTTTCCATTTCTAGTGCAGTGGGTGGAGGAAGTCTTACCAAGGCACCAAGAGTCGTCAGTGATTTGATTCCGTAGGAGGCCTGACCATTATGTCAATAGTGCGAGACAGTGAGAAACTCAGGCTTCACCAACTGAATTCCTTTTTTGAGTCTGAGTCAGACACTCCTGGGAGTCAGAGAAGGAACTAAGGAGCTTCGCAGGGAACAATCCATTAGTTTTTGTTCAGATTTCCCTTCAAATCCCCACCAGAGGAACTTTTCACTGATTTTATACAAGAGATGGCACACAGCATCGAATTTCAGTTAGAGATGGAGGAGAAGCCCAGAGCAGAAATATTAGATATCTTCCAATTCCTTGTCTCTACTCCCCCTGGAGGCTGTGGCAGTGCCTCTTCAGAACATTCGGAAGAGCATGCATTCTATTAATAAAAAGGTCAACTCTGTGTATAGAGGCCAGAAGTCTCAAGGATTTGAGAAACAGCTTCCTCACCGTTCTATGGTGGTCAAATCTGCTCTCAAAAGAGCCAGAGGTTCCAGAGCTCACTCCTTAGTGCCCACAGAGGCATTAGAACATAAGAATAGCCATACTGGATCAGACCAATGGTCCATTTATCCCAGTATCTTCTTTCTAACATTGACTAATCCAGGTCACAAATACTTGGCAGAATCCCAAATAGTAGCAAGATGCCATGCTACTGATCCCTGAACAATGAGCAGTGTTCAACAACAATTTGTTGAATGAAAAAAAATCCTCCTATTCATTTTAAGTATTTCCATGTAACTTCATTGAGTGTCTCCTAGTCTTTGTACTTTTTGAAAGAGTAAAAAATCGATTCACTTTTACCATAAGTACATAAGTATTGCCGTACTGGGAAAGACCAAAGGTCCATCAAGCCCAGCATCCTGTTTCCAACAGTGGCCAATACAGGTCACAAATACCTGGCAAGATCCCAACAAAGTACAAAACATTTTATATTGCTTATCCCAGAAATAGTGGATTTTCTCCAAGCCCATTTAATAATGGTCTATGGACTTTTCCTTTAGGAAGCCATCCAAACCTTTTTTTCAACTCCGCTAAGCTAACCACCTTTACCACATTCTCTGTCAACGAATTCCTGAGTTTAATTACACATTGAGTGAAGAAAAATTTCTCCGATTCATTTTTAATTTACTACATTGCAGCTTCATCGCATGCCCCCTAGTCCTAGTATTTTTGGAAAGTGTAAACAGACGCTTCACATCTACCCGTTCAACTCCACTCATTATTTTATAGACCTCTATCATTTCTCCCCTCAGCTGCCTTTTCTCCAAGCTGAAGAGCCCTAGCCGCTTTAGCCTTTCCTCATAGTAAAGTCGTCCCATCCCCTTTATCATTTTCGTCGCCCTTCTCTGCACCTTTACTAATTCCACTATATCTTTTTTGAGATGCGACGACCAGAATTGAACACAATATTCGAGGTGCGGTCGCACCATGGACCGATACAAAGGCAGAATAATATCCTTATTTTTGTTTTCAGTCTCTTTCCTAATGATACCCAACATTCTATTTGCTTTCCTAGCCACAGAAGCACACTTTGAATATGATACAGACATTTAAATACTTTAAAGGTATTAATATAGAAACAAATATCTTCCAGAGAAAGGAAAATGGTTAAACTAGAGGACGTGAATTGAGGTTGCAGGTTGGAAGACTCAGGAGTAATGTCAGAAAATTCTTTTTTATGGAGAGGGTGGTTGATGCCTGGAAGGTGGTGGTGGAGAAAGAAACTGTAGCACAATTCAATAAGGCGTGGGATGAACACAGACAATCTCTAATTAGAAAGTGAATGGTATAAAAAACAAAACTAAGGGTTTGCATGTCAATTGGTGCTTAGATGGAAACTCTGGCTGTATCAACTAAGCTTGGTGCTAGTCTGGCTTGTACAGTTGAGTCGTGCATATATCAATCCGGTTGTAGGATGGGCTGGAAAGAGCTTCAACGGTACCTCCAGTAATTTGGAACGTGAGGACAATGATGGGTATACTTTTTTATAGTCTGTGTCCCGCAAATGACAAGACAGATTTGGATAGGCTGGGTTGGTCTTTGATAGCAATTCCAGTAGTTGGAACATAAGGAGAGAGCCTGTAAGACTTCTACAGTCTTTGTCCCAGAAACACCAAAGAAAGACCATGATCAAGTATGTCATATGTTTTTTGTTGATTTAATCTTGAATTGATCATGAAGACTGTGGGGCAGACTGCATGGACCATTCAGGTCTTTATCTGCCATCATTTACTATGTTACTATGAATAGTTTTGTGTCATCTGCAAATTTAATCACTTCTCTTGTTCAGATTTCCAGATCATTTATAAATATGTTAAATTAAATAGTGCTTGTCCCAGTACACAGCGGCACTCCACTATTCACCACCATTGAGAAAAATGGCCATATAACCCTATCCACTGTTTGCTATACATTAACCAGTTCTTAATTCCGAACAGAACATTGCCTGCTATCCCATGGCTTTTTAATTTTTTCTGTAGTCTCTCATTAGGGACTTTGTAAAAAGCTTTCTGAAAACGTAGATACATAGACTTACAAAGTTACATAGTAACCTATGTCATTTTTTAAGTTTATGTGCTTTGAAAATGAGCCTCTGTATCTCCTGGCTCACCCTTATCCACATGTGAAATGAAGCAGATTGGTGAGGCATGGCTTCCCTTGGCTGAATTCATGCTAACTCTGTCCCATTAAACCATGTTTGTCTTTGTGTTCCACTGTTTTGCCCGGCACTGAAGTCAGGTTTACCGATCTGTGATTTCCCGGATCACTCCTGGAACCCTTTTTAAAAATAAGTTTACATTGGCCACCCTCCAATCTTCACATACTACAGATGGTTTTATCAACAGGTTACTGATCATTAACAGCAGATTAACAATTCCATGCTTGAGTTATTTTTGTACCCTGGGGTGCGTACCATCTGGTCCATGTGATATAGTACTCTTTAATTTGTTGATTTGGCTCAGTACATCTTCCAGGTTACATAAGTACATAAGCATCGCCATTCCGGGACAGACCAAAGGTCCATCAAGCCCAGCACCCTGTCACTGACCGCGCCCAAAAGAACAAGCAATTTGTCCCGCCCATTCAAGAAATACTGTATTATTCCCTCATCCATTCAATAACATTTTATGGCTTTTTCCTCCAGGAAGCTGTCCAACCCTTTTTTGAAGTCCGCTAAGTTAACCGCCTTAACCACCTTTTCTGGCAGTGAATTCCAGAGTTAAAATACGCGTTGAGTGAATAAATGTTTCCTCCAATTCGTTTTAAATTTACCACACTGCAGCTTCATCGCATGCCCCCTTGTCCTAGTATTTTTGGAAAGCGTAAACAGATGCTCCACATAGACCCATTCCACTCATTGTCTTATAGACCTCTATCATATCTCCCCTCAGCCGCCTTTTCTCCAAGCTGAAGAGCCCCAGCCTCTTCAGCCTATCCTGATAGGGAAGTTGTCCCATCCCCTGTATCATCTTTGTCTCCCTTCTCTGCACTTTTCCCAATTCCACTATGTCTTTTTTCAGGTGCGGCAACCAGAATTGAACACAATACTCGAGGTGCGGTCGCACCATGAAGCGATACAACGGCAGAATAATATCCTTATTTTTGTTTTCAGTCTCTTTCCTAATGATACCCAACATTCTATTTGCTTTCCTAGCCACAGAAGCACATTGAGCAGAAATTTTCAACGTATCATCAATGATGACATCTAGATCCTTTTCTCGGTCCGTGACTCCCAGTGCTGAACCTTGCATGACGTAGTTAGAGTTCCTCTTTCCCACATGCATCACTTTACACTTGTTCACATAAAACGTCATCTGCCATTTAGACGCCCAGTCTTGTAACGTCCTCTTGTAGTTTTTCACAATCTTCCCGCAATTTGACTACTTTGAATAACTTTGTGTCATCGGCAAATTTGATTACCTCACTAGTTATCCCCATCTCTAGGTCATTTATGAATATGTTAAAAAGCAGAGGTTCCAGCACCGATCCCTGAGGGACCCCGCTAACTACCCTTCTCCATTGCGAATATTGACCTTTTAATCCTACTCTCTGTTTCCTATCTTTCAACCAGTTTTTAATCCACAGTAAGACACTACCTCCAATCCCATGTCCCTCTAATTTCCTCTGTAGTCTTTCATGAGGCACCTTATCAAATGCCTTCTGAAAATCTAGATACACAATTTCAACCGGCTCACCTTTGTCCACATGTTTACCCCTTCAAAGAAATACAGCAGATTGGTGAGGCAAGACTTCCCTTCACTAAATCCATGTTGACTTTACCCCATTAGTCCATGCTTTTGAATGTGCTCTGTGATTTTGTTCTTGATAATAGTCTCTACCATTTTGCCCGGCACCGACATCAGACTCACTGGTCTATAATTTCCCGTGTCTCCTCTGGAGCCTTTTTTAAATATCGGCGTTACATTGGCCACCCTCCAATCTTCCAGTACCACGCTCAATCTTAAGGATAAATTACAAATCAATAACAGGAGCTCCACCAGCTCATTTTTTAGTTCTGTCAGTACTATAGGGTGAATACCATCCGGTCCATGAGATTTGCTACTCTTCAGTTTGCAGAACTGCTCCAGTTAGATTGTAAGCTCTGTCGAGCAGGAACTGTCTCTTCATGTTCAAGTGTACAGTGCTGCATACGTCTAGTAGCGCTATAGAAATGATAAGTAGTAGTAGTAGCATTACGTCTTCCAGATTTACGGATATTTCAATAAGTTTTTCTGACTCTTCAGCTTCGAATACCCTGTCCAGCACTTATATCCCACCCAAATCTTCCTCGGTGAAGACTGAAGCAAAGAACTCATTTAGTTTTTCTGCTATTTCTTTTTTTTTTTTTAATCTTTATTTATAGATTTTTAACAAACATAATGAATTATATGAGTGTTAATACACAAAAAGAAAATGTCTTCACTTATAAATAACAACTAATATCTAAGTTCCCTTTTACTATCGTCCACAATATTACATCAAATAAATGATCCAAGATAAGAAAAATAAAGTAATCCAGCTTATATTAAACAGTCATTGATCAATATAACTATAACTAAAGAAGCGTCTTTCCTAAGTGGTTAACTCTAGCCTGCTATACAGTGGTACATATGGGGTTAAACTTGTACACTAACCTCTTTGCTACTCAGAAATTCTTCTAACTGCTTTGGGTCAAAGAATTGATATAGTTTGGATTGAAATTTAACTCTACAAATGCAGGGAAACCGCAGAAGAAATTCCGCCCCCACTGCTACTGTTCTAGACCGCAGCAGTAGGAACCTCTTACGTCTCCTCTGCGTTTCCCTGGAAAGATCCGGAAAAACTCTTATCTTTGAACCCAAAAACTCAGAATCTAAATGCCTTAGAGATAGTTTAAGTACTGCATCTCTATCCATTTCTAACGCAAACGTTGCAAGCAAGGTAGTTCTCTGTGTAATTACTTCAAGAGATGTTTCCAGGAATTCAGTTAAGTTCATTGCCCCCTGTAAAGGTACATTTTCAGATGATTTAACATCTAATTGAAGGTAAAAGGCTCTAGTAATAGGGGGCAATGATGTCTCCTGCATTCCTAGTATCTCAACTAAATATTTTTTAAGCATTTGGACTGGAGAAATCAAAGGTGATCTGGGAAAATTCAAAAAACGAAGAGACAATCTTTTAGATTAATTTTCCAGATATTCCAATCGTCTAAGAGTAAAGTTTCTCTCCTTAATTGAAGCCTGTTCAAAAAGTTCCAATTTTTCAGTTCTTTCAGTCAGTTTTTTGACTTCAGAGGCTTGAGAAACATTAATTTGTAGTTGGTTCAATGCAGTCTCAGACAGTGCTTTAATTGACTCTATATTTTGAAAAATTAAAGTTTGTAAAGCAGTTCGAGTGTTAAATGTCAAGTCCCATAGTGACTCTAAGGTCACTACGGCTGGTTTTTCTATCTCTCCCAACAAAACCTCCAGTTGAGGGGCTTTCACAGCTTGCTCCAGAATACTCACAGTTTTAGATAAAACTGCATGAGTTGATGGCACTTCCGAGGCTCTTTGGCTGTCAGCTCCAGATCTTCTCTCCGGTAGGCTCCCTCCCTGAACGCTCAGTACTCCGCTTCGGTCCAAGACGTCAGGGCTCACCAAGAGAGATTCTCTTCCGGGTTGAGGGGGCGCCGCACGTTCGACGGGGCTTAGGGAAGCTCCGTCTCCACTGCTGTTCAGTGACGAGGCACTGACTCGAGCAGAAGGAGTAGAAACCATCGTAGGAACGGGCACTGCTCCAAAGCGATCCAAAGTCGTCTGTTTGAGCTGGGGCATTCCGCCCGGGGCAAGGGGAGCTTCCCGAACTTTGCCTCGTCTTTTCCCCATCACGCGGATGGGGTAAGATGCTCTCTTCAGCGAGATTCGATCAGTCTCAAAAGCGTGTCCGTTGACGCTTCCTATACGATCCTTTTCTGCTATTTCTTTGTCTTCCTTGATCACCCCTTTTACACCCCGGTCATCCAGAGGGCCAACCGATTCTTTTGCCGGTTTCCTGCTTTTAATGTATCTAAAAAAATATTTACTATCAGTTTTTGCCTCTAACGCTATCTTTCTTTCAAAATCCTAGATTTCTCAGTCATCACCCTTGAAAACTGTTTCTAGTACTGGTAGATTCTTTGCATCATCTTCAGTAAAGACCAAAGCAAACCATTCAGTCTCTCCGCAGTGGCCTTGATGTGCCTTGATGATCTAATGATAACATAGTAAGTGATGGCAGATAAAGACCTGAACAGTCCATCTAGTCTGCCCAACAGTCACACTCATTATCAATATATGATTAAATCAACATTGAATGTTTTCCCTTCAGGAAAATGCTGAAGACCCATCTCTTCAAGACAGCTTACCTGCCTGACCCGACTTAACTTTAAACTCTTCCTCCTAATTTCAGTCCTGATGATCATTATACCTTAGACTATATTTCCCAATCTCCTATCCCCTTATCTTTTCCTATCCATCCTTTGCCCAACCCAGTCGTGAGAACAATCAGCCTGCTGTCCTCGGAGAACACCTGCTACAGGTATGTATCATTCGCTTTATTTATAAGTGAGTATTTGTATACAACAAGGGTGATTTTGAACTTAATAACATACATAAAAATCATTTAAAAAAAACGGTTTCTCATAGTTCTGTTACATTGATCATGTGAAACCAGAACGAGTAGTTACCCCAATTTAGGATAAGTATTAAATTTTAACTGCCAGACCCTCGACCATTCTTCTAAATTTTGGAGATCCCTTCTCATTGTTTCTACTCCCTCCAGGGTATCCACTCTATTGGCTATCTTCGTGTCATCTGCAAAAAGGCAAACCTTCCAACACTTCAGCAATATCTCTCACAAATATATTAAATAAAATGGGCCCTAGCACCTACCCGTGAGGAACCTCACTGCTCACCATCCTTTCCTCCGAGCGGATTCCATTTACCACCACCCTTTGCCACCTGTCGGTCAGCCAGTTTTCTATCCAATTCACCACTTTCGATCCTAAGTTCAGCCTTTTCAGCTTATTCACGAGTCTTCTGTGGGGGACCGTATCAAAGGCTTTGCTGAAATGCAAGTAGATTACATTTAGAACACGGCCTTCATCCATTTCTTTTCTCACCCAGTCAATCAATGAGATTCATTTGGCAGGATTTTCCTTTGATAAGGCCATGTTGCCTCAGGTCCTGTAACCAGTTGTCTTCTAGAAAGTTAACTATCTTTTCTTTCAGCAGCGACTCCATTATTTTTCCTACCACCGACATGAGACTTACCGGTCTGTAGTTTCCCACTTCTTTTCTCCACTTTTGTGAAGAGGGACTACATCCGCTCGTCTCCAGTCTTGCAGAACCTCTCCCGTCTGTAAAGATCTATCTTTAAGAGGTCGCACCAGGACTTCTCTGAGCTCCCTCAGTATCCTGGGATGTATCCCATTTGGCCCCATAGCTTTGTCCACCTTCAGATTCTCAAGCTGTTTCTTAGGCTTCTCCCACTGGGAACCTCTTGCCCTGTTTCTTCTTCTCTAAGAAGTTCACCCCGTTTGAGCAGAACTGTACCATTGGAGACCGTTAACTTCTGACCATCAAGTTAGCTCTGGAAGAATGGAGACTGTCAGCTGACGGAGACATTTATTGGAAAGGGCCACACACCTTTTAATCATAACCACCGACCATAAGATTTAACCACAGGAGACCAAAAGACTTGAACCCTCATCAGGCTAGTTGGTCACTCTTCTCCTATTTTGATTTTTGGTTGACCTGTAATCTGGCAGAAAAGAATGCCTGGGCGGATGCCCTTTCCAAGTCCTTCAATCTCGCTAGTACCATTTTTGAGCCTCAACTCATCATCGATCCAAGAAAGATTCTAGCCATCTCCCAGATTACTGTGCTTCCTGAGAAGACTGGTTCCTAAATGTCTAATAAGGAAGGTCTTGCAGTGGGCATGCAATTTCTAATCTGACCACAAATTCTTGTAAATAATGATCTGACCAGATCAATGCTGATGAGCAAGCATCTACATATCTTGTCCTATTTTTACAAGATGATGAAATGATTGCATCTAGTTTATGCCCCCCTATATGGGAGCTACCATTATTTATTGTTCTCAAATTTGTTACTTAAAAACCTCATATAAGCAATTGCTTCTTTTTCCTCACTATTCCTTAAATGCAGATTAAAATCATGCATAACCATTTGTAATATCATTGTTTGCAGTTCTTCCATTTCAAGTGCGCATTTCTTTGGCGATCTTAGATCATTGAAAACCCAAACATTCCTGATACAGTCTGACTTTTAGTGCTAGTCCTCTAAACCTGAGACCATTCATTGAGTTCAATATCTCTACTTCAAGTCTTATTAAAAATTGCCACCTCACTCCACCTTTTTTTATGTATAAATTGAATGTGGGCAGATCTGTAATAATGAGCTGTCTCAGTTTGCCATGTTTCTATTGTTATGACCAAGCCTTAATAATTATTTCAGACTGGATACCTAATAAGATCTATCTCATTACAAACTAACCTTGCATTGAAATTATGTTTTTAAACTGCTCTTATATTTTCCTCTTTCTGCCTTTTGCTTCGTTTCACTAATCTTAGATAAGCTATTCTCTTCCTTTTCCTCACTGTCTATTTAATCTACCATCCTACTACCCCTTCCTAATATAGTAGTAATAGTCTGATTTATCAACAATCAATCAAACATGACTCATTTCATTTTAAAAAAAAAGTCTTTTCTTTCTCTAAGGGTTCCCACCTTTCTTTTCTCCCAAGGAACTAGGAAAAATGATGCCTCTCTGTCGGAGTGGAGGAGTAGCCTAGTGGTTAGTGCAGTGGACTTTGATCCTGGGGAACTGAGTTTGATTCCCACTGCAGCTCCTTGTGACTCTGGGCAAGTCACTTAACCCTCCATTGCCCCTGGTACAAAATAAGTAACTGAATATATGTAAACCACTTTGAATGTAGTTGCAAAAACCTCAGAAATGCGGTATATCAAGTCTCATTTCCCTTTCCCTTTCCCATTTTCTAATCTATCCTATTTAAATTGCCTTCCATAGTAATGGAACCCTACATTCTCCGAGGACAAGCAGGCTGCTTGTTCTCACGACTGGGTTGACGTCCGCGGCAGCCCCCACCAACTGGAAGAAGCTTCGCGGGACGGTCGGCACGCAGGCCACGCCCACCGCGCATGCGCGGCCGCCTTCCCGCCCGTGCGCGACCGCTCCCGCCAGTTACTTTTTTTCCGCGACTGGAGAGAGTTGTGCAATTGCCTCTCTCTCCGTTCAGCCGCCGGATTTTTCGACCGCGTTTACGCGGATCGTTGCTTTGGATTCCCGTTCGGTTTCCTCTTTCTTTTCTTTCTTTGCATTGTAAAAAAAAAAAAAAAAAAAAAAAAGATTTTCGCGCGTGTGGAGCACGCGCTCCCCTTTTCCCTCGCTTCTAGCGGGGACGCCTCGTTGCGGCCTAGTGGCCGCTCGGTCGGCTAATTTTTTCGTGGTGTGATTTTAGCCACCATTGCCGACTTTGACTTCGCCGACGCGATTTTTCCGTCGATGTCCTCGAAGGTCCCGAGTGGATTTAAAAAGTGTGGTCGCTGCGGCCGGCCGATCTCGCAGACCGACACCCACGCTTGGTGCCTCCAGTGCCTCGGGCCGGAGCACAATCTCAAGTCGTGCGCGCTGTGTCTCGGTCTCCGGAAACGGACTCAGGTTGCGAGGCAAGTTCTGCGGGACCGTCTTTTTGGAACTTGCGCCGGCCCCTCGACGTCGACCCCGACGGCATCGGTATCGAAGGCCGGGTCTTCGGTACCGGTATCGATGCCCGAGACATCGGCACCGATGGCAGCGACCCCAGGAGAACAGGTCCCGTCGGCCCGCCGGTCCGCCGGTGAGAGTGGGGTTGAGAGGCCGCGTGGGCAGTCGGCCCCGGTCACTCCCTCAGCTCGTGAGCCACGGGACCGAACCCTGTCGGACCCGGTACCTCGAGACCGAGGGGGATCGACCTCCTCCTCCTCTATGCCCTCCGGCGCCGGTGACGTGCACCGGAAAAAAGATAAGAAGCGCCGTCACCGGGAGCCCTCGGTGCACCCTGAAGAGGAGTCGACGCCGAAGCGTCATCGCAGAGAGGAGAGATCTCCGTCGGTGGTGGAGGTACCGACGCGTCGGGGTTCCGGCACCTCGGTGCCGTCTCCTGGCCCCCAGCAGCTTCTGGCACCGACACCCTTACCGGCCCCACCGCCTTTCCCGGCAGCGGGCCTGGACGAGTGCCTCAGAGCCATCCTTCCGGGGATCCTGGAAGGGCTGATGCGCCAGGCTGTGCCGGCGTCGGGGGTGCTTGCGCCCCCGGCGCCGATGACTGTGGCGCCGGCGAGCTCTAGCCCGGCGCCGGGGCTGTCGACACCGCCGCCGCTTGCGGTGCCGGTCTCGACCGCCACGCAGGTGGAATCCCCGTCGACATCGATGGAGGGAGCTCCGTCCCCGCCGGCGCGGGAGTCCACCGCTCGACGACACCGAGACCTCGGTGCCTCGACGTCGAGCCGGGCCCGGTACCGGACTCAGCTACATGAGCTAATGTCCGATACCGAGGATGAGGACTCGTGGGGGGAAGAGGAGGACCCGAGATATTTCTCCTCAGAGGAGTCTACGGGCCTTCCCTCGGACCCCACGCCGTCACCGGAGAGGAAGCTCTCACCTCCTGAGAGTCTCTCCTTTGCCTCCTTTGTGCGGGATATGTCTATAAGCATTCCCTTTCCCGTGGTCTCTGTGGAAGAGCCGAGGGCCGAGATGCTCGAGGTCCTCGACTATCCATCACCACCTAGAGAGTCCTCCACGGTACCGCTGCACAATGTCCTGAAGGAGACGCTGCTTCGGAACTGGGTGAGACCACTAACTAACCCCACCATTCCCAAGAAAGCAGAGTCCCAGTACAGGATCCACTCTGACCCAGAGCTCATGCGGCCCCAGTTGCCCCATGACTCAGCGGTCGTGGATTCTGCTCTCAAGAGGGCACGGAGTTCGAGGGATACCGCCTCGGCGCCCCCGGGGCGGGAGTCTCGCACTCTGGACTCATTTGGGAGGAAGGCCTACCAATCCTCCATGCTCGTGACCCGCATCCAATCTTACCTGCTCTATATGAGCATCCACATGCGGACCAATGTGCAACAGCTGGCGGACCTGGTCGATAAGCTCCCGCCGGAGCAGTCCAGGCCTTATCAGGAGGTGGTCAGGCAGCTGAAGGCGTGCAGAAAGTTCCTGTCCAGGGGGATTTTTGACACCTGTGACGTGGCATCTCGTGCTGCGGCCCAAGGTATAGTGATGCGCAGGCTCTCATGGCTGCGTGCCTCTGACCTGGACAACCGCACCCAGCAGAGACTGGCTGACGTCCCTTGCCGGGGGGATAATATTTTTGGCGAGAAGATCGAGCAGATGGTTGACCAACTGCATCAGCGGGAAACCGCTCTCGACAAGCTCTCCCACCGGGCGCCTTCAGCACCCGCCCCCGCGGGCGGGCGTTTTTTCCCGGGCTCGGCAGGCTGCACCCTATTCTTTTGCGAAGCGTAGGTACAACCAGCCGGCCCGAAGGCCTCGTCAGGCACAGGGACAGCCCCAGCGCGCTCGTTCCCGTCAACAGCGTGCGCCTAAGCAGCCCCCTGCGCCTCCACAGCAAAGCCGGGGACGGGCTTTTGACTGGATCCATGGGAACATAGCCGCCCTACAAGTGTCCGTACCGGACGACCTGCCGGTCGGAGGGAGGTTAAAATTCTTTCACCAAAGGTGGCCTCTCATAACCTCCGACCAGTGGGTTCTCCAAATAGTGCGGTACGGATACGCCCTGAATTTGGCCTCCCTGCCTCCAAATTGTCCTCCGGGAGCTCAGTCTTTCAGCTCCCATCACAAGCAGGTACTTGCAGAGGAACTCTCCGCCCTTCTCAGCGCCAATGCGGTCGAGCCCGTACCACCCGGGCAGGAAGGGCAGGGATTCTATTCCAGGTACTTCCTTGTGGAAAAGAAAACAGGGGGGATGCGTCCCATCCTAGACCTGAGAGGCCTGAACAAATTCCTGGTCAAAGAAAAGTTCAGGATGCTTTCCTTGGGCACCCTTCTGCCAATGATTCAGAAAAACGATTGGCTATGTTCCCTGGATTTAAAGGACGCATACACTCACATCCCGATACTGCCAGCTCACAGACAGTATCTCAGATTCCGCCTGGGCGCACGGCACTTTCAGTATTGTGTGCTGCCCTTTGGGCTCGCCTCTGCCCCACGAGTGTTTACAAAGTGCCTCGTGGTGGTAGCGGCCTACCTACGCAAGCTGGGGGTGCACGTGTTCCCATATCTCGACGATTGGCTGGTCAAGAACACCTCGGAGGCAGGAGCCCTCCGGTCCATGCAGTGCACTATTCAACTTCTGGAGCTGCTGGGGTTTGTGATAAATTACCCAAAGTCCCATCTCCAGCCAACTCAGTCTCTGGAATTCATAGGAGCGCTGCTGAATTCCCAGACGGCTCAGGCCTACCTTCCCGAAGCGAGGGCCACCAATCTCTTGTCCCTGGCTTCGCAGACCAGAGCGTCTCAGCAGATCACAGCTCGGCGGATGTTGAGACTTCTGGGTCATATGGCCTCCACAGTTCATGTGACTCCCATGGCTCGTCTTCACATGAGATCTGCTCAATGGACCCTAGCTTCCCAGTGGTTCCAAGCCACCGGGAATCTAGAGGATGTCATCCGCCTCTCCACCAGTTGCCGCACTTCACTGCTCTGGTGGACCATGCGGACCAATTTGACCCTGGGACGTCCATTCCAAATTCCGCAGCCCACGAAAGTGCTGACGACGGATGCATCTCGCCTGGGGTGGGGAGCCCATGTCGATGGGCTTCACACCCAGGGTCTGTGGTCCCTCCAGGAAAAGGATCTGCAGATCAACCTCCTGGAGCTCCGAGCGATCTGGAATGCACTGAAGGCTTTCAGAGATCGGCTGTCCTACCAAATTATCCAAATTCGGACAGACAATCAGGTTGCAATGTATTACGTCAACAAGCAGGGGGGCACCGGATCTCGCCCCCTGTGTCAGGAAGCCGTCGGGATGTGGCGCTGGGCATGCCAGCACAGCATGCTTCTCCAAGCCACATACCTGGCAGGCGTAAACAACAGTCTGGCCGACAGACTGAGCAGAGTCATGCAACCGCACGAGTGGTCGCTCCATTCCAGAGTGGTACGCAAGATCTTCCGAGAGTGGGGCACCCCCTCGGTGGATCTTTTCGCCTCTCAGACCAACCACAAGCTGCCTCTGTTCTGTTCCAGACTTCAGACACACGGCAGGCTAGCGTCAGATGCCTTTCTCCTTCATTGGGGGACCGGCCTCCTGTATGCTTATCCTCCCATACCTTTGGTGGGGAAGACCTTACTGAAGCTCAAGCAAGACCGCGGCACCATGATTCTGATAGCGCCCTTTTGGCCCCGTCAGATCTGGTTCCCTCTTCTTCTGGAGTTGTCCTCCGAAGAACCGTGGAGATTGGAGTGTTTTCCGACTCTCATTTCGCAGAACGACGGAGCGTTGCTGCACCCCAACCTTCAATCCCTGGCTCTCACGGCCTGGATGTTGAGGGCGTAGACTTCGCTGCGTTGGGTCTGTCTGAGGGTGTCTCCCGGGTCTTGCTTGCCTCTAGGAAGGATTCCACTAAAAAGAGTTACTTTTTCAAGTGGAGGAGGTTTGTCGTTTGGTGTGAGAGCAAGGCCCTAGAACCTCGTTCTTACCCTGCACAGAACCTGCTTGAATACCTTCTGCACTTATCAGAGTCTGGCCTCAAGACCAACTCAGTAAGGAATCACCTTAGTGCGATTAGTGCTTACCATTATCGTGTGGAAGGTAAAGCCATCTCTGGAGAGCCTTTAGTCGTTCGATTCATGAGAGGCTTGCTTTTGTCAAAGCCCCCTATCAAGCCTCCTACTGTGTCATGGGATCTCAACGTCGTCCTCACCCAGCTGATGAAACCTCCTTTTGAGCCACTGAATACCTGCCATCTGAAGTACTTGACCTGGAAGGTCATTTTCTTGGTGGCAGTTACTTCAGCTCGTAGGGTCAGTGAGCTTCAAGCCCTAGTAGCTCATGCTCCATATACTAAATTTCATCACAACAGAGTAGTGCTCCGCACTCACCCAAAGTTCCTGCCGAAGGTGGTGTCGGAGTTCCATCTTAACCAGTCAATTGTCTTGCCAACATTCTTCCCCAGGCCGCATACCCGCCCTGCTGAACGTCAGTTGCACACATTGGACTGCAAGAGAGCATTGGCCTTCTACTTGGAGCGGACACAGCCCCACAGACAGTCCGCCCAATTGTTTATTTCTTTCGACCCTAACAGGCTAGGGGTCGCTGTCGGGAAACGCACCATCTCCAATTGGCTAGCAGATTGCATTTCCTTCACTTACGCCCAGGCTGGGCTGGCTCTTGAGGGTCATGTCACGGCTCATAGTGTCAGAGCCATGGCAGCGTCGGTGGCCCACTTGAAGTCAGCCACTATTGAAGAGATTTGCAAGGCTGCGACGTGGTCATCTGTCCACACATTCACATCACATTACTGCCTCCAGCAGGATACCCGACGCGACAGTCGGTTCGGGCAGTCGGTGTTGCAGAATCTGTTTGGGGTGTAAATCCAACTCCACCCTCCAGGACCCGAATTTATTCTGGTCAGGCTGCACTCTCAGTTAGTTGTTCTTCGTAGGTCAATTTCTGTTGTACCCTCGCCGTTGCGAGGTTCAATTGACCTGGGTTATTGTTTTGAGTGAGCCTGAGAGCTAGGGATACCCCAGTCGTGAGAACAAGCAGCCTGCTTGTCCTCGGAGAAAGGGTATGATACATACCTGTAGCAGTTGTTCTCCGAGGACAGCAGGCTGATTGTTCTCACCTACCCTCCCTCCTCCCCTTTGGAGTTGTGTGTTTCATATTTTCTTGCTTGTCATTCAACTGGCGGGAGCGGTCGCGCACGGGCGGGAAGGCGGCCGCGCATGCGCGGTGGGCGTGGCCTGCGTGCCGACCGTCCCGCGAAGCTTCTTCCGGTTGGTGGGGGCTGCCGCGGACGTCAACCCAGTCGTGAGAACAATCAGCCTGCTGTCCTCGGAGAACAACTGCTACAGGTATGTATCATACCCTTTATTGTAATTAGACCTAAAATACAAATAAGTTCTACCATCTTAAAATCCATTTATATTTATCATTATCCTTATTGACAAGAAATAAGCAGAAGTTCTATCATGTCAGGAGTTCAAAGTTTAGAGCTCACAAAGAGGCAGGACTTGCCCCTTTTGCATACCCCTTCAGCACGATGCCTCAGGATTCAGCATGATATAAATGTCCCGGTTGCTGATGTCACCACCAGGCACCTGACATGGGTTGCCAGCTGCTCCCCTTCCAGAACAGCCTTTGGTAAAGGTAATAAAATGGCCCTTGATAGCCCCAGACAGTATAGTTTCCAGGAGTATTCAGAATGTAATAATGTGGATGAGTTAGTGGCTGAAGCGATGAGCTGTTTTGAATATTCTTAAAGCTTTCAGAAATTACGTGGCTGACAAAGTTGACCTAGCCCTAACAAACAATCAGGTGATGTTCTACCTGACTAAGCCAGGAGGAGCATCTTCTTGTATTGGATATGAAACTGTTCCCTATCACACAGGAGGACCCCCAAGAAAGACATATAACTGGCAGTAAGAAACCATATCCTGGCAGAGACCATCAACACTTGAGCCCCCCCCCCCCCCCCCCCCCCCCTCTTCTTCCCATAAATAGTCTCTAGATCATAATGTGACCATCTGGCTCTTTCTCAAGAAGAGCACACCCTTCTTAAAACAGCCCAGAAGAGAAATATAGCAGCCCAGGATATCACAAGTTTGACTGTTTTCAGATGCCATGCCTTTAGTGATCAAAACCTTGATAAAACTCAAAAGACTCCAAGGAATTCTGAACTCCATAGCCCCCTTCTGACTGAAACAGATTTGACTTCCTCCTTTTATGAGAAAGCCCAGAGAAAATCAGTCAGATTGGGAACTTCTCTAAATCTGATGATACAGAGCCAGGAATTATTTCTCCACTTCAACATCCAATCTTTGCCTTCACACCCAAATGTATTTAGTTAGGATTTAATTTGCACATTCTAAGTAGTAGTTCAAGGTGAGTTACATTTAGATACAGCAATTATTTCTCTGTCCCCAAAGGGACAAAGTTTATGCTGTAGGTAATGGAGGGTTAAGTAACTTGCCCACCCAAGGTCACAAGGGAGTGTCTGGGGGTTTTGAATGCAGGCTTTCATGGTTCTCAGCTCACTGCTTCAATCATTAGGCTACTTCTCCACTCCATGTATTATCCCTCGGTTTGTCCCAAAGCCCTGGCTGTTAGACATACATTTGGTTTAAAATGGAGAAAGATTTTTGTCTTTGGTGTGGGCAAAACCCTATAAACCTTCTTTTGCACATGCAGGAACTCCATTGGTCAGAGACTGGACTCCAAGAGGCATATTTTCAAAGCACAGCCTTCCAAAGTTCCATAGGTTTCCCTATTTAAAAAAATATATGGGATGAATGGAGTGTGGGTGCGTTTCCATCAGTGTTGTATTATAATGGAACATTGCATCATGATGTATAAGTTTGACTTCCGATTAAACCACTGTATCATTTTGTTGTGATGTTGTTTGCTTGTCTGTTAATAAAAATGATATTACATTAAAAAAAATTATAATTAGAATAGGGTTTTTTTTCATCAGAAATATTGTCTACCTGTTTGCGGTTGTTGATGTTTCCCACTTTAATAAATGTTAAAGTTTAGGGCTTACTGCATGTGTGACCTGGGTAAATTGCTTATCTTCCAAGAAAATGAAGTTGTTTACATTCTTCATTTGGTTTATTCAGTTTCTTTTCTGTCTTACCCTCATGTTTTAGGCAGATTCCAATAAAACATCTATATTTAAATTTAGAAAAACAAATTCTATATAAAAGCAAAAATGATACAACATGGTACATATTAACTCATCATAATATTGCATCAAGTAACCTCGCTCACTGCCCGTCACAGGTAAGAGAACAGGTGCACAAATAGTTTAACAATTCTAATGATCTGCTGCCTAATATCGGTGACATTTATTGTGTTTTCTGAAGACAGCAGTTCAATAGACACACAAAACCATCCGCCCTTGGGTCTCTGCCTAGGGTCACCACAGCACAGTGAAAAGATGAAGGCTTATTCCTTTCCAAAGAGCTCTGAAAGATTGCCTGTCTGGCATTGTCATGTGTCTGACACATCTGGCTGGTGAATTGCTGTCTTCAGAGAACACATAGGTAAGCAACTTCATTTTTTAAGCCAGTTTCTGTATATTTTCTTCCACTTAAACAACATGGTTTAAATTTGCTGCAATGACAGTTGAATTGCTTAATATCTTCTTTTCTCTTCAAAGGCGTCTTTCTTCACTTATGTGGGAAGTTCGGTACATTGAACATAATGCACGTACATTTAATGAGCCCGGAAGCCCTATTGTAAAGGCTGCCAAATTTGTTTCAGATCTTCTTCTACATTTCATAAAGTAAGTTAAGTGATAAAAGCTCAGTTTATATTATAAATTATTAGTGCAAGACCATTTGAGTTGCATTTTCTAATTCTTTAGTTAGGGATGTCTCATTAGAGAGGTGTAAATAGACTATGCCTACCATCAGGAATTGCATCTGCATGCTAGCAACTCTTAAAATTATTGTAAATCTGCTTTGCCCTGACTTTGTTGAATATATTTGCAACAAAGGCTACCTCTAACATTCATATGGCTCCACTATACAGTCTTCAGCTGCATAGTTCCTTCCATTAAGAATACTTTCCCTGACTGTCCAAAATAAAAGGAATAGGCATACATATGTGTGGGAAATGCAGATTCTTCTCCACTGTGTGATCTTCAATTGTATGGCTCCATTCCTCCAAGTTTTACTTTGGTCTAAGCCAAGAAAAAGCAGGTTCTTGAACGTAGTAGCTGAAAAGGTAAGGGAAAGAAAATTAGCCTTCATACATTACAAGAAGACTGAGAAAGAGGAGGGTAGGCAAAAATATCTGGAAAAGCTAAGAGAAGCTGAAAAAGCTGTCAGGAATGTAAAGAAGCAAATGGAAGAAAGGATAGCTGATATGGTAAAATTGGGGGACAAGACATTTTTCAGATATATAAATGACAGGAAGAAGTGCCATAATAGCATTGTGAGACTCAAAGCTGAGCAAGAGGAATATGTAGAAGCTGATAAGGAGATAAAACTGAGCTGCTTAACAATTTCTGTTCTTTTGATTGCATAGATCAGAGATGCTGCTCTGATCGTCTCCGCTCAACAACTTCGTTTCCAGTACAATTGAGCGTTATAGCTTCAATTTATTGACATACATATTCTTTTTATATTTGGATAGAATTAATAATCAACAGACGGCAGAGAAGACTCCTGACGCAGGCCAGTACGGCTGAAACACAGCTGTGTCGAGTCCCTTTCTCCCTGCTACAGTTTGGCTAATAAAGTTGATTCTTCATTTTTACATCCAAAGTGTCGTCTTTTTTATGTAATTTTTTGATTTTGATGGATTCATCTTTTAACTACATATTTTATGATTAATTTTAAATTTTGATGTTTTTAATATAAATTTTTTATTTTTATATTTTTTGTTTTTTGCTTTTGTTAGTCATCTTCGCTGTTTTGTTTCTTGACCAAGCAGTTGGACATGGGAGGAGTGCTAGATGTGGTGTACTTAGATTTTAGCAAAGCCTTTGACACGGCCCTGCACAAGCAACTAATAAATAAACTGAGTGCCCTTGGTATGGGACCTAAAGTGACTGACTGGGTTAAAAACTGGTTAAGTGGAAGGAGACAGAGGGTAGTGGTAAATGGAGCTTGCTCTTCTGAGGAAAAAGGCTGTTATCAGTGGTGTATTGCAGAGCAGAGCCGCCAAGAGACTAAGCAGGCCCGGGGCAGAATCGTCATCACTGTCGCACCCCCCTCCCTCCCACCCAAAGCACCTTGGCTGGCCCCACCAGCTGCAGGCAGCACTGCTCCTTCCTGTTCTAGTGTCCAGCATTGCCTGCCCCTGCTTTCTTCAGGTCACAGAAGCTCAGTCTCAAAACTGAGCATACGCGGCCTGAGGGCCCAACAACTGCTAGGCAGACAATGCAAGGGGGACCCGGTGTAGGAGTTTTCTCTCTCCTGCTCCTGTCGGGACACGATCACCCGGGTCCCGTCAGGAGCAGGAGAGAGAGACCCCTGTGCCGGGCCCCCCTGGAGGCCCGGGTCCAGGGAATTTCCCCCGCCACATCCCCTCTCGTCAGCTATGCTGCCGGGTTTGGTCCTAGGGCCAACTCTTTTAACATTTTCGTGAGTGATATTGCGGAAGGTTAGTAGAAACATAGTAACATAGTAGATGACGGCAGAAAAAGACCTGCATGGTCCATCCAGTCTGCCCAAGACAAACTCATATGTGTATACCTTACCTTAAATTTGTACCTGTCCTTTTCAGGGCACAGACCATATAAGTCTGCCCAGCAGTATTTCCCGCCTCCCAACCACCAGTCCCGCCTCCCATCACCGGCTCTGGTATAGACCGTATAAGTCTGCCCTCCCCTATCCTCGCCTCCCAACCACCACCCCCTCTTCCCCCCAACTGCTCCGCCACCCAATTTCAGCTAAGCTTCTGAGGATCCATTCCTTCTGCACAGGATTCCTCTATGCATATCCCACGCATGTTTGAACTCCGTTACCGTTTTCATCTCCACCACCTCCCGTGGGAGGGCATTCCAAGCGTCCACCACCCTCTCCGTGAAAAAATACTTCCTGATATCTTTCCTGAGTCTGCCCCCCTTCAATCTCATTTCATGTCCTCTCGTTCTACTGCCTTCCCATCTCCGGAAAAGATTCGTTTGCGGATTAATACCTTTCAAATATTTGAACGTCTGTATCATATCACCCCTGTTCCTCCTTTCCTCCAGGGTGTACATGTTCAGGTCAGCAAGCCTCTCTTCATACGTCTTGGAACGTAAATCCCATACCATCCTCGTAGCTTTTCTTTGCACCGCTTCCATTTTTTTAACATCCTTCGCAAGATACGGCCTCCAAAACTGAACACTATACTCCAGGTGGGGCCTCACCAATGTCTTATACAGGGGCATTAAAACCTCCTTTCTTCTGCTGGTCACTCCTCTCTCTATACAGCCTAGCAATCTTCTAGCTACTGCCACCGCCTTGTCGCACTGTTTTGTCGCCTTCAGGTCCTCAGATACTATCACCCCAAGATCCCTCTCCCCGTCCGTGCCTATCAGACTCTCCCCACCTAACGCATACGTCTCCCTTGGATTTCTACTCCCTAAGTGCATCACTTTGCATTTCTTCGCATTGAATTTTAATTGCCAAACGTTAGACCATTCTTCTAGCTTCTTCTTCTGATCTTTTTTCATGTTTTTCACACCCTCCGGGGTGTCCACTCTGTTGGAAATCTTGGTGTCATCTGCAAAAAGGCAAACTTTACCTTGTAACCCTTCAGCAATGTCAATCACAAATATATTGAACAGATTCGGCCCCAGCACCGATCCCTGAGGCACTCCACTACTCACCTTTCCCTCCTCCGAGCGAACTCCATTCACCACCACCCTCTGGCGTCTGTCCGTCAACCAGTTCCTAATCCAGTTCACCACTTCGGGTCCTATCTTCAGGCCGTCTAGTTTATTTAAGAGCCTTCTGTGGGGAACCGTGTCGAAAGCCTTGCTGAAATCTAAGTAGATGACGTCCATAGCACGTCCTTGAATTAATTCTCCTGTCACCCAGTCAAAGAATTCAATGAGATTCGTTTGGCACGATTTCCCTTTGGTGAAACCATGTTGTCTCGGATCTTGCAACTTATTGGCTTCCAGGAAATTCACTATCCTTTCCTTCAGCATGGCTTCCATTACTTTTCCAATAACCGAAGTGAGGCTTACCGGCCTGTAGTTTCCAGCTTCTTCCCTATCACCACTTTTGTGAAGAGGGACCACCTCCGCCGTTCTCCAAGGTTTGTCTCTTTGCGGATGATACCAAACTCTGTAATAGGGTGGACACTCTGGAGGGTGTGGATGGTATGAAGAAGGATCTAGAGAAGCTTGAAGAATAGTCCAATGATTGTCAACTAAGATTTAATGCTACAAAATGCAGGGTCATGCACTTGGGGTATAAGAATCCAAGGGAGCTGTACATTGTAGGGGGTGAAGTACTGTGTACGAAAGAAGAGCGGGACTTGGGGGTGATTGTATCTGATGACCTTAAGGCGGCCAAACAAGTAGAAAAGGTGACAGCCAAAGCCAGAAAGATGCTTGGGTGCATAAGGAGAGGAATGACCAGCAGGAAAAAAGATGTGATAGTACCCTTGTATAAGTCTCTGGTGAGGTCCCATCTAGACTACTACGTGCAATTCTGGAGACCGCACCTACGGAAAGATATCAACAAGATAGTCGGTCCAGTGGGCGGCTACAAAATTAGTAAGCGGTCTCTGTCATAAAACATATAGGGACAGGCTTAAGAACTTCAACATATATACTCTAGAAAAGAGGCAAGAGAAGAGGACATGATAGAGACATTTAAATACCTCAGTGGCGTCAGTATATAGGAGGCGAGGCTTTTTTAAATAAAGAAAAACTCTGGAATGAGGGGACGTACAGTGAAGTTAAGAGGAAATAGACTTAGGAGGAAAATACTCTTTCACCGAAAGGGTGGTGGATGCGTGGAATGGCCTCCCAGTGGAGGTTGTGGAGACGAGGACTCTGTCAGAATTTTAAAAAGTATGGGACAGGCATGTGGAATCCCTTAGGAAAGGAAGAGTTAGTGGATACTGAGGATGGGCTAATTGGCCCTTATCTGCCATCATGTTTATATTTCTGTATCATTTCTGTGAACTGCAATGGCCTTTTTTGATTTGTTTGGGTTTTTTTGTGACATTCTTACATCCTGCGCTTTGTTCAAAGGACTAAATTTGAGCAGTAGTAGCCTGAGTATAGTAAGAATCTGTGTTGCTTTTTTAACAAATTACATACCTATAAAGGATCTAATGTTCTCATTCTACTCATTCTAACAGTGTTCCAAATTCAGAAAATGCAGTGGTCAATTGTGTAGTCATCCTGAAAATTGAATTTTAGCAAACTAGCGAAGCCTTCCTTTGAACTCTTTGGAAGGCTTCCTTATATTTTTTTGGCCTTGAATTTGGTTCTCTTTGTAGTCATGTGATCAACCAGACTAGTAAGTGAGGTAAGGGCCTATGAATATGCTGACAGTTGTGCTCTCTTCCAAGTTTCCAAGATTGACTACTTTTTGATTGAAACTTTTTAATTCAGTGTAAATAAAATCTTCTCCTCTGGATGTTAATTGTATTAAATTATTTGGGAAAACTAGGTTTTCTCAGATGTTTTGAACCTCTCTCTCTTTTGCTTAGATTTTTTTTAACTAAAATGAAATTAACAGCCTATGGGGGCTATATTGCCATATGGATTTTTTTCTTTGTTTCTTTTTATTTCTTTTTTTAATATTTTAAATGTTTTGCTACATTGTACATTGCTTAGATTTATTTATGTACAAGAGGAGCGGTATATCAAATACTGAAAATAAACACACACATTATTCTTAGCAGTGCATTGTGATAGAGGTTCATCTATGTCTTAAATGGAGGAAGTGAACCACCCTAGTTAAGATATGCCAGGCAGCCAAAAGTGGAAGAGTAGCCTAGTAGTTAGTGCAGTGGACTTTGATCCTGAGAAACTGGGTTCGATTCCCACTGCAGCCAGACCTTGGGCAAGTCATTTATCCCTCCATTGCTCCAGGTAGTAAACCTCTGATTTAGAAAAAAGGGTCTTTGTAATGGAAGATACTATGGCGCAGCAGGGCCCGGAATTGTCAGACCTGAAGCAGAGGCTCCAGGAGCAGGCAGACAAAATCGAGGACTTGGAAAAACAGATCGCAGTATAGTGGGGTTGTCAGAGCACATACCTGAAAGAAATCTGGCTACTCTTTGTAATAACGGTTCAGCATTGTCGGACAGCTTTGGCCCTTTCTACTACTACTACTTAACATTTCTAAAGCGCTACCAGGGTCACGCAGCGAGATGGCTCACAGAATTGGGCGTTTTCAAGATGGCCAACAGAGACTGCGAATTGTTGTCATAAAAATCCATAATTATGCAAACAAAACTGAAATTTTATAGTAACATAGTAAATGATGGCAGATAAAGACTGTACGGTCCATCCAGTCTGCCCAACAAGATAAACCCATTTTACATGGTATGTGATACTTTATATGTATACTTGAGTTTGATTTGTTTTTGCCATTCTCAGGGCACAGACCGTAGAAGTCTGCCCAGCACTCCTCTTGTACTAAAAGTTCTGACGCTAATGTCCAAGCCCCATAAAATTTACACTCAAACCCATCCATATCTGTTCAGTTTCGATCAGGGCGTAGACCGTAGAATTCTGCCTAGCACCGGTTTCGCTTCCCAGTTAGCAGCGTTGCCACCCAATCTCCGCTAAGATTCCGTGGATCCATTCCTTCTAAACAGGATTCCTTTGTGCTTGTCCCACGCATGTTTGAATTCCATTGTCGTTTTCATCTCCACCACCTCCCGTGGGAGGACATTCCACATATCCACCACCGTGAAAAAATACTTCCTGACTTTACTCCTGAGTCTGCCCACCTTCAACCTCAATTCATGTCCTCTAGTTCTACCGCCTTCCCGTCTCCAGAAAAGGTTTGTTTGCGGATTAATACCTTTCAAATATTTGAACGTCTGTATCATGTCACCCCTGTTCCTCTTTTCCTCCAAGGTATACATGTTCAGGTTGGCAAATCTCTCCTGGTATGTTTTGTAACGCAAATCCCATACCATTTTTGTAGCTTTTCTTTGCACTGCTTCCAGTCTTTTTACATCTTTAGCAAGATACGACCTCCAAAACTGAATACAGTACTCCAAGCAGGGCCTCACCAATGACTTGTAGAGGGGCATCAACACCTCCTTTCTTCTGCTGGTTATACCCCTCTGTTTGCAGCCTAGCATCCTTCTGGCCACAGCCGTTGCCTTGTCACATTGTTTCTTCACCTTTAGATTCTCGGACACCAAGGTCTCCTGAGTCAAGCTTACTAGTCTCTCCCCTCCTGTCCAGTATCTTTCTTTTGGGTTTCTGCACCCCAAGGGTATCACTCTACACTTCTTGGCATTAAATGTGTTTGATTGCTAAGATTATAGACTAAGAGCAAAGTGGCGGTAGGTAGGGCAGGGGTGCAGTGTTGTTGATTGCCTCATGTTGCCTTTCAGCAGCCCAGCCTCAGCAGCATGTTTTTACTGAGCACCCATTATAGCATTAGCTTTATGCTATCGCTTTTTTGATGTGTTATTCACAGCAATTGTAAAAATTAAACAAAAAAATAAGGAATATAAGTAGTGTACAACGGTTTCTTCTGTGTGTATATGGAAACATAACTTTGAAACCAGAACATTTTGTTACCCCAGAACTGTCTTAGTATTAAATTTTAACTAACAGACCCTCGACCATTCTTCTAACATTTGGAGATCACTTCTCATTGTTTCTACTCCCTCCAGAGTATCCACTCTATTGGCTATTTTCATGTCATCCGCAAAAAGGCAGACCTAAAACTTAAACGTGATACTTTAATCTATGAGGGCGAGCCCATCAAATTTTTCCAAGATTGCTCAATCTGTGCCCCACTAAATGAAAAAAAGGTTTGCTTTATGCTTCTTTATCTGGCACTCTTAAAGGTGAACATGGCTGGGAAGTGGATTGCTTATGACACTGTTTCCGCAGCACAGGATTCTCTCAACATGCTTGCAGGGTGAGAGTAGCAGGATGGTCATCGCAAGCGGGACTGCATCCTGGAGGTGAAGCACATGGCATCGTCCATGTTGGATTGCGGAATGGACCTTGGCTGTCAGATGTTAGCCCTTAAATAGTAATTTGTTTAATAATCTTAATAGTAACGTAGAGTTCTTAATTATTTGTGGAACATTCTGTTGCTCGATTTTCTGTGAGGGGGGAGGGACCTAGCATTTTGTGATTGGTTCTCTGCCATGGCAAATAGGCAGGCAGGTATATGGGGTCTGAAGATTGAAGTTGGGGAGGGAGGGCAGTTGGGTGGGGAGGAGAGGGGTTTTGAGATTCCTAACCATCTGGTTATTCGCAGGTCCCAGTTATGGGGGCTCTCTTCTGTGGGGGGGGGGGGGGGGAAGTGATGGGGATTATGTTCAAGTGAAATTTTGTACAAAAGGGTTCAAGGTTGGGAGTCTTTGTAAAATTTTTAAAACGGTGGGCGGTGGTGGGTGGTTACTTACTGGAAAGTGTTTTTTAAGGGATCAGTATGGGGATAGAGTTCCTGTGGTACAGGGTGACTTGCAAGGTCTGGGAGGAAGGCTGGGATCTCCAGATCAATTGGGAAGTGTAGTAATGGGCAGCACTTTCTTACAGTGTCAATCGCAGTGCCTCAGTGTAGGATTATAACATGGAATGTTGGGGGGGGGGGGGGGGGGGTTACTTCTCCCATTAAGTGTAAGAAAGTTCTATCTGCTTTAAAAAGACAGGCCAAAATCACCTGCATCCAAGAGACTCATCTCTCAGATAGTGAACACCAGAAGCTCAAACAGCCCTGGGTGGCTAAGGTACACTTTGTGGCCTGAGGGGAGCAGAAAGGAGGAGTGGTGATATTAATTCATAAACATCTAGCCTGCACATCAGAAGTTCTGTTGCGGGATGCACAGGGGATATTCCTTATGACCCTATGTTTTTTCCGGCCCTTATGGACAAATTGTTACATTGTCAAGGAAAGGCTCTTTTGGTGCTGGGAGATATGAACCTGCTAGCAGATTCTGCTCTAGACAGCTCAGGAATGGCGTGCCGGGCCCATACTTCTAGACCAGGCACGGAGATGCTGCAGTCCTTTTGCACCTCCCTCTCTCTGGTGGATGCTTGGAGACTGCTGCACCCGTGCGAAAGAGATTTTACGCAGAGATAGTGGGCGCATGATACACTCACGAGATTGGATTACATTTTGGTCTTTTGCTCTTTGTTTCCTATGGTCACGGAGGCTCAGATTGGGATTTATGTAGTTTCAGGTCATGCACCCGTCTGGATCGACCTGGAGGAAACGGGGAATTTTCAGGTATCCCCAAGGTGGAGGTTCCCCAGATACCTTGTTCACAATTAGGAATTTCACTCTTACCTGAACTCTAAATGGGAGTCCTTCCTTACCCATAACCAACAACATTTAAATGATCCACAATTATATTGCTCAGGGAGATCATTGCCTGTACAGCACCAGTTCGCAAGCGTGTGGTCCACAGTTTCCAAAACTTAGACTTGCAGTTACAGAGAGCAAAGCATGCATATGCCAGGGGTCCCACGGGTAGTAATAAGGAAAATTATATCTCATTACAAATCACTTTAATTCTCTGCTACAGGAGCAGACTCAGTGCATTACTTTACCTACCTGCAGTTTAGACATTATGTCTCCTCCTTGAATTGGACTGATCTAACGGAGGATGTGACAGACACTTTGTCGGACGCTTATACTTTGGGATCTCAACAATCGGTACCTCTAAAATACCAACATCAGCATTTAAAAGACACAACGCCTGAGTTAGATTATCAACTCTTGGTGACTCACTGGTCTCAAGACCTGACGTGTACTGTAAAAGTAGAGCATTGCAAAAATTACATAAAACAACTTCATTCGCAACGATTATCTGTGCAACAAAGAAAACTACTTTACAAATTTCTATTTAGACTCCACTTTTCACCAAAACGTGCGTTCAAAGCAGCTTTGATTCAGAGCACAAACTGTGGTAAATGTGGGACACTTCAACCAACCTGGGCACATGTTTTGATCTTGCCCTTTAATAAGTAACTTCTAGAGATGTGTGCTGGCATTGGATTCTTATTGGAGCTGCACAATCGCTTATGACCGGCTGATCTTTTTTTAATAGTTATACAAATCCACCCCTGGTGGGCTTCAAGAGTTTCCTTTAGCTAGCCATCTTCTCTGCTATCAAACCAATTCTACTAACCTGGCTGATGGATGCAGGCCTATCGTTTTCACTTTGGAGATCACTTTTACTCTTCCAGATGCGATTAGACAAGGGATTATAACTTTAGATAATGGACCAGGGCGCCGGTTCCGTGACACATGGGAACCTTTCTGGCTCACTCTATCTTCGAAAGCTAGGAGCTACTTGTTGAACATCTAACCTTGAGTTTCAGTTTATGGGGTGGGGGAGTGCGGGGAGAGGGGGATGCATAATAATGTTGTTATTGAAGCTTCTGATTATTGTTGTTTTTTAAGTTGGAGCAATAGCTCGTGCATCTTAGTTACCCTGTGCTTTGAAGCTTCAATAAAAAAGATTTAAACTTAAAACAAATAGGAGGACATATTTTTTCACTCAACGAATAGTTAAGCTCTAGAACTCTTTGCCGGAGGATGTGGTAACAGCGGTTAGCATATCTGGGTCTATAAAAGGTTTGGACAAATTCCTCGAGTTAAAGTCCATAGTCTGCTATTGAGACAGACATGGGAAGCAACTGCTTGCCCTGGGATTTGTAGTATGGAGTGTTGCCACGATTTAGGTTTCTGTCAGGTAATTGTGTCCTGTCTTGGCCACTGTTTGGAAAACAGGATACTGGGCTAGATGGACCATTGGCTACTCTTATGTTCTTATGTACTCTTACTGGAAAGAAGCTGTGCACCTAAAGATTGCTTACTGGAGTAAGAGGAATGTTAAAGGTAGCCTTTGTCTTTTGCATTCACTGAACAGATGTACCTAACAGTCATGGCTTTTTCTGAGTTAACAAAAAGGAAGTTTACAGATAGTCTTTAAGAGTTGCTAGCATCTGACATGGTGCTATATATTTATTGTACAACTTTACAAGCTGATGATGATCACCCAATAGAAACACAGGCCTTGCATGGGCAGAATGCAGAATCAGCTGGGAGAGGCTCACTCAAGCACCATCGCTGCATAAATAGTCTCTAGATAGCAATGCAGCAAACTTTTGAAAATGGGAACATCCCTGATCCCTTTGTATCCTACTAGAACTAGAAGCCTACGGTATTTCTATTTCAGGAAACCAAATAAGAGCAGAATAGTGTACAATGTTGTAATAGTAGGTAGAATGTTGAATTTCATATATGCATTTCTTGTAGTTCCTGTAGTATCCAGAAACTTATTCAAACACAGAGAAGAGAATCCTCGTAACCTCATATTGGCTAGGACTACTAATAGAAAGAACCCGTAAGACTAAAACTGTCTTCAAATTGACCACCCAGGATCAGGAAACCCTAGAACATCACAGCATTTTATTTGTAGCCTTGAGAGCTTGGATGTTTAGCAACCATTAAGTTTCATCCTTAAACCTCCTTCAGCAAGTACAACTGTTAATTTCTGTAAGAAAGCCTTCCATGAGTAAACCCTATAGAAAAGGTCTACCGTCTGTGCCATTAAAAATCAGGACCTGCTTAAATGCTGTCCCATGATTCTTCTGTAGTGAGTTTTTCACTTATCCCAGGGAGGTCTTAAAACAATAACTGCTCTACTTAGGTTTTTCTGTATTAAAGGTATCATCTTAAATTAACGGTTTTACTCTTTCTGCTAGCTCCTGCAATATAACTTTAATAGTGGTACTTCAAACATACAGGCTCTCATTTTACAGCTCCTGTTCATGTTTGAGATGTGCATAAACCGACACTTAAACTTATATCTTACATAGATATCTAAGTCTCCATTTTAGAAAGTCAGGATATTCGTGTCTCAAACCCAAGTGCATGCTTCTAAAATGGCGCTGATTGCTTATTACCATTTTGTGGTGTTAATTTTTTGAGTGAGCAGATTTTCTCACTTAAAATTCCACCCACCATTTCCCACCCCTTCTGTTCCTATATAGTCATCCCGGTAGGCAAACAATATTATTCAATCAAGTGGCAATCGAGTAATCTTGCTGATTGGTATTCCTTATCATAGTACAGATATTCAAGCTCATTCCAACCAATCAACCAGTAAACCGTGGCATGCACTAAAGGCTTCTCCGAGCCATTTTCTGATCATGGTAGCAGCCAAAGAAAACGGAATGCAGATGATCCAAAGGCTATTATAATGAGCTGCACTACCGTTGCAAGGCTATTATAATGAGAAGCACTACAGTTTTCCGATCCACTTACCATCAAAAAACCTAACGGGAGGTCTACACCTCTCGTTGGGGCAAATCGGAAGAAAAAAATATCGTCAGGGACGTCCTTTTTGGACGTCCTTCACTTAATAAAAACCTTTGCCGCCCGAAAGGAAGACGCCGTGCTGCCACCCCCTCCACGGCCTGCTGCAGGAAGGCTCCGATGCGGCTCGATCCTAGCAGGAGAGTGCAGTTGAGGACATCCATCCAAAAAGACGTCCTTTTTGGACGTCCCCCCCCCCCCCCCCCCCCGGCAATAATAAAAACGGCCTTTTTGGATGTCCACTCAGCTGAGAGACCTGGAAGTCTCTGAGCCAATCACAGCGAGGGGGGAGGACGTCCAAAAAGGACTTCTTTTTGGATGGACATCCTCAACTGCACTCTCTTGCTAGGATCGAGCCGCATCGGAGCCTTCCTGCAGCAGGCTGTGGAGAGGGTGAGCGGCACGGCGTCTTCCTTTCCCGGTCGGCACAGGGACGGCCACAGACATTGCGAAGGTGCCATAACTTTAAAAAAAAAAATTTAAGTCCCTCACGAGGACTTGGGACATGCAGCTTGTTTTTTTTTTTTTTTTTTACATGGCTGTTAGGCACTTTTTGGACGTATTTGGCATGCGCAGAGCAGCCAGCATAACGCTTGGATGCTCTACGCATGCTCAACTGGCCGACTGGTTACCGATGGAATAGAGAATGCAAGTGAGCTACAACGAGCAGCTCATTTGCATTCCTTTTCCTTGATGCATGCCCGTTCCTTACCGATTTGCTAAGGGAATTGGAAAGGGAAGGGTTTTAACGATTTTTTAGTGCATCTGGCCCAAAGTGACATGCCTTCCAGGATCCTCAGCTAGCAGAAATACCAACCAAATAATGTGATCAGAGAACAGAGTAAGGATTCTAATGTTACTGTTGTAATTAACCTGGAGACAAATAACATGGACTGTAGCTTTTTCTGAAGTGCTAACTCCCTATGTAAAAGGAGAGAAAAAAAATACATAATATAGAGAAGTTCAATAGCTAGCTCAAAACCTGGTGTCATCAAGAAGGCTTTAGATATATAGGAGTATTGCCCAATATACAGGAAAACAAAAGTCTATATTGTGATGATGGGTTATATCTCTGTGACAGGAAAGAGATCCATGCTGAGAAATTCAGACAATATACTTCTAGTCATTTAAACTAGAGGGTACGGAGTGGGAAATGGAAGCAGATGAGTTCAGAAAGTCATCCCCTGCAAATCTTTACAGCACTGGAGAAAATAAACCATCTTAGTAACTCACTTGGAAGAAAGACAGGAGAGGGGAGATATGATAAAGATGTTTAAATACCTATGTGGCATAAATGCACAGGAAGGGGTGAGCCTTTTTTAATTGAAAGAAAGCTCTAGAATGAGAGAGCATAGGTTCTCCGAGGACAAGCAGGTTGCTTGTTCTCACTGATGGGTGAAGTCCACGGCAGCCCCTCCAATCGGAACACTTTCTAGCAAAGTCCTTTGCTAGTCATCACGCGCCGATGCGCACCGCGCATGCGCGGCCGTCTTCCCGCCCAAACCGGCTCGTGCCGGCCAGTCTTCTTTTGTCCGAGCTCGGTACGGTCGTGTTTCGCCGTTCGTGCCCCAAAGTTGACCTCGCGCGTCGTTTATCGACTTCGTTCTTCAAAAAAAAAAAAAGCTGTCGGAAGGAGACCTTTTGGTTTTCTCCCTTCCCGTACTTCTAGTTTTGCCCCGGTAAGTTTTCTTTCGTCGTCGGGGTAGGCCCTATTTAGGCCTCGGTCGAAGTTTTTCTTCCCCCTATTTTTGCGGTGCCATTTTCGCCATTTCGAGTTTTGATCTCGCCGGCGCGATTTTTCCGCCCATGACATCGAAGTCTTCCAGCGGCTTTAAGAAGTGCACCCAGTGCGCCCGGGTAATCTCGCTCACTGACAGGCACGCGTCGTGTCTTAAGTGTCTGGGGGCTGAGCACCGCCCTCAGGCCTGTAGTCTGTGTTCTCTTTTGCAAAAGCGGACTCAGGTAGCGAGGTTAGCCCAGTGGAACGTTTTGTTCTCGGGCTCTTTGTCGGCATCGGCACCGGGAGTATCGACTGCTTCGACGTCGTCGGCGCCCGGACCTTCATCCTCGCCCCCGATTGCATCGAGTGCATCGAGGCATCGGCCCTCTGCATCGGGGCGACATCGGAGGGCTGCGTCGGCGTCGGTGGTATCGAGACCTCCTCGTCTGCTGATGTCGTCGGACGGTGGTGCTTCGTCTGGAGTGCAGGTGAGGGCTGTCCATTCCCCTGCTGGTGGCGGTGAGCCTTCGGGTGGGTCTCCCCCTACCCTGAGGGCTCCTGCGGTACAGCCCCGCCGAGACCGACCCTCTTCGGCCTCGGTCCCGAGGAAGAGACGGCTGGATTCTACGTCCTCCTCGTCGGTGCCGGGAAGCTCCGGTGACGTGCTTCGGTCCAAAAAATCGAAGAAGCAGCGTCACCGGTCCCCTTCCCGTGTCGGCACCGAGAGCTCTGGGTCGCCGAGGGAGTCGGCACCCAGTAAGCATCGGCACCGAGAGGACCGCTCGCCCTCTATTCAAGAGGTGTCGATGCGCTCCACTCTGGACAGCCCGGAACAGGTTCTGACATCGACTCCTGCATCGGCTTCCATGTCTTTTTCTACAGCCGCTCTGCACGAGAGCCTCCGGGCCGTTCTCCCAGAGATTCTGGGAGAGCTGTTGCGCCCTACCCCTCCGGTACCGGGGGTGCTTGCGCCACCGGTACCGTCGAGCGAGGCGCCGGCTGGCCCATTGTCCGGGGTGAGGTCTCCGACATCGGTGCCGCTTGCGGTACCGACTGCGGGCGCCTCCCAGGAAGGCTCCCCGACTACGTCGGCGGAGGGAGCTTCGCCGGTGCGGGCGAGGGAGTCTACCTCTCGACGCTCCCACCGTGGCCGTGGTTCCACGGAGTCGAGCCGGGCAAGGTTGCAGACACAGGTCCGTGAACTTGTGTCTGACACCGCTGGTGAGGCCTCGTGGGAAGAAGAAGAAGACATCAGATATTTCTCTGACGAGGAGTCTGAGGGTCTTCCTTCTGATCCCACTCCCTCTCCTGAAAGGCAGCTGTCTCCTCCCGAGAGCCTGTCTTTCGCTTCCTTTGTCCGGGAGATGTCTACAGCCATCCCCTTCCCGGTGGTTGTGGAGGACGAGCCCAGGACTGAAATGTTTGAGCTCCTGGACTATCCTTCTCCACCTAAGGAAGCGTCCAAGGTACCCATGCATCATGTCCTCAAAAAGACATTGCTGGCGAACTGGACCAAGCCTCTAACTAATCCCCACATTCCCAAGAAGATCGAGTCCCAGTACCGGATCCATGGGGACCCAGAGCTGATGCGCACTCAGTTGCCTCATGACTCTGGAGTTGTGGATTTGGCCCTAAAGAAGGCCAAGAGTTCTAGGGAGCATGCTTTGGCGCCCCCGGGCAAGGACTCTAGAACCTTGGACTCCTTTGGGAGGAAGGCATACCATTCTTCTATGCTCGTGGCCAAAATTCAGTCCTACCAGCTCTACACGAGCATACATATGCGGAACAATGTGCGGCAGTTGGCGGGCTTGGTGGACAAGCTCCCCCCTGAGCAAGCCAAGCCATTTCAGGAGGTGGTCAGGCAGCTGAAGGCGTGCAGAAAATTCCTGGCCAGAGGGGTGTATGACACCTTTGATGTTGCGTCCAGGGCCGCTGCTCAAGGTGTGGTGATGCGCAGACTCTCATGGCTGCGTGCCTCCGACCTGGAGAATAGGATCCAACAGCGGATTGCGGACTCGCCTTGCCGTGCGGATAACATTTTTGGAGAGAAAGTCGAACAGGTGGTAGAGCAGCTCCACCAGCGGGATACCGCTTTCGACAAGTTCTCCCGCCGGCAGCCTTCAGCTTCTACCTCTACAGGTAGACAATTTTTTGGGGGAAGGAAGACTGTTCCCTACTCTTCTGGTAAGCGTAGGTACAATCCTCCTTCTCAACAGCCTGCGGCCCAGGCTAAGCCCCAGCGCGCTCGCTCTCGTCAGCAGCGTGCACCTCAGCAAGGCCCCTCGGCTCCCCAGCAAAAGCAAGGGACGAGCTTTTGACTGGCTCCAGCAGAGCATAGCCGACATCCAAGTTCAGTGCCGGGCGACCTGCCGGTCGGAGGGAGGTTGAAAGCTTTTCACCAAAGGTGGCCTCTCATAACCTCCGATCAGTGGGTTCTCCAAATAGTCCGGCAAGGATACACCCTCAATTTGGCCTCAAAACCTCCAAATTGTCCACCGGGAGCTCAGTCTTACAGCTTCCAACACAAGCAGGTACTTGCAGAGGAACTCTCCGCCCTTCTCAGCGCCAATGCGGTCGAGCCCGTGCCATCCGGTCAGGAAGGGCTGGGATTCTATTCCTGGTACTTCCTTGTGGAAAAGAAAACGGGGGATGCGTCCCATCCTAGACCTAATGGCCCTGAACAAATATCTGGTCAAAGAAAAGTTCAGGATGCTTTCCCTGGGCACCCTTCTTCCCATGATTCACGAAAACGATTGGCTATGCTCTCTGGACTTGAAGGACGCCTACACTCATATCCCGATACTGCCAACTCACAGACAGTATCTGCGATTTCAGCTGGGCACACGTCACTTCCAGTACTGTGTGCTACCCTTTGGGCTCGCCTCTGCGCCCAGAGTGTTCACGAAGTGCTTGGCTGTAGTAGCAGCAGCACTTCGCAGGCTGGGGGTACACGTGTTCCCATATCTCGACGATTGGCTGGTGAAGAACACATCCGAGGCAGGAGCTCTACAGTCCATGCAGATGACTATTCGCCTCCTTGAGCTACTGGGGTTTGTGATAAATTATCCAAAGTCCCACCTTCTCCCAGTGCAGAAACTCGAATTCATAGGAGCTCTGCTGGATTCTCGGACGGCTCGTGCCTATCTCCCAGAGGCGAGAGCCAACAACTTGTTGTCTCTTGTCTCGCGGGTGCGAGCGTCCCAGCAGGTCACAGCTCGGCAGATGTTGAGATTGCTGGGCCACATAGCCTCCACAGTTCATGTGACTCCCATGGCCCACCTTCACATGAGATCTCCTCAATGGACCCTAGCTTCCCAGTGGTTTCAGGCTGCTGGGGATCTAGAAGTCGTAATCCACCTGTCCACGAGTTTTCTCAAATCCCTGTATTGGTGGACGATTTGGTCCAATCTGACTCTGGGACATCCTTTCCAAATTTCTCAGCCACAAAAAGTGCTGACTACAGATGCGTCTCTCCTGGGGTGGGGAGCTCATGTCGATGGGCTTCACACCCAGGGAAGCTGGTCCCTCCAGGAACGCGATCTGCAGATCAATCTCCTGGAGTTACGAGCGGTCTGGAACGCTCTGAAGGCTTTCAGAGATCGGCTGTCCCACCAAATTATCCAAATTCAGACAGACAACCAGGTTGCCATGTATTACATCAACAAGCAGGGGGGCACCGGATCTCGCCTCCTGTGTCAGGAAGCCGTCAGCATGTGGCTCTGGGCTCGCCGTCACGGCATGGTGCTCCAGGTCACATACCTGGCAGGCGTAAACAACAGTCTGGCCGACAGGTTGAGCAGGATTATGCAACCTCACAAGTGGTCGCTCAACTCCCGAGTGGTGCACCAGATCTTCCAGGTGTGGGGCACCCCCTTGGTAGATCTCTTTGCATCTCGAGCCAACCACAAGGTCCCTCAGTTCTGTTCCAGGCTTCAGGCCCACGGCAGACTGGCATCGGATGCCTTCCTCCTGGATTGGGGGGATGGCCTGCTGTATGCTTATCCTCCCATACCTCTGGTGGGGAAGACTTTGTTGAAACTCAAGCAAGACCAAGGCACCATGATTCTGATTGCTCCTTTTTGGCCGCGTCAGATCTGGTTCCCTCTCCTTCTTGAGTTATCCTCCGAAGAACCGTGGAGATTGGAGTGTTTTCCGACCCTCATCACACAGGACGAAGGGGCGCTTCTGCATCCCAACCTCCGGTCTCTGGCTCTCACGGCCTGGATGTTGAGAGCGTAGACTTTGCCTCTTTGGGTCTGTCAGAGGGTGTCTCCCGCATCTTGCTTGCTTCCAGGAAAGATTCCACTAAGAGGAGTTACTTCTTTCTATGGAGGAGGTTTGCCGTCTGGTGTGACAGCAAGGCCCTAGATCCTCGCTCTTGTCCTACACAGACCCTGCTTGAATACCTTCTGCACTTGTCTGAGTCTGGTCTCAAGACCAACTCTGTAAGGGTTCACCTTAGTGCAATCAGTGCATACCATTACCGTGTGGAAGGTAAGCCGATCTCAGGACAGCCTTTAGTTGTTCGCTTCATGAGAGGTTGGCTTTTGTCAAAGCCCCCTGTCAAACTCCTACAGTGTCATGGGATCTCAATGTCGTTCTCACCCAGCTGATGAAACCTCCTTTTGAGCCACTGAACTCCTGCCATCTGAAGTACTTGACCTGGAAGGTCATTTTCTTGGTGGCAGTTACTTCAGCTCGTAGAGTCAGTGAGCTGCAGGCCCTGGTAGCCCAGGCCCCTTACACCAAATTTCATCATAACAGAGTAGTCCTCCGCACTCACCCTAAGTTCTTGCCAAAGGTTGTATCGGAGTTCCATCTGAACCAGTCAATTGTCTTGCCAACATTCTTTCCCCGTCCTCATTCCTGCCCTGCTGAACGTCAGCTGCACACATTGGACTGCAAGAGAGCATTGGCCTTCTACCTGGAGCGGACACAGCCCAACAGACAGTCCGCCCAATTGTTTGTTTCTTTTGATCCCAATAGGAGGGGAGTGGCTGTAGGGAAACGCACCATATCCAATTGGCTAGCAGATTGCATTTCCTTCACTTACGCCCAGGCGGGGCTGGCTCTTGAGGGTCATGTCACTGCTCATAATGTTAGAGCCATGGCTGCGTCGGTAGCCCACTTGAAGTCAGCCTCCATTGAAGAAATTTGCAAAGCTGCGACGTGGTCATCTGTCCACACATTCACATCTCATTACTGCCTGCAGCAGGATACCCGACGCGACATTCGGTTCGGGCAGTCAGTGCTTCAGAATCTGTTCAGGGTTTAGAATCCAACTCCACCCCCCCTAGGCCCATGTTTATTCTGTTCCAGGCTGCACTCTCAGTTAGTTGGATAAGTTGTTAGGTCAATCTCAGTTATGTCCTCACCGTTGCGAGGCCCAATTGACCATGGTTGTTGTTTTGAGTGAGCCTGGGGGCTAGGGATACCCCATCAGTGAGAACAAGCAGCCTGCTTGTCCTCGGAGAAAGCGAATGCTACATACCTGTAGAAGGTATTCTCCGAGGATAGCAGGCTGATTGTTCTCACAAACCCGCCCGCCTCCCCTTTGGAGTTGTGTCTTCCCTTGCCTTTGTTTTGCTACATATGGGACTGACGAACACGAGCCGGTTCGGGCGGGAAGACGGCCACGCATGCGCGGTGCGCATCGGCGCGCGAGGACTAGCAAAGGACTTTGCTAGAAAAGTGTTCCGATTGGAGGGGCTGCCGTGGACGTCACCCATCAGTGAGAAAAATCAGCCTGCTGTGCTCGGAGAATACCTTCTACAGGTATGTAGCATTCGCTTTACATCAGCGTGATAATCAACATTGAGTATATAAAATATCTTTGAAATAAAGTTATCCACTTTCTATAATCTAAATAACTAGATAAGACCCTCGTGATAGCAGTTATTTCCCTTCCATGCTTGGCAGCTTAGTATGAAAATAATCAACTAACTTTAATCTCTTTTTTTCCTTTCTTAGAAGAAAAGCAAAAAAAAAATTTAACTTCAGAGGGTCTTTTACTAAGCTGCGGTAGCGCTTTTAGCTTGCAGTAGAAATCAGTTGGCAGTAAACACAGAGACACCCATAGGAATATAATGGGCATTTATCGCCAGCTGATTTCTACAGTGAGCTAAAAATGATAACGCAGCTTAGTAAAAGACCCCCCTAGAATGATCATTTCTAGCAGTATTCAACAGAAAAAAATGATCATACATATAAACCATTCAAACTTCTATAAAGAAAGCACAAACATTTTAAAATAAATTCTGGCCTCAATAGGCAGCCAATGCAAAAATGACATAATCTGAAATACTATCAAATTTTTTAAGTGAGAAAATTAATGTAACTGCTGTGTTCTGGATTGTTTGTAGCTTCTTTAATTTATGTTTAGGTGCAGCTAAATAAATAAGATTGCAATAATCCAGTGTCGACAGGATCAAAACCTGAGCCAGTAATCTAAACTGATCTAAGGAAACAAATTGGCATAACCTACAAAGTTTCCACATAAGATTAAAGGATTTTTTAGTTACAGAGTTAAGCCGAGCATCAAACAATAGAGTTTGATCAATAAAAATATCCTAATATCTTTGTGGTAGATGAACGAGTGTAATTATGTTGCCCTATAGGGAGTGATGTATAATTAGAATCAGGATTTTTATCAACAAGAAGAAACTTAGTTTTTTCAGTATTCAACTTTACATTGTCTCACCATTCAGGCTTCAATCAATAGAGTACATTTTTGAATAACTGATAGCACTTTTTGTGAGAAGGAATTAAAACAGTAATGTCATCTGCATAACCATTGTTACAGTTAGAACAGTGGCTCCATGTGCATTACAGACTAGAATTTAAAATGTTGCATTTGGTACATATAATTCTTCACACAGGTTTACCATTGTTTCTCTCGGGGTAATTAATCCTTTACGTTACCTCTCTTACTCTTTGTTCTTCTAGTCAGAATCTTTTAGCTATTCCCTCTTTCCATCAGATTTTTCAGAATGCATTTCTTAAGTCTATGTTTAATGTTGTAGTGCTCACCTTATGGAACGACTCCCTCTGTAATGAAGCCTTCTCTAGCTTTAAACTAGGGTTAAAAATGTACCCATTTAGAAGGAAGGAGACATTGCCTGAGCCCAGATTGGAGATTCTGTGGAAGGGTTCTGGAAGGATGCCGAAGCCATCAATAGCAGGAATAGTTACCAGCTGCCCAACGCTCCAGTGACATCAGATGTCCGCCCCTTTTGCCTCCTTCACGTTTGAGAGCTGCCGCACTGTTTGTGGAGGAAGGAGAGCTTACCTGAGCCCAGATTGGAGCTGCTGTGAAAAAATCCAGAAGGACACTGAAGCCATCAATAGCGGGAATAGTTACCAGCTGCTTGACACTCCGGTGACATCAGAGGGCCCGCAACTTTTGCCTCCTTCAAGTATGATAGCTGCTGCGGTATGCTGCCCATGGTCACGTGCCCAAAGCGGCAGGTCATGCCCCTTTTGAGCAACTGAGAAGTATTGTAGACTTTTCAGGATCTGGGTGGAGTATTTACTAACTTAGAATATTATCAGGTACTATTTTCTACCCTTCTCCTTTTCTTGTAGCCTTTTGCTTAGAGGTTTGTTGAACTTCAGTGATATGGGGAAATGGAAAGGGGTTGTGAAGGAAATAGCAACACCTCGAATAAAAACGCAAGGTCCTATGGATACATTTGTGAATTCCTCAACATCTACCCCTGTGTCACAGATTAAGAACATAAGAGTAGCCGTACTGGGTCAGACCAGTGGTCCATCTAGCCCAGTATCCTGGCAGAAACCCAAATCATGGCAACACTCCATACTACAATTCCCAGGGCAAGCAATTGCTTCCCATGTCTACATCCAGGAATTTGTCCAAACCTTTTTAAAAAAACAGATATGCTAACTGCTGTTACCACATCTTCCAGCAAAGATGGAGGGGCAGTTAGTAAGAACATTATGCCCTTGGAAGTTCCTTCTGTTACTATTTGACACATGCCAAAAATACGCGATAGAAAATATTTTCTACCTCAAGGCGTTACCCAGCAGTTAACAGCAGTTGACGCGCGCTGCATGCTTACTGTCCAGGTAGCACGTGAGAGCTTACCGCTAAGTCAGTGGGTGGTAGTAAGGTCTTAGTCTGCAAATGGACGCGTCCTGGTTTTCATTTTGTCGCATTTTCATTTTCTGGCCCCTTAAAAAAAGACCCCTTCTCCAGGACGTGGTTAAAAAATGGCCCAGCACCCGCTCAAATGATGTTGTTGCACTGCCACAGGCTACCTTTTGTAGTGAATAAAGGTAGTTGTTTAGTAAAAGGGCCCCTAAAGGAGAGGATGGCATAGTAGATGGCATGGATGGGCAGACTGATTCAGTTATATGGTTTTTCTCTGCCTTCATTTTTCTATGTTTCTATGTAACAGTTGTTGAGGAATGCAACATTGCAAAATACATGTTAAGATCACAACCTACTTTATCTAAATGTGTGTTCTTTTATAGGTAGAATCTAGGAATTGCATGATTACTTGAGCCTTTTGCTAAAGCATTGGTAAAGTATGAGCAAGAAAGAGAAAGATGAACCTTAATGAAAGAACAAGGGAACAAAAAAGGCAAAGATTACATAAAAGCTACGAGTATGTAGGTAGGCACAAATAACCAGGTGAGTCTTACTTGCCAGTATAGGAGCCAACTTTTCAAAATTATTGAGGGTGTTAAGCCCAATGAAAATAACTCCTCCTTGGAAACCTGCAAGGAATTTTTTCAATATTGGGGGTGCTCAAGCACTCACAGAGTCGGCTCCTATGCTTGCCAGTATCTTCTGTGTTTCAAAATTGAACCAGACCAAAGGACGATTATGCTCAGCATTCTCTTATATTTTTTTTTGGTTTTCGTATAGGAAGCAACTAATAGAACCCTAGCATTAGTAGTAATTTGTATAACTAATCAGAACTTTTCATAAAATAAATGATAGCAGACACCATGGGGCTCATTTTCAAAGCACTTAAACTTACTCTCATGGTGTAAGAACCTTCTTCCTATAGTGACTGAATTTGTTTTTAAACTTTTTAACAAATTTTCAAAAATCTGCACTGGTATCCTCTTTTAAAATGGGATTTGACCATTTCATTGAATAGTGTTTTTCAGTAGGGAGAAAAGAGTGGATATTGTAAAATGAAAGTGTATTTATTTCTGTGCAGAGACCAGTCTTGCTATGATATAATTCCACTGTACAACAGCATGAAGAAGAAAGTTTTGTCTGACTCTGAGGAGGTAAGATACTACAGATAGTATATTTTCTTACTATCACATGATTTTATAACAATATATGTTTTATCTGTACTATTATTTTTATACATAAACACTTGTCCAAATAAAGAAGTGTCTAAGGCCAAAAGTCAAAGCACATCTGCAGAGGTCCATTTGGACCAATTAATTATCAGAGAGTTGTGTTTAGATTAGTTTTTCTTGGAACGTTTTTGAACCTGGCAGTTTTCCTTCTTGTGCCATAATGCCTTTTTTCACAACTACCTGTCTGTCCCCGTCCTGTAACTTCCCCAATAGTGACAGTGTTTATGCCAAAGCTTTCTAGAAATCTGAAAGCTTGGTCCCTTATTTCAACCATTAGATGTCTTCATTAAGCAATAACCATGAAAAGACAGAACTAATATGGCTTTGAAAACAAGAAAGAAAAAATGACCAACACAATACACAGCAGATTAGATAGATTGTAAAAGGGCTTGCCCCACAAAAATTTGTTCTTCCATCCATTAGCAGTTCATTATCTTTCCCCTTTTTATGAGAATATAACACTTGGGGGTCCTTTTACAAAGGTGTGCTAGCATTTTTAGCATTCACTAAACACTAGAAATGCTCATATATTCCTGTGGGTGTCTCTAGCATTTATTGCATGCTAATCATTTGCATGCGCTAAAAACGCTACCACACCTTTGTAAAAGACCCCCTTAGTTATAAGTTTCCACTTGTGTGGCTGATTCATCCTATTTATCAACTGGGAAAACCAAGTTGCTTTTTCATATAGGTATTCTCTTTAGACAGCAGGTTAATCAGCCACACATTCCCTCCTTCCTCCCATTTTGCAGTTGGCTTCTTTAAGGTATCATATAGGATTTTAGGGACTACATGGGAAACCCTGTGCATTCCTAGAAAAGCCAACAAGGAATACCCTCCTTCCTCACAGAGTTCATTTTTTTTGTAGGTGGAGGGCACGGCTTGCCTGATTTTTTTTTTTTTTTTTTTACTGTTAGTGTTTAATGGAATGACCTTTAGTTACTAACAGCTTCCAGATTTGCCTAGTAGGGTTGATCTAGTCCTGAGTTTACCTTGTTGGATGCAGGATCTTAGAGTTCTGATTTCACAACTGCATTCCTTAAGAAAAGTAAGATTACAAGTTTGTGTGTTGGAGTGAACCCAGAACTGGATAAACCCCACTTGTCAATTCTGGAACCATTTGGCAAGCCTAGGTGTAATAGGGTTCAGATTCATCACGTATGAATGAAAATGTTTTGTGTTGTCATCTGATTGCTATTTTTCCCCCTACACACTGATTGAGGGCCCGGTTTACTGAGAGGTTTTCTTCTATTTTGTATCTGAGGATCAAGTCTTCAGTAATTGTTTACAAACATGTAAACATCAGTTGTATAGACTTTCTGTAGAAATATTTCATAAAATCCACTAATTTTACCATGTCATTGCTAATCTAATATGTATCATTTAGTAATGTTTTAAATTGCACAGGTACTACGGCACAATATTTATGTGATTCCTGCTTTTTTGTTAAAAGGAAGAAGAGAAAGATGCTGATTTGCCAGGAACCTCAGTGAGAAAAACGAAGGTATTGATTTTCCTTTACTTATCAAAAGTAAAATGTCAAATTACTATTACTACTTATCAAAGGGTCAGTAAATAGGTGGGAAATGTGGGATACAAATGTAACAAATAAATAAAATATTTCTCTGTTCTCGGAGGACAAGCAGGATGGAATGTCCTAATAGTTGGGTGATGACATTTAACAGAGCCGACATAGGAAAGCTCCTCACTTAGCTTTTCTAACTGTAAAGTTTTAACTCTTACTGTGCATATGCTATAGTTCCTGTGCTGCAGTTCTCTGTTTTCCACAGTGCCTTCCCATCATGGTAAAATTTATAATATTTTTTTTAATTCATTCTCAGAGTTAATTTTTTGTAGCTAGACAGCACTAGTTGCCTCATTTTTTTTTATGTGGAGGAGTAGCCTAGTCACTTAACCTTCCATTGTCCCAGGTACAAAATAAGTACCTGTATATAATTGTAACCCACAGAAAGGTGGTATATCAAGAGACAGATGCAGCAACCAAACGTAAAAAAATCTAAATCGTTAAAGTCCCTAACGATTTTAAAATAACGAAAAATGCACCAAAAAAAAAAGTCACACATGCTGGAATCGGTATTGAAACGTACAATGTATCAAAGAATCACAATACACATCGTTAATCGGCCCCCAAATCATGCGCAGAGCAGCCAAGCGTTATGTTAGCTGCTCTGCGCATGCCACAAACAGTCAAATCACAAGCACATGGCAAATTGAATTGACACATAAAAAAATAAAACTAAAAAAAGGATCGGGAGGGGGCAAGGGCGCTCATCAGGAGCGTCCTGTACGGACGGCCTTGCCCCCCCCCCCCCCCCCCCCGCCGCTGCTTCCCACTTTCCGCCGCTCCCCCCACCCCGAAAAAGCAAAATTGTAGCAGCCCCTGCCCCCCTCCCTTCCTCACTACTCTCAGCTCCGCCTCCCGACATCCTCCGTCTGTGCCCCGCCCCCTTTGGGGGTCGTCGCCGCCATTCCCCTTCTCCATCGGGCCCCCCTCCCTCTTACCGGGCCCGTGCAGCGCCTCTCTCCTCTGTCCGAAGGCGCTGCACGGGCAAGAAGAAAGCTGAATCAGCTGATGCCTGCCTTCGCGATGGCGCGTCTTTCTCCTGCTGCGCCCGCCCCTGTCTGACGTCAGTAACCTACGTAGGTTACCGACGTCAGAAAGGGGCGGGCCCAGGAGGAGAAAGACGCTCTATCGCGAAGGCAGGCATCAGCTGATTCAGCGTTCTTCTTGCCCGTGCAGCGCCTTCGGACAGAGGAGAGAGGCGCTGCACGGGCCCGGTAAGAGGGAGGGGGGCCCGATGGAGAAGGGGAATGGCGGCGACGACCCCCAAAGGGGGCGGGGCACAGACGGAGGATGTCGGGAGGCGGAGCTGAGAGTAGTGAGGAAGGGAGGGGGGCAGGGGCTGCTACAATTTTGCTTTTTCGGGGTGGGGGGAGCGGCGGAAAGTGGGGAGCAGCGGCGGGGGGGGGGGGGGCAAGGCCGTCCGTACAGGACGCTCCTGATGAGCGCCCTTGCCCCCTCCCGATCCTTTTTTTAGTTTTATTTTTTATGTGTTTTCTGAGGTCCTTTGGACCAATCACAGCGCTTTTAGCTCTGCTAATGCGCTGGGATTGGCTCAAAGTTTGTTTATTTTTTCACTTAACACTTTTTCCTGGCACAGAGCTGTCCTAACGAGAGGTCCAGACCTCTCGTTAGTTTTCCTGCCTTTTTCCTGCGTAAAGGCAATCGGAAAAGGTTAGTGCATGTCGTTTCAATGGGGTTTTCACACTAATTGCTCATCTCCATTCCGTTTTCGTTAGCTGCTACTGTCGTCGGAAAATAGGCTTAAGTGCATGGAAAGGATCGGAAATTCTTCCCCGAGGGCTCATTTAACGATGAAAAACGTTTAGTGCATCTGCCTCCAAGTCCTGTTCCCTTTCTCTTTCTTCCTTTTAGGTTTCCCTATTTAGGGTTTGCAAGTGATTTGTAAGTTTCCTTCTTTTAGTGCATCCACCTCTCCAAAATGTTTTTCAGGAGCCTTGACAGCTTGGCCACACTTTTTGTCCCAAATTTACTTTCCCATCTTTTTTTCAGTGACTTTTCTCAGAAGAAAGTCTTCAGCATTAAAACGTACAAGCAGTGTAGTAGAAAAAAAACTCCATAAATCACAATAAGGAAGACCTAACACATTCATTCCAAAAACAAGATAGTTTAGAAAAGGAAGGAAAAAAAAAAAAAACAAAAACAGATTCTAAAAATCCAATATGGGTACCCAGAAATGATGCTTGCAATCATGATGGTTCTTAAGTTTCATTTGTGTTTGCATTGCAGGCAATTACCATATGCTGCTTCACTTGAGAATGAAGTAGGATAATGGTATTTCTAAAGTCCAGTTACAAAATGTAACATCTGCATTTTCATCATTGACCAGTCATGTGCATTTCATATCATACATTTGACTCCTCCCAATTAGAATGGTTTTTCCAGAAGTCCAACTAAAATGCCATGTGGGAAATTTCATGTAACAGGTGAGGAATCCCTCGTGGTCTTTTTTAAAGTCTCATAGTCAGCACAACATCTTGATTTGATCCCAGCTACCTGGGTTTGATTCCCACTGCAGCTCCTTGTGTCCTTTGGCAAGTCACTTAACCCTCCATTGCCCCAGGTACAAAAAACGTAGATTGTGAACCCCCTAAGGATAGAGAAGATACCTGTATATAATGTATACAGTGCTTCGTATGTCTAGTGGCGCTATAGAAATGATTAGTAGTAGTAGAAATCTGAAATTTGCTTCCCAGTGTTGATTGGAAGGGGGTACTGGCTTCAACAGTGAAACTTGAACCAGTAAATGCAGTCCTAGGCTGTGGTGTTCAACCAATGACAGTGTTGTTGCTAGGCTCCAATCCCTTTTTTTATGGAAACATTGCAAGGCCTTTGGAGTTTGTTGTTGTTGCTAGGCTCCAATTCCTTTTTTTATGGAAACACTAGTAAAAAAGGCCCGTTTCTGACACAAATGAAACGGGCGCTAGCAAGGTTTTCCTCGGAGTGTGTATGTTTGGGAGAGTGTATGTGAGAGTGACTGTGTGAGAGTCAGAGTGAAAGTGTGTGTGTGTGAGAGAGAGAGTGAGTCTGGGTGTGAGTGTGTTTGTGAGAGTGTGTGTGAGAATGAGAGTGTGTGCAAGTGTGTATGTGAGACACAGTGTGAAAGTGTGTGTGTGTGTGTGTGCGAGAGAGAGAGTGTGTGTGAGATGCAGATTCTCTGTGAGAGAGTGTATGAGACCAAGCGAGTGTGTGAGTGACTGTGTGGCACATAGAGAGTGAATGTGATACATTGTGAGACAGAGTGTGTGAGAGTGAGAGTCAGAAAGACATTGTATATGAGAGAGAGAGTGTGAGCCTTGCCCTCCCAATCCATGCCCATCTGTCCCCTGCCCCCTCCATTCATCCTTTTCCAGCAATTCCCCTCTCTCCCTGAGCCCTGCCATCTCAATCCATGCCCATCCATGCTTCTCTGTCCCCTGCCCCCTCCATTCATCCTTTTCCAGCAATTCCCCTCTCTCCCTGAGCCCTGCCATCTCAATCCATGCCCATCCATGCTTCTCTGTCCCCTGCCCCCTCCATTCATCCTTTTCCAGCAATTCCCCTCTCTCCCTGAGCCCTGCCATCTCAATCCATGCCCATCCATGCTTCTCTGTCCCCTGCCCCCTCCATTCATCCTTTTCCAGCAATTTCCCTCTCTCCCTGAGCCCTGCCATCTCAATCCATGCCCATCCATGCTTCTCTGTCCCCTGCCCCCTCCATTCATCCTTTTCCAGCAATTCCCCTCTCTCCCTTCCATGACCCCCCCCCCTCGCATCCATGCTCTTCTGTCTCCCATGTCCCAGCATGTCCCGCCCCCTTCTTCCCCCCCCCCTTCGCATCCTTGCTGTCGTTTCTCCTCTGCCCTCCCGCTCCCATTGTTCAACTGCCCACCCTCTTCTCTTCCCCCTACATCCCTTTTTTTTTTTTAAATTTACCTCCGTGGCGGCGGTTCCGGCAGCGCAGCGTCAGGGAAGGAGGCGGCGCTCCCGACGACTAGCCTTCCCTTCGTTGTGTTCCGCCTTCTTCTGACTTCATCCTTGATGTCAGAAGAAGGCGGAACACAGCGAAGGGAAGGCTAGAGACGTTGGGAGCGCCGCCTCCTTCCCTGACGCTGCGTTTTTTGTTGGTTTTTTTTTTGCGCCGTCGACGTCATGACGTTTGCCCTAGACGTCATGACGTTTGACGCGAGGGCGGGGCAGAGACGGCTGGCAGCCTGGCTGGCTTCACACCACGAATCCACGAACCCTAAGAAATGTTTGAGTGACTTCAGAACGTTGTCCTCATTAGAACGTTCACGGTGCGTTTTATTATATTAGATCATTGCAAGGCCTTTGGAGTTTGTTGTTGTTGCTAGGCTCCAATCCCTTTTTTTATGGAAACATCATTGCAAGGCCTTTGGAGTTTGCCTACAGAAGTCTTTTCACACATGATAGGCCTGTTGCTGTGTTTCCAGGTGTGGACCTTGTGGTTGCATTACTACTCAGTTCTCCTCCTTATTGTACATTAAGGCATACAGTTAGTAAAAGCAGTCCCTTATTCTCCTTAAGTACCTGTATATAATATGTAAACTGCTTTGATTGTAACCACAGAAAGTTGGTGTATCAAGTCCCATTCCCTTTTTGTGTTAATTCATGGTTAACTACTGGTTCTGGTAATTCTGTTAAGAGTCATTCTGTCTGTACTCGCCTTCTTCCTGTTGAGATAGACTTCACTGTCTTTGAATCAAACTCATTTTCTTGTCCAGAGTTCTTTGTAAGACAAACATTGATACCATAATCTGCTTTGGCTACTCAAGAACTGGCCACTCAATTCCTCAGAGCTGGACCTTTAGTCCACATAATTTTAACCTGTCTCATTAATGGCCAGAGCAAGGTACTGGACCCTAAACTACATCTACTGATGACATGAAGATGTCTCCATGGCTGTAAAGAACAGAAGGAAAAGCTCTTTGGATCATCAATGCCCAATTCACTTTTAACAGTATTAAAACCACAGGATCCTTTAGCAGCTCTTCATACTTGGGGTGCATCAGCATTGAGGAGACATCAAGCATCAACAGAACCCAATTGGATCAGACATCCACCAGTATTACTTCAAAGAAGGCAAAGGTTTCCCTCTTTTGTAACCTCCTATACCACTACCAATGTCATGTATTGAGCAGAAGTGAAGAAGCATTGAAACTGACCCTCATCTGAGCATAATGCCGCGGGTCACCCATATTGTGGCAATAACCATGTCCTTGTCATACCAGATCAGTTCAGACTAATGGGTTATATACATCTACCAGCAGAAGGAGATAGAGAAAAATAGTTCAATGTAATTCGCTCCTTAAGGGTATTTTGCAGCCTGAAATGCTCAGAATTTTTCTCTGTCTCCAGTTGGATGGTTGATTGACTATGCAGCTCTTCTGTGGTGCCTCTCAGCCAGCTCCTGCCTCAGTTCCCTCGGAGGGTCAGTTGAGCAGGGGGTTTCCTCTTAGAGGATTTTAGCTCCTATAGTTTACTGCAGCTATCAGTGGAGTTGGGTGACATCCTGTGGTGCAGTTTCCTCCTCCCACCTCACTCTCCCGCTCTTCAGGTCTGGGTCTGTCTACCTAGAAAGTATGTGGTGTCTGGCTCCTTTTTTCATTGCATTTGGCTGGCGGTATTCCTCTTTGCAGTCTGGAGCTGCCTTGCTGTTAGGCTCAGTTCAGTTCATTATTGCCTGCGGCACCGGACTCTTCTTGAAGGCGGCTTGTTCTAACACACGGTGCTTTGGGATTCCTATGCCAAGCTAGCGTTCTCCCTGGCTATGGAATTGGCTTTTCTCCAAGGACAAACAGGAATTATATTCTCACACATGAGTGCCATGATCCACAGAGCCTGGTGTGACACTGCCAAGTGCACTGTCACTTTAAATGCCCCCATGTCACATGTGCTGCGGGTACCTTCCTGCCAGACGCGCAAGCGTGGGACAAGCAATATCATTTTTTCCTGGAACACAGAGGTGCTTTTGATCTCTCCTTAGTGTGAAAACTTTTGCCTTCTGGCACCTTCCCTTTTTTCGGGATATTCTTTCTTCATATCTTATCTTTTTCAGTAATAATTTATATAGCTTACTCATTTTTTATACATTTTTTAAAATTTTTGGCCCAAGGGACCTCTGAGCCCTTTTTCCTACCTGGGAAGCATTGACCTTTTTTAGATTCGTAGCTACTCAAGCTCCCTGGGCCATAGAGTCTTTTGACCTTGCATTGGCTGTTTTTCACTCTGTCATTGAGGGTGCTGAGTGGCTTTAAGAGATGTACTCGACGCAATAGGACTATTTCAAGCAAAGACTCCCATAGTTGGTATATTCAGTGCCTAGATCCAGATATTCACTGTAACCTCTGCTAGCGCATGCAGACAAGATCCCTTAAAGCCCATAGACAATGGCATCCCATTGAGTATGGCAGGAGACTCAGTACTGGATGCAGAACCGGAATCAGGTGCATCCATTCAGCATCAAGAGGGTGCTTACATCGAACTCAATGTTGCGAACATGTCATGACTCTATGTCTTGATCATCGGTGCTGCGTGCATCGAGGGATCTGCAGCACAAAAAGCCTAAGAATCATTGCCATCGCTCTCCCTCCAGATACTCTATGTACTTGATGCATGGGAAGCGTCCTTGCCACAGTGACCGCTCTCCTCTCCAGCTTGTATCACATCGAGAGCCTACGCAGTCTTCGAGATCTCTCATACCTGCAGAGGCGCTCTCTGACTGCATCCACACTGCTTTCTTAGCCGATACTGAAGCCTACCCTTCATGAGAAAATCTGGGCTATGCTCAAAGGAAGAGCTTTCAGGGCTACTGCATTCACAGTTTCTTGACCATTGGGAACAGCTCATACCCAAACGACACGTACATCATCAGCATAAAAGCTTTATCCAACTTCAGAAGCTCATTGCCTCAATGCAAAGCCAACGTTCTGGTCGACATTCTTTTCCCTGTGTTCCTCATGAGCAGTACTTTGAAGAGTCAGACTTGGACTTCTCCTGAGAGACAGATCAGGACCCACAAGACCTCTCAGATGAGGAGTCCTATGGCATTCTGTCTGATCCTTCTCCGCCACCTCAGAGGTATATGTCTCCCCCAGAAAGTATATCTTTCCAGGCTTTGTCCAGGCTCAAGCTACACCTTTTAAAGTAGTAACAGAGGAAAAACCTCGTTCAGAACCCTTTGAAGTTCTGGATTATGACTGTCAAGAAAGGGTATTATAGTTCCCCCCCCCCCCCCCCCCCAATTCTGTTATGAAAAGTACTTTACTTAAAAAATCTGGGAGACCCCTCTGACAGTTCAGATTGCCCCAAAGAAAATTGACACAATGTATAGGATACAGAAATGTGCAGGGTTTGAGAAAACTCAACTACCATACCATACCTCCAGACAGGCGAAAGCATTAGACTATTTTGGCAGAAAAACATTTCAAGCATCAATGCTAACCAGTTGCATCTTGGATTATCAACTTTATTCCACCATTTACATAAAATCTCCAATACAGAGTACTCTATCCTTTGCAGAATTTCTTCCCTCTGACAAGCAAGAGGAATTCTATAAAATTTACAGAAAACTTCTAGACTATCGTAAATGTCTTGCAAGGCAGGCCTTTGATGTCTCCTCACATATCTCTGCCATAGGAGTGTCTTGCAAGGCAGGCCTTTGATGTCTCCTCACATATCTCTGCCATAGGAGTAACAATGCGCCAATTATCCTGGCTCGGGGTCTCCGACCTTGAATCTGCCATCCAAGAGCATCTAGCAGATGTCCCTTGTCATGGAAAACTTGTTTGGTGACCAATTTAAGGAGGTGGCTGACCTAATTGAAAAACATACAGGTATGATAAAGACTCTGTCTAGGCCTCAAACTACTACTGCTTCTTCCTCTACTAGAAGATTTCCAAGAGGATATCGACATTCCAACTATTTTATATCTAAGCATCATTACACCCCAACGCTTACTTCCAAGACAGCAGTGGGGACAAAAATCCCAAATGGCCTCTCAATCTAAACAACAAACTTTTGACTTCTTCCTAGAGGACATTGCCACTGACCAGTTTTCCTTGCCAAGACAGGAGTGCATCCATTTCTCTATGAGACCTAAACAAGTTTCTCCTCAAAGATAACTTTTGCATCGTATCCCTCTGGTCGCTACTTCCCTTGATATAACTCAACAATTGGCTTTGCTCTCTAGGCCTTAAAAAGGCATATACCCACATATCTATTTTTTCTGCACACAGAAAATTTCTTTGCTTCCGATGTGGAGCTCTACATTATCAGTACAAGGTCTTACCATTTGGCTTGGCTTCGGCTCCTCGAGTGTTCACAAAGTGGCTAGTAGTCGTAGCAGCAATACTCTGCAGGTAGGGCATCCATGTCTTCTCCTACCTGGACGATTGGTTAAGCAAAGCAATATCTCAGGAGTCCGCCAGCGCTTCCATAGAGTCCACAATAAGACTCCTAGAACTCCTTAGGTTTGTCACAAACTACCCCAAATCACATTTCCAGCTGGTAGAGATCATAGGGGCTCTATTCGACGCAACTCAAGGTCAAGCACTCCTTCCTCAACCAAGGGCAAACAGTATATTATGTCTTACCACTCAGGTATCCCAGTCGACTCATATATCTACTTGTCAGATGCTCCTCCTTCTCAGCCACATAGCTTCAACAGTCCATGTAACTCCATTGGTCTGTCTTTATTTCTAAATTCCTCAGTGGACACTCTCCTCTTAATGGTCCCAAGCCACAGGATTGCTATCTGCTCAAATTCAATTAACTCGACATCTATGACGGTGTCCTACAATCACACCTATGGCCCCTCTACATCACAAGGTTCTCACCAGAGATGCTTCCATTACGGGTTGGGGCGTTCACCTTGACAGTCTCCATACACAGTGTTCTTGGTCCCCACAAGAGCAACAACATTATATCAAGCTCCTGGAATTGCGAATTGTTTGGAACGCTCACAGAACCTTCCAGAATTGTGTTCTTCATCAGGTTATAATGGTACATACAGACAATCAAGTAGCAATATATTACCTGAACAAACAGGGAGGAACCGGATCTTACCTCCTCTGTTACCAAGAAATCCAAATCTGAACTTGGGGCGGCTTCTTGGAATATCTTCATAAGAGCTGTTTATCTAGCCAGCAAGTAGAATGCCCAGCAGACAAACTTAGCAGAGTTCTTCAACCTAGCGAATGGTTTCTCAGTACCTCAATTGTTTGTCAAATATTCCAGGAGTAGGAAACCAAAACGATAGACCTGTTTGCTTCTACTCAGAACAACAGGCTTCCCTGCTTCTGTTTGGGACTCTGTGCTCGCAACCAATAGGCCTAGATGCCTTCCTCCTCCACTGTGGGATGGATCTTCTACACACTTGCCTCCCACTACCACTCATAGGGAAAACTCATCTTAAGCTGTGCTGAGACTGAGGAACCATGATTCTAATTGCTCCATACTGGCCTCATCAAATCTGTTTACCTCTTCAGGTTGCATCCTTTTTCCAACCCTACTAACACAGAACAAAGAATCCCTCCTTCATCCAGATCCTCGCTCTCTAGCCCTGACAGCTTGGTATTTGACGACATAGATCTGTGTTTATTGAACCTTCCATATACATTCTCTAGAAAACTTCTTGCCTCTAGAAAACCTTCCACATGAAAATGTTACTGTTTAAAGTAGAAAAGATTCTCCCTCTGGTGTTCAGTTAGATCACTCAGCCCTACTACATGCTTCATTCCTACTTATATGGAGTACCTCCTCCATCTTTCATTCAGGACTCAGAACTGACTCACTCAGAGTACATTTGAGCACTATAAGTACCTTTCATATTAAAATCGATAACAAACCAATTTCAGTTCATCCCTTAATAGTTAGATTCATGAAGGGGTTATTTCATACCAACCTATCAAATCACCTCTGGGGGCACGGGTTCGCAATGTCATCCTCGCTGCTGTTATGAAACCTCTGCCAGAATTCTGAGCGACTGCGGCGTGCAGAATTTGCGCAGAAAACTCCAGTCGCGCAGAATTCAATATGTCGGTGCAGAATCTGCATTCTCCCCCCGACCGACGCTGCTACTCAGCCCACACACCTGCTGCCGCCTGTTTTCTGCACTCTCTCTCTCCCACTCGCTCGCCTGATGATGACACCCAACCTCCCTGCCTGCTATCATCTACCTGAACACTGCACACCCTGGTGGTCTAAGTGGCCTCATCGGGGGCAGGAAATAACCCCACACTTTCCTGCCCTGCTGTCACCGCCGCTCTTGGTCTCGCTGCCATGCTTTTTCAAAATGGCCACCGAAACTTCAAGCAGTAAACTCATGAGATATTCTGCTTGACATCTCAGCTGCCATTTGGAAAAAGCACAGCACCAAAGAGAGGGCAGCAAGGCAGGAAAAAGTGAGGTTCTTTCCTGCCCTGTAGAGGGTCTTCCAGCGCAGCTCCTCCTACATCAAGGGGGTGGCTGGAGGAGGGGCTGTATAAAAAAGGGAGGATGCTGTGGGTGACTGTAAAAGAAAGGATTAGGTGGGTGGGGGGGCTGTATAAAAGGGGGTGGAGGGAGGGGGCTGCAAAAAGGCAATGCTATGTTTGTGCGAGGGAGGGACTGTAAAATAGGAGGGATGCTGTGCAGTAGTTTAAAAAAAAAGGATGCTTTTGGTGTGAGGAGGCTGCAAAAAGTATTGGTTAAATTATGCCAAATAAACTTGTAGAATTTGCAAACTTTGTGCACAGAATTTTGAAATTTTTTGCGCAGAATTTTGATAGTTCTGCCAGAAGAGTCAGTGATCTTCAAGCCCTTGTGGCAGATCCACCTTACTCCAGGTTGTACCATGATAGGGCTATACTCTGAACCCACCCTAGATTCCTCCTAATGATGGTTTCAGAGTTTCATCTCAATCAGTCTATTGCACTATTTATTTATTTATTTATTTATTTTATTTTATTTATATCTCGCCTTTATACAAAGCGGGTAACAAATAAACATTCATACCTGTTTTCTTTACTAAACCACACTTTCATCCTAGAGAAGCAACACTGCATATCTTAGACTGCACGTGTACTCTAGAATACTATCTGGAACGGGCAAAACCTCATAGAAAATCCCAGCAGCTTTTTGTATCCATTGATCTGAACAGGTTGGGAATTCCCATCACCAAGTATAGAATCTCTTCTTGGTTGGCTAACTGTATCTCCTATACAAATACTCATGCTGGGCTGACCCTCCATGGCCAGCGCACCACTCATAATGTGAGAACCATGGCAGCCCTAGTAGCCAATTTCTCCTTTGCCTCTATTCAAGCCATTTGCAATGCGGCTACGTGATCTTCTAAGCACACCTTCCCTGCTCACTGCTGTCTGGAGCAGTATTCCAAGCAGAATAGCAGGTTTGGACAAGCATCCTGCAAAATCTTTTTACTGTTTAAAATCCAACTCCACACTCCGGCCCATTATTTCCACCAAGGCTCACTATCTACTTAGTTACAAAATTCATCTCTTTTGTGATTCCGGTAGCTAGTGAGTCCCTTATGTGAGAATTTTTTGCCTGCTTGTTCTCAAAGAAAGCTAAGTTACTTACATGTAGCAGGTGTTCTCTGAGGACAGCAGGCATATATTCTCACATCCCTCCCACCTCCCCTTGGAATTATCTTCTTAGCATTAACACTGTACTGCTGGTCCCGTGCTGCTCATGCGTTGGGCAGGATGGCATCTGTGCATGTGTGGTGGGGTCGCAGCTTTAAAGTGACAGTGCACTTGGCAGTGTCCACACCAGGCTCTGTGTATCACATCACCCATAAGTGAGAGTATATGCCTGCTGTCCTTGGAGAACACCTGGTTGCAGGTAAGTAACTAACTTGGCTTTTTTTTTTTTTTAGTTTCGCTGGGCCCAATGCCAAGCTTGCTGCATCCTCCTCTACCCTGTTGCCATGCCTGTTCTGCTCCTGAGTATGACTGTTGTTTTTGAGCAGTAATTGTGCAAGCAGCAATATATCCCAGTGTTTTGACTAGGTACGCTTCCCTGTCTTGCTGATGGTCTCTTGCAGTTCACTAGTCAGAAGCCTGGTAGACTTCCTTACCGCCACTTGTATTTCAGTGTCTGCACCAGTGGCAGGTTTTTGGTGGTTGCTGTGAACTGGGTCATCTACCAGCTGTGCAAGCCTTCGGCTATGGCAGGTTTTCTTAAATCCTGGCGCTGCCATTCCCTTCTCAGGGTTGTCGTAGCGGGTATGCTGCATCTCGTACAATTTTGGCCTGTGACATTTCTCTGTTTCTGTCCGAAAGGGTTGTCAGCCTTTCATCATAGAAATAAGCCTCTAAGGAAGCAGACCTTGGTTCGGCCCCATGTCAGCCCATTGGGCTTAGATTGTGACCGTAAGGCCTTTCTCTGTTTCTTCCTCAGTGGAGTTTCACGCCTTCTTGGCTGTCGGATGCATGACATCATTGGATATCTTAAAATGGGTACCTAAATTCCAATATAATTATACTCTCATCAATATAATGATCACATATAATTATACTCTATTGATAATCATCTTTATTTATATCAATAATCATATAAAATATTTTTCTTCAACACTCAACCAGTCATACATTCCCTATCTTTACCACTCTCATTCTACTTTTCCAACTCACAGTCCACAATATACCCACAACGTTCTATTTTCTATAATTACAAAATTCTCCTAATTTTATGATGATATTACAACTTATACTCTTCTTTATATGGTGTTTACAATCACAATTATCTATATAAATATCTCAGACCGGAGTCACGTGATGTGTTAGAGGGAGCAGGACGCGTGCTTTGCTCTCTCTGAGGGAAATCAGGCCCAAAATTGCTATTTGACCCGAAAATCGGATCCAGAGTGACCTTAATTTGTTGGGGCATAAGGGGACCGCATGGACAAATTTGTAGAATCCTCCCCGAGACCTATGGCGAGCAGAAGCGCTAAACGGGAGAAAGAAAAACCACGAGCATGCGACGAGCCGCCAGAACGTAAAAAACCGCTAAGCGGGAACGGAGGGTTTACAAAAGAACAACTCGAGCAGCTTACCGCCGCGGTGGAAGCAGCTTTGGAACCACGACTCGCCAAACTTTCCAACCAGTTCGCTAGCTTTGAAGCAGCGCAACAAGCTCTTGAACGCCGGACTGGAGAACTCGAGCAACGGGTCTCAGACCTGGAAGACGCAGCGGCATCCACCCCCCAGGGTATTGAGCAGCTTCAGCAAACAGTAGCCTCCCTATCGGCGAAAATGGACGACTTGGAAAACAGATCACGGCGCTCCAACTTACGATTGATTGGGATTCCGGAGTCGGTGGGAGACAGAGTACTTGCGGCTGAGCTGGAAACTTGGTTAAAAGCGGAATTCGCGCTATCAGACCACGCGGGACCATTAAGCCTGGAGCGGGCACATAGAATCGGGAGGCCCCAAGATGGCCGTGCAGGACCGCGCACGGTGATCATTAAAATACACAATTACATCCACAAGGTGGAAATCCTTAATGGCTTTCGGATGAAACGCGAAACTACAAATTTTAAGGGTGGCGCAGTGCGCATCTTCCAAGATTACTCGGCAGCGCTTCAAGAGAAACGAAAGACATTTTCGGCCACGTGCAGCCGCCTCCATGATCTGAACATTCATTTCATGCTGATCTACCCCGCTATTCTAAAGATAAAGAGGAATGGAAGCTGGCAATCTTTTACTTCAGCCTCTGCTGCAAGAGAATTTGTGGCTGGACTCGAACACCAAGGATCCAACAACCAAGAGGAGCCTCCTGTGTGATGAACTATCTGGTCTCTGGCTACAAGGGCTAGGACTCTGGCATTTGGGCATGATAAGTAACAGTAGCAGTGATATCTATAGAGGATACGTTAAATGTACAAAAATGCTTGTTTCATATATTAGGGTCTAATGTTATTGCTTGTTAGGGCGTGGTTTTCCCCAAAACATCTAGGTGATTCCACAGTTGTGTGTCATGTGGGGGTTGGGGGTTGAGGGGGGGAAGGGAGGGGTATGGGAGGAGGGTGGTCTGGGGCACGGGGGGGAGGGAAGGGAAGAGCACATGGGGTTAATAGAGGGAAGGGATAGGGGGAGAGTTATTAATCATTGTAAGTTCATGGTGAGAGTGTGTGAGTACATGGGTGAAAGGCGGATGCCATCAATTGTGGATTTGGATCCTGGAAGGGAATCCCTGCTCTGTGTGGAGGTGGATCCCCCGGGGGGAGGGGCTGGCCCCTGGGGGTGGCTAATGTACATTACCGCTACCATAGTCAATGAAACCCCGGTGACTGGCTGACCACTCACAGTTTAAAATAGCTTCTTGGAACGTCTCAGGGATCACGTCACCGGTGAAGCGTTATAAAATTCTGACACAGTTGAGACGAAAGGGCGTCACAATAGCATGTCTCCAGGAGACCAAGCTCACGGACATAGAACATCAGAAATTGAAGCAGCTCTGGGTAGGCGAGTGCTTTTACTCCTCCTCGGGGGGTAAGAAAAGTGGGGTCGCCATACTGATTAAAAAAGGCCTTCCCTGTCAGCCCAAACTGGTTTATAAAGATACTGAGGGTCGAATAGTATTGCTACAGTTGAATTACCAGGGCCTGAAATTCTATTTATGCGCAGTGTATGGCCCCAATGACTACAGCCCAACCTTCTTTCAAACACTTACATCATTGGGGTTTCAACATGCAGACGCCCCTTGGATATGGGCAGGGGACTTCAATCAAGTATTGAATCCGGCCCTGGATAGATCTTCTCCCAGGGCGATCCCAGGGTTAGGGAGCGGGAAGGGCATCCCGGCGCTATGTCACCAACTTCTGTTAGTAGACCCCTGGCGGGTGCACAATCCTACTACTCGAGACTATACACATCAGTCCAAAGTTCACCAAACCTGGTCAAGAATTGATTACATTCTAGTCTCCCAAGCATGGTATTTCAGGGTTAGGAAAGCAGAAATGGGACCGATGGCGATTTCTGACCATGCGATGATCTGGTTAGTACTGGACCTGGCTGTGGGCCCACCGGGGGTAAGGTCCTGGAGATTCCCATCATATCTACACCAGGACAAGCAATTTCTAGAGCACCTGCGGACAAAGTGGCAATTTTATATTGATACAAATGCTGACTCGTGTGACTCGTCCATTACATTCTGGGAGGCCTCTAAGGCTGTCATGAGAGGGGAGGTGATTGCGTATCTAAGTGCGAGGGCCAAGAGACTAGCTTCAGGGGTACTCCGCTTAGAAGAGGAGTATAGGCAATCAAAAAAAAAGTATATCGCGCTCCCTTCCCGCGTAAATAAAGAAAAAATGGATGCTTCCCTGGTGGCACTCAACTCCCTTCTCCATGAACAAGCCCAGAAACATCTATTGGCAGGCAGGCTAAAATTTCAATGTTTTGGTAACAAATCGGGTAGATTATTGGCAAGAGTAGCACGGTCGTATAAACCGCGTCAGTTTATCCCCACGATTGTCAATCAGGGGGGGGCCCGGGTCTCCACCCCACAAGCCATATTGGATGGGTTTCGATCCTTTTTTGAGGACATGTATGCCACGGGTGACCGCGAACTTGGGCCCTCGCCATGGGATTATCTTGAAGATGCGGGGATGCCTAAGTTGAGGGTAGAAGTACAACAGGCGCTATCTGCTCCAATACAAGGGGTAGAGGTGCAAAAAGTCATCAAGACATTGAAGTTGGGCTCTGCTCCTGGGGCTGATGGATTCTCTAATGAATACTTCAAAATTTTAGCACCTCAGATCTGTGGCCCCATGGTGGCTTATTATGATGAGGTGATAGAGAGGGGGTACTTTTCTAGGGGAGAAAATGAAGCCCTTATTACATTGATACCTAAACCTGGCAAGCCATCGGATCAGATGGAGTCCTATCGACCCATATCCCTGCTTAACGTGGATATAAAAATTTTGGCCAGAGTCTTAGCAGATAGGCTAGCAATCCACATTCCATCCCTAGTGGGGGAACACCAGGTGGGGTTTGTAAGGGGCCGACAAGCGGTCACTCATGTAAGAAAGGTGCTGCTAGCTACAGCCTACAGCCAGGTTGCTGGAGACCCCCTGCTTTTGGTGAGTCTCGACGCAGCCAAGGCCTTTGATAAAGTGAGCTGGGACTACCTATTCCATGTCTTAGAGTTTATCGGAGTGGGAGGGCTGTTCTTGGCTGCCATAAAGACTCTTTATTGCAATGCTGCGGCGAGAGTGCTAGTAAATGGGCTCCGCTCGACCCCCTTCTCGGTGGCGAGGGGTACAAGACAGGGGTTTCCCCTTTCCCCACTGTTGTTCCTTCTGTATCTGGAGCCGCTTTTACGTACAATATTGAAGGATCCAGACATTAGGGGAGTGACATGCCGTGGGAGGGAGACGCGAGTGCTTGCCTTTGCGGACGACCTCTTTCTGACCCTCACACAGCCTTCCGTCTCAGTCCCCCATGTACTTGAGGTTATAAAGGAGTTCGGTTTTTTTTCTGGTCTTACTCTCAACTTACAAAAATCAGTGGCTCTGCCGGTTCAATCTGTGATAAGGGAGGAGTGGGCGGGGGAATTCCCATTCCAATGGGCTGAGGGGAAGGTTCGTTATCTGGGTGTGTGGATTACATCTGACCTGGCCAGGTTGTCCGCCACAAACTTAACACCAATGAGGGATAACCTTATGAATACTCTGCGGGGATGGAGGGGGCTTCCACTCTCGTTACAGGGCCACATTGCTTTATACAACATGATCCTATTTCCTAAATGGACATACATCTTACAGATGCTACCACTTGTCTTGACCCACAAAGAAGAATTGTGGCTTCAAAAGCAGCTTAATGGGTTTCTATGGCAGGGAAAAAGAGCACGAATTGGGATCAAGACACTAATGCGACCACGGGGAAGGGGAGGATTGGGGCTTCTGGACCTGAAACTTTTCTCCTTAGCCAGCTGTATGCGCCATTTATCGGATTGGTTTAGATCCACTGAATTCTTCTCATGCACGGGGGTCGAGACTACCTTAATGGAACCTCTTCACTATGCATATTGGCTGCAGGCCCCCTCAGACCAACTTCCCCCCTTGGGCCCCTATCGAATCATTTTGAACCCTCTACGTAAAACATGGCAATGGCTCAGTAAAACTTTTAAATGGGACAAATCAGTGTCGCCCTTGCTGCCAATCCGGGGTAATCTGGCTTTCCCGGAGGGGGGGTCCTCAACTCTGTGGAGGAGGTGGTCTTCCCGGGGGATCCGCTTTTTATTCCAGGTGGTCACGGAGCAGGGAGGTATAAAACCGTTCCAATCCATATGTGAAGAATTTGGTTTAGACAGGGGTGACGCTTTTGCCTATTTACAGCTAAAACATTATGTGCGGTCACTGCCGACCAGTTCCTTGACTAGAGGGGTGTGGGAACGTCAGGATGAGCTGTTGGGGTTAGAGGCGCAGCTGAGAACTCCTCTGAAATATTATCATGGTTGCTTACGAGACTCTATGCCACCACTTGACATCACTTCTGTATGCACTCGGTGGAGTCAAGAGCTGAAATGGCGTCTAGAACCCCAACAGTTAGAGCTTTGTCTGAAGTTGATGTGCAGAGTGACAGAGAATGCGGCGTGGTGGGAATTGAACTACAAGTTCCTACTGCGCTTACACATCTCACCCCATAGGGCCTTTAGAGCAACTCTGAGAGAGTCAGATGATTGCCCCAAGTGTACTGGAAAGAGCGCCACTTTAGGCCATATGTTTTGGTCTTGTCCGCTGGTGCATTCTTTTTGGTTGGATATGGGAAAACAGGTATCAAGACTGTGGAAAATGCGATGGAAACCAGCCCCTGGCCAGCTGTTTGATGTGTTTTTAGTGCAAGGGCCCATGCCTGAGGGAATGAAAGATTTTTTGAAGAGATCTGTACTGATGGGGAAAAGAACTATCTTGCAACAATGGCTCAACAGGGAGGCCCCCTGCATAGCGCATTGGCGAGGCGCCATGATGCAGTGCTGCTCAGTGGAGAAGCAGAGGGTCCGTGATCTTGCCTCTAAGCGAGGAGACCATTTTTGCAAGATCTGGTCTCCGTATTGGGACACGCTCACTCCCATGGCAAAAAGTAGATTATTAAATTGTTAGGGGGATGGGGAGGGGTGGGGAGGGAGGTTGGGGGGGTTTATGCGGGGGGGGGGGGGGGGGTAGAGGGGCATAATTGACTAATGGAAAATTGTATGATGGCACCTTTATATATAGGCCTTATCCTGTTCCTATTATTCAGTGCAATGTTTGTGGTTTTGGCATATTGTACCGTGTTTTGTTGTGCCAATAAACAATATATAAAAAAATAAATAAATAAATATCTCAGACCAACGCCTACATTATTTTTCTACATATTATGCTCTCCTTCACTATAAACCAATTCGATGTTTAAAACATTCTCCGTAAATAAGAGTCTATATCCACTCTCCTGCATTCAAGACCACAGTTCACTGCTTTGAACACTCTTCTGGATCTGAGTCACTCCAATATTTTCAAATACAAAACCTCTGTTAGGGATTCCTTGTTAACAAACTCGTTCCAGTTACCCAGCCGCTTGTTTCAAATGTCTGTCGATCTCATATTATCTTCAATTAGGTCTGGCTCCCATGTACTGGGCACAATATCAATTTGGTTGTGTCTCATGCATTGGAGGATCCTAAGCCAGTTGCGGAAAGTTCACCATTTTGACCAGTTATTGATCTGATTACAACTTGCATAGAAACTGTCACTAGGGTTATGTGTACCTGTCTACAACACAGTTTGGAAACAACATTAAAGCAGGTTGTTTCTACTAGATGGAGCAGCACACTGACTATGCTTAAATCTGTCTCGGAAAATCTGGAGCACTTGGTTACTTGCCGACAGTGGGAAAGACTGCATACTTACCAAGCATCTCTTGGATATTAATGAGGACCTTCTTTCGGATGTAATTAAGGCACTTGCACTGTTTGCTGATGCAACAAGATTCGTTTCATCTGATGAGACACCAACACTTCATCTAGTAGTCCCTGTTTGTGTGAAGCTAGCAAAACGTCTTTCAGTCCTTAGTGATGAAGTTGAACCAGTTCTGCATCTCAAACTGAAACTGTGTCATTTTCTTGACAGCCATTTCCCTTTGCATGAACTCCACTATATGGCCGTTCTTATGGATCCCCACCTAAAATATAACACTACTACTACTGCTACTTAACATTTCTAAAGCGCTACTAGGGTTACGCAGCGCTGTACAATTTAACATAGAAACGACAGGCTGCCATTGAGGGCATCCATAAAATGGTCTCAGTCATTCCTGATGGTCCTGTGATTGATTTGATGGACAACTCCTCAGCTGTTGATGAAGAAGTCAAACCACCTTCTTCCAAAAAAAACAAAGCTAATTGCTGATAATTTTCTTGTAGACTTGTGTGTTCTGTGGAACCAGAATCTCATGGGTTGGATTTGTATTTGGCTTGCACGGATTTGTAAGATGACTTGTTATGCTGTTGGTGTCTTAAATCTGATGTCTGACCAAAGCGTTCATCTTTTGCCAAAAATGATCTTGACAGTTTCAGCCACAGAAACCTCTTCTGAACGTGTGTTCTCATTAGCTGGTCGTACAACTGAGGATCAGCGGACTCAGTTAAACACAGAAACAGATGATTTACTGTATCTTCATGGATTGAAAAAAAATGAAATATTTTATTAATAGTGTTTCATTTTCAGTTTAAATATTATTTGTCTTTTTTTTTTTTAATTAAATTATATAATACAAAAACAAGCAAAATACACTACTTGTCAAGAAATTAAACATTTGCTGCCTCATATTTTATAAGAAAAAGGGAAAAAAAACCCTAATGAAGAAAAATACATACAGCAAGTTTCTAAAGTCTGCACTAATGGGATTCAAAATATTCGATTATGGACAATTTAAGACAAAGTTACAGGAAACTTCACTATTTCAGAGGCTCATATCTATTACCCCTATATATTAACAAGAAGAGATATGATCTAGTTTCTCCCTTATTCTGTTTGGCAGCCAGAAAAGCGGAGCGCTGTGAAGGTTCGTAGAATACATACTTATTTAACTGGTATTTTATGATACATTTGCAGGGGTACTTAAGGAAAAAAGTTCCACCTAACTGGATTACACCAGGTCTCATTAATAAAAATCTTTGTCGGCGCTTTTGTGTTTCTTTAATTACGTCAAGGAAGAATTGAACCTTCAATCCGAGAAAGCTCTTTTCTCTGTTTTGGAACTTTTAAACTGTAGGTCTAAGTTGTTTATTTACAATGCCTGTTATAAAATTGCATAAAATCTTCCTTTCAGCTTTGAGCGGGTAGATTCGGGAAAGAAAATTAAGACTGTGGGGATGGGGAAGGAGAATGTGGTGATGGGATGGGGTTACAAAATCTGCTTGACTGCGGAGATGAGGTGGGGACAGGAAAAATTGTTTTGTTTTGGGAAGGAAATGGGAATGAATCTTTGTCCAGAAATTAAAACAGTATTAAGGAATAACTAATTGCCACTATTCTTCAAAATATATATAGCCTTAATTGATAAGAATAGAATATTGTAAGTAAAGTATCAAAATCTATTTATTACCTTAACAGTTACATATTATTGGTATTTTAACATTCTAAAATAAAAGTGGGAGGATGACCAAGGATGCCAAAGACTGAGAAGATGTATGGAGTCTCCATACTTCAATAAACTTCTCTATTATTATACATCTTCTCAGTCTTTGGCATCCTTGGTCGTCCTCCCACTTTTATTTTAGATTGTTGTATTCCATGGGGTGTCTTGAGTTCTCCGTTCTTTGGCGGATTTCTTTTCACATATTTTAGCATTCTAACATATATCATTCTCCACAACGTTATTGAAAATATAACCTCTAATGAATCATGTATCCTCCTAAGAAGTTATTATTCACAACTTGTTATAATGTCCAAAATCATTGTCCACAGAGGAACTTGACATTTGTAATCCTTATGGAGAAATGAACAATAAATCCCCGTTCTGTGTTGTATTCATCAACAACTCACTTTGTGATCAAACTTAATACAGTTCAAACGATGTTTATATTTTCCAATCGTATTTAACCCAGTGAAGGTCTTTGTTCAATATTTCTTGCAGCTGTACACAGAGCTACGTTTCGCCATTTGGCGTCTTCAGGAGCTGTAATTATCACTGCGATTCAGTGACTTATGAATATTCAAAAGTTTTCAACTGCCTCACTCCACAGTAGTGTAGCTGTTGACTATAACACAGTAACAACACTGTTTACAATCCATGTAAGCTAGACAAAAACTGCTATGCAAGATAAATCTAACTTAATCACGCTTACATTCTATACTTCTTCATCATTTAAAGCACAGTCCCTCAGATGGAAGACTGTTCAAGTTGAACTGCCCTTCCTCACATTTGAACCATCAAGGACGCTGTCACATGCACAGTAGAAGCTCTCTGCATTTAAAGATCCACCTATCCTGCTGTGCAACGTCACTATTGGCCACACTTATACTTAATTGCCAATCCTATTTCTTAGCTGCTTCATATTAATTCTACCCTCTCTACCACCTCATTCAATCCATAGGGATGAAAGTTTGTCCAGGAAAATATGACACATCAAAAAAAAAAAAAAAAAGCATTCTGTAGCAAGAAATAGGTAAAATGCTTAATTTTACATTTGTACTGTAAAATGATTGAAATACTAATACAGTGTAGGTGAATAAATTAACTGTATGAATTTGCTACCCTGACAAAAAAGCATATTATGAACAGCGATTACTGCCATTTCAGGATCCTCAGCCTAAACGGAGACTACGCAACAGAGCTCAATCTTGTGATATTCATGCATGGAAAAGACAGTGTCAAGAGCTGTTAAATCTAATTTTTCAGTGTGAAGACTCTGAACCTTTCCGACAACCAGTAGACCTCGTTGAATATCCAGTGAGTTGGTTTTTATAGTATTTCCTCCTCTTCAGTGTTAACAATAATATTTCCAGTTTTGAAGTGCAACAGCAGGACCTGATGATTACTATGCTGTACATTGTCATTCAGTCTTCCTTCTCAAGGTTCTTTCTATTCTTCTGTCTAAAGAGAACTTTCCTTTAGTTTTGTGGAAATGTTTTAGAAGGTAGGTGTATGTTAAACTTCTCATCTCTTATAGCAATTCAAGGGTAAATTGAGCAGTGAGAGAACATTTAGTAGTGTATTTTTATATGCTTCATACATCTTGATATGTTAAAAAGCACCATGTATTACTGAAAATATTTCTTTAAAAATCATTAAGAAAATAACGAAAAATAGTTTTTCAGCTTTTTGTATTTCTTTGTATTATTTACTTTATTCTTTTAATATAGTTTTCCATTTCCATTATTTTTCTATTTTTAAGGTTTTTCCTAGTTTGTCTCTCCTTTCCTTTTTTTCCCCTACTGCCTTGATCCTCTAAATTATTTCTTATTTTCTTTCCTCCCTCCATCTCTGTCAGCCATCCTCTCTGTCATTCTTCCTAGTTTTCTCTTTCATTTCTGTGATCTACCTTTGTGTTGGTAGCAAAAGAGAAGTACACCAGTTGAGAAGCCAGGAAGCCAGAGTAGCGACACTGTCCCAAATAAGGGAGGTGATGTGGTCTATAGTACTGGGAAGAAAAAAGAGATGGCCAGATCTATGATAGGAAAAGCAACAGACAAAGAGAGAGAGAGATGCAGCTTGGTTAGTAGCAGAAGGGAAAAAAGGGGTCCTGGCAGAAGCCGTGGAAGGAAAGCAGCCTGCAATTGTAGCAAGGGAAGAAGTGCCCTAGGCAGTGGTATTTCATTATTTAGCAGTCTCTTGCTATTCCTCAGCAGTGGTAGATTTTGCAGCAATGTGAGCAAGTGCAAAGTGATGCATGTGGGAAAGAGAAACCAGGCTGCCTGGGTGGCGATACGGAAGCCTTTTTTTTCCCACTTAAAACTATATAAATAGTAGCAATTGATCTCTATAGGAAGTGCGCTGTTTCCTGTACCCTTTTTGTTACACAGTGAGTGTGAAGCTGTGTTTTTGAGTTTCTAATTAATAACAACTTATGAGCTTGAGTGAATTAATAGTACTTATGTACTGCCTTCTATCCCTTCTCTTGCCCTCATTCTCCTACCTCATGATCCCCAGCAGTAGACTCTGCCACTCCCACCCCTACTCATTCACTCCTCTCCAGTTCATCACCACCGCTTCTCTCTCTCTCACTCCCTTTCTCTTCCCCTTATTCATACTCAATTTCCCAGACTTATCCTCTTTCTTTCATTCATTTAATTTATTTATTTATTTATGAATTTATATACCATACAATCTACCATTCTCAGCGGTTTACAACAAAAACATACATAATAAGGTACATTAAAAACAATCTTATATTACAGCATCATCATCAAAATCATAGATCAGCAATCAGGACAAAATAATTGACAAAAGGTTTTCTGTTCTCTCACCCCTACTTACCTCTGCCAGATGCACCCATGCCGTGTTACCCTCCCCCCCCCCCCCCCCCCCCCCCCCCAGATTCATTCTATATCTTGTCCCCTACCAGGCTGGTGTACTCTTTTTCTTTCCTACCACTACTGTGCAGCACCTTCTTGCTCTCTCTCTCTCTGCCCCCTGCCATGTAATACCTCCTGTGTCTCTCCTCCTCTCCATCCAGCATTTCCCCATTTTTCTTTCCCTGTCCTTCCTTCTCCAGCATTGCGCCCTTTCTCACACTGTTGTTGTTTTACCCTGTCGTTGTTGGTGTCATTGGCAGAAGCAGATGTAAAAATAACACCAAGACCCAGGGATCCATCTCTGATAGTTCTGCTGGTCCCGCCTCTCTCGCACTAGAAGTTTACATCAGAGGGGGTGAGACCAACAGAACCATCAGCATCATGTGGGTGATGTCATCCATAGAGCCTAGTGCAGACACTGCCAAGTGCACTGTCACTTTAAATCTTTCAGGCAGTGCCCCCACCACTACTCGGGTGCCTTCCCACCATACACTCAAGTACGGGACCAGCAGTTTATCATTGTTCCCCAGAGCATAGAGGTTCACTTTTTAATCTCTCCTCAGTGAGTCTAAAGTAATAGGACAGTTTCAGGCACACACTCCCATAACTGGGGTGTTCAGTGCTTAAGTCCAGAGCACCCTTAGTCAGCAGAGTTCAGCAAGGAAATCTTTTTGGTTCTGCATCGACATTGAGCTGGTAGGGGATTCAGTACTCGACACAGAACCTGCATCGACATCGGGTGCACCTATGCAGCATTGAGAAGGTCAGACATCGGACTCTGTACCACATACCCATAAGGACTCGATGTCTTTGTCATCATTGCTACACGCATTGTGCAGCATTAAAAAAACCTATGAATCATCGCCATCATTCTCACTCCAGGCACTCTGCCCATACCTCCCCTGCATCGACATCCTCAGTGCACAAGAAGCGTCCATGCCATAATGACCACTCTCCTTCTCTCCAGCTCATTTTTCATCAGCAGCCTTTGAGATCTTCTACATCTGCACACCTATTTCTCAGCCAGTACTAATGCCTACACTTTACAAGGAAATATGGGCTATGTCCAAGAAGGAGCTTACAGGGTGCTTGTGCCAGCCTCAGCCCAGCCCATCAATTCATCGGAGAGACAGTCATAGGAGAGGTCCAACAAGCCGTCTCGACATCGACTGTTCAATGAGGCATGAGCCTGACCAACACATGTGTTGACATAATCAGAGGATCTTTCTCCAACTTCAGAGACTCATCTGCCTCAACGCAGATCCGGCACTCTAGTCATTACATACTTCCTGTGAACAGTACTTTGAAGAGTTAGACCCAGACCTCTCCTGGGAGATGGATCAAGACCCACAAGATCTCTTAGCTGATGAGTCCTATGACATTCCACCTGATCCATCTCTGCCACCTGAGAGACAGATCTCCTCCAAAGAGTATATCTTTTTCTGGCTTTGTCCGAGAGTGGCTCAAGCCATACCTTTCAAATTGGAAATGGAGGAAGAACGGAGGGCATCACGTTTTCACTTCAACTTAAAATTTGGGAGACTCCACTGTCAGTTCAAGTAGCCCCAAAGAAAGTTGATAGAATGTATAGGATAAAGAAATGCACAAATGTTTGAGAAAACACAGTCACCTCATCATTCCCTAGTTGTGGAATCTACTTTAAAACACACTCACAGTGCAAGCTCTCATGCTTCTGCTCCTCCAGGAAAAGCTAGAACATTAGACTCTTTTTGCAGAAACAATTTTCAGGTTTCAGTGCTAACCAATCACATATTGGATTACCAACTTTATTCCACAATTTACTTAAAAGCTCTAATGCAGAGTACTCTATCTTTCATAGAATTCCTTTCCCCTGAGAAAACTGAAGAATTCCATAAGCTTCACAGAAAGCGTCTCTACTTTCGTTAGGATACTCCTAGCCTCTAGGAAACCTTCTACATGAAAATGTTACAGTTTAAAGTGGAAAACATTTTATCTCTGGTATGCAGCCAGAACATTCGATCCTACTACAAGCTGTCTTTCTACCCTTATGGAATACCTTCTCCACCTTTTGAATTCTGGCCTCAAAACTTACTCAGTCAGATTACATTTGAGTAGTATCAGTGCTTTTCATTCTAAAGTTGATAATAAGCCAGTTTCAGTTCTTATTAGATTTATGAAAGGTTTGTTTCATTCCAAACCTCCTATCAAACTGCCTTCAGTGGCGTGGGATCTGAATATCATCCTAACATCTCTCATGAAAACTCCTTTTGACCCGCTTTGCTCTTGTTCTGTAATGTTCCTCACATATAAAGTATATGTAAATGGTGATTTTACAGTACAACAAAAAAAGTGGGAGAGCGACCAAGGAAACCAAAGACAGGAAGATGTACATTAATAAGAAGGTTTATTTGAAGTATGAAGACTTGACACAACGTTGTGTTTCGGCCGTTAGGCCTGCATCAGAAGTCTATAAAAATATATATATATATGATAAAAACAAGTCAAATGTAAAATAATAAACATATTATGGTGATTTTACAACTTCTTCGTATAGCGGTGCTATTTTACAAACCTATACATATAAGTGCCATCAATTAACTAGTGAAACTGCAATTTTTTTTTATTTGCAGGTGGGCATTAATGAAAACAAAACAGAGGATTAAGGAGAATTACTAACTTAATCTTTACCTAAAGTTCTGGCCAAATCAAGCATGTCTTTAAAATCAGTGCTTCCCTCTGAGCTGCTGCAAAACGCAATAGTGAAATTTCTTTGTATATACGTGTATAAATCTTTTGCCTGCTCATACTATGCCCCCTTAAAATCTCTGCATCCTAGGGCTTTTCATGTGTAACCAGCAACTTTCTGAAATTGTCATTTACATCTATATTCAGTCTACATTTGTAAATGCCATTTTCCTTAGCGTCTGTACCAGACCAGTCCAGAACCAGTGGATTTTATCCGTCGGCAAGTGAATGGAGACAGAGAAACAAAGTAGTTATGTGTAATTTGACCCTTAAGGGCACCGTGTATTTTAGAATGTTCAGTTTTTCTCTGTGTTCAGCAGATATTTGGAGACACACTATTCAGCTTCTGTTTATTGTGACAGCTCCACTCCCAGTTGGCAGCTGAGTTTCATTGAGTACAGGGGATACCTTTCTAAAATGTATGAGCTCCTTAAGAATTTGAAGAAGTTTGGAGCAGGGGTGTAACTCAGAGATCTTTGAGTTCTCTACCCTGCCATCCCCTTATTTCCATGTAGTAAAACTTTGGTGGTTTATTGAACGTCCAGATTCTTTCCTCTATTTCTTCCTGTCACCTAGCAGGGGTTTTACTGGTTGAAGTGCAACTGAAATCTGGACAGGATGTCTTTTCTTTGATGCTGAAAACTCAAGTAACATGGAGGAGCCAGCCTGGAGGGAGGAGGTGGGGAAGAAACTCCATGGGCTGTGTTTCTGGGGTTTACTCAGGGCCCACGGAGTTTCTTCCCCTCCTCCTCCCTCCCTCATGGCTGTAGTAAGGTGTATTTTATCAAGGTGTATTCTATCACTCCTCTATTCAGTTTTGTAGTGTTGTTTTTGTGTGTGTGTGTGTGGGGGGGGGGGACCTGTGGGTAAGTGCATGGAGTTCTAGAATTCCATGATGATTGTTTGCAGTACATCAGTTTAGAATTCACTGCACATGGTATGAGGGAAACAGCTATGACACTCCTCTTACAGGTGTAAATGATGGTACTGAATCTGGGAGGTGGGGGAACACATCTAAACAAAGGTCCTAAATTCAGAGTGCCCTCTATTATTCACTGATCAGCCACAGGAACTACATGGAGTAAATAGGAAAAGATTTGTTTACAAAGGTAAAGTGCAAACAGAAATAAAGTTTTAGAACAGATTTCTAAGCCCCTAATACAAATACTTTGGATAATAAAATGAATAGAAGTTAGGTGGAATACTAACACACACTCCCTATAGGCAAAGCCACCTGTATCCCAGCTGGTACTGATCACAGAACTTAAATTATATGACTTCAGTCTGTTATATAGGGTCATTTCATCATGTTGGCACTAAAGCGGCAGGTGATCCTCTTCTGTTGTTGTTGCCTCAGCACATGTTGTAGTCATGTGACGTATGTTCTCTGCCTTTTTCATGTGCACCTTATATGACTTACGTTTTATTAGGTTTAATGTACCGCCTTTCGAGCAAATGTCAAGGTGGTGTACAATATCAAAAATACAGAAAAATGAAAGGAACTACAAAATCCAAATAGGAAAGCAAAGGGCAGAGTTAGAAAAAAGGGGAGGACATTAAAAACAACACACACACACTACTGTTGCAAATACAGGTAACTGTGGGATGATGAAAAGTACGTTCAAGACCCAAATGCAAGTGTGAACAGATGCGTTTTTAAACCAGCCTTAAATTTGAAAAAAGACAGCTTGAGACTGAGGGGTTTTGGTATCGAGTTCCAAAGGGATGGAGCCAGATAGAAGAAAGCAGACTATCGGGTAGCATCAAGATGTGTCAAGGATAAAGAGGGAAGGCAAAGCCGGCAATCGTCCAGAGACTGAAGAATATGAGCAGGGATATAGAGGACGAGAGATAAGATGGAATACCAGAGCGAAAGATTTTGTGTGTCAGGATAAGTACCTTGATTTTGCATTCAGTATTTGACTGGGAGCCAGTGATGCTGCTTAAGGAGTGGGTGAAACATGATCAAAACAACTTGTTTGACACAAGATCCAAATTGCTAAGTTCTGAACAGATTGAAGTCTTCAGAGTAGTGACTGAGGGAGACTTGGCATAAATAACATTACAATAAACATGCTTGAAAATAGTAAGGGCAAGCAAGACTGTAACTTGTGAGGAGTGGTCAAGGAAGGAACGGACAGAGCAAACTTGTCTTGAGCAAATGTCGCGTCTGTGGCCGTGACCACCCTCAGACTTACCTTATTTCTGGGGGTCAGCTTCTAAGCTGGCTTCTGCCTATCCTTTCTGGAGTAGTTTTCCTTCTGTGTGCTGGCTGCTTCCAGCATGGCTCTAATTACTCCACTCTACTGCACCTGGGGGTGCTGCCTGAGTTAGCTCTACCTCTGTCTCCATCCTGGCTCTGTTTGCTCCTCTGTGCTGCACCTAGGTATTCTACGTCTCTCTATGTTCTGTGTGCGCTCTGCCTGCTCCTTGGTTTGTGCTCCTCTCACCCGCTGGTGGCCAAAGCCAGTGGCTGCCATAGTTTGTCTTGCTGTTCCTACCCGTTCCAGACTTTGGTCCGGTCCGGTTCTTCCAGGCTGCCGGACTTGTCTCTTGTTTGTGCCTGGACAGCCTCCGTAGTTGCTTTACTGATGGCTGCAGCTGCTCCTCAGGTGTTGAAGGGCTTTATTAATCACTTAGAGACTGAAGCCTTGGCCTTTGTATCGTCTAATGTCCCTGGTATGTTAGAGTGCTCTGTGCACTGCTACCTTGTCCAGTTCAGTGTGAGTTTCTAGCTTGTTACTAGTAGCTTGGGCATAGCTTTGCTTATTAGCTTGTGTACAGCTTTACTAGTTCTCCTGTGTTTTGCTTAGTGTGAGTTTCTAGCTTGTGACTAGTTAGCTTGGGCATAGCTTTCTTGTTAGCTTGTGTACAGCTTTACTAGTTTTCTTGTGTTTAGCTTTCTGGTTTTCCTGTGTGTGTTTTCCTTTGCTTCTGGAGCTTCAGCCCTAGTCCTGTTCGCTGCCAGTACTCCTTGCTACTGGAGCTCCAGCCATAGTCTTGCTGCCTTCTGCCTGACCCAACTACTGCCTGAACCCCGATACTTGCTGCCTGCTGCCTGACCAGACTACTGCCTGAACCCAGATACTCTCTGCCTGTGGCCAGACCTGACTATTGCCGGAACCCGGACATTCCCTGCCTGTCTGCCTTACTTTCGCCTAGGTGCCTGGGGGCACTTCTGTATCCTGATTCCTGTTGTTTCTGCTTGCTAGTTCCAGTTCCGGTTTTCCTGTAAGCCCTGCCGGCTGCCCGAATCTGAGTGCTCAACCCTCGGGGAACGGTGGCTAAGCGTAGGTGAAGCCTAGGTCCAGTGTGTTCCTGTCCAGCGGGTTCCAGTCCCATGTGTTCCAGTCTAATGGGCTCCACTCCAGTGGGTTCCAGTCCAGTGCGCACCCGTCCGGTGTGTTCCAGTCCTGTGTATTCCAGTGCAGAACTGCAGTCCGGGGTTCCAGTCCAGCCTTGCCTCGTCTCTGCTTTGAAGGTGACCTTGCCTGCCACTGATGCTCCACGGTAGTGGTCCAAGGGCTCACAAACCCAGTGCTTCCAGGGAAGAAGACTGACAGAATGCAAAGGCCCTCGAGGACCTGACAGAATGCAAAGGCCATGAGTCCGGCAAGATCATCTGTCTAGCTGGGCTTCCTGCCCATGACCTTGTCTCCTATTGACAATCCAGGTTCCAACCCGGATGCTGCTCCTGATATTTGGTCGGTTCCCTATGCCAACCCAATTTTTTCTCTGACTTGTTTTATGACGCTTCAGGAGTACCGAGATGAACTTTTGTCTGATCCAGCCCTGGAAGGATACTCCTGAAGCAGCAGCCGAAAGAAAGCGTCTCTGGTGGCGTCTGGTCCGCCATAGCCCAGTTTATGATATTGATCCTTCTACTCTGCTTTTTGAATACCGCCTCAGACTTCTCGAGGAGCCAGCTCTGCGGGATACTCCTGAGGCTGAAAGAAGACACCTTGGAATTCCTCCGCGCGGGTCTTCTCAGCAGAGCAGCCTGCGGTACCATAGCGGGTTAGTTCCTATTCGGGATTCCAGTCCGCTGGCTCTAAGTCCAGTCCGAGGGGAGTTTCAAGCGGAGCCTTTGAAACCTGTTCGAGGGACACGTCCAGTTAAACCTCTGAGTTCAGTCCGAGGGACGGTCCTGACCATGTCTTTGAGGTCAGGCCGAGTGAGACATCGGACCAAGCCTCTGATTCCGGTCCAAGCTGTGCTGCCACCTAGGCGCCTGAGTCCAGTTCGGGGGGTGTTTCATACTGAGCCTCCGATTCCATTTCAAGTAACGCTTCCAGTTAAGCCTCCGAGTCCTGTCCGAGGGAAGCTTTCGATTGAGCCTCTGATGCCTGCTTGAGTGGCATTTCTGGCCGAGCCTCCAGTCCTCGTTCAAGTGGCACGACCAGTGAAACCCCTGAGGCCCGCTCGGGAGGTGTTTCTGACGGAGCCTCCGAAACCTGTTCAAGTGGCGCTCCAGGTCGAGCCTCCGGTTCTAGTCCAAGGGACCCATCCAATCAAGCCTCTGAGTCCAGTCCGAGGGACGCTTGTAATTGAGCCTCCAATTCCTGTGCGAGTGACCCGTCCGGTCAAGCTCCTAAGACCAGTTCGAGTGGTGCTTCAGACTGAGCCTCTGATCCCTGTCTGAGGGGTTTTTTTCTGCCAAGCCTCCGTTAAAGTCCAGTTTGAGGACCGCGGCCAGTCAAGCTCCTGATTCCAGTCTGGGTCCCAGCCCCGGTTCAAGTCCTGATTCCAGTCCGGGTCCCAATCCCGGGACTGCTACTGATACCAGACCGAGCATCCAGCCTATAAAGGTTTCTTCAGTTTCTGCCCTTAATGATAAGATGACGCTCCAAGAGTACCATGATAGACTTTGTTCTGATCCAGCCTTGGAAAATACCCCCGAAGCTGTAGCTGAGAGAAGGCGAGTTCAGCGGCTTGGGGTCCAGAGAAACCCAGTTTCTGCAATTGATCCTTCTATCACGCTCTGTACCGCCACAGTCTTCTCTTGGAGCCTGCCCTGCGGACTACTCCTGAAGCCAACGCCGAAAGGAGACAGCTTAGAAGGTCATTCCAGTCCAACCAGAAGAGCATCAGTTCCAGCCAAGCTGTTGCATCTATTCTGAGTTCCAGTTCCATCCCCGCTCCGAGTTCCAGTTCCAGCCCAGATGCTGAGTCTGCTCCAAGCTCCAGTTCTAGCTCAGGCACTGAGTTTACTCCAAGTTCCAGTTCCAGCCGAGGTGCTGAGTTTACTCAGAGTTCCAGCTCCAGCCAAGATACGGAGTCCGAGCTGAGTTCCAGCTCCAGCCAAGATGCTGAGTTCACTCCGAGTTTGAGTTCCAGCTCCAGCCAAGATGCTGAGTTCACTCCGAGTTTGAGTTCCAGCTCCAGCCAAGATGCTGAGTTCACTCCGAATTTGAGTTCCAGCCGAGATGATGCTGAGTCCACTCCGAGTTCGAGTTCCAGCCAAGATGATGTTGAGTCCACTCCGAGTTCCAGTGCCAGCCAGGATGCTGAAGCCGCGCTGGGTTCCAGGTTCAGTCAAGCTCCTGATCCCGGTCCAGTTCCTGGTTCCAGTTACAGTCAAGCTTTTGATTCCCATTTGGGTCCCAATCCCAGCCCAGCTTTGGATGCTAGCCCTGTTTCTGCTACTAGGTTGATATGCCAGGAGGCCCAAGAAGTTGTGGATCCCCTCAGAAAAGGGCTCCGGTTGAGTAGGACTCCTCTTGCTGCATCCAAGATTCTGATTCCGTCCAGCGGTGGTTCGAAGAGCTTCCTGTTTACAAGACCCACTCCTGGCCGCAAATGCTGGACTTCCTTGTTGCTTCCAGTCCAGCGATCCATGTTTGGGTTCTGAAACCTATCAGGAGGTTTCACCACAGTTACCCCTGGACACCTGAACCTCCCGTGGAGACCGGAAGGGGGGTCTTGAGAGGGAGGTACTGTCACGTCTGTGGCCGTGACCACCCTCAGACTTACCTTATTTCTGGGGGTCAGCTTCTAAGCTGGCTTCTGCCTATCCTTTCTGGAGTAGTTTTCCTTCTGTGTGCTGGCTGCTTCCAGCATGGCTCTAATTACTCCACTCTACTACACCTGGGGGTGCTGCCTGAGTTAGCTCTACCTCTGTCTCCATCCTGGCTCTGTTTGCTCCTCTGTGCTGCACCTAGATATTCTAAGTCTCTCTATGTTCTGTGTGCGCTCTGCCTGCTCCTTGGTTTGTGCTCCTCTCATCCGCTGGTGGCCAAAGCCAGTGGCTGCCATAGTTTGTCTTGCTGTTCCTACCCGTTCCAGACTTTGGTCCGGTCCGGTTCTTCCAGGCTGCCGGACTTGTCTCTCTTGTTTGTGCCTGGACAGCCTCCGTAGTTGCTTACTGATGGCTGCAGCTGCTCCTCAGGTGTTGAAGGGCTTTATTAATCACTTAGAGACTGCAGCCTTGGCCTTTGCATCGTCTAAGGTCCCTGGTATGTTAGAGTGCTCTGTGCACTGCTACCTTGTCCAACTCAGTGTGAGTTTCTAGCTTGTTACTAGTAGCTTGGGCATAGCTTTTCTTGTTGGCTTGTGTACAGCTTTACTAGTTCTCCTGTGTGTTGTGTTGTGTGAGTTCCTAGCGTGTGACTAGTTAGCTTGGGCATAGCTTTGCTTATTAGCTTGTGTACAGCTTTACTAGTTTTCTTGTGTTTAGCTTTCTGGTTTTCCCGTGTGTGTTTTCCTTTGCTTCTGGAGCTTCAGCCCTAGTCCTGTTCGCTGCCAGTACTCCTTGCTACTGGCAGCCATAGTGTTGCTGCCTGACCCGACTACTGCCTGAACCCCGATACTTGCTGCCTGCTGCCTGACCCGACTACTGCTTGAACCCGGATACTCTCTGCCTGTGGCCAGACCTGACTATTGCCGGAACCCGGACATTCCCTGCCTGTCTGCCTTACTTTCGCCTAGGTGCCTGGGGGCACTTTTGTATCCTGATTCCTGTTGTTCCTGCTTGCTAGTTCCAGTTCCGGTTTTCCTGTAAGCCCTGCCGGCTACCTGAACCTGAGTGCTCAACCCTCGGGGAACGGTTGCTAAGCTTCCGGTCCCGTGTGTTCCAGTCCAGTGTGTACCAGTCCAGTGGGTTCCAGTCCAGTGCGCACCCGTCTGGTGCGTTCCAGTCCTGTGTATTCCAGTGCAGAACTGCAGTCCGGGGTTCCAGACCAGCCTTGCCTCGTCTCTGCTTTGAAGGTGACCTTGCCTGCCACTGCCGCTCCACGGTAGTGGTCCAAGGGCTCACAAACCCAGTGCTTCCAGGGAAGAAGACTGACAGAATGCAAAGGCCCTCAAGAACCCGACAGCAAATAAAGGCAAGATTTCATCAACGCATTAACCTGCAGTTCAGATGAAAGGTTACTGTTAGTGAGTATGCTGAGATATTTGAGAGTATGCACTAAGATCAGAGGCGTACCATTCTGAAATGTTGCTAAAGACGGGATGGGGTGTTGGCCAGTAATCCTACAGCCCACAGAATTCTCTGTATTAAGGATAAGATTTTCTGAAAGCCAAAGAGATACTCTGGATAGTGCCGACTGCGGGAAAGAGATATCAGTGGCAGATGGATCTGTGTAGTGAACTATAAGAACCATCACCAACATAGAGATAGGTTGGTAGGCCCAGGTCATAAAGAAGAAACACTGACGGACTTAAGAAAATGTGAGGGGAACCTCACACGGAAGAGATTATGAAGAAGGTGCCATAGTGGGATACCATAAATTGTATATTAGAAAAGAAGCAAACTAGTTAAAAGCGAAACCTGTAACATAAATACCCTGAAGTCGACCAGGTCAAATGCCACGGTAAGATCCAAGAAAACTAGTAGTGCAATCTTACCTCTGTCGAGGGCAGAATGAAGATAATTAAGACGACTCGCTACAACAGTCTCTGTACTGTGAACAGTCTTAAATCCAGATTGCCATGGATGAAAGGCCTGAGTGTTGTCGACAAATTGAGAGAGCCCATTGAAGACAACCCTTTCCTCTAACTTAGCAACAAACTGGAAATGGGTCAGAAATTCGACAACTGTGAACGGTCAAGGGTAGGCTTCTTGACAATAGACCGGATGTTGGCAGTATTTCAGTATTCTGTGTAAACCTCTGTTCTCAAACTGGCATTAATCATTGAGAGGACTAATGGGGAAAGACCATGACTGGAAATCTTTAGCTAAGATGAGAGAGTCAAGTCCAGGGAACAGTTAGTCAGATGAACAGACTGAAGCAGTTTTGTTATTTGAGTAAGGTAAAGAGGGGTAAAGACTGAGAGAGAAGCAGTGAGAGAATTGGACTCCTTAGAAAGGGTGGGGTTAGAAGATAGTGGTAGAGCCACAGAAACTGGGATATATCATCATCATAGGTGATTGGCTCGTGCCCTTTTGTTGTTGTTGTTGTTGTTGTTGTTGTTGCTGCTGCAAACTACAAGAATGTCTTAGGTGTCATCTTCATAAACCCCCCCAAAGCCTGGGGCTGCATAAACAATAGTCCTTGTCTAAGGTTATCTGCAAGCCTCCAAACTGAGCCAGATGTGTCATTGGATAGACGGATCCTCAGGGTCACAGCCAGGAGTCATGAGATGAAAGGCAAAGCAAGTCAGTACAGAATAGTCAGATTACATGATGAGCCTGCACCATAGGTTTTAATAAGTCAAGGTCTGTGATACATTGGTTATATTGTTGCATGGGGCTTTACCCCTTATAGTGGGGTTGGGACTTTGACAGGGAGCTGGATATGAAATCTTTCAGACCCAGTTTTTTAGTAATATAGAGTAACTTGGTCAGGCTATTATGCTGCTCTCTGGACACTGAAAATCAGGATAACTTGATTGCTCTGAGAGCAGTTAAACATTTTTTTAAAGGGCATAGTGGTTCCTCTTGCAGTGGCTACTTTAGAACCTGAAGGTCACAGATTCAACATTAGCTTGTGTATGATAGTGATTAACACTGTGGGGAAAAAGTAAGAGATTTCTACCATGGGTGAACTTTGCCTTGGAGTGGTGTCAGAAGAACCACACCTTTTGCTGACTTCAAAAATACAATCATGGGATTTTTTCTGAGGCTCACTGTTACAGTTGTGTGCATCACAGCTACCGAGAAGCACCAAGTTTGTGTTGTTTTCCAGGGGGAGCTATTTGTTAGCAGTCAATTCCTTTCTCTTGGGCTGCAAGGAACTCTGTCCCTCCTGTTGTATGTGTGTGGGGCTGGTAAAGTCTGAATTCATTGAGGTTCTCTGCCATCCACCTTATCAGAATTTTAAAGGCAGTAAATCAGCTCTTGGGGTCACACTGCTTTGCACACCTAATTAATTTGCACATCTCTCTTCATATAAGGCATCAGTACTAGCAACTTTTTTTGACATGTGCTTAACAGCTCCCATCCAGCTGTTTAAAAAAGAAAAAAAAAAGGCAAGTCTGTGCATTTCTCTTTAGGAGGATTTGTCACCATATGCGCATGGACCAAGACAACAGTTTGGCATAAGGATGAAGTCCTTAGGCCTGATGTAATTAATGAAGGAGTACTCTAGTGATGCCCTAGCAGTGCATGAAAGGATTTGAAGGATTTAACTCTGTCTTCTGCCTCTCTCAGAGCTACCTAGCGTTTGTACATAGTTCTTGCGTTCTAATTATGTCCATCTTAATTTTGGTTGTTTTACTTGTAAATAAATCTGCTTTTATTTTCATTCAGGGCTTGTGTCATTTGCTTGCAGTGTTTCCAGGAGCTTAGATTTGCTCAATCAGGGGATACGACACCATAATCTTTTCAATCCAGAGTGCTATCAAAATACTCTTCGTATGTCCCTATATGCGCTGTTCCATAGGCGGCAGTGTTTGTCTGATTTGCTCCTATAGATAATGGAGGTTCTACTGGGATTTGAACTCTGATCACTGAATTCATAATCCAAAGGGTTAACTATGGAACCATACACTATATAATTGTAGGAGTAGCGCAGTAATTAGGTAGAGGCTTGCAAAGAATATTCTTAACACTGGAATTATTATCTTTATGTGAAAACATGCCTCCTATAAGCAATCCTGAGTTCTCACTCCTTTGTTGATGTTCTGATGAACCATAAGAACACACATCTATAAAAAGTATAATAAATTTCTTAAAAGATATTTACATATAGTGCACGCTATTTACAAAAATGGGAAAATGACATATAGAAAATAAAGTTCTTTGAAAGTAAAACTCTCGGCCATTGCCTACTCTGTCACCCCTTAGTAATGACAGTGTTTGACCATACAACCTGCACGGGTTACCAGTGTCACTTGGAGATGTTTGAAGAAGCAGGGTTGGTTGTCTTGAAGGCTGTGAACGTTTAGATACTTGATGTGATGCCAAACGTTCAGATGAAAGTAAGAACAGGAACGATAAGGTCCCTTCCAGCTAGAGATGTCGACCTTATATACCATTTCTGATTACAGTAATACCAGATATGTTGATAACATTTCAGAAGACAGTTGGCTGTATAACATGATTCAAGATTCATTTCTCAGAATTCTGGCTAAGCACAGATTTCTGTTGTCATTCCAGCTACATTTCTTAGAATTCAGGGCTCCAACCCATCTTGCGGCATCAGTTCTGGGGACTCGAGCTTCGATGTGTCTATCTCAGTCTTGAGGGGTTGTTGCGAATTGAAATTGCTTTGCATTGCATCAGCCAATACCAGGCCACAGGTCTCGTTCAGACAGGCATTCCTGAATATGTCCTTAGTTACAACACAAGTCTTAGAATTGTCTCTGTATTGTAAATCACAAGACACTGCAGGATTGAGTTCCTTAAGGTATCCACAGGTGTACTCACTGTGTGATACAGTGGCAGGGGCTTGTACCCCTATAGTTCTGGATTGGTTTGGTAGAACTAAAGGAAATAAAATTATCTGGTAAGACATAATTTCTCTATTTCCTTGAGTAGATGCTTTTAAAATGACCTCCATTTTATAAATCATTAGTGCAAATCATCATGTAGGTCATGAGCTGGTACTCCTGGTCAAAACTGTATATTTCAATGATTCTGTAAGTGAACAGAAACTGGTACAACCTTTATATAATACAAACTTAAGTACAATATCTTGCTACAAATTTTAATGTACAATTAATATTTTAGTTCCTCCTTTTTTTTAAAGATTCAAGATAAGGGTTCAGTGAGTGGCATGCAAAAGTTTAGTCACTGTCTTGTTATAACAGCAGTGAAAAAATCAAAATGCTTTCCTGCATCTCGCTAGCACTCTAATATGAAATGCCTGTGATTTAGTTTAGTTTAATTTGCTAAGCAAATTGCACAATAAAGAAAACATACAGAAATATTATTGTAAAGTCATAAAATAACAGAATCAGGTATGTTTTGGATTATCTTGCTTGAAATATCCTCTGTCTTCAGCTTCAGTTACTTCATTGACTTTGGACATTTACTTCTAGGATATGTTGTGTTTGTGCCTTTTCGTGCTGCCTCCAGAGTCTCTAATCACGGTCAGCACTACTTACACAAATGCAATCCCCTAGACCGATACCTTAAAAGAACCAGACAACTGGTAGCACTATTTAGACTGCAACAAAGACAAAAAGAGACCAAGGATGCGCTTCCTGGGGTTAACACAGGTTTATTTAATTATCCAGAGATTAGGATACAAAAATAAGAAAATATTCAAGTATAGTCTAGAATATGACAGAAATGAGAACATATATAGAAATGGAAATGGCAATGGAAAGTGGGAGCAGGACATTCTTTCAGACTCCCTGGCTTGGGAGCCAAAAGAGATGTACACTGCCCAACCTCCTATCTGGCAGAGAAATATTATATAGGGTTTCTTTTCCCTTACAAGACAAAAAGGGAGCACAAGGGGGAGGGGTTGTCACACCCCCTTAGTTAGCACCTTACAGTCAGTCAGGATCTCTAGTATCAATAAAATACACAGCATCTGTTTATATTTCCTTTTGAAGATGCATTTGGTCTGTTGTCCAAATGTTTTGGACATACATTTCTCAAACCTTTAATTAATATCTCCCCTATTCTAAAAGAGGAGACAAAAGTTTACTGCTTCCAGTTGCTATAGAGGTGTTAGGTTTCTCTTGTCAATAGAACTATTGCTTTTGACTCCAGGGACCAGGGAGATAGTGTTTGAATTGTTCTAGGCAGAGAAGGAAATAAGGTGTTACCTGATTCATGGTTGTAAAAGGGTAATTCTGTCCTGGATAGTAGCCTTACTTCCAAGCCTGGCCATATTCAAAGGGAGAGATTCTCCCCCTTCTGCAATAATATTTCTTATCCAGTCCTTACTACAGAATTTGTATCTCTCTCTCCTCTGTCAGCCCTGCCCCCTACACCTGGAACTTCCTTTGATCTGCATCCTAAAAGTCTCTCAAAGGCTAATACACACATTCATGTGAACAGCAAATGGACAACAAATGGCAGGAGCTCATTGTCTTTCACTTGCTTGGTCAGAGGACGGTGGGGGAAAGAGGTGGGGGGTACTTGCTCCACCTGGCCTGCTTAATATCATTGTAATTTACAGAAAAAAGAGAAATTTCCACTTCTCATCGTCTGTACATTAATTCTTAGATATTAGATACTTAGCAGCACTGAAACTGCTTGTTTCAGGCCTTCATAAGTACAATGTACACCTCCACCAACAGTTGATATGTGATTTGTAGGTTCTACTTTGCAGATATATGACCTTTTTTTCAAGCAAGTCTGTCAAAGACTTTTTTTCATCTTCCAGATCTTGCCTTGACTTCAACATTTCCATGTAATTTCCATTTTTAACAATGCTTTTGAGAGATTTTTTTCTCTGTAGCCTTCCCCTGCTTTGTAAGGGTGAATTCTTCAAAGACAGACCTATTTATTCTCACGTATGGGTAACGCAATCCCGCATTGCCTGGTCCGGAGCTTATGACAAGCTATTAAGAGCTTTGTGGAGCATGAGACAAGCTCCACTGCACATGCTCAAGTGCCTTCCTGCCCACCTCGAGAGCGCGGTTACCGCACTTCTTTTTCTACCACAGTGAAAAGTGGTAGTTTTCTTCTGCTTTAATTCACAGCTCAGTCCAAAGAGCTTTTCTGAGTGCCTTTCAGCATGAAGTATTTATATACCACTTAAACCTAAGCGGTTTACAGTTTTATTTACAAGTACTTGCGCTGCCCTTTTCTTGTTTCCCTGTTCGGATGACTCCTTTCCCTTCCCTTATTGTTTTTAGCTCTTTTTCCCGCTTCTAAGTTTTATTTCTTTTTCAGTGTCACTGGGCTGTTTATAGGCCTTGACTTCGGTTGCATTTTCTTTTTCTTTTTCTCTGGTGCCTTGCCCTTTTTGTAGCACCATTGAGTCGTCTGATTTGGCTGCGGAGGTTTTTACTTTCATGTCCGCTCAAGTTCCCAGTGGCTTTAAGCACTGTGCCCAGTGCAATCAGACCATCTTTGGCAATGACACCCATTCTTGGTGTCTTAGTGCCTAGGACCTGACCATAGTCATAAGTACATAAGTATTGCCATACTGGGACAGACCAAAGGTCCATCAAGCCCAGCATCCTGTTTCCAACAGTGACCAATCCAGGTCACAGATACCTGGCAAGATCCCAAAAAAAGTACAAACCATTTTATGCTGCTTATCCCAGAAATATTTTCCCCAAGTCCAACTTAATAATGCTCTATGGACTTTTCCTTTAGGAAGCCGTCTAAACCTTTTTAAAACTCTGCTAAGCTAACTGCCTTTACCACATTTTCTGGCAATGAATTCCAACGTTGAATTAAACGTTAAGCGAGATGAGGTCACGTGACGCTATGACCAGGAGCAGTCGATAGCGGCTGTGCTCCTGCCTACCCTCCAACTTTCTCACGATTTTAATACCATAACCCCCACAACATCGATTTGCTAATCGGGCAGCACCTTAAGCTACCCCACAGGAACGTGCTGGGAAGCAGCGGTAGAGAATGGCCATGAAATCATTGCTAAAAGAAAAAGACCGCAGGAAGGTCCCCGAAGACAAGATGGCGGTGCCTGCAAGCCCGGCGGACTCATTGATAGCCTCGGCATGGGCAGCAGAGATTGCGGCGGAGGTAACGGGGCGATGGAGGTCATCCTGGATAAAAGACTGAGCCCAATCGACACCAAGCTAGAGCTACTGCAAAGCAATATGGAACAGCTCAGTCACGATCTAAGTACGTACCAGCAGCGAACCGGGGAACTGGAGGACCGATTGACAACGGTCGAAGAAGCGCAGGCCCGAATGCAGACACTGATAACCTCATATGAAGCTAAAATTGAAGACCTGGAGAACAGGTCAAGAAGAAATAACTTGCGTATCGTGGGGCTGCCTGAAGCAGTAGAAGAACGGGAGCTACGCACATTTTTGGAGTCATGGCTGCCCCAGGAGCTGGAGCTGAGTCCGACGGGGGGAACACTGCAAATAGAGAGGGCACACCGAATAGGCCCTAAACGTCAGCCGGAATCCAGACCCCAAGTGGTAATTTGCCGGTTTCTCAATTTCTCCCAGAAAACCTCGATACTACAAGCGCTGCGAGGAGGCAAAGAGCTACGATATCATAACCAAAAAGTTTTATGTTTTCAAGACAACTCAGCATTTGTGGCTAGTCAGCGGAAGAGCTTTTCACCTGTTCTCAATTGTTTGCAAGGAAAATTAAATTTGCATTACTATACCCGGCAAAGCTGAGAGTCACTCATCAAGCAATCACGAAAACCTATGAATCAATGGAGGAAGCAAAGACCTTTTTACGTCAGTTGGGCCCGGCTGAAACTTGAAAACTTTGGTGGTTGTTGGTTTCTCTGTTTCACAGGGCGATCTGACATTTGAAACAAGACTGAGAAGGAATAGATCAAGCTTGGTTTGACAACCGGGATGTCATAGGAAGCCTGCACGGTTGAATATCATGGAAGTATAGGGAGGCAAAATGGTTGCCTTTCTATATTTCTTTAATTTCATGACTGTATACAGGATGACTCTTAATGTTACATGCTTGCTCACATTACAAGGTATTTGACTAGCCATCATGACATTTTCTGAAGAGATAGGGTACTTATTGCATGTGGCAAGGAGGAAGATCAATAGTTTGGTTTTGATACTTGGATGTTATAGCAGGCTTAGGTCTGTATTTACTTGAATAAGGAGCAGCATCTGCTAGACTCTGCTAAGATTATAAGGAGGCTCCCTTTACAACGGTTTGATTACTTGGAGCGTGGATTATGTGGTCGCAGATAACAGAAGTACTGTTGTTGTTTCCTTATTTTTGTTGCACACAAGAAGTCTTTTCTGTTTATTGTTTGTTTCTCTTACAGTGCATTTCACTTGTTTTTTGTCAATTTGCTGGGAAGATGGGGTAATTTTGAATTTTAGTCATGGAGTATAAGTACGACTCTGGGGGGGATATGGAATAGGCATGGTAGCTTGATAGGTTCTCAGGTTCAGAGCCCGCGGGGACGGGCTCTGGAGCAAACATGAGCCCTTGGGCTGCTGACGAGGAGCGACAGCAGCAGGCAAAACCCACCAACCAACACTGAGCCAGCACACCAGCACAGGCAAGGACTGCAGGCACCGCCCAGCGAGCCGGAACACATGGACTGGAATACACTGGACCGGAATCCACTGGACTGGAACACACCGGACTGGAACACCCTGGACCGGAACACACTGGACTGGAGTACACCGGACTGGTCCGTACAGCTTCACCTGCACTTAGCCACGGTCCCCCAGGAGTTGAGCCCCTGGGTTCGAGCGACCGACAGGACTTACCGGATACAGGATAACACAGGGACCAGGATACTAAAACAAGCTTGAAACAAGTGCTCCTAGGTACTGACCTAACAGAAGTGCTCCTAGGCACTAAACTAGCAGGGGTGCTCCTAAGCACTACACTAACAGAAGTGCTCCTAAGCACTAAACTAACAGGAGAATTCCTAAGCACTAAACTAACAGAAGTGCTCTTAAACACATTGCACCTATGCACTGAACTACAGCAGTGCCCCACAGCACTAAACTAACCAAGGGGAAACAGGGGAGCCACAAGGAGAAAGCAGGGAAGCAAAACACATAAACTAACACAGGTGCTCCTAAGCACCAAGCTACAGCAGTGCTCCACAGCACTAAACTACCAAAGGTGCTCCTAAGCACCAAAAGGGAAAACAGGGGAGCCACAAGGGAAAAGCAGGAAAGCTAAACACAAGTCAGAAGTGCACACTGCACCACCCCTACCTAAAGCAAATGTTGCAAAGGCCCTGAAGGAAAGAACACCACTTCCCTATCAAGGCCCTGCCTGATGATGTCACAACTACTAGACACAGGCAGCCAGCATACTGTAACACCGAGAGGCTTAACCCACACAGCTGCAGTATAGTGAAGCAATTAGAGTTATGCTGCTGAAAGCAGCCAGCACAGAGAGACAGAGCTAGCTCAGAAAGGACAGACAGAGAAAACAGAAGCCAGCACAGAAGCTGACCCCCAGAAATAAGGTAAGTTGGGGGGGGGGGTCACGGCCACAATCATGGGGAGGGGGAGGTGTCGGTAGTGTGATGGTTCCTTTAGGGAACGCCTTGGGGGGAGGGGGAGGGCTCTGGTCCTGGGGGGGGGGTTGATTGGGAGGGGTTTGGGGTGATACATGGGTTTGGTCTTATATGGAATAGGTTAACACTGACAGATTATTGGAAGATTAGGTGGAGCTTCAAGGAAAGACAGGCGAGGGGCTGCAGGCTGGGGTGGTCTCTCTTTTTCAGAGATTTAGTTTCCTTATGGGTAGCTCATTTTTATGACTGGTAAGATGGTTAGGGTAGTAACATGGAATGTAGGGGGTATACACTCCCTCATTAAACAATCTAAATTCTTGCAGTATCTCCAACGTCTTAAGGCTGATTTGGCAATTCTGCAAGAAACTCACCTCTCCGAAGTGGAGCATGCTAAATTGGTATCGTGGTGGGTGGGGGAGTGTGTTGCCACTTCAGCGGTGGGTAAGAAAGGAGGAGCTGCCTTGCTGTTCCATAAAGGGGTGACCATGCACATTGAGAAGGTGGTGAACGACCCAGGAGGGGCGCTTTGTTTTTTGCCAAGCCACGATAGCCCGCAGAGAAGTAAGAGTGGGTAATATATACGCTCCTAATCAGTTGGACTGTGCATTTTATAAGAAATTGGTTGACACTCTATGTATGGAGTATACTATTCCTTTAATCGTAGGGGGAGATTTTAACATGGTGTGAAATTCACAACTAGACTAATCGGATCCTCCAAGAGGGACGAGCTCCAGGTCTGTTAAAGGTCTTCCACAATTTAGTTCTTTGTTGGATCTGTTAGATGTGTGGAGGGTATTGCATCCTTCGGAGAAAGACTACACACATTTGTCGCGGGCACGTGGAACTCAATCCAGGATTATATTAGCTTTTGACCTCTCGTGCACTATTTAATGACATAGTGGATGTCCAGATAGGTCCTTATTTGATTTCTGATCATGCGGCGGTTTGGCTAGATTGGGAGCCTGGAGGACAGGGGCTTTTACAGTCAGCCTGGGCTTTTTCCTGTGCTTTATATACTGATGTGAGGTTCAGGGAGACTGTTGGCTAGCTGGGTGGAGTACAGTGATTTTAACCAGGCTTCGGTTTCCGATGCAGTTTTATCCTGGGAAGCTGCTAAGGCGGTTTTACGAGGATCAATCATTAGTTATGCCAGTCAAAAAAGGAGGGCCAGGGATAGAGAAATTTTACGTTTGGAAAAAGAGACTGTGAAATTGAGACAGAGGTTTGGGGAGCACTCGTCGGCCGCTCTTAAAGGTGAATTTCTGTCTACACAAACAGCCTTGAATTCCTTAATTCAAGAGCGTGCGGTTAAATCGCAGTGTTTTTACAGATATCAACTTTACAAACATGGTAATAAAAATGGGAGATTGCTGGCCCGTTTGATTGTGAGGAAACAGGCGTCTAGGACAGTGACGTCAATTAAAGACCCCACGGGGAAGTTGGTGCACTCCAGTGTAGCAATATGTGAGGTTTTCAAATCTTTTTATCAAACTTTATATACTGCACAGGAGACGGGTGACCTCCCTGGGTGCCTTTACTTAGAGAGTTTGGACCTCCCGAGGATTTCACAGGTAGATAAGGCAACTTTGTGCGCTCCTATTCAATCAGATGAGGTATATGGGGCAATTAACGGCAGTCCATTGGGTAAGGCTCCTGGGCCGGATGGGCTCCGAGCCGAGTTTTATAAAATATTGGGGGAAGCCATTGTTGAACATTTAACAAAAGTATTGAACACTTGGGTAGCGGAAGGTAAGATGCCTCAGCATTTGAATGTAGCGCAAATTATAGTTCTGCCCAAACCAGGCCGGCATGCTACTTCACCGGCCTCATATCGTCCGATATCATTATTAAATTATGAAGTAAAGTTGTTTGCAAAGATTTTTTCTAATAGGCTGGGTCGGGTGTTGCCTCATGTTATTCATGAATCCCAAGTGGGGTTTGTTAAGAATCGATCGGCCACAAGGAATCTTAGACGAATATTAACTTCCCTAGAGTGGGTGAACCTGCATCAGAAACCTGCTATAATGATCAGCTTTGATGCCGAAAAGGCTTTCGACCGTGTTCGATGGGAGTTTTTGTTTGCTACCCTGGGTGCATATGGCTTTGAGGGGTGGTTTGTAGAAGCAATCAGAATGTTGTATGCCTCTCCTTAGGCCAAGGTAATGGTCAATGGCCATAGGTCTACGGATTTTTTTTATCAGTTGTAGAACCCGGCAGGGTTGCCCCCTGTCTCCACTCCTTTTTGTTCTGTACTTGGATCCTCTTATTCTGGAGATTTATTCTAATGTGGATATTAGGGGGGGGTGGAGATTGGGAGGGAAAGTTTTAAGCTAGCTGCGTTTGTGGATGACCTTTTGGTAGTTCTCACCGATCCGCAGGCTTCCCTGGGAGCTCTTTTAGAGTCTTTTCAAGAATTCGGAGATTTTGCAGGATTCAAGCTAAATTTGGATACATCGGAGGCTTTGGCTAGTTCGTTGGAGATTAAGAATTCGTGGCCTGGGCAGTTTCCTGTGCAGTGGGCAGATCAATCTTTTAAATATTTGGGGGTACTCCTGTCTGCAAAGACTAAGGAACTATACCAACTTAATGTGACTCAGATGTTACTACAAACTCAGCGACAATTGGAGAAGTGGCAGACGTTGCCGTTGCCTTTGATAGGGCATATTTGTTTAGTACGCATGGTAATTTTTCCTAGGTGACTTTGGGGCTCATTTTCAAAGCACTTAGACTTACAAAGTTCCATAAGTTACTATGGAATTTTGTAAGTCTAAGTGCTTTGAAAATACGCCTCTTAATGTGCTTCAAACCTTGCCATTGAGGTTATTACAAAAAGATTTGCACCGCCTAAATCATATTATTTCATGGTTCTGCTGGACCAAAAAGAAAGCAAAATTACGTTTCTCGTACTTGATGGGTAACTGGGCGCAAGGGGGGTTGGGTCTTCGAAATTGGAGACTTTACCATAATGCATGCTTGATAAGACACGTTCGGGATTGGGTGTACCTTTAGAACTTTATCACTCCTCTTGCACTCGAGATGGCATATTTTGCTCCATATAACTTGACAGCGCTGCTCCATGTGGAGAGGTCGCAGATCCCTGGCTTTTTAAGAGACAGCGTGCTTCTAAGTCCTCTTAGAGAAGTATGGCGGTTTTTGTTGGAAGGATTAGGGGGGGATCCACAGGTTACGGAGCTGTTGACCATTGGAGGGAACCCTGCCTTTCCTCCAGGATTGGATAACCCAGTTTTTGGCCAGTGGGAACAGGTGGGAGTAAAAACTTTGGAACATCTCTTGGACAGGGAGGGACAGTTGAAATCTCTGGACCAATTAAAGGAACAAGAACACATTAGATGAGGATACACCTTTGCATACTGTCAGGTCAAGCACTACGTTCGGTCTCTGCCATCTGAAGCCCTGGGAGCTCGGAGTGGGGGGGGGACAGGTTGAGGAACTTTTTTGAGATGGTCGCTGAGGATGCCCCCACGATATCTTATTTGCATAGGGCCTTATTGCAATTCTGGGGAACCAAAGGTATAGAGAGCATTAAATGCAACTGGGAAAGGGATGTGGGAGGTCGGCTGGACATATGGGACTTTCTGGCTTCTATTAAGAGCATCCCGCGCCTAACTAATAGTGCTATCTATAGGGAGTGCTCTTTTCGCGTTTACTATAGAGCTTATTTTTCCCAGGCACAGCTTTTTTGGGCGGGTGGTATCGCATCACAGAAATGTCTCAAGTGCAAAACAGTGGACAATACTTTCTTTCATGTGTTTTGGGATTGTGTGGAGATACGGCGATTCTGGCGTCAGATTATTGACTACTTATCGCTAATTTTGTCTTGTAGGGTGGCTGAATCTCCTCTTCAATTAGTGTTGGAATGCCCGGGGGGGGGGGGGGGGCTTTAGTGGACCTGTAGTGGCATATAGAATGTTGGTTCATAAACTCTACTTATTGGCAAGGAAGTGTATTTTACAGACCTGGACCTCTGATGCCCCACCTGAATTTTGGCACTGGCGCAATATGGCGCATCAGTTGCTGTCTTGGGAGGCGCGGGAATCAAAAGGCTCTTTTAAATGTAGAAGAGGATTTTTGAAAGTGTGGAACCCCTATTTGACCTCTATGTCGTCTAGAGGCAGAAGCCTTATTTTGAATACGTTGACATATCAGTGAGCTTGTCAGTGTGTCTGGCTAGGGGGGTGGGGGGCTTTTGTGGGAAGTTTGCTTTGGTGAGATGTGAGGGGTGGAATTTTGGGGGGGGGGGTCTGGAGGTAGGGAGGGGTGGGAGAAACACTCCGGTGTCAATTGATTTTATTCTGGTTTGGTTAAAGCAAGATTTTGAGATTGTATGTGAAGGCTTTTTTTTCTTGTCCTGAAACTTCAATGAAAATGTTGAAATATAAATGTTAAGCAAAGAAATTTTTTCTCCGATTCGTTTTAAATTTACTACTTTGTAGCTTCATCGCATACCCCCCTAGTCCTAGTATTTTTGGAAAGCGTAAACAGACGCTTCACGTCTACCCATTCCACTCCACTCGTTATTTTATAGACCTCTATCATATTTCCCCTCAGCCGTCTTTTCGCCAAGCTGAAGACCCCAGCCTCTTTAGCCTTTCCTCATAGAGAAGTAGTCCCATCCTCTTTATCATTTTCTTCGCCCTTCTCTGTACCTTTTCTAATTCCACCATATCTTTTTTGAGATGTGGCGACCAGAATTGAAGACAATATTCGAGGTGCGGTCGCACCATGGAGAAATACAAAGGCATTATAACGTCCTCATTTTTGTTTTCCATTCCTTTCCTAATAATACCTAACATTCTATTTGCTTTCTTAGCCGCCGCAGCACACTGAGCAGAAGGTTTCAACGTATCATCAACGATGACACCTAGATCCCTTTCTTGGTCGGTGACTCCTAACGTGGAACCATGCATGACATAGCTATAATTCGGGTTCCTCATTCCCACATGCATCACTTTGCACTTGCTCACATTAAACGTCATCTGCCATTTAGACCCCCTAGTCTCGTAAGGTCCTCTTGTAATTTTTCACAATCCTTCTGCGATTTAACTACTTTGAATATCTTTCTGTTGTCAGCAAATTTAATTAACTCACTAATTACCCCCATTTCGAGGTCATTTATATATATGTTAAAAAGCAGCGGTCCCAGCACAGACCCCTGGGGAACCCCACTGACTACCCTTCTCCATTGAGAATACTGACCATTTAACCCTACTCTCTGTTTTCTATATTTTAACCAGTTTTTAATCCACAATAGAACACTACCTCCTATCCCATGACTCTTCAATTTCCTCTGGAGTCTTTCATGAGGTACTTTGTCAAATGCCTTCTGAAAATCCAGATACACAATATCAACTGGCTCACCTTTATCCGCATGTTTGTCCACCCCTTCAAAGAAATGTAATAGATTGGTGAGGCAATATTTCCCTTCACTAAATCCTTGTTGGCTTTGTCTCATTAATCCATGCTTTTGAATATGCTGTGTAATTTTGTTCTTTATAATAGTCTCTAACATTTTGCCCAGCACTGGCGTAAGACTCACCTGTCTATAATTTCCCAGATCTCCTCTGGAACCTTTTTTAAAAATCCGCATTACATTGGCCACCCTCCAATCTTCTGGTACCATGCTCAATTTTAAGGATAAATTACATATTACTAACAATAGTTCCGCAAGTTCATTTTTCAGCTCTGTCAGTACTCTGGGATGAATACCATCCAGTCCAGGAAATTTGCTACTCTTCAGTATGTGAAATTGCCCCATTACATCCTCTGGGTCTTGTAGGGCGTTCGCTCAGAGGTACTTATCAGATAACATTAAAAGATAACAATGAAACAAACTCGGGTCTAGGGGTGTACCTCAGTAATCAGCCTAACATACTAGCTTAGCAGTGCTGTAAGAGTGAACTAAAGGCACAGATGGAATATATATTATTTATTATAGATAAGAGTATAAAAATAGTTCTGTAGCCAATTGCAAAGCCAAAATACAAAAGCTAGCTATAAAAATAGATTATCATGTATCATGTGTGTATATATATATATATATATATATATATATATATATATATATATATATATATATATATATATATATATATATATATATATTACAATCTGATTCTCCCAAAGGACTAACTAAATGGGTGGTGACACCACCAATCACAACTGATAACCTAATGATTCATACCAGAACTTACACCAACAGTCTTATGCAAAATACACAGACCAGGAATCCTGATGTACTTGTCTGTCTGAAATAACAAGCTAGAACTAATTACCCCGGCTAGAGGAAATAAATCCAGATCTCACCTTGCTGTCTATGCACAGACTCCACTGGCAGAGATGCAGAACTTCTCAGAGTCTCTAGCTGAATTTCTCAGCGAGTCTCAATCCTGAGATAAAGTCCAAGGTTTATACTGATGGCACAGTCAGTAGATAAGTCCTTGTGAAAGCGGTGCAACCCTTAGGAACAAGTTACACGGCACACAGTACACTGATTAAGAAAATCGGTCTCTAGCTCTGATTCAGAGCCTTCTTTGCTTGTGTGTCCTCAGGATCTTTTTCAAACTCTCTTGCTCCCGACTCCTATGGCTACTGACTTCTTCAGTCCCAACCTTTTGGTATCTAAGGGTCAGATGATACCTGGGAACCAATCACGGATGGTAACATAATGTTAAGGCAGCTTCATGGACAATAAGCAAGTCTTTGTTATAGATGGTGTGCAAACTGCCTGTCTGGTCTCACTGTTCCTGGAGTCGTATACCTCACTCCTTCATTCTTCCCAGGAGATAACAGTGCAGGTTTGCAACAAGGAATATGTCCTTGGCTGTAGTCCTCTCTTGCTCGGCTAGTGGAATTTTCCTTTCTGTAACCAAGCTGGTTTCTGAAGGTTACTGTACAGGTCAGAGGCTGTAGAATCCATATTGTTATAAAAGAATGGTTCATGCTGGTATAGGCCAAGACTAGCAAAGGTGAGATCTCAGGTAAATACCCCTACAGTCTATAGAGATTTCATTCAGTTTCTCCGACTCGTCAGCTTTGAATACCATTTCTGGCACCGATATCTCTCCCAAATCCTCCTCAGTGAAGACCAAAGCAAAGAATTCTTTTACTCTCTCCGCTATGGCTTTGTGTTCCCTGATCGCCCCTTTTACCCCTCGGTCACCTAGCGGTCCAACCAATTCTTTTGCCGGCCTCCTGCTTTTAATATACCTAACAAAAATTTTGCTATTTGGTTTTGCCTCCAACGCAATCTTTTTTTCAAAGTCCCTCTTTGCCTTCTTTATCAGCGCTTTGCGTTTGACTTGACGTTCCTTATGCTGTTCCTTATTATTTTCAGTCGGTTCCTTCTTCCATTTTTTGAAGGATTTTCTTTTAGCTCTAATAGCTTTCTTCACCTCACTTTTTAACCATGCCGGCTGTCGTTTGGTCTTCCGTCCTCGTTTTTTAATATGCGGAATATATTTGGCCTGGGCTTCCAGGATTGGGGTTTTTGAACAGCATCCACGCCTGAAGTAAATTTTTTACCCTCGAAGCCGCTCCTCTAAGTTTTTTTTTTCACCGTTCTTCTGATTTTATCACAGTCTCCTTTTTTAAAGTTAAACGCTAATGTATTGGATTTCCTGTGTATACTTCAAAGCTAATATCAAATGTGATCATATTATGATCATTGTTATCAAGCGGCCCCAGCACCAGAACATGTGCTCCACTAAGGGCTAGGTGTAGAATTTTCCTTCTCTAATCTTCTCCTGTACCAGCTGCTACATAAAGCAGTCCCTGATGTTGTCAAGGAATTTTACCTCCGTAGCATGCCCCGATGTTACATTTACCCAGTCAATATTGGGGTAGTTGAAATCACCCATTATTATTGTGTTGCCCAGTTTGTTTGCGTCCCTATTTTCCTTTAACATTTCTGCATCCGTCTGTTCATCCTGGCCAGGTAGACGGTAGTACACTCCTATCATTATACTTTTCCCCTTCACACATGGAATTTCAATCCACAGTGATTCCAAAAAGTGTTTTGTTTTCTGCAGAATTTTCAATCTATTTGATTCAAGGCTCTCCTTAACATACAATGCTACTCTTCCACCAATTCAATCCACACTATCACTACAATATAATTTGTACCCCATTATGACAGTGTCCCATTGGTTTTCCTCCTTCCACCAGATCTCAGAGATGCCTATTATATCTAATTTTTCATTTAGTGCAATATATTCTAACTCTCCTATCTTATTTCTTAGGCTTCTGGCATTCGCAGATAGACATTTCAAACTATGTTTGTTGTTCCTATTTACATCATGCTCAGTCCTTCTAGCTGTTTCCTGTGTCTTCATATGAAGAGAAGGACCAAGTTGGCCAGAGAGGCTCAGCAGGAGCAGATTTTTGGAGCCTGGTCTGAATCTTCGGCAGCCGTGGCAGCAGCATAAACATTTGGTTTTGCATCAGGAGTATCGATACATATGGCTTGGCCTGTGGACACTGTGAGCAATTGTGCATCAAGTGGGTCTCTACCTGCCTCAACACCGACTGCTGTGCAGGGTCCCTGGGACCAGCCTGCATTGGACCTAACATCGATGCAGTGTGAGAATCCGAGATCGTCCTTGTCAGCACCGAGGAGCCTCAATAACCGGCTTCGTGCGAAGACCAAGAAGCATCAGTATCGATCCCCCTCGACATATGATGCTGGGAGCTCCAGGGCATCAAGGGATTTTGCACCCGAGAAGTGTCAGCGCTGGGAGGACTGCTCCCCCTCCATTCAAGAGGTGCCTCTGTATCGGTCTTCCAGCAGCCATGACCAGCCTCCCGTTTTGATCCCAGCAGTTCTGCAGGTTGTCTTTGAGCCGGCATTGGCCCACGATGAGTGCTTCTAGGCCTTGCTCCCTGAGCTGCTAGCTGGCTTCCTGCAACAGAGTTCATTGGCATCAGGGGTTCTTGTGCCTACCATGCCTCCCGTTGTAGCCCCACTTGGCCCTCAGCCTGCGGTGCAGCCAGTGTCGCCTGCTACCCAAGCTGGTACACCTGTGACGTTGATAAAGGAAGCGTTGTCAGAATCGAGGCAGGAGCCAACTCCTCAACACCTCTCGCAGGGGCATGAATCTTCTAACGTGATGCAGGCTCAGTCTCAACGCTCCCATGAGGAGTTTCTGGCAGAACCGATAAGGGGCACTCATGGGAGTCAGAGGATGAGCCCTATGGTATCCTTTCCAACCCCTCCACAGGAAAAGAGAAAGTTACTCCTGAGATCCTTTCCTTTCCCTCTTTTGTCAAGGAAATGGCAGCTGCCATTCCATTTCCTTTGGAGGTGGCTAAGCGGGTCTGCAATGGGAGGCATGGTAGGCACAAGAACCCCTGATGCCAATGAACTCTGTTGGACGAATCTCCTCCTAGAGAGGCTGTGACTATACCACTGCATGAGATACCACAGGGCATTTTCGTGTGGAACTGGGAGTTCCCTCTGTCTGTCCCGGTACTGCCCCAAAAAATCGTTACCATGTACCAGATTCACAGTACCCTGGGTTTGATAAGCCTCAGTTGCCTCATCATTTCCTTATGGTTGAATCTGCCCTCAAAGGGCCAAGAGTTCTAGGGACTATGCTTTGGCGCCACGGGCAGAAAAGCTAGAACCTCGACTCATTTGTGCATAAGATGTTTCAGGCCTCTGTGCTTGTGTCTCCGCTACAATCAAACTAGCTCTTCACGAGCATCTACTTGCGAGACTTGGTGCGCATGATGTTTGATTCAGATGACTCTCTCCCACCGGAGCAGGCTGAGTCTCTTCACAAGTTGGCCAAGCAGCAGAAAGTGTGTCGTAAATTCTTGGCCGTGGCGTCTATGACACTTCTGATATGGCATCCAGAATCTCTGCCCAAAGTATAGCAATGCGGTTCAGCAGAGATTAGCGGATGCTCTATGCTGGAGGGATAACCTTGTTGGCGAGAAGGTGGAGGAGGTCACTGACCTGATCAAGAAACATACTGATACCATCTCTTCTCTCTCCCTCCGGACACCTACATCTGCCTCCTCCTTTAGGAGTTCTTTTGGCAAGTTGAGAAGGGGTACCTACTACTGGGTACACCACCTTCTCAGGCTCAGCCCTAGTGTGCTCATTCTCATCAACAGCATGCACCTAAGGCTCTTGCTGCTCCCCAATCAAAGCAAGAGACAGGCTTTTGACTGGCTCTAGCAGAGCATAGTCGCTGTCCAAGTGTCCATGCCGGACAATCTGCAGGTCGGGGAGGGAGGCTGAAGTTTTTCTCTAAAGGTAACCCCTTGTGACCTACAGGTGGGTTCTTCAAATAGTCCGTCTCAGATACGCCCTCAGCTTCAGAAACCTCCAGATTGCCCACCAAGAGCTCATTCCTTCATCTTTCAGCACAAACAGCTACTTGCAGAAGAACTCTCAGCCCTTTGAAGGCACATGCGGTGAAGCCTGTTCTACCAGAAGAGGAAGGGCGAGGATTCTATTCCAGGTACGTCCTTCTGTAAAAGAAGACAGGGGAGATGCAACCCATCCTAGATCTAAGGGCCTTGAACAAATTCCTGGTCAAAGAAAAGTTCAGTATGGTTTCCCTGGGCACTCTTCTACCCATGATTAAGGAAAACGGTTGCCTATGCTCTCTGACTTAAAAGATGCTTATACACACACCCCAATACTTCCAGTATCGTGTGTTGCCCTTTTGCCTCACGTCAGCTCCCAGGGTATTTACCAAATGTCTAGCAGTAGTTGTAGCATCACTAGGCATATTGGGAGTTCATGTGTTCCCTTATCTCGACGGTTGGCTAGTGAGGAGCACGTTGGAGAACAGTGCTCGGGAGTGCATGCGGGGGACTATTTGAGTGCTCGAGCCACTGGGGTTCGTTTTAAACTACACTGTCCCATCTGCACCCTGTCCAGCAGTTGGAGTTCATTGGAGCCCTGCTTGATATTCAGAAGGTTCGAGCCTTTCTCCCCAGGACCAAGAGCGGACACTCTAATGTTAATATTAACGTTATATTCCCCTCAACACCTTAAACTGGGTTCAGAATGGATTACAATTCAAGATAAAACAAGTCTACAGAACTGGGAGTTCACAATATGATCAATTAATATAGAATAAAAACATAACATCAATAAATAATTAGAAAGCACATATTTCCTAAATAAGTTCATGTTTAAAATTTTGCAGAAAGATAGATAATGTGAATGAGATTTAACTAGGATTGGTAGAGAATTCCAAATTTGAGAAGCTTGATAAGAAAATAAAGCCATAAAATAAACCCCCTGTAAGAGTGGACAGATAAATTTAGATTATTACAGGTACCATGCTTAGAAATCAGTACATTTAACATTGAATACATATAGCAATGAGCCACTCCCCAGAGCTTAAAAAGGACTCTAGCCGCCACTGGTAACCTGTTGAGTTTTTCATAGCATGGGGAAACTATCAAATCTGCCTAAACCACATATAAGACAAATCACAGTATTCTGGATGGTTTTGAGTTTTCTCAGCAAGTATTTCAAACAACTAGTATATATAATATTACAATAATCAAGTTTCGAAAAAATCAACGCTTGTACTAACAGTTGGAAAGATTCCACTAGCTTCTTGAGTTTGAACCTCTCAGCAGGTCACATCTCTGCAGATGTTGTGGTTATTGAGACAAATGGCATCCACAGTTTATGTGATGCCTGTGACACATCTTCACAAGAGAACTGCCCAACGGACCCTAGCTTCTCAGTGGTGCCAAGCCACAGGGAACCTAGAAGATGTCCCGAGTGCCCCGGAGCTTGCTCGCTCCCTGTTGTGGTGGACCATGCAATCCAATTTGACTCTGGGACTTTAATCCAAATTCCTCAACCACATTAAGTGCTGACCACAGATGCATCTTGCCTGAGGTGGGGAGCTCATGTGAATGAGCTCCACATCCAAGGTGCTTGGTCCACCCAGGAATCAGATCTCCAGCTTGATCTTCTAGAGCTTCGGACTATTTGGAACGTTCTATGGGCTTTCAAAGATTGGCTAGCTCACCAAATTGAACTCATTCAAACTGACAATTAGGTTGCAATGTATTCCATCAATAAGCAGGGGGGTTCCGGATCACGCCTTTTGTGTCAGGAGGCCATTCGGATGTGGCGTTGGCTCTTTGGCATGGAATGTTCCTTTGTGCCATTTATCTGGCGGGCACAAACAATGGCCTGGCCAACAGACTGAGCAGGGTAATGCAACCACACAAGTGGTCTCTCAACATGGGTGTTGCCTGTGAGATCTTTCAAGCATGGGGCACCCCCTCAGTGGATCTCTTTCCCACTCACATCAATCACAGTGTCCATCAGTTCTGTTTCAGGCTCCAGGCCCATGACAGACTAGCTTCAGATGCCTTCCTCTTTCGTTGGGGAACAGGTCTTCTGTATGCATATCCTCCCATACCTTTTGTGGGGAAGACTGTTGAAAGTCGAGCAAAATCGTGGGACCATGATTCTGATTTCTCCTTACTGGTCTCGACTCTTATTCTGTAGTTATTCTCCAAAGAACCGTGGGGATTGGAGTGTTTTCCAACCCTCATCACACAGAATGGGGAAATCTCTTCTTCATCCCATCCTCCTGTATCTGACCCTCACAGCCTAGATGTTGAGATCCTAGAATTTGCTTTCTTGGATCTTCCAGAGGGTGTCTCTCAGGTCTTGCTGGCTTCCAGAAAAGATTCCAGTAAGTGATGTTACTCTTTTAAATGGATGAGGTTTGCCGTCTACTGTGAGAGCAAGGTCTTAGATTGCATTTCGTGTCCTACACACATCCTGCTTGAACACCACCTACACCTTTCCAAGTCTGGTCTTAGGATCAACTCCGTAAGGGTTCACCTCATAGCGGTTAGTGCTTATCAACATGTAGAAGGTAAGCATATCTCTGGACAGCCTGTAGTTTTTCACTTAATGAGAGGTTTGCTTTTTTCAAAGCCCCCTGTCAAACCTCCACCAGTGTCATGGGACCTCGATATCGTTTCACCCAGATGATGAAAGCTTCTTTTGAGCCACTGGATTCCTGCCAAATGAAGTACTTGATCTGTTGACCTGGAAGGTTATTTTCTTGGTGGCTGTTACTTCTTCAGCTCGTAGAGTCATTGAACTTCAGGCCTTAGTAGTGGATGCAACTTATACCAAATTTCATCACAACATGCACCCTAAGTTCCTGCCTAAGATGGTGTCGGATTGTCTTGCCAACATTCTTTCCCTGACCTCATACCCATCCTGGCGAGAGTACCTTGCACACCTTGGACTGCAAGCAAGAATTGGCCTATTACATGGAGCAGATTAAGCCCCATAGACAGTCAAACCAAATTTTTGTTTCTTTTAATCCCAACAGGATGGGGGTCGCCATCGGGAAACGCACAGTCTCTAATTGGTTGTCAGATTGTGTTTCTTTTGCTTATGCCCATGCTGGGTTGACCCTGGAGGGTCATGTCTAGGCTCAGTGTCAGAGCAATAGCTGCGTCAGTAGCCCACTTGCGATCAGCCTCCATTGAAGAAATTTGCACGGCTGCAATGTGATCTTTGGTCCTCACATTCACATCACACTACTGCCTTGAGCAGGATACCCGACGTAACCGTTGGTTTAAACAGACAGTATTGCAGAATCTGTTTGGGGTCTAGAATCCAACTCCACCCCCACCCCCTCCAGGCCCATTTTCCTCTGTTCCATGCTGCAGTCTCATAGTTTGTACGTATATAGTTTCAGGTTAATCTATGTTATGTCATCGCCCTTGTCGAGGCCCAGCTGACCAATGGTGATTGTTTTTGGTGAGCCTGGTAGCTAGGGATTCCCCATACATGAGAATAAATAGGCCTGCTTGTCCTCAGAGAAAACGAAGATACTTAACCTGTAGAAGGTATTCTCCAGGACAGCAGGACTTATAGTCTCACAACCTTCCCATCTCCCCTTGGAGTTGTTTCCTTTTTTGTCTTTTTATTATATATACTGTAGTATTTTACTGCAGTAACCGCACTCTCGCAGCGGGCTGGAAGGCCCTCACACATGCGCAGTGGAGCGTGACTCATGCTCCACAATGCTCTTAATATTTTGTCATAAACTGTGGGCTGGGCAATGCGGGATCGCGTTACCCATACATGAGAATATAAGGGCTGCTGTCCTTGGAGAATACTTGCTATAGATAAGTATCTTTGTTTTATCTTCATTTCAAATATACTTGGTTAACAGTAGACAGTGGAATCACATCCTGAAAAGTTAAGTGTCATAGTATTTGTTTAATGTAGGGTTTGGCTGTTTGCAGTGACGTGGGAAGAGTCAATGCATATCCTATGTTGTTGCATGTCATTAACAAACAAAAGCAAGCAGAAAACACAACATTTTGTGTTTTCTCATTTGCTGATAATAGTGCATACACTCTGCAAAGACTTTATATTTAGGATTGTACGGACATCATTGACACTCCAGTGGTCCATGTGTGAACCATTGCAGTATTGGAAGGAATGCGCCCTCTTTTTAAAGAGGATGCAGTATTCCAGAAGGAGTGTTTATTCTTAACAACATTGCTCCTGAAATGAAAATTATGACTAACAAACTGGAAACAAAAGAAAATGAACATTTCTGGGCTGCCTGTCCCTAGCTCAACCTTGGAATTGTCTTCACCTGGCTAATTGAAGGCCTAAATAGCTAATCATCTTTTATGGTCTTGTTAACAACTTTGTTAAGAAAAATAGTAATGAATTAACTGGAAATGTGTCTAACCTTTGGCACATCTCATATTCACTGTTTTCTTATTTTGAATCTATTTTTTAAAAACTGCAAATAGTAATAATGCATTACAATTTTCAGAAAAGTGTCATGTTCAACTTTGAACCATGTTGAGGTTGTGCTGGTTTCTGTGTACCTGAAATATACCGTTTCACCAATGGTGGCTAAACATTTGCACCCAACTTTACCTCTGTACCTGGTATTTTGCTAAGACAGCTTTTAGATGTTTATTTAGTGGCTTTGTAGCAAATAGTGACCCTATTTATTAGTCAGTTACAAACAGTTTCCTCATATATTGTTCTTAAGAAATATCCATGATCATTTTTTCTCACTTCAAATTTTGCAAAACAAAGTCCTCTGAGTTCATCATGTTAGATGATGATTCTTGCTAAATCCTTATTCAGAATATTTCACCTTTTCAGATAGGGCCTCTTTTCATGTATTACAAGTCTCATATAGTATTGAGGGCTAATGGTTCATATAGTATGGTTTTTAGCATATATACATCCAGTTATTTATTTAAAATAACGTTTTACTAATAAGACTTTATTTTTAGGATTATAGAGACATCATTGACACTCCAATGGACTTTGGGACTGTTAGGGCAACGTTGGAGGCTGGGAATTATGAAACCCCCATTGAACTGTGTAAAGATGTGAAACTTATTTTCAGCAACTCCAAGTCTTACACACCAAGTAAAAGATCAAGGGTAAGAATTGTTTTTGAAGAATAGCTTCACGTCTGCAATGTACTATTAACTCAAAGTCCTCATTTTTATTTTAAAAGAAACCTGTAAAACATGATAGTTTGAGCACTGTTTGCATACATGCTTTAAATTGGAGATTATTTTAGGAAAAATAAGGCAGAATTGCTACAGATAAAAAGTGAAAAAATTCTCCAAGGGAAAATGGATGTCCTAACGTGTGACAGTATCCAACAGAGCCCAGAGTAGGAAAAAAGCTTCCACATCTTAGAACAAGTTTAGAAACTTTTTGAGATTGCATGTGCACCACTTCCCACATTGCTTCCTCAAGCTTTGTTTTTAAAGAGTCAGTTGGGCATTGTTCCTGTTGCTGTATGTTTTTGTTTAACAAATGCGTAGTTTTATCTGTAGAATTTCTGTCCTGCGCAGACATCCTCCCATCTTATTACACTAAGGGGCCCTTTTACTAAGCTGCGTAAGCATCTACATGCGCCAAAATGGAGCTAGTGCCCGACTACCGCATGGCTCTTGCGGTAATTTCATTTTTGGTGCGCATCTGAAAAATATTTTTTATTTTCGGGCATGCGTAATGGACACGCGCAGGTCATTACCACCCGGATTCTTTACCGCAAGGCCAATGGCTGATAATAAGGTCTCAGACCCAAAATGGACATGCGGCAATTTTGATTTTGCCGCACATCCATTTTCAGTTTTTAAAAAAAAAAAAAAGGCCTTTTATACAGGCGCACTAAAAAAATGGATCAGCGCGTGCACCCAAAACCCGCATCTACACTACCGCAAGCCATTTTTCAGCACACCTTAGTAAAAGGACCCCTTAGGTTTGTAGCGATTTTTTCAAGATTTCTCTTTCTATGTTTACCTTTCTGTCACCCCTCTTTTGGCTTTAGCAGTTTGGCAATGCCTTGGAGGTGTATTTTCAAAGCACTTAGACTTACAAAGTTGCATAGTAACCTATGGAACTTTGTAAGTCTAAGTGCTTTGAAAATGAGCCTCTTGCTGTTTTAAAATTAAGTTGTTTGAATTCAGTGTGGCCCAGAAAAAAAAGCCTTCTCTAGCTTTAAAAAATGCAGGGTGTGCAGCAAAGATCCTATCCATTATGGATAGTCACAGTTGGCTCTTGCTGTGCCTGGTGCTTCATTACAAGCCCTCTATGTAATCTTTTCAAATGATTCAGAGGAGACTTCATGGACAGAAAAAGCAGAAAGAAAGGGAAATGGGACTTGATATACCACCTTTCTGTGGTTTTTGCAACTACATTCAAAGCGGTTTACATAGTAAATTCAGGTACGTATTTTGTACCAGGGGCAATGGAGGGTTAAGTGACTTGCCCAGAGTCACAAGGAGCTGCAGTGGGAATCAAACTCAGTTCCCCAGGATCAAAGTCCACTGCACTAACCACTAGGCTACTCCTCCACTCTTTTTGGTTCATAAATTGTCCAAGGGCTGCACTGGATGCTGGGGATGTATTGGCATTGAGGAGACCTTAGTCTCCCTCAGTGTTGTGCATTGATGGAAGCCTGTCTGAAAAAGGATTCGGTGATGCCTTTTATCAGCATCAGAGGCTACCAGTGTCAATTCATGGTGTGGAAGCAGAAAAACATCAAAATTGTTTCTCACTGGAGTAGGATTTCAAGAGCACCCAGATGATATCTGCTGTGGTATCTGACAAGTTCCCTGAAATGAGGAACAGTTCATCTTTGAAGTTAGATGGGGCATGCTAGCCTCCATTGATTTGGGAGCAGACCACCAGTATACCTCAAATTACAAAAAAAAGATGTGCCATTCCCTGTTATGACTCTTTGACGTTTGGCATTGGAAGTCTTCAAGGAGGAGCTGGATAGGAAAAGGGATTTTGGCTTTAGCTCATACCTTTTTCAGTTGTAGCTCAAGGTGAGTTACTTTCAGGTACAGTAGGTATTTTCCTGTCTCCAGAGGGATTATAGTCTAAGTATGTACCTGAAGCAATAGGAGTTTAATTTATTTTCCTAAGGAGCCACAGTGAGATTTTAACTAGTTTTTCCTGGTTCTTAACCAACTGCTTTAACTGTAGACTTCTCGCTCACCGTCTGACAACTCAACATTGGTGACATTGAAGCAGGTGATCATGTGGCCAATCTTCAAACCCGATGTTCTGCCTGGTAGTGTTTCATTGACACTGGGGCCCCAGAGGGGCCTCCATGTCAATGTTGAGAACCCCAAAGTCAGTATCAACCAAAGTCAGTATCAACTGAGGTTTGTACTGGTGGTCAAGCATAGGCCCAGACTTCTGATTTGGAGTGTTTTTATGGGTTATATTCCAAGCATTCTTAGGGTTCAGAATATCAACCAGCAGAGTTCTCTGGAGAGCTTCACTGTCATCCCTTCAGACCCATCTGCTCCACAGAAAAGGAGAAACTCTCCGCCCCATGTCCTCTCTTTCGTTGATTTTATATGAGACTAGTAAATAAGGCCCGTTTCTGACACAAATGAAATGGGCGCTAACAAGGTTTTCCTCGGAGTGTGTATGTTTGAGAGAGTGTGTGTGAGAGTAACTGTGTGAAAGAGAGAGAGTGAATGTGCGAATGTGTGTGTGTGACAGAGAGAGAGTGAGTCTAGGTGTGAGTGTGTCTGTGTGAGAGAGAGTGTGTGAGAATGAGAGTTTGTGTATTTGAATGAAAGTGTGTGCGAGTGTGTATGTGAGACACAGTGACTGTGAGAGAAAGAGTGTGTTTCACACCATGGGCGTAGACTGGGGGGCGAGGGGGGCATTGCCCCCCCAAATGACGACGACTGGAACGGCGACTTTTACCTGAAGTCGCAGTGACGAACGGGCAGGCAGCGCTGCGCCGGTAGTAAAAGCAACAAGGAGGCAGGTTCGACTCCGTCCGTCACTTCCCTGCCCTCTGTGTCCCACCTTCCTCTGATGACATTTCCTTTCGGGCGGGACGCTGAGAGGGCAGGGAAGTGACGGACGGAGTCGAACCTGCCTGCTTGTTGCTTTTACTACCGCAGCGCTGCCTGCCCATTCGTCGCTGCGGGAGCTGCGTATGGTGTTGCTGGGCTGTGAGCTGATCAGGGTATGGCTTGTGATCAGGAGGCTGGTGGGGTGCAGTCGCCTAGAGGACTGCTTCGGTAAGTGTGATGCAAGCGGATCCCTGGTGTAAGTAGCGTCTCGCACGTTAGCGAGCGGAGGAGGCAGGTGAATAACGGAGGATACAGGAGTTTTTGGTGGCTAGAGAAAAAAAATGAAAGAAGGCCTTCCTATATAGGAGGGAGGAGCAGAATGCCAGGTATATTAGATCTTTCTTGCTGTGTTTTTACTCTTGGCTTAAACTGGCAGATGGACAAACTGATCTGGTTGGGTGTTTGCGCCTACTGTATATAGTTTTACTATCTCTCTATATAAAACGCACCTCCAACGTTCTATTGAAGCCTCTCTTAGCAAAGTGAAGGGGGTGAGATCGCATTGTGTCTGCCCCGCCCACGCGTCAAACGTGATGACGTCGAGGGCGGAGCTATGACACAACCAATCGCATCGCTCGGCAGCGAAGCGTCAGGGAAGGAGGCGGCGCTCTCGACGTCTAGCCTTCCCTTCGCTGTGTTCCGCCTTCTTCTGACGTCAAGGATGACGTCAAAAGAAGGCGGAACACAGCGAAGGGAAGGCTAGACGTCGAGAGCGCCGCCTCCTTCCCTGACGCTTCACTGCCGGAACCGCCACGGAGGTAAATTTAAAAACAAGAAACAAAAAAAAAAAAACGCATGTTGGGGGGAGAGAAGAGGGTGGTCAGTAAACTACAACAATGGGAGCGGGAGGGCAGGGGAGAAACCACAGCATGGATGCGAAGGGGGGGGGGGGGGAGAAGAGGCCGGCCCAGGCTGCCACATGGGAGAGAGAGGAGCATGGATGCGAGGGGGGGGGTCATGGAAGGGAGAGAGGGGACATGCTGGAAAAGGATGAATGGAGGCGGCAGGGGACAGAGGAGCATGGATGGGCATGGATTGGGAGGCCAGGGCTCAGGGAGAGAGGGGAATTACTGGAAATGGATGAATGGAGGGGGCAGGGGACAGAGGACCATGGATGGGCATGGATTGGGAGGGCAGGACTCAGGGAGAGAGGGAAATTGCTGGATAGGGATGAATAGAGGGGACAGATGGGCATGGATGGATATGGATTGCAGGGCAGGCCTCAGGGAGAGAGGGCAATTGCTGGATAGGGAAAATGGAGGGGCCAGGTGACAGATGAGCATGGATGGCCATGGATTGGAAGGGCAGGACTCAGGGAGAGGGGAATTGCTGGATAGGGATGAATGGAGGGGACAGATGGGCATGGATGGATATGGATTGCAGGGCAGGCCTCAGGCAGAGAGGGGAAATGCTGGATAGGGAAAAATGGAGGGGCCAGGTGACAGAGGAGCATGGATGGGCATGGATTGGAAGGGCAGGACTCAGGGAGAGGGGAATTGCTGGATAGGGATGAATGGAGGGGACAGATGGCCATGGATGGATATGGATTGCAGGACAGGCCTCAGGCAGAGAGGGGAAATGCTGGATAGGGATGAATGGAGGGGGCAGGTGACAGAGAAACATGGATGGCCATGGATTGGGAGGGCAGGGCTCAGGGAGAGAGGGGAATTGCTGGAAAAGGATGAATGGAGGGGGCAGGGGACAGATGGCCATGGATGGATATGGATTGCAGGGCAGGCCTCAGGCAGAGAGGGGAAATGCTGGATAGGGAAAAATGGAGGGGCCAGGTGACAGAGGAGCATGGATGGGCATGGATTGGAAGGGCAGGACTCAGGGAGAGGGGAATTGCTGGATAGGGATGAATGGAGGGGACAGATGGCCATGGATGGATATGGATTGCAGGACAGGCCTCAGGCAGAGAGGGGAAATGCTGGATAGGGATGAATGGAGGGGGCAGGTGACAGAGAAACATGGATGGCCATGGATTGGGAAGGCAGGGCTCAGGGAGAGAGGGGAATTGCTGGAAAAGGATGAATGGAGAGGGCAGGGGACAGATGGCCATGGATGGATATGGATTGCAGGACAGGCCTCAGGCAGAGAGGGGAAATGCTGGATAGGGATGAATGGAGGGGGCAGCTGACAGAGAAACATGGATGGCCATGGATTGGGAGGGCAGGCCTCAAGGAGAGAGGGGAATTGCTGGATAGGGATGAATGGAGGGGACAGATGGGCATGGATGGATATGGATTGCAGGGCAGGCCTCAGGGAGAGATGGGAATTGCTGGATAGGGATGAATGGAGGGGGCAGGTGACAAAGGAGCATGGATGGGCATGGATTGGAAGGGCAGGACTCAGGAAGAGGGGAATTGCTGGATAGGGATGAATGGAGGGGCCAGGTGACAGAGGAGCATGGATTGGACTCACACTTTCACTCTGACTCTCAAACAGTCACTCTCACATACACTCTCCCAAACATACACACTCCGAGGAAAACCTTGCTAGCGCCCGTTTCATTTGTGTCAGAAACGGGCCTTTTTTACTAGTCTTTAATAAAAATAACTTATTAAAGAAGAAAAATGCTTAACAAGAATAGCATTGGGTAAAAGATGGAAACTTCACAGTAAGACTCAGCCTTGCTTCATGCAGCTTGTGGGGTAGAAGCAGAGAAACAGACAGCTAGCTCTATAGATGTATTCAGCATAATTGTAACTTCTCCCAAAAAAGTATCTGTCCCAGATTTGGCACCTTCTACTCGATGGATTTACATTGAGATCTCTCTAGTCTAACCACTGCTGTTCAAGAGTGAATAGGACTGGATGACTTACAGGCATGCTAGTATATATGGAGCCTTCGTCTTCAGACCACGGGTTCAAATTGGACTATCAATGGCCAAAAGCTATGTGTGAATTAATCTGCTAGTCTAAGTTCTCAGTGGGCAGAAACAGCTCACCACAAAACTGCTATCATAAGTGGCCCCCTTTATTAGCAGTTATGGGAGAAACTGAAGATTGAATGAGTATGGACACTGAATTCTCGCTTTCTAGAAGCTAGATAAAAGCAGGGTCACTTTAAAGAAACTGTGGGCAATCTCAGCCTTGTAGGGGACTGCATCCCAGTCAGGTTTTCAGTATTTCCTCTGTGAAAATGTATGACAGTGCATGCAAATAGGTCTCGTACATATTCATTGGGGTCCTCCGGAAAACCTGACTGGGTTGAGGACCGTGGGTGTCCATCCCTGCTTTAGAATTCACTAGAAACACATAAAACCAAAACTGAAATGGGTGAAATTAAGCTTGTGCTGCTAATCATGTGTGCATGCAGAAAGGGGAGTGTTTTGAGATGTTTGAATTTAATAATTTACTGTGGGTTGAGACATGGTGTCCAAAATCAGAAGATGAATGTCCTGTATGGTGCCTGCTATTTCTCAGAAATCACTGCATACATGTTAACACACATCCATTTAAGATGAGGTGAAAAGTTAATCCACAAAGAGAAATTGTGTATCTTTCCTCCATATTAGCATATTCATTTGTATATATATATATATATATATATATATATATATATATATATATGCAAATGAATATGCTAATATGATCCGCCCCATCCTTTGCCCCCCCCCAAATGAAACAGTCAAACTACACCCATGTTTCACACAGATACACTGTGAGATAGAGAATGTGTGTGAGACAGAGTGTGAGAGTATGTGTGCAATACACAGACTGTCTGTGAGACCGAGAGTGTGTGTGAGACCGAGAGTGTGTGTGAGTGACTGTGACATAGAGAGTGAATGTGATACAGTGTGAGAGACTGTGAGAGAGAGAAAGACACTGACTGTGAGAGAGTGTGTGTGTGACAGAGATACCTCCCCCCTCCCAACCCCCTGGTCTCAGGATCCCCTCCCCTCCAGTCTCAGGACCCCCTGCCTCTCCCCCCCCCCCCCCCCCCCCCCCCCCGCGTGGTTGGCAGCACCGTGCGAGTGTGTCTGTGAGAGAGAGTGTTAGTGATTCTCCTCTCTCCCCTGCCCCCCTCCAGCCACCCAGCGATTCTCCTTTACACAGCTATACAGCATGGGACATGGTGCGCATGCACAGCGGAATGTCAGAAAGCTGCTACAAATTATTCTAAGCTGTGGGAGCTTTTTCCCTTACCAAGATGATAACACCCATTTGTGAGGGCTTGAATTCTGCTTTCTATGAAGAACACATGCTACAGATATGTATCTTGGTTTAATCCAAATTCATGTAGCATACTACTGTATTTTTTTCTTTCACTAGATTTACAGCATGAGTTTGCGCCTGTCTGCGTTTTTTGAGGAACGCATTAGTTCTATAATAACAGATTATAAATCTGCTCTGCGCTTTCACAAGAGGAGCACAGTGACCAGATGCAGACGGAAAAGAAACAGAAGCAACTCTGTTTCCAGTAGTACAGCATCAAGGTATTGTAATTTTTCTGCTACAGGATCAAATTTTAACTTGGATATAGTAAAACATAGTTTGGTCACATTTGTAATGCTTCCTTTTCTCCTAGATCAATCCATGATGTGCTAGAGGTTTCGTGAGGGATGCTAGTTGCCAGTTGCCTTAGCTGTGGCAGAACAAGCAATGTGCATTCAGGAGGTTCAGCTTGCCCCCATATATCCTTCCACTTTCCCTCATCTGATGCCTCAGGGCCAATGCCTGGGGACCTTGCCCACCTCCCCTCCTGAATGGCACTGTGGTAGAAACTTTCAAGGCAGGGGAAAGCTGATTCCAGTAAACCCTCTCTACTACCTTGTGCATAAGAACATATAGCCACAGTAGAAACAGGATTTGAGCTTCAGAGTCCAGGGGTGAGAGCTACTCAGCTATAGAATTGGGGATGGTGCCAAGCAACTCCAGGCATGGGATTTTCATTGCTCTTGTCCAGTGTCTGGTTACACTCTATAAGAGTAGGTAATGTGGCCTGAGTTTACTGTCTATATCTTCTATCATTTAAAGTATCTTGTAAAAATCTTGATGCCTTTCTACATTTTTCATATTTTGCTGTTTAAAAATACAACGTAGAAGCTAGTTTCCTTCTATACACAATAAGAAACGTACCTCCCCCTCCCTCCAAAATATTTATCCGGCAGTGATCAATCTTTTTTAAACGCCAGCTGCTGTAGGTTCTTTAGACCTGGACATTCAGCAATGGGCTGAACCCGGATAGCGGTGCTGAATATCCATGTATTATTATGTTCAGTTTTGGAGGCTGTATCGTCTATGGATAAATAAAGAGGACCTGCACATGTATACCCTGGACGAAAGGAGAGACAGGGTGATATACAGACATTCAAATATTTGAATGGTATAAACAAACCTTTTCCAGAGAGGGAAGGTGGTAGAACTAGAGGACATGTTTGAGGTTGCAGAGGTGCCAACTCAGGAATAATGTTAGGAAGTACTTTTTCACAGAGAGAGTGGTATATACCTGGAGGACAAAAATGGTAATGGAATTCAGAAATACATGGGATAAACACAAAGGAATCCTGTATAGAAGGCATGGAATAATAAGCTTAGCAGTGATCAAATGGCAACACCAGTAATTGGGAATCAAGGCCAGTGCTGGTCAGAATTCTACAGTCTGTGCCCTGATCATGGCTGGACAGATTCGGCTTCAGTAACTGGAGAACAAGGCCAATTCACTTCAAGCATTTCAGAAAGCAGATTGCACAGGTGTGAGTACCTCTTGGATGTTCAGAAAGAACTATTCTTATGTCCAAAGGTCACAACCAATCAGGAAAATTGAATAAATTGTTGGGTTTATTTAGAGACTATCCCAAGAGTAAGGTGGCCTGAAAATTCTCAAGGTTAATTATAAAGTCAATTGAATCAGCTTATTCCCACATGATTGTGATTTTTAGAGAACTTAATTGCTTATGTGACCACGGTTCAGACATTGTCCTAGGAAAAGTACAAGAACTTTCCCAAGAAGGAAGTTTCAGGGTGGTCACATGGTTCTCCTATTCATTCACCAAACATTACCATTTGAACCTGCAAGCCAGTGGAGCAGCAGTCCTCAGCGTGGATTTAAGGAGAGCTTAAGTACTTCTCATATACCTGAGCTGGTCTGGCAGGATGATAAGGAATGAGAAATTCAGTTACCTTTTAATTTCCTTTCAATCCTTCTAGATAAGCACAGTAATCTCCCGAGAGGGCAAGGGCTTCAGTAGTATTTGGAAGGTTTATTTTCAGATGAAAGGCCTGATATGCAGTCCTGATTCTCTCAGACCCGGGAAGGGACTACTGGGACTCCTGGAAATTGAATCTTTGTCCCTTAGGGACTAGGAATTAAGGGACATAAGATGGAGTTGGTTTCCCTCCTGTTTTGGAGTTTCAGGTAAGGTATAGAGCAGTGGTTCTCAGCCCAGTCCTTGAGGCACACTTAGCCTGTCATGTATATGAGAGATTGACCTGCAGTGCTTCCTTGGTATGCAAACCTATTTCTTGCATATTCATTGTGGATATCCTACAAACCCAGCTGGCTGGGTGTGCAGTGAGTACTGGGTTGAGAACCACTGGTATAGAGTTATGATCATAAGTTCTTGTAGCTTAGTATACTGGGATCATTTCCAGCTACCCAGAGCCCATGCCAGTGAAGACTTAATGGGAGAAGCTGTAGTTCTCTGTCTCTTGCCTGGACTCATCTTACAGAATTCAAGGAAAGGAAAGTAATGGATAGCTAAATGCTTCCTTTTTTTTTTTTTTTTGCAGAAATATCCTTATATAAAACTGAGGCACATCGAGCCATGAATGCAAGTAGTAGCAATGTGGACTTCATACAAATTTTGGTTTACGTTGGGCTGTTGTGGTTATTTTTACACATTCATGTTAAATAAAACAAATGCTAATATGCAGAAATTGTATATTTGTGAATTCATTATTAATACATCCCAAATCAATTATGTATGCTCATGTTTTTTTTTTAAGGTGTCCAAACAAATTGAATGAATGCATATCTCTAGCACATGTGACATAAGCAAGAGCAATTCTAGAGGAGGGTTGGGAAAACAATTGCTGTTGTACTTTATATAATATATACATCTAAAATAAACCATGAGCATTGTTCATACTAAATAACAGTTCCATTGGTGGTAAAAGGGACCCTGCACTGACATCGGTGCACTGGTTTGCCGCACACCATGGCCCCCTTTTACCACATCTGTGACCGCATCTCTGAGTTATTAGGAGGTGTCCGGTTGTTTTCAGATGCACAGCAATCTCCGGCTTGTGGGTGGGATGAGGTGCTCAGGATACATAAAACACTAATTAGGGTGGAATTACATTCAGCCGCATTGTTGGAATATATTCATGCTCAGCGGGTACCCCGCAGGCTACATATGAATAAAGAACCCAGATTTCTGGGTAATGATCAGTATGCGGCTAAATGGAATTCTGTCATCACGCAATATTCGTTGGATCTTATGTTACTCACAGTGGATGCACTACAAGATGAGATTAAAATACATCAGGATGATTTACAACAAAAAATCGATAGTATCAAATCAATTCAAGATAGACATTTGAGAAACAATATGGTGAACATAATCAGAAAATAGAGGTATATCGGATGGAACAACGTGCATTAAAAATAGCGAAATACAAAAGAGACGAATATGATTATACTAAGGGCTATGTATATACTTGGATGGACAAACGGGGACGGGGCAGAAGATTAAGGGGAGGTAGAAGAGTCAATTTTAAGATGTCATCTAGTGGATCTTCGGGGGAGGAAGACTGGAGAAAAGAAAAACCCTTAAAAAACAAAAGTAAGGAGGTGCTGCCTAGTAATATGCAGGAAATGGAAAACACTCTCCCTAGTTCTTTTTTACGCATGACAGAACAAAGACAAGAGGTGGTAAGCGATCCCAAAATAGAATCAACAAAATTAGCCAGCAAACTGAAAAAAACGAAGAAAGCAGCAATGTAATTAACATATCGAAATGTCAGTTGACATCTGATCAAGAGGATATTCTAGGCATGATGGGTTTGCAACACGTCAAGGTCTTTTCAGGTTCTTTAGAGAGCTTAGACTCCGGTTATTTTTTGGGACTAAACAAAGTGAATCTGAAGATGAAGTTAAACGGAACCATACAGGTTGTAGGTCAAGATGAGTTCCCCCAGGTCCGATCGACGCCTCCATAGCAGCCTTTCAGAGATTGGTCCTCCGTGATTTAGTCCAGATTGAAAATAATAGAATTAATTGTAGGAATAATCTTTCAAATGCCAAACGTGGTTGTATTCGCCAATCCTATAATATAATTCTCACCTCCAACGTTCTGTGCCAGGGACCGTGGATCCGTGGTCTACGAGGCACCATCAGTGACGTTACACCTCACGCCCCTCCCACACTCTGTCCCCCTCCGCGTAACCTAACCGCCCATGCCGCCCAGCTGAGCAGAAAACCGCCGCCCCGACACTCCCGCCCTCCCGAAACTACCGCCCATTTGAGGACAATACCACCGCCCCAACATTGCCGCCCTCCCGAACCTGCCGCCAGCTGACCCGAATACCGCCGACCTGCTCTCCCACACTAACAACAACAAAAAAAAGAGAACAGACAGCTGACGTCTCTGCAGCCGCTCCTCCTCTCCCCTTACGACGCTGCCCCTGGAGAAGACCCCGGAGGAGCGCAGCGACATCAGAAGGGAGAGGAGCAGCAGCTGCAGAGGTGCATTTTACTTTTAACAACTTTTTAAAAATTGTTTCTTTATGTTCCGGCTGTTGCTGCTGAACAGGAGAAGCAGCAGCAGCCACAGAGTTAGCATTTGCGGGTGCCGAGGGGGTTCATGTGGGCGGGGGGGAGGGGCTTCGTTATGCGCCAGGGGGGGAGTGGGTCGGGTGAGATCGCCGGGGGGGGGGGGGCGAAGGGGCTTGCAAACCGCGTGCCCACACCAAAAACCTGCAACAAAACCTATTTTAACCCCCTGACTTCACTACTATAGCCTACTCTGAAGCCTGCCTGCCTGCCACTGCTGCTAAATAGGAAGATTCATTGGTACAGGCAACCCGCATCGACTCTATCGAAGGTGAACTATGCAGGGGGGGGGCAGGGGAGGCGGGACCCTAAGACCACAGAGGGGGGAAGGGGGTCCTCAAACCACAGAGAGAGGGGGGCCCTCAGAGCACAGAGAGTGGGGGTCCTCACACCACAGACAGGGGGGGGGAAGAGGGGTCCTCAGACCTGAGAGGGGGAAAGCGAAGAACACTCACTGTCTTACACACACACTCGCACACACTCATTCTCACATAAACACACACTCTCTCACAGACACACTTGCACCCACTCTCTGTCTCACACACACACACTTGCACATTCACTCTCTCTCACGCACACAGTCACTGTCACAGACACTCTCTCAAACATACACACTCCGCCAAAAACCTTGCTAGCGCCCGTTTCATTTCAGCAAGAAACAGGCCTTTTTTTACTAGTTAACTAATAATAAACAACTATAGTTAGAGCGGATAAGGGAGGATCCACTGTGGTGATGGATACGCAGAAATACATTATGGAAGGGTTAAGTCATCTTCAACAGCCACAATATTATGAATGTATAGCGGATGATTCTACGGGACGAATAAAGGAGATGATTGCTGAATTTGTGGATAGGGCGGTACTGGATGGCGTTTTGTTCAAGAAGGAGCAACGGTTCCTATGTCACCCCAATCCAAAAATACCCTATATGTATTTCGTGGCAAAAATCCATAGATCCACAGAGAACACCCCCCCCCCCCCCCCCCCCCCCCACTCGCCCTATAGTGTCTACCCGGGACTCGGTATTACAGCCATTGTCAAAATATCTGGACCATACTTTGAAAAAATTTGTGGATCAAGCCACATCATATGTGTGTGATTCTTCGCAGTTTATACAACTGTTAGATGGTTTCACTGACGAGAACATTGATCATAATAATGATGTTTGACTACTTCATGTTGCTTTTTAGCAGCCCAGCTGTAGCAGCATGTTTTTACTGCGCACTCTTAACAACATCACTTTTTTGATATGTTATTCACAGCAAATATAAAAACTAAATACAAAATAAGTAACTCAATTAGTGTACAATGGTTTCTCCTATGTGTATATGGGAGTTAAAATATAATGCCAAGAAGTGTAGAGTGATGCACTTGGGGTGCGTAAACCCAAAAGAGAGATACCGGATAGGAGGGGAAAGATTAGTAAACTCGACTCAGGAGAGAGACCTTGGGGTGTTGGTGTCGGAGGATCTGAAGGTGAAGAAACAATGCGACAAGGCGACGGCTGTGGCCAGAAGGATGCTAGGCCGCGTACAGAGGGGCATAACCAGCAGAAGAAAGGAGGTGTTGATGCTCCTCTACAAGTCATTGGTGAGGCCCCACTTGTATTGTGTTCAGTCTTGCTAAAGACTAAAAAGACTGGAAGCAGTGCAAAGAAAAGCTACGAAAATGGTATGGGATTTGCGTTGCAAACCGTACGAGGGGAGACTTGCTGACCTGAACATGTATACCTTGGAGGAAAGGAGAAAAAGGGGTGATATGATACAGACATTCAAATATTTGACAGGTATTAATCCGAAAATGAATCTTTTCCGGAGACGGGAAGGCGGTAGAACTAAGAGGACATGGATTGAGGTTGAAGGGGGGCAGACTCCTGGGGAACCCCACTATCTATCCTTCTCCATTGTGAACTGACCATTTAACCTCAATCTCTGATTTCTGTCTTTTAACTAGTTTTTAATCCACGATAGGACATTACCTTCTATCCCATGGCTTTCTAATTTCCTCAGAATCTTTCATGAGGTACTTTGTCAAATGCCTTAAAGGTAAGTGTACGCACATTACCTTCTATCCCATGGTTTTCTAATTTCCTGTAATCCGTCAGTATTTACCTGTATATTTGTTGAGATATTGTCTTGTAGTAATATAATGCTGATTGTATGACGTAGCTTTTTATTTTGTAATCTACTTTGAACTTCTGTTTAAGTGGAATATAAATGTTCATATTAAATTAAGATGGCAGTCTATAGATGATCCAGTTTGAGCTATTCTGCCAAGAAAGATGTGCAAAAAGGGATTCCACTAATTATTGTGTCAAGGATTGTGAAGACTTTCAAATGAAAACTTTTTTGTTTCCTTATTCTTAATTACTTTTTTGAATATTTCTTTTGCACAAAGTGTAGAACATTTTGAGTAGATCATGAATTAACCTTGTATTTTAATGTATTTTAATTGTGTTTTTTGAGAGCAGAATGTGAAAAACGTACAAGACACTGAATAGTTTTGCAAAGCACCATAAATAAATTTAAATCATAATACACAGAAGGTATTAGGATAGTGATGTTATAAATTATTTGGCAAAATCTGAAAACTCAGCTGGCTAGATCTGCAAACCACTAATCTAGACAAAAGAGTTGTTCATACTAATATCATCAAATTACAGACTTTGTTTTTAATCTACAGCCCAGAAAGGAAGAAAAAATTAATAAAATTTCTGCCAACGACTGAAACTGTTACCTCTTCTCCGGTTACTACACCTGCACGTTCTTTGGCACAGAAACACTCTGTTATTCAGATGAATGGAAAAGCAGCAGAGTTAGCCACTGTGGTTCGCACCAGAAGCAATAGGCGTCAACTAGATCTGACAGTTGATGAACAGCCATCTACTTCCTTAGGATTAAAGCCGTTAACTTCAAAGCCCATTACATCTGCAATATTAGGAAAATCAGGTAAGTTGAAATGTGGTATTATAAGTACAGCAAACAAGTGGTGTAAATTTTTGCCAAGGCAACCTCACCAAGACAGAGAGGGTCCCCAAGCAAGAAGGGAGCCCTGCAGCCCACCTTTGCTGCAGCGGTAATGTTATTGCATGCTCAGTAAAAGTCAGCACAGGACAAAGCTAACTGATCAGTACCAGCCAACCCTAGAGAGATCCACGAATAGCAATTGCACTGTAGCTCTAATATTAGCAAAATTCACCGTGGGGCCTATGAACTGAAATCGGTTACATCGGTTTCTGTGGGACCTGAAAACCTATGATGGAAAACGGGGTTCACAGGCCCCATATAGTTCAGCAACAATGTGTGGAATAATTGATGCTGCTCAACTGACCTAGCCAAGCATTGGACTTGAAGTTTTCTGAAGCTTGAAGATGTCTGTCCATATGAGTTTTAAGGGCTGACAGGAGGAGGATGGGAGGGGAGGATATAAGGATGGACCGGGGGGGGGGGGGGGGGAAAAGGGCCAAAGGAGTGTGATGAGGAAGGTAGGGGGGAAAGGTCTTGGGAATGGGTGATCAAGGAAGGGAGTAGTGGGGAGTGAATATAATTCTGAAATGAATCTGGTCTGGAAGGAGAGCATTAGGAGGGAAAGAAGACTATGTAGAAGAGGCTGTTAGGGTAAACACAAGAATGGACCATAGATAATGAGGGAAGGGAGAGGTAGAGGAAGGTTGCACAGAGAGGATATGAGCGCAGACTGAGTGGAGGGTAAGAGGAAGATTACCCAGGAAGAGTTAGAATTGACCTAGAAACTCTCCTTTAGGGGCTGCTACATCAAGAAAGAGGTAAAGAAAAGGGATCCCTCAATATCCTCCTCTCCTGGATCTTCTGAGGTGATCCTGTTCCTAGAATAGGGGGAGATGCCCCACCTTACTTCTTTGTTCTAAGGCCCTCTGCAAAATGTTCATTTAGGGATTCTAAATGTAAATTTTTATCACAACAGCTATCCAATTTCAAACGGCGCGTAGGATACCTTTCTAAAGCTGTTATAGAAGTTGGTCACCTTTAATGCATATGGCAAAACATCTCTCTCATTCTATAACAGGGCACCTAAAGTTATATGCCAATTTGCAAGCTCAGAATACTAGCACTTACACATGTGAATGTTACAGATTCGCATATGAGTGCTAGTTGGGTGTGGCAGACATTAGCACAGGGCCATGTTAGCTGCATAACGCGGGAGTGGGTGGGAGAAGCGCATGGTATGGGAGGGAAGAGGAGTGGTCGTTTCTGACAGCTAGAGAATGCAGTATGTGCAATCGTGTTATCAGTACTTCAGTCACATGGCTGCTAACAGGTAAAGCATTGCAACTGTGCACCCCTGACCATCTTATCCCTCTCCCTGAGGTTGATGCTTCCATCATCTGACAAATCCGTACTCCTCCCCCCCCACCCCCCAAACACGTAATGGGAGCTCTGCTTTTCATGTTGTATCATATTTCCCTATATTGTTGCTCAATAAAATGGAGTTTAAAAATAAAAATTGCACAAACCTTATGGCTAGTTCTGGTGTCCATATGACTTTCTGAAACTTCAACTTATCAGTAATTCATTGATCTGTACTGCAAACATTATAAATAAAGCTTGTTTATATTAAAACTGTTTACCCCTTTAAAATCAAGCTTGGTACTGGAAGATTGAAGGGTGGCAAATGTAACGACAATTTTTAAAAAGGGTTCCAGAGGCAATATGGGAAACTATATAGACCGATGAGCCTGATGTCGGTGCCAGGCAAAATGGTAAAGAATATTATTTAAAAAAACAAAATTACAGCGCGTATACATATGCATGGATTAATGAGACAAAGCCAACATGGATTTAGTCAAAGGAAATCTTGCCTTACCAATCTACTACATTTCTTTGAAGAGGTGAATAAGCATAAGGATAAAGGTGAGTCGGTCGATATTGTGTAGGTGGATTTTCAAAAGGCATTTGACAAAGTACATCATGAAAGTCTCCTGAAGAAATTAGAACATCATAGGATAGGAGGCATTGTACTATTGTGGATTAAAACTATTTAAAAGATAGAAAACAGAGAGTAGGGTTAAATGGTCAGTATTCTAAGGGTAGATAGTGGGGTTCCACAGGGGTCTGTGCTGGGACCGCTGCTTTTTAACCTATTTAGAAATTATCTAAAGATGGGAATAACTAGTGAGGTAATTACATGTACTGATGGTACAAAGTTGTTAAATCGCAAGAGGATTGTGAAAAATTGCAAGAGGATCTTACAAGACTGGAAGACTGGGCGTCTAAATGGCAGATGACGTTTAATGTGAGCAAGTGCAAAGTGATGCATATGGGAAAAAGGAACCCAAATTATAGCTACGTCATGCAAGGTTCCACGTTAGGAGTCACCAACTAAGAAAGGGATCTAGGTGTCATCGTTGGTGATATGTTGAAACCCTCTGCTCAATGTGCAGCAGTGGCAAAGAAAGCAAATAGAATGTTAGGAGTTATTAGGAAAGAAATGGAAAACAAAACTGAGAATGTTATAATTTCTTTGTATCGCTCCATGGTGCGACCACACCTTGAATACTGTGTGCAGTTCTGGTCACCACGTCTCAAAAAAGATACGGTGGAATTAGAAAAGGTGCCGAGAAGGGAGACGAAAATGATAAAGGGGATGGGAAGACCTTCCCTATGAGGAAAAGCTAAGGCAGCTAGTGCTCTTCAGCTTGGAGACAAGACTGCTGAGGGGAGATATGATAGAGGTATATAAATTACTGAGTGAAGTGGAACAGGTAGATGTGAATCACTTATTTACTCTTTCCAAAAATACTAGGACTAGAGGGCACCCAAAGAAGCTACTAAACAGTAAATTTAAAACGAATCTGAGAAAATATTTCTTCACTAAACAAGTAATTAAACTCTGGAATTCGTTGCCAGAGAATGTGGTAAAAGCAGTTCTCCGAGGACAAGCAGGGTGACTGGGGTGACGTCCGCGGCAGCCCCCACCAACCGGAAGAAGCTTCGCGGGCGGTCCGCACGCAGGGCACGCCCACCGCACATGTGCGGCCGTCTTCCCGGCCGTGCGCGACCGTTCCCGCCAGTCTTTTCCGCGCTGGAGAGAGTCGTGCGTCGCCGCTCTCTCTTAGTCAGCCCCGGAAAACCGTCGCGTTCGCGAATTCGTTAATTTTCTGTTTCTTGTTGCCACGCGCTCCAAGCCTTTCTTTTTATCCTTTTTTAAAAAAAAAAAAAGTGAGAGAGAGAACGCGCTTAATTTTTCCCTCGTTTCTAGCTGGGGCGTCGCATTGCGGCCTTGTGGCCACGCGGTCGATTTATTTTTCGAGGTGTGATTTACCGCCACCATCGACGACTTTAACTTCGCCGACGCGATTTTTCCGTCGATGTCCTCGAAGGTCCCGAGTGGATTTAAGAAGTGTGGTCGGTGCGGCCGGCCTATCTCGCAGACCGACACCCACGCTTGGTGCCTCCAGTGCCTCGGGCCGGAGCACAATATCAAGTCGTGTTCTTTGTGTCTTGGTCTCCGGAAACGGACTCAGGTTGCGAGGCAAGTTCTTCGGGACCGTCTTTTTGGAACTTGCACCGGCCCCTCGACGTCGACCTCAACGGCATCGGTATCGACGGCCCGGTTCTTCGGTACCGGTATCGTTGTCCGCGAAATCGGCACCGATGGCATCGACCCCAGGAGCACAGGTCCCGTCGGCCCGCCGGTCCTCCGGTGAGGGTAGGGGTGAGAGGCCGCGTGGGCAATCGGTCCCGGTCACTCCCTCTACTCATGGCCCTCGGGACCGAACCCTGTCCGACCTGGCCCCTCGAGACCGAGGGGGATCGACCTCCTCCTCCTCCGTTCCACCTGGCGCCGATGACGGGCACCGCAAAAAACAGAAAAAGCACCGTCATCGGTCCCCATAGGTGCGCCCGGCCCTCGGTGCCGGAGAGGAGCCGACGCAGAAGCGTCCACGTCGAGAGGAAAGGTCCCCCTCGGTAGTGGAGGTAACGACACGTCAGGGTCCCAGCACTTCGGTGCAGTCTCCTGGACCCGAGCAGCTTCCGGCACCGACGCCTCTACCGGCCCCCCCGTCTTTCCCGACAGCGGGCCTGGACGAGTGCCTCCGAGCCATCCTTCCGGGGATCCTGGAAGGGCTGATGTGCCAGACTGTGCCGGCGCCGGGGTGCTTGCGCCCTCGGCGCCGATGACTGTGGCGCCGGCGAGCTCTAGCCCGGTGCCGAGGCCTTCAACACCGCCGCCGCTTGCGGCGCCGGTCTCGACCGCCACACAGGTGGAGTCCCCGTCGACGTCGATGGAGGGAGCTTCGTCCCCGCCGGCGCGGGAGTCCACCGCTCGACGACACCGAGGCCTTGGTGCCTCGACGTCGAGCCGGGCCCGGTTAAGGACTCAGCTACATGAGCTTATGTCCGATACCGAGGAAGAGGCCTCGTGGGGGGAAGAGGAGGACCCCAGATATTTCTCCTCAGAGGAGTCTGTGGGTCTCCCCTCTGACCCCACGCCTTCACCGGAGAGGAAGCTCTCGCCTCCTGAGAGCCTCTCCTTTGCCTCCTTTGTTAGGGATATGTCTATATGCATTCCCTTCCCCGTGGTCTCTGTGGACGAGCCGAGGGCTGAGATGCTCAAGGTCCTCGACTATCCATCACCACCTAGAGAGTCCTCCACAGTGCCGTTGCACAATGTCCTCAAGGAGACACTGCTTCGGAACTGGATGAGACCATTATCTAATCCCACTATTCCTAAGAAAGCAGAGTCCCAGTACAGAATCCACTTGGACCCAGAGTTGATGTGGCCCCAATTGCCCCATGACTCGGCGGTCGTGGATTCTGCTCTCAAGAGGGCACGGAGTTCGAGGGATACCGCCTCGGCGCCCCCGGGGAGGGAGTCTCGCACTCTGGACTCGTTTGGGAGGAAGGCCTACCAATCTTCTATGCTCGTGACCCGCATCCAATCTTACCAGCTCTACACGAGCATCCACATGCGGAACACTGTGAAGCAACTGGCGGACCTGGTTGATAAGCTCCCGCCGGAGCAGTCCAGGCCTTATCAGGAGGTGGTCAGGCAGCTGAAGGCGTGCAGAAAGTTCCTGTCCAGGGGTATCTATGACACCTGTGACGTGGCATCTCGTGCTGCGGCCCAGGGTATAGTGATGCGCAGGCTCTCATGGCTGCGTGCCTCTGACCTGCACAAACGCACCCAGCAGAGACTGGCTGACGTCCCTTGCCGGGGGGATAATATTTTTGGTGAGAAGGTCGAGCAGCTGGTGGACCAACTGCATCAGCGGGAAACCGCTCTCGACAAGCTCTCCCACCGGGCGCCTTCAGCATCCAGCTCAGCAGGTGGACGTTTTTCCCGGGCCCGGCAGGCTGCGCCCTATGCTTTTACCAAGCGTAGGTTCACCCAGCCTGCCCGAAGGCCTCGTCAGGCACAGGGACAGCCCCAGCGCGCTCGTTCTCGTCAACAGCGTGCGCCTAAGCAGCCCCCTGCGCCTCCACAGCAAAAGCCGGGGACGGGCTTTTGACTGGATCCACGGGAACATAGCCGCCCTCAAAGTGTCCGTGCCGGACGATCTGCCGGTCGGAGGGAGGTTAAAATTTTTTCACCAAAGGTGGCCTCTCATAACCTCCGACCAGTGGGTTCTCCAAATAGTGCGGTGCGGATACGCCCTGAATTTGGCCTCCCTGCCACCAAATTGTCCTCCGGGAGCTCAATCCTTCAGCTCCCATCACAAGCAGGTACTTGCAGAGGAACTCTCCGCCCTTCTCAGCGCCAATGCGGTCGAGCCTGTACCACCCGGGCAGGAAGGGCAGGGATTCTATTCCAGGTACTTCCTTGTGGAAAAGAAAACAGGGGGATGCGTCCCATCCTAGACCTGAGAGGCCTGAACAAATTCCTGGTCAAAGAAAAGTTCAGGATGCTTTCCTTGGGCACCCTTCTGCCAATGATTCAGAAAAACGATTGGCTATGTTCCCTGGATTTAAAGGACGCATACACTCACATCCCGATACTGCCAGCCCACAGACAGTATCTCAAATTCCGCCTGGGCGCACGGGACTTTCAGTATTGCGTGCTGCCCTTTGGGCTCGCCTCTGCCCCACGGGTGTTTACAAAGTGCCTCGTGGTGGTAGCGGTGTATCTACGCAAGCTGGGAGTGCACGTGTTCCCATATCTCGACGATTGGCTGGTCAAGAACACCTCGGAGGCAGGAGCCCTCCGGTCCATGCAGTGCACTATTCAACTCCTGGAGCTGCTGGGGTTTGTGATAAATTACCCAAAGTCCCATCTCCAGCCAACCCAGTCTCTGGAATTCATAGGAGCTCTGCTGAATACCCAGACGGCTCAGGCCTTCCTTCCCGAAGCGAGGGCCAACAACCTCCTGTCCCTGGCTTCGCAGACCAGAGCGTCTCAGCAGGTCACAGCTCGGCAGATGTTGAGACTTCTGGGTCATATGGCCTCCACAGTTCATGTGACTCCCATGGCTCATCTTCACATGAGATCTGCTCAATGGACCCTAGCTTCCCAGTGGTTTCAAGCCACCGGGAATCTAGAAGATGTCATCCGCCTCTCCACCAGTTGCCGCACTTCACTGCTCTGATGGACCATTCGGACCAATTTGACCCTGGGACGTCCATTCCAAATTCCACAGCCCACGAAAGTGCTGACGACGGATGCATCTCGCCTGGGGTGGGGAGCTCATGTCGATGGGCTTCACACCCAGGGACTGTGTCCCTCCAGGAAAAGGATCTGCAGATCAACCTCCTGGAGCTCTGAGCGATCTGGAACGCACTGAAGGCTTTCAGAGATCGGCTGTCCTGTCAAATTATCCAAATTCGGACAGACAACCAGGTTGCAATGTATTACATCAACAAGCAGGGGGGCACCGGATCTCGCCCCCTGTGTCAGGAAGCCGTCAGGATGTGGCGTTGGGCTTGCCAGTTCGGCATGCTCCTCCAAGCCACATACCTGGCAGGCGTAAACAACAGTCTGGCCGACAGACTGAGCAGAGTCATGCAACCGCACGAGTGGTCGCTCCATTCCAGAGTGGTACGCAAGATCTTCCGAGAGTGGGGCACCCCCTCGGTGGAACCTTTTCCGCCTCTCAGACCAACCACAAGCTGCCTCTGTTCTGTTCCAGACTTCAGACACACGGCAGGCTAGCATCGGATGCCTTTCTCCTTCATTGGGGGACCGGCCTCCTGTATGCTTATCCTCCCATACCTTTGGTGGGGAAGACCTTACTGAAGCTCAAGCAAGACCGCGGCACCATGATTCTGATTGCGCCTTTTTGGCCCCATCAGATCTGGTTCCCTCTTCTTCTGGAGTTGTCCTCAGAAGAACCGTGGAGATTGGAGTGTTTTCCGACTCTTATTTCGCAGAACGACGGAGCGTTGCTGCACCCCAACCTTCAGTCTCTGGCTCTCACGGCCTGGATGTTGAGGGCGTAGACTTCGCTGCGTTGGGTCTGTCTGAGGGTGTCTCCCGTGTCTTGCTTGCCTCTAGGAAGGATTCCACTAAAAAGAGTTACTTTTTCAAGTGGAGGAGGTTTGTCGTTTGGTGTGAGAGCAAGGCCCTAGAACCTCGTTCTTGCCCTGCACAGAACCTGCTTGAATACCTTCTGCACTTATCAGAGTCTGGCCTCAAGACCAGCTCCGTAAGGAATCACCTAGTGCGATTAGTGCTTACCATTATCGTGTGGAGGGTAAAGCCATCTCTGGAGAGCCTTTAGTCGTTCGATTCATGAGAGGCTTGCTTTTGTCAAAGCCCCCCGGTCAAGCCTCCTGCAGTGTCATGGGATCTCAACGTCGTCCTCACCCAGCTGATGAAACCTCCTTTTGAGCCACTGAATACCTGCCATCTGAAGTACTTGACCTGGAAGGTCATTTTCTTGGTGGCAGTTACTTCAGCTCGTAGGGTCAGTGAGCTTCAAGCCCTAGTAGCTCATGCTCCATATACCAAATTTCATCACAACAGAGTAGTGCTCCGCACCCACCCAAAGTTCCTGCCGAAGGTGGTGTCGGAGTTCCATCTTAACCAGTCAATTGTCTTGCCAACATTCTTCCCCAGGCCGCATACCCGCCCTGCTGAACGTCAGTTGCACACATTGGACTGCAAGAGAGCATTGGCCTTCTACTTGGAGCGGACACAGCCCCACAGACAGTCCGCCCAATTGTTTGTTTCTTCTTTCGACCCTAACAGGCTAGGGGTCGCTGTCCGGGAAACGCACCATCTCCAATTGGCTAGCAGATTGCATTTCCTTCACTTACGCCCAGGCTGGGCTGGCTCTTGAGGGTCATGTCACGGCTCATAGTGTTAGAGCCATGGCAGCGTCAGTGGCCCATTTGAAGTCAGCCACTATTGAAGAGATCTGCAAGGCTGCGACGTGGTCATCTGTCCACACATTCACATCACATTACTGCCTCCAGCAGGATACCCGACGCGACAGTCGGTTCGGCAGTCGGTGCTGCAGAATCTGTTTGGGGTGTAAATCCAACTCCACCCTCCAGGACCCGAATTTATTCTGGTCAGGCTGCACTCTCAGTTAGTTGTTCTTCGTAGGTCAATTTTCTGTTGTATCCCTCGCCGTTGCGAGGTTCAATTGACCTGGGTTCTTGTTTTGAGTGAGCCTGAGAGCTAGGGATACCCCAGTCGTGAGAACAAGCAGCCTGCTTGTCCTCGGAGAAAAGTGAATGATACATACCTGTAGTAGGTGTTCTCCGAGGACAGCAGGCTGATTGTTCTCACCTACCCTCCCTCCTCCCCTTTGGAGTTGCGTTTTCACTCATTTTGCTTGTCATTCAACTGGTGGGAACGGTCGCGCACGGGCGGGAAGACGGCCGCGGCATGTGTGGTGGGCGTGCCCTGCGTGCGGACCGCCCGCGAAGCTTCTTCCGGTTGGTGGGGGCTGCCGCGGACGTCACCCCAGTCGTGAGAACAATCAGCCTGCTGTCCTCGAGAACACTTGCTACAGGTATGTATCATTCACTTTATCTTAGCAGGGTTTAAAAATAGTTTGGGATAATTTCCAAAAACAAAAGTCCATAAGCCATTAAGATGGATTTGGGAAAATCCACTGCATATTCCAGGATAAGCATCATAAAATCTGTTTTACTGTTCTGGGCTCTTGCCAGGTACGTGTGACCTGAATTGCCCACTTTTGGAAACAGGATACTGGGTTTGATGGACCTTCAGTCTGGCAATGCTTGTGTTCTTATGTATCTGCAATTGAAAGTATTCTTCACAAGTTTGTCCTGGTTTCAAAGACTCATTATTGCTACTTTAGCATTCATGGTACCTGCTTCCATTCTTTGGCACTGCTCAGTTTATCTTAATAGAACTTTTCCACTTCTTAAAAGTTCTTTTCTTTCAAATTATCTGTTGGTATGGAAAAACAATAGCTGAGGATCCAGCTGCAGAAAAGTTATGTAAGGGCTTTAAAGTGCAGATGTCACTCAGTTTCTCTGATATTATTTACTACTACTACTACTATTTAGCATTTCTATAGCGCTACAAGGCGTACGCAGCGCTGCACAAACATAGAAGAAAGACAGTCCCTGCTCAAAGAGCTTACAATCTAATAGACAAAAAATAATAAAGTAAGCAAATCAAATCAATTAATGTGAAACGGGAAAGAAGAGAGGAGGGTAGGTGGAGGCGAGTGGTTACAAGTCAAAAGCAATGTTAAAGAGGTGGGCTTTCAGTCTAGATTTAAAGGTGGCCAAGGATGGGGCAAGACGTAGGGGCTCAGGAAGTTTATTCCAGCGTAGGGTGCAGCGAGACAGAAGGCGCGAAGTCTGGAGTTGGCAGTAGTGGAGAAGGGAACAGATAAGAAGGATTTATCCATGGAGCGGAGTGCACGGGAAGGGGTGTAGGGAAGGACAAGTGTGGAGAGATACTGGGGAGCAGCAGAGTGAGTACATTTATAGGTTAGTAGAAGAAGTTTGAACAGGATGCGAAAACGGATAGGGAACCAGTGAAGGGTCTTGAGGAGAGGGGTAGTATGAGTAAAGCGACCCTGGCGGAAGACGAGACGGGCAGCAGAGTTTTGAACCGACTGGAGAGGGGAGAGGTGACTAAGTGGGAGGCCAGCAAGAAGCAGATTGCAGTAGTCTAAACGAGAGGTGACAAGGGTGTGGAAGAGAGTTTTGGTAGAGTGCTCGGAAAGAAAGGGGCGGATTTTACGGATGTTATAAAGAAAGAAACGACAGGTCTTGGCAATCTGCTGGATATGAGCAGAGAAGGAGAGAGAAGAGTCAAAGATGACCCAAGGTTTTGAACTGAGGAGACAGGGAGAATGAGAGAGCCATCAACAGAAATAGAAAACGGGGGGAGCGGGGAGGTGGGTTTGGGGGGGAAAATGAGAAGCTCGGTTTTGGTCATATTTATTTCAGGTGGCGTTGAGACATCCAGACAGCAATGTCAGACAAGCACGCTGAAACTTTGGTTTGGATGGAAGGTGAGATATCAGGGGTAGAAAGGTAGATTTGGGAGTCATCAGCATAGAGATGGTAGGAAAAGCCATGGGATGAGATTAATGAACCAAGGGAGAAGTGTAGATAGAAAAGAGGAGGGGACCAAGAACAGAACCCTGAGGTACGCCGACAGGCAGAGGGATAGAAGTAGAAGAGGATCCACCAGAGTGAACACTAAAGGTGCGGAGGGAGAGGTAGGAAGAGAACCAGGAAAGGACAGAGCCCTGGAATCCAAGTGAGGACAGGGTATTGAGAAGTATGCTGTGATCGACAGTGTCAAAAGCAGCGGAAAGATCAAGAAGAATGAGGATGGAATATTGACCTCTGGATTTAGCCAGTAATAGGTCATTGGAGACTTTAGTAAGCGCAGTTTCGGTTGAGTGGAGAGGGCAAAAACCAGATTGTAGTGGGTCAAGAATAGCATGTGAGGAGAGAAAATCAAGGCAGCGGCGGTGAACAGCACGCTCAAGTAATTTGGAGAGAAAAGGAAGGAGGGAGATGGGTTGAGTGAAGGCTTCTTAAGGAGAGGTGTGACCACAGCATGTTTAAAGGCAGCAGGGACAGTCGCAGTGGAAAGTGAGAGGTTGAGAATGTGACAGATAAAAGGAATAAGAGCAGGAGAGATGGCATTAAGAAGGTGGGTGGGAATGGGATCCGAGGAACAGGTGGTACATTTTGAGGAAGAAAGGAGAAGTGTAGTTTCCTCAATAGTAACTTCAGGAAAGGAGGAAAGAGAATGAGAGGAAGGAGAGAGAGGGGAACGGACTAGTAGAGGGAGAGATGGTGAGGTAGAGAAAGCAAGGTTTATCTTTTGAACCTTGTTGTGAAAGAATTCAGCAAGGGTCTGAGGAGATAATGAAGGGGGAGTTGGGGGGAGGGGGCACCTTGAGGAGAGAGTTCAATGTGGTAAAGAGAAGTCGAGGATTAGAGCCAAGAGAGTTGGTCAGTTGATATAATAATCCTGTTTGGCAAACGTAAAAGAGCAGATTGGAAGGAGGTCAGCATGAACTTAAAGTGTAGAAAATCGAGCAAGGGCCCGAGATTTCTGCCAGAGGCGTTCGGCGGAGTGGGGTACAGGAACGTAGGTAGCGGATATTAGAAGTCAGCCAAGGTTGGGTTTTTGTAACGCCTTACAGGGCGGGTCATCAAAAGGTGCAAGAGGGTCTAAGGCAGAGGATAGAGTATTGTTGTAAGAAGAACAGCCTTGTTGACAGACGTGGATGGGGCCACAGTAGAGAGGAGGTTTGAACATGGGGAGGATAGAGATGGATGAACGTTCAATATCGTGAAGATTCCTAGATAAATTAGATAAGAATAGGGACGGGACTGGGAGGGAGGAGATTTAAGTGTGAAAGTTATAAGATGGTGAATCAGAGGCAGGAAACTAGAGGGTGAACAGTTGAGGAGAAGATGAGATCAAGACAGTGACCATTTTGATGAGTGGGGGAGGTGGAGCATAGTTGGAGATTAAAGGAGGACGTTAAAGCGAGTAACTTGGAAATATAACAGTTGGAAGGATCATTAGCAGGAATATTAAGTCACCAAGGATGAGAGAGGGGGAGGAAGGATCATGGAAGAAGGCAAGCCAGGCGTCAAAGTCACTGAGAAAGTATGAAAGGGACTTATGAGGGGGACGATAAATGACTGCTATTCGAAGAGGCAGAGGAGAGAAAAGGCGGATAGAGTGGACTTCAAGGAGGAAAAACAGTGAGATTGAGGTGGAAGAAGGGGTTGAAATCTGGAGGAGGGAGAGAGAAGTAGTCCAACACCGCCCCCACTGCCAGCAGGGCGAGGAGTATGTGAAAATAGATAACCGCCAGGGCACAGGGCTGCGACTGAAGCAGAGTCATCAGGGCAGAGCCAGGTTTCTGTTATGGCGAGCAGATGGAGGTGACGCGAGATATAGAGGTCCTGATATAGGCGAGTTTGTTACAGATAGAGCGGGCATTCCATAGGGCACAAGAGAAGGGCAGAGAAGAGGAGGGGAGTAGAGAAATAGAGATGAGGTTAGAGAGGTTGCGGTGAGATCTGTAGAGTTGGGATAATAGTTGGTGATGGGGGCCAGGATTGGGATTGATGTCACTGGCTGAGAGTAAGAGAAGGAGTAAAAGAGAACGGAGGAGAATAGGGGAGGTGTGGCCACAAAGGCGTCGAAGGCGAGAGGTATTTAGGTGGAATGGGGAAGGCAAAATGGACGGAAGAAAGAGGCGGAGATTAAAAGCCAAGAGGGAGGAAGAGGGTAGGAGAGAAGGTGAGGTGATGAAGTCGATGGATGGGCAGTGAGTTCCTGTAGCGGAGAGAGGTAGGGGGTGAGGGAAAAGATTAGGAAAGGACAGGGCTAGGAAGAGAATGTGAATAGGGGCCATAAATGACTGAGGTACTTTAGCAACTGAGAAGATTAGAGATGTACGGCGCACGACACCTAGAGCGGAGGCCCTGAGGTGGATCAGAGTGGACCTGGGTGTCACCCCGGAGAAGGCTGTAAGGATATGCAGATGAGCTGCAAGTCCTCCACAGCACCTGAAAAGCAGCCGGTGGTAGAGCTGGGCACCTCTCAGCTGAGGAAAGGCTTACCAGGGGTTAGGCCGAAGCCAGCATTCCTCCCCCTGAGGGTCGCCTGATCCTAGTCAAAAAGCACCTGGAAACTCTGTGCACTTGGAGCGAGGGCCCTGGGAAGATCGGGGTGGAACTGGAGTCACCCCGGATACAGCTGTGAGGAAATGCAGAAGGGCTGCAAGTTCTCCACAGCACCTGGTGGGAGCGCTGGGCACCTAGAGCGGAGGCCCTGAGTGGATCAGAGTGGACCTGGGTGTCACCCCCGGAGAAGGCTGTAAGGATAGGCAGATGAGCTGCAAGTCCTCCACAGCACCTGAAAGGCAGCTGGTGGTAGAGCTGGGCACCTCTCAGCTGAGGAAAGGCTTACCAGGGGTTAGGCCGAAGCCAGCATTCCTCCTCCTGGAAGTTTTCTTGAGCATCTCCTGGATTAAACTCTAGCCAGTACATGGTAATGATACTTAATAGTTAGGGAGTTTGTGTATGTGTTCCAGAGAGAGCCAAAATCTGTAGCCTCTGACTTGTCATTGTGATGACTAGAGTAGAGACAAGAGAATTAACAAGCATAGCAAAAATACACAGGTAACTAGAAATAAGGCATTTGCTGTCACAGTCCCAGTTGTCCTTTAGGAGAAGGCAAAAACTGGTGGACAAAAATGTGTCCCTCTGCCAGACAGCAGAGCTAAACAGAAGTACATGATGTATGATAATTTTTGTCTCTGACATTACTTAAATGGACAGAATTGTATTATGTCCTATCAAAAGCAGCAGAGCAACCACTTAAGTAGTTATCACCTATTCTTGTTTAAAGAGAGACTCAGGAGTGATATAGGGAAATAGTTCCATGCATCCACCACCCTTTCTACAAAGAACGTTCTCCTGTGAAGGTGATGGAGGGTGTGTCTGAATTCAAGAAAGCATGGAATAAGCACATAGGGAGAGGAAGAGAGTCCAGGACATGTCTGAATGTGACTGGAACAGAGGACTGCCATATTGCTCGAAGACCATCTAGGGCCCATCCTGGTGGACATGGTGGCCCGTTGGGGCATGGTCTCAGTGGGCTGCTTTGATAGAGGACCCAGAGGCATATTTCAAAGCACTTAGCCTTCCAAAGTTCCATAGGTTTTCTATGGAACTTTGGAAGGCTAAGTGCTTTAAAAATATGCCTCATACTGACTTTCTGAGGAACTATCCATCCCATATCACTGTGTGTAAGACAGTGATCTCTATAGCCACCTGCTGGTAGATGGACACAACCCACTAGTTGCTGGATTCATTTTTTGTGAAAGAATAGTATCAGGTAAGACATAATTTTCCCTTGCTCTATAACATCAGTATTATTACTAGTACTACTACTTATTATTTCTATAGTGCTACTAGACATATGCAGAGCTTTACATTGGACATGAAGAGACAGTCCCCTGCTCGACAGAGCTTACAATCTAATTAGGGAAAAACAAACAGGACAAATAAGGGATAAGAGAATTACTAAGATGGAAGTGATAAACATTGGTACTGAACAAGTAAGTAAGGGTTAGGAGGTTGAAAGCAGCATCAAAAAGGTGGACTTTTAGCCTAGATTTGAAGACAATCCAGAGATGGAGCTTGATGTACTGTATTCCAGACATATGGTGCAGCAAGATAAAAAGAACAGAGTCTGAAGTTAGTGGAGGAGAAGAATGCAGGTAAGAAAGATTTACTTAGTGAACGGAGTTCCCGGGGAGGAGTGTAGGGAGAGTTAAGAATGGAGAGGTACTGAGGAGCTGCAGAGTGAATGCACTTGTAAGTCAATAAGAGGAGTATGAACTGTATGTGGAAACTGATAGGGAGCCAATAAAATGACATGAGGAGAGGGCTAATATGAGCATAGCGACACTGGCAGAATATAAGTCGTGCAGCAGAATTTTGAGCAGATTGAAGTGGAGAGAGATGGCTTAGTGGGAGACCTGTGAAAAGCAAGTTGCACTAGTATAAGCGAGAGGTGATAAGAGTGTGGATAAGGGTGTCTGGTAGTGTGCTCAGAAAGCAAAGGAATGAATTTTGTGTGTATATGAGAAAGAAACAAGTTTTAGCAGTTATTGAATATGTGTAGAGGAGAGAGAGGCGTCAAGGGTTACGAGCTGATGAAGCAGGGAGGATAGAGTGTTACCACAGAGGATAAAGAATGGGGGAAGAGGATAGGTTGGTTTAGGGGGAAAGATAAGAAGCTCAGCCTTGGGTCATGTTTAGTTTCAGATGGCAGTGAGAACATCCAGACAGCAATGTCAGACAGGCTGAGACTTGGGCCTGGATTCCTGTCGAAATTTCTGATGTGGAGAGGTAGATCGGGGAGTCATCAGCATAAGTGATGCTGAAACCATAGATGAGATCAGAGTACCAAGGGAAGAAGTACAGATGGGAAAAGAAGCGGTCCTAGGACAGATCCCTGAGGTACACCAACTGATAGTGGGATAGAAGTGGAGGAGGATCCATCAGAGTATATACTAAAAGTACAATAAGTATTGCCATACTGGGACAGACCAAAGGTCTGTCAAGCCCAGTTTCCTGTTTCCAACAGTGGCCAATCCAGGTCACAAGATGGGAGAGAGAAGAAGAAAACGAGGAAAGAGCAGAACCCTGAAATCGAAGTGAGGCAGCATATCAAGGAGAAGGTGGTGATCAACAGTATCAAAAGCAACAGATAGATCAAGATGATGAGGGTAGAATAGAGACCTTTGAATCTGGCCAGGAACAGTCATTGGAGACTTTAGCAAGCGCTGTTTCAGTTGAATGAAAAGGGAGAAAGCCAGATTGAAGTGGATCAAGAATAGCTTGAGATGAAGAAAGTCAAGACAACGGTGGTGAACAGCACGTTCAAATATCTTGGATAGGAAAGGAAGGAGGGAGATGGGACAATAGTTAGAAGGACAGGTAGGGTCCAATGAAGATTTTTTTGAGGAGTGGTGTGACTACAGCATGTTTGAAGGCATGAGGAACAGTCGCAGTGGAAAGTGAAAGATTGAGGATATTACAAATAAAAGGGATGACAGTAGGAAAGATAGTGCTAAGTAGATGAGATCAGAGGACTAGGTAGTTTATAGGTGGAAAGAAAATGTGCTGTTTCCTCTTCAGTGATTCAGAAATGGAAGAAAAGGAGGCATGGGTTGAAAGAGGGTTGAGAGAATGGACTAAGGGAAGGAGAGGTGGAGGTGACTTGGTTGAGAAGTTTAATCTTGTGAAACTTATCATGAAAGTACTCCGCCAGAGTCTGAGGAGAAAGTGAAGAGGGATCTGGAGGTGAAGGCACTTTGAGGAGAGAGTTCAGTGTGGCAAAGAGTGTGGCCTCCTGAGTTCTACGTTTCTGCAGATCCCATATAGGTTGCGTTTTTTTCTTTGTCTGTTGGTCAGGTAACTTATTACTGTTTTAATTTTTTTTTTTTTTTTTTGGGGGGGGGGGGGGGGGGTTCACCAGTTTGCCACCTCTTTCAACTTGCTTTTCCTCTTAGACATAGAAACGTGACAGCAGATAAGGGCCAAATGGATTACCCCTCCTTAGTAGCCACTACTCCTCCTTTTCCTAAGGGATCCCACACACCTGTCCCACGCTTTCTTAAATTCTGACACAGTCCTCGTCTCAATGATCTCCACCGGGAGGCCATTCCACGCATCCACCACCCTTTCCGTGGAAACTGTATTTCCTTAGATTTCTTCTAAGCTTATTTCCTCTTAACTTCATCCTAAGCCCTCTCATTCCAGAGTTTTCTTCATTTGAAAAAGGCTCACCTCCTGTACACTAACGCCACTGAGGTATTTAAACATCTCTACCATATCCCCTCTTTCCCGCCTCTCTTCCAGCGTGTACATGTTAAAGTTCATGAGCATGTCCCTATAAGTTTTATGACAAAGACTGCTTACCAATTTTGTAGCCACCCTCTGGACTGTCCACCATCCTGTGTATATCTGTAGGTGCGGTCTCCAGAATTGCACGCAGTATTCTAAATGGGGCCTCACCAGGATACTTACAGGGCAGTATCACCTCTCTTTTTCCTGCTGGTCATCCCTCTCTTTATGCACCCAGGCATCCTTCTGGCTGACAGTTGCCTTTCTACCTGTTTGGCCACCTTAAGGTCTCAGACACAATCACCTCCAATCCCATTCTTCTCTCATACACAGAAGCACTTCACCCCCTATATTGTACCGTGCCCTTGGATTCTTGTATCCCAAGTGCCTGACCCTGCATTTCTTAGCATTAAATCTTAGGTGCCAATTATCAGACCAGTCTTCAAGGTTTGTCCGAGTTTAAGATTTTTTAACAACATAAGGATAACAGTACTGGGTCAGAACCTGTGGTCCATCTGGCCCAGTATCCTCATCTAACAGTGGCAAATCCAGTCACAAGAACCTGGCAGAATCCCAAATAGTAGCAAGATTCCATGCTACCAATCCCAGGGCAAAACAGTGGCTTCCCCCATGTCTACCTCAATAACAGACTATGGACTTTTCCTCTAGCAGCATCTTAAATGATTTAATGTTTGTATATCTGGGTGCTTCATTTACTGTTGATACATGAATGTCAAACCAAAGGCCTAATGGGGCCCTCATTTTGTTCAGTCTAGGCTGAGACAAGTGTATTGCAACTCTGCATGGTAGTTCTCTACTACTCCCTTAAACGAGATTTCTTTATATCAGTTGACATTTTATTCACAAAAACTTGATTCTTTTTTATATGATATTCATTACAAACACTATGAAGCAACACTAGAATAACATTTCAAGTAGCAAATAATGTTCTATATTAAGGAGGGTTTCCTGTTCTGTATTCAAGAAGATTAGCCCTTAATTTGAATATAAGCAATTCATATGGGCAGTAATCTCTGAGGTCTCTTCCTATTAGTAAAATATTTTTGTCCAGTTGTCTTTGGTCGATTTCAATATTTTTTGTTAAACTGAATTATCTTCAGAGTAATAATAACTTGGAGTCTCTTAGGGATCAGTATGGTGCTTTGTGGCTTATTTTTAGAAACCTTGAGGACTTTGATTCAGTCTCTAGGTTTTCATTTCTTCTTTCCAGATGATATTCAAATAGTAGCTTATATTGATTCAGTACAGAGGGAGAGTCTACATAACTTAATTTTGGATTGCTTTTTCTGTTTGGATTTCAGGGTGTAAGCTTAAATTGAATTCTTAAAAATCTGAGGTGTTACATCTTAATAGGGCTGCACAAAGAGGCATAATAAGCAGAAGGGTCGAGGTAATTTAGTAACAAAGTAAACTAGTAAAAAAAAAAGGCCTGTTTCTGACACAAATGAAACGGGCGCTAGTGTGTATGTTTGAGAGACTGTGTGTAGAGGGACTGTGTGAGAGAGAGAGTGAATCTGCGAGTGTGTGTGTGTGACAGAGAGAGTGAGACTGGGTGCGAATGTGTCTGTGAGAGAGTGTGTGTGTGGGCCTGGGGCCCCTCCCTCCCACCCAGTTCCAGTGTCCCCCCTTCCTCCGTGTTCCAGGGTCGTCGTCCCTCCTTCCTCCCTCCGAGTTCCAGGGTCATCTCCCCATTTTGTTTTGTTTTTTTTTTTAGTTTTTGTACAGGTGGTGCATTCCCCCCCTCCTCCCCTCTCGTCCCCTCCTCCAAGTTCCAGACCCACCTCCCTCCCTCCCTTCCTCTGAATTCCAGACCCCCTCCCTCCCGCTCCTCCGAGTTCAGACCCCACCTCCCTGCCTCCCTCCCTCCGATTTGCAGACACCCCCTTCCTCCGATTTCCCGACACCCCCCCCCCCTCGGAGGAAGGAAAAGTGAGTAGTGAGAGTGCCTCAGGATTAGTGCTTGGACAATTCTGTTCAGTATATTTGTGAGTGACATTTGCCAAAGGATTAAAAGGTAAAGTTTGCCTTTTTTGCGGATGATACCATGATTTGTAATAGAGTGGACACTCTGGAGGGAATTGAAAGCATGAAAAGGAATCTGCAAAGTTACAAGAATGGTCTAATGTTTGACAACTACAATTTTATGCATAGAAGTGCAAAGTGATGCATTTGGGGATTAGAAAACCCATGGGAGCTGTATAGCCTAGGAGGTGAGAGGCTTGATATGTACAGACGGGGGAGGGGCCTTGGGGTGATGGTGTCTGAGGACCTTAAGCGAAAAAAAAACAGTTTGACAAAGTAGTAGCTATAGTCAGAAGGATGCTGGACTGCATATGAGAGAGGAGTACCAGCAAAACAAATGGTGTTGATGCCCTGTACAGTCGCTGGTGAGCCCCCCCTGGAGTATGGTGTTCAGTTTGGAGGCCACATCTTCCTAAGGAGTAAAAGACTAGAAAGCAGTCCTGAAGAAGGCAACAAAATGATATGGGTTTGGGGCCAAAAGAGGTATGAAAGAGACTGGAAGACCTGAATATGTATAGCATAGAGGAAAGAAGGGACAGGGGAGATTTGATACAGACGTTTAAGTACTTGAAAGGTATTAATATAGGAACAAATCTTTTCCAGAGAAGGGGAAATGATAAAACTAGAGGACATGAACTGAGGTTGCGGGATGGTAGAATTAGGAGTAATGTCAGGAAATTATTTTTTATGGAGAAGGTTGTCGATACTGGCATGTACTCCCAAAGGAGGGGTAGATACAAAAACAGTGATGGAATTCAAAAAGGCGTGGGATGAACACAGAGGAAAGGAACTCTATCTAGAAAAATAGATGGTATAAATAAAAAGTTTAGGATAGGCTGGAAAGGACTTCAATAACAAATTCAGTAGCTGAACTGAGGACAGTGCTGGGCAGACTTTTACAATCATGGTCCTGCAAATGACAAGACATATTCATATAGCTGGAGAAGGCTTTGATGGCAACTTCAGTAGGTGGAACATAAGGACAGAGTCAGGCGGACTTCTACAATCGATGTTCATGCATGTGGGTGGTAGTACTCTATAAACATAGCAGGCAAATGGTGCTTACATTTAGGCACTAAGATTATAGAATGGGGTGGTATACATCTAGTTGAGTCACCAAAAAAGGAGGTATAAGTAAAATGCTATACTTTGGAATTCCACTTATACCTACATAAGTGCATAGACTCTGGGCAAGTCACTTAACCCCTCCATTGCCCCATGTAAGCCGCATTGAGCCTGCATGAGTGGAAAACGCGGGGTACAAATGTAAAAAAATAAATAAATAAATAATAACTATTGCTATACTGGGACGGACCAAAGGTCCATCCGGTTTCCAACAGTAGCCTATCCTGGCAAGTACCTGGCAAGATCCCCAAAAAGTACATTTTAAGCTGCTTATCCTAGAAAATCTGTCAAATTTTAATGGCATCAGTCTACTGAAAAACTTCTTAACTACAAAACAAAAAATAGTAGAATATAAAGCAAAAGTTTCCGATAATTTCAGAGTAGGTTGTTCAGGGAAAGTCTCATATAGTCACTGAGGCTATTCACTTATCACCCGTGGGGCCTATTCAGCAGTGGCATAGCCAGAAGTCAATGTTTGGGTGGGTCAACAGGTTGGATGGGTGGGCACTAGACAGTGGTGTGCTGGTAAATGTTTAACAACAGGCTCTCTCCCCGGTCCACCTCTGCACCTCCCCTCAAAATTGCAGAGCTGGCTATAGCCGGCGAGAGAGCCTTGGGGGGGGGGGGGGGGGCAATGCATTACTCTCTCCAGGAAAAAAAAAGTTAAATGATCTCAGGTTCCAATTTAATTCATGTTTAATGTGGGATAAAATGCCATAAATAAGTAAATAAATATAAACTTTTAATATTGAGCACCTGATTCTCAAAGTGGACATATTCCAAACACTATAATGAAAATGAAATGATTTTTTTTCTACCTTTGTTGTCTGGTGACTGTTTTTCTGATCATGCTGGCCCAGTATCCGATTCTGCTGCTATCTGTCCTCTTAACTCCGTTTCCAGGGCTTCCTTTCCATTTATTTCTTTACTTTCCTCCTTTCTTTTCATTTCTTGCTCTATATCCATAAGTAAAAGCTGGGTCCTCTGCAGACTTGACTGTCCAGTGGATCCAGCTTCTGCCTATTTTTCTTCATCCATGTGCAGTTTTTTCTCCTCTCTTCCTTTTCCCTCATCTCATCTCCTTCCTCACTCTTCCAATCCCCTCCATCCATGTCCAGCATTTCTTCTCTCTCCCTTCCTCTCTCTTCCATCCATGTCCAGCAACCCTCCTCTCCCCTGTCCTTCCCTCCATCCATGTCCCGCAACCCTCCTCTCCCCTGCCTCCCCTTCATACACCCATGTCCAGCAACCTTCCTATCTCCTCTTTCCTCCCCTCCATCCACGCATGTCCAGCAACTCTCCTCCCCTCCAGCCATCCATACTAGCAATTCTTTTTCTCTTCCCTGCCCCCCTCTATCCATCCATACCCAGCAAGTCTCTTCTCTCTCCCCTTGTCCCCTCCAATCCATCCATCCCCAGCAAGTCTCTTCCCTCCCCTGCCCCCCCCTCCCATTCATCCATACCCAGCAATTCTCCTCTCTGCCCTGTCCCCTATCCAGCCATACCCAGCAATTTCTGTTCTTGCCCCTGCCCCCCTCTATCCATCTATACCATACCCAGCAATTCTCTTTTCTCCCTGTCCCCTCCCTCCAGCCATCAGCGATTCTCCTCTCGCCCCTCCCGCTCCCATCCATGTCCTGCAATTCCACCTGCCCGCCCGGAGCCCTCTTCTCCCCCCCCCCCCCCAAAAAAAATTTACAGTGCAGGCTGAGCTCCGTTCCCGCATCTGCCTCCCTCACTCTCACCGGCAGCGCTTCCCAAACGCTGCCCACCGCCGCGCATGATCGCGGGATTTACCTCCCTCCGTCTCAGCAGCAGCGGTAGCGAATCATACACGCTGCCTCCTTCTACCCGGAAGCGTCTCCTCTGCCGCTTTCCGGGTTAGAAGGAGGCAGCGTGTATGATTCGCTACCGCTGCTGCTGAGTGCTGAGAGGAGGGAGGTAAATCCCGCGATCGTGGCGGCGGTGGACAGCGTTTGGGAAGCGCTGCCGTGAGAGTGAGGGAGGTAGATGCGGAACTGAGCTCAGCCTGCTCCCTCTGCTCCGCTGCCTCCACTGCTGGGTGGGCCTGAACCAAAACTGGGTGGGGCCTAGGCCACCCCGTGGCTACACCCCTGCTATTCAGTGACACATTTAATCACTGAATGTGTCACTGTATCCTAGAAATAAGCAGTGAATTTTCCCCAAGTCCATTTTAATAATGGTCTATGGACTTTTCCTTTAGTAAGCCATCCAAACCTTTTTTTTTTTTAAACCCTGCTAAGCTAACTGCTTTTACTACATTCTCTGGCAATGATTCCAGAGCTTAATTATATGCTGAGTGAATAAATATTTTTTCCTTAGCGCAGGCAGCAGATAAATCCATCAACTGGTGGGTTGTATCCATCTACCAGCAGGTGGAGATAGGATCACTAACTGTAGTGTATGGTATTGGACAGCCAGCCCCTCTGCAAGCCAGTATATCTCTATCTCCAGCGGGTGGTGGACGTTTCCTTGCCGGCTCCGGGATTTTTTCTGCTTGGGACTCCTCCTGGGTTAGTTTTGGCTAGCCAGTTGAGTGTAGGGGCGATTGGCTCTTGTACCATCCTTGGGGGAATACTTCTTTGGGGTCCCTGCCTCACGCTGTGTCCCCTTCTGATTCCCTGGTTGCTGTTTCCTTCCTCACCATTAAAAAAAAAATTAAGAGACAGAGAGAGAAACAGCTTCAGTTCTTCTGCTGCAGCTTTAACTGTCTGGGGAAAAAAAAAACAGGGCTCCTAAGTGGAAGTGTTTTGGTCTTGGCTGCAGAGAGCAGGAACTCAGACGCTGTGTGTTCATCAGCTGTTCTCTATTTCAGCAGACTCTGGGTGAGTGCTGTTAATTCTTTTCTTTGGGGAGATCGCATCTCTATGGCAGCTGAAGCAGCTAAGTGCTGCTCCCGATGCGGTAAAAAGATATCCGCATCGGGTCTGTGTGTGGCAGGCTGCTCGAAGTCGGCTGAGGCGGCTTCCGTCGCAGAGCCTTCGGGTTCCTGCGCTGTTAGGTGCACCATTTTGACTTAACCTGAAGCGGCTCCTGCCAGTCAGCTGATGACGGTTCAGGAACCTTTGTTGCCGGCGGAATAGGAGCGTTTTTCACCCGCGTCGGCGCATCTGTCTGGGGATTCTATTTCAGTACCTGGGGGATCTGGGGATATGTTTCCCCAGTTTGTGCTGTTATACATCAGGCATATCTTTTAAAAAGGAATCCTCTGCCTGCTTCCAGGGGCCTTTGCTGACACTTAACTCCTTCAGGGGCAGGTTTTGAGCAAATTCTCCCCTTGGCTCCTGATTCTGTGCCTCCTAAGAGAAGAAGAGTGACCTCTATGTCTGAGGGGGCATCTTTGGGCCCCGGTTCCCCGTTGCCTTCGCTTACGGCCTTGTCTAGGGAGTCTCTCCGCCCTTCTAAAATAGATAATTTCGAGGAGGGTGATTTGAAGCAGGATGTGCTTGATGACCCTTCGGCTGTCCGGGTTTTTCATAAGGATGAGCTTACCTCTTTGATTAAACAATTGATAATTAGAAGAACATTCCTTTATATAAAAAATCCATATAGCAAAATATTCTTTCAAAATGATAAAACCTACATAAATAATAAAAATGAACAAATACATTTATATTAAATATGTTCAGAAATTGAAAATAAAAGATAGAAATAATAGCAATAAAGATATTTGTAAAATGTATCCAGAGCACTCAATAGATATTAAATTACATGAAAATTCTAATTTTTACATTTATGTGTGTCATATTATTAAGCTTAATGAAGGATTGTTTTTATATAGAAAACAAATACATTCATAACATTGTGATTGAATTATTATTTAATGTATTCATATACACTTATAGAACAATAAGTCTTAGTGACAAGATTTATATGCAGTCTTATTCATTTCTTATTTTGATAAAACCATATATTTAGAATGATTAATTACTGGTAAAGGTTGGTTGTATTTTTATGAATATATTTATTCACTGAATCGTATCTCTTTAAGTCCCATAAGGGAATTAGTCAATTATGTTGAAAGGTAGCTAAGGTTCTTACCAAGGTTTGCTTGTAAAATATTTGAGGGGGGGTCACGTGATGACGTGGAGCTGAGCGGAGGCCTCTGAAACCGGCTCCGACTCAAGCGCTTAAAATCAGCTATTTTATCAACGATCTCACCCCCGGGGGGATTCCCGATTCCGCAACTGCAAGCGGCGGAAGGTGAGAGGCACAAAAAAAAACGAGTAAAATATTTGATATATATTTGTTCGATGCCTATGGAGAATAAAACGGAGCAAAAATCAAAAAATATATTAAAAAAAGTAATGAGAAATGTACCATACATAATTCATGTGTTATATTTGAACCCAAGTACTAAAGTATAGTTATTTATCTGACAGAACTGCATTCAGTGAGTGATCGATCCGTTATATCGAAGACGACATAAATTAGTCTTTTCTTCTTTAATTTTTTTTTAAAAACTAATAGCGTGTAATTGCTGTCTTAAATTTAATACAAAGACAATTGTATATCAAAGATATCAGGTTTATGAAATGAGGTGAACGTGATCTTATAATAATGTTTCAGATGTTAGTATATCCTGTGCTTACCTCTGAAAATAGACGGAAAAAATCTTGGAAGCCAAACGTTTCTGTCAGAAAAGACAGCCACGATGTGGAAATGTAACTCCTGTATTAGCCTTGTTTTTTATAAAAACAGATTATAGAATTGACGGGGCAGCCTAATGCTGACTTTTTATCACAAAAACAAGCGCAAAAAGAACGGAAGGGACGTCAGAACAGACGTCCAGACGTGATGACATATTAGTGCAGCGTATCCGTCTAATTATATTTTATCCTCCTAATTATTGCACACAGTATATATATAAATTTAAAGGTTATAAAATCGGTAAGGCAGCCTATTACTAACTTTTTATCACAAAAAGGTGCCAAAAGCAAAAGCAGAGGTAACGTCTGGACCGACGTCCAGACGTAATGACGTATGGATGCAGCGTAATTCTCTAAAGTGATACTTTATCTGCCTAATCGGTGCACACAGCATATGTAAATAAATCTAAAGTGCATACACTATGGAATGATTTAAATGTTAACTCCTGTATATATATATATATATATATATATATATATATATATATATATATATATATACTTTTTAAAACATGTTCCTTTTGTATAGGTCTTATCTATTAAGAAAGTATAATAAGTACTGCATGAGAATGCATAAAAATATATACTCTACAATTATAAATAATGTCGAAAAAAATAAAAATTAATTCCATTTCTACGTTAAAAGTATTCAGTTAATGGAATTGAATGACACATAATAATTTTAAGCAAATTCTTCATAATAAAGAATAATATTAATAAAAATGAAATCTTAATAAATACTCATCAATTTAGAAATACAGTGCAACAACATGTATATGGACCAAAAAAAACAGTAAATTCAAATTGTACTTTTATAGTTATTTGGTATATTAATAAGAATAAATGATTCATATTAAACTTAAAAAAGTGCTCCTTAATGAAAAATAATGGAAAATTTAAATATAAAAAGTGATGATAATATTTAAAACATTTTGTTATAATATCTAATTCTGCATTAAGTCCTGCTGGATGGATAGTGTTGTTCAAAAATTGTTCTTTCTTCATGTTGTAGTAAAATTTAAGTTCCCGCCTCTCCAATGTTTTGAAAAAAATGTAAATGCACAAAATCTTAGATCTCCAAAGTTATGTGACTGTTCAATGCAATGTTTGACTAGGGGAACTGAAACATCCCCTCATCTAATACTGCTCCTGTGTTCAATCATTCTGGTTTTATTTGCGAATGGTTTTGCCTATGTAAATTAATTGACAAGGGCAGATGATCAGATATATCACACATTCTGTATTGCAATTTGAAGAGTGATTTAGTACATAAGATCTCATAGTGCGGGGATATGTAAAAGTAGTGATGGACATAGACGATGCACAGACCGAGCAGGATCTGCATGGTTTGTGTCCAGTCAGGAGTTGAAGAGGTGGTTTTATGGGTGGTAATACCAAAGGTGCGATGATTTCCTGATATTTTGTTTCTGGTGTGAGCAACCGTGAGCTGTTTATCTTTAAAGCAGTCATGATTTTCCAAAATGTGCCAGTGTTTTCTTAGTATTTTTTGTATATCCGATGAAAGGTTTGAAAATCTAAGGCTGCACACTATATCTGGCTTCTTACGTCTTAGATTTCTTTCTAAAAGCTCATCTCTATTTGCCATTCTGGCCCTATTAAGTCCTTTTCTGACACTCTCCTTCGGGTAGCCTCTGTTTAAAAACCTTGTTGCCATAGGTTTTGCTTGATTTTCGAACTCAGTATAATCACTGCAAACTCTTCTGAGTTTAAGGAATTGAGATTATGGTAAATTCTGTTTCAAGCTTCTATTGTGAAAGCTTTGAAAATGCAAAAAATGATTTTTATCAGTTGGTTTTCTGTATATTGTGGTAGAGAAGTTATATGTGTTTTTCTTTATAAGAATATCCAGAAAAGGGATTTCATTATTATCATGATGCATGGAAAATTTGAGATGTTGATTAAGACTTTATAGCCATGAATGAAATTCATTTAGTCTAATGATGCTTCCTTTCAAGAGTACTAGAACGTCGTCAATGTATCTCTTCCATAATTTGAGTTCTTCCTTAAATGGATGATCTTCTAGATGTGTTTATAATCCGCGTGTTCCCACCAATTACTCTGACCTCATCCTCCAAAGACTGCTCTTTACACAATCTAGGAATTAACAAACTCCATAATCAGAAGGACTCGCTGGGATATAAGAAGACAGTTTATTACAATCTCACCAATAGCAGTACAAGCAAATGAGGTATTCATATGGTTGAGCAGCAGTTCACGACACGTCTGTCACCCACCTTCTCTTGTAGCCTTCCTTCTGATTTAATACCCCTCAGACTGGTCCTTATATACCATTTTGACTCTATTGGTTCCAATGGACCCTAGTCTTTCTCACCAGGGTTGTTGGCCCTTATCAGTTGATCAGAATGACTTCACATGTTATCAAGCTCTAAGTATAAACAAGATATGCTTAGAGCGCATCTTGTTAGATGACTCCACATGTTCCCCAAACCTTCCCTTAGCCCCCTCATTTGGATGTTCTCACCCAGGGTGCAGCTGACTCAGTACTATCTCTACATAACCAAAACAATCTTGCTCATGACATCTTGTAGGTGCCAGTCTCCTTATTGTTTACAGAGTAGATTTCCCCCACCCTCTGTCAGCTTTCTGAGCACTTACTTCAGCATTTGTTACTGTAAAATGTAACTGTGTCAAAGGTGATCTCTAATTCTTACAGGCCTAGCTCTTAGCCTGAGCCCTGAGCCATTGACCTGTATTTCAAGCAAGTGACAGTATATTTCTTCAGATGTTGATACTCAATGAAAGCTACATACAGTATTGCAAGGTCAGGGGCCATGATTGCTCCCATTGCTGTTCCTCTGATTTGTTTGTAAAATGATTCCTGGAAACAGAATAAATTTTCTTAAAGTGCTATTGATGCAAGCTGGATAATGAAAGCAGTTGGAACCCTAGTATTGTTTTCTCTATCGTTCAGCACATCTGTGATGATATGCAAAACTGGTTGATGTGGGATGTTGGTGTAAAGTGACTCTAGGTCAAAGGTGACCAAAATGGTATCACTGAGGTCTCCATCATATCCCTCTAATAAGTTAATAACATGAGATGAGTCGCGAATATATGATTTCACAAGCGGGATGAATGGTCTAAGAAAGGTGTCTACAAAAATAGAGAGAGGCTCAAGGATAGAGCCTATCCCAGATACAATGGGTCTTCCAGGAGGATCCACTAAAGATTTGTGGATCTTAGGCAAAACATACATAATTGGTGTATTGGGGTGTTTGGTTTGTCAGGAAATCTCTGTCTTTGTTAAAAATCCTGAACTAAACCCAAAATTTATCCAAAAATTGATTTCTTTTTTTTAAGCTCTTCCGTTGGATCTATGTCTAATTTGCAATAATATTCAGTGTCAGAGAGTTGACGATTAATTTCTTGTATGTAACTACTAGTGTTTAGGATCACAATCAGGCTTATTTTCAAAAGAGATCGCCAGCGGTCTTCCGACACAAATCGGGAGATCACCGGCGATCTCTCAAAAGCAGCCAAATCGGTATGATCGAAACCCCCTTTTTTTACACCATCACCGCTTCCCCGTTGCCGAGCCGGCAAAAGTTCAAGGGGGCGTGTCAGCAGTGTAGCGAAGGCGGGACATGGGCGTGGCTAACAGATGGCTGGCTTCAGCGCATAATGGGAAAAAAAGCGGCGTTAATGAGTATTTCGCCGGTTTTACTTGGTCCTTTTATTTTCACGACCAAGCCTCAAAAAGGTGCCCCAACTCACCAGATGACCACCGGAGGGAATGGGGGATGACCTCCCCGTACTCCCCCAGTGGTCACCAACCCCCTCCCAAACTAAAAAAAATAAAAACCTTTTTTGCCAGCCTGTATGCCAGCCTCAAATGTCATACCCAGCTCCCTGACAGCAGTATGCAGGTCCCTGGAACAGTTTTTGTTGATTGCAGTGGACTTCAGGAAGGTGGACCCAGGCCCATCCCCCCTACCTGTTACACTTGTGGTGGTAAGTGTTGAGCCCTCCAAACCCCCCCCCCCCCCAAAACCCACTGTACCCACATGTAGGTGCCCCCCTTCACCCATAAGGGCTATGGTAATGGTGTAGAGTTGTGGGAGTGGGTTTTGGGGGGGGGGGGGGCTCAGCACACAAGGTAAGGGAGGTATGCACCTGGGAGCTATTGTATATATATTTTTTAATTTTTAGAAGTGCCCCCTATGGTGGCCAGTTGGTGTCCTGGCATGTCAGGGGGACCAGTGCACTACAAATGCTGGCTCCTCCCACGACCTTGGATTTAGCCGGGGTTGAGATGGCCGCTTTTAGTTTCCATTATCGCTGAAAAACAAAACCCAGCGAACTCTGGCATTTGGCCGGTCCAAACTGTATTATCGAAAGAAAAGATGCCTGGCCATTTTTTTCGATAATACGGTTCCAGCCAGCTGTTTGCGGCGGGCGCCAAAATAGAGTGCCGGCAATCTATTTTGCCGGCACCGTTCGATTACACCCCTCAATGCCTCCCCCCTTGTCCGCTGGTTTTAAAATGATATCTTTATTGAACTTGAGGTCATTGAGTGCTCTGTTTTCTTCTGTAGAAAGATTATAGAATTTTCTTTTTTTCTAACAATTCTATATCTCGTAGTACACATTGATTAAAAGTTGTTGTTAATGGGTCAATGGGCCCTGGTGGCAACCATCTTGATGGAGGTTTAACAATTGAGGGATCCGAATTTGTGTCATTATTTCCAAAAAAAATGTTTGTTTTTTTTGTTTTTTTTATTTATCATTTTACTTAATTACATTCAATTTATCACATAAATGTAAGGAAATACAGAAATTAATATAAAAAGGAAAACATTTTCTCTCAACATATTATATTTACATAATTGTCCACAATTGGAAGATCCAAGATCAGGAAAACAATCTTAAAGAAAATAAGAAAAACTCAAAATGGTTAATCTTACACTTCACATTTTCTGAGGGAGGAAGGTTAATCGGTTATTTGCAGCCGGTACAGTGGTAACTAAGGAAGTTGCCTGCAGTGGCTTCTTCTTCATCTGTTCCACAAACTTCTATTTCTTAGGTTCAAACAAATAAGTTATAAGGAAATAAAACACTTACAAGGGAATCGCGCTAGGAAGGTCCCACCTAGGGCAATGATTCCTGGCTTAAAAGCCAAGACTTCACACCTCCCAGTCTGCGATTCCCTTGATGTGTCAGGAAATATATGCATCTTTGAACCCAAAAGCTATCAACCATGTATCAGAAATACAATTTCAAAACATTGTTCCTATCTAAATCAAAGACGAAAGTCACTAGTAACATAACTCTATCTATAACTTCTGAATTTCCAAAATGTCAGTTAAACTTACATCTCTTTTCTCTGATAAAGAAGATTTTAAAGGAAATATAATTTTAGTCACCAAAAGGTGGCTATCAGAAGGTATTAGCAAAGTATCAGAGAAATATTTCTTCAAGAATTCAGTAGCTGATATATAGGATATTATAGGTAAATTTATCATTCTCAAGTTATTTCCCTTATTGGTTCTCCAGAAATTCCAATTTTTACAAGAAAGGTAACTATTCTTCATTACCAAATTATCTGATTTTCATAGAGAAGCCATTTCCGTAATCAAAGTCTCTATTTTATATCTTGGACTTCCTCTTTGTTAGATAAGTATTAATATAAATCTTTAACTCACATAGTGAAAAAAGTTTAAACATCTGAAGAAGAGAGTTATTCACATTCTGCTGCATTCCTATAGTACGTCCATTATGACATTATTGGCTTCACCAAGTCCAATTCTCCACAGAAAACCGCTCCAGATATCTTCGGGGGGGGGGGGGGGGGGTGGGGGAGAAGAGCTCACTCTCCAATCCCCCAGTTGGTTTATTATCCGAGTCGATGCTGCGCCAGGACCTCCTCGGGTCACGTGAAAATCCTAACCCACTTCGGGCATTTCCATTATTGACCTCCATACGAAGCATTACTATTTCCGGGTCTTGGAGGGGTCGTGCCAACAGGGGGACTCAAAGTCACTCCCTCCACTGAGATTCGGCAATAAAGCCTTGCTGTTCCTCGAAGCAAGAACCGATATCCCTGACGTTATGACCCCGAATCTCTCCAAAATAGACTGAGAAGTGGTGGGAACCTCAGCCATGTTCGAGGAGGACAGCACCATGACTTTGCCTTTTCTCTTCCCCATTCTCTGGGGAGCGCGCCCTCTTCTTCAGGCATTCTGGTGTAAAACGGGAACTCAACTAGCGTACGTCCTCCCTCTACGCCGTCTTGGATCCTCCAGGTTGGGACACTCTTTGTCTGGTTTCTCCTCAGAGGCCTGTCTCATATGGGTAACCCTACAGCATAGCCCTCTGAGTCATTGAAACACAGAAGCCCCTCCACCACTTACAAGGTGGTATCTCCAAAAAAATGTTTAATTCTAAGTTTTCTTTCAAATCTACATAAATCAATTCTGGTCTGTAAAGGATCGTAATTGTTAGAGGGAACAAATTTGAGGCCTTTCTTAAGAACCGAAATCTCTGCATTTGATAAGACTTTGGCAAATTGATGATTGGGGTGTCTAGTTCTTGTTTGGTGATGATAATGTGGCATCCTGCCTCTCCCTCTGCCACATCCTCTTCCTCTCCCTCGAAACTCCATCCTGGCAATCGGATAATATTTGTTCTTCTGATATCTTTCCATTTATTTTGTGGCGCCTCGAAAAGGAGGTTCTTTTCGGGCCCAGTTCTCAATCTCCGCAAAATAATCAGTTCCTGAGGGTTCGCATTTTCGCATGGAAACTTTGCGCTCCGTGGTGGCAGCAGTTCAGCCAGGAGAGTTTCTCACGGCTCTGGACCTCAAGGAGGCATATCTTCATATCCCCATTTGGCAGCATCATCAGCGTTTTCTCCGGTTTGCCATCTTAGGGCGTCATTTCTAATTCCGGGCTCTTCCCTTCAGCCTTGCCACTGCTCCTCGGACATTCTCCAAAGTCATAGTGGTGGTAGCAGCGTTCTTGAGGAAGGAAGGGATCAGAGTTCATCCCTACCTCGACGACTGGTTAACTCGAGCGGACTCGATTCTAGAGAGCCGCAAGGCTACCGACCAGGTCATTTCTCTGTTAAGTCGTTGGGATGGGTCATCAATTTTCCAAAGAGTCATTTGATTCGTCTCAGCAGTTTGCCTACCTGGGAGTGCATTTCAATACCGCGCTGGGTGTGTCTTTCTCCCAGAGGAGCAGGTACTCAAGCTCTGGTCTTAGATATTCGGCATCCTTCAGTTTGCCCTATCATCGGGCTTGGGATTACGTTCAGGTTCTGGGTTCCATGGAAGCAACCTTGGAGGTAGTTCCTTGGGCCAGAGCTCACATGAGGCCGCTTCAATCATCTCTGCTGCGCATATGGTCCCCGATCTCTCAGGATTATCAGTGCCGTCTCCCTTGGCTTCCCAGGGCGCGATGCAGTTTGACATAGTGACTTCACAGTCTCAACTTGCGGAAAGGGGTGTTTTCTGGCGGTTCCGCAGTGGATAATAGTAGTCTCAGATGCCAGCCTCTTGAGTTGGGGGGCTCTTTGCTTCCAACGTTATGCCCAGGGGACTTGGTCAGCGACTGAGGCCAGTCGGCCGATCAATCGCCTGGAACTCCGAGCAGTGTTCAGTGCCCTCCTTCATGTTCAGTCCTTGTTGGCAGGAAAGAAGGTTTGTGTGTTCTAAGACAACACGGCAGCGGTAGCTTACATCAATCGCCAGGGCGTCACTCGGAGTTCAGCTCTTTCGTCAGAATTGCAGAGACTCCATTGGGCGGAGAATCATTTGCAGTTCCTGTCGGCAGCTCACATTGCAGGAATCTCCAATGTACAAGCGGATTTCCTCAGTCGACACACCCTGGATCCAGCGGAGTGGGAGTTGTCAGCGGAGGTGGGGAACTCCGAACATGGATCTCATGGCGACACAGAAGACCACCAATGGTTTCCCTTTTCTTCAGCAAGAAGAAAGGAACCCAAGTCTGTAAGTCTCAATGCTGTTCTACAACCGTGGCCAGAGAACGGCTTCTGTATGTGTTTCCTCCTTGGCCCTGATCGGAAGGGTGCTACTCAGGATTGCTCTTCACCCAGGCTGAGTCATTCTGGTAGCTCCAGATTGGCCTCGGCGTCATTTGCATATCTGGTGCAGCTCCTAGTGGAGTCGCCTTTTTGTCTCCCGGTTCTGCCTGATGATCTTCATCAGTGGCCAATAAACATGGAGGATCCTTACCACTTTGGTCTTACGGCCTGGCTATTGAACGGTCGCGGTTGAGGAAAAAAGCTATTCTGATGTTGTATAACTACTCTATTGCAGGCTCATAGCGGTCCACTTCGACAGCGTATGCCCGTGTTTGGCGCACTGTTGTGGCTTGGTGTGAGGCCTGCGCTTGGCCTCCTTTTCAAGCTTCCCTGGCTCAGCTTTTGACTTTTTTGCAAGACGGTTTACAGAGAGGCTTGGCCTACAGCTCGCTTTGGGTTCAGGTGGCAGCCTTGGTGTGTTTTCGGGGAAGAGTGTCAGGTTCTCCTTTGGCAGCGCATCCTGATGTAGTACGTTTTTTGCGTGGTGCTCTTCACCTTCGCCCCCCTTTACGACAACCTTGTCTGTCCTGGAATCTTAATTTAGTTCTTAAGGCGTTGCAAGGTTCTCCTTTTGAGCCGCTACGTAGGGCCTCCAATAAAGATCTCACCCTGAAGACTGTGTTTTTGGTGGCTATTGCTTCTGCACGTAGAATCTCCGAGATTCAAGCCCTTTCCTTGTCGATCCCTTTTTGCAGTTCTCAGAGGCCGGGTCAAGGTTGCGTACTGTGCCTTCTTTTTTGTCGAAGGTTATCTCAGCCTTTCATCTCAATCAGCCTCTTTTTCTTCCTCCCTTTAGAGAAGAAGATTTTCCTGTGGCTTTTCAGAGTCTTCAATCTTTTAGATGTGCGTGTCACGTCTGTGGGCCCGTGACCACCCCTCATACGTACCCTGTTTCTGGGAGTCAGTGGCTGTGCTGGCTTCTGCTTGTCTCTGTGTCTGTCTCTGTCCTTAGTTTCTCTCTGGCTCTGTGTGCTGATTGCCTTACTGGACCTCACCTGTGTGGGCTATGCCTCTTTCAAGATGGCTGCCAACTCCTCTATGCCAGTATCCAAGATGGCTCCTGCTTGTCCTTCCTGTGGGCTCACTTCTCTGTGTGTCAAGCCTCTGCTTGGAGGCAAGGAACTTCCTGCTTCTGTCCTGCTGGTGGTGACTCATCAGTGAGTTCCTTTATAAGGAAGGCCTGTGCTTGCAGTCAGGGCCTTCGCATGGTGTCATTGTCTGTTGTCATGCCCAGAGGCCTACAGGTTAGTCAGTGTGTTGCTGCGCTGCTTCTAAGCCTGTCTTCTGTGTGGGCTTCTTGCCTTTCTGTTTTGTACCTGTGGGCTGCTTGTCCATCTGTTTAGGCCCTGTGGGCTGCTTGTTCTTCTGTTTAGGACCTGTGGGCTGCTTGCCCTTCTGTGAGGGCTTCTTGCTCTTCTGTTTAGTACCGGTGGGCTGCTTGTCCTTCTGTGTGGGCTGGTGCCCTTCTGTTCCCAGTACCTGTGGGCTGATTGCCCTTCTGCGTGGGCTGCTAGCCCTTCTGCCGTTAGTCTGTGTTTGGAGCCTGCTGTTCAGCCCTGGTTTCCCCGTTTGTGTTTGCAGCCTACCCTACTCCCTGCTTGTATATTCTGTGTGCACATCCTGAACCTTGTATATCCTGTGTGCACATCCTGGCTGCTAGTCCTTCTGCCTTCGCTGCGGAAGTAGCCTCTGCAGGTCAGCCCGGGTTTCCCCGTCTGTGTTTGCAGCCTGCCCTACTCCCTGCTTGTATATTCTGTGTGCACATCCTGAACCTTGTATATCCTGTGTGCACATCCTGGTCCTTGCTTGTTCGTCCTGAGGCCTGGTTTTGGCTAGCTAGTGTTATCCGGCTTTCCGCTCTGCCTAGCTACCTTCTGTCCCGTGTGTCTACCTTGTACCTTGCTTGTAGATCCTGTGTGCTTATCCGGATCCCTGCTTATGTGTCCTGATTCCTGTATCTGTCTAGCTAGCGTGTATCTTCTGGGGGATTTATCCTACCTGCCTCGACTTAGCTAGTGGGTTTGCCCTGTGGGTATTCCCTGTCTCCCCTTTTTCCCTGCTTGCATGTCTGCCCTAGTCCCTGCTCCTGATAAGCTTTTGTCTGTCTAGTCTGTCCGGTGTGTCTGGCTTAGCGGCTGCGTGCAGCGCTTAGTGCAGTCTAGTATAGTTCGTTCCCTCGTGTTTCCTAGACCCGGGGTCGGGTCCTCTGGATTCCAGTTCCACCTTGTCCTGCAAGTCCTGCCGGCCGCCTGCACGCTGGAGCTCAACTCCAGCGGAACGGTGGCTAAGTGCAGGTGAAGAGGTTCCTGTTCTGCTAGTTCCAGTTGCCTGCTTCCAATCCAGAGGTCCAGTCCGGCCCTTCCATGTGTTCCGCTCCAGGGTGGTCTTGCCTGCCTCTGCCGCTCCTCGGCAGGGGTCCAAGGACTCACTATTCCCAGTTCCGCCTCGAGGACCTGACAGCATGCCAAGGTCCTCGAGAACGCGACAGGGCGTCCACTTTTGCTTCGCTATCTGGCAAAGTCTAATGATTTTCGGAAGACAGATCATTTGTTTGTGCTTCTTCAAGGCGCTCGTTGTGGTTCAGGCAGCTTCAAAACCGACCTATTGCAAGATGGCTTAATGAAGCTATTTCGTCAGCATACTTGTTCGCTGGTCGTTCCTTGCCGGAGCCCTTAAGTGCTCATTCTATTAGAGCGCAGGCAACTTCGTGGGCGGAGTCTTCGGTCTGTCTTTACAGGAAATTTGTCGGGCAGCTACTTGGGCCTCCGTTCATTCTTTTACCAAGCATTATAGAGTGGACGTAGCTGCCAAATCTGATGCTTCTTTTGGTATGGCGGTATTGTCAGGGGGGGGCGACGGTGTCCACCCTATTTAGAGACTGCTTTTGGTACATCCCACCAGTTGATGGATTCAATTACTGCCTGCGCTAAGGAAGGTAAATTATGTTCTTACCTGATAATTTTCTTTCCTTTAGCTGCAGCAGATGAATCCAGCATCCCTCCCTAGCTTACCGTCACTTTGTTGCTCTATTCGCTGTGGGTGTTCTCAGCTCTTGGTTTTTTTGAAGTTTCAAGCATAAGTTTCAAAATATTTAAACAGAGTTTCATCTTTTCTTGACTTTTTGCTGGTTCTGTTGTTGTTTCTCTTCCGATGGTGAAGGTTTTCTACTTTATGGGATTTCCTTTGCTTTGTGATGAGCCATATACTAGCTTGCAGAGGGGCTGGCCATCCAATGCCATACACTAAAGTTAGTGATCTCTATGTCCACCTGCTGGTAGATGGATTCATCTGCTGCAGCTAAAGGAAAGAGATTTTTCAGGTAAGGACATAATTTTACCTTCTGATTCATTTTAAATTTACTACTTTGTAGCTTCATTTCATTCCCCCTAGTCCTAGTATTTTTGGAAAGAGTAAACAAGTGATTCATGTTTATCTGTTCCACTCCACTCATTATTTTATAGACCTGTATCATATCTCCTCTCAGTAGTCTTTTCTCCAAGCTGAAGAGCCCTAGCCACTTTAGCCATTCCGCATTGGGAAGTCATCTCATCCCCTTTATCGTTTTCGTTACCCTTCTCTGTACCTTTTCTAATTCAACTATATCTGTTTTGAGATGCAGTAACCAGAATTGAACACAGTATTTGAGTTGTGGTTGCACTATGGAGCGATACAAAGGCTCTGTTCTCTCCTGGTTCTCCTCTTATCTCTCCCACCGCACCTTCAGGGTACACTCTCATGGATCTTCCTCCACTCCCATCCCACTATCTGTTGGAGTTCCCAGGGATCTGTCCTTGGACCCCTTCTCTTCTCAATCTACACCTCTTCCCTAGGCTCACTGATCTCATCTCATGGTTTTCAGTATCATCTTTATGCTGATGACACCCAGCTATATCTCTCCACATCAGACATCACCGTGGAGACCCAGGCCAAGGTATCAGCCTGCTTATCCGACATTGCTGCCTGGATGTCCAACCGCCACCTGAAGCTGAACATGTCCAAAAACCAAGCTCCTCATCTTTCCACCTAAACCCACTTCTCCTCTCTCCTCCATTCTCTATCTCAGTTGATAACACCCTCATCCTCCCCGTCCCATCTGCCCGCAACCTCGAGTCATATTCGACTCCTCCCTCTCCTTCTCTGCGCATATCCAACAGACTGCCAAGACCTGTCGCTTCTTCCTCTTCAACATCAGCAAAATTCGCCCTTTCCTCTCTGAGCACACCACACAAACTCTCGTCCACGCTCTCATTACCTCTCGCCTTGACTACTGCAGCTTACTCCTCACCGGCCTCCCACTTAGCCATCTATCCCCTCTTCAATCCGTTCAGAACGCTGCCGCACGTCTTATATTCCGCCAGAACCGATATACTTATATCACCCCTCTCCTCAAGTCACTTCACTGGCTTCCGATCAGATACCGCATACAATTCAAGTTTCTCCTCCTTACCTACAATGCACCCGGTCTGCGGCTCCTCACTACCTCTCTACCTCATCTCCCCCTATGTTCCCCGCCCGTAACCTCCGCTCTCAGGACAAATCCCTCCTTTCAGTACCCTTCTCCACCACTGCCAACTCCAGGCTCCGCTCATTCTGCCTTGCCTCACCAATGCCTGGAACAATCTTCCTCAACCCCTAAGCCAAGCCCCCTCCCTACCCATCTTCAAATCTCTGCTTAAAACTCACCTCTTCAATGCTGCTTTCGGCACCTAACCTTTCGAGAAATATAGTATGCCCTATCAGATTGACTCTACACTTGTCTTTTAGATTGTACACTGTCTCTAGATTGTACACCTGTCTTTTAGATTGTACACTTGTCTTTAGATTGTACACCTGTCTTTTAGATTGTAAGCTCCTTGAGCAGGGACTGTCCTTCCATGTTAAATTGTACAGCGCTGCATAACCCTAGTAGCGCTTTAGAAATGTTAAGTAGTAGTAGTATTATAAATTCCTCATTTTTGTTTTCCATTCTTTTCCTAATAATAGCTAACATTCTATTTGCTTTCTTAGCCGCCGCCGCCGCCCACTGAGCAGAGGCTTTCAGCGTATCATCAGTGATGATGCCTAGATCCCTTTCCTAGTCGGTGACTCCTAATTTGGAACCTTGCATTACAAAGCTATAATTCAGGTTCCTCTTTCCCACATACATCACTTTGCACTTGCTTACATTAAACATCATCTACCATTTAGATGCCCAGTCTTGTAAGGTCCTCTAGTAATTTTTCACATCATCAGAGTGAAATTTAATTTAATTACCTTACTAGTTACTCCCATCTCAAGATCATTTATAAATATGTTAAAAAGCATCGGTCCTAGCACAGACCTCTGGGGAACCCCACTATCTACCCTTCTCCATTGAGAATACTGACCATTTAACCCTACTCTCTGTTTTCTATCTTTTAACCAGTTTTTAATCCGCAATAGGACACTGCCTCCTATCCCATGACTCTCCAATTTCCTCTGGAATCTTTCATGAGGTACTTTGTCAAGCACCGTTTGAAAATCCAGATACACAATATCGACCGCTCACCTTTATCCACATGTTTGTTCACGCCTTCAAGGAAATGTAATAGATTGGTGAGACAAGATTTCTGTTCACTAAATCCATGCTTTTGAATATGCTCTGTAATTTTGTTCTTTATAATAGTCTCTACCATTTTGCCCAGCACCAACGTCAGGCTCACTGGTCTATAATTTCCTGGATCTCCTCTGGAACCTTTTTTAAGAATCGGTGTTACGTTGGCCACCCTCCAATCATAGGCGCCAACTCCGTGGATGCTGTGGGTGCTCGAGCACCCCCAATATTTTCACCCGCCAGAAGTCGGAACAGGAAGTTCCCTTCCCAGCCAGCCCAACCTGCCCAGTGCCCGCCCTCTACTCCCTCAACAGTCCTCCGGTCTGCCCTCGCCTTCCTGCGTGTTGCCCAGAATTTTAAAAGTCATCTTACCTCGGGGTCCCAGAGGCAGCAGTGAAAGGCGAGCAAGTTCAGCGCTTCAGCCTTCCTTTCTCTCTCAGCTCTGGTCCCACCCTCATTTCCTTTTTCCGCAAGGGCGGGACCGGAGCTGAGAGAGAAGGGAAGATTGAAGCACCGAGCCTGCTCGCCTTTCACTGATGTTGCCAGAACCCTGAGGTAAGATGAGTTTTATAATTCTGGGTGGCACGCAGGAAGGTGAGGGCAGACCGGTGGAGGACTGTTGTGGGAGACGAGGTTGGGACTGGAACTCGGAGGGAGGGAGGGGGGCCTGGAACTCGGGAGGGAGGACGGGAGAGGAGGGAATGCACCACCTGTAAAAAAAAAAAAAAAAAAATTTCAGCACGCCCAATCATTGTGAAAAGTTGGCTCCTGTGCCTCCAATATTCTGGTACCATGCTTGATTTTAAAGATAAATTGCATATTACTAACAATAATTAGAATATATGAGTGTCTCTAGCATTAGCATGAGCTAAAAACACTAGCGCACTTTAGTAAACAGGGCCCTTAATACCGCTGAATATATATGTAATTTGAAACCATCTCGGTTAGATGTTTCAAATCATAAACTGGCCTCTTAATATATAACAGTGACAAACATACCTTATTTTCCAAAGTAAACAATGATAAGGATACACTTTTTAAAGAAATAATGAATATACTGTGTTTATATTTCTCAGGAGTAGCCCCCACACTCTGGAACTTACTCCTAGAGGGGCTACATCTAATTCAAGACTTCCTCTATTTCAGGAAGCAGATAAAAGCCTGGCTCTTCTCCCAAAACTTTAATACATGTGGCAACTGACTACTCACTCTGCACCTAGACTAACTTGCTGCACCAGTTTGTCATATCTTATTCAACGCTACATATAATTTGCCTTTGACTTAGCCACCCATCTGTTTATCCCAATTGACTTTATACAGCTTATCATGTCCCTGTCTATATATCTCAAATTATATTTAGTTATTTTACTATTGGTATGCTGTTAACAACATTATAAACATAAAACTAAACCTGCTGTATATCACTTTGGGTGAATTTATTCATAAATGTGGTTAATACATCCCAATAAATTAATAAAATGTTGATTTTAATATACAGTTTTGGAACCTATTGCTAAAGAATGCAAGTTGCAAAAATAGTAATGTGTGATTTTTAGGATATATTTTAGATGGTAATAATAGGCTAGTTTAAGAAATGTATACACACATGCAACATTTTTGAAGCACCCAGAAAAAAATTTCTGTCGCTGGTGTGAGAACATAAGACATATACCTTCCTGGTGACTATAAAGTATAAGAAAAAAATATACTGTCATTTTCCATGTGATGTGTTCAGGATATTTTGTTCACTTATTGTTGCAGTACTAGAGAATTACAGCAAACATTTCAAGAACCAGAATACGCTGACTAGTCTTAGCCAGTCCAGTACTAGTCATAACACTAGGACAAACTTCTCAAGTGAAAATCTGGAAAAGGATAAACAAGTCAAACGTAAGATGAAGACTTCCATCAACAATCAGCAGGGTAATGTTTACTATGCTTCTTACATGAATATTTGTTAATATTTAAGAACTGCAACATGTCTTATGAGTGATTCAGTAGTGCTGTGTTGAACCACTCTGAGTAGTGTACTATGATAGTACTTTACTTACTTATCTATTCATTTATTTTCACAGTTTGTATGCCGCACTGTCAGGCGGGTTACAAATTAACATATAATTAAAAAGTCACATAACAAAGGCAAAATACATCTATAACAAAACAATATCATCTAATCAAATGTTCAGCAATAAATGCCTTTTCTCAATAACTCTTAATCCAGTTCACACCTTCAGTTAAATGCTTGTTTGAACAATAACGCCTTTAAAAGTTTTCAAAACTGAACGTAGTTCTTCAGACTATAGACACTCTTAGAAAGCGCATTCCACAAATGAGTCCTTTCAATATAAAACATCTTGGTTTTGTAATCTTCTAAACAGATGTGCCTAAAGGAATATCGAGTAAAAGTTTATTTGCTGATCGCAATGCCTAAAAGAGAGAATATCATGTAAAAGTTTATTTACTGATCTCAGTGAGCACAAAGAACAGTAAATTCTTAAAGAGGTTGCCAGTGCAATGGGAACATCATTATTCAAGGGTTTATAAATAAGCATCAAAATGTTAAATTGTATACACCATTTTACTGGCAACCAATGTAATTTCTGTAAAACTGCTGGGGTGCTATGATCAAATCTTGAAGTACTGGTGAATAATCTAGCCATTGCATGCTGTGCAATTTCAGCATAGATGCAGGCAGCCCCTGTACTCTTCAACTGGAAACGTAAGTAGATAAACTTTGCAGTCAATATTCAGCCAGCTGCAGTGAGTGTTTTTATAAATGCTGCCAGCTAAGTTAGATCTGGATATGCAGTGCCAGGCCATGTCTGGGCTCCAACATTGAATATCCAGGCATGACCATCTAAGAGCTAGCCACCGGTACTTCTCCGAGGACAAGCAGAACTTAGTTTCTCACATATGGGTGACGTCATCAGATGGAGCCCCGATGTGGATGCTGCCCAGCATTCTATTACTTTAAAGAAGGTTTTAGCAACATCCCACCATTCATGCCCGAGTGTCTTCCTGCCCAGTGAGAGCGCATGGGACCTGCAGTCTCTAGTTGTCCGTGGAGCAGAGAGGTCACGTTCCTAATCTGTCTTTAGCACATCCAAGTTTTTCAGTGATTTTTCTATTGGGTGTGCCTTCACTTGTGGTACTTTATGTTTGTTATCATTCCTACAGGATGCACGGATAAAGAACTGGGAGACCCCTCTCTCTGTGCATGTGATCCCTGGAAAGACAGACTCTATTTATAGAGCTCAAAAGCTTCCTGATTCGAGAAGGCCCAGTTGCCCCACCACTCCATGGTGCTCGAATCCGCCTCCAAACAGCCAAGACTTCCAAGACTCATGCTTCAGGACCCCCAGCAGAGAGGCTCGGACACTGGATTCTTTTGAGAAGAAGGCTTATCAGGTTGTGATACTTATCTCCCGCATCTAGACCTATCAGTTCTACACAAGCATTTACTTTTGAAGTCCCTGGTATCCAGTATGCTTGACTTTGCAGACACTTTCCTGCCGGAGCCATACAGCTTTGCCAGCTAGCCTCCAAGTAGGCGTACAGAAAGTATTTAGCTAGGGGCATCTTTGATTCTTTTGATGTGGCGTCCAGATGCTCCGCTTTAGGTATCAGTATGCATAGACTCTCACAGTTATGGACCTAGAGCCTGCGGTTCAGGAGAAGTTGATGGACGGCCGATGTCAAGGTGACATCCTTTTGGGGGGCATAGTGGAGGATGTTGCTGACCTCATCAAGAAGCATGCTAACACAAGTCCTTCTCTTGGCCGCATCCTTCTGCATCCTCCACTTCTCATAGGTTTTCTGGAGGACCTAGAAGGGGTTCCTATTTCTCTCAAGGGCATAGGTTCACCTCTTTCTTCAAATCTTCAACAGCAGACCCAGCCCCAGCGCTCCCGCCTAGACAACAGCACTCTTAAAAGACCCAGACGGCTCCTCAGTCTAAAGAGAGCACAAGCTTTTGACTGGCTCCAAGAGAGCATAGCCCCATAAAAGTAGTGGTCTCAGATTACCCACCGGTGGGAGAGAAGCTGAATTTTTTGAGGAAAGAGGCCTCCAACCTGCCCACCAAGAGCATCACACCTCAGCTCTCAATACCATCATTGCAGTATCTCTACGCAAACTGGGAGTTCATGTGTTTCTTTACTTAGACAATTGGCTGGTCAAGAGCACATCAAAGGATGGAGCTCAGCAATCCATGCAGAGAACTGTTCGTGTTGGAATTAACAGGATTCGTCATCAACTACTCCATCTGCTCCCAGTTCAGATATCGGAGTACATTGGAGCCTGCTAAACATGCAGATGCCCTCATTGCCACTGTCACTCAGGTTCATGGCAAACAGTAGGTCACAGCTCGACAGATGTTGAGGTTGATGGGCCACATTATCTCCACGGTGCATGTCACTCCCATGGCCTGCCTCCATTTCAGGAGAGCCCAATGGACTCTTGCTGCCCAGTAGTGTCAGTTCATGGGAAACCTTGCGGATGTCATCACAGTCAGTCCAGAATTAGCCCAGTCATCTTCTCTGGGATGATTCAGCCCAGTTTGACCCTGGGTGCCCATTCCAAATTCCTCAGCCCCAAAATGTTCTGACTATGAATGCATCCATCCAAGAGTGGAGGGCCTATGTAGACAGGCTGTACATCCAGGGGACTGTTTCCACTTAAACCAAGCTGCAAATCAGCATCATCAGGGTGCCATGTACTACGTCAACAAGCCGGAGGTGCGATATCGAACCCCTTGTGTCAGGAGGCAGTTAGGATGTGGGAGTGGCCCATCAGTCAAGGCATGATGCTCTGAGTTGCTTACCTGGTGGGAAAAGAAAACAGTCTGGTGAACAGGTTGAGCAGAGTGATGCAACTTCACAAGTGATCTCTCTGCATTGGTATTGCCCACAAGATCTTCTGAGTGTGGGGCACCTCCTTGGTAGATCTTTTTTATCACTCCTCTCAACAACAAGATCTCTCAGTACTGCTGTAGGCTTAGGTCATATGACAGACTAGCATCGGATGCCTTTCTCTTGAATTAAGGGGAGGGCTCTCCTATATGCATATCCTTCCTTCCCTCTGGTAAGGAAAACTTTACTGAAATTCAAGCAGGGAGATTATGATTCTCATCGTGCCTTATTGGCCAAGACAGATCTGTTTCCCACTTCTTTTGGAATTGTCCTCCAAAGTACCGTGGAGATTGGACTGTTTTCCAACCTTCATCATGCAGAACGAGGGGTCTCTTCTTCATCCCAGATTCTAGTCCCTGCCCCTCAAGGCCTGGAGAATTTGTATCCCTGCAGCTGCCTGAGGGTGTCTCCCAAATCCTGCAGGCTTCCAGGAAAGATGGTTGACAACCCTGAGAACTGTGCACTTATCGTGCCAGCTGCTGCTGCTTGATCTTATTATGTAATACAGCTCTTGTACCCGCTAACTCCCACAAAAAGTGGTTCAAAACGGGTAACGATTAAGGAATGATGTAACAAAATTTCTTAAGAACCCAAGGAGCATAGAGATGACCAAAAATGAAGAACTTGATAAATGAAAGAAGCCTCAAGATAATGCTTGTAACTGACTCCTGAGAAAGAATCATAAAAGAGAAAAGGAGTCAATCCCTAACAAAAAATAATGTCCAACCAAAATATAAAATAACAGATGCCTAGAGAATATACTTCTACAGTAGAAAATTAGACCACTGACCATTTTAGTAGCCACCCTCTAGACTTACTCCATCCTATTTATATATTTTTGAGGGTGCGGTCTTTAGAATTGTACACAGTACTCTAAATGAAGTCTCTCCAAAGGTTTATACAGAGGTATAAGAACATAAGAGTAGCCATACTGGGTCAAACCAATGATCCATCTAGCCCAGTATCCTGTTTTCCTAACAGTGGCCAATCCATGTACAAGTACATAGCAGAAACCCAATTAGCAGCAACATTTCATGCTACCAATCCTGGGGCAAGCAGTTGCTTCCCCATGCCTGTCTCAGTAGCAGATTATGGACTTTTCCTCCCGGAATTACCGAGGTGGAAGTAGCAAGCAATGCACAAAAAAACCCCAATAGATGAAAATGAGCTGCTCACAAAAACAGCGAGTAAGCTGCACATGCGCAGAACAGTCAATCAGTAAACATGGTTGCTCTGTGCATGCGCGGCAAAGACATTGTATTTTCTTGATGGTACTGCCTCCAGGAAGGATCCCTACGGAAGACTTGGCTCCTTTTTGCTGCTGACCATTCCTCTCCCTTAAGATCATCACGTATGATCACACCCAAGTCCCAATCTTCACTCTTGCACAAAAGTACATCACCTCCTAAGCTGAACTGTTCCCTCATGTTTTGCAGCTAAAGTACATGACCCTGCATATTTTAGCATTAAATCTTAGCTCCCAAATTATGTACCATTTTTCAAGCTTTGGTAGGTCCCTCTTCATGTTATCCACATCATCAGGTGTATCTACCCTATTGCAAATTTTGGTATCATCTGCAAAGAGGCAAACCTTACCAGACATCCCTTCAGCAATATCACTTACAAAAATGTTAAAAACAATCAGTTCAAGAACCAAACCTTGCAGCATAGCACTGGTAACATCCCTTTCCTCAGAGTGAGCTCTGTTTACCACAGCCCTCTATCAACTCCCACTCAACCAGTTCCTAATCCAATCAGTCACTTTAGGGCCCATATTTAAGGTACTCAATTTATTTATGTCATCTGTGCAGAACTGTGTCAAAGGCAGTACACCACATCTAGTGCTCTCTCTCGATCTAATTTCCTAATCTGCCAGTCAAAAAAATGAATGAAATTTACTTACCATAGAGGTCAGACTAACCAACCTGTAGTTCCCAGCAGTAGCATTCCTAGCCTGTTCGCTGCTGCGCATCACCTGACCTTTCCTCCCAGCAAAGGAGTGCCGGCTCTGCTGTTCCCCTACCCCAGAACAGGAGGTAATGTTAGAGAGGGCAGGGGACTGGCAGAGCCGACAGCCATGCGCCTGCTCTGCATACACCCTTGCTGCCTGCACCCAGAATGGACTGCCCCTACCGCCCCGTCCTTAGTACACTACTGGTTCCCAGCTGCCTACTTATTCCACTTATGTGGAGAGGGACCACAAGGCCCTTCTTTAGTCAGTAATGGTCTCAGAGACCTGGAGAAGCAAGAACCGTGAGACCACCTCTTAAGTTCCTTCAGTACCCTCAGATGTATTTTTGTCCCTCTTTAGTTTGGCTAGCTCATCATGAACACATTCTTCTGAAAATCATGCAGGCTCCTAAGATACTTTCATTCCTACTTGTGTTTGTTTTCTGTGGTACTATTCCTGCCTCTTCATATGTGAACACAGAACAGAAATATTTGTTAAGCAATTCCATCTTACCCTTAGCTTGTATTCATTCCTTCCCTTCACCCTTAAGTCTGACAATGCCACTTTGCACTTCTTCCTATCACTAACATACCTAAAAAAAAAAAAAAAGTGTTGTCTCCCCACTTTACAGTATTAGCTAGTTTTTTTTCCATTTGTATCTTTGCTTTTCTGACTATTTTAGCAGCTTCTCTTAATTTTTCCTGATATTGTTGTCTAGTGGTTAGTTCAGCGAACTTTGATCCTGGGGAACTGGGTTTGATTCCCATTGCAGCTCCTTGTGACTCTGGGCAAATCATACATACTATGTAAACCGCTTTGAATGTAGTTGTATAAACTACAGAAAGGCGGTATATTAAGTCCCATTCCCTTTCCCCCTTACAAAGTTCCACTGATTATTATGCAACTTTCTAAGTCTTAAATGCTTTGAAAATAAGCCCCATGCTCACCTAAATGTCAGTATTCTGTATATTTAAGTTTTGTTTTGTTTTTTTCCCAAATCTAATGTTTATAATCATTGTATCTATTGATGCACATTGGATCAGTGTTCTTAGAGAACTGTCCACACTAACACCCAAGATCAAATGTTTTCCTCAGTAGTAACAGTCAACAAGAACCCATCATTTTGCATGAAAAATTATAGTTGTGCACAGATATAAATACATGCATAATATATGCATAAACATTTGCAAGCCTGCTAATGACTCTTTTTCTTTTGCAGTTGACAAAAAAAATAATACTTTGACACCTGAAGCTGTTCAAATAAATGGACATGGTGGGCAGCCCTCTAAAACTATAGTGAAAAGAGGTCCTGGCCGAAAGCCTAAGATAAATGTTACCAGTGATACCAGTGCCAGTACCAGCAGCAATGAGGTGGTAGTTCACAAGAAGAGAGGCAGAAAACCCAAAAAGCTACCAAGTACTGAACAAGAGTGTGATATGCAGGGCATGATACAGCTCAAAAAAGGCACTGCAAATAATGTGGAGGAGCAAGCAACTTCCTCTTCCTGGAACTCTCATTCTGAACTAAATGTAGGAAAAGATTCCTTGCACAAAAAAGGCCATAGAGGCCGAAAACCCAAAGCAAAGACCTCACAACCAGACTTAAAGCACACAAGCCCTGAAAGTGACAAAATGCAAACAAGAAGCAGTCGCAGGAAACCAGAGGAGCCTCTAGAAGAAAATGATGAAGGATCAAAGGAATGTAAAAATTCAGAGACACAAATGAGAACTAGAAATCAGGGCAGGAGGACAGCATTTTACAATGAAGAGGATTCTGAAGAGGAACAAAGGCAGCTACTCTTTGAGGACACCTCTTTGACTTTTGGAACCTCTAGCCGGGGTAGAGTTCGAAAGTTGACTGAAAAAGCAAAGGCTAATTTGATTGGTTGGTAACTGGTACCTAACATTTTACTGATAAAGCTGTAAAGCAGGTACATAATTGAAAAATAAGCAGACCCAATTCTTCTGCTTTGCTGCTGCTACTATGTATTGAACAATATTTCATCAGTGAAAAGAAATAGCCAAAAAATTTCTTTGAAAGAAATATATATTTTAAAATTTTGCTATTTATTGCCCTAAATAGGTTATGCATTTCAGCAGTCATTTTCTTTGAAGACTTTGTAAATAATTTTTGACTGCTTTGTGGAAGAAGTGTATGCTCTTGGAATGTGCATATTGCCTCAAATTCCTTTAAAGAGGTAATAATAGAACTTTTCAAGCAGCAAAAGGAAATAGGTCTATTTTTGACAATGCAAGGTAGTGTTTTATTAATTGCAAATGCTTTATCTCCCAGGACTGTTTTGGCAAATTGTGGTGATAACTTGAAAAAAAGTTTCCAGTAGGGACAAATGTATGTTTACTCAACTTTGCTGAGCTGGTTCGAAAATATATATTCAGTGGTTATGGAATATAGCAGCTGCAAGAGAAGCCTTTCAACTGGGGCTTCTATTGGGTCACATTTCGGTCAATGCATAGATGTTGTAATCAAAAGTTTCTCTCTAAGAGGAGCACACCACTCCTCTGTCTTTGCCAGCTCAGGTCACCACTATTAAGGCAATAGCAGTCCTTGCACCAACACACTGACGTGCTGCTAAGATTCTGTCTGCACACTCGCATGGACATGCAGCTTGGAGGGAAAGTTGGTTGTAATAGCAAAAGAATATATATATATATATATATATATATATAATGTATCCACATTGGAAAATGTTTCATTAATAAGTCTAATTTTTCAGACCTTGATTCTTGTAATCAATCACTAAGCGGAGAAGTTATCAGTGTGTGCTACAATTGAGACGTGCTATTATACTGTTAACCCCAGTTATTAGTAACTTGGTTTCTTTGCATAAAATGGGACCTGCGCTAAAATAGCATGAGTTACTGGTAAACCAACATGTCTTAACGACGGGCCACATTGATAACTTTCCCCCTTAATCTCTGTTTATTGTGCCAAAGACTGAGAATCAGTGCAGTGGAAAACCTAGCTTTTTTATTTTATCTGTCAGAGCAGCATACAATTTTCCGTAGTGAAAAATTGCTGTATCATAGTTTTCACGTGGTATTAGAAATTGTGCTATAATTTGGTCTGTTTTGGGTACACAAGATAGAATACGACAGTGCACTAGCAGGGGTCTATTGACAGAGATGCTTGGAAAAACATGTAATATTAGTTTAAAAATTAAAACTGCAGGGAAGGGTACATTACTCTCCATGCTAACTTCAGGATTGTCATTTCTGTGACTTCAGACATCTTTAAAGGATAAAATAACTTACCAAGAACCATGTGCACATGTATACATATTACATGTGTATATACATATATAACTCTATACATTCATTTTTGGGATTTTTTTTTTCTTTTTAGGTAGCACTAGGTTAAAGAAATTAAGATGTTGTATGTATCTTCATTTTAAGGACATTTTCCATTAACGAAGGTTTAAAAAAGGCCAAATCATTTTTATGCAATCATGTTTTATACGGTGGTCTCATTGCACATTATATTTTTTGTCTGCACCTCTTCTGGCATACTTATTATACTGATAATTCAAGATACAACTGAAAAATTCCATTTAATGATTGTGCCTTGTATTTTATTATTTCTTACATCATTAGTAAAATGTTTAAGTTCTCTATTGTAAAAACGATAGCTATATGACTTAAGGGAATGTATTATACTATGTACTGTTATGGAATAGAAAAGCAGTTATTTATTTGTTTATGGTACAATGTTATCTTATAATTAAAATTGAAACTCCATGTTCTTTTTTTTTTTTTTTTTAAATATATAGACTGTCCCGGGGTTTTTTTTTTAAATAAAAGTATAGACAGTTGCAGTGGCATCTAAAGTATAGTACAAAAATGTGAACAAAGTAGGAGCTGTTCATTAGGACCAGTTAAATGGAACAAACATTTATAAGCTTAAAAATATTAAATTATACAAATTGCTGTTTTATACACTGTAAGGGGAATATTTCTTAGTTTCATTAAGATTAATTTGCAGTTGATAACGTTGATCAGCGTGGCTACTTAGATTTACTTACAGGATCAAATGTCTCAAAAACAATACACTTTTTTTTTTATTTTCTTTATGCAGAATAGATGTATGATTCTGCTGTTACAAACAAATTGATTATGCTGTGTACCTTATTTTCCCAATAAAAATCATCTGACTTTTTACCTAAAATCCCATAATTGAACATATTCATGCAGTATGTTTGCACACTGTGCACTGTGAGAATTTCTGTAGCTGTTGGAGAAATTTTCAGTGGTTTGTTACACATTGTAAAGGATCAGGATATTGTCAATGAAAGCAAGCAGAACAGAATTATTAATTTCTTAATATTGTATGAGCTCAGAGAGTGAGTTACAGAATAATTCTAATCTGTTCTCCATTATATAAGAATGTTCTGCTTAGTTTAGGATGTGTATGTGCATAAAAGAAATACATATAAAGTAGTAAACTGGAATATCTGACCTCATTAGAGATGTGCATTCATTAGTTCGCCATGAAAACTTTAGGGTTGTTTTACTAAGTTGCAGTATAAAGTGACATTAATGCGCTCTTACACCAGTTTTTCTCATGCACTAAGGCCATTTTTAGCACATTTGTAAAATGGCAGGTTTTCCACTTTTTGCATTAATGGCCATGTTCTAATATTGCCATTAGCGTGCAGCCATTTAAAAAGATTACTGCATTAGCACTTACTGACACCTATTTTGTAGGCAGTAAGGGCTCTCCTGGTAATCCTGTGTTAATCAGTTAGGGCCTCTTTTATCAAATCTCACTAGCAGTCCCCAGTGCAACAATGCCGACAAAGCCCATTCGTTTTAAATGGGCTTCGTTAGCATTGCCACGTGGCTTGATAAAAGAAGCTCTTAGTATGCAGTTAATGTACCTGTGTTAAGTGATTAGTGCAGAAATGTCCATTCTTCCCCACCCCCAACATGCCCCTACCATTCAAAAATAAAATATATTTTTTAGTGCACAGGCAGCACTTGCAGATTAGGAACTTTTACTGCAAGGCACCTGAGTTCATCCCACAATAAGCCATTTTAAGTTGCTGTAAGCGTGCACTAGCAGTTACTGCATTTTAGTAAAAGAACCCCTTAATGTGCATTAATCTGTATACAACCAATTTGTGTGCATTAAAAATTTAATGCACATTACATTTTTTTTTATTAGATGTCCAAAATGAACTGAAAAAGGCCCTAAACTCATGAAAAAAAATCTGTTATTGAATAAAAATGTTTTTATGTAGCTTATCCCTAATGCAAGGCATGCCTTAATTCTGCAGAAAAACTGCAGTTGAATAAAAATGTAAATATATTCCTCTACTTCAAAACATTTGATTTCAATTATAATTGAAAAGTTTAAAGGTAACAGTACAAACACTAGTACATTGTTCTGGAGAGTAGTATGGCTTTAGTATACAAGTTTTGTTAATTTTACATTTTGATATACTGTCTTTCAGAATTGAATAAGGACCTAACAAAGTGGTTTACAAAGCAATATTGCAAAATATATTAGAAAAGACAGAAATAGAAATTATAATCGTCAGAGAAAAGACAAAGAATTAGTTACACTGTTATACCTAGTACTCCAGAGGCACAGGCTCAAGCTTCTCTGAAAGCCAGAAGAAGTCAATAAGTCCTCCCCACTATCCTAAAGCAAAGACAAATTGGTTCATCTTTTAAATGATTTATATGTGTGGGTGTACAAGACTTATGGCTGAAATTGATGCCGCCATTGGTCAATCATAAGTCTCATATCATACCTCCATGGAAAGCCCTTGCTCCTTGGATGAAATTTTGGGGAAGGGGAGATGACAAGCACACTTAAAAGAAAACTACCATGTTTTGTCTAGCTTTTAAAATGAATTTATAGTTGATTAGTAGTAGTATACCTTGTTAGTATTATTGGTATGTCCTTGAATTAGTTCTGCAACTCATTGCCAATCTGCAATTCCAGGTGAAACAGTCTTTGCAAAATTCTTATTTGTTTCCACATGGTTCATATTGACTGTAATATTGCAAATAGTATCACACATGCCAATGGTGACACTGTTTAAAAGAATTATGGCTCCCTCTTTAGAGTGACACCTTACAATTTAATTACTAGAGGGTAAATATTGCTGTTTCTGATTATTGCTTTATTACACAGGGAATACAGTTTTATCACTTACAGCAGGGCTTCCAAAATTTATCTTGGTGACCTCACAGCTACTTGGGTTTTCATGATACCCACAATGTGCTTGACTTAAGTTTGCATATGTGATGTCTAATGTATATAGATTAATCTTATTTTTTTCTTGTAAATTTGTATCTTTTTTGTTGTGAATATCATGAAAGCACAGCTGGGTTACAGGGTCATCAAGACAGATTTCTTTTGAGAGGCAGTTTTCATCAACTTTTGTTTTCTGTTTTTGAGACACATTGGAGCAATCAGATCATTTCTTAATAAACATGCTCAGTGGCAAGAGTTTTTCTGGCTAAGACTATTTGAATTATTGAAGTGATGGTCCAAGCAGTAGTGGATTTTAATATTAGATTATTTGTACATAGCCACTGTCAAGCATTCAGAGCTAAATGTGTAAATCCAGAAGGTCAGAGGTTCAGGGATAATTCTGACATGATGATGATGGGAATAGGGGAAACATTTTGTCTCTGTTAACATTCCATCAGACTTTTGCCATCAATTAAAGTTTGCTTGAGCTTATGGGTAATTATGTGAAACAAATATTCTAGTCTTATATATTATGTTCATTCTCATATATGTGAATGAGATTCTACAATCATGTCTGAAAGTAGAGAATAGTGTTTGATATGTCCAGCATTCTGTTGCATTGTGCAGACTAACTTGATGCACATTGTAGGAGATTCATAAATCATAAAATATTGACTTCTCTGAGACTACATAAGCAAATACTTACAATTAAGCTTTTTGTATCTCTTGTTAGTAAATGTGAAGTTTTTTTTTATAGTCTGCTTGTTGTTCCTTTCTTCTAAAGGTGTTAATTTGCTAGACAGTGGATGTGTACTTGATGTTTCCCTTCTCATGATTAGAATGAATCATTTGCTGGCATGGGGTACTAATGTTACCTACCTGGAGAACCCTGCCAAAATCTCAGAAAACAAAATCTGTGATTAACTATAGACAAATACTTTATCATGTTTTTTTAGTTTAACATAAAAGACTGAATTTGCAAAAATTAGTGTTCCTGCAGTTTTCTAAGAAATATCACTGATATTTGCAAACCATACCACCAAACCAGAAATGGCTAGAGTGACATTCCAGCTTATAATCGAAAGAGAAAAACGCCTATATTGCGACCCAAATCGGGAGATGGGCGTCTTTCTCCCATGGGCGCCGAAATTGGTATAATCGAAAGCCGATTTTGGGCGTTTCCAACTGCAATCTGTCGTGGAAACGGGTAAAGTTGACGGGGGCGTGTTGGAGGCGTGGTGAAGGCGGAACTGGGGCTATCGGCCGAGGAGAGATGGGCGTCTTTAGCTGATAATCGAAAAAAAAGGCATTTTTACCCCGATTTTGGGTCACTTTTTTTGGACCCTTTTTTTTCACGAACAAGTCCCAAAAAAGTTCCCCAACAGACCAGATGACCACTGGAGGGAATCGGGGATGATCTCCCCGGACTCCCCCAGTGGTCACTAACCCCCTCCCACCAAAAACAAAAACACTTAAAAAACTTTTTTTCCAGCCTCTATGCCAGCCTCAAATGCCGTACCCACCTCCATGACAGCAGAATGTGTTCTATCCTGTGACAGCCTTTCCCTGGTTCTGATGTGGCTCTCGGGTGAGTGTGACACCTTTTCTGTTAAGGGCACTGCAGATTCACATCAGCAATGCATTGTGGTGGGTGTAGGGTATCGGGCTCCGTGATTCCACTAGCTTGTGGCAAATGCTCACGATGTTGGTAGTTGGTAGGCTCTACTCCCATGGTGCTTTTCCCCCTGCTTACTGGGTCAGAGTGTGCCCTGTTTTGTTTCCGGTAGTCCATTAGGTAGTGGCCATTTTTGTAAGCCAGTTTTAGATCCCTTTCACGTGTTAGCCACATTACAGAACTTAGTTCTTACCTTGAATGTGGCTGAAAGAGGGCATTGTACAGCATTCTGCCAGCTCTGACCTACTGCTCATCTCAGTACCAGGGAGACTCGTTACCAGTGGGGCACAACCTCTGATCTGCAGTTAACTGTTAGTAAGCGTGCTTATTCCAATAAAGGACGTTTTCGGAGAGATTAGTCTTCAGGTGTCAACTGGTGTGCCAATGTTATACAGCAGCAACAAGTCCTAGAGGCCTGCGTGTATGCAGGTCCCTGGAGCACTTTTAGTGGGTACCGCAGTGCACTTCAGCCAGGTGGACCCAGGCCCATCCCCCCCCTACCTGTAACACTTGTGCTGGTAAATGGGAGGTCTGCAAAACCCACTGTACCCACATGTAGGTGCCCCCTTCACCCCTAAGAGCTATGGTAGTTTTGTACATTTGTGGGTTTTGGGGGAGGGGGGTTGGGGGCTCAGCACCCGTGGTAAGGGAGCTATGCATGTGGGAGCGTTGTCTGAAGTCCACCGCACTGACCTCTAGGGTGCCCAGTTGGTGTCCTGGCATATCAGGGGGCGAGTGTACTACGAATCGTGGCCCCTCCCACGACCAAATGGCTCGGATTAGGACGTTTTTGAGCTGGGCGTTTTTAGTGTCCATTATCGCTAAAAAAAAACAAACACCCAGCTGAAAAACGTCCATTTTTTAGAAAATACGGTCTGTCCCGCCTCTTCACGTACCCGTTTTCGGACATAGACACCCATGGAGATAGGCGTTCGCATTCGATTATGCCCCTCATTATCTGTTAAGCTATATTTGGTATTGCAGTTCCTGGTGTAGTTGTGCCTGTTAATTGCTCCACTCCTCAAAATGAATTCATGTCTAATCAGAAATTTTAAACTGAAATTGGCAAATTGTCCAACTCAAGTATATTTCCATTGATCATATCTGGTTTTGATTTAGAAAATAGAATTAAACCTCCAAAAAGACTTCTGTGCTTTGAAACTGAACTGGCTACAAGGGTGATAGGTTTGATTTAAGCAGAATGTTATCACTGTTCATAATTTAGTTGTGCATATTAATCATTTTCAAATTATATTTCCTGTGTTTGTGGTATAAAAGAGTGCTATTCATTTGACATTTACAACATAAAAATTGATATATATGTATTTTGAGCAATAATATTGCTGTAAGAAACCAACTTTTCTGATTAACTTATTTAAAATTATTATGTAACCCTTGTTTGGTTCAAAAAGATACCACTGGAGGAAAATGTATACAGTACCTTAAAAACAAATTATAGTGTGACCTTAGGAAAAAGAAAAGGACTAAAATATTGCATAATACAGCGAATAGTGAATGGGAAGGACAGTTTCCTATATTGAAAATTAGTTTGCATGAGTTTGGATACCTTGTTAATGGAAACGTTATACAGTATAACTATCCTTCTTTCAGACAGCATATTATTGTATTATTGTACTTGGGTCTGTGTATGTTCTGTCCCGATATGATGTCCTTTAGAATGTAGAAACTCTTACATTTTTGGACCATATTAAAATTGGCAAAACTGTCCTAGGTTTTAACATGCTAAAGATTCACAGCCTTTTAGTACATCTCTTTGAGTTGTATCATTTATGAGACGTAAATGTATAGAATGTAGTTCAAGCTTTATGAAAGTGACCTAGAAGGATAAGTTTTCAAACTGACATGTTTTCAGATTAACAGGAGTTATACTAATTTTGTACAGAATAACATACAAAACACAAAAAGTTGTATTTGATGTGTAAGATAAATTTTAAAAGAAATTCTTTAGCTTTATAATTTTCTGCTCCAGATATCTGGAGTTATTATGTTAAATAACCAACAGTATCGCACCAGAATAATAGTGCCCTTTCTTTTTTTTGTACATATTGAATGAACCTTTTGTTACTGTTACATGGGACACTTTCTATGTTAGTTTGGATGCATACTACTTTTAATCCTTTTATACAGATTAGAATGTATGTGTAAGAATTACTGTCACTTAAATGTAGTAACTACAAACTATTATTTTTAAATAAATAGAAAAACTGTATTTCTAAGCCTTTTTACATCTTGTGTTATTTCTGAATAAAATAATAGTCTGATTGCCTAAGATCAGCATGTACTTTATTTGGTTATTATGCACAGCTCTAATGCAAGGTTACTGCATCATCCCTTTGTACAGTAGTGAGCTTTCAAGCCTCACAGCAGCACAGAGGACTGATGGCAGTTACCTTGCATTAGAGCTGTATGTAGTAGTCAAATAACACCCAAATCGGCCCTGCACAGAAAACATGTACTCACATGAGAGAGCTCAAGGATGGAGGTGCACACAGGTCTGTGGTAGTGGAAGTTGTGTCTGCACATGCAGCTCAGATGCCTGTACAATTTGTTGAACCCAGATGTGTGTGTCCCCACAGTCCAGCACTTCATGCTCTTTATACTTGTAATCATGGGGATTGTGTATGATAAATACTATACCAAAAAAAAAAGTTGCAAATCTTGTTCACAGTAAAGGGAAGAAAAAGGCATGAAATCCTCACAAATGTTACCAATGTTCCAAGGTAACCCATCCTCCCCGACCTAGCATTAAAGCCCCACTGTTGTGTTGAGCCTTGTTGTCGTCTGCACACTTCTTTGCATCTATGCTAGATTGCCAAAAGCCTCATTACCATGGATTTAAATGTGCTATGTGCTGGTGTGTGTGTGCTAGGATTTCTGCATTGTTAGCTTGTATGCAAACCCCATTTTTGCATAGGGCACCCACAAAATTGTGAGCTAAAGTTGAGCTAACTAGCACACACTTTTGTGTCGGCCCCAGAGACTGGACTAATTAAAATAAAATAAACTTAGTCAAATTTGTATTTTGGATAGTGGGCAGGCAGCCCTGCAGGTGATACTTACCCTCTCAGTATGATTTAATAGTGTTGACCATTAAGTCCTGCTACCCTGGTTCAAATCCTTCTTCTATAATTACTTTCAGCACTATCACACCCTAACTCATCCTCATTTTGATCTATCTTATCACTCACTCTTCAATATTTACATGGTCCTCCCTTCCCCAGCTAAACTAATGAGAAACTGAAGCACTTTATTATCCTGATGATACTCAGCTATTGATTCCTCTTATCCCAGAATCTGACAAAACAATTGTCGATGTGAGTGAGTGCTGAGAAAAAAAAAACATTTTTCTGATGGGTCCAATAAATTAAACAATTTATATCCGCAAAAAAAGACCTCAGCCACCTAAACTGAAAACGTGATCCTCAATGGGATCTCTTCCCTTCAGCTGCTAAATACAGAGCCTGGAGTTCAAGCTAGACTCGAAGCTAGCTGTTGAAGCGCAAGTCCTAGCAGTAGCTATATTAATTTTCTTTCAGTTATATCACCTCCAGCCCTTCTTTGATGGTCCAAACTTTGCCATAGTCATCCAGGCATACATGATTTCCTAACAGTGATTACTGTCATTTCTTCTCCCTTGGAATACTGAGACTCAAATGATACTGAACACAAGCAATGATTTGAAAGGATCTTGCTGATTTTAAAATCTTTACACTGGCTTCTGATATATCATGTCAGCTTTAAAATCTTGACTTAGAAGCCTTTAAAGGTATGATATGCTCTACTTCTGCAGTTGTCTCACAATTTCACACATTTTTTGCATCTTTGTGCTTTCTCTGTTCACTGCCCAAGTCTGCTTAGTCCTGTTGGTTCCTTATAAACAGTGCCTACCAGGCACCAGAAAGAGAACCTTCTCAAGATCAGTGCCTACCTTATGTAAATCTCTGTTACAGATATCAAACAAGCTCCAGATCTCAGAGCAGCCATAACATTACTACAAGCATAGTTCTTGGAAGCAGCTTTGTCCACAGCCATAATTTGACCCCCTGATTTATTGAATGCCAGCTAAGTCAACCACAACAGACAAGGTGCTGCATCACTAAACAACTTTAATAATATGAAATACATGACTTGTATATATAATGCGTGTGTGGTATCTATTGCAAAAGTTGATATGCACATGCACACATTAGTGTGTATACACACTCCATTGCTAAAGTGCTCCCTTCGTGGCTATAAATGGCATGCTGCAGTAACCCTGCAGCCAAAGGGAGGAGGAAGCACCAGTGGGGGATATCAGCTGTACTAATTCCTGATATCCCCCACTGGCTCCTTCTCTGAAGGGAGAAAGAGCCAGTGGAGGATATCAACAATTAGTACAGATGACGGGAGGAGGAGCACTATCTGAACTGTTGTATCTGCAATCCACTGCAGAGCTATCTGTGACTTTTTAGCCAATCAATTGAGTTCCATTCTATCTTGTGACTCAGTCTGTGTGCCATTCAGGGCTTGTATTTAGAGCCTTAGTATATTCTGAACAAGTGAACACTTGGATTTGTACCTGCCAGAAGGCTAAGCAGAGAAATTTCAAATTGTCTGCTTATACCTGTGTTTCCTTCTCTTAATATCTCCTATCTGCTGAATTTATCTCTATCTGAAAAAGACAAAAAATATATTTAAAAAACCCTTTCTTTTCACTTTCAGGGATAACTGACTTTATCCTGACTTTATAGTACCACCATGCCCACACCTCTCCCACCCACGCCTAGGTTAACCCCTATATAGGAACATCTAGAGACAAATATCTTCAATAAACCCTACATTGGTCAATCATCCTCACTCATATCCCTTAACATAATTCACCTTTTCACACCTGTGAATCACATCAACATGACCTTCATTCAATGCAATACATGTTGAGCTTCAGTCCTAAAGCAAACAATCAGGAACCTTAGAGCTTGGCCATCTGTCTCCAGATATCTGCTATGAAAGATTAAATCAACAACCTCAGGAAGGAATTGGCTACAAGCATCTAGTTAGAGCAGCTTACAGTAACAGCATAAATAAGGTTATGCCTCCATTCCTCATCGGTCCAATATATGGTATTTTAAAAAAATTTTACTATATACAAATTACTTTTATCTTCCATTCAAAGTACAAAATTATCACATTTTTTTGTCAATACTCTTTATATAAAAGTATATGAGTATATAAGAGTGGAGGAGTGGCCTAGTGGTTAGGGTGGTGGACTTTGGTCCTGGGGAACTGAGGAACTGAGTTCAATTCCCACTTCAGGCACAGGCAGTTCCTTGTGACTCTGGGCAAGTCACATAACCCTCCATTGCCCCATGTAAGCCGCATTGAGCCTGCCATGAGTGGGAAAGCGCAGGGTACAAATGTAACTAAAATAAATAAGTAATGAAATTTACCTTAGTTGGTCTGAAGCAGGTCAAGCCCAATCAAGCCTCCAACATGGCACCATTGTTTTGCTTCAAGCTGCATTAGGGAAGCATAAACTACAGATGAGAAAGTAAAATAAAATATCAATTATAGTCAAAATACAGTCAGTAAATGGTCATCACAACATATAGTTTCTCAAACTACTTCCTGGCATGTATCATGTCCCTATCGGTATAGCTAATTAAAGATGGTGATGGCTTCTGACATCAAATATAAGGGAATCTCAGCCAAATCAAATTCAAACTAGCGACATCCAATCCAGTTCATTGAGCCCCCCAGGAGACATCGTAGATCAGTCAAATATCCAGTGCTGTTCAATAAAATTTAATCTGCGCTCATAATTACCACTCTCCCACACACACAAGAGTCAATAACGTGCCATTTTCTATCTGTAGTGGAGTGTTTTTCTTTCTACCAATGGGATACAAGAGAAGCAGAGAGCTGTTCATTTTTAATGCAGGATTTATGTTCAGTAACACAAATCTTCACAGGTCTAGTTGTTCTGCCAACATATTCTTTTAAACAAGTGCATATAATGGCATAAATCACAAAAGAAGAATTATAATCAGTGTCTGTTTTCTCAGTAAGATGATGGTTTTTTGGGTGAACTCCCATTCTGAACCTTCAATAGTGGAAGATACCATTGGCAGTTCCCACAACTACTGTAGGAACCCTGTTGATCTTTAATATTGTGTTCTCTTCCAAGAGGTGTAATCACCAAAGATTTTATTTCTATGTAAAGATATAAAAGGCAATTCAGGAGAGATGACAGAAGGCTTAAAACATGCGAATGTTGACAAATTATATCGAAGATGTGAAAATAGAATCTGTAAGTACGCAAGTATATCAAAGTCAGTTTGACACTTGTAATGGAGTAATAAATCGTGTTGTGCATATCTGGCATGCAAATATGCTTGTTTTATCATCTTTGTGGGATAACCCCTATCCAACAAACATCATTTTAAGTCTTGAGATTGATATTTAAATTCTGACAGTGTAGAACATATTCCTCATAAACAGAGAAATTGACCAATAGGTAGACTCTTAATTTTCTAGGGGGAAAGCTGTAGGATTAAAGAGGAAAATCAGAAGATTTTCAAAAAAGTGTGATCTCAAATTTTGCTGAAGATTTGTGTATATGTACATCCAGGAAATCTATAGCCACTTTATCATAGGTTAAAGTAAATTGAAGATGTTTATCTCTTATATTGAGCCAAGATACAAATTATAAAAACATAGTCTCATCACCAGTTCAATTGAAGAATATATCCAAGTAAAGAGAAATTGGGACCAAATACAGGGATATAGAATGTTTTTTTTCAATAAGGCTTCATAAATGGTGGCCACTGATGGTGCAAATGAGGCACCCATTGCAATGCCATGAGTTTGTGCATAAAATTTATCTTCAAACCAAAATTAGCTATTGCCTAGAGCTAATTAAGAAATATCCATGAAGAATTTAATTGGAATTCTCTAAGATTTAGGTGCTGAAATATCAACTAAATGAATTCTATAATCAATGCCTAAATCTAGTCACTGATTATAGAATACTCTTAGTTGGCACTGATTTCAGTGCCAATTATTTTAGGCGCCATATATAGGATCTTCCCCTATATGCCTTTGTTTAAAAGCATGTGATGGCAGAACAACTAGACCTGTGAAGATTCATCTTATTGAACATAAATCCTGTATTAAAAATTAACAACTCTCTGCTCCTCGTGTATCCCATTGGTTGCAAGAAAAACACTCAATTACAGATATAAAATAGTGCATTATTGACTGTTTCATGGGTGGGAGAGTGGTAATTATGAGCGCAGATTAAATTATATAGAACAGCACTGGATATTTAAATTATCTATGATGTCTACTAGGGGCTCAGTGAAGAATTTGATTGAATGTCACTAGTTTGAATTTGATTGGCTGAGACTCACATATTTGATGCCACATGCCGCCACCCTCTTTAGTTAGCTATGCTGATATGGATATGATACTTGCCAGGAACTCGTTTGAGAAACTGTATATTGTGAGGACCAACATACTGACTGTATTTTGAAAAAACTTTTGACTATAGCAATATTTTATTTTACTTTCTCATCTGCATTTTACGCTTCCCTGACAGAGCTTGAAGTGAATATGATGCTATATTGGGGGCTCTATTGGGCTTGACTTGCTTCAGATCAACTAAACTAAGTTTCACTACTTTTATATAGAGTATTAATAAACAAGAAAAATTGATAATGTACTTTGGACAGAAGTTAAAAAGATAATTGAAGTAATTTGTATATAATAAAAATGTATAAAATCCATATTTTGGACCAATGAGGAATGGAGGAACAACCTTATTTATGTCATTATTGTAAGCTGCTCTGTCTAGATGTTTGTGCTTACGTTCTGATGGTCCTTTGGAACTGGATTCAGATTTACCTTTCGTTTGTTTCTATTATTTATTTATTTATTAGGATCTATTTACCACCTTTTTGAAGGAATTCACTCAAGGCGGTGTACAGTATGAATAGATCAAACATGATCAACAGGCATTTACAGCAGACAAAATATTCAAATAATACAAAGTATGGCTATATAGTATACTACTTACAATGTCAACACAATACGTAATAGAACATTTTAATTGATAGTGAAGGGTATAAACAAAGATGGAACATAAGAGAGTAAGAAGAGTTAGAAAGTAAGGTGACTGATTTAAAGAAAGTTACACATGAGGTCAGAGAGATGGTTAAATATTATTAAATACTAGTAAAAAAGCCCCGTTTCTGATGCAAATGAAACGGGGGCTAGCAAGGTTTTCTTCAGAGTGTGCATGTGGGAGTGTGTGTCCCTGCCCTCACTCCCTCCCCCTCCCCCCTCTGAGTCCAGTCCTTCAGTGTTAAGTTTCCTGCTGTTCTGTGTTTTTGTTACAGAGAGAGTGAGGGCATCTCTCTCCCCTCCCCCCCTCTGAGTCCTTCACTGTGTGAGATTTCGTGCTGTGCTGTTTTCCTTCACTCATGGGGAAACCGGATATCTCTGGCGCTTCACACTTCCGGCTGGAGGCTTCATAGAACGTTGGTCTTGCCTTTTATATATATAGATTATCTCAGGTAGGGTAGGCGTAGATAAACATGTCCTGCTGCCATATGTGCAGCCCGTGTCACTCCTTGTGTGTGAGAGAGAGAGTGAGTGAGTGAGATTAACAAATTAGTTACTTTTTGTTATGGTAATCTGATATTTCATCTTATTGTGACATTATGACTTATACATTGGCATGGCTCATATATTGATGTTCATCAATGCTCTCCAAGAAACTAGACAGAGCTTCAACAGGTTTGTAAAGAAAAATGGTCTAATATTGACAGATCTAGGTGTGCAAAATTAGTGGAGACTTATCATGACAGACTGACAACAGTAATTGGTACCAAAGGTCCTTCCACCAAGCATTGACTCAGAAGGGTGAAGACTTATCCAGTTATTGCATTTCATTTTTGTTTTATATATATATATACTTTGACTCCCAATAAAACATATTTCCCTTGAAAATGTTGAATATGGTGTGTTGACAAGTGGGGGGAAAAGTATGTAAAGTATGGATTTTAAATAATGATGGAGTAATTAATATTAATAATTATATCTATTCTTACAAGGTTTTGTGTCATTTAAATGCAAACAAATCTGATGTACTGATACAACACAATATGGAAAACATTCAAGGGGTTGTAGACTTTCTGTAGTCACTGTATACAATGTCATTGAATTCAGGCCAGCCTTTATGAATGAGTGAGTGAGGGTTTCTTACATCCAATTCATGTGCAAGTTATGACATATTTCGTTAACATAATCTAAGTTTCGTGGGAGAGCATCGAGTGCAGATAAATTGGAAGGGTTTCCGGTCAGGTTCATGGATGAGGGGAGTTTAGGAAGAATTCCCAGTCAAAAAGGGAAAGTCAAAGACTAGTTATTGTCTTTGCTGTGTTGCTGAAGTCGTAAGGTAGACCTTGGCAATGTACATTGGGAAATCCCAATCATAAGGACATCAGAATAACCATACTGGGTACGACCAATGGTCCATCTAGCCCAGTATCCTGCTTTCAGCAGTGGCCAATTCAGGTCACAAGTACCTGACAGAATTGCAAATGGTAGCAAGATTCATACTACTGATCCCAGGGACAAGCAGTGGCTTTCCCCTTGTCTATCTCAACAGCAGACTATGGATTTTTTTCTCCAGAAACGTGTCCAAACCTTTTTTAAATCCAGATATGCTAACCACCGATACCACATCCTCTGGCAATGAGTACCAGAGCTTCTATTCAATGAGTGGAAAAAAAAACTAAATTTCCTCCTGTTCATTTTAAAAATAGTACCATGTAACTTCCCTGAGTGTCCCCTAGTCTTTGCACTTTTTGAAAGAGTGAAAAATTGATTCACTTTTACCTGTTCTATACCACTCAGCCTTTTGTGGATCTCAATCATATCCCCTTTCAACCGTCTCTTTTCAATGCTGAAGAGCCCCAAACTCTCTAACCTTTCCTTATATGAGGGGAGTTCCATCCCCTTTATAATTTGGTCGCTCTTCTTTGAACCTTTTCTAATTCCACTATGGGGCTCATTTTCAAAAGAGAAAAACGTCTAAAAAAAATAGCATAAAACAGCATTTGGACATTTTTTCTCACAAAAATATCCAAATCAGTATTTTTGAAACCTATTTTTCAGACTTTTTTTTTCTATACTGTTCATCTGCACTGCATCAAAATCTCAAGGGGGCATGCTGAAAGTGTGTTAAGGGAGGGGTTTGAGCATTCCTAAGACAGACTTTTTCAGCCATAATGGAACAAAACAAAACTAAATCTAGATGTTTTGAGCTAGACCTGTTTTACAATGAATAAGACATTAAAAGGTGCCCTAAATGACCACTGGAGGGAATCAGGGATGACTCCACAATACCCATCCCAGTGGTGACTGACCCCCTCCCATCCCCCAAAAATGTGAATAAAAATATGACTTACCAGCCTCTTATGACAGCCTCAGATGTTATAGACAGGTCTATTAGAACAGCATGCAGGAGTAGTGTAGTGGTCGGTGCAGTGCACTATGGAGTGGGGGACTCGGGTCCCTATATCCCTCTACCTGTCACATTTGTGGTCAAAACTGTGACCCCTCCCAAAGTCACCAACTGTACCCACATATAGGTGCCCCCTTCACCCATAAAGGCTATTGTAATGTGGGGCAGTGGGTTTTGGAGGACTCGGGGGACAAGATAAGGAAGCAAAGGTGAGATGTGTACCTGGGAGCATTTTTATGAAATGCACAGAAGTGCCTCCTAGGGTGCCCCATTGCTCTCCTGGGATATCTGGGGAACCAGTCTGCTAAAAAAAAAATACTTGCTTCTCCTACATCCCAATGGTTTAATTTACTACATTTGCACTTACTCGTTTTTTTTATTATTTATAAATTTAAATTATTTACAAGCCTTTACATCTTGAACAGGAAAAAAAACAGACAGGCATATTCTAGAAACATCAAGATCAAAAAGTAATAAATTTGCATCTTGTATTAGACCACCAATAAAGAGGGGGAGGGACCCGTTATAAACTCAAGAGATGAGATTTAGAAAGAAAATATTTCAATAAAGGCTTAATTATTTTCATTTCTTCCCAAATATTAGATCCTAACCATATAAATCCTGCAGTTTCATATTCATTTTTGCTCTATAAAGTATTTTAACTGTTCTGGAAGAAAAAACACATATTTTGTTCCCAAATATTTAACATTACATTTACAGGGGTAGTTCAAATTGAATGATGCCCCTACGGCTATAGTCTCAGTTCTTAATGCAAGAAAAGCTTTTCTTCTCTCTTGGGTTTGCTTAGTCACATCAGGGAAAACCCATATTTTCCCCCCATAAAATAATGTTTGTAAGTTCTTTAAAGCTAATCTTCTCACAAGCAAAGTTTGTCTCTCGGTTACTGAAGTTAAAGATGTTTCCAATATTTCCGAAATATTCAGTTCTCCTTTAATTTGTGGTGGCTTCTGCTGATCCTCCTCATTTTTCTTATTTGGCAAATAGTAAATTTTATTCACAGGGGGAATAGATTCTGGGGAAAATTTTAAATTCTCAATAAGATATCTTTTGAATACCTCCAGAGGAGTATAAACAGGCACATGTGGAAAATTCAGTAATCGGAGGTTTAACCTTCGATTATAGTTTTCAAATTGTTCCATTTTTCGGTGGATTATCGCATTATCTTTTATCAGACATCCCGAAGTTTCTTTCACTTTTTTAACTTCATCATTTATGATATCTATTCTCCCATTAACTTCAGTTTTCATATTAATAAATGCTGTGGATAAATTTTCAACAGTACTCACAAGCGTCTCTATTCGACTTGCAGAATTTGACATGGTCTGATCTAAGTGCTGGAGTGTACTCCAAATGGAGTCCAGTGTAACCACCGCAGAAACGCCCTTTGTTGTTTCAGGTGCTATCGGAAGAACCGTCGTTCTCCGAACTTCCGCCGGGTCCACAACCGCGAGACCCCGATGTTGAAGGCCTCCATTATCCGCTTCACGGATGGAAGCACTTCCTCGTGGGTCGGGCCCGGCTGGATGTGGCGGTGGATTGAAAGTTGGAGGTGAAAGTGTTACGTTCAGTCCCAAGGTCTCAGCTTCTCCTTGAGCCGAGACTACAGCAGGATCCTCTCCGACGCCATGCAAGGTGGGTTGCCTCGTAGTGAATCTCTCAATGCTCTGCTGCGAGGGTGATGATGTTCTGGTCATCTGGGCATTGACCTTCACTGAGCCCTTTCGTTTAGTCTGAGGCATAGTTATTTAGATGAAAAAGAAGAACATCCAAAAACAGCACAGCTAGCATGGTGGAGACTCTCACGGGGAACTTAGCGTGCCGCCATCTTGCTCCGCCCCTCCCCGTTTTTTTTTAATAGGCCAAAAAACAAAACTTACAAAACCTTGTTCAAAACCATATTTTTGAAAAACAAGAAAGACTTCTTTTTTTTTTAATGACCTTTCCGGTTTGGATTTTGGACGTTTTGTGCAAAACGTCCAAAGTCAGACTTAGACATCATATTGAAAATGCCCCTCCATGTCTTTTTTGAGATATATCGACCAGAATTGAATGCACGATGTTGAGGTCACACCATGGAGCAATACAGTGGCATTATAATATTCTTAGTCTTATTTATGATCCTTTTCCTAACAATTACTAGCATCCTGTTTACTCTTTCCAAAAATACTAGGACTAGGAGGGACGCAATGAAGCTACAAAGTAACAAATTTAAAACAAATTGGAGAAAATATTTCTTCACTCAATGTATACTTAAACTCTGGAATTCGTTGCCAGAGAAATTGGTAAAAGCAGTTAGCTTAAAAAAGGTTTGGATGGCTTCCTAAAAGAAAAGTCCATAAGCCATTATTAAGGTGGACTTGGGGAAAATCTACTGCTTATTTCTAAGATACTGTCACACTAATATGGCTATACTCTACTGCCAATGTATGACTACAAACCTTACAATAGTAGAGGTTTACGCTGCAGGATTGCTGCGTTAATTGTAACTATATCTCTTAACAGGGGAAATCTCATATAATCACCAGGGAATTATATCAACCATTTATCTTGGTATACCCTTTTGGTGATGGATGTAATCATTGACTGACCCCCTCTTGCCTTGATACTGATTTTTTTACTTTTTATATTATTTTATATTCTCGTCTCAAATGTATCCGCTTACTATCACAGTCTACTTCCTGCCAATATCTTATGTCAGACTAAACTAGATCCTACACTGCCTGTCAGACTCTATCTGTTACTGCAAGTTAATGGGATTACTTCACTTGGTAGAGAAACACAGCACCTTCAAAGCAACTCCAGGACAAGTAAAGCAATTTCCCATCACACAGTTTTAAAAGAAACAACCAGCCCCAGAATTAAACCTAGCAAGTATAGAGTAGATAAAAGAGGCTTAGAGAGGAAAGACCCTCAGCAGTGAAAGAACAACGTTTTTTTTTCTTTGGTTTTTTTTTATGTTTGTTTTAGTTGAGATATAGAGGCAGACAGTTATAAGAAAAAGCTTTATAGAGAAAGAAATGTTTTAAACCACAGGCAGCCTTAGCCACCAAGCAAACCAGCCCTGAAGCTCCCCCACACGAATCCAAGGCAAGTAAGTTCTGTTTTTCCCCGCCCCTTTTCTAAACAAAACTACTCTGCTGTACCCAAATTCGCCTCTCCTCCTCTCACGTCACTATCTGCTACTGCAAGTTAATGGGATTACTTCACTAGGTAGAGAAATACAGCACCTTCAAGGCAACTCCAGCACAAGTAAGCACTCTCTCAAACCCTCTCCCTGGTCTACCTTAAACTTGTCTTTCAGCAGCAGCGGGCAGCAGTGATATACATAGGCCACTCCTTCCCTCTGAGTGTCCCATTCTCTTCTGATGCATCTTCCTGTTTCAACATGGGCAGGAATTGTCAGAGGGAAGACTCCCAGGCCAGCCACAGGTGTCTGTGCTTCACTACAGTTGCCAGCCAAAGACAAGTTAAAGGTTTGAGAGAGGGGCGAGCAGAGAAACATGCCAGACTGTAGGCAGGAGGAGTGGAATGGAGGAAAAGATACCAGAATGCATGTGAGAGCAGACAAATGCATGTGTCATGCGCCTAGGACCAAATTCTTATATATGGTGATGAGAAAAGTTAACACTAAATGCTATTCAATAAACAGTGCCAAATACAGACTAAGTGACCACAAACTAGAAATATAAATTAAACAGAACCCCCAAGAAACCAGACCTTGCATGTAGTCCAAATGATGTTTGACTTGACTTTGTCTTCCCATAACTCCTCATAATGTAACCCATAATCGTACTGTAACACATTGTATTTCCATCATTCACAATGTATTGTAAGCCACACTGAGCCCGCAAATAGGTGGGAAAATGTGGGATACAAATGCAATAAAATAAATAAATAAATAGTACAACATCAGAGAAACAAGAAAGAAAAGCATTTCCTCCTTTGCAATATATAACGATGGCACACACCAGGGATGATGTTAGGGGTTGCAACTATGCTTGGTTATGTTTGGTTCCCAGGCCAGAGAAAGCCTGTCTGCTGGCAGCCTGGTAATGGACTTTGGGGTCCTTTCCTAGATTTCTGTCCTGGACCCCAGCCATGTTGAACATCAACTCTGGCAAGAAGTACATTCCAAATCCAACATCATACATTCACAACATTGAAAATAAAATAATTTTTTGTACCTTTTTGTTGTCTGGTCATTTTATTTTTCAATTCATATTGGTCCAAGTCTCTGGTTTCTGCTTCCCTCTGTCTTACATAAGTACATAAGTATTGCCATACCGGGACAAACCAAAGGTCAATCAAGCCCAGCATCCTGTTTCCAACAGTGGCTAATCCAGGTCACAAATACATGGCAAGATCCCCAAAATAGTGCACAACATTTTATTCTGCTTATCCTAGAAATAGTGGCTTTTCCACAAGTCCAGTTTAATAATGGTCTATGGACTTTTCCTTTAGAAAGCCGTCCAAACCTTTTTAAAACTCCGCTAAGCTAACCTGCCTTTACCACATTCTCTGGCAATGAATTCCAGAGTTTAATTACACGTTGAGTGAAGAAACTTTTTCTCCAATTTGTTTTAAATTTACTACTTTGTAGCTTTATCGCATGCCCACTAGTCCTAGTATTTTTGGAAAGCGTAAACAGATGCTTCACGTCTACCCATTCCACTCCACTCATTATTTTAGAGACCTCTATCACATCTCCCCTCAGCCATCTTTTCTCCAAGCTGAAGATCCCCAGCTGCTTTAGCCTTTCCTGATAGGGAAGTCGTCCCATCCCCTTATCATTTTTGTCGCCCTTCTCTGCACCTTTTCTAATTCCGCTATATCTTTTTTGAGAAGCGGTTACCAGAATTTAACACAATATTTGAGGTGTGGTTGCATCATGGAGCGATACAAAGGCATTATAACGTCCTCATTTTTATTTTCCATTCCTTTCCTAAAAATACCTAACATTCTATTTGCTTTCTTAGCAGCAGCAGCAGCAGCAGCAGCAGCAGCAGCACACTGAGCAGAAGGTTTCAAAGTATCATCAAAGACGACATCTAGATACCTTTCTTGGTCTTCTCTTAACTCACCTGCCTGGGCTCCTGCCTATTTGACATTTCTTCTTTCTCCATGTCCATCATCCATGCCCCATCTCTTTTCCTATATTTCCTTGTCCAGTATCTCACCTATGTTCATATTCCCTCATCCATCATCATTCTTCTGTGCACCCCCATGCGCAGCATATCCCTTCTGTGTTCCTATTCTTGTCTGGTATCTCCCCCCCTCCCGTGTCCATATACCCCCATCTCCAGTGTCCAGCATTGTATCTCTATTCCATATCCCCCTTCTCCCCCCTTGTCAGGCATTGCCCCTCTGTACCCATATACCATCCTCAAACAGCATCTCACATTTGTGTCCCTGTCCCCATGCTCCCACCTAATGCCCATCATCTCCCTTCTGTATCTGTACACCTCCCTATGTCCCCTTTCTCCCTCCTCCACACCAATGTGCCCCTCTCCTCTCTGATCCCACCCCAAACAGCTTCTCTTCCTCTCTCTTTCCTTCGCATTATGCATCTGGCTTTTTCTCCCACTGTAGTTACAGCATTTGACCCCCTCTTCCTTTATCCCCTTGTCCAGCATCTCTCTCCCTTCCCTCTAACCCCTCCCATAGATCCAGCACCTTTCTCCCTATTATAAATAGGCCCATCCAGGCCCACCCGTAGCTCAGCCCCTGCTGCAGCAGCAGCAACACCACCGCCACCTCCAGCATCACCACAGCCCCAAACCCATGGACACCCCAGAAAGATCCTGAAATTGGATCCCTAAGAGGTCCACAGTGACTTATTTTAGTTTCCTTATTGGAATATTTTGTTTTGTGGTGATGTTAACCATTTTTGTTCCCTTTATTTTTACCAGTAAAATGTATATATGAGCATACTATCTATAGTGCAATGAGTTCTTCATGTTGTCATACAATTGAGGTAGTCTGTTGACATGACATACCCTGGGGCAGTGGTTCCCAAACCTGGCCCTGGAGGCACCCTAGTCAGGTTTTTGGAATATCCACAACGAATATTCATGAGATATTTGCATGCACTGCCTCCACTGCATGCAGATCTCTCTTATGAATATTCATGGTGGATATCCCAAAAACCTGACTGGCTGGAGTGCCTCCAAGATCAGGTTTGGGAACCACTGCCCTGGGGTGTTGCCACATTAGCTGAGGCCCAGCGCAAACTCAGCAACTATACTGATGTACAGTTTAACTAGTCAGATGTTTAGAACTGTGTAAACACTGTCAGTTTCCCAAAGCTGGTCCTGGACATACCCCAGCCAGTCAGGTTCTCAGGCTATCCACAATTAATATTCATAAGACATATTTGCATGCAGTGGAAGCATGCATATTCTCATGAATATTCATTGTGAATATCCTGAAAACCTGACTAGCTGGGGTGCCTTCAGGACCAGGCTTGAGAACCACTGCACTGTCGATCTTCTTTGTCCCAAGCTGAAACTCATACAGGTCAAATCTGTGCAGCAGCTCTCAGGGTGTAAATAGGTTTATAGATGTGAAATTGGGAGTGAGAATAGAATGAATTCAGGGTCACATCTGCACAGAAGGTCCAGAGTCAGTAGATCTGACACTTGGTTGTAATCACAAAGGTGCCTATCACATTGCTGTATGTGTGCATCCAACTTCCAATACAAGAATGTTAGAGCACAAAAGAATGACATATTCCTCACAAATATCCACATGCCTATTACCTTGATAATTCTAGGTGTGAGACCATGACTCTGCAGGCTGTGTGTGGTGACATCTCTTTATATATGACACAGAGAGGGGGATAATCGAACGGCGCCAGCCATCTCCAAGTACAGCGCCGCGAAGGGGCAGAGCCAACTGTATTTTTGAAAAAGATGGCCGGCCATCTTTTTTTGCGATAATACGGTTGGGGGCCACCCAAATGCCAGAGATGGCCGAGTTTGAGATGGGCAGCCTCGGTTTTTGCCCATAATGGAAACTGAAGCCAGCGATCTCAAACCCAACCAAATCCAAGGCATTTGGTCATGGGAGGGGCCAGGATTCATAGTGCACTGGTCCCCCTCACATGCCAGGACACCAACCAGGCACCCTAGGGGGCACTTCTAAAAAGTAAAACAATAAATAAAAATAGCTCCCAGGTGCATAGCTCCCTTACCTTGGGAACTGAGCCCCTCAAAACCCACTCCCCACAACTACACACCACTACCATAGCCCTAAGGGGTGAAGGGGGGGCACCTACATGTGGGTACATTGGGTTTTGGTGGGGGGGGGGGGTTGGAGGGCTCCCATTTACCACCACAAGTGTAAAAGGTAGGGGGGGATGGGCCTGGGTCTGCCTGCCTGAAGTCCACTGCACCCACTAAAATTGCTCCAGGGACCTGTATACTGCTGCGATGGACCTGAGTATGACATTTAAGGCTGGCAAAAAAAGTTTTTAAAGTTGTTTTTTGTGAGGGTGGGAGGGGGTTAGTGACCACTGGGGGAGTCAGGGGAGGTGACCCCCTATTCCCTCCGGTGGTCATCTGGTCAGTTCGGGAACTTTTTTGGGCCTTGGACCTGAAAAAAAAGGGTCCAAATAAAGCGGACCAAATTCTCGTGAAGGCTGGCTTTCTTTTTTCCATTATCAGGCGAAGCCAGCCATCTCAATGCACGCTCCCATCCTGCCCCTGTCCCGCCTTCGCTACCATGCCGACACGCCCCCTTGAACTTTTGCAGGCCCCGCGATAGAAGGCAGTTGAAGCTGGCCAAAATCGGCTTTCGATTATACCGATTTGGCTGACTTCAGGAGATCACCGGCCATCTCCCGATTTGTTTCGGAAGATGGCCGGCGATCTCTTTCGAAAATCAGGCCCAGAGAGGGTTCAAGGTACAAAACGCAATACAGAGCACAAAACAGCACCAAGAGCCTTGAGAAATGGACAAAGGCTTTTATTTCACCATGTAGATATGCTAACCCTACACACTGTAATAAAAGCCTTTGTTCCATTTTTCAAGGCTCTTTGTGTTTTTTTGTGCTCTGGACATCTCTTTACAACTACATCATGGATGTTCAATATTAATGGCAACTGAGAGAGCCAAACCATCCCTATGAAGGGCAAATCTCTTAACTAACCTCAGAGCCTGATCTCCAAATCTATCCTTAGGCTACCCCCAAAACATGATCCATGATGTCTCAGCTAAGAGTGAGGCCATCTCTGATATGTACATAGTAGTTTTAAGGGAGCCTCCGCCAATATTGTCTGCAGGACATTTCTATATTGTACTTATCACATCAGACCATAGTCCTAGAGCCATTTAAGAGATGCTTACAAAACTACAGTACTGTCATACCTACTTACAGCAGAGAACTATCATGTACGGACCATGCAACACTACTGAGTTGTCTGGCTGAAAAAGAAGCATGGTGTGTCAACACCTACCTGTTGCTGTAGCACTCCACATCAACTATCTGCAATGCAGGGAACATGCAGAAAGCTTGGACTCTAGCCAGATGTTCATATGGATGCAAAATGGGGCTACAGAACCTGCACTGAAGTCAGGCAGGATCGGAGGGAGAGGTGGATTTGAACCCACCACTCCAGGATGGCATAGACAGTGCACTAAGCGCTTGAGAACAGCATTTCTGCTCAGCTAAGGCAAATCTCACCTTCAACAGTAAAATGTCCAGAATGTAACACATAGATATCAGCAGGCAAAACAGCAAAGGAAATCCACTGTACATCAGGAGATGAGCAATGTAGGGATGCAGATGAGATCAGACCATTTACAAATAGAAGAGAGGTGAACAGTATGCAGACGCAGGGTTTACCAATGTCACACCCTACTCACATGTGTGGAGGAGTGGCCTAGTGGTTAGGGTGGTAGACTTTGGTCCTGAGGAACTGAGTTCAATTCCCACTTCAGGCACAGGCAGCTCCTTGTGACTCTGGGTAAGTCACTTAACCCTCCATTGCCCCAGGTACAAATAAGTACCTGTATACAATATGTAAGCCGCATTGAGCCTGCCATGAGTGGGAAAGCGTGGGGTACAAATGTAACAAAATAAATACCACTCTGGTCACCACATGCTGTGAATCTGCTCTATGGCTTGGAGAAGCATATTTTGAAGTGGAGGAATAGCCTAGTGATTAGAGCACCAGTCTTGATAGCCTGAGGTGGCCAGTTCAAATCCCTCCCACTAGTGCTCTTTGTGATTTTGACCAAGTCACTGAACCCTCCATTTCCTCCAGTACAAAATACAATTGTGAGCCCTCCAGGGGCAAAGCAATACCCAGTGTACCTGAATGTAACTCACCTTCAGCTCTTGCTCGCACTAAAAAAGATGTAAGAAATTCTTGACGCCACTTTTGGGTTGCTTTAGAAACATCCGGAAACATTCTTATTTTATAGTTCATAAAAAGCTGATCTCTATGAAGAAAAAATTGTTTAAGAATCCAATCTCTATCTGGTTGTAATACAAAGGAGACTATTAAAGTCTCGCGGAAAGGAAATGACATCAGAGGAAGGCGGGACGCTGAGAGGGCAGGGAAGCGAAGGACGGAGGCGAGCCTGCCTGCCTGCCTGCTGGTTCGCCATTGCAACTTTGGTAAATAGAATATTTTGCAGGGGGCAGACCGGAATGTAGGGGAGCTGCCAGCCCTCAGAAAAAAAGATGCCGGTACACCATACCGGTGCGTATCGACACAAAAAAAACACTGCATATATTATAGCAAAACAGCATCATTCCACTTCCTTATTAGCCAACCGTGGCCACACCTGCTCTGCTCAAGCTGCTGGAACAGGCCTGAGTGACACAGGATATATGAATCATGGGTGGCCACTGGGAACCTGGCTACCACATTCAGGATTTGCATATTTGCATCACACACCACCTGCACATTGAATGAAAATGTTTACGGTTCCTATATATCACTTCCCTTTCACTGGGTGGTACGAGGATCACATGTGTGCAATCTATTGCGGTAGCCCTGCGATGTTCAGAAACTGGTCACCCAGGGCCTCCCACTGTTGCCTAGTATTAGGGAAATGAATGTAGTCAAGCCGGCGCATCGTGGCATGCAGTACCTAGTGGATACGACGAGAGACGGAGCGGCCATAGATTGTTGGAAACTGCCGGAGGCCACACAATGTAAAAAGCTCAACAGCTTAGTCAGACCAGGTATCAGCTGGGACCTGTCTGTAATGGACTTGAGGTCGGCTCTTAGGTGTTCATATAATTCCATTATAGCTGCTGAGCTCAACGGTACAGGGCGACCACACGGTCCTCACACATCCCTCGCAGCAATGTGCGGCTGGGAAAATTCATGTATGTGAAAGCACCCTTTCGTAGGCATGCCTACAAAATGCCCCTTTCTCCTCCCTTGTCCATGTTACGCATTAATACGTGACTGAACACGCGTAGGTGCCGATTTTAACACTTCGGCAGCTAACGCACATCCATACACACGTTCAGCCATGCGTTAACGCACTAACGCAGCTTTGTAAACATGGCCCTTAAAGTTTACACAACATTTTTAATGCAAATTGTATAAAGTATAGTCATTCAATCACATAGGACTTTCTCAAACCAACAAATAAAAAGTTTTACGCTAGAAAACCCAACATAGTGGAAATGAGGAAACCCACAAAAACATCATCATTACTAATAAAAGCATAATTACCAAGCAACTATTCTCTTCAATGTGTTCTCATAATGCTTATCCCAGTGCACTACTCAATAGTAAGCTAAACCACTTCAACATCCAAAAAGGACACTCATTTTCTTAATTTTCAACTAATTAACAAGTAACTTACTGTAGATAGTTGAAACCAAGAGTGCTGCACCAATTCTGGTTCAATACAAACAGGATGAGCCTCTTTGTAGCTACTCCTGTCCAGTAATTGCCGATTGGATAAATTGTTGAACTAAGGGGTCCTTTTATGAAGCACGTATTTTTGATGTGCACCGAGTCCCTCTTTTACCTCAGCGGGTAAAAGGCAGGTGTTTTTTTTCCCAGAAATGGATGTGCAGTAAGCAAAGCACTTGCCGCACGCCCATTTCGACTGGGAGCACTTACCGCCACCCATTGAGGTGGCGGTAAGGGCTCCCACGCTACCCCGGTGCTACAAAAATAAAAATATTTTTATAGCGTCAGAAATGGTGGGAACTACCGCCGGGCTGCTGCGGTAGCCTGGCGGTACTTCCCTTTTAGCCCTTACCGCCGCTTTGTACATGAGCCCCTGTGAAAGTGTGTGTAGGGAGCAGAACAGGGTGAGCCAAACTAAGGGGTCCTTTTATTAAGCTGCGGTAAAGGAGGCCTGTGCTAGTGTATTTTTGATGCGCGCTGAGGCCCCTTTTACCGCAGTGGGTAAAAGGCTGTCTTTTTTTGCTGGAAAAGAAATGGCCATGCGGTGAGTGAACCACTTGCCGTGCGGCCATTTCGGGAGGATGGATCACTTACCACCACCCATTGAGGTGGCGGAAAGGGCTCCTGCACTAACTCGGCGGTAACTGGGCAGCATGTGGCACTGCCCGATTACCACCAGGTAAACACCGGCACTAGAAATATTTTTGTAGTGCCAGAAATGGCGCACGCTGGGAGTGGAAACTACCGCCGGACTCCTGCGGTAGTCCAGAGTAGTTGTGGATTGGTGCGTGGCATACCTGTTGCCGCACGCCAACCCTTTAGTAAAAGGGCCCCTAAGTTTGCCAACTGGATCCACATTTGCCTGACAGGGTTAATCCAGTCCTGAGTTTACTCACTGCGTGCAGAGACTTGCAGTCTTGCTTGTCTTAAGAAATGCAATGGAGAAATCAGAACTACAAGTCCATGCATGCAATGGGGTAAATCCAGGCCTTGGTCAACCCTGTCAGGCGAATCTGGATCCAATTGTCAACCCTTTGTCCAGTCATTTCTTTTTTTTGGGTACACACAGCGTCAACAACTAGGGAACTTTATTGAGGAAGGGGGAGGATGCATGTGGTTGGTTTGTTTGGCCCTCCTAACCAAAAAAGTGTTTTTCTAGCCTTACTGTATGCATATGCTTATGTGTGTATATATCTATATATGGGTCATTCAGATTCTGCCTGTCAGAAACAGCTTGGCAGTGATCTCTATTCAACTGCTAGTGTTAGGAGTCTGAACTTTGCACTAGAACTAGGGCTGAATTTTCCTGTCTGAGAGTGATAGTGGAGGGATGAGACCCCCCCCCCCCCTCCCAAAAGGAAAACTGAGGGACTGTAAATGCCACACACATGGAAATGGCCATGTCTTTGGCCTTTTGCTCCTGGTCACTGCACCATTAAGTAAGGTGGAGTTGTGATTGACTAACACAGCCAATGCATGGGGGGGGGGGGGGGGGGGGGGGGGGGGACAGAAGGAGTGAGGGAAACAGTAAAAAACCCACCTAGTTATGGAGAAATAAGGAGAGGAACAGTGGAAGTTATCCAGCAGAAGCACCAGGACAGAGAACCCAATAATATATTCCTATCTGGGAAGTGACCATCTACCTACAGGGATTCCCAAACCTGTCCTGGGGGAACCCCAGCCAGTCAGGTTTTCAGGATATCCATAAGAAATATGCATGAGAAAGATTTGCACACCAAGGAGGCAGTGTGTATAAATGAATCTCATGGGTATTCCAAAACCCTGACTGGCTGGGGTTCCACCTACAGGTTCAAAGTGCCCAGCCTCCTAAGAATACTTTAAAATTTTTAATACCAAACAACCTCTCTATGTAGCCCTAAGTTTATCAAGAGAGAGAACAGCTGTAAAGGACTTTGCAACAAACCTTGGTTCATCAGACTACCTACCTATAAAGAAACTAAGTGATTGATTCTACTTTATTTTTGCTAATGACTGTGTAAATAGTTACTGAGAGGTAGTTCAGCAAACTAGTTGTAATTGTACCTTTTGGCCTGCACTATAATACTGGATGAGAGAATTGTGCTAAATGAATGTCTTCTAGCCTCCCAATTTGTTGATCCTATCCCTGACCTCACAGATAATCCTAAAATGTATTCAAAGCAATCCTTCCTCATGTTCATTGTGCAACCAAAGGTTTATAGCTAAAACTATGAGGGACAGCAAGAGGTCCCAGGTGTTGCCTGTTGTTGTAGGGACTGGAGGGGGTGGGGTTAAAGTTGATAGAATTGCTATTTCCTGCTCTCTCTCTCTATGGACTCAGTTCACACAATCAGCAGAAAGGAGGAGGAAGCAGGTGGGTTGGTTGTTTATGAGTATGTTGGATTGTTCTGCAAAGTGATGTGCTTTGGATGTGACTGGAGAGTACTTTTTTTTACTTGGAGTAGCCTAGTGGTTAGTGCAGTGGACTTTGATCCTGGGGAACTGAGTTCGATTCCCACTGCAGCTCCTTGTGACTCTGGGCAAGTCACTTCACCCTCCATTGCCCCTGGTACAAAATAAGTACCTGAATATATGTAAACCGTTTTGAATGTAGTTGCAAAAACCTCAGGTGGTATATCAAGGCCCCTTTCCCTTACTTAAAAGCTGAAGTCTGGTTAAAGAGTTATTAATAGGAGTACAAGAGTGTTGTGGGGTGGTAATCTTTTTCAGGATAGATTTTAATGCATTCTTGGTTTCACCCTATCACACTTGTGGGTTTGTAATGCTACCTATTGACGTTGTAATTTAAAACAAAAATATCAACGAACAAGCTGTGGTTGCTACCTTCTTATTGAACTAACTTGACAAGTTTTGTTTTTTTTAAACTATACAGCGCTGTGTACGTCTAGTAGCACTTTAGAAATTATAAGTAGTAGTAGTAGTAGTATATGGCTATCCAGGGGTAAATGCTAGGTGTGTATATGGCTGAGACTGAAGATTTAAAGTAGATTGGGTATACATATTTTTTAGTGTGAAGACTTCATACATTGCAACATTAAATCTTTATTTTGTTTGTTGTAAATGGTTTTATTTTGTTACATTTATATCCCACATTTTCCCACCTATTTGCAGGCTCAATGTGGCTTACAAAGTACCGTAAAGGTGTTGCCATTTCGGTTGATAACAAATACAAGATTGTGTTGAGGTCAGATGAAGTAGAAATGAATCGGCGTCATGGTTTTGTATTTGATTGTGACTTTTTTTATAAGCTGTTCTGACATGTGATTTGAAAGAGTAGAATATATGTACTGATATTAAATTAAGAACAAATGGCATGCATGTAACAAGTAAAACCAGGACTGCATGAACCTGTCACTAAAATGGAGCCAATTAGCAGTAGTAGGGGAGTGGAGATTCCAAGTCACTTAGTTCCAGTAGGTGAAAGTGAGGGCAGTCCTGGATTTCTTGCATTCTCACCTTGATGCATTATGGGATCTGCAGCACTGAATTCAACGTATAGAATCAAGGACTACAAATACCACACTGCTTTAGGATGGAAGTTTAAAAGCGGGACTGGCCAAAAAGTCTTCCTCCTGGAACTGGATAACTTAGCATCTCAGCAGGCGGCGTTATGATTTAGAGAGAGACTCTCCTATCCTATTTGGAATAATTTACACTAATAATATCTTAGGGTGATCTGAGTCCTGCAGAGTTGTTTTTTTGAAAGGCATTTTTCATAGAATAGTGTCAGAGTAGGAACTAATATCAGCTCTTAGGGTCAAGATGAACAATAAATGTGACTGGAATTAGTTTAATATAAACAGAAGTTATACCAGAAACTCAAGAGTCCTCATATGAATTTAGACACTAGCTACATGTTTTATTGCAGGTGTTGTATTTCTGGACTCAGTAGGTTTCACTTTTTTCTTTTTAGATTAAAAAAAAATGTTTTTTTTAATGTACACTAGAAACTAACATTGAAATGGGGAAGTTGAACTGTAGACATACAACAAAGCACAGTCGCTTCTATTTCATCTTATTTTTGTTTTTTCTTAATTACCTGTAGCAACTGATGGGTCCTAGCAATCATGACTATGGGCTACAGCTACATAATACTTAGTGCAATAAGTGTCTTCAATGTTACCTTTCCCGTCTCACTGTATTGCGGTGGCAGAATAGCCTAGTGGATAGAGCACTGGGTTGACAACCAGGAAAGGACAGTTCCAAATCTTACCGCTGCCTCTTTGTATTCATGGGCAAGTCATTTAACCTTCCATTGGTTCAGGTACCAACTTAGCTGGTAAGCCCTCTGGGGGAAAGGGGAGTACCTAATGTACTTGAATGTAACGCACCTTGAGATGATACTGAAAAAGGTGTGAACTAAAGCCACTAAAATCTCAACTAATTTTATGTCATTGGCTTTGTCCTGTCTCCTTGTTGGGTGGTCAGCACATCCCAACTGAAAATCATTTGTAACTTTCATCCTACATCTTCTGGACTTTCTGCATAGCAACTCAGCTCTGTGTTCACATTCGTTTCTTGATTTGGTGTGTTTTAAGTGTCTAACACCAGCTGGTATAGCAAAAGCTTAGGCTGTCTATTGGGCAGGCAGGGTGGACCATGCATGTTTTTACTGCCATATATTATGTTACTTTACCGTTCTGCTGCTTACCCATTCAAGGCTGGAGACTTTTTGACCTGTCCTGGTTGTAAAGTTGTATCACAAAGCAGTGTTTTATTTGTAGTCCATGGTTCTATCCAAAACAGTGCTGCAGGACCCAAAATGTACCAGGATGAGGTTGGCAGAAATCCAGTACCAGCCAAAAGGTCTCTCTCCTGGAATGGGTAACCTGGCAGCTCTCCTTGGTAAGAGTCACCATTTTGCTGTGTATGTGTATCACAGCCAGGTATTAGGCAGGGCCAGCATATCCCATGCTTCCCCTCTGCACGTTTGCAGGGCTACCTGGATTTCTTGGATCCTGACATAGAAAGAGTGAACTGAAAATCTCAGTTAAAACTTTAATGCAGACTTTTTTTCCTGTTTTGGAGTTCAATAGTGCACAATAGTTAACGTGCTAAATCTGACATACATTTTTAAATTTTTGTTAAATTTAGCTGTTAAAGGTGGATTGACTCGGAGGCCCTTTTACAAAACAGCGTTAAGCCTACTGCAGGCTTACCGCGTGGAAATTTGGAACTACTGCTGGCCCAATGCAGGCGTTGGCAGTAGTTCCATGTGCAGCATTTCCTTAGTAAAAGGACCCCCAAAATAATTTGGGATCCCTGAGGCATGCAGACTTAAAACCATGACCAGAATGCATTGGACACTTTTTGTTTTTAGGGGAAAACAAGATACTCCTCAATCATCTACATAACAGCCCTAGATGGGCAGGGGAATGGTGGATAGGGATGAGGTGGAGAAATGTGTGTGTGTGTGTGTGTGTGTGGGGGGGGGGGGGGGGGGGATGTGAATGGAGTCTGGACATGCAGGGCTGGTGTTAGGGGAGGTGGAAATAGGCATATCCTGCTGGTGGGCACAATTTTTCTGCCCTGACCTTCAGGGTCTTAACACTGACATTCTGGTTAGCATCTGACTGAAGTCAATCAGAAGATTAAACTCTGCTTCTGGGGTTGAAGTACAGTTTTAGTGCTAAAACTTTTTTTTTTCCTTTCTCCAAATTGTGCTTCAGAAGTGCACCCTGCTGGGGAAAAAACCATTTAGCTCATGACTTTTCACTAGTAGCTCAAAGTGAGTTACATTCGGGTACAGGTTACAAGGAGCAATTTTGTTTTGTACCCTGGTTTTCATGGTTCTGTGGATGCTGCTCTAAACGCTAGGCTAAATGTTAATAACATGCGGTTTTATTTAGCTTGCTGTGTGGCCTGGCTTGGACAAACCATAAAATGTGACTTTTCAACTTGCAGGCTGTGAAGAAAAGGCAATGCCTCGGATTAATCCCGCAACACTTCTGCAGATCGGCTTACTGCTTTCTGCTGTTCCAGTACAGTACTTCATATCTCGATATTTTGGGACGGATTCTACTGAACGCCTTGAATTAATGCAAAGGTTGTAAGGGGTTTCTTCCTTAACTACTCCCTCTTTGAAATAGCTATTTAGCAATTCTGTGGGCTGGCCTTCCAGGCCATCTGAGATTTTATAGTAATTGTATAGCAATTTAAGAGGCATTTGAAGATCTGTTATTTACTTGGAGGATTGAAATATTCAATATTTTAAATGACGGAGTTTTTTTTATGATATTCTATTTTTGTTTAAAGTTTTATGTATCTCTCTGAATTGTCCACCACTTTGGGATAAGGTGGGATATAAATATGAAATTTTAGCTATTTTTATCTTAAACTCCAACACTGGCTATTCCACTGACATTCTTTTCTAACACTGAAAATGTATGTATGAATTTCCAATACGTGTTACTCTGGCTTTACCCATCTGGGATACATCGATATTGTGTAAATGGTTTAAATGCCAGCACAGTGAATGTGCTGCTTGAGGGTGATCAGCATGTTCATTGTATGGTCAGTGTGAGGGGGTTGGGGGAGATTTAGATGGTGTTTGAGGGAATCAAAATTCATATGTGGTGACTGTAAAATGGTTTAAAAGGGGCTTTAGATTTTAATAAATATGGAAAATATTTGGGTTTCAGAGAAGCAATTGTGAAAAACTGGGTTTCTGCCATTGTAGTCAGTGGAAGAAATTGGGAAAGTAAATTCAGTTTTGAAACTTGGTTTACACCAGGAGTAGGTATGCATGCAAAACTCATTAGAAGTTTCAAATGTGTCTGTGATTGGACAGAGGCCTCTTTGGCGGGAACAATGACATTAGTGATGTCAGAAGACTCAATCTCCAAGGAGACAGATTTACAGTTGAGAGGGGGTTGGGATAGCAGCAAATGCAGACATGTCACGGGTGTTGTGCTTTGTGAAGGCAGTATGGGCTTTTTTTTTTTTTCAAGTGGCACTACTGATTATTGACGTGCTGAATGCAAAAGCCCATTCAGTCAGTTGCACGCTAATAGTGCTGCTTTGTAAAAGGAGCCCAAAAAGTAAGGCACAACAGATTTTTTTTTTTGGTTGGGGGGGGGGGGGGGGGGATTCATGTGGTGATTGCTTAGGAAGCATGAGTGGAGCTCCAGTGGTACACCCCCCCCTAGTCCCCAAATCTAACACCGTTGTAATACTGCAGACAGACAAACCCTTGGTACACATTTTGGACTTAGAGTTTCTGGTGCTAATTGGGCAGCCCACTGCAGCGTTCTGGCAAAAACTGTCTTGATGACATGAGAAGCCAAAAGCTAGCCCTTCCATGATGGCAGAGTCCCAGGTGATGATCACCATTCTGGTGGGTGACTGGGTGCAGGAGGTCTCTCAGGTTGGTGGCAGTGGCTCAGGAAGATTGCCTCAACAAGCTGTAGTTTAGGAGCTTCAGGAATGTTATGATACTCGCAGACAAGCTCAGCAGTGGAGCGCCGGGTCTCCAACGAGGAAGATCAGGAGGTCTGGCTGGAATAACAAGTGAGACTTTACAGATGACTAGATTTCTCCAGGACCAACTTGAGCAGCAAGGTAATAGCAGTCATCGCAACAGCTTGAAAATCATGGGCCTCCCTGAGTCTGTCTCTGATGCCGACCTGTATACTGTTTTATAGTACCTGGCTTCTGGAGAAGCTGGGCATAGTACAGTGCATGATGGGGGGGGGGGGGGGGCAGTATTGCTGCAACATACTAATTGCATTGGTGGTAAAACTTGAGGCAAACACAAGCTAAGGACAGTGACTGCACAGTACATTAATTGGAGGGAGAAGGAACAGCTCCTCCGTGCTTGGGTGAGGTGTATTCCACCTTCAATGGGCATCAGCAGTGGGGTAACAATCTTCCAACAGGGCGGAACAAATGCTATACTACCAGTGTTATAAACTTAATCGCTGGGGAGGTAAGGTGGGGAAATTGCTAGCTACCCTAGTAGGGACCCCAAAAAAGAGATGGGTAATTTGGTCCACGACGGACCTTTTGTACCCAGGAGCAACAGAATAGTTTTTTTTGTTTGTTTGTTTTTACAAGAACCTTTTATGGGAAGCAGGACCTCTATTTTGGAAGCGCTCTGTTTGGCTATTTAATGCAGATCAGCTCTGAATAGCCCACTGACTAAAGCTGAGATTTTATACTGTATGAAACATCTTAAGGGAATGGGACTTTTATATACTGCCTTTTCTAAGGTTTTTGCAACTACATTCAAAGCGGTTTACATAGTATATGCAGGTACTTATTTGTACCTAGGGCAATGGAGGGTTAAGTGACTTGCCCAGAGTCACAAGGAGCTGCAGTGGGAGTTGAACCCTGTTCCCAGGATCAGCCCTCTGCACTAGTTACTAGGCTACTGTTGCCCGGGCCTGATGGGCTTGGTCCTGAATATTATCGTATTCTGCAAGACCTAGTGATCCACTGGGAGATCAGTGTAATGTGATGGCCATGGATTATAGTCTGATACGAGAACGTGGCCCATGTGGTCTTGCTTCCTAAGCTGGGAAAGGACTAGACACACGTAGGCTCCTATACTTAGATACTAGCAACTACATTGGCATGGCACCTGAATGCTTATCTGCCAGCTCTCATCCACCCTGACCAGGTGTGATTTGTACCTGGTAGATAAGTCTGGTTTTATCCATCATTCATCATGGTACTATGTAAGCCACATTGAGCCTACAAATAGGTGGGAAAATGTGGGATACAAATGTAATAAATCGGAGAGAAGGGTGGCACTTCAGCTATTGTGGGACTTGATATGCAAAAGGCATTTTGATGGCATATCCTGGAAGTACTTATTTTGGGCTCTGGAGCGCTATGGTCTGCAAGAGCTCTTTCTGGGATAGGTGCATGCCTTGTATACTGTGCCGTGGGCATGTTCATTGGTGAATGGGAGTTTCTGCTCCATTTGATATAAGGAGCCAGATAGGAATGCCTCCTTTCCCCTCTCCTATTCTTGATGGCTATTGATCCTTTGGCCATAGAGATCCCTCAACTGAGGGGCATCAGGGTGGGGGGGGGGAGTGGAGTGTAAAATTTAGCTTATTCACAGGTGACATTCTTCTATATCTTGACTAGGCTCCCAGCCCATGAGGAAAGATCAAACTGTAGAACGAGAACTTTGTTTTTACATAGCAGAGACCTACCAAAAAGATTCTGTACTGTGCCAGGACCTAAATCCTGACTTTGAATAATGCAAAACATGCTTCACTAAATAGTAATTAAGCTGAACAAATACCAGTCCTTCCAACCATTTTGAAACTAGCATTTACTGGTCTATAATTTGAACTCAATTTACAGGATTCTGTATGATCTTGGTGTGATTTATCTCTCCCAACGGAGTGTATTGAGTCCACTTGGACAACAATTTCATTGTGTCCCCTGGTCTTTATATCTTTTGCCATTCCTCATATAGGCACCCCCTTTATCATTCTGGTTAATCTTCTTTGAATCTTTTCCGCTGTATCTTTTAGATACTGCGACCAGAATTGAATGCGATACTCAGTTGAAGTCACACCATAGACAATCTTCTGTGGATTTGAGTGAAACTATAAATGTCTGAATGGAAGCATGTTGGATTTTAGAGAAATCGGTCTACATTCTTTGGCTGATAATGCAATTGAATTAAGATTTGGCTGTGAGAGGTGCAGAGAGGAAAAAAAGGCTGCCCCCCCCCCCCTTGTGAGGCCTATCTGCATGAACTGGGTGGTGGCTGAGTAGGGTTGCTGAGGACAAAAGTGTGCGCTCACGCCGAGCTTGTGTCTCAGTTGCCATTACTAAATCGGAGAGAACACTGGGCTGCTAGCAGCTGTGGTTGTGAAGAAAGCAGCGGTGACTTGTGGCATTTTTGAGTCCTAGCTGTCTGTGTAACAATGTTTAATGTGTGCAGCAGCATTTCAAACTGGGTGATAGTGTGTATGAATGCTGAACCAGTGGCGAGTCTTAACTGCCATCCCCTCTTCAGTAAAGGGACTCGGTGCCAAGATTAGGAAATATTTAGTGATTTTAATTCTTTTTCTAATTTAGGGAAACTAGTTGGTGGTTTTCTTTAAAGAAAGTTACCACTAGTAACGACAGGGTTATCTTACCTGTCCCCACTCGGTCCTAGAGGAATATAATGGTACACTTAAAAAAAAAAAAAAAGCAGCTCTGTCTCTCTGGGTTTGAGCCGTAGCCCTGCAGGCAAGGAAGGAACAGAAGCTGGAACTTGGAATACTCTGGTGTGCGCATATAAGACTTCTCTGATTTACTAGCGCTGTGTGCTAAGAGGCCGCCACATGCATGTGAATGTAGGTCAGGTGACATCTGATGCTTGTCTGAGCTGAGGTCAGCGCATCAGCCTGGGAGCAGAGGATTAACAGTAACATAGTAAGTGACGACAGATGACAACCTGAACGGTCCATCCAGTCTGCCGATTAAATCAACAATGAATGTGAGATTATGGTCTCTTTGGCGTTTGAAGCATAGACCATAGAAGTCCGCCCAGCCCTATCCTTATGTTCCAACTGCTGGAGCTGCTGTCGAAGCGCACTCCAGCCTATTCGTCTTCTCAATTGTGGGACACAGACCGTGAAAGTGTGTCCAGCACTGTCCTCATGTTCCAACCACTAAAAGTTGCTGGCTTAAGCCCTGTCCAGCCCATCCTAAACCAGATTGCCATATGAGAGACAAACATTACAAGTCTGCCTGGTATCGGCCCTAGTTCTTCACAGCCAGAGTTGCTATCTAAGCATCGTTCGATGCAGCCATTTAAGTTTAGGTTGTTGTTTTTTTTTTTTGTTTGTTTTAACTTCCATTTTCTAATTAGAGATCCTCTGTGTTCATCCCATGCCTCTTTGCATTGTGTCTACCACCTCCTTAATGGAGACTTTCCACATATGTGCTCTTAAAGCAAAGAGGTGGAGGAGACGGTACTCAATAGGCGAGAGGCTGGCAGAAGTGCGGTGTACACTTTCGCAGGAACTGCTTCCATCCCCACAGGATTCCCACAAACCCAGTTCCTATGCAAGTCTCTAGTCGGAACTAGGAACCAGGAAAAGAACCACCACAGTGACCCATGGTCTCCCGTGCAAGTAAGAAGAACCATATAAGTGAGCCTTGCCACATTAGTCCTGAGAAGCACACAGGGAGGGAAAGAGACTGACCTACAAAGGGGTTTAAAAGAGAAGCTGGGAAAATACTTACCTGAGGGAACAAGGTGCAGTGTTCCATGATGACCTGGAGCCTGGAAAAGAGGGGTAACAAAGAATTATTTTTGGATAAATATTTTTGCTGAAAAACTGTCCTTGGTAGCTTTTTAAAGTTTAAAAAGAAACCTACTTAACTGAGTTTGTCGGTGACGAAACTTGTGGTATAAGCAGGGTATAAGACGTACTTATTTCCAGGAAATATCTTTTGTACTTAAGTGTTAACTATGATTTTAACAATTAGCAAGCATATTCTGTTTTATTATTGCACTCTTGAAAGCGATTTAAATTAATCACGTGTTTTTTAATTTTTTTTTTCTTTAAGGTAACAGCTCATTAAAATGAACAAATAACTGAAGCTTGGGTTTTACAGTAACTTCATTGCACAACAGAACCTGGTCCAAATACTTGGGTTCCCACTTCGGAGTTCTCAACAAATTCCAAGTGGGAACCCAGTGACACAATTGATAGAATTTTGAATGGAATTGTAATTACAGCGTTTACATTACATTCTTGAACACCGGCAGGTTGTTTTTTCTATGTAGTTTGTCTTCCTACCTAAAATCCCACACTCTCGATCTGTGGCTGGGGTCCTGAGGAGTCTATCCTAACAAATCCCAATTTATAAATATTGGCACAAAATATAATGTATATTGTATAGCTAATCGTTGCAATAGAATGATTTTGTTCTCTTCTCCCACCTCCCTCTTGAAAACATATTTACTTTTTTGTGAGCATAAAATCATAAGGTATTGGATAACTTCCACTTAACTAGCAACATTTTTATGAACTTTAATTGCAGAATAACTCTCCACTGGAGCGATTTCAGACAATCTTATTTGAGTCCTAATGTATGGATAGAGCAGGTAAACGAATGGATATCAAATGTCAGGTAAGTTAAATGGCTATTGAGCTGTGTAAATTTTTTTTTTTTTTTTTTTTTTTTTTTGGTCTGAACTGATCAGGAACAAATATTTAAAGTGGGATTGGATGTACAAAACTGATAACGGTAAATTTGAGCGAGTCCTGTGTGTGGTTTTTAGCAATTTTGAATAATATGAAACACTCAATATATCAGGTTTCCTGTGTATAGCTCTCTTCACAAGATGACTTAAATTGTTTTCCCAGTGTCTGAAGATACTTGGAGAAATTTCATAAATGACACAAGTCATGGTGTGTGAACTTAAATAAGATCTTTTTTTTTTTTCCTTTCAGTTCCAGCCTTTCATGCTTCATATCTATATTTTTTTTTTGCGGGCATTAACTAGTAGTTATACTATATTGGGGGTTTCTAGTACAGCAGAATGTAAATCCTCATCTGTCACTGGCAGAGCCTGGTGTGGGAAATGCTACTCCAGCAAACGTTTTGAGTAGGTTCACCATGCATGCATGTCCGTTTCCACTGCTGCTGCCACATGGGACTTTCTTGGTCCATAACTAGCTAGAAGAATTCAGCTCCTTGGAGGTGTGGATTGTAAAAGATTTATGCTCTGCTCTGTCCTCATGAGAAGTTACCTGTAGCAGGTGCTCTCTGAGGACAAGCGGAACTAATAGCCACTTAAGGGATGGTCTTCAACAGAAAAAAAAAGAGGGGGAACATATGACTAGCACTTCAGGCAGGCACCCACCAAATTATTTTTGGTGACAAAATCTCCTTTTACGGCTTGTAATTTTTTTTTTTTCCTTTCCTTTTTAAAAAGCAGCGTAAAATTGAACAAAGAGGACCTTGAGGTAATTGAGCTGGATTCTAAATCCCAAATAGTTTCTGGAGGACTGACTGACCCAACCCACTGTTCTAGTTAACAATGGGATGTGAATGTTTGGACAGAGGTTCATATTGCATCCTTGCAAATATTCTCTATGGGAGCTGATCGAGTCTCTTCACTATTGCCATAGCTCTGGCATTGAGCCAAGGCATAAGGCTATAAAGTCAGGCCTGCCTTGGTATAAGTGATGGAAATGTAGTCTTGCTTGCCGAATGGAAAGTGTGTTTGCTGATAGCAGTCGCCATCCTGTTTGGGTGAAAAGAAAACTAAGTGGACTTCCTTTGGGTATTTAGTCTGCTCTAGATATAGTGGAATTAGAAAAGGTACAGAGAAGGGTGAAGAAAATGATAAAGGGGGTGGGGCGACTTCCCTATGATAGGCTGAAGTGGCTAGGGCTTTTCAGCTTGGAGAAAAGACGGCTGAGGGGAGATATCATAGAGGTCTATAAAATGAGTGGAGTGGAACGGGTAGACGTGAATCGTTAATCTTTCCAAAAATACTAGGATTAGAAGGCATGCAATGAAGCTACAAAGTAGTAAATTTAATACGAATTGGAGAATTTTTCACTCAACATGTAATTAACTCTGGAATTTGTTGCCAGAGAATGTGGTAAAGGCGGTTAGCTTAGCGGGGTTTAAAGTTTGGACGGCTTCCTAAAGGAAAAGTCCATAGACCATCATTGGGGAAAGTCCAGTGCTTATTTCTGGGATAAGCAGCATAAAATGTATTGAACTTTTTAGGGATCTTGCCAGGTATTTGTGACCTGGATTGGCCACTGTTGGAAAAAGGATGCTGGGCTTGATGGACCCTTGTTCTGTCCCAGTGTGGCAATACTTAAGTAGATAGAAGTCCAAAGTATGCAATGTGCTTGGGCATAAAGCTTTGCAAAAAGATTGACTATTGACTGTTTAACATGGAACTTGATCACTACTTTGGGAAACGGCTTTGGACGAACTTGTAGAAAAATTGTGATATAAGGTTAATCTGTTGTTAGAGCCTGGAGCTCACTCACCCTATGAACTGAAGTAACTGTATCGGGTGAGTTCCCACAGAACAATTCTCACCCTCTAGCTCTTTTATACTGCAGAGAAATAGAAATTCAAATCTCCCCCCCCCCCCCCCCCCCCAAAAAAAAAAAAAAAAAAAGCACAGGTATTGCTCTTATCAATGTTGAGATGTGGCAGGACAGAAAGCTGACCTTCCTCAAATAGAGTGAACATAAGAATAGATTAACATGGTTGAAGCTATAACTTTAAAACAAAAACTGGCTAAGACTGGAGGTTTTTAGATACAGGAGGACCTCTTTTCTCCCCCTCCCCCCCCCCCAAATATTTGTGACACCTTCAAAAATAATTCTGTAGAGTAGACATAAGCCAAATGGAAATGGTGCAGGGTTAGCACCATAGGGCTTACGGATCCAAATCACTAATCAGGGGAGTAATTCTATAACGGAGATGCAATCTGTAAGTTGCTTGCATACTATGCCCTTGACCTGAATTCAGGCTTAAATTTCTATCAGGTGGTCCCCTCCCATCCACCATTTTTGGTTGGTAAGCAAGTACCTGGCCTTAGCTAGGGGGTAAAGGTGATGAGGGAGGGCAGTGGCAAACCACCCTAACATCCTGTCAAACTGCTAGTGGCAGCCCCTGTAAGTCATTTGTGACTTGGGCACTGGTGTACATAGGGACTAACTTTATTTTAATAAGTGTTCTAGATGTAGGTGCCCAGAGGGCATGTGATTGGTGCATATTTCATAGGCAGGCACGTAGCCAGACTTTGGTGTGAGGGGGCACATTTTAGCCCCTCCCTGGCACTGCCGACCCCCGCCCCGCCATGGCTGACACCAACAACTTTGACCGCCAACCCGCCATCGCCGTCTGCTACCGTTGCTGGCGGGGGGACTCCAATCCCCGCCAGCTGAAGTCGTCTTTCTTTGTTTTTCTGAGTCTAGTGTCTGTCAGACTCACAGAAATAGAATGAAGCCTTGCGATCTACTGGGCTTCGTTCTGTTTCTGTGAGTCTGACATCTTGCATGTAGTACGTGAAGGACGTTAGACTCGGAAACAAAATGAAGAAAGAAGACTTCGGCTGGCGGGTCCCCCACCAGCAAAGGTAGTAGACGGCGGTGTCAGCAAGGGGGGTCCAGGGCCAAATCTACAGGGGCCCAGGCCCCTGTGGCCCCATAATAGCTACACCCCTGGAAGGAGGTGCCTAGTTTTTCCTTAGCATAACCACTACCAGGTATAGTACTGAATAGTTACTTGTTAACAGGCTACTCCATTTGCCCTTCTATCATTCACACTCATTCTCCAGTTAAATTAGTTGAATCTTTCCGATATTTAGGTGCAATAGATACTTTCCTTTCTAAAACATGTCTCAGGTCATACTATCAGGTTTCTTGGTTCTCTGTACACTTTGCCCACTCAGGAAAATAACTTGATCACTCATCAGTGCACATACTTATTCATGCATTTCTGATTTCACATCTTGATACAACTCTGCTGCAGCAGGCATATCACAATCCTGTTACGAACACAGCCTTGACTTATTTTTAGAAAAGTGGTATAGTAAGCCTTAAACTATAAACATGTGCACTTAGGTGTTGATAGTGTAAGTGCTTGTAGCCTAGTTTCAGGGGATAAATATGCATAACTTATCTATAAAGGGGATCTATAATGTGTACACCCACCTGGAAATGCATGAGGTGCTTAGAATATTGGCAAGTGTACATGCTAGTATTCTAAACATTTATTACATTTGTGTCAGTGTGATGTTGGGTAAGATAGGTTGGAGTGGAACACGGCATCGTTGAGCGGAATGTTATGTCCATTTCGTGCTTTGGTTTCATTGTGTTGCAGCAGAGTCCAGGCATTTAAGTTGGATCGGTAGGGTAAGCCTTTTTGAACAGGTTAGGTTTTAGTGATTTCCGGAAATTTAAGTGGTCATAATGTTTTCACGGCTTTTGGTAATGCGTTCCACAGTTTGTGTGCTTTATGTAGGAAAAACTGGATGCATAGGTTGATTTGTATTTGAGTCCTTTGCAGCTTGGGTAGTGGAGATTTAGGTATGTTCGTGTGGATCTGGATGTGTTTCTGGTTGGTAGGTCTATGAGGTCTGTCATGTATCCTGGGGCTTCGCCACAGATAATTTTATGAACTAGGGTGCAGAGTTTGAAAGCAATACGTGCTTTTATAGGGAGCCAATGTAGTTTTTCCCAGAGGGGTTTTGCGCAATACCGTTGATTGTATCAGGTTGCGGAATGTTTCCCTCGGGAAGAATGGTTTCATGCATTTGAGTTTCCACATAGTGGTACATTTTTTGTTGTGGATTTCACTTGATTCTCTAGTGTAAGGTTTCGGTCGATTTTATAACAATGAGGATTTTCAGGCTGTCTGAGATAGGGAGGGTGTATATTTGTAGGGTGGTTCATATTGCAATGGGATGAGAGGATGAGACTTCCCCCCACCCCATTGAGTTTTAGTTTAAATGCATTTGCCCAGGAGTTCATGATCAGGCTGAGCTTGATTTTCATTGGTGATTTCTGTCAGATCATGTTTGTAAGGGATATATATTGACATCGTCTGCATAGATGAAAGGGTTAAGGCCTTGATTGGTTAATGACTTGGCTAGTGGGGTCATTAGGTTGAAGAGGATTGGCGATAGTGGTGATCCTTGGGGTACTCCGCAGTCTGCTTTCCATGGTGAAGATATGTTTGAATTTAATATCACTTGATATGTTCTGGTGGTTAGGAAACCCTTGATCCAACTAAGTGTTTCCATCAATCCTGAAGTACTCAAGTAGTCTTAGAAGTATATTATGGTTTACCATGTTGAATGCACTAGACATATCGAATTGGAGGAGGAGTATGCTTTTACCTGTTGCTATTTCCTGTTTGAATTTGGCTAAGAAAGTAACTGGTAATGTTTCAGTGCTATGGAGGGGGTGAAACCCTGATTGTGATTCATGTAGTATTGAGAATTTATATAGTTGGTGAGTTGTTTGATTACCAGTGGGATAGATGCTACTTGGTGGTGGTTGGGTTTTTTTGGTACTGGGGTGAGTAGGATGTTGCCATTGTCCTTAGGGAAGTGGCCTTGCTGAAGCATGTAGTTTAGGTGGGTTGTGAGGTCTCCTGTGAAGCGGTCAGGGGTGGATTTTAATAGGTAACTGGGCCAGGTGTCCAGTTTACAGTGAGTGTTTGAGAACTTATTGACTTTCTACAGTGAGAAGAGCGAAGTTGGTGCTGCCTTAGTTACCCTATTATGTGGTGTTGGTGCATGGCCATGGTGACATTACCATGCCAGTATGACAGCATTTTAATTCATGTGCTAACTTCATACCCTGATATAGGGTAGGGAATGCACATTGCAAGTGGTATGCAGTAAAATACTGAGCGCTGGTCCTTTCCTGCTGCCTCGTATAAAAGGAAACTTCACATGACTCATGCAGGAAGTTCATTTACTGGAGGGCAATGTTAGTCATATCAAAGCCTATCAGTTCAATGGTATTTCTCGTATGCTTGTGATAATAGAAAGCGGTCCAAAAATGTAGAGTAGAAATTATAACTTGTATTTAGTGGTGTGCTGGTAAATGTTTAACAGGCTCTGTCCCCGGTCCCCCTCTGCGCCCCCCCCCCCACCAAATTGCAGAGCTGGCTATAGCCGGGGAGAGAGCCTGGGGGGGGGGGGGGGGGGGGGGGGGGGTTGGCAATGCATTACTCCAGGAAAAAAAATGATCCCAGGTTCCAATCTAATTCATGTTTAATGTGCGATAAAATGCCATTAAGTAAACACAAACTTTTAATGTTGAGCACCTGATTCTCAAAGTGAACATATTCCAAACACTATAATGAAAATGATTTTTTTCTACCTTTGTTTTCTGTGTGTTTCTGATCATGCTGGCCCAGTATCCGATTCTGCTGCTATCTGTCCTCTTAACTTGTTTCCAGGGCTTCCTTTCCATTTATTTTTCCTTTCCTCCTTTCTTCATTTCTGGTCCTCAGCTTCTGCCTATTTTCTTCATCCATGTGCAGTTTTTCTCCTCTCTTCCTTTTCCCTCATCTCCTTCATCACTCTTCTCTCCCCTCCCCTGCGCGAACCGGCAGGGGAGAGTCAGTGCTGGTAGCAGGCAAGACTGCCTGCCCCACCGAAGAATTAGAAGAGTCAGGTGACGGTCGGTGACAGTGAGGGATCGGGCGGGAGGGAGGAGAGCCGGCTCGCAGTAGGAAACAACCGGCTCAGCAAGTCAGTACAAAATGTAACTGGCTCTTGCGAGCCAGCTCCCACACACCACTGCTTGTATTACAAGTAGGAGGCTGCCACAGTCTAAACAGATCACAGCATTTAATCTTTTTATGATACATAATCATTGCACTGAGTCTGTTTAACTTGTGAATAAATGTACTTATTGAGAAATTCTGAAGTCAAAATCCATGTGAACAGGGTCCCGACAGAGGCCATGTTTTTCAAACTTCAGGAGACCCAAATTATTATGCAATTTCTTCAAAAGTCTAAAGTGTGCCTTCAAAAGCCAATAGAGCACTAAATAAAATCTTATAAAAGGAAGCAGTAAGTGCTCGGTACTATTATTTTTCCATGCTGTGACTGTATGAGAAAATGCTAGGAATGCCTCCCCCCCCCCCCACCCCCCCCCCCCCCCCCCCAATATTTGTACTTGGGGCACAGTGCATGTAAGACTTTATTGCAGTTTAATAAAATCTACATATAGTTCAAGAAGGTGAAGAGAATTGAGTGGACATTTTAGTACTTCAAATAATACTCAAGAAAACTTGTTAAATGGAAAGGAAATTATGGAAAATGACAAGATTAAAAAGTAAACTGGGAACAATTTTCCATCTAACTTACATGGAACAACCTCTTGGCAGAGAAGGTGGTGGTGTGGTGGGGGGGGACCCTTTTTATCGTATTTCATCCAGAATTTTGTTTTCTTAATTTGTGAAGAAATGATAGTAAAATCAGAAAGAATAGGGCCTATAATGCAACAACAACAAAAAAAAGTATTGTGCAGACTAGATAGGAATTTGCCATTATTGTATTTTATTTCTACAAATTATATGCTTTTTAACTTGCATTTCAGGCTTTGGTACTATAGAGATGAGATTGAAAAGGAAGCAGCTGAATCTTATTTTGCAGGTAATGGTTGCGGGTATTTTTTTTCTCAACTTTTTTTATTTTATTTTATTTTTTAAATTCTGAAAGCCATTTATTCAGCAGTTCATTTAATCTGTACACAGCACTGCAAATGCAATAGTTTACACCATGTGACTGCACAGTCAAATGTATTTTTTTTATTTTTGTTACATTTGCACCCCGTGCTTTCCCACTCATGGCAGGCTCAATGCGGCAGGCAATGGAGGGTTAAGTGACTTGCCCAGAGTCACAAGGAGCTGCCTGTGCTGGGTATCGAACTTAGTTCCTTAGGACCAAAAGTCCACCACCCTAACCACTAGGCCACTCCTCCACTCTTCTTCCCCCCCCCCACCCCCAAAAAAAAGACCATACTGGATCCTTTACAATAATTTTCAGCTCATGTAACATCTAGAGCACACCAAGGAAAGGAGGAAAAATCCAGGACAGTAAGGGGACGGGACAAATCATGACTATGCTCCAAGAGATCTAAGCAACCCATCTTTGTTGCTTTCAGCTGAGCACTATAGATTGCCAAACGCTGTATTAATACAATCAGAGGTCAGTAAATCCCTGTTTTTCGGTCTATAAACCCCTTTGGTCAGGTAAGCAATAAAGCAAGAACTGTACCGAAAAGCATATTTACTATTCGGCCAAAAGCAGCTAGGGCTCTTTGGCTTATACAAGAGGCGGCTGGCTGAGGGGAGATATGATAAAGGTCTATGGAATGGGTGGATGTGAATTGCTTTTTGTTTTCTCTTTCCAAAAATACTAGGACAAGGGGGCACACAATGAAGCTACCAAGTAGTAAATTTGAAACAAATTGAAGAAAATATTTTTTTCACTCTGTGTAATTTCTGTGGTAAAAGCAGTTAGCTTAGTGGGGTTTAAAAAAGGTTTGGATAACTTCCTTAAGTCCATTAGCCATTATTAAGATGGCCTTGGGGAAAATCCATTGCTTATTTCTAGGCTAAGCAGCATGGGATCTGGCCATGTACTTGTAACCTGGATTGGCCACTGTTGGAAATAGGATACTGGGCTTGATGGACCTTTAGGCCTGTCCCAGTATGGCAATGCTTTGTTTGGCCAAATACAACTAATGGGCATTGAGATTTTAACATTAAATACAAGAAGCAACATGAAATTGGAGATAAGTGGTTTGTTTTAGTACACTAAAGCCCCAGATTACCTGTATTTGAATTCAAATCACTATTTGGCCGAAGATGAATAATGTATTCGGGCCCAAATCAAAAATGAATATTTGGTACAGCCCTAATAGTAAGTTGCCAATATTACCAGCCCTTGTTCTGCATTTTTCTTATTTGTGGTTCCAATGTGTGTTCAGTGCTGATATCACTTATTGAACAAATTATGCTCTTAATAGTCACACTGGGCTGCTCCTCCAAGTGGTTTCACTTACCTTAGTGACGCACTGATCCTAGTAGTCCCTTTCCTTGCCCTGGACCCTTATGGGGCATCTTGCTCCCTCCTTACTGCAAGGCAGATTATTCATCGTAGATGGCTTTATGGTTTGATATACCACTGTACAATAAAATTAAATGATATAAGAACTCCAGTAATAGAAGTCTCAAAACCAGTCACTCAATACACAGCCAAACCATCCCTTTCCTCCAGAAGAGCAGACTTTCACCAAATTTTCTTTTAAACCAGCTCACTCAAACTTTCTCTTGCCCAGCCTTTATACCTAACTTCCTCACGTTGCTGTACCTCTGCAACAAATCTGTGCATTCTTCAGGTGCTCTATATCCAATTGGCCTGCCAGTAATTGTGAATATCCAGTACAAAGCTTATTGCCCTGGAGTAGAAAGACTTGTGATTTCAGCTTCTGCAGGCAGCAAGTAAACTGTTTACACTTTGCAATAGCAAACAGTTGAAATTCAGGACAGCGTATTCCTTGTGGATGTTATTGGTTTGTGGCTGAGTAGAAGTTCAGGACAGCGTTGGTAGCAATGCTGATATCAAAGTGCACACACTTTGAGATCAGCACAGTCATTATCTGGAGGTTTTGTTATACAACAGACATTATGCTTTGCTGTACTGGATCCTTGGACTGTAGAATAAAGTGTCTAGATAGCTGTTTAACTCAACAAAGGGCTCAAACAGAAAACACACGCGTTAACTGTGGTAAGATACTGAAGATATTAAGAGGCTGAAACAGGAGAACTTGCTTGCCATACCTGCGTTAAGGGAGATGCAGAAAATGAGGTGGTGCTTGTGTTGTAGTCTCGGAATGCTGGAATAAAATGCCAGAGGAGTTGCAGGGTATGAGCAATTTTTTAAAAAGTGGTGTTTTGTTTTTGGTTTTTTTTACAGCGGAGGAAGTGTTTTTAAAGGCATTTTAGAATTGAGGTGGGAGTTTTTTTTGAGTTGTTACTGAAACTATGTGGAGCTCCTGTTTGTGCTGATTCCTTTATACTATTTTAAATGAAGTTTTTCTGTACAATGGTATACAAGTGTTAGAACAACCCAAACCTTTGTGAGGACTGAAGTGAAAGAATACAGAAGGTTTTTATGCCGGTGATTTATCATACTGCATTCACTTTGTTTTCTAGTGCCTTTGAGCTTCTGAGGCTTTTCTTTGTTTCCATATGTCTATTAAGTTAGATTATCTGAACTTGGTTACAGTGAAGTATAACTTCTGAATACAATTTACAAATCTTGATGACATAGTAACATAGTAGATGACGGCAGAAAAAGACCTGCACGGTCCATCCAGTCTGCCCAACAAGATAACTCATATTTGCTGCTTTTTGTGTATACCCTATTTTGATTTGTACCTATGCTCTTCAGGGCACAGACAGTATAAGTCTGCCCCGCCTCCCGATCTTGACTAAGCTCCTGAGGATCCATTCCTTCGGCACAGGATTCCTTTATGCTTATCCCACGCATGTTTGAATTCCGTTACCGTTTTCATTTCCACCACCTCCCGCGGGAGGGCATTCCAAGCATCCACTACTCTCTCCGTGAAAAAATACTTCCTGACATTTTTCTTGAGTCTGCCCCCCTTCAATCTCATTTCATGTCCTCTCGTTCTACCACCTTCCCATCTCCAGAAAAGATTCATTTGCGGATTAATACCTTTCAAATATTTGAACGTCTGTATCATATCACCCATTTCTCCTTTCCTCCAGAGTATACATGTTTAGTTCAGCAAGTCTCTCCTCATACGTCTTGTAACGCAAATCCCATACCATTCTCGTAGCTTTTCTTTGCACCGCTTCAATTCTTTTTACATCCTTAAGATATGGCCTCCAAAACTGAACACAATACTCCAGGTGGGGCCTCACCAACGACTTATACAGGGGCATCAACACCCCCTTTCTTCTGCTGGTCACACCTCTCTTTATACAGCCTAACAACCTTCTAGCTACTGCCACCGCCTTGTCACACTGTTTCGTTGCCTTCAAATCCTCAGATACTATCACCCCAAGATTCTTCTCTCCGCCCGTACCTATCAGACTCTCCCCGCCTAACACATACGTCTCCCGTGGATTTCTACTTCCTAAGTGCATCACTTTGCATTTCTTTGCATTGAATTTTAATTGCCAAACCTTAGACCATTCTTCTAGCTTCCGTATGTCCTTTTTCATGTTTTCCACTCCCTCTGGGGTGTCCACTCTGTTACAGATCTTAGTATCATCCGCAAATAGGCAAACTTTACCTTCTAACCCTTCGGCAATGTCACTCACAAATATATTGAACAGAATCGGCCCCAGCACCGATCCTTGAGGCACTCCACTACTTACCTTAGCTCCTCCAAGCGAATTCCATTCACCACCACCCTCTGGCGTCTGTCCGTCAACCAGTTCCTAATCCAGTTCACCACTTCGGGTCCTATCTTCAGCCCCTCCAGTTTATTTAAGAGCCTCCTGTGGGGAACCGTGTCAAAAGCTTTGCTGAAATCTAAGTAGATTACGTCCATAGCTCGTCCCTGATTCAATTCTCCTGTCACCCAATCAAAGAATTCAATGAGGTTCGTTTGGCACGATTTCCCTTTGGTAAAACCATGTTGTCTTGGATCTTGCAACTTATTGGCTTCCAGGAAATTCACTATCCTTTCCTTCAGCATCGCTTCCATTACTTTTCCAATAACCGAAGTGAGGCTTACCGGCCTGTAGTTTCCAGCTTCTTCCCTATCACCACTTTTGTGAAGTGGGACCACATCCGCCGATCTCCAATCCCTCGGAACCTCTCCCGTCTCCAAGGATTTATTAAACAAATCTTTAAGAGGACCCGCCAGAACCTCTCTGAGCTCCCTCAATATCCTAGGGTGGATCCCATCCGGCCCCATGGCTTTGTCCACCTTTAGCTTTTCAAGTTGTTCCTGGTTCCTCTCTCTGGTTGGATGGGAAAGTACAGCTGCCACAGACAGCGAGTTTGTAGCAAGTGTAGGCAGAAGCTGGTCTCTGCTGTGTAGAGGGAGAGAAACCTAGAGGTATAGATACCATTGAATGGGCTTCCCCTCATTTGCTGCACTGAGAATCTGTTGTACAGCTTTGTAAAAGAGGCCCTTTGTAAGTACTTTCTAAATCTAGACCTTGCTTCATTTGTTCCAGCTAAATAAATTTTGATTTTTGCTCCTCCCAGGATATCAAGGTGGGGCGATGTATCCCCAGTCCGCTACATCTGTAACACTCACTTCCTACCTTGTAACATGGGAATTTAACAAAATCTCTTCCAGATGGTGCTGTGCCATTTTCTCCAAATATCCCCCAACATCAGGACCATGGCTTATATTAGCATCTTGATTGCAGACCACCTCAAATTTTTCTTACCGCACACTATCTGCCAGAAAGACCCAACCCAAGATGTACCAGTGTGCCTTGCTCTTTTCTGTACCTCCCACATAGTTTGAGGTCTCCCAACCATTATTTTTACCACCATTTTTATGTAATGAAGGAGATGCAGTATAAACTGTTACTTCAGTCCATATCTCTGCATGTTGCCTCAAAAAAAAAATTTACATCCTGGTTATCTGCAGTCCTAGTTCATGCTGCCAGTACAGTGCTACCCTTCTCTCACTTTCTAACCTTGTCATTCTGCACCCAATGGTACCACTTAAAAATCAAAGTTTTCCTTTCCTCTCTTCTTGCAGAAAAGCCATGAGCTCCCCTTTCTTGCATAAACTCTCTGCTTCCTAACTCGGAGAATAACATAGTGATCAATTCTATAAAATAGCTTCTAACATTTACACATACATTACATGCAAAATACTCAAAATATAAATGCACCTAAGTTTGTTTGAATCAGGAGCTGGCATAAATGAGTATAACTAGTAAATATACTTCTTTAAGATTAAGGAAGAGGAGACGCACCACTCTTGGATAACCTTTTACTCAATTGAGCCTCAACTGCCCTGGGAAAGTCATAGACCTTTACTTAATATAACCCCTTGAGGGCTTCTCATCGGCTCAGTGCGAGACTGCAAAAACAAAAGTGGGAAATAACTCCTATTAAAGGAGAGAGAACCACTATAGAGAATTTTCACTCTGCACTGGAAAAAAACGTTGAACACCTGACAGTTCCACAGGATAGAATTAGGCATGCCAAAATCATATCTAGTCGCGTCATTCATATATTCAGTTTACTTCCAAATGCTCCACATGTAAAGGCTGCCAACAGTTCAAATCCAAAACCCTGAAAAGGGCCCCCTTGTTTCAAAACATGCTGCTTCTGGAGGAGGAACTTCACTTCAACTGCATTGCCTCAAAATGGCGACAAGCATTTGAGAATGATAAGCTTGGTTATATATAAATATCCTATGCACCACTCCATATAAATAAAAACCTGCATTTAATGTTGCCTCTTATTTATATAGGGTCCTGTTTACTAAAGTGCATGTGTGTGTTTTAGCGAGTGTCTCTAGCATTAGCACGGCTTAAACCGAGCCCATAACTTATTCCACATTTCATATACTGCCTTTCTGTAGATAGGGACAAAAATGTATCCGCAACTGCTTTGACTAATTGGCTAATTCAAGATGCTAGAGCATTTTCACAAGTAGTCATGGATACTTTTTTTAACACTAAAGGAACTGATTTACAAAACATAAATACTAAATAAAATAGTTTTTATAAGAGAAAATATGTGCATGCCCATCCTTGAAGTATGTATCCTTTTTAAACGATAAAATTACATCTTCAAATATAACCTTAAACATAACTCCAATAAATGTAAACAGCAAATCACTCTTATAAAACTTCCATTTAAAGATAACGGTGTTCAGATTGGAAATAGATCTACATCCCCTTCTCTCCAGGATACCATGGGCTTATGAATCAAATTTTGTGGTTGGCTTTCATTGAGGGGGTCTCGTAGTAAAGCTTAGCTCAAGCTGCAGCAGGTCCCATTTTATTCCTATGGGCCCTACTGCAGATAACTCGAGCTAAGCTTTAGTAAAAGACCCCCTCAATGTTTAACCAGGGGCGTCTCTATTGCTTGCCTTTTAATTATGCTTTATGCTTCTGTGTTCTATTAATCTTATTGAGTGCTCTTTTTTCCCCTCATATAAAAGATGCCGTGTCCTTGGATAGACGGTACTTTGTTTGCACTTTAGGTTTCAATCTTCTCTTATATTTCAATATCTCTTCTATCCAAATCAACTGTTATCTTGAAAACATCTCAACTGTTTCTCTTGGATAACACCTTTTCTAAAAATCAATTGTGCATGACTGCAGATTGACTTAGAAAATCCATCTGTGTTGAACACAATTGTTTCAAATGCAGAAACTGGCTAGATGGTAAACTAGTTTCAGTGCTCTACTATGACAACTAGTGTAATGCAAAACTTTATTTGTGTCCCGGTCTTTTATAAACATGTCTCAATGTTTCCATCCACAATAGTAGTAAAGAAATCCCCTTTTTAGATATTTTAATTATCATAACTCACCTCTAACCAAGCTACTAGCCAATCAAAACCTCAACCCCTACATTTATGCAGATGATGTCACAATTTACATTCCATTCAAACATGATCTAAAAGAAATCACCAATGAGATCAACCAAAGCCTCCAAATAATGCACACCTGGGCAGATGCATTCCAATTAAAACTTAACGCAGAAAAAACACAATGCCTTGTACTCGCCTCACAACATAACACAAAAAACTTCAACACCATACTGTTCCCTTCCGATCTCACAAAACTTGAAAATTCTTGGAGTCACCATTGATCGACACCCACGTGAAAAACACGACCAAAAAGATGTTCTACACCATGTGGAAACTTAAGAGTAAAACCTTTCTTCCCGAGATGCATTTTCCGTACCCTGGTACAGTCAATGGTAAGAAGCCATCTGGACTACTGCAATGCACTGTACACAGAGTGCAAAGAACAGACAAAAAAAAACTCAGCTGCCCAGAATACGGCCGCCAGACTCGTATTTGGAAAAACTAAATATGAAAGTGCAAAACCACTAAGAGAAACTTCACTGGCTCCCAATTAAGGAACTTATTGCGTTTAAGATCTGCACGATGGTACATAAAATCATTCATGTAGACGCCCCAAACTACATGCTAAACCTCGTGGACCTACCTCCCAGAAACGCCACAAGATCATATCGTAAATTTCTCAACCTGCACTACCCCAGCTGCAAAGGACTGAAGTACAAACTGATGCATGCCACTACCTTCTCGTACACGAGCACGCAGTTATGGAATGCATTACCCGCAGACTTGAAAGCAATCAACGAAACAACTATCTTTCAAAAATCTCTGAAAACATTAGTCTTCAACAAGGCCTACAATGAACACCTATAATCTCATTAAGTTACCTCACAACCCACTCAATTATGAAAGCTCACCTTATACAACTATCCTAATCACTCCCTCCTTCTTCCCTCCTCCCTACCTGATCGCTACACATTACGAATTGTATCTGATATCTTGTTATGATTGTCAACAAATCTATGTAAGCCACATTGAGCCTGCAAATAGGTGAGGGAATGTGGGATACAAATGCAATAAATATTTGAATCGCATTGGTTAAGCTAAAAATGGAACCTCAGAAGGATCAAACTGACTCTTGGAATTGGCACGTTAGCACCCTCTGGCATTATCAGCTTTTCAGAAGTCTCATTTTGGACTTTTTTTTTTTTCCTTTCATAGAATCTACTGATGTTCGCAGCCCAAAGCCATCATTTGTTAAGTTTAGTGTGGGACAAATGGTAGTACACAAGCAATTCGGCTATTCAGGGGTGATTACTGGCTGGGATCCAAAAGTCAGGGCTCCAGAAGACTGGCTGAAAGAGACGTATTCATCGGAGAAAGAGATAGAGGTATGGCAGACTTTCCTCTAAACTGTAAGGGTGCTATTCTATGGGAAGATTACCTTGCCTCTTTCTGTTGTGCAGAAGACATGCCAGCTGTGTTGGCCTTCTCCAAGCATGTGTGACCTGAAATCTTTGTGTACTAACTGAATTTCTGTTACCACTGGCCTAATGAGAGAGAGATGCACAAATGTCAGTTTGGGCCCTGACTTAGTAAGGGGATGAATTGCTAATTGTTAGCATGTGCAACCTGCAGGAGTTAAAGGTAAAACTGTGCTACAATGCGTGCTGCTTATTGTCTGTGGTGATTCAACAAATCTGTGGGAAAATTAGGTTGAATACAGCCTGGCTTCATTCTAATTAAAGGCTTTTGTATTTTTAAGCTATGCTCTTCTGGATAGTCAAAACTATTTAACTATTCGGACACGGCTGCTGACCGGTTAAATAGCATTTTGGCACCTAACTGTGAATATTCAGCATAAGATAACTGGTTATCTTCACTGAATATTTGCAGATGGTGCTGAAAGGTTAACTGGCTCTGTCGCATGATAACCAGCAGTATTCAGCGTTCACTGGCTAAGTTAAGTGGGCAAATAGGACTGCTCTTATGTAGTCCGATCTTTGCCTTCTATAAACTTAACCAGCCAAGCGAATATTTGGTGCTGGATGGTTAAGCTAGCACTGGCCAAAAAGGACCCCTGGATATTCAATACTGGTCACTGGAAACAGCCTGGCATTGCATATCCGGGGTAGGTGCCGATCATAGCATTTATGTAGTTTGGTAAATGTTAGAATGAAACAGTGCTGAAAAGTGGCCAGTACTAGCTAGAGAACTCCAAATGTTTCAAAAGAAGAAAAAAACATCCCCATCATTCCAGCTTCTAACTTGCCAAGTGAGATCTTCAAATAAGAGCTGGGTCTTTTTGTATATAGAAGACCTTCAATGCTGTCTTTTGCCTGTTACCCCCCTCCCCCCACCTGTTCCTCCAATCTTCACCTTCTATGCACTGAATGACTTCCTCTTCTATGCTGAGCTATTTTCTGGCCCTGGGTTTCATGGTAGATCTAATTGTAAGACTATTGTAGCCATTAGATGTTGTTGTATATAGTAGGATAAGAAAAAGGGCATGTTGAGCATACTCAGCTTAGAACTGCTGGAGACTACTACTAATCATTTCTATAGCACTAGAGTACACAGTGCTGTACATTGAATATGTAAGACTGTCCCTGCTCGATGGAGCAAACAGGATAAATGTGGGAATTATAAAACAGACATAGGTACTGAAAAAGTGAATAGGAGTTAACCCAGCCTAAAGGTGGACTTTTAGCCTAGATCTGAATATGACCAGAGCTGGAGCTTGGTGTACTTATTTAGGAAGTCTATTCCCGGCAATATGGTACAGCAAGGTAAAAGGAACAGTCTAGAGTTGGCAGTGGAGGAGAAGGGTACAGATAAGATTACCCAATGAACAAGAGTTCCCGGGGAGGAGTGTAGGGAGAGGTACTGAGGAGTTAGAGCGAATGCACTTGCAAGTAGTAACAGGAGATTGAATTGTATGCGGAAATGGATAGGGAGCCAATTGTGACTTGAGAGGGCTAATATGAGCATAGTGACACTGGAGGAATATACATCGTGCAGCAGAACTTTGAACAGATTGAAGGGGATAGAGATGGCTTAGTGGGAGATCTGTAAGAAGCAAGTTGCAGTAGTCTAAGCGAGAGGTGATGAGTGTGGATAAGGGTTTTTGGTAGTGTGCTCGGAAAGGAACTGACAAATTTTGGTGATCTTTACAGAGAGAGAAACGGGTTTTAGCAATCGTTGAATATGTGCAGGTTGAGAGGAGTCAAAGATGACCCCAAGGTTTTATGAGCTGATGAGCCGGAGAGGATGAGAATGTAATCCACAGCAAGAGAATGGGGGAAGAGAAGAGGTGGGAAAGATTAGCCATATTCAGTTTCAGATGGCTGTGAGACATCTAGGCAGCAATGTCAGCTAGGCAGGCTGAGACTTGGGGGGGGGGGGGGTCTGGAATCCTGCTGACACTTCTAGTGTGGAGAGGCAGATCTGGGCGTCTGCATAAGGTGATACTGACAACCATGGAAGGAGCAAGGGAAGCATAGATGTAGAGAAGGAGGCTCCAAGACAGAGCCCTGAGGTACACCGACTGATAGAAATTGAGGAGGCTCTGCCAGAGCATACACTAAAAGTACAATGGGAGAGAAGAATAAAACAACCAAGAAAGAGCCCTGAAATCCAACTGAGGGCAGCTTATCGAGGAGTAGGTGGTGAGCAGCAGATAAATGGAGAAGGATGAGGATAGAACAGAGACCTTTGTATCTGGCCAGAAACAGGTCATTGGAGACTTTAGCAAGGGCTGTTTCAGTTGAATGTAGAGGGCAAAAGCCATGTTGGTGGATCAAGAATAAGATGAAGTCAAGGCAATGGCAGTCATTTTCAGGTGTCTTGGATAGGAAGGTGGTGTAACTATAGCATGTTTGAAGGCATCAGGAACAGTTGTGTGGAAAGTGACAGATTGAGGACATATCTGGTAGGAGGAGGAGAGTGCTGACTAGATGGGTGGGATTAGGAACAGGTACTCCATTTGGAGGAGGAAAGAAAATGTGCAGTTTCCTGTTCAGTGAGTTTTAGAAAAGGAGGCAGGGTTTGAAGGAGGGCTGACTAGAATGGACTGGGGGAAGTAGAGATGGCGGTGACTTTGAACTCCCAAGGTTAATCTTGTGAACCTTGTCATGGAAGAATTCAGCCATAGTCTGGGGAGAAAGTGAAAGAGGGGTTCAGTGAGACGTTGAGCATTTTGAGCCAAGAGTCAACTGGATGTAGTAGTCCTGTTTTGGCAAGTGAAAAAGCAGACTGGAAGGAGGTCGCAAGAATTTGAAATGTATGAAGTCAGTATGGGATTTCAGCCAAAAGCATTCAGATCAGGAACATAGCAGATTTAGAGGTCAGGCTGGGTTTTGGTATTGCAGAATGGGGAATGGGAGGAGTGAATATCCAGAGGAGAGAATATTATAGGAAGACTGTCTCATTGAAAGACTTGGGTAGCATAGTGGTTGAGAAGGATGAAGCACTGGTGGAGAGAGTGCAAGAGCCAATAGCCTGAAGATTCCTAATTGTATAGGTGGAGATTGGATGGGAGGGTGTTTTTTTGGTGTGAAGGGTGTTTTACGTGTGAAGGTTATCAGATGATAGAGGGCAAGAACTGAGTGCAGAAACTGCCAAGTGAGCAGTTAGAAAAGACAAGATCAAGACAGTGGCCATTATGGTGAGTAGGGGTAGTGAGCACAACTGAAGATTGGAGGATGTTAAAGCAAGAAACTGAGAGGCATAAGAGTCAAAGGGCTCATTAGCATGAATGTTAAAATCCCCAAGAATGAGGGAAGGAGATGAAGGTTTGAGAGAGAAGGAAAGCCAGGAGTCGGTCAGTGAGGAGAAAGGAAGAAAGGGATTTATTGGAGGTGGATGAGTAAATAAATGGAGTGAACTTTGAAGGAAGAAAAGCAGTGAGACTGAGGTGGAAGAAATGAAAATAGTAGCCTGACACCAACTCTGTGGCCAACTGGGCAAGGTGTGTGGAAGAAAATCTTCATGACGCAGGGTAACAGCTGAAGCAGTCAAGTCTCTGTGCAAGCAGATGGAGAGTACAAGAGAGGCTGTGAATGTAGGAAAGGTGGTTGGAGACAAAGCAGGCATTCAACAGGATAGGTGAGGGGGAGGAGAGGAACACATTTTATATTGGAGACATTGCAGTGTGACCTTCACGAGTAGGGTGAGAGCTGATCTGGAGGATCAGGATTGGAATTCATATCCCCAGCAGAAGGAGCAAATATGGAGGAGAGGCATGATGAAGATGAGATGCACTCAGACAAAATGTAGATGGTTGAAATGAAAGGAAGAAAATGTTGAAGCTTGAGCTGAGGAAAAAGAGAGAAGACAAAAGGGATGGTGAGATGATGATGAAAACGGAAGGTGGGCAATGTGGTCCTTTTTTATATACTGTGGTTTCAGATGGGATGTAGACAGAGCAGTGGACCTGGATGTCAACCCGGAGAATGTTTGGGAGGATATGCAGATGGGCTGCAAATCCTCCACAGCACCTGGAGCAGAGGCCCTGGGTGGTTTGGCGTGGACCTAGTAGTCGCCCTAGAGAATGCAGACTTGAATACTCTAGGCAGTGTTCAGTGTAAGACCTGAGGTCCAGTAGTAGCTGTCATCAACTGTTAAGTATGGTTCTTCGACAACATGCACACTCCTTTCTTATGTAGAGGCTTGCTGCTTCTCCAGATCAGCTGTTCTGTTTTCTGTCTGCACTACGCAGGTCTCTGTAAACTCAGATCATGTGGTGCTATTGTCATAAGAAACCTCCAGAAGATTTGAGAAAAAGGATTAAACTGAGGGAAGTCGTCTTGAAGAGAAAGATGGGGATGCATGGGGGGAAAAATGTAAGGGGGTTGAGACTGGGGGGGGAAATGAGTGGCACTATTGGGCTGAAGAGAGAGGGAGAATGCGGGAACAGGCTTTTTTTTTTTACTTGAGTTCTGCGTGTAATTTAGAAGCTTGGTCAGCTATATTAGAATTCCCCCCCCCCCCCTCCAAACCGCTTGCATAGAATGCCAATCTGTTCTGTACCATTGCTGGATACTTCGTGTTTTGAACCCCCCCCCCCCCCCCCCCATTGGAAAAACAGTGAAGACCACAGATTATGTATAACCCTGATATGAGGAAGTAAGCCTGTTGTAAGATGTACTTAACACTTTTTTTCAATTACCAAAACTTCCTTTGCTGGCCTGCTTGTTGGTACAAAGATGCTGTTTTTAAGGCCACAGACAAATCTTGCAAATGGAATGAATATGAAAAATTATATGCTTCCCCCCGCCCCCCCAATGGTAATTTCTATAGTATATGTGTAACCAGAATTATCAATCAAAAGTACAAAAGTCTATATTAAATGTTTTCTTAATTAGCCATCTTTGAGAGCAAGAACGAAAGAAGCAGTCAGTAATTGAGCAAATTTTCAGGTAGTGTTAACACCATTACCTAAAAGGTTATCACTTGCTTTCATTGCTAAAATATATTCAGTCATGATGCATAGAAATGTGATGGGGGGATAATTACTTCTTTATCCAGGAACAATGCTCAGTATGTTGAGGTTAATGTGCCACTTTTCCAATTTGTCATTTAGTAATTTTTTTTTAACATTGACATGGGATGTAACTGTGTATATTTAAGTATATAACGCAGTTCTGGACAGATTTTTACGATCTGTGTCCCTCAAATGAGAAGACGACCAGACTAGAGTGGGCTTCAACGACAACTCCAGCAGTTGGAACATAGGGATAGGGCCAGATAGACTTCTATGGTCTATGTTCCAGAAACACACAAAGACCATAACTATATATCACACTCGTTGATTTAATCATGAATTGATAATGAGTGTGACTATTGGGGGCAGACTGGATGGACCATTCAGGTCTTTATTTGCTGTCATTTACTATGTTACAATTAATCCTCTTTGCTCCCGGGCTGATGAGCAGACCTCAGCTCTGACACAGGCATGAGCATCAGATGTCACCTGACCTACTGGCACGTGCATGTGGTGACCTCTCAGCACACAGTGCCAGTAAATCAGAGACACATCTTACATGTGCACACCAGAGTGTTCCAAGTTTCAGCTTCCATGCCTTCCTTGCCTACAGTGCTGTGGCTCAAATCCAGAGAGAGACTGAGGGAGCTGATTGGAATTTTTTTATTTATCATTAAATTCTTAGTGATGGGTTAAAGTCTTGCAGGGATGGGTTGGAATGGATTACATTTTTGCGGGGATGGATGGGGATGGGTAAAATTCCAGTGGGGCGGGTAAGATTTCTGTCCCCGTGCAACTCTCTACTGCAGTGCCCCCTAGGGTGCCCCACTGCTCTGCTGGGATGTCTGTGTGGCTAGTCTACTAAGAATGAATACTTATCCTTTAGATTGTAAGCTCTTTTGAGCAGGGACTGTCCTTCCTCGTTTAAAATTGTACAGCGCTGCGTAACCCTGGTAGCGCTTTAGAAATGTGGAGGAGTAGTAATGCTGACTCTTCCTACATACCAGTGGCTTGATTTTTGTGTCTTTCACGTGGACTTTTTCTTTTCCTGAAAATAGATTAGACAAATGCACAGAGCACAAAAACATCTAGCAAGTGGCTATTTTCAAAAATTCTTTTTGAAGACTTACTGTTTTGAAAATTGGTATCTTTGCTACTTGGATTCTGGATGTTTTGAGCAAAACGTCCAAAGACCGATTTGGACATCTTATTGATGTCATAAATTCAAGGTAGGTGAGCCCTTGGACTGCAGCTGAAGTGGGCTGGCACAGGGCAGAAGTTGGAACAAGACAGGACTGGGCAAGGCTAGACAAGACAGTACTAGAATAAACCAGGCAGCTCAGAAGTAACAAGGTACAACAGACAAGAATGAGGACCAGATCCAGATGAGGCAAGGCAAAAGGCTAGAACTGGATCCCAGGCAGAACAAGGCAAGACAAGAACTAGGTTAAAACTGGGTCCAGAAAAGACAAGATGAGGACAAGGCTAGGCAAGGACTGGACCTGGACTGGATCCAGATGAGGCAAGAAAAACAAGGCAAAGGGGCTAGAACTGGAACTCAGGCAAAACAAGGCAAGACTATGAACTAGATTAAAATTGGGGCAAGGCTAGAGGACAAAGCAGGATCAGGGCTTCAGGAACTTGGCAAGGTAGGAACTGGAACAGGGCTTCAGGCAAGACTCACAGGAACACTAAGTCAAGGCTAAAACACCTTTGTGAAGGCAAAGCATGAAAGTCCCAAGGTTCCTTATAAAGGTCTTCACTGATTTCTCAACTTGGAATGAGGTTTGGAACACAACAGGGAACCAGAGCAAGGCCAAGATACTGGGACATCAGCCTGAGACTTGAATAATCTTTGAAATGAGTCTTGAGAAACAGGGAAATGGGCAACAGTGGTATCTGTGCAGGGAAAGGACATCTGGAGAAGTCACAGAGCCCGACCACTGGAAGAAAAGGTGAGTCTGGACATGGGACGCAGCTGTGATAATCGAAATGCCCCTCATCTCATATTCATTGTTGATATTTTGAAAACCAGACTGGCTTGGGGTTCCTCAAGGACTGGGATGTGAAACTCTGATTTAGAGTAAGGTTGATATGGCAGTGTAGAAAATAGTGGAACATTTGTTAATGTTTACAGCTGTTTAAGGTTAATGGCAACATCTAATTGGATATGCAATCTTAAGATTTATGTGAAATGATAAACTGTGCATATTAACATCTTGTTAGATTTGTGAAATGTATTTTTTGTACATATTTTGGTTTCCCCAATTACACAGTATAGCATCCATCTTGACAGTTTACAATTTTAAAAGGTGTAACTTGACCACCAGAGTTTACACTACTACTTATATTTGTGCATTTTGAGAGGATCCAATAGATGGGGAATTGTTAAACCTACTAGCCTCCCTAATTCTTATTTCTCTGTGTTTTGGTGTGGCTAATGTTATCACCGGGGGGACCCTTGAACCAGTATGTGTGCTTGAGGGATTCTGAAGTTAGCTACAGACTCTACAACAATTGATATACCTGCATCTTTGGGTCATCGTTGGCTTCACTACATGGGGGGGGGGGGGGGGAATAATCCACTGTGATTTTCAGGAAGACAGCTGGTTTGCCCAATTAGATTAATTTACCTGGCTAAATAGCTTTGTTCAACAATTGAAAACTGTATAGCAGGGGGTTCTCAACCCAGTCCTGAAGACACAATGAACGAGTCTGGTTTTTAAGTCACCCACAATAAATATGCATGAGAAAATTACCACACACGGTTTTTCAATGTATGAAAATCTGACTGGCTTGATGTGTCCTAAAAGACTGGGTTGAGAGCTTCTGCTCTATTTTGTCCAAGATTATATGGAGAATGAGGTTGGGGCTTACACAACTCTTTTTTGTAAATTTCAAATATGCTTTTGTAGGTTAAAAAGAATATTCCTCACTACAGAATCCTTATATGCCGCCCACAGAATTATGGAAAAACAATATCCTATATTGCTCAGGATGAGGTTATAGTACTCAAGGGATTACAGGTATGTGGAAGGTGGTGGGAATGGGCCATGTTCTGGAATGTAACTCATGTATATGTTGTGTAGGTTTAGCCTTTTAGAATGCTTATGTAACGACTACAAATATTACAATCTTCAGGATATCTGGGAGAATACAGCAAGCTACCTTGTATCTTAAGTGTCTATAATTCTGGAAGCTTTTTGAGCCCCACTTAATAGAACATAATTGCCAATTTATTACTTTAAATATCTAGGACAATTTACTCATTTAAACAGTATGTATTGCATCTGTTAAAAAAAAAAAAGCACACTGCTTTGTTGCCAGCAATAAGATGCTGGCACTTACATGAAGGCCAGTCTTGGGGGGGGGAGGGGGGTGAATGCACAGGGCTTGCCCACACCCTGCAACAGATACTATAAAAAGGCAGCAGTTATCCATCCTGTGTGTTTCCAGAAGGGTTGAATACAATTATAAATTGCAAATTTTACACGAGTCCCTACAAAACCAAATAGCACCTACTGAAAAAAACATGTTAGACTGCTAAAGATCCTTACATAACAGGAGAATCCCTCATCTCCTACACACAGAGCACCAGACTTACCAAATACACTATATTAGAAAGATATGGACAGTTAAAACTGAGCTGGAAACACTAAAAAGTCAGGGTCTGCAGAAATGCGTTTCCCCTCCTTCCTTTTTTTATTGCCACCTTATTGTATTTATAACAATTCTCCTCCCAAAACCTATACCAAAGGTCCAATTTTGACACTTCCCTCATCTCAAAAGCCACTAGCCAACAGAGGCATTGGTCATTCTGCCTAGTGGTAGCACCCACTAGCAATGCCAAGCCTGTTAAAGGCTCCCCTTAATGTCCCTATAAAAGTTTTAACTGATAAAACTGCCCAGATGCATGACAAAAAAAAAGCATGTACTGGGTAATTACCAGGAAAAATAACAATGTCCGTAATACACTTGTACCCCCTCCCCGACTTGATTTAAAAAGATATGCAGCAGTAGTAGATATGGGGTGAAAGTAACACACTTTATTTTTTTTTGGTACCCTCAGAGCCCCTAATTAGCTGGAAGATAAACACCTAAATTTACAAGTTAGCAACATCTTAGACTACAAGTCCTACATATATCGCTTCTGGTACACAGTCCAACTTTAGAAAGTGTGAAGACGAGAATTGATGTCCAGGTTGGGAAATTTCCATTTTTACAAAGGCTCTTATCACAGAGCATCTTGTAAATTACGTGTAAGGGCATCATGCAGGAGTACATGTCAATGACAGATGGTATCAACGATTAGAAAGACACATGCATATATGGGGTGAAGGAACATCATTTTTTGTTTCTCCATATGCCGCTCTCTAAAATTGCTGCTCCTATTTTTCCATGCACACCTAGATAAACCCCCTCTCTTACTGCTAGGGCTCACGGCTGCTATTTTGAACTTGAGACACAGAGAAGTAGGCGCAGACATTGCTTCTGCTCCCAGTAGACATACATAAATCAGGGACCCCATAGAACCTTGACTGGTGGTGGTGGGTTCTTGTTGCAAGGGACGTTCAGGTGGCAGAGGTAGCCTTGGCCTTTATCTCCCCTTGGAGCAGGCACTTTTGCGTGCTGCAATGCATGTGTTCTGGGGGAATGCATGTTTGTGTTGGTCCTACCCACATACTCCATCTCCATACCCTTACTTCACTCCCTTGCCATCTACCCAGACATGGTATGGATCTCCTCATGTACATGGTAGCTTTCTAAAATCACCATCAATGCCTATAAAAGCTTTGGTGGGGGGGTCCTTCTAAAAAGGGCCATAGGCTGTTGAGCTAAAACCAAACTACAGCTTACTGTTCAGTTGGAAGATAGGGCAGCATGCAATTTTTCCACAGCAGGGAGGCGAGGCTTAGACTAGTCAGCCCTTTCCATTTTAAATCAAGTTTTCCAACAAGATGCACACTCATGTGGACTTTGGGTATAGCTTTATTATAAATGTCTATGCCACATGATCTTGCCATTCCCAAACATACATAAAATGTAACAAAATACTAATATAAAACCATATGTTTTATTTTGTTCAATTATATTTTAAGTGATAGCAGTAATATTTAACAGAAAATATTTCTTCACTCATTTAATTCCACTTATGGAATTTTTTGCCAGAGAATGTGGCAAAAGCAGTTATCTTAGTGGGGTTTAAAAAAAGGCGTGGCTAGCTTCCTTTTAAAAAAAAAAAAAAAAAAAAAAAAAAAGGCTAAGTCATTAAGATAGACTTGAGGAAAATCCACTGCTTATTTCTAGGATAAGCAGCATAAAATGTACTGTTTTTTGGGATCTTGCCAGGTACTTGTGACCTGGATTGGCCACTGTTGGAGGCAGGATGCTGGACTTGATGGACCTTTGTTCTGTCCCAGTGTGGCAATACTTCACACTAAACATCAACAGATATATATTACCTTTTAGGAGTAAAAACCTAATATTCCTCTACTCCCAACCAACAGGATGATTACCCATATGTGGTAGGAAGCAACTATTGTTAAACTATCTAAATCGAATCTTACCTTCCAATAATTCATGCAAGTGTCCACGTCAAGCTTTTCTGAACATTCCCACCAGTTTCTGCTATAATAATCTCATGTATATAAGCGAGCAGAACTGCACATTAAGTAGGCATTTTTCCACACTTTCAAAGTGTGCTACAATGCTATGGCCATTTGGATGTGCAGTAATTGAGAACCTAGGAGCAAATGACCTTCAAATTCAGAACCTATGTTAAATAGTATTCCTTCATAAGTTAAAGGAGCTGTGATTCTAAGTACTTTCTGAATATAGGACCAAACTTGTTTCTAGAAAAGGGGGGGGGGGGGGAATACTTTTTCCCCCCAATTTGGACCTCCAAATATCTTAGCATGGTCTTTGGTACCCTGAAAGGGGAAAGTGCTGGTCACGTCCCTCATACCACCTGGATCTAAGGTGGTAATGTTCATTCAATTTACCTTAAATCCTGAGAGTTTACAAAAAACCTCCAGTCATAAGTACATAAGTAATGCCATACTGGGAAAAGACCAAGGGTCCATCGAGCCCAGCATCCTGTCCACGACAGCGGCCAATCCAGGCCAAGGGCGCCTGGCAAGCTTCCCAAACGTACAAACATTCTATACATGTTGTTCCTGGAATTTTGGAGTTTTCCAAGTCCGTTTAGTAGCGGTTTATGGACTTGTCCTTTAGGAAACCGTCCAACCCCTTTTTAAACTCTGCTAAGCTAACTGCCTTCACCACTTTCTCCGGCAACGAATTCCAGAGTTTAATTATACGTTGGATGAAGAAAAATTTTCTCCGATTTGTTTTAAATTTACTACACTGTAGTTTCATCGCATGCCCCCTAGTCCTAGTATTTTTGGAAAGCGTGAACAGACGCTTCACATCCACCTGTTCCACTCCACTCATTATTTTATATACCTCTATCATGTCTCCCCTCAGCCATCTCTTCTCCAAGCTGTATAGCCCTAGCCTCCTTAGCCTTTCTTCATAGGGAAGTCGTCCCATCCCCGCTATCATTTTAGTCGCCCTTCGCTGCACCTTTTCCAATTCTACTATATCTTTCTTGAGATGCGGCGACCAGAATTGAACACAATACTCAAGGTGCGGTCGCACCATGGAGCGATACAACGGCATTATAACATCCTCACACCTGTTTTCCATACCTTTCCTGATAATACCCAACATTCTATTCGCTTTCTTAGCCGCAGCAGCACACTGAGCAGAAGGTTTCAGTGTGTTATCGACGACGACACCCAGATCCCTTTCTTGGTCCGTAACTCCTAACGTGGAACCTTGCATGACGTAGCTATAATTCGGGTTCTTTTTTCCCACATGCATCACCTTGCACTTGCTCACATTAAACATCTGCCATTTAGCCTCCCAGTCTCGTAAGGTCCTCTTGTAATTTTTCACAATCATGTCGCGATTTAACGACTTTGAATAACTTTGTGTCGTCAGCAAATTTAATTACCTCGCTAGTTACTCCCATCTCTAAATCATTTATTAGCTGGTAGTGACTGCTTCAGATGCATCACAGTTCCCATTTAATGCCATCACTATAGAGGGATATTTCATAATGCCCTTTGCACGCTTTTTATTGTACCCTGGAATTTGACAGTTTGGTAGGACAATGATTATAATCCAACTTTGCTCCCAGATTCTGTATATGGTGCCTAGACCTTGATCAATTAGATGCTAACAACCAATTATTGATGGGCCCCAATTATGATGTGTGTATGCATCTGGCTTCACACTATTCTATATAAGGTATGGTGCCTTACTCTACTAGCGTGTAACTCAAAAGGGAGCATGGTCAGTGTCAGGGGTGTTCTGAAAACCTGCACATATAATTACTGCCTTAGCGTTATTGGGCACCAGCATTTCTACCAGGTTTGAGTAGGCATATGTCCCTTGTTTATCACCTCACTACTACATACATGGTGGCAAAATTAGGTCTGTTAAGCTGGTACTTATTTTTTTTTCCTGTTTTGTTTTTCTATTCCTTGAGATGGGCCAGCTCCATCCTGGAAGAAATGCTCTGGGGAAAACTCCTGCTTGTCTGTTTCCTTGTATACTTTTTGTTATAACGTAAACCTGTGGCTCCACTGGAGGGGAGGGCGGCCATATAGTAACCTTACAGATTTATGACTGTGAGCTATGTTTTTGCTTCCATCTCATGGTGGTTCTATTAAGAGTATAAAAATATATAAACTTGCCAATCATTCTGATGATCTACTTATTCTTTTTACAGCTGTACCATCCTGTTTTGCATATTTACTTCTCCATGTTTGAAGGATCTAGATATGTTATGCATCCCTGGCTGCAGCGCATTTATCCACATGATGACTGAAGTCTACATTTTCTACTGATATCTTCTGCAATAATAAATTGCCATGTAATGTTATAGCTTTTTTCATTAAAGAAATGATTCCTAAGATTCCTGAAATATTTTTCTTACAATTGCAGTAAAGTATATTCAGAAATGATTCAAATGAGCATCCAAGTTGCCACGATTTGGGTTTCTGCCAGGTACTTGTGACCTGGCTTGGCCACTGTTTGGAAAACAGGATACTGGGCTACGTGGACCATTGGTCTGACCCAGTATAGCTACTCTTATGTATCCTGGTAAATTAAACTGCACTCTTACATCTTCTAAAATCTGTAAGCTAAGACACATGGAGAGGCATTTTCAATAGTGCATGTAAGTCAGACTTTGATGTGCTAAAAGTATCAAATCCATATTGGAAACTAGTAAAAAAGGCCCGTTTCTGTAGGCAAGGAAACGGGCCTTAGGCAGGCAATCCCACCCCCTCCCGCGAACCTGTCGATTTTCCCCCCCCCCCACCCCGGAACGCCGAAAACTGCCACCGCCGTTGTTGTGCTACCTTCCCTTCCCATAGGTTGTTCAATCATCTTCTTAGAAAGTTTAACTCAGTGTGTCTGACGTCAGACGCACGGAGTTAAACTTTCTAAGAAGATGATTGAACAACCTACGGGAAGGGAAGGTAGCACAACAACGGCGGTGGCAGTTTTCGGCGTTACGGTGGGGGGAGGGGGGATCGACAGATTTGCGGGAGGGGGTGGGTTTCGAGGGGTCCATAGCGTGGGGGGGGGGGGTGACAGCTGATTCCGAGGCAGTAGGAGGAGTAGGGAAATTCCCCTTGCCTTGCAATCAGCTGTGTTGACGTCAGTGACGTCCTGCGTGTCTGCCTCGCAGACCACTTGCAGCCAGGGACCCACGGGCCCAAGCATGGAACGTTGGAGGTGAGAATTATTATATAGGATATTCCCATTTTCAAAAAGAGAAACCTCTCATCCTTTTTTTGAAAATACTATTTCAAACAAGGCTTTGTGTGACTTTTTTTTGGGGGGGGGGGGGGGGGGGAGGGAGGCAAAAGCCATTGGGACGTAGGAGGGACCAGCAGTTTTAGCAGACTGTTCCCCCAGACATCCCAGGAGAGCAGTGGGGGCACCCTAGGGGGCACTGCTGTGGAGTTCCACTTACATCTCACCAGTGCTCCCTTATCTTAGTCTGAGCCTTCCAAAATCCACCCCAAACCCACTACCCCCAACTGTACACCAATATAATAGCCCTTATGGTTGAAGGGGGCACCTATATGTGGATAATAGTGGGTTTCTAGTGAGTTTTGGAGGCCGCTGTTTCCACCACAAGTATAACAGGTAGGGGGAGGTATGGACCTGGGTCCCGCCTGTTGACAATGCACTGCACCCATCACTACTTTGGGGACCTGGCTATAACATCTGAGGCTGTCAGACTGGTACTACTTTTTTGGGAATAGGAGGGGGTCAGTGACTACTGGGGGAGTCATCCCTGAATCCCTCCAGTGGTTATTCAGGGCACCTTTTTGTCTTCATGAGAGAAATGATTCTAGATGAAAATATTGACGTTTTCGTCCTAGATATCTTGATTTTTGTTCCCATTCTGGCTGTATAATATCCAAGTATTATACACGCACTAATCTCACCTTTGAAACTCCCCCCCCCCCCCCCCCCCCCTTGACATGCCCCCTTGTGATTTGGATGCACTGCAGATGAAATGTATAGATAGACATCTGCAAAACAGGTTTCAAAAATACCGATTTGGATATTTTGAGAAGAAATCCATCCAAATGATGCTTTGACACTTTTTTTGGTATTTTTCTCTTTCAAATGAGCCCCAAAACACCACACACTTCTATAAAACCAAGGATGTAATACCTGAGTAGTGTGGGAAATTCACTTCCCTGCAGATGTATGAAATGGAGGCCTACTTTTAGAAATATTTCTCTTTCAGGTTTGTTCTGTTGATTTCCCTGCTCCCTTGCTCACACCTTGTTTTGAGACTGCCTTTAATGTCCTGATAATGTTATGCAGCCACCATCTGGACAATACTGGTAACTTTTTTTTTTTTTAGAATTGGGGCTTTTCAAGGCTACACCCAGTCATGTTTTCAGGATACCTACAATGAATGTGTGAGAGGATTTACATGCTTGCTTTTATAGTAACTGTTTAGTAGTGAGAGGCAATTTCAGCTTTGAAAAAAAATTGCATGAAAATACTAGACCACTGCGTTCAGCTCTTGCTGTAGTAATTAACAAGGATATTTGGATGCATAAAACTTGTGTTTATGGAAATTTTGGTGTTTAACCTCAAAACACTAATCCAGTGTCTAAAGCTGCCCTGCACACTGGATACATTGAGACACTGGGGCGGGGGGGGGGTGTTGGATTTCTTGGTAGAGTAACATGGTGGAGGAAAAAAAATGAAACTACATGGTGGTTTTAGGGAGGGAAAAAAATCTTGTTCTATGTATATACCACACTATGTAGCAGATAGGGAGAGGAGCAGATGGACCATTTGACCTAAGAGGTCCCATGCTTTCTTGAATTCAGATATAGCCTCTTCACTGGGAGGCCATTCCACGTATCTCTGTATAAAAATAGTGAAGCTTTTGGTAGAAAAGTCATGCGGGCAAATGTATTGTTTCATGGTTAAGAGTCAATACTCTGTATGTTGTGAAATCTATTCTTTCCCTGCAAGCAGAAAACTATTGATCCTTATTCTAAGATCTTTCTGTCCACCACTCTAGGTTCTTTGGTGTCTTACTTTTTGAAACTTTTAGCCCATCAAGGTAGCTGGCAGAATTTTAGGTATACTTCAAAAGTACTTATTGAGGGTCTGGCTGTGTACAGGTTGTTGCACTTGTTTAAACAATGACTGTGGAAAGAGCTGAAGCAGATGTGTGCCAATGGGAATCAGTCCCCGATTACTCCCCCCCCCCCCCACACCCCCGTTTCACCATGAGGCCATAATCAGTTCAAGGAAGCAAAAGGGGGGTGGAGAGTAGGAGCAAACCTGCTCAGTCCTGCCCTGGTGGCTGTCTTTACAAAACTGGTGCCATGTGCGCCCTAGCTGTAGTCTTAAGGTACCCTGGCCAAGGGTCAGACTAGTCTGTCAAACAAGGGAAATCCATGTTGGAGTACAGTTTGCAAAAACCATCTACCCACAGCTGCTACCATCTTAACTTTGGCAAAACTAATTGCAGTAAACTTCCAGAGGTGGTAAAATATCCAGTCTGCTGTATATATTTGTGCAGATTAGTTTCAGATGGACATAGCCTTGGGAAAAACCAAGAATGGTTTGGATAGACAGGGTTGTGTGGATTTGGGTTGAATCCCTTTCTGAAGGAGCATTATATGCAGATGTTGAGTGGTGGAAAGTTTTTCTCAAGTTATCCTAGTATCCAGAGATGTACTGTAGGCATGCTAGAGCTACTTGTATATCAGAGAACATTACCAGATAGCAGTACTATGGACTCGTGTCTAAGGAGGTGTACCTCTATAGCCCGAATGGCATGCTAGCTGTTGTAAAAGAAACCATGCCACAGATGGAATATATTATGTAAAGAAATATATATATAAACAGTACTGAAGCAAAATGCCAAGCAAAGTACAAAAATAACTTGCTATAACAATTATCACCAGAATAGATAATACAATATAATTACCCTAACAGCCTACCTAAAGGAGTGATCACAACTGATACACTGATTATTATAACTTATCACATGTCTTATGCAAAATACAATTAGCAGCTGCATACACAGACAAGAAGTCCTGACGTAAACCTATCTCAGACAAACTAAGGACTGACTATCCCCGTGACCATAGGTAATATATCCTGTTATCTCACATTGCTGTCTATAACGGACTCCCAATGGTAGAGAAGCGGAGTTCCTCAGACTCTCGAGCTGAAAACCTCAGCGAGCCTCCCACTCCAGGAATAAGGTCCGAGAGTTGAATTCTGGATGCAAATACTACAGTCTTAGATAAGGCCTGATGTTGTAGCTGAGCAGGCCTTGTCACTTGGTTACAAGGCACGCAGTTCACTGGTGGTAGGAAAATCGGTCTGGCTCTTCCGAGCGTTTTGTTCACCTGCAAATCCTCCGATGTTTGTCTTATTCTCTTCAGTCCAAATGTTTTGGTATTGCAAGGTCAGATGATACCTGTAGACCAATCACATGTCCAGCCAGTTTCATGGTCATGAAGAGAGCCTTTGTTATAGATGGCATGCAAACTTCCTGTCTGAGGCCATACTCCTGGAGCCGTGTCTCTCTCCTCCAATGTTCCCAGGAGATACAGGCTAGTTTACTTAATCCAAGGACATATTCCCTTTCTGTAACCAAGCTGGTTTCTGATAGATATATTCAGGTAGAATCCATATTGTTATAAGAAAATGGTTCAGGTTTGTATAGGCTAAGACCAGCAAAGGTGAGATCTCAGGTAAAAACCTCTACAGATCCCCCCCCCCCCCCCTTGGAGATGGAAATTACTACAAAGGAGTAAATGCCTTTTCCAACCTAACTAGCAATACAACTAGACAGGTTAGAACCAGGACTTGTCATAAGTACATAAGTAATGCCACACTGGGAAAAGACCAAGGGTCCATCAAGCCCAGCATCCTGTCCATGACAGCAGCCAATCTAGGCCAAGGGCACCTGGCGAGCTTCCCAAATGTACAAGACTAGAGAGACGCATACACAGTAAATATCAGCAACTCAAAGTTAACACTCTGTCAAAATGAAAACTAGAAGCAAATACTTCATAATCATATAACAATGTTCAAAAGTAAATTAAAAATGCTAATACAGCAAATTACTGAATACTGGAACAATAATATGGTGGTAGTAATAATGTCTTAACACATGAAATTATAATAAACATCAAATCATGATTCTACATAATGCATGGCAAAAACATCAGCAAAATTAGTACAGAATATGATCATTAGACAAAGATGTTGCATAGTGGAAATTACGCATGATTGACCTCCACAAAATACAACAAAGTCAATGGTGGTGGACCTTGAAGAATGATGAAGTGTAAATGGACAACGTCTCGCACCAAGAAGACATCATACAGGAACAAAATGGTCCACATAATGGTGATGATGAAAAAAGCCTTAAAACATAACAATTGGACACAGTTCAAAAAAAATTCCATAAAATGTCCAAAAAAACACATCCATAACTTCAATTTCAAGAACACTGGATCTGACAAAATAAAAACCAAACACCCCCCCCCCCCCCCCAACAAGAAGAAAAATTATTGGGAAAAGAAAATCCAACAGTCATGACTAGACAATGGAAATCATGAGGAACAAAGGGAAGGAATGTTCAAAACCACAAATGGATGAGGACGCAGGGAGTCAGGAACATCTTGAAGAATGACATCAGGAATGGGAACAGGGTCAATCTGGTTGGCTACAGCACCGAATCTTCAAGATTGTTGCTGTAGCTGAAAAACAAAAGAAGAAGCTATTCTGCTTCATGGTTAGTTTGGGTCATTTCAACAATGCATGTATCTGGGGCAAAATGACAGGGATGACATGGTCTCAACTGATTGATGTGGAGCCATTTAAGGACCTTGAAAATTTTTCTTGAAGTGAATTTGGTAAGCCACAGGTGAAGCCTTTTCCACTATAGGGAATGGACCATACCAATTTGGCAGAAATGTCTTTTCTTTCGCTTTGTTTCTGGCAAAATTGAAATAGAATACCTTGTCGCCAATTTGGTATTCTTTGGAGGTAGTCCCTTGATCATAATAGGCTTTTCTACCTCTAGCACTACTTTCCAAGTTCTTTTGAGTGACATACTCATGAGAGGTAGTAGCACTGGACAAGTTCACATTATTAGTCCTGTACAGCAAATGAATTGGTAACATCATTTCCCTACCTATCATCATCTCAAAGGGTGACGCTCCTGTAGAATGATAGGGTGTGGCACGAATAGCCATGAGGACCAATGGTAACTTCATGTCCCAATCCTTACCTGAAGATGAAACATACTTCTTCAGAATGGTGATGATGGTGTGATTAGCTCTTTCCACTTGTCCCGAGGACTGAGGCCTGTAGGCAATGTGCAATTTAGTCTTCACTCCGAGCATTTTCCACATGTGTTAGATTACTTCTGCAGTAAACTGGGATCCTTGGTCTGAATCCACTCGCATGGGCAGACCCCACTGGCTGAACACATGATTCAATAGTAAGGTAGCCGTGGTTTCTGCGGTGCAATTGGGTGCAGGTATGCACTCCAACCACTTGGTGAACAGGCAGGTGACCGTAAGCATATACTCATAGGAGCCAACTTTTCAGAATTATTGGGGGTGCTAAGCCCAATTGAAATAACCCCTTCCTGGACATATAGAAGGAATTTTCTCAATATTGGGGGTGCTCAAGCACCCACAGCACCCATAGAGTCAGCTCCTATGCATATACTTATTGCCACAGGTGGATCGAACCACGGGGCCAATCCAATCAATCTGGATATCTGACCAGGACATAGCAATACCCCTCTTCCTGAGTGGTGCTCGATGTGATGGTGAAGATGGCTGGAAATGACAACAGGTCAAACAACCTCGAGTATACAGCTGTACATCCTGACACATGTGGGGCCAATAAGCCACTTGCTTCAAAGTCTCATAGGTGATGTCTTCACCTCAATGCCCTGCACATGGTTCATCGTGAGCATGTTGCAACATAATGCCACGATATGCCTGTGGCACAACCTATTGCTCAATACCGTGCTTACTCGTCCGAATAAGCAGGTCCTAATAGAGCTTAAACTTCTCTCAGGGGGCATAGAGTATCCTCAGTTCTTCAGCTTGACACTCCTCTTCTGACAACGGATGTTCTTGCGGATTCTGGATGTACTCATAAAATCGTCCAACAACTGGATCTGCTTTCTGAGCCGTGACAAGATCAAATGATGGGATGTCACTGCACCACTGGAACACTGGAGTCTCACTAGGCTGTCTTTGTTGTCAAGTGACAGCATGAACTGCCAATGTCTCAGACTCTGAGAACTGCCATAATTCTCCTGTAAGTGCACCTTCCTTGGCGAGTTGATCTCCGCATACTCATCTATGAACTGTCGGGAGTAATTGCATATTCCCAAAAAGGAACAAAGTTTTGTGAGATTGGTGGGCTGTTTCAGCTGTTGTAAGGCCTGCACTCGCTTCTTCTGAGGTTGCAGACCCTCAGCAGAAATTTCGTATCCTAGGTAATTCAGCGATTTCCTGCACCATTGTCCTTTGGCCAGTGTCAGTTTAGCTCCAGCATCTGCCAACTGTAAGCAAACATGCTCAATCTCTGCCAAGTGTTCTTGAAAGGTAGAGCTTTTGATCAGAATATCATCCACATAAACCACAGTTCCTGGAGCTTCGGCATCTGGAAATGCTTTGTGTAGGACAGTGATGGGCAACCTTTTGAGCTTGGTGTGTCAAAATTCGCGAAAAAACCGAGCATAACTCGGGTGGTGTGTCACTTCGAGAAAAATCTACTAGGACCGCCCCCGGGCCCCCCCTACCCGAGATCGCTGCCCACCCGAGGTCGCTGGGCCCCCCCCTCCACCTGCTACCGGGCCCAGAACTAACCTTAAAGCCTCCTTTCACGTCGCAGCAAGCAGCAGCAGGGCAGACCTCTCCTCCTTCCTTCTGTGCTCTGCCCTCGCGGACATTACGTCAGGCGAGGGCGGGACACGGAAGGAAGGAGTGGCCTGCCCTGCTGCTGCTTGCTGCGACGTGAAAGGAGGCTTTAAGGTTAGTTTCCGGGAGCGAGGAGGGAGGGCGGACCACACTGCGGCGGCGCCGCGTGTCATCAAAAATGGCTACGCATGTCAGTGCTGACACGCGTGTCATAGGTTCGCCATCAGGGGTGTAGGAAGATGTTAAATTCAGCAGGGGAATTGAGAAAACCAATTTATGCTGGTCGTGTGGATGAACAGGTACTGTCCAAAACCCTGATGCCAAATCCAAGCTTGTGAAATACTTAGCCCCTTTGATGGTAGCAAGATTCTGATCCAAAGGAGCCATAGGCCACCTGGACAAAGGTACTCGCTTATTCAGCTGACGGTAATCCAGTGCCACAGAGGGGAGTTGTATGTGCTGTTGCATTGCCTAATGATGCCCCTGGCCTCCAAAGTGTTGAGAATCTCTTGCACGGATTCGTAGGAAGCCAATGGAATCTTGTACTGGCGCACAAAGACAGGCTTGCTATTTGGCTCCGTAGGAACTCTGGTGACATGCAGGTCTGTGAGCCCACAATCATACAAGTCTGCAGCAAAAAGGTCCTTGTATTTGTACAGCAACTCAGTCAACTGCACCTTCTCTGTATCAGCCTGTTCCACTTGATATTTCACCATAGCATCAAACTCCGAGAGGCTGGTTGGATGGAATTTCCACTTGCTCTTCAATTTCCTCCTGCAGAGACGAAGTTTCAACAGAATTCACCACTCTAGACTTCTGGGGTAAAGACATCCTACTAGACAAAATCAAGAAGTCATCTTCCAACTGCACTTGTGAACATGTTGCATCATATAGTCAAACAAACTCAAGAGATATGAGGCCTCTGGGAGAGGTAAACAGACATTCAGGTGTCCCCCCCCCCCCCCCCCCCCCCCCCCCCCGGCAGGTGTTCCAAGAGGAAGGCAGCCTGCCAAAAATAGGCAAATCTACCTCGACATCAGGAAAAGACTCTCCCACCAGAAAGCCAAAAGGGTCTCCTGCAGACACAACAACTTCATCTGACTGCAGATTGGTGACCAACAAGTGAAAAGTCACCTGCAAACATGGCAGAACACCGGTAGACAACCCTAGGTCCCGACAGTGAGAATGTGGGTTGAAGAACACCACTTTGTCCAACAGACGCTGTCCATGTGTGAGACAGAGCTTGATGGGAAAGTCCCTAACTCTTCCCGGAATGGTCACATCTTCAGCACAGACTGCCTCACAGACCTGGGGTATGGTCTGTCCAGACTTCAGGCTAACAGGCATAGATTCAGATTCCACTGGGCTGCAATCCAGTCTACTCCACAAGACAAGATTCACCAGGTCCACATAAACTCCCAGTCATACAAGGCAATTGGAGCCCAAACATAAGGGCTGCTGTAGGCCTCTGACAATAGAGAAATGGTGGGTGAAAGACTTCTGTCACTTAACCCTCCATTGCCCCTGGTACAAAATAAGTACCTGAATATATGTAAACTGCTTTGAATGTAGTGCAAAAACCTCAGAAAGGCTGTATATCAAGTCCCATTTCCCTACCCCTCTGGCCAAAAACTAATAGCTCCTGCGTGGAGCTATCACATTATGATGCCTGCCTTGACCCAAATCCTGCCAGATCCCACAATAACTTATGGTCCCACCCTCCCCTCCCCCTCCTACACCCTACTCCCTACGTGTATGACAAAACAAAAAGGGGGCACCTACCCAGCATCCCTCTAGGTGTATGACAAAACAATGAGTGGGGTACCCAACATCCAAGTCCCATCCAGGTGCTGAACTCGAATCCATGCCTCTGGACACATCAATCTGGGGACCCCCAAGAAGTACGCAACCCCTCAATTGAACCCCCCCCCCCCCGCCCCAGGCATGTCCACAGAAAACTAGTCACAGGTAAACTCCACCAGCGCTGGTCAGTCTCATCTGCTGATTAGTAAAGTACATAAGTTCGCAGTACATAGGGGAAAAAGAGAAAAAAAAACATCCAGGCTAGTGACTGGGGGACTCCACACAGCCTCCGACAGTGGTGGAATCTCGCCTGGATGTAGTGTCCCAAAAAATAATCTTAGCCCAGTTGGCCCTTGCACAGGGCTGATCCTGTTGTCGAACAGATTGAAACATGTCCCCTCTCCAGGTCCGTCCACATTTCCCTGTGCTCAGTGTCAGCGTTCAATCCATCTTTACAGTGGGAACACAGTAAAGCTGGGCTAACTCTGCTCTCAACCCATTCCACGAGGAACATAGGGAAAAAGAAACGTTAAAAAATGTTCAACTAAGCGCCTCATGACGGGCTCCACAACTGACTAAGCCTGTCACCTCTAACCGCCAGGCAGATGCAGGCCGTCCAAAAAGCCTTGTGCTGCTTCCACCATCTCAAAGAAAAGTGTCTGAGCCTGGTGGGTCTCACCAGGTACAACATGGCAAATTTAATTTTCTGTGCATGAAGCTGGGAGCAGACCAATGCGAAACTATGACACTTGGCTGCTACCCCTGTCACTTCATTCTCATAGGTGAGTGTTTACCAGCACGCATAGCTTGGAGTATAGCTACCTTGTGAGAGTTGGTTAGTAGCATCACTATGTAGGAGTATTTACCTGAGATCTCACCTTTGCTGGTCTTGGCCTGTTCAGCCATTGCTTTACCATCTGGATTTTACCTACATATCCTGTTTGCAACAGTAACCATCAGAAACCAGCTTTGTTAAAAAGGAAATTTACTGCTGAGCATTCTAAGATGACTTCATCTAAGGACATATTCTTTGTTGCAAACTAGCCCAGATATCTCCTGGGAAGCCTGGAGGAGAGAGACACACATGGCTCCAGGAGTATGGGATCAGACAGGGAGGTTTGCATGCCATCGATACTACAACAAAGGCTTGCTTCGTGACCAAGAAGCTGGCTGGACATTATTACATCATCTGTGATTGGTCCACAGGTATCATCTGACCCTTGGATACTAAAAGTTGGACTGACGAGGAGAAGGAGTAGGGAGACAACCGGAAGACTATGCAGGTGGATAGAAGGCACGAGAATAGCCAGACTGATTTCCTAAACACCAGTGGACTGCATACCTTGTAACAAACTCACAAGGTTAGCTCAGCTATAATATACAGCCTTACATTAAGACTGTGCCATCTGCATCCAGAATACAGATCTCGGACTTTATTCCTGGACTGAGAGATTCGATGAGGTTTCAGCTCGAGTCTCAGAGGACGAATCTGCTTCTTCATCATTGGAAGTCTGCCGCAGACTGCAGGGTGAGATAACAGGATTTACTACCTATGGTCATGGGGATAATTAGTCCTTGGCTTTTGTCTGAGACAGATGGGTTGTATGTCATGACTTCTGGTCTATGAATTTAGCTGCTAACTGTATTTTGCATAAGACATGTGGTGTAACTTCTCATAATAATCATTAGGATATCAGTATTGTGATTGGTTGTGTAATTACTCATTTAGTTAGTCCATTAGGATAATCATATGTCATTATCTATATTTTGGTGATAATCTATTTTTATAGCAAGTTATTTTGTATTTGGCTTGGCATTTTGCTTCAGAACTATATATATATATATCTACTATAATAAAACTCACCCTCAACATTCTGAAGACAACGTTCTGAAGTCACTCAGTCACTCCCTGAAGGGTTCGTCAGTTCATGGTGGTGAAGCCACAACACTGACCATGTCTCTCTGCCCCGCCCTCGCATGACGGACCAATCAGAAAAAAACACCCTCAACGTTCTGAAACACAAAGGACCATCACAAAACCGTTCCCAGGCAACGCTAGGCTAACATAAGACGGACCTATCAGAGGAAACTACGTGGCAATAAGGGAGGAGCATTCACCAGCAGAATGGCTCATTATCTGTGCAGCACAGAGAGCACAGAAGCACCGCTTGAACGAGAGAAGAATATTCCTGCTGTGGGTATGTGCAAAAATAGACCGGGGGGGGGGGGGGGGGGAGAAAATTTTAAATGCCTAATGCCGGTACTGAAGAGTGCCAGAGGGCCTATAGCACAGACTATATTTGGGTTCGCTTGACGTGGAGCCGGTGGAGCCGGAGAACAGCGTGCCCCTCACCATCTGGGACGTGGGCGAACAGGACAAGCTGCGGCTCAGCTGGAAGGATTACCCGCGACCCAGCCAGCAGCAAACAGCGACCAAGGAAGGGGGAGGAGTGTTTCCCTACTCTTTCCCTGCCTAGGAATCGCTGGAGACTGGCTGCCAAACTAACGAAACAACCGCACACCGACGCACCACCTCCATCATTCGAAAGGCATCCACTCTTCAACAGAAATGCAAACTAATAATACAAAACAAACAAAGAATACCCGGCTTCTCACATGGCTGCAGGTAACTCCCCACCCCCTTCCTCTTCCCCTTTTACCGAAGCGGCCAAGGACGTGCCCAACCATCCCCAGCCTCAGGCAAGCCGTCTCCCACCTCGGGGATTCCCTGAGCACCCGTAAAAAGACGGCGCTGCTTCCCACAGTGCATAAATGTTCCAGCATTCCCCAGCAGCCGGCCTGAAATGGACCGAACATACCGGATCACCCCCCCGATGGCCCGAGACCGTGCTCCTCTCCCTTCCGCCAACTTAAAACAACCATCTCCGTCCTCAGGCAAGCCGTCTCACACCTCCAGGATGCCCAGAACCCCAGCCCAACGGAAAAAGACAGTGCTGCTTCTCACAGCACATTTCTCTTCCAGCGTTCCCCTACAACAGCCCTGAAACAGCCAAAAAATACCGACAGACCAAGAACATGCTCCTCTACCTTCCGCCCATCTAAAACAACACTGCTGCCTCAGCACAACACAAAAAAAAAACCCGGAAAAAACAATCCACCACTCAGCAAAGGCTAACCCCCCTACAACCACATTTACATTTCACCAACAGAAAGACCCCCCCCTCCACAAACCTCCTTGACAGACAAAACCACACACACACAATACAACAGAAACACACCCTCAAAGCCACACACCAATCCATCCCACTTTGCCAGCACAGCACATCCCCCAAACCCCCCAAAAAAAACAAAACAAAAAAAAAAGACACACATCAACAACCTGCTCACACACCCCACCCTCACACATTCACACTCACACACACACACAAAATAACTCTGTGACACATACACACACACACACACACACAAAAAGAAAAAGCCACATGCTAGCGCCCGTTTCATTGGTTTCGGAAACAGGCCTTTTTTTACTAGTATATATATAATTGCTATTTAGTAGTGTTCTGACAGCTAAGTACCTCTGTATACCTACAACTAGAACCACCTGGGGTCTCCCGTGGGCCAGTCTTTGGGAACCTAGTCAACGTGTTCTTTGATCAGAGCTGAGTGCCAGCTCCTGGGGGCACCACGTTTCCAGGAAACCAATAAGCTCAGGCTCTAGCACCGATTCTGGTAACCCCACCAATCACAGATTACTCCTGCTGGAGCAATTTCTGCAGGTCCTCTAATTTATTCTGGCAGGCCGCCAAAGCCTTGTGCATCTGTGCCTGGGAAGCTCCAGCTTTTGGGTGCGATCCTCGAAGTCACTGGTTCTGTGCTGATACTGTGCAAATTCGTGGTTCAGCTCCTCTAACGCAACATGCACCTTTCCCCGCTTTTCTTCCAACAGGAGAAATTGCCAATCCAGCGTGGACTCCATCACCATTGCTACCTCGGTGGCCACCTCTGCCACCCATGCCAAGCTCAGCAAAGGCCCCACAGGACTCTGCGTGGTCACTATCTTGTCCTCATGCATCCTTGTCATATCTTATTCTTTTCAGAGCGATTTAGCGGCTATTTTGCTGTGCACTGTCATGCTCCACACCACCTCTCTCTCTGATGCACTTCAGCAATCCAATCTAGTCGAGGCAGGAGGTTGAGTTGCTAATTGGCAGGGCTTTTAGATCGGGAAGGCAGGAGAAGAAGCGATCAGCGTCCTCTTCCTGGCATAGCATCACCTGATCCATGAAAATTGTTTTACCACTTGTTAATAGTGCACACTCTTTCAAGAGAGTGTACACTTCGCAAAGAGGGCACCCATTGTGCATGCGTAAACTATTGTGAATAGTGCTTACTTGTTGCACATTCTCCTTAATTGTATAAAATTGTGCACCTAACTTTCTGACAAGCTCATAAAGTGTGTGTAAATTGTAGCATAAGGTCAGTTACTTGTGGTATTAATGACCAACTATTGGTGCTAATTTGTTGTAATTTCAGTTATCCCTGGATTCTATATAGCACGACTTAAGTTGAGTGTTCAAGTCTAGTCACATTTTGGATTTGTGTGTGTAACTTTATTAATCAACAAGTTAACAGTGCTGATAGTTGCCAAATAAGCAATTATTAACACTAATTGGCTTTAATTAGAATTTACATTCACAACTGTCTAAGCGTATTCTATAATGGGATGCCTGCACATTCTAAGTTGCATAGTTGAAAAGGGGGCAAGGCCACGGTGTAGAATGGGTGGGTCATGGGTGTTTCTAAAATATATGCATTTTATAGAATAGACCTGGTCCATGCCTAATTTAGGCATCTGTATTTACGCTTGGTGTAACAGCCCACTACTAAATTTAGTCATGCAGATGGGCGCTCGGCATATTCTCTAAACTGTGTGGATTTTTAGGCACATTCTATAAAGTATGCCTATTTTTTTTTTCAGCACCAATGTTTTAGGTGTGCTATATAGAACCTAGTCCTATATGTGTAACTTCTCCTGGTTGGTGTTTTATAAATTGAGCATACAAATTCTGGAACAAGCAACTGCAAGGGGGTGTGGATGTGGGAGGGGCATGGATGGATCAGGGGTGAGTCTGGCTTGTTGCATTGACCTGCCTAATTGTCTACAGTTAGTCTTGAGCATTTACACCAGCTATTCAGCTAGCATAAGGACCTGTGCGTAAAGTTCACCATATAAACACAGACTTTTGCTAGTATTCTATAAAAGTGATTGGATGTACAATTGCTGTTATAGAATCCATGCTGAGCTATCCCGGCAGTTATCTTTAGGTGACCTTGTAAGAATTACCCCCATCGTGTGCCCTTTTTCAAAAGAGTGCGCTCCAGAGACAGAACTGTTCCAATGAATTTCAAGTCTCTTTCTCCAGCATTTAAAGTTATGACCAATGACCCTTTCTGTCAAAATTCTCAATTGACCGATGGATTTTTCTGCCTCAATTTCCCTGCTGAAATCTTCTTCCTTGCTGAGGAAACTATCCACCTCAACCTCTACCCAATCAGTTTTGAGAACCCACTATATATAGAGACAAACTGCAGAGCCCACAGCATATCCTGAAGAAAGCCACAGTAGAGGTGAGGAGTGGCCTAGTGGTTAGAGTGGTGGACTTTGGTCCTGGGGAACTGGGTTCAATTCCCACTGCAGGCACAGGCAGCTCCTTGTGACTCTGGGCAAGTCACTTAACCCTCCATTGCCCCAGGTACAAATAAGTACCTGTATATAATATGTAAGCCGCATTGAACCTGCTAGGAGTGGGAAAGCATGGGGTACAAATGTAATAAAAATAAAAAATGATGGCTGAACACATTGGTTCCACTTACTCAGAAGCGGCAAGACCCAGACAACTTCAAGAATCATGCACCTGATGACTTTACTCTACTCCTGTGACAAAAAATAGCCAAATGAAAACAAATAAAATGAACATTCATGGAAATTACACAAAAAACAATATCAAATAAAAAATGTTCTGGGTGCCCATCCATCCCTATTGTTAACAACACCTCCAGAGCTATAACTAATTTCTTCCCTAGTAGTGGCTGTATTGTTAGTGGGAAATACTATAAGGAGCTGCCTAGATTTAGGCAGCAAGGATATGAATAAATGGCAGTATTCTAGAGCATACATGACCATGTTCCAGCTGCAAAAAGCCTACCTAGGTACGATAGTGTGTAAATTGCAGGAGCGTGTTTACGTGGTTGGGGGTTGGACAGAGTGCACATTTTGCTGCATAGTACGTGCTCACACCCAAAATGTAGATGCACATTTTTCCTGTTTATACTAGTATTCTATAAAGAAACGTAGGGGCCATGCCTACTTTGCTATATAGATTAGGATCCAAATACCTGTGTTCTTGGTACCTAAAACTAGGTGCCTCTTTGTAGAATTGCCCTCCCCATATGCAGTAGCAACCATTACTCCATGTCAGTGATATGGCTGCCTTTTTTGAAGTACCAAAACCATCCCTAATCTTTAAGAAAGAGATTTTATAATGTGACTCAACTTTGGCTGTTAACATGCATTAAAACCTTAGTACAAACCAGTAAATAGACCCCTTGAGGAAAAATAGATGTGAAATACGTTGGCTTGTATCATTTATATATTCTTTTTGTTTTTTTCTTTTGCCTTTATTTCAAAAGTGACAAATACTTTAGAGCTTGCAAAGACAGTTGCATTTTTAATTTTCTGTTGATTTGTCAATGATTCTGGTTGGCATTCCCATTCTCTTAGCTCCTCTTCTCTGATCAGTAACGGCTTCCCCAAGGCGTGGCCAACCAGTCGACAGACATCTTGAGCTTTGCGCCGTGCATTTCCTACAGCAGCGAGGCACACTTGCCGGCTTATGATTAAAAAAAAACAACAGAAAGTCTGTAATAGACTTTGAACAAAGTATATAGAATCAAAATACAATGTAATTATGTAAAGGTATAAAATAACATACCGGAGTTTTTCCAGGGCTTCTTCGGAATGAAAGAATTGAATTGGACTGAAGACAACTGAACTATCCAGTTTTTCAACAAGCAGATTACAAAGATTCTGCATCTTTCCGAAGTCGCTGAATGTAATGCAGACCTGTCATTAGACACACGTATGGAAGACATTTTGGGGTGTACTGCAATCAGGCTTATATTCCTAAATATTTGTTAGAATAAGAATGGTATCTTCTGCATAGAAATGTTGCTGATTTTCTTATCTAAATGTATTTTTGTTTTGTCTGCTGCAGCATTCCTTTACTACTATTATAAAACAGCAGCTTACAATTCTTGGAGCATTATGGGTCAGACGCATTGTGGATATTTGCAATTTGCCAATAGTTTTCAGGTCATATCACTGAGAACTCCCCACAGATTTGTTTCTCAGGATATCTCAAATATGCATTTACTCTGAAAGGTAGATACATTTACATTTATGGATGCCTTGAAACTGGATCAGTTCAGACTTGTAAAGTAATACCATTACACCAACATGAAGACAATCTTATGGATACAGAGCAGGGGTTCTCAACCCAGTTCTCAGGACCCACCCAGCCAGTCAGGTTTTCAGGATTTCCACAATGAATGTGTCTGAGCTAAATTTGCAAGCACTACTTCCATCCTATGCAAATCTATGTGATGCATATTCATGGTAGGTAGGTATCCTGAAACTTGACTAGCTAGGAGTGTCCCAGGAACTAGGCTGAGAAGCGCAGATGTAGAGGGATGCAATAAGAGGTGAGTGGATGAGGTGCAGAGACCAGGAGACAGAGCCCTTGGGATGATAGTGGGTGAGGATCTTGGGGTTGTGAAACAGTGTGACAAAGTGGTAGCCAAAGCCAGAAGGAAGAGAGGATAATGCCCATCTACCTGTTATTGGGTGAGGCCTCACTTTCAGTACTGTGTTCAGTTTGGGAGGCCTTAGATTGTAAGCTCTCTTGAGCAGGGACTGTCCTTCCCCATGTTTTATCCTGTACAGCGCTGCGTAACCCTAGTAGCGCTATAGAAATGCTAAGTAGTAGTAGTAGTAGTAGTTATTTGGCTAAACATATAAACAGACTGAAATGGGTTGAGAGGATATAGGGAGACTTGAGTAGAGCTAAGTATGTACTAACTCAGGGTTGCTCAACCCAGTCTTCGGGACACTGCTAGACAGTCAGGTTTTTAGGATATCCACAATGAATATATATGAGGTAAATCTGCATGCACTACCTGCATCCTATACAAATCTATCTTTACATATATCCATTGTGGGTATCCTGAAAACCTAATTGGCTAGGTGTGTCCTGACTGTTTTTGAGAACTCCTGTCTTAGAGGAGAGGAGGGCAGTGCCGTAGCGAGGGCTAATGGCACCCGGGGCAGGTCGCCGCTGCGTACCCCCCCCCCCCGGGTGCAGCACGGCACAACCCCCCCGGACCCCATTTTTACCTGCGGGAGGGCCGATCCGCCCCAAGTGAACATCACTCGGAGTTGCATCGGCCCCGCTGGTTCCCTGCTCCCTCTGCCCCACCCCTCCCGCTCCCCCCCCTTCCTAAGCCACTGGAGGAGGGACAGGGAATATGTGATGGACATATTCAAGTTTTGAAAGATATTAATTCATTTTTCCAAAGATAAGAAAGCTGTAGAATAAGAGGAGATGAGATGAAGTGTGGAGGAGCAGCCTAATGGTTGAGCAGTGCGCTGAGAACCACAGGCGCCTGGTTCGAATCCTACTGCAGTTCCTTGTGATCTTTGGCAGGTCCAATAATCCTCCATTGCCTTAGGTACAAACTCAGATTATGAGCCCGCCAGGGACAGAAAAAAAAAATACCTACTGTATCTGAATGCTAAATGCTTCAATAGCTTGCAAGCAGTCTATAAGAAATTAAATAAAAACTAAAAGGAAGTAAACTGGGTGGCAGATGCTGGATCACCATCTTGGCGGAGACAAAAATAGTGATGGGATTGAATATATGCACCCTGGGAAGACATTAAACAGTCAAACTCCTGATTTCACAATTGCCTACTTGCCACGCTGTCTCAAATATTAGTACATAGAGCTGTACCGAAGGTAATGCTTGTCCCCCTTCAGACTGTCTTGGATGCCGGCTAAGCTCTTTGGGTCAGATATCCGAATCAGGGCATAGAAAAGGTAATTTGTCCTTTTGAGCTGGGCACAGGCCAGGACTAGGTTAAATCCTGGTAGGCCAAGGGGTTTTGCCACCACCTTTGTCACTTGAGTACAGTCGAGAAAAAGAATCCACTATCACTCCAAAGGTAGCTTTTTAATAAATGGTGAACTTTACTAACAGCAAAATCAACAGGAACTTTCAACAACAGGTAAATTTAAATAGACATTAACTCTCATTCCCTCAGGGGCAATCCCAGAGCATTAATCAGATGGACAGTCCCTCAAGTTCCTTGTCAGACAAGCATCCCACTGGGCTGTTCCCCCGGAGCTGCCGAAATGTATACAGAAGCAAACCTTCCTATCTGTCCTTCTTCCCCAGGTATCTCCCTGTTCCACTCACGAGGCAGGTATTCTCTCTTTGTCTTCCCCAGAGCCTTCTTACTTCAAACTCTGCTTTTTCAGCAGCAAATTACTTTGTCACAGCAGTCCCTGCTTATTTTGTTGAGCGGAATACCTCCTCACTCCACGAGTCCTAGGGGGGTTTGGACAACCAAAGACATTGTGCACAAAATGGCATACACTTTAATTTTACTTCATCCCTCCCACTGATTACATCGCCCTGTCAGTCATTACAGTAACAATTTCTTGTCCCTCAGAACATTATAGTACCAGCACTATTGTCAATCAGCTGGTATGAACATCCCTCCAGCCAATAACCACTCCCATCATTCCTCCCAGCCCCTGGCCAGGAGCCAGATATGATTCATTAATTCCCTGGGGAAACTCGCCCCGTTTCATTCCCAACACTGGTTTTCCTAGGGGATTATACAAATATTCGTATTTGAACCAATTTGGCCCCAAATAGTGCACCAAATACCTTATTCTTATTTGGCCGAATAGTGATTTAAATCTGAATATGAATGATATTTGTGCTATAAAAGCGAACGCCCATTTGGTTTCAAATCTGTCCCTGTTTCCCTTTGTACTTCTGGTTCCTTTGTTGACCAGAGATCTGGCACTGGTTGCTAAGCTGTTTAAGACCACATGAAAGTGGTTTACTCTTCAACAGTTTCTTCGGCTCCTGCAAGATATGAAGCGCTTTCTCCTTCACTCCCAGCTGCGTGACCCATACAGCTGTACATTAATGCTCTAAGCTAATGAAGGAGAGAGACACAGGACTGCCCCCTCCAACCTTAATGTCACATAGCTTCATCATGTACAACTGTCATGGCAATGAGAATAGAGGGGGTGGTCCTGCCTCTCTCCTCTCTCTCCTTTATTGGCTTAGAGCATTAATGTGCAGCTGTATGGGTCCATTGACTCAAAGCAGTTTCGTTTTTAAAGTGTTTGAATTAAATTAAATGGATAAAAGAAATCCAGTATGGAAATACTTTCCGATTATGGATAAAGATCCAAGCAAATCGATCTGCGGCATATGCAGAGCAATGATTTGGCGTGGTGTCAGTCAGTCTAAAAATGTCATGACCTCCGCTTTAAACAACCACTTAAAGTAGAAACATCATGAGGAATTTAAATCTACATTGGCAAAGTGTGATACTATGCCCATCCAAAGCCCAGTCAGGAAAAAATGAAAACCAACAAAGTGTACGAGATTTAATTTTAACCATAAAACAGCAGCTTAAAGGTATTCCAGAGGCCCATAAGATTCACAAAGCTAAAGGTGAAATAATAGACATAGATGTCCAGTCTTTCTCTATTGTTGAGGACATTGGCTTCCAGAAGTTAGTAGCGGCTTTAGAACCTAAATATAAATTGCCATCAAGGAAGTATTTTTCAGAAAAGGTCATTCTGTTGTTGTATGAACGGATCAAAAGTAACGTTCAAGCAGGTATTGATAAGGCAAATAAAATATCTCTCACGACTGATTGTTGCACATCTATCATGAAATGCCTAGCCACTTGCCTGGGGCTACTCTGCGGCCACTTAGAGGGTCTATCCCCAGCTCAGCTTAGGTCTGCCCACACCTGCCACTTGTGCTCGATACTAGCACCCTCCTCCCACTGACTGGGTCCCAACTGCCTCTGGGCAAGTCTCCTGCTCTCAAATTATCCCCAGTGATTCCCAGATTACTGGGGCCACACTCCCAGTGGTCCTACAGCTCCTAGAAAGCACCCACAGACCCAAACCACCAGGATTCTTAGTCAGTCCAGACAAACAGAGGCAATGAACTAAAAATGTTTACTGTCATTAACAATTAGAACAATGAACAGAAAAGGTGCAATTCAGCAAACAGTAACAGACAACTAAATATAGATCAATTATAAAAGTATCTAAACATTTAGTCACTACCTGATCAGTGCCTGGGGTGATCAGGAACATATAGCTGCTCGCAGGTTATCAAATATAACTGTTCACAGGGCCTCAGCAAAGAGATCTTTCTCTCTCTCCTCCCTGTCTAAGACTGGGGAAAACGCCAGTACATCCTAGCTGAACTCCTGGACCAATCAGAGCCCAGAACAACAAGTTTTGAAAGTTGCTAGCCACATCACTGCAAGTTATTTCTTATCTGTGTTAACTAAAGAGGGAACAGTCATTTCTCTGTAACTGCTTTAAACATAAACGTGCACCACCTGCTGGCCAAACAAGAGAAATACAGTTCAAGAAATAATACAGTTTTACAGACTTAAAACCCCACTGTTATGTCACAACATCAGAAAACACAACAACTACTACTACTACTTAACATTTCTAGAGTGCTACTAGGGTTATGCAGAACTGAATCATTTATAAGTCTTACTACTCAATGGGATTAGCTATCATTTTCAGCAACAGTTTGCTGCCTTGCATTGGGAGTATGTTCATGGTAGTCACACTGAAGCTTATCTAGCAGAAGCTCTGTTGGAAATGCTCACAAAGTGGAACACTGAGAAAAACTGAGTCCATGTTACAAGACAATGGGGCCAATATAAGTAACACTCTGAAAGATGTTGGGGTCTGTGGACTTAGTTGTTTGACTTCTTGGCTGCATAGGATTCCTCTAATTCTCAAATGAGAAGTGACGGACAAGTTCTACTACTTCTGAGATTGAAACGGAAATCAACAAATTCCTTGCAGAACCCTGCTTACCAAGCACTATAGATCCAATTCTATGGTGGAAAAAACATGAACACACTTACCCAAAGTTAAATGTATGTGGAGTGGAGGAGTAGCCTAGTGGTTAGTGAAGTGGACTTTGATCCTGGGGAACTGGGTTCAATTTCCACTTTAGCCCCTTGTGACTCTAGGCAAGTCACTTAACCCTCCATTGCCCCAAGTACAAATAAGTACCTGTATATACCATGGAAACCTTGAATGTACTTGTAAAAGCCACAGAAAGGTAGTATATCAAGTGCCATTCATCCTCTTCAATAATGCTGGGACCACTTTTTCTGAAAGAAGAACTTGTTTGACCCATGAGAATTTGGAGCATTTAGGGGCCCTTTTACTAAGCCACGTAGGCGCCTACGTGAGCCCAATGCTCATCAATTTGGAGTTACCGCCCAGCTACCTTGTGACCCTTGTGGTAATTTCATTTTTGACATGCGTCCGCTACACGTGCCAGAAAATAATTTTTATTTTCTGGCGCACTGCAGAAACCGGGTGGTAATCATCATTCTATGTGCATGGACGATTACCGCAGGTTAACACGTGAGTCCTTACCGCTAAGTCAATGGCTGGCAGTAAGGACTCAGACCCAAAATGGACGCATGTCAATTTTAATTTTGCCGCACATCCATTTTTGGCAAAAATTTTTAAAAGGCCTTTTTTACAGGCATGCTGAAAAATGGATCTGCGCGCGCCCAAAACACACGCCTAAATTAGTGCAGCCCATTTTTCAGCACACCTTAGTAAAAGTACCCATTAGTTTTTTTTTTAAAGAAACATGCCAAACTCATTAGATTCCTAAATCCGATTTACATTTACTTCTACTTTTTACATGGACATTTCATTTGTTATTTGTTAAGGTGTTGCCTTCAGAGATCAAAATTCTGCAATAAGCTGTACAAGATTACTTAAAAAAAAAATCAAGAAACAATTCATAGCCACTGATTATTTTGTATACGTGACTATTTTTTTGGAGTGAGATTTAAAGATTTTGAAGATTACAAAGTGAGAGAACAATTTTACAACTAGTGCAGTATTATGATGGTTAATGGAAATGCTGAAATTAATTAGCATCTTAAGAGAAAAACTTTATGAACAGGAAACTTTTTAGGGATTTGCGGAAGGACAGGTAGTTATCATTATGTCTTATTTCTCTTGGAAGAAAGTTCTACCATTTTGTGCTTAAATATGAGAAGCTGCAAGTAACTATAGATTTCTGTTATTATTCCAGTTAGGGAAATGCATTTCATGCCAGGAGGTCTATCAAGTTTTGCATGTAATCGAGTTTCATTCCGTAAAGTATAAATATAGTTTAAATCCTACTGAAACGTACACTTGATCTCTGATTTCACATAGTTTCTTTTATTTGTTATGTTAAAGCTCAATGTCCATTATTTGTATTCAGTATTCGTATTTCTTTCCCCATTATTTGTATATGGTCAAATAGTAAAATATACTATTTGGTACAGCTCTACTAGCACATATACTTAAATATGGTGTAACTTATACATGTTATAAAGTTATGCCATTTGATGATTTTTAACCCTTTTTTGCTTGTATTAGCAAAATTTAATTTGTTTACAAAGATTCAAGTTAATTTGTGTAACTGTATGGAATTAGCCCAGGGCTGGAGTTGGGAGGCTGCAAACAGGGCAGTTGCTCTGGGCTTCCATAATGCCGGGGGCACCAAGTTTGCCTGAAGTAGAAAGAGCTTGCTGGTGGGTTCTGCAGCCCCCTCCCAAAATTCTGCTGTCAACCCCAGCACATGTAACACCAGCCCTGAATTAGCCTACATATTTAAATACCTTTCCTCCAATTCTAGAATTCATGCTGTACCCTTTCTTCTGTGTTGCCTGCCAGGGCAACTAAAGATAAGATTCAGCACTGTGTTATGATGCCTAGTGCACTTATAATAAATTGATTATTTTGCAACCATATATTTAAAAAAACGAAAGTCATACACACCTCTGCTTCCATGTGATAAGCATTTTCTATTCTAGTAAAAGTCTTCATCACAGTCATGTCTTCATCCTAAAACAAAATGGGTCAGCATGCATTAATTTTTCTAGGAAACTGACAATGAGATAAAAAGGTAAATGCATGAAAATGGCTCTGCATCAGAATATGATACAGAAATCTATGCCTTACTCCATAGTAGACAACTATTCAAACTGATTGAGGATACTAAAAACCCAGTGGAAATTAACCTTTCCTGGACACAGCTGAGGAGTTTGCTGAATATTGATCAAGCACCCACAGAGCTGGCTCCTATGCCTTACTCATTTGCACAGTGAGTGCTTGGAAAAAAAAGGCTATCCTAAAATAGGTGTTATCTGTCAGGAATGCAGTTGTGAAGAAACAGCATGTTTTAAGCCTGTAATTATTGGATATTTTCCTGCCTTATTTATGTCCTGAAGAGTATTTCTATTTGGCCAGCAGGTGGTATTTCTTTGCTGTAAAGCTATTACAGAGAAAGGATTGTTCTTTTCTTTAGTTTTAACACACAAACAGAAAGCAAGAAGCAGTATATTTTTGAAATTTTCTTGTTCTGGGCTCTGATTGGCCCAGGAGCTCATTTTCATTTGGAGAGTACTGACTTTTGCTCCAGTCTTAGCCAGAAAGAAAAGCGAACAGGATCTCTTTAATAAGGCCCTGTGATCAGTTATATTTGATAATATGTGAGCAGCATATTTCCTGATCTTCCCAGGTACTTTCTAGAAAGTAAACAAATATTTAGTAAGTGTTATAATTGATCCATATTTTAGTCACCTGTTATTGTTTGCTAATTGCACTTTGTTTGTTCCACTGTTCAATTTTTTAAGACAATAAATGATATTTAGTTTATTGCCTCTCTGTCTGGACTGATAAAGAATCCTGGCAGCACACATTTAATAATACAATTAGTGATGTCACCCACCAGTATCTGGTTTAGAGAAGCCGCTTTCTCCCTGTTCTGTCTGAGTGCTGTAAACAGCTCTCCCAATGTACAAAGAATTTTATATAAAATTACCCCATATGTAATTACCTAGCATTTGTGTGGCAATCACTGTTAGCCATGTTGGCATTGAACTATTTGCCAGGATTTGGGGCTTTTTCTTCCTTCATTATTTTACACTAATGGCAGGACTGTTTAAAGATTTCAGCAATGCACATGCTTACTATGATTTGACTTAGCACAGAATGCACACTAAGGACTATGGCCAGGCCCCCTTTTTGAGTTGATTGCTATAAGATTTGCATGTGGATCTTTATAGAATAGCGCAGCAGGATGCACGCACACATCCAAAATGTATTTATTTATTTTTTATTTATTTATTGCATTTGTATCCCACATTTCCACACCCATTTGCAGGCTCAGTGTGGCTTACACAGTACCGTAATGGCGATCACCGATTCCGATATAAACAGTTACACAGTGATGTTATGGTAGAATTAGGTTCATTGGAACAAACGTATTAGGGAATTGTATAGAGGAAGAGTTTTGTTATGTCCGTTACGTGCTTTGGATTCATGGTGTTGCAGGGTTCAGGTATTTAAGTAAGGTCAATAGGGTATACCTTTTTGAACAGGTAAGTTTTTAGTGATTTCCGGAAGTTTAGGTGGTTATGCGTTGTTTTCACGGCTTTAGGTGGAGTGTTCCATAGTTGTGTGCTTATGTAGGAAGAGCTGGATGCATAAGTTGATTTGTATTTGAGTCCTTTGCAGCTTGGGTAGTGGAGGTTTAGATATGTCCGTGTTGATCTGGTTGTATTTCTGATTGGTAGCTCGATGAGGTCTACCATGTATCCTGGGGCCTCACCGTAGATAATTTTATGGACCAGGGTGCAGATTTTGAAAGCTACACGTTCTTTGATTGGGAGCCAGTGCAGTTTTTCTTGGAGGGGTTTGGCGCTTTCGAATCGTGTTTTTCCAAATATAAGCCTGGCTGCCGTGTTTTGGGTGGTCTGAAGTTTCTTTGTGAGTTGTTTTTTGCATCCCTCATAAATTCCATTGCAGTAATCTAGGTGGCATAGTAACATTGATTGTATCAGATTCCGAAATATTTCCCTCGGGAAGAATGGTTTCACGTGTTTTAGTTTCCACATTGAGTGGAACATTTTCTTAGTTATGGATTTCACGTGGCTTTCTAGTGTAAGGTTGCGGTCGATTGTAACGCCAAGGATTTTCAGGCTGTCTGAGATGGGGAGGGTGTAGTCTGGTGTGTTTATATTTAAGGGGTTGTTCACATTGTGTTGGGAAGAGAGGATGAGACAGTGTGTTTTTTCTGTGTTAAGTTTTACTTGGAATGCATTTGCCCATGAGTCCATGATGTTCAAGCCGAGCTTGATTTTGTTGGTGATTTCTGTCGGATCATGTTTGTAAGGAATGTATATTGTGACATCGTCCGTGTAGATGAAAGGGTTAAGACCTTGGTCGGATAGGGACTTGGCTAGTAGGGTAGGTTGAAGAGGATCGGTGATAGTGGTGATCCTTGAGGTACTCCGCAGCCTGCTTTCCACGGTGCTGATATGTTTGAATTTGATTTCACTTGATATGTTCTGGTGGTTAGGAAACCCTTGATCCAACTAAGTATATTTCCTCCGATCCCGAAGTAGTCTAGGAATCTTAGTAGTATATTATGGTTTACCATGTCGAATGCGCTGGACATGTCAAATTGGAGGAGAAGTATGCTTTTACCTGTTGTTATTTCTTGCTTGAATTTGGCTAAGAGAGTAATTAGTACTGTTTCAGTGCTACGGAGGGGGCGAAATCCTGATTGTGATTCATGTAGTATTGAGAATTTGTTTATATAATCAGTAAGTTGCTTGGTTACCATGCTTTCCATCAGTTTGATTACCAGAGGGATGGATGCTACTGGACGGTAGTTGGTGATATCGTTTGTGTTTTTCTTGGTGTCTTTTGCTATTGGGGTGAGTAAGATGTTGCCATTTTCCTTAGGGAAGAGACCTTATTGAAGCATGTGGTTTAGGTGGGATGTGAGGTCTATTATGAAGCGGTCAGGGGCGGATTTTATTAGATAGCTGGGGCAGGTATCCAATTTGCAGTGGGTGTTAGAGAACTTTTTGATCGCCTGGGTGACTGTTTTGGCGGTGAGGAGCGTGAAGTTTGACCAAGTGCGGTCAGCTGGGTATAGTCCAGGGGTTGGATCCAAACTATTGATGAAGTTTTTGATATCAGTATTGTCCTGAGGAAGCGTGTTGCGTAAGTTTGTGATTTTTTCATTGAAGTATTTAGCGAGTTTGTCTCCAGATTGAATGTCTGTATTGGTTGTAGTGACCGCTGTAGTGTCTAGTAGTTTGTTCACTAGTTGGTATAGTTTCTTCATGTCTTTGTAGTCAGGCCCTATTTTAATTTTATAGTATGACCTTTTGGTTTGTCTTATTGCATATTTGTATTTTCTTTGTATCTGTTTCCATGCATTGAATGTGTGTTCATCTTTTATTTTTTTCCATGCCAGAATGTTTCCGGGTCTATTTGGCCTCTGGTGTTGTAGGTTGTGTTTTCTTATGTACAGTATGAGCCCTTCTTCCGCCATTTTAGTGATAGGTTTAGTTTGTAGTGATTGGTCCATGGCATTTCTGTCCATTTAGTATCTGTTATTATTAGGTTCTGGCCTGTTGACAGTTTGTATTTTCTAGCGTGCAACTGAAAAGAAGGTGTGGCCATAGGAGTTGCATGGTGAGTCAGGGAGGATCCGTGCCTAATTTATGCATGAGTATTTACACCAGGTTTCAGTTGGTATAAATCCTCATGCCCAAAATTGCAATTTATTATTCCTGGATTGTCTCGGCATTTTTCAGAGACCCCGTTAGTGTCTTCAGGGACTCAAGTCTGGTCCCTGATGATGCAATCAGTGAAACACAGAACTGTGTCGGGCTTCAGCTATGCTAAAGGGTTATTTTTGCAAACAAGTGCTTTAACTACGCAGATGGCGTGGCTTATCTTTGATGAATAAAAATGAAATCTCATTGATTTTATGCTGTACAAAAAGACTGACATGACGTTGGAAGAACTGTGTGTTGGAGAATAGAGGTATATGAGAAGTATTTGGATCTAAAGTCCTTTTTTTACTACTCTTATATGCAAAGAGGATATATTATATAGGAATGTGTAACATGTAGAAGAAAAACATAAGATTATAAATATCTGTAATAAGGAGAACGGTCTTGTCAGTGGTCAGTGTTAAGGGTACAAGCAATAATAATAGAGAAAAAGGTTTTAGATAAAGGGATATTGTATGAAAGTATGAGGTGTGGAAGATTAGGGTATGAATGAAGAGTGTATTTTATGGTATGGGGGAACATACGGGTCATAGTTCCATAGATATATAAAGTCTGTAGAATAATTTGTGAACTGCATAATAATTTTTACAATAAAAGAATGGAAAATTAGGGGTATCTTTTGTTACAGGTATATTATTTATTAGGCATGCACCAAAATTGGGTGCAGATCCTGGCACTAAGCGCTATTCTATAAATGGTGTCCAATTTTGAGTGCTGTTTATAGAATAGCGCTTAGCACTTATCTTTTTTTTTTTTGGCACCCAAATTTTGGCGCCAGTTATAGAATTTATTTCTATGCCCATTTCTTGTGCAGCTGGAAAAAGTTTACTTAGGGTCATACATTAGTGCACGACCATTTAAACAAATTAAGGGAGGGGCCCTTACCACCTACTATTTAGAAAGCAGTAAGGACTCCTGCATTAAATCTAATGCACACGCGCTAACTGGTTAATTTCACGCCCACTTTCCTCCTATTCTCTGTCCCTGACACACCCCCTCAAAAAATTGTAAAAGAAAAGAAAATACCGCGTGCTTAGTGCACATAAATGGCAAAAGTAACAGGACATTTTAAGGTGTGCTGCGTTAGGCCATATTTGCTGTGTTAGGTGTGTCTTAGCACCTAGCATGGCTTAGTTTAGGTTAATTTCACTTGATATACCACCTTAAAAGGGCCTCATAGTTCTTTAATGAGTCTGTGAGGGAGTGAGTGACGTAGGGGCAGGAAATTCTCTCTCACTGGTGTGGTTCAGCCCCCTTTCGGCAGGTGGCGCTAGTCTGCTGAGGCAGAGGCTGAGCCTGAGCCTGAGGGGCAGGGCTCAGGCCAGGAGGACATTAAATGCCCTGAGGCTGCACAGATCAGAGAGGGCCCAATACAGAGGTTTCCAGAGGGAGGCCCAGAACCGATGGATTGGGTGCTCCAGGAGAGACTCCAAACCTGGGCAGGAGGAAAGGGTCCCCCAAGAGAATCATAGCTCATGACCAGTGTTGGTAGACAGGCCAAGGTGGGAGGTTTACATTCTGCAGTATTTACCTAACCTGTGATTGTAGTATTTGGAATCTGGTCCACGTGGAAGGTGTACAGATTACAAGTGACGTATTGAAGTGAGCCTGCTAAGAGCGGTCACTATGAGTGCTAGAAGGTGTGAGTTAATGAAGCTGGAATTCAGGATACCTAAGACAATGAAGTTTCATTTTGTGTGAAGATGCCACACTTAAATCATTCTTATGTTTGCATCTGTGGTTTACCTTGTCTGCCGCCTGTGTCTATGAAGGGTTCATGCCTGGCCGCTAGTCCACGTTATCAACGAGGCCTTTAAATAAACAATAAAGAAGGTGGGAGAAGCTGGAGGTCTGGTGACTAGAATGTAAAACAGAAATCGACCTACCTGTAACAGTAACTTATCCCGTCCTTATGTGGTTTGTCCTTGTGATTCTTATGTATTTTGATTTATTTGCTTTTAGTTTCTTTTAAACTGGTTTTAGTGTATTTAGGTGAATGTAAATTGTTTTGACATCATTGGATGGTCTGTAGTATATCAATAAATGAATAATAAAAAAAAATACATTCTAGCTTGACTTAGTGCTTGTTTGGTCACCAAAAAATTAATGTCTGAACAGTAAGTTTTTATAGCCGCCCCTGGATTTCTGTTAGTATACTTCATTGCAGTGCAGGGGCGTAGCTAGGTGGGGCCACGGGAGCCTGGGCCCCCGCAAATTTCATCCGGGCCCCTGGTTTTGCTGGCGGGGGTCCCCAACCCCCATCAGCCGAAGCCTTCTTCAGCGCCGGTCTCTGGTGCAGCCGCATTCGCTGCCCTGCTCTTTCTTCTTGCTGACATCATGTGCACGCTCCTTTATGTGAAATTGCTCAGTTTCACGTAAAGCAGAGTGCACAGGACGTCAGCAAGAAGAAAGAGCAGGGCAGCGGATGCGGCTGCGCCAGAGAACGGCGCTGAAGAAGGCTTCAGCTGGTGGGGGTTGGGGACCCCCACCAGCAAAGGTATTTGCTTTTGTGGGGGGAGCAATGAGGCAGTGAGGGGAAGAAGTGATGAGGTGAGGGGGAGCAGCGAGACGGTGGGGGGGGGGGGCGAGGCAGCGGGGCGGCAGACTAAAATGTGCCCCCCCCACCTTGGGCTCTGGTCCTCTCCCACCGTGAGGTCTGGCTATGCCCCTGTTGCAGCAGTGTTACCTATTGATGAAACTCAGTTGGAAAATTATTTTTTACAGTTGCACAGAATATTGGCACACTGATTATAATGGCTGATACTACCACTAACTGAGGGAACCAGTCAACCAGTCCAGCAATGGAAATGGACATCATAGCCCACAGATGCTGCAGTATTTCCATTCAGAGAGAAGAACAAAAGAATATGTTTCTAATCGGGGACTGCAGCTGAAATCTAGATCCTGTTTGGTAACCGAGTTGGTCTCTCGCACTTCCTGTCCCACCGCACTCACCTTGAGGCCCTGCTGCCGAACATTCTGCACAATGTACTCTAGCCGTCGGACCACGCTGCTCTTGGCCTCGCCTGCTACATCTTTCTGGCTGCTGACCTGTATTGAGACTCGTGCTCGGTCTGGGGCAGCTGAGAGCTCAGCACGGCCGCTTACATGGACTTCTCGAGAGGCAGCTACTGCCAGTCCCTTGGCGTTTCCCAGTGGCTGTCCCCTTTCTGGCTGGTTCTGGTCCAGGTTTCCTTCATGGGATGGAGTGAGTGACATAAACACCCGAGTCCGAGGCACAGACATCTCTGCCATTGCCACAAACACTACTTCTGCTCTGTCTCTATAGCAACGAACCCAAGGAATCCTGGGAGCTGGAAGTGGGGAGACTGTGAGCTGAGTCCAGGGGTGACTTTTGATTCAGTAATATCTGTCTATGCAAGCTTACACCATCTTTTGTGTACCTGCAGACCACAGAGCATTTGAACACAACTCTGTGCTGTTTATTCTGCTTTAAAATGTGCCTTCAGCTATTGTTTCATGACAAAAGTGGTGGGAAATGGGGTAAGGCTTAGAGGTTAATAATACAAAGTTAGGGGAAGTCCCTAGAGAGGATTATGGCAAATGTGTTAATTTTGGAAAAGCCTTAACAAAATTGTTTTTTTTTTTTTGCACGATTACTTAAATTTTGGAAGACCTTAGTTTCCTTAGCAGAATTAATTGGCTAGTTAGTAACAAGTAAACCACCCTGCAGAATAAATTTGCTTTTGTTGTTGGTTTGTTCACCTATGACATGTGACATTCCAGCAGTGACATCTCTAGATAGGGTGGCAACAGGGATGCAGCTAGTTATGGAGAGGGCAAGCCAAAGCAATATTTCCATATATCATGCCCTCCAGGCCTTTTATGCATAAAGAAATCCTCCCCCTCTAGCTGGTTTCAGCTTCCAGGTAAATCTGTCATTATAGCATCATTCAACAAATTATTCTGTGTGAGTGTGAAGTCTGGATTTTCTATAGGATTGGATAGAATCTCAGTATTAAACCCTGTATCACCAGTTCTGTATCACAAACTCCATATTCCCCAACAATGGAGTTATCCACTTTACAACTCTCCATACAAAAATTACTCAGATTGTTATTACCACCTCAAGAACTGTACACTTTCCTCCCACTGTCAGTCACTTTGTTTAAATCAGATGAATTTTTGTGTGGTGACTCTACAAGATGTAGAGACCACTAGTCTTTAGCATTTCTATTTTGGGTGCCAAGGGTTGCCTTTGGCAGCATTTGCCCCAGAGCTTGCTTTCAACCAGGACCAGAATTATGTGTAAATAACACAAAAACCTGCTAAAAGACACTTAATACAGCAAACTTACCAAACCATAACAGCCCTAACCCACCTATGAAAAGACTGTGCTATAAATATTACATGGAGCCCTAGAGCACCAATATACCTACTACTACTGGGGAAACTAGAACAAGTTGTACTGTTACAGATTCCTACACAGACACTACATGTTAGCAGAACCTTCACCTCATGCAGTACATGGACAAACCCAATACTTTTTTTTTTTTTTTATATCTCATGTTTATTGAACATAATACACCAACCAGGATATTGTTCTGATCCATTATACAATGTAAACAGTGCCACACATATCCTTATTCAGTCCAAACCGCCAACTTAAACATTTTATAACATTTTCCTTCCGTCTCCCGTCTCTTTCCTTCCCTCCCCAACGCCTACCCCCCCCCCCCCCCCCACCTCAGGAATTCAACACTACTCCGAGCCACTGGAGTTAAAGTGTCCCAGAACGGTGCCCAGACAGAACAGAATTTGTCCCCCCTGGACCCTGCCAGATCCTTAATTCCACTACGTTCAAATGAGCACATGTAAATCATCGCCGATCGCCAATGCGATACTGTTGGAATGTCTGGGGTCAACCACAGTTGTAAAATTAGTTTTTTTGCCATCAACACAGCTCTTTGTAAAAAGCCTCGAGAGCCTGCCCTGGCCGCTCCCCGCATATTGTAGATACCAAACAGTTGGCCTGGAGAAATACGCCACTTTGTGCCCCACATCGAAGAGGTGTGCAGCGCCAATGACTTCCAAAACTTCTGAATACATATACAGTTCCAAAACATATGACCCAAATTTGCATTGTCTTTCCCACATTTAGGGCATACATCTGAGTCTCGCAAGGTAGCTCGGAACGCTCTTCTTGGCGACACATGAAGACGGAACAGAAACTTATACTGTAATTCCCACCAGCAGGCATTTTCTGTCAGTTTGTATGTGCCCATCAATACATTTTTGATACTCTCCGGGTTCACCGAAAAGGCCAGCTCCTTCGTCCATTGTTGTGCCATCCGGGTAAAGTCTGTGGACTGTAGGTGCTCTCTTAGGAGTGAGTGAAAGTACTTCAGCGGGATCTTTCCCTGTGCCTCAAGCGCCAACATTGCATTTAAACACTCCCAAACTTTTACAGACAAATCCTTCTTAGGTAATGAGTTAACATAATGACTTAACTGCATAAATGCAAAAGGATCCCTCTTTCCCAGGTGGAATTCTCCACTGATATCAGACATAGTTTTCATCCCTCCCTGCTCCGACACCACATGTCTCAAATAAGTGACACCCTTGGCCCTCCAGTCTCTAAAAGTCCCAGAGGAGTCTCCCACTGGGAATTCCGGATTACCTCTTATAGGCAGCAATGGGGACACCGATTTATTCAGTGTGAAAAACCTGCAGAGCCACCTCCACGTCTGCCTCAAGGGACCGAGTATGGCCGAAGCCCCACCCAAATTCGGGCTCTGCCCCCTCACCTGATGAAGCCAGCTGGAGAAATGCAAAGGTTCAACCCAGCTCGTCTCAGCAGCCGTGAGGGAAAAATGTTCAGTGGCCCGAAACCAATCTGAAATGTGGCGCATACCACTAGCCACCGAAAACATACGTAGATCCATCAATCCCAACCCGCCCTGTGCTCTTGGGAGAATTGCCCTGTTGATTGTCATGCGTGCCCTTTTTCCCTGCCACAAAAACACATTTAATTTTGACCTCAGCCATTTATCATCTTTGGAGGTCAGGAACATGGGCAGAGTTTGGTAAGCATAAATCCAGACAGGAAACAATACCATATTGTAGAGTGCTACCCTGCCCATCAGAGAAATGGGCAAATCCTGCCAACTCACCAACGATTGTGTCACCCTCTTTTTTAAGTGAACCATGTTTCTCTCGTATAAAGAGCCCAGGTCAATTGGAATCCTCACACCCAGATACGTCACCTCCTCCTGCACCCACTGAAGCGGAAAAGAGTCCCCCCAGTTCCCTCGTATCCTCTCCGCTGAGGGCAAGGCAAAAGATTTCTTTAAATTCAGCGAGAGTCCCGAGTATAGCCCAAACTCGTCAATAGCTGCTAAGACTCTATTTAAAGAATTGTGGGGGTCAGTCAGGGTCAAAAATATGTCGTCCGCGAAGGACAAAACTTTTACCGAGTGGTTTGGCAATTGGACTCCCTCAATATCCGGGTCGACCTCAATGGTCCTCAACAAAGGCTCCAAATACAGCAAAAATAAAAAGGGGGAGAGGGGACACCCCTGCCTCGTTCCCGCTTTTATCTGAATCGGAGGGGATTTCGACTCATTGACTAAAATTCTGGCTACTGGGTCCTTGTAGAGTATTTTTACCGCATCTAGAAACCATCCTCCCACGCCTATGTAGTCTAATACTTTGAATAGGTAACTCCACTGTACTTTATCAAACGCCTTTTCGGCATCTAAACTAACCAGTAGGAGGTCCCGATCCCTTGCTTGGCAGTGTGCAATGGCCAAAAGTACTTTCCGTACATTAATCACTGAGTTCCTGTTTTTCATAAAGCCTACCTGATGTGCCCCAATCAACGTCCCCATGTAGGGTGTGAGGCGATCCGCCAAGATTCGAGCCAGAATTTTAAGATCCACGTTAATAAGGGAGATAGGGCGGTAAGGCTCCACCCTATCCCCCGGCTTGCCCGGCTTTGGGATTAACGTCACTAGCGCCTCGTTACCTCCCCTTGGGAGCCCCCCTTGTTCTATCACCTCCTCAAAATATTCAATTAGAGGGCCTATAAACTGTGGTGGGAGAATCTTATAGTATTCGGCCGAGAACCCATCGGGCCCCGGCGCCGATCCCAGAGGTAAAGCTCTTAATACTCTCTGCACTTCTTGGGCCTGTAACGGTTTTGAAAGCGCCTCTCTGGCCGACATGGAAAGCCGGGGGAGCCCAGCGTCCCTCAAATAGTCCTCCACTGCCATGTCCGTTGTATCCCCCTTCCCAGAATATAATTTAGAAAAATAGGCGTGGAATTCTTTTACAATCCCCTCCGGGGTACTAACCCTGGCCCCCCCGGGGGATGTCACCGACGCGATCAGTTTTCTCCGCCCTCGGGTTCTCACCATCTGGGCCAGCAGCCTACCCGGCTTATTTCCATATCTACGGAAATTGAACCCTCTTGCCGTGAAACTTTTCTGAGTTTTTTCGTGGATTAGGGAGTCCAGGGCCACCTTTGTGGAAGACCAAAGATCACGGGTCTCCGGTGAGGGTCTTAGTAGATACCCTTTTTTGGCCTGGCGTAGCTGACGTTCTAAGTGAACTATTCCTGTTGAAAGTTTCTTATTTCTGGCACTCATGTACGCTATCGTAGCCCCCCTCAGTACTGCCTTTGACGCTTCCCAAAAAACTAAGGGGGACTCACAGGACTCCAAGTTAAATTCTACATATTGTTCCCATTGGGCTATGATATATTCTTTAAATTTTTGATCTTGATATAAAAAGGATGGAAATCTCCAAGCAGAACCCCCCACACCCGTGGTCGGGAACCTCATATCTACCCAAATCAACGAGTGGTCGGTAACCTCCATGGGGCCTATCTCGGCTTGAGTGACTTTGGTAAATAATGAGTGGTGCATCAGAATGTAGTCTAATCTCGACCATGATTGGTGTACTCTAGATTGATGAGTATAGTCAATTTCTGATGGGTGGAGTAACCTCCAGGGGTCAATCAAGTCCAGGGAACGGCTCAGGGATTGGAGTGCCCCTCCCCCCCGTGCCTCACTCCGCTGTCGTCCGGCAGTCCTATCCACCTCTGGGTCCATGACCTGGTTGAAATCCCCGGCCCACACCCAAGGGGCGTCCGAGTATCGCAGACCCAGGGATATCAAGGATTTAAAAAATGTAGGGGAGTGGGAGTTTGGGCCATACACAGCACATAGATACAATTTGTGCCCCGATAGAGTTAGCTGCAAAAGAATCACCCTACCCTCTTGGTCTTTGTATATCAACCTGGGGTCACAAAGCAGCCCCTTCCTAATCAGAATCGCTACTCCACCTCTTTTGGCTCCCGAAGAAGAATAAAAACATTCTCCCACCCATTGACGCTTAAGCTTTTCATGCTCTAGATCAGTCAGTTTCGTCTCCTGAAGACAGGCAATAGAAACCCCGTGCCGCTTCAGTTGCGCCAATATCTTGGCCCGCTTAATCGGGGATGAAATTCCCGACACGTTCCAGGACATCAAGCGCACGCGCGCTCTATCAGAGTTTCCCGCTGTATCTAGGCATGTCCACGTTACACCATTTGTCCTCCCCCGGGAGCCCAGCCCCCCTCCCCGGGGAGATCAATTCTCCAGTCCGCGGGTACACACTCCAGCTGCAATCCGATTGTAAACCACCCATATTCCTGAGGCTGTTATCCCCCCCCCCCCCCAATTTACCCCCCCTCCCCTTCTTGCCCTTCCCACCCTTCCAACCCCCCCTACCCTGCCTACACAAGTCGTTCCCGTCTTTTACCACGGGAGTGGGTCACTTCCATGCTAAGGCCCCCCCGCCATTTACAAACAAGTAATGTCAAAATCCAGCCCATACCTCAAGTAATGCTTACAACAATTCAAATACCTGTTACAGACATTAATGTATTAGTCCTTCACTCTCTTTGAGTCCCAGACTTTCAAGTGGCTGCATCTGCTCCTTCCGCATTTAGCTGAACATCATCCAATGTTTTTACATAGGCATCCGCCTCTGCAGCATTGGAAAAAACCTTCCATCCATTGCCGTTTTTGATTTTCAAAATTGCAGGATAAAGAAGCATAAACTTAACTTGTAAAGCATGCAGGCGTTGACACGCTGGGTTAAATTTTTTTCTTTTATCTTGTAATCCAGCTGAATAGTCCTGGAAGATTCGTATGAGCTTCCCTTCATATTTTGTCGTTTCTCTCTTCTGACGATACCCCCTCAGGATTTCGTCCTTGTGGATATAGTTGTGCACTTTTATAAGAACTACTCGCGGTGACTGGCGGCCATCTTGTAGTCGGCCCACTCGATGTGCCCGCTCTAAGCACAGCGGGCCCATGCTGTCTGAGAGGGCAAACTCTCTTTTAAGCCATTGCTCCAGTTCCGTGGCCAGGATTCTGTCGCCCACCGATTCTGGAAGCCCCACAATGCGAAGATTTGCTCGTCGTGATCTGTTCTCCAGATCATCAACTTTGGTCAGTAGATTTTCAATTGTAGTTTCTTGCTGTTTTATCCGCGCCGCCATTGGAGCGCACATGTCTTCCAGCTCAGAAACACGACGCTCTGTTTCGCCAGTCCGTGCTGTGGTTTCGGACAAAGAAGATGTAAGTGTGGCGATTTGTGCCGACAGCTGTGCGAGTCTCGGTTCCAGCGCTAGACTCACTGCTTCCGTGATTTGTTTTAATTGTTCCGGCGTAAAGATGAAACTTTCACGTTTTGCCGGCCCGTCTTCTCCGTTCGGAGTTTTCAACTTTTCTTTCTCTCGTTTTCCGCTGCGGGTTGGCAAGCCTTTACCCTGCGCTTCCACAAATTTATCCATTGGACCCTCAGCTTCTTGTAGTATCGATTTTAGGGCTCGATTTCAGCACTTTGCGATCGAAAATTGCATAAAATTGGCGAATGGGCCTAAGAGAGCACGGAACCACGTCCTTCACTCTCTAGTGCATCACGTGACCTCCTCACAAACCCAATACTTTTAAAAGAGAAGCAGAAATGCATTTTAGTCTGTGCTCTGCAAAATACTAAAACAGAAAAGATGTGCATTTCCCAAAGTGCACAGATCACAATCCTTAAAAAAGTATTTTTTTTTTATATTCTACCTTTGGGTACTTTATTTTTCTAATTGGGCTTGTCCCAGTCTCTTTTCCACTTTCCTTCTGTCAGTCTTCTCCCAAATTATTTTTCAGGTTTGTCTTTGCATTTCTTTTCTTTCCTCTATTTTATTTTTTAATTTTTATTTAAAAAAATGTATAACCTGCTGAATCAATAGTTCTGGATGGATAACAATAAAATAGGGCTACTCATTTAACACGATTAACATGTTAAAATTTTTAATTTGCGCTAATAATTTTAACATGATTAATCACGTCATGCTGCTCTCTCCTACTGCTGCTCCCTCTCTCGGTGCTCCTGCAGCTTGTTCTCTCCTCTCTACTGCTGTATACCGACAGCCTTTGCTCTCTGGCATCTCATCCCGAATTAGTTTTTCTGTACAAGTTCTGATTGGTTTGTCTTTATATGAAATAAAAAAATGTTTAAAACACATCTTGTCAACAGGGGGTAGGGCTATGTGGGGGAGGGGCTATGTGGGGCAGGGGGGGGGGCGAACTGGTTTGCTCAGGGCCCAGCAATTGCTAAGACTGGCCCTGTTATCACCTGTGCTTTAGATAAACAAAAGATCCAAAACCAGTGCTCAGCATGACAAAGGAGGCCAGACGAACTGACTCCAACTAGTGGACCTTCAAAGGAATCCACACCTCTTGGGTAATCAGGAGACATCAGCTCAAACAAACTAAATTATTACACAGGAATATGCTGGAACAAGGGAGCTCAGGGATAAAAAAACGACACATTCACACCCAGGACAAAGGAGTACACGCACACCTAGACCCCACCCCATACCTGCTGACCTTTCCCCCCCCCCCCCCAAGAAAGCCGTTCCATAAACACATCCCCTTTCCTTTGGCCCCAACAGGTCAGGCCCTCATTCACTGACTCAAACACACAGATTCAGGGAGACAGACTGACTCAGACACACAGAATTAGAAAGACAGTCAGACTCAGACACACAGAAGCAGCGCTATAATCAGTGTTGCCAGGTGGGCGGTTTTACCGCCCAATTGGGCGGTTTTCCGCGACCCACCGCGGGAAATTTTTGCCCGCGGCGGGTTGCGGTTTTTTGGGCTGTTTTTGGCCTTCAGGGCGGTTTTTTCGGCCGCGGGGGGGCGGGGTTAGTGACGTTTTTGGGTGGGGTTAATGACGTTTTGGGCGGGGTTAGTGACGTGGGAGGCGGGGCCGATGACGTGGAAGGCGGGGCCGATGATGGGGAGGCGGGGCCGATGACGTGGAGGCGGGGCCGATGACGTGGGAGGCGGGGCCGGTGACGTGGGAGGCGGGGCCGGTGACGGCGGGGGCGGGGTTGATGACGGCGGGGGCGGGGGTGATGACGCGGGGGTGGGGGTGTCAGGGGCGGGGTTTGTGTTTGGGCGGGTTTTGGGCTGTTTTTTGGGCTCCATCGGGCTGGAAAAAAATTTTCCACCTGGCAACCCTGGCTATAATACTGCCCCGAGTGCTGCAAACCTATTAAGCCTATTTCTCTGTATAAAATACCTTCTTCCAAGTCACACCTGTGTGTTGTATTATTGTGCTACGAAACCTGTTCATGAGCAGCATGTCCCCCTCTTCTTTCCATCCCCTTCTATCTATGTGCTGCATTTCCCCCTTTTCCCTTCCCTTCCCTCCATGTACATCATGTCCCCTTCTCCTCAGATCTCAGATCGATTCAAACACACTGTCAGGTAGCATCCCAAAAAATACAAAAAGAGATAGACATGGGCAGGATGGCTGGCCCTTTTTGATCACCCCTTTTTGCAAATCTCATTGTTTCCCCTTTGGGCATAGTACCGAAGAAGAAACTAGGAAAATTCCAGCTAATACACAACCTCTCATACTTGGAAGGAACGTCAGTCAACGCCTTCATCGACTCCTTCCTTTGTACCATTCAATACTCATCCATAGACAATGCCATACAGCTAATACGTGCAGGGGGGCCTCTATACACATTTGGCAAAGGCGGATATGGAGTCCACATTTCGTCTGCTGCCAGTACATCCTAACTTGTTCCAGCTGTTGGGTTTCCACATTAATGAATACTTTCCTATGACAAATGCATGCCTATGGGCTGCTTGATTTCATGCAAGTACATTGAACAGTTCAGCTCATTCATTCATTGGGTAGTAGAACAGATAGTTGGCCACCAGTGCATCATACACTATCTGGATAACTTCCTATTCATTGGTAAAAGTAAAGATGACTGAGTTGCAGTCTTGCACGCATTTCAAGTGATGGCAACGTGTTTTGGCATACTCCTAGTGGGGGACAAAACTGTTCCCCTGATTCTTGCTCATACCTTCCTGGGCATCGAGTTGGATGCCTCCCGGCAAGTTTCTCATCTGCCACAAGATAAACTGGTGACCCTATGGGAACAAGTCAGAGACTTTGTGAGCACCAAGAAAGCAACTTTGAATCGCTTTGTCTCTCATGGGCTCACTTGCATTTGAAGCCCACATCATTCCCATGGGCCATATTTTCTCCTGATGGCTGTCACTTGCGACAGCAGGTGTAAGAAGGAGCCACCATTTCATTAGGATCATCGTTTCACTAAGGGAAGATCTTAAGGTATGGGATGCCTTTTTATGTTCCTTCAATGGACTGGCCTTCTGGCAGGCCACCCCGACCAATAACGAGGAGCTCCAGCTATTCATCAATGCTTTGGGGGGGGGGCAGGGGTTTCGCTGTCTTTTTCAGAGGTGCGTGGTCTGCTGAACTATGGCCCGAGGAATGGCATGCCTGCGGCTTAACAAGAGATATCATGTTTTTAGAACTCTTCCCTATCATAGTGGCCTTAACCTTATGGGCACCAGACCTGGCCAGCAAACACATTGTTTTCCACTCTGACAATATGGTGGTGGTGGAAGTCATCAGTAGGTTATCTGCTAGGAACACACACATTATCTCTCTTCTCAGGAACCTAGTACTCACATACATGCATTTTAACATTACATTCAGAGCTTCTCATATCCCTGATATACAGAACTCCATTGCAGATTGTTTGTCTCATTTTAAGTTTGCAGAATTCTGATTGCTCGTCCCTGAGGCAGACTTGTCCAGGATGCCAATACCTCCGGAAGGGTGGAAGTTTGGCCCTCTGATGCATGGGACCTGATTCTGGCTTCGCTGTCGGAATCTACTTGGAGGAAATATGTGGGAGCATTGTAACAGTTCCTTGATTTCTGCCTGGCTCACAGCCCTCAGCGATCATCATGGTTCACGCTAGAGATGGTAAAACACTATATACTGGCTTGTAAACACAGGGTTCTTACATGCTCCACTATGTGGACACATCTAGCAGGGATTAGCTTCTTACTGAAAGCAACTGGTCATGACAACCCCACTGAACATTTCATGATCATACAGCTTATGTAGGGTTGGGCGTCTACCTTATCCACCAAACATGGCAGGCATTGCCCGATTACACATTACTTGCTTGCGCAGATATTGACATCCCTAAAGAAGGTGTGATTTAACCATTTTGAAACCACATTATTCACGTGTGCATTTGCACTGGCATTTTTTGGCACATTGCACTTCAGTGAAATAGTTCCTCCTAGTGCAGGGCAGATTCTTCCTATGGGATTGCTCTTTGATCAGGTAAAGGTGGAGGGAGATCAACTGCGAATCTTTATTCCCTAGTCCAAGACAGATCAGGAAGCCAAAGGGTGCGTGGTCACCTTAGATTCCCTGCAGGGTAGTCATACATGCCCTGTACAGAACCTGCTTAATTATTTGGCTGTACACCCCGATGGTGCCCCATGGCTCCTACTTCATGCCAACAGGCACCTGTTGACGCACAAAAGTGCGATACACACCAGGAAGATTGGAGTACCTTTGGCATCACACTGCGTGCAACACACACACAATTTCTCTGATCTTAAATGCCTGGTATTACAAAATGTCTCTTTCTCTATTCGGGGAGGCGATTTTCGTCGGATCCTACTACAGCATGAACAGAGATGGATTCATAAACTCCATTCTCTTGAATCGGTGGGTTTGAACACATGTATTGAATGGAGCCAATTCTTTTGAATTGCGTCAGTCATGCATTATGATTTGTGAATATGTTGTTAGCGTCTGACGTCACCGTGAGTATTTTAAGGATACAGCGACCAAGCAAGAGTTGTCGTAAACGACGCCATACAGCACTTGTCTTTGGACGCCGCCTGACTGAGTAGAGGTACTTTGAAGTCATGTGATATCAGTTAAAAGAATGTGAGTAATACACTGCAGTAATACTGTAACGTTTCATCTGTTTGCAGCAGCATCCTAGCCTCCAAGACCCTGATGCAGCAAAAACGATACGCTGGCCACCGTCTGCTTGGGGTGTGAAGATTTAAACTTCTGCTACAACAGAACTATTGCACATGGATTCGTTTAGCAGACACAGGCACAGAACAAGCCTGTTGGCACCAGTCAGAAAGATAAGTGCTTTTTTTTTTTATTCAAGTACATTCAACTGGTTGCTTAGCCTGAAGTTTAAAGTTCAGCTAAAGATGGTAGACCATCTGAAGTCCAAAGCTTAGCCCTAGATGGAGATTATTTAAAGTTGAATCATTTATGATTGGCCACATCTTCAGTTTTTAAGGCCAACACTCCATTTCAGAAGATTTTTTTACGTGCCGATGATGAAGAGAGGATCTTTTTGACCCGCTTTAGCTTTGTAGATATATCATATCCGTGAACTCTTTGAGGCCATTTTTTCCTTCTGTTAAAATCAGTTCAGGCAGCATCTTATTACTTGGGAACTTTGTATAACATACTCTAGCGATTTGTTGATCCCTATTCCCCCCATTATCTGTTTAGTTGATTCTACGCACTATCAATTTACCAAGGTCCTCAAGTGATGTCTGTGTACTTTAGAACTGCAGGGTTAGTCATTTGGTACATGTTCCTTTAGAATAGGTGCTGCCACTATGGCTAGTCAGCTAGGCATGTCAGGACAGCAAATCATATATATTTGTGAAACACCCCCTTTCTGGCGCTTCCTCGGGTCCAGGGTCCGAGTGGGGGGGGGAGCCTCCTCGATGGGCAGACTCCTTCAGACCCTTTCACCTTGCAGTTGACATGCTGTGCCTCCACCTGGGAAAAAGAAGTGGTTAGTGGGTTCAGAGACCCTCTTGTCCTCCCAGGAACTCAGTTTTTGCTCCAAATCTCCTATGGGATGCAAGCTGGAAATTGGTTAAAACGGCCTCTGAGAGCCCTTGGTTCCCAAGGCACTTTCCAGGATGAGGGGAGGTGGCAGGCAAATGATCCAGATGAGCTTAATACAGCAGCCCAAGTGAAGAGGCATGCAACGGAGAGGTAACTTGCTTTAACGGCAGTACCTACACAATCATAGGCACATAAGATCAGAAAGTAGTGGTGTATACATAGTAACATAGTAACATAGTAGATGACGGCAGAAAAAGACCTGCACAGTCCATCCAGTCTGCCCAACAAGGCAACTCATATGTGCTACTTTTTGTGTATACCCTACTTTGATTTGTACCCGTGTTCTTCAGGGCACAGACCATATAAGTCTGCCCAGCACTATCCCTGCCTCCCAACCACCAGTCCCGCCTCTCACCACCAGCTCTGGTATGATAATGAAGTGGTCATGGCCTCCCACCTATGCATCGTCCATCCATATTTAGATATGGACAAGTTGAGTTGGCATGGTTACCTCCCATAGATAGGTTCAAATGTTAGCAAGTTAAGGTACATGTTTTAAATGTTATGGTTGATACATAAATGTTAGGTGATTACAGTCTAACTGTGTTGTGGCCTTTGTAAATAAATTCACTTTCGGAAGAATTGTATCTATGTAGTGTACTTTGGGCAAGGGGAAGGTGGGGGGGGGGGAGGGATAGGAGTTACAGTCAGCGCTTACCCTATTTGTGCATGAAAATTACATTTAATACTACTACTACTACTACTACTATTTAGCATTTCTATAGCGCTACAAGGCATACGCAGCGCTGCACAAACATAGAAGAAAGACAGTCCCTGCTCAAAGAGCTTACAATCTAATAGACAAAAAATAAATAAAGTAAGCAAATCAAATCAATTAATGTGAACGGGAAGGAAGAGAGGAGGGTAGGTGGAGGCGAGTGGTTACAAGTGGTTACGAGTCAAAAGCAATGTTAAAGAGGTGGGCTTTCAGTCTAGATTTAAAGGTGGCCAAGGATGGGGCAAGACGTAGGGGCTCAGGAAGTTTATTCCAGGCGTAGGGTGCAGCGAGACAGAAGGCGCGAAGTCTGGAGTTGGCAGTAGTGGAGAAGGGAACAGATAAGAAGGATTTATCCATGGAGCGGAGTGCACGGGAAGGGGTGTAGGGAAGGACGAGTGCAACTAAAACTTATACTGATCCCGCTGCTCTAGAGCAATTTATCCAGGAACAATAGAAATCAAACAAAATAAAACATGGAAAAGAAAATAAGATGATACCTTTTTTATTGGACATAACTTAATACATTTCTTGATTAGCTTTCGAAGGTTGCCCTTCTTCCTCAGATTGGAAATAAGCAAATGTGCTAGCTGACAGTGTATATAAGTGAAAACATTCAAGCATTACTATGACAGTAAAATAGATACTATTGGAGATTCTACATGGAATGTTGCTACTATTGGAGATTCTACATGGAATGTTGCTATTCCACTAGCAACATTCCATGTAGAAGGCTGCGCAGGCTTCTGTTTCTGTGAGTCTGACGTCCTGCACGTACGTGCAGGACGTCAGACTCACAGAAGCAGAAGCCTGCGCGGCCACATTGGTGATCCGCAAGGGCCGACTTCTACATGGAATGTTGCTAGTGGAATAGCAACATTCCATGTAGAATCTATAGAAATCAAACAAAATAAAACATGGAAAAGAAAATAAGATGATACCTTTTTTATTGGACATAACTTTATACATTTCTTGATTAGCTTTCGAAGGTCGCCCTTCTTCCTCAGATCGGAAATAATCAGGAACAAGAATCTGTAGGGCTATGGCCATGACCTGAACCGTTCAATTTATATCATACTAGTTAGTCAACTGGTTTAAATTACAACATAAGTCTGTTTTATTAATTATTCAAATGTCAGCTACAGCTAGAAGTTCGGCAGTGTAGCTTGCCTCCTGATCTTCCATTTTCTCCTCTCTCCCCTATTTACTCCATAGGAAGTTTGTTATATGGAAATACTCATTTCTAAATTAATTAGCTGTTTTATTTCTGTTTTGCTGCACATTGCAATTATAACCAAGTATGCTGTGTTTTGTCGTGAATGAGTAACATAAAGTTAGCTTCTCCTAATGTCAAGGGAATCACTCATCCTATAAAGAGGAAAAAGATTCTACCTTATTTACAGAACGTATCTGCCTCAGTAGCTTTTATTCAAGAAACTCATTTATCTGTGTGCGAGTCCACTAAATTGAAATCTAATTGGCAGTACGTTTTTACTAGCAAAAAAGGTGCTGATACTCAAATGCCTGGTCACCGTTCAGGAGTAAGGTGATCACTGAGGGACTCACCCCACAATAGCCAGGACCCCTGCAACCAGTCACAGAATCTATGGCAAGGCAGAATTGGTGTGTAGAACCTGAGCTCTTTCATTAAAACTTGGGGATCATGGGTCAATTTTAGCAGACAATAGAAAAGGTGCCGGTACTCAATACCCCCAAGTACCCCCTCAAAGAAAAGCCCTGCTAATTGGTTTCATAATTATTTCCCCCCCCTAGTTTAAAAAGGAAAAATGATGTTGCCATTCTACTTTCTAAACAGTTTAAAGGTTCTGTGTTAACTCATCATACAGACGATGGGTTATTGTTATTCATAAAATAATCTCTGTATACAATATATATCATCTTCAGTATTTTTTTAAAAGACATAACAGATCAACTCTCATTAATTAGTGTTAATCATATCATTATGGGAGGTGATATGAACCGCCCACTAGACCCATTTCCGGATAGGAAATCTACAGCCAGATATAAACCTCCTAAGTCTCAAAAATCCCATTCCAATCTTGTAAGTGATTGGGGTTTAGATGACTCCTGGCGCATTTGAAATCCTGATGCATTAGATTATACTTCCTACTCCTGTTTAGATTATCGATTTATATGTAAATATTTTGTTCGTTCTCTTTTGTCTGCTTCTATTGAGCCTCAGCTCTGGTATTATTTTGCAGTTAAGTGTAATGGACACCTACACAAAATCCAACCTTTGCTGCTTCAATGATGCCTTACTTCAGGTTGATAACTTTACTAAAAAGATTACACAATTGATAATAGAATATTTTTCTATTAATGTTTCTGATGGAATTTCATTTCAAACTACTTGGAATGCCTATAAAGCATATCTACATGGAGAAGTAATTGCCAACGCTGCTTTTCTTAAAATAAAAAAACAATGGCAAAGTGAATTAGCAAACTTAGCGGGTCTTTTACTAAAGCATGCTAGCATTTTTAGCACACGCTAATATTTAGGGCACACTAAATGTTAGAGATGTCCATTTAGCGTGCCCTTAATATTAGCTCATGATAAAAACGCTACCCCACCTTAGTAAAAGAGGCCCTTAGGTCTCTTTTTACAAAGCAGCGCTACCAATTAGCATTCGCTGAATGCTACGATGCCCATGGGAATTGAATGTGCTTTTTCGCATTCAGCATGCTGCTAATCAGTAGTGTTGCTTTGTAAAAGGAGCCCTTAGAATCTGAAATAAAACTGTGTAGGAAGAAATATAAGTACACTAGTAAAAGAGGCCCGTTTCTGAGCAAATGAAATGGGCGCTAGCAAGGTTTTCGTCGGCAACACCCCCCGTCAACCCCTTCGTTGTTGTGGCATTGCTCCGCCCTCGTCATGATGTTTGACGTGAGGGCGGGGCCCGTAGCGATTTCCCACCCCCCCCACCTCCCTGCCTCCCTCTCTGCCAACCCCTTCATTGTTCTGCCATTGCTCCACCCTCGAGGGCGGGGCCCGGAGCGATTTTGGTGGCTTCACCACCACGAACCTTCGAACCTTTTTGAAGGAAGTCAGGGCTTGGCTTCACTGACGTCACTGTCTTCAGAACGTTGAGGGTGAATTTTATATATATAGATAAGTATTGCCATACTGGGAAAGACCAAAGGTCCATCAAGCCCAGCATCCTGTTTCCAACAGTGGCCAATCCAGGTCACAAATACCTGGCAAGATCCCAAAAAAGTATAAAACATTTTATACTACTTATCCCAGAAATAGTGAATTTTCCCCAAGTCCATTTAATAATGGTCTATGGACTTTTTCTTTAGGAAGCCGTCCAAACCTTTTTAAAACTCCGCTAAGCTAACTGCCTTTACCACAGTCTCTGGCAATGAATTCCAAAGTTTAATTACACGTTGAGTGAAGAAAAAGTTTCTCCAATTCGTTTTAAAGTTACTACATTGTAGTTTCATCGCATGCCCTCTAGTTAACAGACGCTTCACATCTACCTATTCCACTCCACTCATTATTTTATAGACCTTGTTATCTGAGCTGAAAGAGGACGTAAATAACTTGCAAAGGTTGAAATTTCAGTTTAACAAAATTCTAACCCCCTCCCCCGTTTACTAAGCCGCGCTAGCAGCTGCCAGTGTGCTAATGTCGACACAGCCCATTCACTTTGAATGAGCTGTGTCGGCATTGCTGTGTAGCTTTGTAAACAGGGGGGTAAGTCTTGAAGCTGGTAATGCAACTATCATCACAACATTCCATTTACTAAGCAAGAAATAATAAGGCAGGAAAAATATTAGGCCAACTGCCTTAAAGGATCTAGGAAGAAGACTGTTCTTCATGCCATTAAGCATGGATCTATCTTAACTTAAAACACAGAAATTGTGAATCACTTTGTGGACTTTTATAAATCAATATATTCTTCCCAATAAAAGGCTTTTACTGATCATATTCAATCTTCTCTAAAGTCCACCCTATTACAGAGCTTGGTATCATTCACAAAGCGACAAACCTTACCAGACAGCCCTTCTGCAATACCACTCACAAAGATGTTAAAAAGAGCCGGCCCAAGGACCGATCCCTGCCGTACACCACTGATAACATCCCTTTCCTCAGAGCAAGCTCCATTTACCACTAACCTCTGTTTCCTCCCATTTAACCAGTTTTTAACCCAGTCAGTCACTTTAGGTCCCATACCAAGGGCACTCAATTTATTTAGCAGTTGCCTATGCGGAACCGTGTCAAAGACTTTGCTAAAGTCCAAGTACACCACATCTAGTGCCCCTCCCACGTCTAATTATGTGGTCACTCAGTCAAAGAAACCAATCAGATTTGCCTGACAAGACCTTCCTGTAATGAAACCAAGCTGCACCGAGTTCTGCAGGCCATTTGATTTGAGAAACCTCATGATCCTCCGCTTTAGAAACATTTCCATTAGTTTACTCTCCACTGAGGTCAGACTGACAGGTCTTTAATTCCAAACCTTCTCCTTCCATTCTTGTGCAGAGGGACCACATCCGCCCTTCTCCAGTCCTCCAGGACTACTCCAGACTCTAAAGAAACATTGAAGAGGTCAGATAGTGGGGCCACCAGAATATCTCCGAGTTCCTTGAGTACTTTCAGATGTATCCCATCAGGCCCCACTGCTTTGTCTACTTTTAGTTTAGCTAGCTCCTCACAAACACAGTCTTCTGAGAATTGGTCCTGGTTTACCATACATTAGCATTTGTTTTCTGCAGTCCTACCCCCGGCTTTTCATCCGTGAACACAGAACAGAAGTAATTGTTAAGCAGTTCAGCTTTATCCTTATCAGCTTCTACATATTCCTCCCCCCTCAGCTTTGAGCCTCACAATGCTATTATTGCACTTCTTCTGGTCACTTACATATCTGAAAAATGTCTTGTCCCACAATTTTACAGTGTCGACTATCTTTTCTTCCATTTGCCTCTTCGATTTCCTGACAGCTTTTCCAGTTTCTCTTAGCCTTTCAAGGTACTTTTGCTCGTCTTCCTCTTTCTGAGTCTTCTTGTAAAGTATGAAGGCTAACTTCCTTTCCCTTACCTTTTCAACTACTATGTTTGAGAACCAGAGCGGTATTCTTTTTGTCTTACTTTTATGTCATTTTCTAACATGAAGGTTTGTTGCCTTTAAAATGGCTCCTTTCAGTTTTGCCCTCTGCTGTTCTACTTTTTTCAGCTGTTCCCATCCAACTAACTCTTCCTTAAGAAATTCCCCCATCTCAGCACAGTTAGTTCTTGTGAAATCTAGGACCTTCAATCTTGAATTAGCCCTCTCCTCCTTTGTCTTAATATTGAACCACACCATTCGGTGATCACTAGATGCCAAATGATCTCCCAGTATAATATCAGAAACATTGTCCCCTAAGAACCAAATGCTGTGGACATGGCAGCTGTGACACCAATCTCCAATGTTCTAATGCAACACCTCACTGCACCTTTGCTATTCTACAAGCCTGTCTATGAGACCTGGTGTAAAATTCTTTAAGGAATAAAATTAAGCAGGAAAAACTACAAATATCTAACTTCTACCAAGACGAGTGCTAAACCCTCAAATATCAGAGGCTTAACAGTTTTGAAATGCAGTGCTCAGGTAAATAATCCTACATCAGAATCAACAGGTTTTCAAATTGTAATAACTGTAATCCCGGTAGCAAACCTTCAGGGGGTGGTAGGCTCCCTTCAGCAGTCCACAAACAAAGTCCTTCCAGACAACACAGCTTTTAGTTCCAAACAGTTTATTTCCCCTCCTCCACAAATCTCAGTTCAAGGGGGTTAAAGTCCCATTCAGTTTCCAAAACAAAGCAACAAGAAAAAAAACTTCCCTTTAAATCCAAGTTCTCCCCAGTTCAACAGCCTGGGTTTCAGTTTTAAAAGTCTTTCCGCTTGGGTGGTTGCAGAATGGCAGTACACCGCCCACAACACAGCTAATTGACTCCTGTGACCACCTACTGCCTTCAGTCCCTGCAACTCTGCCCCAAAGTACAATTACAGTCCATGTCCACCAGCTCCTCCAAACCTGGTGTGCTGGTCCCTCCAGACTCTCCTTCCTCCAAGCACTCCATTAACTCTGCTTCTCTGCTAGGCTGTTGGTTGGAGACCTCCTCCCCCTCCCAGGTGGAAGGAATCTTGTACTGATTTCTAACCCAAGGGAATTGAGCTTTGTCATCCCTGCTCCCCCTTCTGGCCCTCGTCTGCCATAGCAGCTGCTCTTTCCAGTCCTTTCCCCCCCCCCCTTCCACGTGGGGGCCATACCGGGTTTTGGGACCTACCCCCCGATCCCTTCTCTCAGGGCCTTGTGGGGAATGTAGTGTGGCCCCATACCTCCTCCTGACCTGCTTAGACCCTCCAACCTCCTTACAAAATGCAATGCACAGGATCAAAGCAAGACTAAAAGTGATGCTTGCAGTTCTGCATGAGGAATATTGTCACTTCTTTGAATGTTTTTTTGCAAGAGTAATTTCATTAACACTCAATAAAAACAAAAAATAACTTCTAAAGGTTATAGGTATGGGTGGGGATGGAGGAGATTACTTGCAATGATGGGTTAGATTTCTGCGGGGTTTGATTCAATTTCTGTGCCTGTGCAACTCTCTAATCCAGACTCTATTCTTTCCACCTTGCCTTGCATTCATTTCTTGGATCACTGTGTGATATCCTCTCGCTGGCCCTATTCAAATCCAGACTAAAAAGTTGTCTTTATAATGCAATTGTTAAATCTTAACCCCTTATTGTCCTGTTCATAGAAACAAAGAACATGGTGGCAGATATGGACTATGCAGTCTGCCCATCCATACCAACTAATAAGATCTACAATCCTATCCTCTCCCTTAGAGATCCTCTGTGCTTGTCCCATACTTTCTTAAATTCATATGCAATTTTTGTATTCACTTCTTCTTCTGAGATGTCATTACATGCATTTACCACCCTTTCCATAAGGAAGTATTTCCTTAGATTGCACTGAAAATCTTGATATAACCAGAGAAAAAGGATGCTGTGGTTTGTTAGACCTGAAAACTTATAATTTAGCCTGTGTGATGACGTTACTTAGGGATTGGTTTAGGCGGACCATGTACGCTACTCTTACTACCTTTGAAGAAGCTTTATTATTTCTGTTGATGAGGGTCATATGTTTTATATGCAATATCATTTAACAGGCAGGTGATCTGGGCCTATATGAGGGGGTTCTGGTGGAGACTTTGTCACAGATTGGGTTGCAACTGTCTAGCAATTCCATTACTATTTTGGTTGGGAATTTAGATTTTCAGCCAGGGCTGGACAATCCATTGATTAGAAGATAGAGGAATAGAGGTTTGAGATGGCTAGGAGATATGTTTGACATGCAGGGAATCTTGTTCTCATTTGAAGTACTCCAATCCTTATTTGGGTTTTCTGTTCAAGAGAAGTTTGCTTTTTTTTTTGCAGGTATACCACATGCAGAATTTTCAGTGAGTTTGGCCCATCTTGATACAAATGACACAGAGCCTAGATCGGTGCCAGGGGCTTAATGAGGATGGGGCGGTATCTCTGAAACATTTTAATAAATAACGGCTGGATCTTTTCTCGGGGTTCCCCTTAGATACTACCCCTAAAGCTTGGAGTGAGGAATTGGGTGATGATATCTCTGTGGACCTTTAAGACAGAAACTTGAAAGATATACCTTTGGTATTTCCTGTGAATTGGAATATAAATTTTTCCTTCACACATATTTGGCACCACAGAGGGCATTCAAGGCTAAGCTAGACATAGACGGTAGCTGCCTGAAATGTGGGGTGGCACATGTCACCTTGGGCCACGTGTTTTGGAATTGTCTGGAGTTTTGGCATCTCTGCAAACAGATCTGGATCTTTTTTGCATCCATAGTTTGATGTAGTTTTTGTTCATACCCTTGGTTTTGCTATTTTAAGGTGGACAGGGTTTATCCTCCTTGTAGGAGTGGCAGAATCAGTGTGTTTTTTTTCTAGCGAAAAAGGTGCCGATACTCAACTGCCAGGCCACCCTTCAGGGGTGGGATGATCACTGAGGGACCCATTCCACAATAGCCAGGCCCCCTGTAACTAGTCACAGAATCTATGACAAGGGAGAACAGGGCTGGTCTTAGCAATTGCAGGGCCCTGTGCAGACCAGTTCAGTGGAGCTCGTGCCCACATCCCCTGCTCCCCACCCGTGCACCCCAACCCCTGCCTGCCTACCCCAGCCCCCACCCGCCACCATAAGCCATAATTTATCAGAGTTTAAAAGGAGGTTTAGAGCTTTTGGAACCCCACCTCACCCTGTACCTTGATGTGCATCCACCACATTTCAGTAGATTGCAGCAGACAGCAGCAGCAGTTTTCGTATCCCGTCAGCTGCCAAGCCCAGCGCCTCCTCGCTGCTGCATCCTGCCTTTGCAGAAGCAGGAAGTGATATCAAAAGGGGGCGGGATGCAGCATCGAGGAGGCTTTGGGCTCGGTAGCTGATGGGATATGAAAATTGCTGCTGCTTTCTGCCGCTCTCTACTGAAACATGGTGGATGCACATCAAGGTACGGAGCAGGGAGGTGTTCCGAGACAATTGGACAGATGTGCCAGAGATGCGGGGCCCCTAGCAGTGTGGGGCCCTGTGCAACCGCCCCTGCCTAAGACCGACCCTGAGGGAAAATTGCTGTGTAGACTCTGTGCTCTTTCATTGAAACTTGGGGACCATGGGTCAATTTTAGCAGACAATGGAAAAGGTGACGGTACTCAGTACCCCCTCAAAAAAAGCCCAGGGCAGAACTATTTTTTGTGTAAGGCCCTAGTATTATGGAAAAGGGTTGTCCTGCTTCATTGGAGGGAGATGTATGCTCCACAGATGGAGCAATGGCACCAGTTTCTTTTTGGCATGGCTCTGCTGGAGAGAATATCTGTGTGTTGTGGGGAAAACCTAATGGAGGTTGTTTCAATCTGTCTGGGAACTCTTTTGGCTCTCATTATCTTTTGGCAGTTTATTGTTAAATAGATGGCCTACTTGATTTTGGTTTTCTATGGTATGTGATATGATATACTTTTTATATTCTGCCAACTCCCCCCCCCCCCCCCCAAAAAAAAGGTCCAGAGCAGAATACAAGAAATCAATATATAACAGGTAAAGGGGCTCTTTTACTAAAGGGTTGGCACTTGGCAACAAGCTTAACACCCACAGGAGCCCGGTGGTTGTCCCCACCCTCAATGCATGCCATTTCCGGCACTAAAAAAAATTTCTATTTATTAGCACCAGTGCTTTACTGCCGGGTTAGTGTGGGAGCCTTTACCTCTACCTCAATGGGTGGAGGTAAGTGCTCCCCACGAAATGGCTGCGTGGTAAGTGGTGTACTTACCATGTGGCCATTTCTTTTCCAGCAAAGAAGACAGCCTTAGCGAGCCTCAAAAACAAGCGCTGATGCTAGTGCAGACCCCCTTTTACCGCTGCTTAGTAAAAGGACCCCAATGATCACAAGAGTCAATAACAGAAAGTTATTGTAATAAATATTTTCTAAATAAATATGATTTCAAAATTTGTAGGAAGATACAGTTTTTAACTCACTTGATAAATCTTAATGCTCAGGCAAGATATCGATTTTGCTAATATTTTCTTGTATTGCACACCAAAGGGAGGGGAAAAAAACCAAGTGAGATATCCGTGCATAAGAGGACTACTACTACTACTACTTATCATTTCTAAAGCGCTACTAGACATATGCAGCGCTGTACACTTGAACATGAAGAGACAGTCACTGCTCGACAAAGCTTTCAATCTAATTAGGACAGACAAAGAGGACAAACAAGAGATAAGGGAATATTAAAGTGAGGATGATAAAATAAGGGTTCTGAACAAGTGAATAAGGGTTAGGAGTTAAAAGCAGCATCAAAAAGGTGGGCTTTTAGCTTAGATTTGAAGACAGTCAGAGAGGGAGTTTGACGTACCGGCTCAGGAAGTCTATTTCAGGCATATGGTGCAGCAAGATAAAAGGAACGGAGTCTGGAGTTAGCAGTGGAGGAGAAGGGTGCAGATAAGAGAGATTTACCCAGTGAATGGATTTCCCCTGGAGGAGTCAGTGTAGGAAGAGATGAGAGTGGAGAGGTACTGAGGAGCTGCAGAGTGAATGCACTTATAGGTCAATAAGAGGAGTTTGAACTGTATGCGGAAATGGATAGGAAGCAGTGAAGTGACTTGAGGAGAGGGCTAATATGAACGTAATGACACTGGCGGAATATTAGTCGTGCAGCAGAATTTTGAACAGATTGAAGAGGAGAGAGATGGCTAAGTGGGAGACCTGTGAGAAGCGAGAGGTGATAAGAGTGTGGATGGGGGTTCTGGTAGTGTGCTCAGAAAGGAAAGGGCGAATTTTGCTGATACTATAGAGAAAGAAACGAGGAGTTGAGATATCAGGGAAATTAGAATAAGATCAATAAAAATTCTGGGCATGATCCATCAAATAATCTGAATATCAAACATGCTAGCGTAAATTCAATACAGGCCTGAATGGCATCAATGATGGCATCTCCTTATCAAATTTTTTGAGATGAAAGATCATTTTGGCTGCAACATTTTGAAGCATCTGAAGTTTAGAAAGCAGTTGGGAAGAAAAAGAACAATATAGTTCGTTACAATAATCTAAGTAAGACATATTGAACCAATACAATAAAATGTTTCTCAGAAAACAAGAAATGTATAATACAAAGCTGTTAAATACTATATTATATCATATCATATATCACAGTTAAGTAGATCACCTACTTGCTTTGTGGTTTTCTATTGCCAGATCTGGTGGGGAAGGGAAGGGGTTTCATTTATGTATTTGAGGAGTGTGGTAGCCGTGTTAGTCCACTCTTAAGGTTATCAATAGAAATCAAACAAAATAAAACATGGAAAAGAAAATAAGATGATACCTTTTTTATTGGACATAACTTAATACATTTCTTGATTAGCTTTCGAAGGTTGCCCTTCTTATTTCCGATCTGACGAAGAAGGGCAACCTTCGAAAGCTAATCAAGAAATGTATTAAGTTATGTCCAATAAAAAAGGTATCATCTTATTTTCTTTTCCATGTTTTATTTTGTTTGATTTCTATTGATAAATTTATGTATTTGGTATGTAGTCAGGAATACGCACGCAGATAACAGTACTTTGCATGTCTTGCGTTGTCCTTGTATTGTAGCTCATCCTCTATTATGATTTTGTTATAATTGTATATTTGATGTTCCGTGTGATATCGGAACTTAATAAAAAGGATGTTCACAAAAGAGTCAGGGCTGCACTATCTGAATGATCAAAAAAGTGTTATAGTCAGCTTGCCTGCATTGTGTTTTGGGATTAAAATGCTTCAAATTGATATGTTTGCAGAAAATAGAGCTTAGGCTGCATATCCTTTGACTCCATAAAATTACCTGAAAAAGCAGTTCAAACCCCACAATTGTTTATGGTTGCTTTATTCAGTAGCATGTCTTTAATTTAAATAACAGTTTCATTTGTAGTTTAATCAAGTTAACAATGATGGATAATTTATGGCCTTGTGACCTACTCAAAATCAGCATCATTAGATGCTTCTCTCGCTCACTTATGCATATTTTTATTTATTTATTTTAAGCCACTTGTGTACCGCATATCACTGTAGGTCCTAAGTGATTTATGATCAATATCTGAAATATTAATGTTGTTCCAGGGTCTGAGGTCAACCTGGCAGGAGTTCACCTGAGTGGTGTAGCATGAGTAGAAGTGAATCGATTTTTCACTTGTTCCAAAAGTACAAAGACTAGGGGACTCTCAAGGATGTTATATGGAAATACTTTTAAAACAAATAGGAGGAAATATTTTTTTCATTCAAAGAATAGTCAAGCCCTGGAACTCTTTGCCGGAGGATGTAGTAACAGCGGTTAGTGTATCTGGTTTTAAAAAAGGTTTGGAAAAGTCTATAGTCTGATATTGAGAGAGACATGGGGAAGCTACTGCTTGCCCTAGGATTGGTAGCATGGAATGTTGCCATGGTTTGGGTTTCTGCCAGGTACTTATGACCTGGCTTGGCCACTGTTGGAAATAGGATACTGGGCTAGATGGACCATTGGTCTGACCCAGTATGGCTATTTTTATGTTCCTGTGGGGCAAGCTCCATCGGTCTCTGAATGCAGGTGGGATTTTCATTCCTTCCTCCCAAGAAATAAGTATAACTGTGAATAAGGTTGGCTGGCAATCTTTAAAATTTTATTCAAATTATACAATTCTAGGCTTATAGCAACTATCTGTCAGACTTGTGAGTTATTGTACCAAGTACAGTTTTAAAAAATACTTCCGCCAGCTGAAGACTTTGTCCAGCGTTAGTCTTCGGCACCGCTGCATTGTCTGCCCTGCTCTCTCTTCCCCTCACATCTGTCACGCTCCTTTTAGTGAAACTGAGCTGCCGCCGCCACAGACCAGTGCTGGATGAAATCTTTAGCTGGCGGGGGTTGGGGACCCCCATCAGCCAACCAGGGGCCCAGAGCAAATTTAGGGGGGGCCTGGGTGCCCAGGCCCCCATGACCCCACTTAGCTACACCAGTGCTACAGAAAGAATGCACTTCTAGGATGTGCCAATATCTTCTAATAATCTTAAGTATTTGATAGACCTGATGACAGAAGCGTAAAGGGGGAGATTCTATATATGGCGCCTAAACAATTGGCACTGAAATCAGTGCTAACTGCGCCGATTATAGAATACACTTAGTGGATATCTCAGTGCCTAAAACTATGCACATCCATTTACACCAACAGAAATGTGGCATAAATCCCGGCTCGTAGAGTTCCGCGCACTGGGCCATATTCTATAACTACGCTCGTAAATTTCAGATTGCCCGCAAAACACCCGTTTCCCCTCCTATAACCACACTCCTTTTTACCTGCACGCATTTGAAATTTGGAGCACTTCATTATGGAATACGCTTGAGTTGTGCCAATTAGTGCTCATTATTGTTTGTTAAATGTTGCTATCAGTGCTCAATAGCTTGTTAAGCTTGTTAAGTTACGCACATTGTTATACAATCCACTTGGGCTTGAATGGAGTGAAGAAACTCCAGGTGGTTATTGGAAATGGTTGTTTGTCTTCTTCTTCAAGACACTTGGCTCCACTGATTTCTGTAAAGTTGTGCATTGTAGCAATAGAAGAATAATGTGTTAAGGGGAAGGAGTGGGGAGGGGAGAGTAAGGGGGGGTGGGATACCTGTTTGGGTGGAGAGGGGGGATATTAAACGGGGGGGAAAAATTATTTTTTGATGGCCAATGTTATGTCATTGTTGTTGTTCCATTTCTTCTGATTCTGGTTTTGATTGGTTGTAATTGTTCTAAGAATGATGTATGATTTATGCCATCAATAAAAAATGATTGAAACATACAATCCACTTGGATTTTGTCGCGGATCTCTAGGTACGCTATATAGAATCTGGGGGAAAGTGCAGACAATGTCTGGTTTGGCTTTAGGTGGTCTGCATGCTAACGAGGTATCTCTGCTTTGTGCTCTAGCTCTCTGGATATCCGCTTCATCTAAACCTGTTCACAACAGTGTGTGCCTGTAGGTGGCAGTCTTGTAGATCAGAACAGATCCTGCGTGGTCTTAAAAATTGACAGTAATGTATATTATATTTCAAATTTCTGTTGAGAATGAAATGGAGGTAAGTATTTTTATCTGTGGGTTTTTAAAAGATTGTCCTGTTGAAATTATATTGTGGGGTCCATTTACTAAGGTGTACTGAAAAATGGCCTGCGATAGTGTAGACGCATGTTTTGGGTGGTGAGCACAGAATCATTTTTCAGCACACCTGCAAAAAAAATGCCTTTTTTAAATTTTTGCTTGGCACATGCCCAATACACGTGCCCAATAAAAATGATTTTTTGAATGCACCTATCGGACGCGCGCCAAAAATGAAATTACCACACAAGGTGGGTGGTAACTTAATTTTCGTGCACATTGGGCATGCATAGGGCGCGCATTGATGCTTACGTGGCTTAGTAAAAGGGCCCCTATTATTTAAATCAGAATATCCAAAAATGAAATGTTATAACAATTGAAGTTTTCTTAAATTTAAAATTAGGATCTCTAGTGTTTAGCCACCAATGGAATGCAATGAGTCTCTCTGGATCCTTTTTCCAAGAGAGAAAGATGTCATCAATGTAACATCTGTAAAACTGTACCTCTGTATTAAAGGGATAACCTCACATAAAAACTTCTTCAAAATTGTTAACATATAAGTTGCTATAAACATTTCTGTGCAAGATAATAAATATTTAGCTAAATTAAAAAAGGAGGAGAAAGGGCTTCAGTGATGTCTGTCACATCTCATTTGAACTTTGGACTAAAGATAACTTCTTCACTAACCCTAAAAAAACCTCCTTTAATTTTTTATTTAACAATTTTTATTATCTTTGCTACCATATTTATTGGTATCCGATACTTACCTTGGTTTAAGTGCTGCCTCACTCTACAGTGCATCACTGTTTCACAGAGGCTTCTTCAGGAGCATTTACAAATGCAGCAACCGTAGTACCCTTTCAACATATAAGTTAGCCACACCAGGTGTCATGGTGGCATCCATGGCCATGTCCTTAATTTGTTGAAAAAAATTATTCTAAAATCAACTAAAATAATTTTCAGTAAGGGCAATAGTGGCAAGGGCAAGAACAAAATGGTTAGGTATCCTAAGGTGTGTGGTTCTTTTTTTTTTAGCACGTTCTCCAAAATTGCCAATGTTATTTGCAGGATGTTGGTATAGAGGGAATCTATATCAAGGGTAACTAAAATGTTCTCAAGGTCACCATCATATTCATTCAACAAGTTGATCATATGAGGGGAATCACAGATGAATGATTTTGCTAAAGGAATGAAAGGTCTCAAAAAGAAATCCATGAAGGTAGAGAGTGGCCTTCTTGGTGGATTAGTCAGTGATTTGTGAATTTTAAGTAAAATGTAAATAGTGGGACTTGTCAGCAGGTCAATAGTGATAAAGTCTCTCTTTTGAGATGATGTATCCTGCCTTAAATGCAAAGTCTACCATCTGCGTGATTTCGGATTTGAGTCTGTTGGTTTTCTTCTCCTGCCCAGTTAAATCGCTTTGAATATCGACCCCCTCGGTGTGGCTTTTGGGCCCATTACATCTTTGGGCTCCAGCACACCATACCAAGAGCACCAATGATCCTTCAGCCCTTAGATTAGAACCTGCTCCAGGGCTCAGATAGTAGTATGAACTTCAACATGGAAAATGAGCAAACAATATGAGGTCAATTTTCAAACAGTGATATACACCTAGATTTGGAGCATTTTTAACCACTTGTACATGTAAATTCAAAATACTGACATTTCTATGGGCAACTGTACACTTATGAACTAAGTGGTGTATATGCCATCCTATGCTTGGCCTGTTCCTAAGGGCTAGGCCTAAGGCCTGTACTTTGCTCAGTTTGGTTCTCACATGTAATATACAGTACTGCTTTCTTAGGAGCTGAGAACAGACACTTCAGGGATGCACATTTTGCTGACTTTGCTGGAGCTGAGACTAGGCTTTTCATATAAACTGGATATAATGATGTAACCTTGGTGAACAACAGACTGAGGACACAGTGAGCCTAGAATGTTTCAGATTTGGGGTGAGGGGACATAAGGGTATTGTTCTATGTAATTTTTTGTTCTGTGACTAACTGCACGTTATACTGATAACTGACTAGCCAATAGCTACTGACTGTGCACATGCACACACATCAGGAGAGACTGATAGAATACATGAGCAATCCATATATGGTATAAGGCTACCTAATGGTTCTGGTTTATGGGAAATCACAAGATTTGGGAGAAACAGAACTTGTAACAGTATATATGTGATGTCAGGAGCAGTATTAGCTGAGCAGACCTTGTCTTTCAGGATGTGCACTGCTGATTGGCAACCTGCTCCAGTGAGAGAACTATTTTGTATTTTTGGCTCTGTGAGATACTAATAAAGGTAATTTACTGGCTGCGCCTAATGGAGTCTAAGCTCTCTTTCTTATTATTATTTTCCTGCGCTTCCCCCCTTCCTGTGAGGGCTAAGAAACGGGAGGAAGTAAAGCTGGCAACAAAGTGACTAAGTGCTATTCTGTAAGGGCAAGGCGAAGTGGTATAGGGCCAGATTCTATATATGGCACCTAAAATTAATTTGTGGTAGGCAATCACGCCTAAGCATATTCTAAATACTGCATGCACAGTATTTAGAATATGCTTAGGTGTAATTCATGCAACAGAATCTACACGTGTCCATTTACGCCATCAAAAAGCTGCTGTAAATCCCTGCGCGTAGATTTACGCGAACTGGCTCATATTTTATAACAATGCATGTAGATTTTGCAACACTCACAAAATGCCCATTTCTATGCCCGTAACCATGACCCTTTTTGCCTGTGCCCATTAGAATTTAGGCGCAGTACATTATACAATACGCTTAACAATGTATGCACATAAATTCTAATTTTTGCCAATTAGTGCTCGTTATTGCTTGTTAAGAGCTGTTAACAACACTTTGTTAAAATAATTAATCTACATGCGTAGTTATAAAAATATGCCTGGATTTACACAAGGAAGCATGTGTAAATCTAATGCGCTATATAGAACTCGGGGAATAGTGTATAAATGCAAATGAGTGATATTTGTGGAGCATGTGAGATGCATAAGTGGTAATGCTACTTATGCATGCAGTTTACAGAATACTGTACGCCACACTCTTGCTGCATTTATGTGACTGCAGTTACACCAGGAGGGGCATAATCGAACGGTGCCGGCCATCTCTATGGGTGGCCATCTTCGGGGCTGGCGTCGCAAGTGGGTGGAGCCAACCGTATTTTCGAAAAAGATGGCCGGCCATCTTTACTTTCAACAATACGGTTGGGGCCGGCTAAATCTCAACATTTAGGTCAAATCTCAGTGCATTTAGCTGTCTGTGAGTGGCTGAGAGAGACCCCTGTCTGTGATTGGCTGAGAGAGACCTGAAGAGGCATAATCAAAAGGGAGGGACATCCAGGTAAGTGGAGCTGTGGCCAAGTGGTTAGAGCACTAATACTTTTGATTTAGGACGTCCATGATGAGCACTTGGATTTTTTTTTTTTGGTGGGAGGGGATTGGTGACCACTGGGGGAGTAAGGGGAGGTCATCCCTGATTCCCTCTGGTGATCATTTGGTCAGTTGGGGCTCCTTTTTGAAGCTTGGTCGTGAAAAAAAAGGGACCAAGTAAAGCCGGCAAAATTCTCGTCAAGTCTGACTTTTTTTTCCCATTATCGAGCAAAGCCGGCCATCTCATGAGCACGCCCCCGTCCTGCCTTCACTACCCTACCGACACACCCCCTTGAAATTCCGCTGGCTCCACGACGGAAAGCAGTTGAAGCTGGCCAAAATTGGCTTTCAATTATACCGATTTGGCCGGTTTCAGGAGATCGCTGGCCATCTTCCGATTTGTGTCGGAAGATGGCTGGCGGTCTCTTTCAAAAATGAGCTGGCAGGTCTATGGCTGATGTACCTGCGAGTGTCTAAATATAAGTCGCACTGATGCTTTGTTACACTAATGTGCCATAACAGAATCTGGGCGCCCGGATGCCATTATAGAATAAGATTTCACTTCATGGCATCAAGGCACTGAAAAGGAAGAGTCCACCTATAGAATTGCCTCCATAGGGCCCAATTCTATATATGGTGCCTAAAATTAACATGCACTAGGCAATTACGCCAAAGTGTATTCTAAATACCGCATGTATTTAGAATATGCTTAGGCATAGTTCATGTGACTGAATCTACGCGGTTGATTGTGTTAATGCAATAACCCAGGTCCCAGCACATAGGAGCAGGAGAGTCACAGACTGAGGGAGGAACAGATGCAGGAAGATAAGGGGCTACTCAGGAAAGGAAGAAGGCTTTTTTGGTTAAGAGACAGCAAGTAGACAATCAGACACAACCTTCTTGCTGAGTTATCCTTGTAGATGTGTCATACGAATCTTGGAGTCAAATATATCTTCTTTGCTTCTGAAAAGCTGAAGGCTTTTCTGGACTCAAAGGCTATCTCTGCCTTCCTCTTGAATTGAGATCATGGGGTTTAGGTCATGTTAATAGTCCTTCTATAATTTTCTTCTAAGATTCTTCTCTGGTTTCCTTATTTTGTCCCCCCATTTTGGTAGTCCAATAGATCTTTAGTATTCCTTATATAATAACCAGATGTATGCTTTGTGTTATCCTAAAACAAGTTTATGCTTGTATAATTTGTGTCAACTGTAATAAAAATTAAAGTTATAAAAAGAAAAGAAAATTGACCTCTATATTCTGGTTGAAATATGCGGGTCCTTCTTTTGAATCAGCTCCTAATGTAATTATTCTACAGTGTTTGATTTTAACTGTAGGCATCAGGATTCTTATTAGGGTATTTTCCCTTTACAGTCAGACAATAAAGGCATTTCTGGTAAGAATGTTTCTTTGTTGGAATGTGATACACATTTGAGAAAAAACATGTTGATCAGAGATCAAATATTTTAGTGTGCTGATTAAATACTCAAAAACTGCAGGTGGCCAGAGGAGGACTGTGCTTTGATTTCTTGAACAGTGCTTGGAAAAGCTGAGCTTTGATGTTAAGAAAAAAAAAAAAAAAGAAGCAAACACAAACAAAAACTTCAAGCATAATTCGCAGTTTATCAGCTTAGGCCTGGTTTCTCCTGTAATGATAAGCGATAACATAAGATGGCAGTAGGAGATCATAGGACACTATTTTTTTTTTTTGTGGCTGTACTTTGCAAGAGATCAACCACAGAACTGCAGTAAACAATTGCACAGGAATGCTGAATTGTACTGGGGCACAGCTTTTCCATTTTAGTGAAAAGACTTTTGGCTTGTTATAATTTCCTTTTTTTTTTTTTGTTCTTCACATTGTGCAGTAATAATATCCTATTATAGTCACTTTAGCATTTGTGGTATAAAATATATAGATAGAGATGCATATATTTGTCTATCTATATCATGATTCCTATTAGCGGTTTTGCATTAAGAGGTGCCCTTTCAGATGAATTAGTAACTTAATGGAAACAAAATAGTGTGGTAAATGCTGGAAAAGTAAATCAAAGGGCCCATTAGGCTGGACCACTGGCTGCCCTGGCAGTGATAATATCTCAATTTGTTGTCCCAGAGGATGGTGAAAACTCAAGCCTGAATGTTCCTAAGTATTAAGCTGAGATTATACTCCTTCCTGTCTCTAACATCAATTACAGTCCCCCCAAGGACTACAAGCCTTCTATTTTAACGTGCTCATTTTTGTTTTACAGCATCATATGTTTAAATCTTAACTTGCTGTTGCCTGCCACTTTATCTCAAGCACATTCATTCCACAATACATTCCACTTTACTTATAACTTAAAATTTCAACTCTCTCATGTCCCAAGTCCTCCTGCCTCTGCCCCTAGTTAAACAGCAACTCCCTAAGCCATTATCAGTCATTCAGGTAACCCCCTCGTTATTTTGTTTCTTTTGGCTCTCTGTACTGTTATTATTTTGTCTAAATAGCTTCTGTCTCCAGCCTATCAAATATACAGCTAACAAGCTGACAGAAATGAGATATACAACTGTAATAAGACCAGGAGTAAGCAGAAGACATCAAGATGCAGGATAAGAGCATGCAGGGATAGAGAATTCAGTCTGGGGAAGTTTTGGAGGAGCAAAATGAGACAGAAACATACTTTTGTAGAACAGGGCCACATTATGTACCTTATGGGGCATATCTAGTCTGTCCAATTTACTTCCTGGTATATTATCAACTACCCCAGTTGATCCCTCGCTTTCTCATTACTTCACAACCAGGGAACGTCTGTGCTTGTCAGGCATTTTGGGGTTTGCCAATGGCCAGGTAGTGATATTATTGTTTACCTTGCCACTTTCAGGGGCATTTTCGAAAGAGAAGGGTGCCCATCTTCTGACACAAATCGGGAGATCGGCGTCCTTCTCTCAGGGTCGCCCAAATTGGCATAATGGTGGATTAGTCAGTGATTTGTGAATTTTAAGTAAAATGTAAATAGTGGGATTTGTCAGCAGGGCAATAGTGATAAAGTCTCTCTTTTGAGATGATGTATCCTGCCTTAAATGCAAAGTCTACCATCTGCGTGATTTCGGATTTGAGTCTGTTGGTTTTCTTCTCCTGCCCAGTTAAATCGCTTTGAATATCGACCCCCTCGGTGTGGCTTTTGGGCCCATTACATCTTTGGGCTCCAGCACACCATACCAAGAGCACCAATGATCCTTCAGCCCTTAGATTAGAACCTGCTCCAGGGCTCAGATAGTAGTATGAACTTCACCATGGAAAATGAGCAAACAATATGAGGTCAATTTTCAAACAGTGATGTACACCTAGATTTGGAGCATTTTTAACCACTTGTACATGTAAATTCAAAATACTGACATTTCTATGGGCAACTGTACACTTATGAACCTAAGTGGTGTATATGCCATCCTATGCTTGGCCTGTTCCTAAGGGCTAGGCCTAAGGCCTGTACTTTGCTCAGTTTGGTTCTCACATGTAATATACAGTACTGCTTTCTTAGGAGCTGAGAACAGACACTTCAGGGATGCACATTTTGCTGACTTTGTTGGAGCTGAGACTAGGCTTTTCATATAAACTGGATATAATGATGTAACCTTGGTGAACAACAGACTGAGGACACAGTGAGCCTAGAATGTTTCAGATTTGGGGTGAGGGGACATAAGGGTATTGTTCTATGTAATTTTTTGTTCTGTGACTAACTGCACGCTATACTGATACATGACCAATCCATATATAGTGGAAAGCCAATTTTTCCCGGCCCAGCAAAAGTTAGACAATAACCTCTGTAAAACCCCCAAATCTCATTTCAATAACTTAAGAGGCAGTATCTGGAGAACATACAACCACTTGGGGAACAGTACCATGTTGAACAGTTGAATCCTACCATGAATCGACAAAGGAAAATGAGCCCATTTAGTCACCACCATGCGTGTATAATCCAAGAGTACGGAGATATTGGTCTGATAAAGCGAAGCCGTAGTTTTCGGTAAATGAATACAACCAGGTATCGAAAGGAAGTGACTTCCCACTGCAAGGGAAAAGATCCCACCGATCCCTCCTTAATTTCAAACTTAGTGGGCAACGCCAGGGACTTGTCTAAATTCAGTTTAAGACCCGCAAAGTCTCCATATTCACCGAAACTCTCCATCAGTGCCTCCAGGGACGCCTGTGGATCAACAATATGTACCAGTAAGTCATCTGCGAATAAGCCTATACTGACTCCTTTAATTCCCGGATTGTTACCAATCTCCCTGATCAATGGATGCAAAGATAAAGCAAAAAGCAAGGGAGACAGTGGGCAACCTTGGCACGTGCCCTGACAAATTTTAAATTCGGAAGAAAATACCGCATTAACCTGCAGCCGTGCCTTGGGTGACTTATAGAGAACCCGAATTGCTCTAAAAAAACCCCGATATCCCACAGTGCTGCAGTACTGCAAAAAGAAATCCCCAGATCACACGATCAAAGGCCTTCTCCGCGTCAAAACTAACCAACAGAGATGGCTGACCTGTCCTTTCTACATGTTCCTTGGAGAGGAGAAGCTTACGCATATTTTGAGTTATAGTCCTTCCAGACAAAACCTACTTGTGGTGTCGCTATCACTTCCAGCAGTACCTGTGCTAACCTATTTGCCAATATTTTTGCAAAAAATTTTGTTTCCTTATTCAACAAAGAAATTGGTCTATAAGAGGAGGGTTGTGCAGGATCCCGGCCCGGCTTTGGAAACAAGATAATTTGGGCCAGCTGCAGAGATTGAGGTAGTTCCCCTCAAGACACAAACTGAGAAAAAAAGGACTGCAAGGTTGGCACAATTGAAGGGGACAAAAGTTTATAAAATTCAGCCCTAAAGTCATCGGGTTCCGGCAACTTCATTAAGGCACTCTGCTGAATTACTAAGGCAAATTCATCCTCCCCAATTGGAGCGTTAAGCCGAGCCAAAGCCTGCGTTCCCCATCGAGATAGGTCCAAACTGTTCAAATATATCTCCCCATCCAACACTATATCCTCTGGTTGGGCATATAACTGCTGATAGTACCTTTGAAACACTTCAGCAGTCTCTCGATCTGTTCGTACTTTAGTACCATCCCCCCTATTTATCTGAACAATGGGTCGTGGGCCTCCGGACTGCCTAATCAAATGAGACATGAGTTTCCCAGATTTATTCCCCTGAAGATATAGTTGATACTTGTAGTACCTAACTGATTTCACTGCCCTTTCTTGGAGAAGCTCTTGAAGAGAAGATTGAAGCGTAATTAGCACATTTTTTAAACCCACCTTCGATGTTGCAGCGTACTGATGCCGCACCTGCACCAATTGTTTTTCTAAACGCAGTATTTCTCTATCTCTCGCCTTACGCTTGAAGGAAGAATAGGCTATGATCTCACCTCGCAATACAGCTTTAGCCGCTTCCCAGTAAATAATTGGTTGATCTTTGTAGCCGTCATTATGGAGCTGTTAATCCATCCATTTTTGCATCAAAAATTCTCGAAAGGCCGGGTTCCAATATAATTTAGAAGGGAAGTGCCACACATACGGAGCATCATTGGGACCTTTCAGATCTACCAAACACCAAATGCAAGCATGATCGGAGACACTGTATGCTCCAATTCCAGCTGAAACTACAGAAGAAAACAACTCCAAAGACACAAGCCAATAATCGATCTGAGATTGTGAGCCATGTGCCCTCGATAAATGTGTATAGTCTCTATCCACCGGGTTCAAAGTTTTCCAAACGTCCAGCAAGTTCAGACTGGAACATAGCAACAGGATTCCCTTTGATATCGAACCCACCTCCCCTCCAGGGCCCTTAGATCTATCCATGACAGGGCCATGAACCATATTGAAATCACCTCCCATAATGATGGGTATATCTACAACTCCAGCAACTTTACGTATTATGGATTTCACCCATTTATGATCATAGTTATTCGGCCCATATACATTACAAAGCAAAACAGTTTTTTTATTTACCGAAGCCTTAACTAACAAAAATCTGCCCTTGGGGTCTCTCCATGTTTGATGTGTCACCAGGTCCAAGCCTTCCTGGAAGAGAAACAGCAGACCAGCCTTACGACCCAGAGATGGGGCTTCTTCCACCTGTCCAACCCACCAACACTTAAACTTAGAATGCTTTGACGAAGACAAGTGGGTCTCTTGTAAAAACGCAATATCAGCTTTCTGACGATTCAGGGCCTGCAGGATCTTCTGCCTCTTAATGGGCAAGGAGACTCCATTCACATTCCACGATACCAGTTTAACTGGCATCACGTATTATAAACCAGCAAAAACCACTTCAGAAATTCAACTATTAACCTTATTCTCGGGCGGCTGTCCCAGCCAGCAACCCCCCGATCAACCCAGAAGAAAAAGGAATCAGTTGACCCGAGATCCCTCTCTACAACTGTGCACCCCCCCACACCCTCAAAAACAAAAAATCTCAAAGAAAACCTGCATCCATAACCAAACCCTCCCCTATCAATCCCTCCCCCTTACAAACCCCTCCCTCACATAAAACTAACCCTCCACTCCCCTTTACCAACCCATCTAACCCCATTAATCAAAGAAGTCCAAAAAACTCTTGGATAGGCCCCGCGTGAGAAACCCCCCACCCCCCTGAACGCCCAAACCCACCCTCCTTTATACGATAGCAATTCGAACCAGCTTTTAAATCGAAACCCTCTTTGAGCAGGGACTGTCTTTCTTCTATGTTTGTGCAGCGCTGCGTATGCCTTGTACCACTATAGAAATGTTAAATAGTAGTAGTAGTAGTAGTAATTTCCTCCTTGTAAAGTATTATAGGACCCTGAAACATCTAAAAAAAAAAAAAAAAAGGGAGGGAAACATATAGTGCTCTGTCCAATCATAGCAGTCAGTACTCATAAAGTGTGACACAGGAACCTGCATAGTGCCTTACAGTAGTAAAGTATTTTTCATCATCAAGTGCAGCAACTGTGTCAGCTACCCAAACATCACTGCATCCCAATAACCTAAGGGTTCCATTAATTTTTTACATTTAATCAAAGCATGAACACCATAAATAAGAGAGAAGAAAAACATGTGACTGAGATCTAACCCAGATAGTTATATAGTGGGTGCCTCCATGTAACAGACGAGCCCCATATGGAACAACAAGAACCACGCTCTCTGTGTAGCCCTGCATCTATGGTCCAGCTCCAATTAGGCATAAACAGTGTATGTCACTCAGCAAGACTTGATAGGATCAAATCATATCCAAACCAGTATCCAGCAGCTAAATCCTTAATAAAGATGAGATGTTGGTAAGATATATTAGTCCATCCATTGATGTCCCCACAACTCTCCTCGACCAAGAAGTACTCTTGTTGCATAAATCCAATTACGAGGGGTCCAAATCGGCAAGATTAAATCCTCTAAGATTAATCCCCAGAACATATAGAATCAGCGTTCCACTTTCTTGTGACAATTACGTTCCGTCAGGCCATATCCATGGAAGTAGGCAAATCCTTCACAAACGCTGAGCTGCTTCAGGCGAGTCATAGAATTGGGGCCGGCCTTCTGTGAAGATCTTGAAGCGAGCTGGGTATATCAACGCAAATTGCATATGCCTGCAGTGTAATTCAGCACACATCGGGGCGTATGCCCTTCTTAAGCCCGCTATCCGAGTCGAAAAATCTTGGAAGCAAAGTACCTTTTTGTTATCATAGGTTAGAGGGCCTTTAGGTCTTATAGCCCACAGGATTTCTGTTTTGTGTGCAAAGTTTAGAATCTTAAGTATAGCCACCCGAGGGCGCGACCCCTCTTGTCTCTTAGGGCCCAAACGATGCGCCCGCTCAATACGAAGCGGGCCCAGCTCTGACCACAGCTCCAGAGTACTACTCAGCCAGGATTCCAGGAACTACCTCAGATCCTCTTCTGCAATGCTTTTAGGGAGACCGACTAAACGTAAATTCCCCCTCCTGGAACGGTTCTCCATATCATCCATTTTATCTTCCAGTACCTTCATCTTGCCTTGTAAAGTATTAGTCAAAGTCGAAAGCTGTAACACCTGATCTTCGCGATCAGAGACTCATTGACAATGCGTGGAAAATTCACCTTTTAGAGATTCCAATTTCCTGTCCACTGTGCCCAGTTTGTCCGCCACGCCCTGCAAGCGCTTATCCAGGGAATCTGCAATCGCTTTCTTCACCTCCGCTACCACTTCAGCCACCCATGCGGAGCTTACGGAAGAGCTCCTGAGGTCTTCACCTGCTGCCATCTAGAGTAATTTTGTGGCGCCTTCTCTTTCTCAGCTCAAATGAAGCTGTATTTCGTTGTCCCGCTGTTTCACCAAGCCTTTTCTTTTAAGAAGCCGGTTCAAATCACAGACTGCAACTCCCTCTCTTGTGTCCGCTTTCCTAGCACGACATCACATGACTCCCACTAATAATAAACTTTTAAAAGCGATCCTTGGTTTAATAGGGAGCCAATGAAAAGCTTTTAAAATAGGAGTTACATGCATACATCGGGAATATGCAAAAAGGACTGGCTGCAGAATTTTGAGCAACTGCAAGGCTCTTAAAATATTCCCATGCAAGCCCAGAAGTAGATCATTACAATAATCGAAGCATGGAATAACTATTCTCTGAACAATTAAATGGACATTTGAGAAGGTAAGAAGATCATGCAGCTGCCTAGTCAGCCTTAACCTGTAAAATACTTGCTTAATCACCTTCTGAACAGGGGCGTAGCTAGACCTGACATTTGGGGGGGGGGGGGGGGGGGCTAGAGTTTACGGGGTGGGGGAGAGCAATAGGCATATTGTAAATATTTTAATTTACTTAGACCTCGCTAGCTCCCAGACCGGTTTACACAGCCTGAGTACTAAGACACTCCACAAACAGAAGGACAGTGGGACTCTGTAAATATGAGAAAGTAGTTCTCCAAATGTTTATTACTTACCAAAAGATTAACACAACATCATCACAGAGCATTTCTGAGACGTTCTTTTCTCAGATTGGGAGAGCAGAGCTCTGTGCCACACCAGGTGCCGTCACCATTTAGTATAGACTCCCCACCAATACCCTAGCTACCAGCCTTTAAATACATTTATTCTACCGTTGATCCCTATTAACACTTCATTTTCTCACCCGCAATCTTTGCACATTATCAGCTAGTAACTTTTAGACATCAACATCTTTCATTGCAATGACTTCACATGTTTCCAAGTTTCCCCTCAGCCCCCCTGGATGTTCTTATTTTACTTTCATCTGAGCTACTGTTATCTGCTTTTACCCAAAACATCTTTGCTCACAAACTCTGGGTATTGTCTTGTTATTGTCTGTCCACCTGTTGTTTTGAGAACAGATTCCGTCTTCCTCTGTCAGCTTCTCAGTTGCTTAATTCAGCATTTTGCTGCAGCGACATTATCTGACTCAGACATGGCCTTTGATTTTTGGAGGCCTAGCTCTCAGCTCTGAGCCTGCCTTGACCTGGGTTTCACTGAAGGCAACTGATAGCATTTTTCTACAATATAGGCATGCTTTTCTAAACAAAAGTCTGTCCTGCATCAACATAAACAAGATGCACACTTATGGAAACCTTGGAAACACTGATATTTTTAAATGAAGTTGCTTTATTCCATAATTAAACTTTACCATTATAGTAGACAAGTCTGGTCAACCTCTGAACACACCTCACAGTATCCAGGAAAATAATTACTGCAGTGATACATATCCCTCAACTTTACTTTATAAGAAATATAAAACTTTACTTTATAAGAAATATAAAATACCTTATTAAGCTGTATTAATAAAATAAGTCTTCTTGTCCCGTCCTCTGGTTCTACTGCTTTCTCTCCCTTCTGAAGCTGACATGAACCAGTTCAAGTCCCTGGAGTTCCTGACAGTGTTCCTTCAACCCCTTAACATAGGCAACTGAGACCCTTGGGCCCGGGGTATTAGTCACAATGTATAATAATAACTCGAGACACACGGTAATTTCTTAAACATGGCAAAACTTGGCCGCAGCTTTATTTTAAATCCAAACAACTTTATAGACATATCCCCCAGGTATACCCAAGCCAATCAGCTCGCGGCTTAGTAGCCGACCCAGTCCGCCGTCACAGCAAGACTGACTAATCGTACACCGAGTTCCCCGCCGTGCAGCAAGGGATCTCAACCGTAAGCGCTGCTATCCCAGCTGCCTAGCTTAAACCATCAGGCTTGGGTACCCCGCCAAAGCTGCGACAAATATACACAGTACAAATTCATAATCATTTGGGGAGGGGGGGCGGGTGCTGGCTGGTGCCCGGACGCTGAAGAGGCCGTCCGAACTCAGCCCAGGGGTTTTTAAACCCCCCCTTTGATCTGTCCCCTCACAGCGGGGAGCACCTGCGAGGCGGAGTCCTGACCTCTCCCCCTCGCTTGCTCCCCGCTGCTTCGGGCATGAGGGCCCAACGGTGCACGGCGCCATGTTAATGTCGGCTCCGTGCACCGATGGGCACTCCGCCTCGTTTTTCCCTTTATGAAGGAGCAGACAAATAAAGGATTGTCTGCCAAATTATTTTGTGAAGTAACACTAAATCCTGCAAAGAAGCTTCTCAGAGCCTATGTAGCAAGATTAACAGCACCAGTTCTGAACATACAAATATCAATATCTTTAAAAAGGCAGCAGTGAATATACAGGCCACAATTTATTTATTTGCTGCATTTGTATCCCACGTTTTCCCACCTATTTGCAGGCTCAATGTGGCTTACATTATGTCGCAATGGTGAGCTTAGTATAAGATATAATGTTCAATAATGATAATGTGATTGAAGAAATCAAATTAGAAGAGATCAGTATTGGTTGATTCTGGTGTAGCTTAGTAGTCAAATCATTATGGAGGATTCTTTTTGTAAGTGTCTTTGAACACGTTCGTCTTCAGCAACTTCCGGAAGGTTGCCAAGTCACGCGTTGTTTTTATGGTATTCGGTAGTTTATTCCATAATTGCGTGCAAAGGTAGGTGAAGCTAGATGCATGTATTGATTTGTATTTAAGTCCTTTGCAGTTGGGGTAGTGGAGGTTTAAGAATGTACGTGATGAGCTTTTTGTATTTCTTGCTGGTAAGTCTATTAGGTCTGACATATATGATGGTTCAGACTTTGAAAGCAATTCTTTCCTTTAATGGGAGCCAATGCAATTTTTCTTTAAGGGGCTTGGCGCTTTCATATTTCGCCTTTCCGAATATGAGTCTGGCTGCGGTGTTCTGGGCAGTTTGGAGTTTCTTGATGGTTTGTGTTTTGCATCCTGCATAGATGGAATTACAATAGTTCAAATGGCTCAATACCAATGATTGCACTAGCTTGCGGAATACCTCCCTTGGGAAGAAATATGCTTCCTATTGGAAAAGGCAGACACGTCAGACTCCTATGGATCCACGTACAAATTACATGCCAGCAGAATCTCTCACCTTGGTCAGTCACAGAACACTGACCAATCCTCACCAATTACAGAATAAAAGGACCAAATAGGAAAGGAAACACTGAGAAATCACATTCTTTGTAAGCAGTACAGCACAGGAGAAATAAAATTAAAAAGAGATTATCTACTGTAGGGAGCAAAATACAAGATCACTTTCTACCCTAAAATAAAACCCACAAATAAATTATGTGGATACCCAAGAAAAGCTTGGGGGACAACAGTGAGCTGTATTTTCAAAGCACTTAGACTAACAAAGTTACATGGAGGGGCATAATCGAAAGGGACGCCCAAGTTTTTCTGAGGACGTGCTCACAGGACGTCCCCGTGAAGGGGCGGGGAAACCCGTATTATCGAAACAAGATGGACGTCCATCTTTCGTTTCGATAATACGGTCGGGGACGCCGAAATCTGGAAATTTATGTCGACCTTAGAGATGGTCGTCCTTAGACTTGGTCGTTTCTGATTTTCGGCGATAATGGAAACTAAGGATGCCCATCTCAGAAACGACCAAATGCAAGCCCTTTGGTTGTGGGAGGAGCCAGCATTCGTAGTGCACTGGTCCCCCTCACATGCCAGGACACCAACCGGGCACCCTAAGGGGCACTGCAGTTGACTTCAGAAAAAGCTCCCACGTACATAGCATGCATTTGCTCCAAACGTTAAAAATGTCCGTCTCAAAAAAAGCCTGCAGTGTTTCAAAACATAAAATTATTCGTTTTAGTACAATGGGAACAAGCTAAAACAGGATGCTGGGCTTGATGGACCTTCGCAGGGGCGTAGCCAGACAACAGATTTTGGGTGGGCCTAGGTAAGAAATGGGTGGGCACCAAGTGTTCTTCCCAACCCCCACCAGAAAAATATCTGAGCTGGCGGGAAAACGCTTCTTTCCACCTTGGCAGTCTGCAGTGGGCATGCACTGAAAACTGAGCATGCACAGGTGCCAGTATCGTGGAGAGCAGCGTTTTAATTACTATCAGGGGGATGTCTTCAGACTTCAGCTGGCAGAGCTTGGGATCCCCACCAGCTACCGCTAAATGTGTGCTACTGTTGGGTGGGCCTGAGCCCTAAGTGGGTGGGCCCTGGCCCACCCAGGTCCACCTGTGGCTACGCCACTGGACCTTCGGCCTGTCCCAGTATGGCAATACTTATGTACTTATGATATGACTATTAAAATAGCATATAAATTGTCTAACATTAAAAACTCAAATACTGGTGAAAGTTTTTTTTGAATAACAGTCCTGCTTATAATCGAACGAGACAAACGCCCAAGTTCCGACCTAAATCGGGAGATGGACGTTAATCTCACAAAAACGAGTAAATCCATATAATCGAAAGCAATGTTTCAGTGCGCCCGTGTCGCTCGTACGTGGACGTAAAAACGTCCAAATAAGAGGCGTGTCGGGGGCGTGTTAGGGGCGGTGATACGACGTGGATGGGTACAACGTATAACGAATAGCGAAAGGGCTCTGGTTGAGCGGGAAGATGGGCGTAATATGATGGACCCGAAATAAAAGCGACCAGAGCAAGGGGGAAATCGTCTTTAGACCCATTAGTGATTGTGTGTAGTTGGAGAGTGGCGATATTGTTGGTGGAAGAGCGGAAGTGGTGGTTGCAGAGAGAAAGCTGAGCGTGTTGAGTACCTGTGACGGTCGTCTGTGTGCCCTGCCTCTTTTTGTGTCTTACCCTTTGACCGTTCCTTACTCCTACTCCTTTGCTCCATCGCCCCCTTCCCCTCCCCCTATCCCTCCCCATTCACTCTTCCCACGTGTGTACTCTATTCCCTGACCTCCGTTTGTCTCTGTGTTCCTGTACTGTTTGGCGAGTGAGTGGCCAGAGGGCGTGGTGGCTGGAAGTGAAAGATCTGTGTGTGTTGCTGTTTGTTTGACTACTAGTCCTAATACTTGCACTGGTGGTGGGGATATGGATGCACTTAATGCACTTGTGGCATGCATGCTACACGAAGAGGCCACCCACCGCAGGAGGTATTCACGGCCCCAAGTGTTTAGGCCCCGCACCACCTTCCTACAACTCACTGACCAGCAGTGTCTAACAAGGTTCAGGTTTGATAGGGCCACTATTCGTCAGCTGTGCGAGCAGCTGACACCCCTCCTTCAGCCCCAGACACGTAGGAATAACCCCATCCCTGCCCACCTCAAAATCACTTCCGCTCTCTCTGTCCTGGCCACTGGCAGTTTTCAATCCGTATTAGCTGCTAACACAGGCCTCACCCAGGCTTCTATTTCACACTGTCTCACCCAGTTCCTGGATGCCTTCATAACTCACACCTCACACTACATCACTTTCCCCACCACCCCCCAGGCCCTGCACAACAACATGGCCGCCTTCTATGCTGTTGCTAGATTCCCCTCGGTCATCGGTGTGATAGACTGCACACACGTAGCCCTCAGACCCCCCCGGGCACACGAAGCCACCTACAGAAATAGGAAGGCATTTCATTCTATGAACATGCAAGTTGTATGTGATGCCCAGGGGGAGATATTAGACGTGTGTGCCAGGTACCCCGGCTCCAGCCACGATGCCTACATCCTACAGCACTCGGGCATCTTCCGCAGGTTCGAGCGAGGGGAGTTCATTGGTGGATGGCTACTAGGTAAGTGCAACATGCATGTACCACCCATACTAGACCTCCTCCACTGGGCAACCCTCCGCCCTGGCTTCCTCCACCACAACCCACTATCCAAATCCCCCCGCCCCCCCCTGTACCTGCTCCAAGCGATACACACTCATCTATCTCATTCTGCTTTTCTGCAAAGGTGACCGAGGCTACCCGCAGAGGACATGGCTCATGACCCCCCTGATCCACCCACAACCAGGGCCAGAAGAAACCTACAACAGGAAACATCGCAGCACCCGGGGGATCATTGAGCGCACCTTTGGTTTATTGAAAAAACGCTTCCGCTGTCTGGACCGGTCTGGAGGAGAGCTGCTCTACAGTCCAGAAAAGGTGGCCAAGATCTTTGTGGCGTGCTGCATGTTACACAATTTGGCCCAGCGCAGAGGACAGCCTCTCCCAGAGGAGCCACAGCCACCACCAGAAGAGGCCCCAGATGAGCTGGAAGAGGAGCCCCCTCCACCCCCAGCCCACAGAGCAGAGCTCAATGCCTACCAGCTTGGCGTAAGAGCAAGACAAAGACTCATTGAAACAAGTTTTAGGTGAAAGTAAGTGAACATTTATTTTTTACATTCAGTGCATATGTGTGTGTTCAACCCCACCACCACCACCACCCCCCTCCCACACCCACCCCCCTCCCACCAACCCTCACCCTACAGCATGTCCCATCATTTTCCCCTTCCCTTCCCCCGTCCCCTCCTACCCCTCCCACGCCCTTCCTTTGCAGCTGGTGCTGCATGGGAAGTCTCTTCACCCTCTTCTGAGCTGCTGCTCCCAGTGTCCTCCTCCCTATCCCCACGGCATCCTGCGGCTTCGGCTGCACCGTGGAAATCGGGCCACCTTCTTGGTTCTAGTGGTCTGGCCACAGGACCCAGAATGGGAGCAGATTTGGTGGGTGCTGCAGGAGTGGGTGCGGAGGCTGAGGATTGCAATGCCCACCTCTTAGCTGGTGGTTGCTGGTGGTCAGTGGAGGAGGATGTTGATGGCAGGGGCTGCTCCAGCAGCACGGGGGCTGGAGTAGGCGCGGTGCCCTGAGGGCGCAGGTGTTGGATGCTCTGCTCCAGCCGTCTCAGTTGCTGGAGCACCTCCTGGTGGCCTTCACGTTGCGCCTGGAGGAGTTCCTGGTGTGCTCGCTGCTGTGCCTCCAGTGCTTGGCGCTGCAGCTCCAGTTTCTGCTGCCGGTACTCCTCCAAGCGTACGTTGTGGCAGAGTAGTTCCGTGGCCAGCCGCAGGAGTTGCCTCCTTTGGCCGGATGGCCTCTGGCGGGGAGCTGGGCCCTCCTCCTCCTCAACAAAGTCCTCCGGTGCTGGAGGTGCGGCCTCTGCTGGTGCAGGTGGTGGTGGTGGTGGTGGTGGTGGCAGAGGCTGGACAGCTGGTGGTGGTAGAGGCTGGACAGCTGGTGCAGGTGGTGGTGGTGGTGGCAGAGTCTGGACAGCTGGTGCAGGTGGTGGTGGTGGTGGTGGTGGCAGAGGCTGGACAGCTGGTGGTGGTAGAGGCTGGACAGCTGGTGCAGGTGGTGGTGGACGCAGAGGATGCACAGCTGGTGCAGGTGGTGGAGGCTGGACTGCTGGTGCTGCAGGCTGAGGTTGAGGCTGGACTGGTGGTGTAGGGCGTTGGCCTTGCAGGCCACTAGGGCCAGCCTCCTCCGAGTCATCACCTGTAGAGCACAAGAGTGAGGAATAGTGTTGGTGCAAATAAACCACTTTTGTCTTTCAGCATTCATATACATTGGTATGTACCCCAACCTGATGACCCAGCAAAGAGATGGTGAGGAGGAATGGAATTGACACGGGTACGAAAGAGAGAGCCCCGCAGGCAGCTGGGTAGAGGTGGTGGATGAGCAGCCAAGAGAAGGACACCACTCACAACGTTGTGCTCAAGCTGTTAGTTGTATAAATGTTAAATTGAACAACATTGCAGCATGTGTTGTGTTACTACTGACTTGCTAAACTGCATAGAACTGCTTTATGACCCCCATTACAGGCTCCTTCAGTTGAATGCATGTGGCCCACACTCAGTAGAGCACAGAGGTCACAGGAGGAACTAGGCACAGTTTGGTAATGGGAAAATAGAGGAGTAGTAGGGAAGGACGGCCCCCAAAGTTCTGCCACAGTAGTAACCTACACACACCCATAGGAGCCAACTGGAAAGTAGTATTGGGGGTGCTAAGCCCAGTGACCAACCCTCCTCCCTGCACAGCTACATGATCTTTCCTCAATATTGGGGGTGCTCACACACACACACAGCACCCACCCTGTCTGCTTGCTCCTATAACACACATGACCACTACCACTACTCAAATAGAGCTTACAATTAATTCAATAAATATGGGCACACAGGACAGGTAAGAGGAAACCCAATGACAACGGTAGGGATAGGGAGTAAGGGTAGAGAGCTAGGGAGTAGGGGTTACCAGGTCACAACAGCATCATAAAGGTGGCCTGTTAATATACATAAAGACAGCCAGAGATACTCCCCCCCCACCTACCTCCCTCCTCCTGCCCCCCACTCCTCACCTCCCTCCCCCTGACCCCAACACAAGTGTAGTGCAGCACAACAGATACCCCAACTGCATAATGAAACACCTACCTGAGTCCTCGGCCTGGCCCGAGGTGTCCAGGGAGCCAATCCCGTGGATGCCCTCCTGGGGTAGGAGGGAGTACACCATCAGCTCCATGGGTGTAAGGTTGGCAGTGTCATTGCCTGGGGGATTGGCCCCCGCCTTCCTGCGAACATCCCTCCTCAGCTTCCGCCACTTCCTCTTGCAGTCCTCCACGTCTCTCCCAGCATGGAAGACAGCATTCAGGCTGTCCCGTACTGCCTCCCATTCGCGCTGCTTTACTGTTGCTGCCAGCCTCTGCCCTGTGGGAGCAAACAGACTCCGGTGGCGCTGTACAATTTCTTGGACCAGGAGCTCCACCTCTGCCTCGACAAAATTACCCTTCCGGGTCGGCGGCATGCGTGGTGGCATTGTACCAATGGGGTTTTCGAAAATACGGAGTGGGCGTTTATATAGGCGCCAAGAACGCCCATTGAGATGGGGGAATAGGGGTTTCTGATATGGGCGTTTCTTTTTCAATTATACACATAATTCCTAAGCGTGCCCAGCTCAGATAGCGATTAGGAACACATGGTTTCGATTATGAGTAGATAAGTATGGGCGTCTCCACCTGCCTTCCCTTTCTTCATTGCCATTTTACCTGCCATTTCCTGCACTTAGACCTTGCCCGTTGTTCGTAATAATCATTTACAGGGTTTTACCCTCACTTATATGAAGGTATGTGTTTAGCTAAGTATGCTTGGGTACACCTGTGTATTTAGGGGGGGAGGAATAATTGTTGGCCCTCAGCCACCACGCCTTCCGTTTCCTGTCTTCCACATCCCCTGATGCTCCCTTCCTTTCTCCCATTCTCTCTGCCTGGTTGTAGCAGGCAGTGTGTGGGGGCCAAGAATTTAGTACAGTCGGCCCACATCAAGCACCCCTCGGTAAGGGTCATTTCAATCAAGGAGATGTGCAGCTAATGTTCCAGAAGATAAAAGGCGCACTACACAGTCTTGAAACAGACGTTCATGGTAAGCTCTCATTTGTCTGCCACCTCTTCTCTTTGTGCTCATAGTCAAGGAGTGTGCATTCACTGTATGTATGTAGTCTGGAGTCAGATGTTAGGTAGCTCACTTTTCACCAGGTTCCTGTGCACTGTACTGTGGGGTTGGCAGGTCCTCAGTGGTGTGGGCCAGCTGTTCGAGGTGCTGTATTGGTTCCCGGTAGCTTCCATCTTCCTTGTTTATGTGGTGTACCCCAGTCCCCATTTATGAAGTGGCCACCCATTCTCAAGGTCCATAGGCGGGGGAGGGGAGAATGATTAATGCAATGGATGTGTATAGCACATTATGGAACACCTTCCTAAATTGCTCCATAGGTAGTAGGGTAGGGAACATGCACATTACATTGTTTTTAATCGGTAGCCTGGACAAAATGATCGAGGTGGCTACAGGTAGTCCCACTGAGGCCTATGACGTGGTGGTGAGGGAGAGGGGTGTGTGTACAGGTACCAACCCAAAGTAACTGGTGGTGGCTAAAGCCTGGTGGCTGCTGTGGTCTAGTGGTTAGAGCACCAGCCTTATAATCATAAGGTTGCTGGTTCAAATCCCACCTAAGGCAAGTCACTTCAGGGACAAAGTTTGACACAAACCCAGAATACTTGAATGTAACACACCTTGATCGACTACTGGAGAAAGTGTGATCACACCTGCAAATAATGAGCACCATTTTTATTTGTGCCCTTCCCTAACACAAGTATTACATTGCAACTGTGATGAAGTAACCATCCATCTATTGGGTTTCCCATTGTTTCCCTTTTGCTCCTCAGCATTATATACCATAGCTGATGTATTCAATGTGAAAATATGAGCCAGCTGTTTGTAGGTCCTTCTTGGGCCCCCCCCCCCCACCAATGTGGCTTGTGGGTAAGGATATGTGTCCATCAGACAGCAAACACTGTGTATGTGGTACCTGGAGTTATGTGGAAGTGTGTACCTGGCAGATCACACGTGGTACACTATTAATCTCTTATTGATGGCACTCTGTATTGTGGGTCAGTATGGTGGAGGGGTGGGAGGGAGAGAGAGATGCTGGCTGGCCATTTTTATTAATGAACACAAATATCCATCCAGCCTCCCCGGCCCAACCCCCCTGCACATATGGGCATGCAGGTTGGAATGAACAGGTGGCGTTCTGTATGGCCAACATTCTCAGACATACATCACCTTCTCATTCACACAGCACATTTAATGCTATGCATATTGCTGCCTCCTTCCTCTCAACTCAACAGCACCATTTGGTGATATGTAATGCACAAGGGAGACAAACACACACACACACACTGATAGTTATATTGTAACAAAACATTTATTTCCCCCCATCCCCACCCCTACAAAATAAGCCCCAACAATGCCCTCCTCCCCCCCACAACTCCCCACACAACCCCAACAATTCCCTCCCCCACCCCCCACAGAACCCCCAACATTTCCCTCCCCCCACACACACAACCCCAACATTTCCCTCCCCCCACACACACAACCCCCAACAATTCCCTCCCCCACCCCCCACAGAACCCCCAACATTTCCCTCCCCCCACACACACAACCCCAACATTTCCCTCCCCCCACACACACAACCCCAACAATTCCCTCCCCCACCCACTCCCCACACCCCAACAGGCCCCCCTATTTCAATTAAGGGCAGCCACGCCCTCTTAGCAAGGCCCTCTGTAGCAGGGCAATGAGCAGCCCCAGCAGTACCCTTAGTGGGCCCTGGAGCTGCTCATTGCCCTGCCGTAGGGCTCTCACCTCCTGCAGCAGCTGGTGCTGGCCAACTATAAGCTGCTGCTGGCCATCTACCAGCTGCTGCAGGAGGCGGACCACAGTAGCTGGGCCAAAGGCTGGAGGTGGGCCAGGGGACACGGAAGATGGCCCAGGGGACACGGAAGCTGGCCCAGGGGATGGAGGTGGGCCAGGGGACACGGAAGCTGGCCCAGGGGATGGAGGTGGGCCAGGGGACACGGAAGCTGGCCCAGGGGATGGAGGTTGGCCAGGCGATGGCGCTGCCTGAGGGGAGGGAGAGGCCTCACACGGAGCTGCAGGTGGGGAGGGGTCCTCATGATTGTCCTCATCTATGATGAGGACTCCCTCCTCCGAGTCCTCCTCCTCCTCCTGGTGGGCCGCCTCCTGGCCTGGCTGCTGCTCCTCCTCCTCCTCCTCCTCATCCATGTGCTCCTGCTCCTCCTGCTCCTCCTCCTCCTCCTGCTCCTCCTCCTCCTCCTCCTCCTCCTGGAGGTGGTGGCCCTCCTCATCCTGCCGCTCAGCTTCCTGCTGGTGGAGCCCTGTGTATGTAAAAGGAGTGTGATTGAGATCAGTGCATACACCATGGCTTGCATAGTGCAGTAGCTGGGTGGCGTGAGGCAGGGGATGGGGCAGGGTGTGGTAAGGCGTAGCCTATGCCCATGGAGAATGAGCTGCATCAGATGACATGAAACAGAACCCTGGACCCTCCTCTGACACACACCACGCAGGACATGTTGCCATACCAAATTCATTGCTGACCAGCATGTTTGCATTGTGAGATGCAACGAGGGGTTGATGGGCAGTTGTTGTAGGAGTTATTGGGGGGGGGGGGGGATAGTGGGAAGGGTGTTGAGCACAATTCTTTTATGTGATTTAGGCCATAACATGCAGTACAAGTAGGGCCTCAGGCAGCTGTACCAGGACACAGTAATCAGCCACCACAATAAGAGGAATAGTAAAGTGTGGCATATCATCTCATTCATCTCGGGGGGATGGTCGGACGTTGCAGGCACGCTCATGGGAGAACCCCTGCAACCTGCATCCTTGATCTGGGACAGATTGGTATTACTAGGTGGCTATTAGGCACATGGGAAGTGATATTGTACAACACATTTGCTTTATTCATGAAATGTATGTAGTAATCTGTACAGGTGTCCTGTTTTTGAATACTTACGGCGAGCCCTGAGGTGCCTTCGCACCGCCCGGATGAGGTCGGGCCTCTCCCGCCTCACCCGCCGGAACCGCCTCCGGAGGGACTCGAGGTCCCGGTGGACTCCAAAGCGTCTGTAAGATATAAGTTTGGAGAGCAGGTGTCAGGGGTGTTGGTCCTTTTTGTCCTCTGCACACATTCATTTGCTATTCACATACCAGAGAGAGAGGGTCTACAGTGTTGGGGGGGGGGGGGGCACCTCCATTGGTAGTGAATCATAGGAGCCACCTTTTTTCCATTTTGGGGGGTGGAACCCCCAGTGGAGATGACCCCTCCCTCCATACATATTTGATATTGGGGGTGGGGTGGTGAAGCACCCACAGCAGCCACCGAGTTGGTTCCTATGCAGATGATGCCAGAGAGGTGGGCATGAGGCCAGACAGTACCGTTTGTATACATTATAATGTATGCTTGTTAAACTACTTTATATGTGTTATCATGACCATGTTATAAAGTATGGTATAGGTTTCATTGGTCTCATGCTTCCACTATTCGGAGGCTCCAAAGAGGGGTTGGAAAATGTGGCCTTCACATAACTAACGAAATTGTCACATAACACTAATAGCAAATGTCACATACCTAACCTAACGAAATACATTCTTGTAGGGATGTGGGAATGGTGGTCGTTTCAATAACATACAAATTATTAGTGATTGTGCATGTTCCTATATTACTCATGATCCTTGCATGGACACTCCAGTTACTGCTGGTAACATTGATGACGGAGCTGTTATATGTGTAGGTACAGGAGGGGAGGGGGGTTGGGCCATAACCTTACCTCTCTAACCTTTCCCGGATGCGGGACCAGGCTCGCATGGCCTGCAGCCTGGGGGGCAGGTGATGGTGCTGGATGAAGAGCCTGTGCCGGTGCCTTACGCACAGCCGCACCAGCATCAGGCTCTCCTCCTGTCCGAAGTTGGGTTCTCTTCGTTGTGCCATTTTTCCACGTGTTGGAAAAGAAGTGCCTTATATAGACGACCTTGCGTGAGGGACGTCGTTTCACGCACAGCTCCATATATGGATGACCATTCCATATATGGCCCCTATCAGCACGTGGACGCCCTCGTAAGCATAGACGTCTTTGACGTGCACATGCCTGCAGGAGTGTGAAACGTGGCTTCTATGGATGAGTATGACGCACCCCACCCGACCCTTTTCACATATACACAATATGCATTTACTGCATGTTCAGTAGGTGTACAGTGCATGCAGATCCGCACATTCAGATGGGCACATATGATGAAAGTATGGGTGGAGCAGCATGATATGTCTGTAGTTGACACATATATGCGTTCCTCATATATTTCCGTACCTGGATGGCCTGAACAACATGTACTGTACTTGCGATACACCTATGTACATTATTTTACACACCACGTGATTTGGTCGTTTGCACCTGCAATAATCGACCGTGTTAGGGCGCCCAATTTAGTCACGCTTATGCGCTCGTCATTTGATTGTTTTCTTACAGGGATAATCGATTATCGAAAAACGCCCACACTATTTTTCCATTATACAGGTCTATTTTTGGACGTTATCGTAAGAACGCCCTAATTCGTACTTGGACGATCTTTCCATTTTGCCCCTCAGTGTGATTTAAAATAAAAACTGCTTAAATAATGGGAAATGAATGAAAGATTTGGTGCCAGCATGTGCAGTGCTATTAGGTAAGCTGGGTAACTATGCTGTAATTTCTTGAAAAGATAGACATTTGCATTTTCCCCTTATTACAAATTCATTATACATGACATAATAGGTTCCACAGAATGAACAAAAGATCAAAATCAACACAAAAATCAGTGTGAAATCGAATACAAAAAACATTAATCTTTCTTAATTTGGAATTTACAGTCTAACGTGACAGTTTTAAATGAGCATAAAAGCAGAATCGGGTGGTTTAAAATAACCTTATCCCCTATGAAGCTGTCAGACATGGAAAAGCTCAAAGGATGCATGATTATAAATGCTTCTAAATAAGCTTTTAAATGGGCTTTGTTTTTAAAGAAACACAAATATGTAAGTTGCAAATTTAACAGTGGAACTGTTGAAAAATAAAACACATATGAAACATGTAAGTTAGCAGAAACACATAAAAAATGCATATCGAAAATATATATGTAAAAAATGTATTTGAAACTGCATTTAAGTAAAAAGAGCATAAATGATACATAAGATAATGGCCTGTATGTAATATATAAGGAGGTAAGAAATAGCATATGTAAAAAATCATCAAATGGTATGGAATAAAGCCTAAAATAAGAAAACGGAAGAGAAAATAGAAAGAAAGAAAAAGAAAGAAACTGGTGTGCTGATGACACAAAGTTATTCAAAGTCGTTAACTCGCGACAGGATTGTGAAAAATTACAGAAGGACCTTACGAGACTGGGAGACCGGGCGGCTAGATGGCAGATGATGTTTAATGTGAGCAAGTGCAAGGTGATGCATGTGGGAAAAAAGAACCCGAATTATAGCTACGTCATGCAAGGTTCCACGTTAGGAGTTACGGACCAAGAAAGGGATCTGGGTGTTGTCGTCGATAATACACTGAAACCTTCTGCTCAGTGTGCTGCTGCGGCTCGAAAAGCGAATAGAATGTTGGGTATTATTAGGAAAGGTATGGAAAACAGGTGTGAGGATGTTATAATGCCGTTATATCACTCCATGATGCAACCACACCTTGAGTATTGTGTTCAATTCTGGTCGCCGCATCTCAAGAAAGATATAGTGGAATTGGAAAAGGTGCAGCAAAGGGCGACTAAAATGATAGCGGGGATGGGACAACTTCCCTATGAAGAAAGACTAAGGAGGCTAGGGCTTTTCAGCTTGGAGAAGAGACGGCTGAGGGGAATCATGATAGAGGTATATAAAATAATGAGTGGAGTGGAACAGGTGGACGTCTGTTCACGCTTTCCAAAAATACTAGGACTAGGGGGCATGTGATGAAACTACAGTGTAGTAAATTTAAAACAAATCAGAGAAAATTTTTCTTCACCCAATGCATAATTAAACTCTGGAATTTGTTGCCGGAGAACGTGGTGGACGCGGTTAGCTTGGCAGAGTTTAAAAAGGGGTTAGACGGTTTCCTAAAGGACAAGTCCATAAACCGCTACTAAATGGACGGGAAAATTCCATAATTCTAGGAATAACATGTATAGAATGTTTGTACGTTTGGGAAGCTTGCCAGGTGCCCTTGGCCTGGATTGGCCGCTGTCGTGGACAGGATACTGGGCTCGATGGACCCTTGGTCTTTTCCCAGTGTGGCATTACTTATGTACTTATGAATATGTTGTTGCCAGCTTGCTGCCTCCATTGCAAGCAAATCTATCTCATGCATATTCAATGTGGATATCAAGAAAATCTGACTGACTGGTTGTGTCCCGAGGACTGGGTTGAGAACCCCTGCTATAGATATATAGATATATATGATACAAAGTTTAATATTTAAAGGTAGCATTTTCAATTATGTATTTTTACAGAATTGTTCCGGGAGGGATAGTGACCACGAATGTTCAGTTTAATTAAATCTTGGGGAGGGGCCTAAACACCTGAAATTTGGAGGTGAAGTTTCACAGGGGCCTAATACACTTCCACCAGCCCCTCCACATAACTCACAAATGTTAAGGACAGAAAAATTAGACTATAAAGATGATGATAAAATCAAAGTTCAGCTTTGCCATGTTATCTTGCACCACTATCAAATGGCCAACGGAAGAGCAGTATAGGAGAGAATACAAAGAGCTCTTAACAATGATGACTGACTATGCTATAAATAGCTATACCTGGCTCACTTCAGGAAAAGAGGGGTCAAGTAGAAAATACAGCAATCAGTAATTTTCAAGTAGTGGCAGAAGACGATTGAGCTAGAGTATCCAAAGAAATAATTTAAAAGGGCACTTTGACCAAGATACTGCACTTTTCTATTGTTAAAGCAATTTTGTTTTTTAAATTATCACTCAGATCATCTGATCTTTTCAATATGAACCTAAACCCAGTTTCATTAAAAAAAATGCCATTTGGTAAGAATTACTCAAAGAATGGTTTAAGCTGTCTAGAGAGAAGATATAAGATGCTGTGCTCAGGTCTGACCCAGGAGCGCTATTGTAGTATATGTTTAAAGCAGTTATTCAAACAATGTGCATGTGAGTGTATGCATGTTCAAACGTTTATTGAAAAACCATGTAACTATCAACTGAACAAATGAATTAACTGTCTAGCAAAAATACAGGGCCTAATTCAACCAATAATTTTTTCTATAGGTACACTGAGGGCACTTTTTACTAAACTGTCTTCAGCACATAACGTGCAGAACCACATAAAAGGGTTTTACAGTATTTATGCAGTTAGCACGCAGTAAACCAGCATTAAGGTTTTTTTTTTTACAAAGGCGTGCTAGTGTTTTTAGCACGTGCTAAACACTAATGACACCCATAGGAGTGATAAAAACGCTAGCATGCCTTTGTTAAAGGACCCCACATCTTTCCACCTAAACCAACCTCTCCTCTCCCCCCATTCTCTATTTCTGTGGATAACACGCTCATCCTTCCTGTCTCATCAGCATGCAACCTTGGGGTCATCTTCGACTCCTCCCTCTCCTCTTCACATATTCAACAGACTGCTAAAACCTGTCGTTTCTTCCTCTATAACATCACTAAAATTTGCCCTTTCCTTTCTGAGTACGCAACCAGAACCCTCATCCACACTCTTATCACCTCCCGCTTAGACTACTGCAACTTGCTTCTCACAGGTCTTCCACTCAGCCATCTCTCTCCTCTTCAATCTGTTCAAAATTCGGCTGCACGCCTAATATTTCGCCAATGTCGTTATGCTCATATTACCCCTTTCCTCAAGTCACTTCATTGGCTCCCTATCTGTTTCCGCATACAGTTCAAACTCCTCTTACTGACTTATAAGTGCATTCACTCTGCAGCTCCTTAGTACCTCTCCAGGCTCATCTCTCCCTACACCTCTCCCCGTGAACTCTGCTCTCTGGGTAAATCTCTCTTATCTGCACCCTTCTCCTCCACCGCTAACTCCAGACTCCGTTCCTTTTATCTTGCCGCACCATATGCCTGGAATAGACTTCCTGAGCCGGTACGTCAAGCCTCATCTCTGGCCATCTTCAAATCTAAGCTAAAAACCCACCTTTTTGATGCTGCTTTTAACTCCTAACCCCCACTCGCCCGTTCAGAACCCTCACCTTATCATCCTCACTTCAACTGTCTATTATCCCTTATATGTCCTGTCTGTCCTAACCCTAATCCCTTACCTGTCCTGTCTGTCTGTCCTAGCTAGATTGTAAGCTCTGTCGAGCAGGGACTGTATCTCCATGTTCAAGTGTAAAGTGCTGCATACGTCCAGTAGCGCTATAGAAATGATAAGTAGTAGTAGTAGTACAGTGCATTTTATGTATGGGCCATGTCACGAGCAAGCAATGAGTGTGGAAGGTGTTTTGTGATTAGCGCAATGCAAATGCTGCATTCCAGCTGAGGCTAAGGAGGCCCAGAGAGAGAGGAGTTGAATCCCCAGCATGTGACACTGAAACTACGTAAGTATTGCCATACTGGGACAGACCGAACATCCATCAAGCCCAGCATCCTGTTTCCAACAGTGACCAATGCAGGTTACGAGTACCTGGCAAGATCCCAAAACACCACAATACATTTTATGCTGCTCATCCTAGAAATAAGCAGTGGATTTTCCACAAGTCCATTTTAATAATGGCTTATGGAAGCTATCCAAACCTTTTTTAAACCCCGCTAAGCTAACTGCTTTCCCCCACATTCTCTGGCAAAGAATTCCAGAGTTTAATTACACGTTGAGTGAAGAAATATTTTCTCTGATTTGTTATAAATTTACTACTTTGTAGCTTCATTGTGTGCCCCCTAGTCCTAATATTTTTGGAAAGCGTAAACAGACGCATCACGTCTACCTGTTCCACTCCACTCATTATTTTATAGACCTCTATCATATCTCCCCTCAGCCATCTTTTCTCCAAGCTGAAGATCCCCAGCCGCTTTAGCCTTTCCTCATAGGGAAGCCGTCCCATCCCCTTTATCATTTTCATCGCCCTTCTCTGCACCTTTTCTAATTCCACTTTTTAAAAATGCCGGTTGTCGTTTGGTCTTCCTTCCTCCTCTTTTAATACATGGGCATCCAGGATAGTATTTTTGAACAGCATCCACACCTGATGTAAATTTTTGACCTTCGCAGCTGCTCCTGTAAGTTTTTATTTCACCAAAGAGACCCTACACGGCTGTATTTTGGCATAACAGTCTTCCTCAGGAGTCGCTTTAGGTTAGATCGATGAACTTCACTACTTGGGGACAATGTGGAGTTTTCAAAACACAGAACAAAATGCTTGAAAATCAAACATATTCCTGCATAGTAACACTGGTAGTTAGTTTAGGGTGTCTTTGGTTACCTCTTTACTACATTGTAGATTTTAATCACTTGTTGGCAAACAAACGTTTCTCAATCTCTTACTTTAAGTTTGACTGTGTCTTTTGGAACCATTTCTCCATTCCACTCTTGGCTTGTGTTTTGATTTTTTTATGGAATTCTATGGACCCTCTTTTTTGCTTGGACCAGTATCACTGAAGCTACAGTTCCATAATCGTGACCTGGCTGAGGTAAGCCATTTGTTATTGCCAGATTGAACCTTGTAAAGTTTTGCTTTGGGGTCCGGCCGGAGCCAGACCTGAACCTCAGCAAAGAACCGAGAACTCTTCGGTTGTGTTTGGGGCGTGGCAACCCTGGCAGTCACAGGCTGTGTTTGGCCTACCGCCAGAGGCTTGCTTACAACTGAATGTAGTGGACTGCAGAAGGTTCCTATCCTATATCTCGGGTCCTGTGAAAGGAACAGGCCCAAGGATTCCTTTGAATAAATGCTTATTTTGGGTTTCATCCCTTTCTCCAGCTGTGTTATTTACCGGCCCAATCCCCAAACTTTGCTCGTGATCTCACTCTCCCATAATGAACATATTTTTAAAAACCAAGCAAAGAAGTTACAGCAAAAAGTGACCTTAGCACACCTTTACACCAATCTTTCCTGTGTGCTAAAGCCATTTTTACTGCAGAGATAAAATGGCCACATTTATGATTTTTCCATGGTTATCAATAGAAATCAAACAAAATAAAACATGGAAAAGAAAATAAGATGATACCTTTTTTATTGGACTTAACTTAATACAAGTTTATGCAAATGTATTAAGTTATGTCCAATAAAAAAGGTATCATCTTATTTTCTTTTCCATGTTTTATTTTGTTTGATTTCTATTGATAACCTTTAAGAGTGGACTAACACGGCTACCACACCTCTCTGATTTTTCCATTAATGGCTACACACTAATTTTCCCATAAAGCGCATGAGTCCCTACTACCACCTATTTGATAGGTGCACTAAATATGTGCTAATCAGCAATGTCAACACACTAACCAATTTGTATAGACGCGTCCACACTCCACCCCCCAGACAAACTCTCTCCACAAAAAAATATTTTAGCACGCAGTTTGCATGCGCACATGAAAAAATTACTGTGGAACACCTCAGCGTGCCCCTCAGGACGCCATTTTAATCTATGGTAAGCACACGTTAATACCTACCACAGCTTTGTAAAAAGGGACCCAAAATGAAAATTCATGCAAATGTATGTATTTATTTTAAATATTTATATACCACCTAAATGACATGGGAAATGAAAATATTTAAGCTGCACAGCCCTAGTATTCTGCTAATGGCTCTGAAGCAATTAGAGGAGTAGCCTAATGGCTAATGCAGTAGGTTAAGGAACTGGATTCAATTCCCACTACAGCTCCCTGTGATTCTGAGCAAGTCACTCAACCCTCCATTGCCCCATTACAAAACTTAAACTGTGAGCCCATTAGGGACAGAGAAAGTACCTGCATATAACAAAATGTAAGCTACTTTGGTTGTACTACAGAAAGGCAGTATATCAAATCCATGACCTTTTACCCTATTCTGCCTGGTTGATCTAGGGTTTCTCTGAGTAAGGCCTTTCCATCGTAGTGTTTTTTTTTATTACTTCTGGCCCAGTTCTGTTCATTCTTTTTAGCAATGATTTCTCCCTGAAGACTGGGATCATATGTTCAAAACCATTTATCCACATAATGGTAGTGCTGATAAATGATTTAGCCACAACAATCTGTGGATATACAATAGAACAGACAGCCAGATGCGCAAAGGTCCCCGTAAAGAATCACTCTGTATTTCCATCTCGGTGAACATTACCGATTTGGAAATACAGAGCGATTCCCACAGCAACTTGCATGCAAATGAGCTGCTCGCAAAAGCAGCAAGCAGCTCGATAGGGGGGAAGCCAGTGGGTCAGATGAATGCACACAATAGCCAATTGCTAAGTGTGGCTGTTCTGCACATGCTCAGAGCAGCACTTGTATACAGCTTTCATACACACAAAGAAACTGCTTGTATGAAAGCCGGCGTAGCTTTTTTTTCAAAACTACTGTGGGCCTCCAATCTACTTCACAGCCACAGTCAGCGATCAAATGATCAAAGGTTGAGATGGATTTGAATCTGTTGATTTGTGGGTTTGCTGTTTGAAAGGGTGTTTTTTTTCTTGACAATATCTGATGAAGGGTGGGTGCCAGCAGGGCTCCTCCGGCTCATCTTTTTTCTCCTCGTGGGTCCTTCTCCTCTTGCAGGAGTGGCAGAAGACCTCTGGAACGGCAGTGGAGTACCTGCTACAATGAAGAACTGTCAGGACTGACAGCTCCAGACCTCCCGTTAAATTTTCCTAGATAAAGGTAGGGGCTGCTTCCGTGCATCACTCGGAAAATGGCTGTGCATCACTTTGCATGCACATTTGTATAGTAATTAGCTCATTATAATAATATTTGCATACAATAGCACACAGAACCCTTTTGTGCATATCTCGCTGAACTCCATGCTGCTAAACCAGCTAGAACTAGCAACCATGTTGCTGGCTTGTTAGGTTTTGTGCATCTGGGCCTGAATAAAGGTAGGTCAGAAAAAAGCTGACCTACCTTTAACAAGATAGATATTCATATACTGGTCTCAATATCATTATATCATCACTATCCAGATAGTGGTGGCACTCACCACTGGATCTAAATATTCAGTTCTCTTTGCCATCTGGATGCAAATGCTGAATATCCATATTGGGGCTGATATTCAGACTGCGAGAGTTAGCCCAGCCAACTCCCGTGGTCACTGCTAAACCCGGATATTCAATGCCGGGCTGTTTTCATTGACCGGCATTGAATATCCCATTTATTTTTGGGTGATTAGAAGATAACCAGCTATGTTGATATTCGGACTTAGCTGGTTATCTTCTAACCAGTCAAATATATCTCACATATTCATGCGCCAATATACCCGCTAAGTTGGGGCTGACAAATTGGCATATTACCGGTTATGTCGGCCAATATATCCAGCTATCTGCTAGCCACTAACCAGTTATATTCAGTAGGACATAGCCAGATATCCTCCACTGATTATCACTGGATAGCCGGTTATGGGGCATTTAACCAGCCAGGTGCTGATCCTGGCCGGTTAAATACTTTTGACTATTGGGGGGATTATCGTTAACCACTGCTGCAGTGTTTAAAAAACAAAATATGCAGCCATAGTGGACACATACTGGGCCATGAGTTTTTACAATCAATTTACCTTGGTAAATGTAAGCCCAAGAAGTACCTTCTCCTGTGCTTAAGGAACAATATCCAAGAATTTCTTTTCCTTTCTCACTATGGTTCTTTATATTCTTTCCAGAAGAGGATGCCACCCATGCTAATTTGCAAGTCCCACCCCTGCTCTCCAAATCCCATTACAACCAGCTCTCTCCTGGTCTCAGAAAGAACCTTGATGGTTCTGGTGGGACAAGAGCAACTGGAGCTAGCTCTTGCCCTTTTTAAAACCAGGTGCTCCACCTGTTAGGGTATTTCCAGAGGGGAAAGGGAAAGGAATGGATGAAGAGAACAGAAGCACAACGAGATCTTTATTTGCATTTTGGATGAAAGAACATGATTGCAGAAAGATGGGGATTCAGACATTTATCGTGATCCACACTGAGCCATTTTCTTATTAATGAACTGATTTTCCTGTGACACAGTTTTTTTTTTATTTTTGATGTGCATTGGGCAAGAATTTTTATCTCTGAAATTAGCAATGTTCACCAAAGTTTTTCTCGGAATAGACTTCCTGAGTCAGTACATCACACTCTGTCTCTGGTCCTATCCAAATCCAGGTTAACACTCCACCTTTTTGAGGCTGTTTTTAACCCTTTATTCAACTCTTCAATATCCATGTTTTAACATTCCCATAATAAATGCCACTCTCTAATCCCTTATTTGTCCTGTTTCTCTGTCTTGAATAGATTGTAGGCTCTGTTGAGAAGGGACTGTCTCTTGCATGTACGTGTACAGCGCTGCATATGTCTAGCAGCTATGGGGTCCTTTTACTAAGGCGTGCTAGTATTTTTAGCATGTGCTAAAATTTAAGCATGCGCTATATGCTAGAGACGTCCATATATTCTTATGGGTGTCTCTAATATTTAGCGTGTGCTAGTCATTAGCGTGCTCTAACAATGCTAGCGCACCTTTGTAAAAGAACCCCTAAGAGCTTAAAGCGGTTACAGCGAATACAAAATGCCACCGCATAGCTTTTGACAAGCTCAGAGCTAAGAGATCATGTTACATCAATCCTTGTTGTGTTACTTTGGCTACCTGTTGAGAAACATTATGTTTCCAAATTACTAGTTCATGCTTTTAAGACTTTTCATGGGATTGGCCCGGATACTTTTTGAATAGAGTTTTAACTTATGTGCTCAGTTGTCTCTTGCTTTCACAAAATGATAGATTCTTTTGTATTCGTCCAGCTAAATCTTTGCACCTTGAGCGACCACATTCTTGTGCATACTCTCATTCCGTGGTTTTTTGCTTAGATCAAGATCACCTTTATTGATGACCTACTGGGGTTTAGGAAATCTGCCAAAACACTACTGTTTAACTGAGAGTTGTGAGTTTTTAATTGTCTTATTCTTGATTGTATTTTGTTTTATTATGTATGTTTCTTTGGGCCCCTTTAACCAAGCTGCAGCAAAAGGGGACCTGTGCTGGCATCGGTGCGTGATTTTGATGCGCGCCGAGTCCCCCTTTTACCGCAGTAGGTAAAAGGTAGGTCTTTCTTTTCTGTAGGAAATGGCCATGCCACAAGTGAAGCACTTGCCACGTGGCCATTTCGGGGGGGGGGGGCATTACCACCACACATTGAGATGGCAGTAGGGGCTCCAGCGTTAACCCAGCAGTAACTGGGCAGTGCATGGCACTGCCCGATTACCACCGAGTACACACCGGATATGACAGCACACTGGGGTGGGAACTACCGCCGGGCTGCAGAGGTACTTCCTTTTTAGGTGGCAGGACATTTTTCTGTCAAAAATATCCAAATTGCTATTTTCAACACCCTGATTTTAGTTGTTCTGCTCCACAGTTTGTCCAAATTTCAAGGGGGGCGTGTTGATGCGGGACATGGGTGGGACCTGAGCAGCACCAAAAGTTAGACTTTTTCTGTGATAATGGAACAAAATGAAAACATCTAGGGCCAAAATTAAGACATTTTTGGCTAGACCTGTTTCAATCACAACTGAAGTGACCAAAAGGTGCCCTAAATGATCATTGGAGGGATTAAGGCATAATCCCTCTTACTCCCCCAATGGTCACTGATGCACTTCCAACCCCCAAAGATGTGAAAGAAACAGTGCATACCAGGCCCTATGACAGCTTCAGCTGTTATGGCCAGTCCTATCAGAACAGCAAGTATGTCCCAGGAGTAGCCTAGTGGTCAGTGCATTGGACTGTAGAGAAGGGGACCCACGCCCATATTCCACTCTAACTGATATACTTGTGGTGGAAAGTGTCAGCCCTCCAAAACCTACTGTACCCAGCTGTATTCCACTACAATAGCCCTTATGCCTGCAGGTCTCACCTATATGTAGGTACAGTAGGTTTTTGGTGGGTTTTGGAGGGCTCATGTAATTAAGATTTAGGTCTTTTTACCACCATCCCAATATTCATACATATCTCGGGAAAAGATTGGAATGATAAAAGACCAGGCCACGTATGAGAAAAACAATTTATTAACTTACCAATAGAGTATACAAAATTAGAAATAAATTTTTTCATAGGAGTACAATTCTGCTTATACAAAAGTATTAGCTGAGACTGTCACAAAGATTTACTAATCAGGCTGCTGCTTATATGCTGTTTCTACACAAAGCCTTTTCATAAAAGACATTACTTCATTCTTTTCGCTTATCATCTTTCTCTCTTATGTTCTTCAGCCAAAATCTCCCTGCTACTTTATCTATTACCTCATGTTCTGTTTCTTGAACTCCTGTGCACATACCAATCTAGCTACAGCCTTTGTCTGCTAGTTTGGTCGGCCTTCACCTTTAACAACATCCCTTGATCCATAACCGTACTGCTATCTCTTCATCTCCCCCCTTGAAGGCCTTCCTGGAAGGACTTCACATTGAACTTGGGGAGTGGGCCTTGTTCCCTCTGGCTATGCAAAGAAACCCAATTTTTGTTGTTATCTGTGTTTGGTAAAAGGTTGCGACTCGTACGTCGCTGGAAACATGAACCACAGCCTAGTCCTGCACCTAGGACCTGTGTCTCACCTCTTTTTCTGTACTGGACTGTACCAGTTACCATATTAGTTAATAAGATATGATATTAGTGCCCTGGTAGTAGGCTGTCTTAGGTGATAAGCCACTCAAGTCCCATAAGCAGGATGGGAATCAGAGCCTAACTTACCCGTCATCGCCATACTATCTCATGAGCACTCAATATGGCGAGTTCAATTTCCTGCATAAATGGCGTATAGCTGGACAAATTTAAATATACAGAGCCAGAATGAACAAGGTGGGCAGAAACAACTAACATGGTCAGGCACATATCTGGATGTTCCTAATACATTAATGCTATAGTATACCTAAACTAAATATCCAAAAATGTTTAAAACACATGTGAACAACATCTTTAATTATCTATGAGTGTGCAATGGTTAAATAGTTGTTAGCTAGATTATACAGAGATATCGTCACTATCAGTAGTTCTAACTTTTAAATGCTCAAACAATACGTAAGCAGGTTCTGCAGTCATTTTCTTAGTTAACGCAGTTTCAATAAGGCCTTGCACTAAACTATGTACACATGGTATAATACAACAGCCAAATAAAACAAAAATAGCAATGATAATAATGATAGTGGTTTAGCCAGACAAAATAAAGTGTTTCCATTTTCCAAATGCATTATCCATCAAAACATTGTTGATTATAATATATATAATTAATCCAATCAACATTTTTATTTATAGTTGACCACCAAAACAGTGAGGATTCAAATCCTGCAGCAATCTGGTTTCTAGCTTTAAACTCATCTAGCAGTCCCCTTGGGACTCCTATAGCATCAATATAGTATTAATAATAGGTGAATTAGTGAAAAGTGACAGAATACAAAGCATGCCATTAAGGTCGTTATGCCAGGTAAGTGGAAAGGGAACAACGTGAGGTTAGTGGTATATCTAACCCAATCTAACCAACTATTCGTGTCTCCATAGCCTATTATAAAAAGATTGTCTCTTTTAAAGTAGTTACATTAAACTAGAAAGCAGTCCAGGAAGTGTCACTTAAAAAAAGTTCATTGCAGTGATAGGCAGACAGTCCTGAGGACAGAGGAGACTGCAGTGGTCAGGCTTGGTTCTGGAATTGTGGAACAGCAGTCCTAACACAATTGCAGCGAAGACTAGTGCTGGCAGTGGTTTCAAATGATGTGATGTCCTGCTTGTACCGGAAGGTGCCAACTAAGGTAAAAGGACAGTTTTATGAACCTAAAAAATGACTCCAAACAATAAATCAATTAAACAGAGCAGGGCAATGAGGGCCTCTGTCTAGGCCTCAGGTCATAAAGGATAACAATTCACTTAATGTCTGCTCAAATCCTTAACATATGCCATGAGCTCAATTCTATGCTCAGATTTTTTGCTTTATACAGATCTAGTGATAGTTAATTCAGAATAAAATCAATTGCTATTCTGGCTTATCCCAAAAGAGTATGTCATAATTCATATACATATTTCTGTTCAAACACTTCCACATATATTCACTTCTAACTAACTTACAGTGTACCTTCCAGACATGATGCTTAGTATATTAGCATGCACTCCTGCCATGTGATAAACAGTTCACACAACTGGCCCATTTCTAGCTTACTACAAATAGACCTTCTCATTTGTCCAAACATTTCTGTAACTTTCTACATAAAATTTTCCAAACTGATTGGGAAATTGCTTCCAACTTCTTCACAAGGTTTCTCCATTCAATTCAAAGCATAATTTTAAATCTTTACCATTGCGGTTTGCTGGGTAATCAGGTCTTGTCATTAATAGAAAAACAAATTAGGGAAAAATAAAAAATCACATCAGCATCCAATTGTCAACAGTGTGGAAATTAGGGGAAATAAAGAAAATTAGGAGCAAAGTTTCTCCATTTATACTAAACAAAAGGCATAAAGAATATAGAAAAAAAGAGGGAAAATAATTTTACATGACAGCTGTTTACAATGATCATCAAAAAATGTATATATGTTATTTTAAAGCATCCCTCTTGTTTCTGAAATAATATGGTGAAAGAGAAAGTAATTTAAACCAATTTTCTGGGGCAGTACAAAACATTTTCTTTCAAGGCACACAAAACATCTTAACTTCTTCATAATCTAAACATTTATCTAGATTCAATTTTTCCTGTGAGGCAGTTTCTCTAGATTCTCAGCTACCTGAGGTAGAGTGACACAGATATTAATGAACTAAACACATTAAGTAAAACAGGATACGAATGTTACCTTGCATTATTAGCAAAACAAAAATTTCAACAGGACTGTTGTAAATCCTGTGTTGATGACTGTCACTTGCAAAGTACAGTCGATCCTTTACAAAGAGTCACATAATCAAAATGGGGCTTCAAAATAAAAGTCATCTTCAAGGAAAAGTGTATTCTTAAAGAAAAAGAGACCTTAATTCTGTACGGAATGTGAAAACATTACACTTTAGCTGTAACTAATACATTTACTACCATCCCCCCTTCTGGTTGGCATTTTCCTGGGAAAACGCAAGACAGAGATATTGGTATGTAAGGGGTAACATAAGGACAGAATGAAAGACAAAGAATTAAAAGGTTGTAAATTAGATCACGCTATTGAAATGCAGTACTAGGCATATGTATAAGAAATTACCAAAACAGTATCCTAGGGATAGAAGTATATAAGATAGCTATTCCAGGAGGAAGGGAAAAATATACAGTAGTACTGTTGAAATGCTTCATTGAGATTCTGTATCTCTGCAGCTGATCAGAAATCTTGGTGGAGTGCATTTTTGTATATTCCACTGGGCTAGCCATATCGCTTTGTTCACATGCACATGTTTGACCACAATTTCTAAATTGTTATAATGAAATATGGACACGTTTAAACATCCTAAAAGTAAAACTGTAGAATTCTTAGCAAGTCTAGCAAGGAAACAAAATTGTTATCTAGAAATCATATATACAAGAGAAAACACTGGAATATAATTGTATACAAAAGAAAACATTGGAAATAAAATGGCATCAAACAAATATTAGAATTAAACCAGTAAAATTAAAACTGAAAAGATTAGGGTAAACTTGGCAGTTGCCTAGAAAGGCACTGTCCGTTGTTGTGGAACAGCACAAAATACAGTCATGCAAGGTACATAAAAACTAAACAACTTCATAATCTAAAAGCTCATCTAGATACACTCTTCCTGGCAATTATTTTTCTGAAATCTCAGTTACCTGGGGTACAGAACATACATAAATATATACCTCTATCATGAGACCTAAGAATTAAACACATTGAATATTATGCTAGACAAACATTGCATGTACAAATCCTAATGAGGTAGACAGAGGTGCATCCTTGGCTGACCTTTACAAGAGTCACATAGATCAGGCAAGAAATAGCACAAAAACATCTGCAAGTCTTATGAACAAATTTGGAAATGAAAGATTGTATTATATTTTAAATATAAATCACATCCCTCCTCTACTGTGTGAATCGGGCCCTGAAACACAAAGCAGTGGAAAAGAATGGTATTCCTCATACTCTAAAGAAAAACAAATTTGGTGTAATTTAAGTAATCCCGTAAGACTTGAGTGAGAAAAAAATCATAACAGGAACAAGGGCTCTGTCCCAAAGGAAGTTCACTGCAGACATAAGTAATATCTATTTCAAAGAAAAAGTCTTAGCAATAGAGTTCAAGATCCTGATTCTTGTATAACGGTAACTCTGAAATAGAAGTAAAGTTACAGTCACTGAATATAAAACAGGGCAAGTTAAACAAAAGAATGTGGCTAAAATGGCTGGCAGCTGATCTTCCTCTAAAGGAAAAAAAGTCTAAGCCCACACATAGCAAAGGAACGCAGTGTCTGCTTAAAATCCAGACAACCTCTGCCAAAAAGCAAAAAAGAAAGAAAGGTGAAAAAGAAAGGGCTTTTTTTAATTCCCCAAATCAACTGCAAAAAGTACACAAAACAGCTCTCTCTTATCAAGAAACTAAAGATAGGGCACTCCACAAAAGAATGTTGCTGAAATAAACAGGCTGTGGAATACACCTCAGTATCCCTCTGCAAAACAGAACAGCCATAAATCATTTGTGCCAAGGCCATGCTTGTAAAGGAGAACAAAAGAAAGAATGTATCTCTGCCCTGAAGAGAAGCAGCCCCTGCTCAAAAAGAAAGGGCTTTTTTTTTTTAATTATAAAGGACTAGAGATTAAGTTAGCAGCAAAACATTAGGAGCAAATGAGTCCCTCTTCAATTTTCCCTATCCACGATGGAAGAGAATATAGGACCAAAAACAAAACAAACAGATGTTCAAGTCAACCACGCCTTCTATTTTAACTGTTGTACAAATATTTTTAAGAGGAACCGATAGATTAGGTTTATTTGCAGTATCAGACACCTCGAGCAAATCAGGATAAAATTGTTTATATCCTACGGCTGTACCGCAGGGAAGCAGCTGAGTGTGGTTAGTAGGGGATAATTCCTCGGACACGGGATCAGCAGGATCCGCCGAGGCCAGTTCATATGGAGGAAGGCATGATGGGTTGGTAGGTGGTGGCAGTGGAAATTTAGTGGAGTAGACTCCGTGATTCGAGCAATTTGTCACTTACCAAGATCCATTTATTAATAGCTTGTAAATGTTTCAAATGGGATTTACCCTTTTTATTTTTCTCATTATAATCAATTAATTGTTTCAGGAGGGTACCCTGAAAAGAGCCATCTGCTGGCCAACAAAAAGAAGTTTGTTTCTGGTTCCACTTGTACCATTTTTGGTTAAATTTAATAAGTGCTTTCTTTTCTAAAGGGAAGTAAGTACCTGCTCAAGGGGCGTGGCCATTATGTATATTAAAAACCTAGTATTTTAAAACACCTATTCACACAAACGAGACTTAGGACCTACTAGGACTTGTTTTCTAAACCTGGTATTTTACTCACACCTAAGGCTGATCAGTCCCTAGGACCTACCAGAGGTTTCTGCTATTTTAAAACACCTAGTCAGATAATAGTGACATAGGATCTAGCAAAGCTATTTTAAAACACCTAGCCTGCATGCAAAATTCAGACCTAGGACCCAGCAGTAATAACAAGAAATAATTTAGAGATGTCACTTACCATTGTCGTGTCGGGATTCCTGCAGCTTGAATCCGAACACCATAAAGCTCCCCAGTAATTGACGTCGGGAGTCACCAATGTAATTAAGATTTAGGTCTTTTTACCACCATTCCAATATTCATACATATCCCGGGAAAAGATTGGAATGATAAAAGACCAGGCCACATATGAGAAAAGCAATTTATTAACTTACCAATAGAGTATACAGAATTAGAAATAAATTTTTTCATAGGAGTACAGTTCTGCTTATACAAAAGTATTGGCTGAGACTGTCTCAAACATTTACTAATCAGGCTGCTGCTTATGTGCTATTTCTACACAAAGTCTTTTCATAAAAGACATTACTTCATTCTTTTCGCTTATCATCTTTCTCTCTTATGTTCTTCAGCTAAAAACTCCCTGCTACTTTATCTATTACCTTATGTTCTGTTTCCTGAACTCCTGTGCACATACCATTCTAGCTACAGCCTTTGTCTGCTAGTTTGGTCGGCCTTCACCTTTAACAATATCCCGTGATCCATAACCGTGCTGCTATCTCTTCACTCATCATACAATATAAGGGGTAAATGGTGAGATGTGTACCTGGGACTTTTTATGTTATGTCCACTGCAGTGCCCCCTGCTCTGCTGGGATGTCTGTGTGGCCAGTCTACTAAGAATGCTGGCTCCCCATACATCCCAATGGCTTGTTTTTGTGCATTTTTCCCTTGGACTTTTTTTTGTAAATGGTCCTAAAAGATAGACACACTGAGCACAAAAACATCTAGCAAATGGCCATTTTCAAAACAAAAAGTTCGATGTTTTTCCGGTTTGAAAATGGCCATGTTTGCTACTGTATTTAAACTGGATTTCGACATCATGTCAAAAATACCCCTCTAAATAGCAAATTAAATAAATAAATAAATAAATAAATAGTAGTAGTAGTTTTACCAATACTGCACAATAATGTGATTTTAATGTACATAGAGCACCAGTTTATGCTTTAACCATATTACTACAGACTAATAAATTGACCCTCCGGACAAGACAAATATTTCTCCTCTTTCATGAGTCGCTTCTACAGTTCCTGAATCAGTCACACTGCTGATGTATAAGCAGCTACAGAAAATAATACCATACAGAATATATAGGAGATTTCCCTTTCATCCTTCTTTTACCAAAGCGAAAGTGGTTCACTTAGGCCATCATCCTCTGGCTCCACCACAGTGAGCCAGAGGAGGGGAAAATAAAGTGAAAAAAAAAGTTTAAAAAAAATGAACTGACTTTCTGCAAACCCTCCCAGCAGAAATTAGATTCTAATGGAAGACTTTAGCTCTGTGAAATTAAAATGTGGAGGCAGAGAGAGTAAAAAGCTTTGCCAGTGAAGAATCAACCAGAATTGCACAGCCAATTCAGCACCACAGAAGCAAGACTGAGATGGGCACACCACATACAGCTATGGGCGAAAAGACGAACTGGCACTAAGAAGCACGACTGACCAGCTGGAAGTTCATCCTTGAGATCTTACACCACAGGTTTTCTCCTTTCAATTTAGAATTGTGCCACAGTTTCTCTCTGCTCCTGAGTTTTCAGTATGCTTGTCTCCAAATTTTAATAGAAGTCCTGAGCATTTCTATCTGGCGTCAGTTCAGCTACGTAGATTTCTGCCTTATCTGCTCCTCTCTTCCCTTGGCAAGGCTGGAATTATATCATGACTAAAACTACTTATCTCAAAATGGAAGCCCTTAATGGGAAAGAGCATGAGTTATGGCTGTGGGAGGTGTAAGGTGGAAATAGAAGGGAAAATAATTCAGTGTGGACACAGACAATAGCCAGAAGGGCAGGGTGGCCTTTGAACTCTAGCTTCACAGGCAATAAAGTCAGAGTTTCAAAAACTCCTCTGTAATCTAGAAAATCACATGCTAAACATCTACAAATAAATCACAAAAAAGCAATTCAACACAACTGAGCTTTCAAGATTAATTCTTGTGTTACTAAGCCATGGATTTTCTCCAACGGTAGACTCCTGTTCTCTCTCGTTGCTGCCCTTCAGGCAATTGCTAAAGTAAGTAATTGCAACCTGGTCCATAAAGTTCTCCCAAATCCAAATGGTAACATGTCATCACAAACAAAATCATTAAAACATTCTGACAGCCCATCTATAGGATGAAAGCCTCTTGTTAGCTCCCACTGCCTTTGTTTAAGGCAAATTCAACTCTTGCTGTTTTGGAAATGCCAATTAGATGTGGAGAGCAGCATTATATCTAATTATTGTTATGAATCCCCTCTCCCGCCTCCCCCTTCCCCCCAACTGTTTTCCTTCATTCTGCCTCAGTAAAAATGTTGAAGTCTGAAGCCAAATGATGGTCTATTATCACACAGGAAACCTTCCAGCATGTAGCTTTTATATGAAAGGAAATATTGTACAAACCAGTACTTGCATACAAATGAGCTGCCAGACCCTCTGCAGTGCTGTAATGTGCAAACTGAGGCTTTTCTCCATTTTCAATCCCCAATAATAAGAGTGCAATAATAAACCATTGTTATATTGTGAATGCCGTTGTAAAATGAATGAAAAGCAAATTATATACAGTTGACATGGGTATAATTTGTCTGCTTTGTTTGAAGGGGGGTAAGGGCTAGGAAGCTCAAATTAGTGGTTAGGGAGGAAGTAAACTTTCTCCCCCTCCCCTCCCCTCTGATTGCTCCCACCCCCCACGATACTTCGATTCTCACAAGCACATATCATTTTTATCATCTTTTATGTTTCTTTCTTTTAACTTTTTATTTAAGTTTATTTTCATTTCTTTAGCCTATCCTTTTTAATTCAGTTTTGATTTTTTTCCCACATTTTCTCTCCCCTCTGATTTCTAAGGGGTTCTTTTACTAAGCTGCATTATGGCCTAAAACAGGACATGCTATAGAACAGTACAGTGGATATCTGGGGCCCTGTTTACTAAGCCACGCACTAGAGACATGTTAGCATTTTTAGTCAGCGCTAAACATTAGCATGCGCTAATCGTGTAGATGCCCATAATATTCCTATGGGTGTCTACATGGTTAGCATGCGCTAAAAATTTATTTATTTATTTGTTACATTTGTATCCCACATTTTCCCACCCATTTGCAGGCTCAATGTGGCTTGCAATGTACCATCCTGGCATTCGCCATTCCAGAGTAAAAGTTACATTTGGTATTACATAAAGAGCATGGATGACATAATAGAATTGAGTAATCAGGTATATAGAGAAAAAACATTCAGAATGGTAGTGCACCTTAGTAAACAGGGCCCTTATGGGTCCTTTTACAAAGGTGTGCTGCAAAATGGCTTGCGGAAGTCTAGGCGCAGGTTTTGGGTGCGCGACGATCCATTTTTTAGTGCACCTGTAAAAAAGGCCTCTTTATTTTTGTCGAAAATGGACGTGTGACAAAATCAAAATTTCCACACGTCCATTTTGGGTCTGAGACCTTACTGCCAGCCATAGACTTGGCGGTAATGACCTACATGCGTCAAATGCCACTTGACTCGTGTCCGTTACACGCGCCAGAAAATAAAAAGTATTTTTCAGACGTGCATAGCGGACGCGCACCACAATTGAAATTACCGCAAGGGCCACACGATAACCGGGCAGTAATTCCAATTTGGCACACATTTGGCACGTATAGGTGCCTACATGGCTTAGTAAAAGGGGCCCATAGTCTGCTACATTACTAATAGGTTCAGTGCAGATTACAAAAGAGCTAGAATCAGGGAAACATAATAAAATCCCTGGATATTACAATAATAGAATTGACACCTAAGAAGAAACAAATCAAGATAACAAAAATGTTTTAAATAAAAATGTCTTTATCAATCTCGTGAAATGTAGGTAGGAGGATTCTGTTCAAAGAGGTAGCAAATTCCAATACTTCACTGATTGAAATGAAAAAGAATCAGTATAATCGAATAGCACTTCTTGTTGGAAAATTTAAAAGCAAAGTTTTCTTCATAAGAAATTCTTTTGGGGAAGATAGTAGAGCTATACCAAATAGCATATTTTACTATTTAGGCTGAATAAGAATAATGAAAAATATAATTTGGCTGAATATGGATACCAAATACGAATAATGTAACGTGAAATCAGAGATCAAGGGCCCTGTTTACTAAGGCGCATTACCATTTTTAACATGCCTGCAATTAGTGTGCGCTGTGGAGGCGCCTATAGGGATATTAACTGTGTAGGCGGGTACACAGTTAACACGTATACATGGTTAACATGTGTTAAAAATGTTAACGTGCCTATAACGTGGCTTAGTAAACAGGGCCCCAAGTGTTTATTTCGGGGGCGTAGCTACGTGGGGCCACGGGGGCATGGGCCCCCCGCCACTGACCCTTTTGACCCCCCCCTTCCCCCTGCTGTCGCCAGGTACCTGTGCTGGCGGGGGTCCCCAACCCCCGCCAGCTGAAGTCCTCTTCAGTGCCGGTCTCCAGGCCGGCGCGTTGCTGCAGCTGATCTGGAAGGATTCTGTTTCTGTGTGAGTCGTCCTGACGTCCTGTTGTATGAAATTATGATTTTGTTGCATGCCATTTTGAATTAAGTTGGTTTCTAAAAAAATATATAAATAATATATTTATATATAAATGCATTAACAAATATTCAGCAGGCATTTATAAAGGAATACGTAAACTTATTTTGTAAAGATTTACAAACCTATTCAGTTGGTCTATGAATCTTTTTAAAAGATCACACAGCAAATGAATGCAAATCTATTACTACTGCTACTACTATTTATCATTTCTAGTGCTACAAAACGTACACAGTGCTGTACACTAAACATGTATGAGACAGTGCCTGTTCAACAGAGAACATAAGAACATAAATGTTGCCATACTGGGACAGACTGAAGGTCCATCAAGAACCAACATCCTGTTTCCAACAGTGGCCAATCCAGGTCTCAAGCACCTGGCAAGATCCCCAAACAGTACAATAGATTTTATGCTTCTTATCCTAGAAATAAGCACTGAATTTTCCCAAGACCATTTTAATAATGGCTTATGGACTTTTCTTTTAGGAAGATATCCAAACCTTTTTTAAACTCTACTAAGCTAACTGCTTTTACCAGATTCTCTGACAATGAATTCCAGAGTTTAATTACACATTGAGTGAAGAAATATTGTCTCTGATTTGTTTTAAATTTACTACTTTGTAGCTTCATTGCATGCCCCCTAGTCCTAGTATTTTTGGAAACAGTAAACAAACAATTCACGTCTACCTGTTCCACTCCACTCATTACTTTATAGACCTCTATCATATTTTCCCTGAGCCATCTTTTCTCCAAGTTGAAGAGTCCTAGCCGCTTCAGCCTTTCCTCATAGGGAAGGTGTCCCATCCCTTTTATCATTTTTGTTTCCCTTCTCTGTACCTCTTCTAATTCCACTAGACAGACAAGCAGGAATAATAAGGTATTAAGGAATTACTTATTGTGGGAATGATTAAAAGAGATATGGGTACTGAACAAGTGAACATGAGTTAGGAGTTAAAAGCAGCCTCAAAAAGGTGGGCTTTTAGCCTAAATTTGAATACAGCCAGAGACGGAGTTTGACGTATTGACTCAGGAAGTCTATTCCAGGCATACAGTGCTGCAAGATAAAAGAAACAAAGTCTGGAGTTGGCAGTGGAGGAGAAGGGGACAGATAAGAGAGATGTACCCAATGAACATCGTTTCAGGTAAGACTATAGTGAGAGATAAGAGTAAAGAGTTACTGAGGAGAAGCAGAGTGAATGCACTTGTAAGTCAATAAGGGGAGTTTGAACTGTATGTGGAAATGGATAGGGAGCCAGTGAAGTGACCTGAGGAGAGGGCTAATATGACTGCAGCGATACTGGCAGAATATGTCACGTGGCAGAATTTTAAACAGATTGAAGAGGAGAGAGATGGTTTAGTGGGAGACCTATAAGAATCAAGTTGCAGTAATTTAAGTGTGAAGTAATAGTATGTGAATAAAGGGTTTGGCTCAGAACGGAAGGTCTACATTTTTGTGATGTTATAGAGAAAGAAACAAGTTGTAACAGTTTTGGATTTGTGCAGAGCAAGAGAGAGAGAGGAGTTAAAGATGACCCCAAGGTTACAAGCTGATGAGACAGGGAGGATAAGAATGTTATCCACAGAAATAGAGAATGGGGGATGAAGAGAGATGGGTTTAGGGGTATAGATAAGAAGCTCAGTCTTGGCCGTGTTCTGTTTGAGATCACAGTGAGACATCCAGGTGGCAATGTCAAACAGGCAGGCTGAGACTTGGGCCTGGGTTCCTGCTGAAATTTCTGGTGTGGAGAGGTAAGCCTGGGAGTCATCAGCATAAAGATGATACTGAAAACCATGTGAGGAAATCAGAGCACCAAAGGAATAAGTATAGATAGTGAAAAGAAGATGTCCCAAGATGGAGCCCTGTGGTACACTGACTGATAGTGGGATAGCAGTGGAGGAGAATATACCAGAGCATACACTAAAAGTGCAATCGGAGAGTTAAGAAAAAAACCCAAGACAAAACGGAGCCCCAAAATCCCAGTGAGGACAGTGTATCAAGAAGAAGGTGGTAAACAACAGTGTCCAATGCAGCAGGTAGATCAAGAAGGATGAAGATAGAATAGAGGCTTTTGGATCTGGCCAGGAACAGGTCATTGGAGACTTTAGCAAGGGCTGTTTCAGTTGAATGTAGAGGGTAAAAGCTGGGTTATAGTGGATCAAGAATACCTTGAGATGAAAAAGTCTAGACAATGGCGATGAACAGCATGGTCAAGTAGCTTTGATAAGAAAATGGTGGTGGTGGTGGGGTGGGGGGGGGGATGAAGCAATAGTTGGAAGGGTAGGTAGGGTCCAATGAAGGTATTTTGAGGAGTGGTGTAACTATAGCATGTTTAAAGGCAGCAGGAACAGTTACAGTAGAAAGTGAGAGATTGAGGTTATGACAGATGGGACAACAGTACAAGAGATAGTGCTGAATAGATGAGTGGGAATAGGATCAGAGGAACAAGCAGTGAGTTTGGAGGAGGAAAGAAAATGTGCAGTTTCCTCTTCTGTGATTTCAGAAAAGGAAAAGAAGGTGGCAGGGGCTGAAGGAAGGATGACAGTATAGAGTGGGGGGAGGAGACTTGGTCGAGAACTCTTGTGAACCTTTTTATGGAAGAACTGAACCAAAGTCCGAGGAGAAAGTGAATGGGGGTTGGAGGTGAAGGCACTTTGAGAGTTCAGTGTGGCAAAGAGATAACAAGGGTTGGAGCCAAGAGATTTTGTCAAATAGATGTAGTAGTCTTGTTTGGCAAGTGAAAGAATAGACTGGAAGGAGGCCAGTAAGAATTTGAAATGTATGAACAGGGCCTGTGCTAGGGTGTCTGGTGTCCCCCTTGCACCAAGCCGTGCCTTGCTCTGGTCCAGAATCTTCTTTTGCTCTTCTCCCTCTCCCCTTCTCCCACCTGCCCTCTTTTTCAGCCCCAGCTCCAGCTCTATTCTCTCATCCGTCCCCTGGATCAGCTCCCACCTCCAGCTCTGCCTCTAGTCAAATGGGTCTAGCACACTGGCAATGCATGCTCCTCCGAGCCATAGATTAACTACTTCTGGTTTCACAAAACTGGAAGTAATTAATTTTGTGACTCAGAGGAGTACACGGTGCCGGCGTACTAGACCCATTTGATGAAGTAGAGCAGCAGCAGTGAAAAAGAGCAGGGCAGCTGGGGAGGGCTAAAGCCAGGTGCCCCTGAATGTTGCCCCCCCCTACCCCATCGTGCATACCCTGCTTACCATGTTCCACTGGCCCTGTGTATGAAGTCAGCATGGACAAGGGATTTTAGTCAAAGGCATTCAGCAGATTGGGCACAAGAACATAGGTAGTGGATTCTAGAGGCCAGCCAAGGCTGGGATTTGGTATGCATTACAGAATGGGGAATGGGAGGAGCAAGAGTGTCCAGAGCAGAGGAAAGAACAGTATTATAGGAAGAGACAGCCTCATTGACAGAGTGCCCTGGATTTCTATAGGTTGGTGGTTTTCTACAGATCCACAACAAAACACACCACAGACTTTTTCCATGGACTTTGGTTGAGGTCATATTGGGCTGAACTAGTCAGGTTTCTCATACTAGTTTCTATATCCTTACTTGACATCAATTACTGTGGATGCTGTTGTTACTGAACAGTTTTTTTTTATTTTACCATTCAATTCCTTTTAACTGTGCTCTGCACATAAACAGAAAGGAAACCCGGCTGCAGCATTGTAAAGAGTTATTACCGTCATGTAGAATATACAGACAGTATAAATAGGGAGAGCAAGGAGCAGGCTTGGAAAACATGAAGGTAAGGAAGAACAGTTGATTTAATAGAGAACAAATGAAACAGGTTTACCAAGACACCACTGAAAGGACAAGGCTATTTAAATTTAAATTTAACTTTTAGCGGTGTGTGATTGAAAGCTGCTGCTGTTGCATTATACGGTGCTTTTCTATCTGCAGGTTCTCACTGTCTCTGACTGAGTGCAATAAGCTTCACTCAAACAAATACTTAGGCAAGAACTTCAGCAAGAAATCAAAATATATAAAGTCTTTGAAGCTGAAGACTTATCAGTGTTTGTACATCTTATAGTATACATCTTGTTAAATCTCTCATTATGCAAAATTACAGAAGGAGGAAAAAAAAGACCTCAACCGCCGGATTCTATATAGTGCGCTTAGATTTAGGCACTGAAATCAGCATGGATTCTATAACACTGTGCATAACTTAATTGGCTTAACAAGCTAATAAGCGCTGATAACAGCACTTAAGAAGCAATAATGAGCACTAATTGACACTGATTAGAATTTAGGCAAACAACTCGCTAAGAGTATTCTATAATGATGTGTGCCAAATTTCTAATGCGCAGAGACAAAGGGGGCATGATTATGGGTGGTGAAATGGGCATTTCATGGGCGTCCCAAAATTTAGGTGCGTATTTATAGATTATGGCCCAGTGCGCCTACATCTACATGCTGAGATTAACAACAGCTTTTCATTGGCGTAAATGGAAGTATGCAGATATCGGCGCTGAAATATCAACTAAGCATATTCTATAATCAATGCCTACATCTAGGTGCCAATTATGGAATACGCTTAGTTGACACTGATTTCATCGCCAATTTTTTAGGCACCACATATAGAATCTCCTCTCCAGCATATATCAGACTCCAATCATATAATTGGTCTAAAAAAACCCTTACAAAATTTATGATTTTTGAAAAATTTTCTAATATATATCGTGCACTCAATTTTCTTACAGTCTTCTTACAATATATCTTTATAGTACTTTACTTACATTTCCAATCATATATTTAAAGCACTTAGCTCTTCATTCTTGTGCCAACGGGGGCTCTCCGTTTCACATATAAATAAGCTTCCTCAGGGGACTAAGTGCAAAACAGATCAAGTTGGCCTATAAAGATGTAATATAAAATGTATCAGTGCCTTCAATATATATAGATTGCATTGCAAACGATACACAAACTTACTTAATTAAAGCCGACTCTAGACTTCAAATAAGTCGCTTACTGGCTTCATCATGCCATTAGTATTCCTGACCGGAAGCAGAACTTTGCTGCTTAAAATTATTTTGAGTGATGTCATAAACAAGGATGCAAATTCGATCGGGAAACATTATCTGAAAAACTGATCATGATTTTACTAGCCTCATTCTCTTAAAAAAAACCCCACTGTCCATTCAATATGTGAGTTCAATCCTCGCGAGTCCAAAGATTGAAGAGTATGTATCCATCGTTGTTCACGCTGTATTAAAACATTATCATGATCACCTCCCCAAACAATAGGAGGGATATAATCAATAGCAAAGCATTTAAAATTATCAAAATCATGTGCTTTGTCCTCGAGTGAGTTATCTACTTCAGAAACAGTGCTTCTTTCTAAGGGACTATCATTTGTTTTAGCCACTAGTTTTGATCATTTTGAATTTAAACTGAATCTAGAAAAGCTTTTGCGAACTTTACAATTAAGAATTTATTTTAACGATAAACCGTCTGATAATAGTTATTCTATAGTGGCTCCTAAATCAACTTGGATACCACCTATCCCTTTGGATCCTATGCTACATGCTTATAGGACAATGGTTTTAAGAGGTATTACAACACATCAGTTCAATAAAGAATATTGGAAAATTCATGATAATTTAACAAGAAATGAAAGGAAGTCTAAAGTATAGAACAAATATAGTGATTAAAAGAGCCAACAAGGGATGGGCTGTAGTTGTGCAGGATCGGAACTCATATATAAGTGAAGCTGAAAGACAACTAGCCGATAGATCTACATATATTAAGTTACAAGAAGATCCTACTCAGAAATTAAAATTAAAGATCTTGGCGATTACACAGTTGGGTTTAGAGGCTGGTTTTCTTACAAAAACAGAAAACAACTAATGAAACCTGCATTCTATATTTTACCAAAAGTACATATTTATTTATTTATTTGTAGCATTTATACCCAGCTCTTTCCCACTCGATAGCAGGTTCAGTGCAGCTTACAATGTATGGATTACGAAGTATCACAGAGATAACACAGTTGAATAGAGTAGGACAAGAGGAAGAGATGTGGGGGGAGGATTGAGGTGTGGTTAATGTTAGTGGTGTGGATTAGGTTCGTAAATTAAGTCGGGTCGTTTGGATAGGCTTGTTTGAAGAGGTATGTTTTCAACAGCTTTCAGAAGGGTAGGTGTTCGCAAACGCATCCTCCTCCAGGTCGACCAATAATATCATCTAAGGAAGCCTTATCTTCTTTTGTTGATGTAATTTTGAAGTCTTATGTGAGTTTGAGCCTGTCCTACATAAAAGACAGTACACATTTTTTGAAAATCTTGGACACATTTAAGCATTTAGCTGGATTAAACCCTATCCTGGTGACACTTGATATTACATCACTATTTACTCCATTCCACAATAGGAGGCAATAGAAGTAGTGTTAAATGTGTTAGAATCAAGATCAAGACCACAAAGGATTCCTTCAGACTTTCTGATGCAATTGACGAAGTTAGCATTAATGGAGAATTATTTTTTTATTTCAAGAACTATTCCTGCATGTTTCGGGGATAGCCATGGGAGTGACTTTTGCTCCATCAATAGCCAATTTGTTTATGCCAAGGTTTAAGACAAATGGATAAATAATTCTCCATATGGTGATACAAGTGCTCTGTGGAAACATTTTATTGACGACGTCTTTATGATACAGCAAGGAGATGAAGAAGAGCTGCATCAATTTCTCATCTGGTTAAATTTCTGCCATACGAAGATTAAATTTACAACTACAAGTTCTAGGACAAAGGTACATTTTTTATTTATAGAAGTGATCAACTATTTGTCACAAAATATTTCTGAAATTGATGGACAGGAACATGTTCCTACAATATTATTTATTTATTTGTTACATTTGTATTCCACATTTTCCCACCTATTTGTAGGCTCAATGTGGCTTACATAGTACCGGAGAGGCCTTTTTCAGGCTTCGGTGTGAACAAATACAGGGTGATGTTGTGGTAAGATCAAGTTCATGTGGCACAGCCACATTAGGGAATCGGAGAACGGAAGAGTTGTGTTATGTCCATTACATGCTTTAGTTTGGTTGTGTTGCAGAGATTAGGCATTTAAGTTGGATCGGTAGGGTATGCCTTTTTAAACAGGTTGGTTTTTAGTGATTTCCGGAAGTTTAGGTGGTCGTACTTCGTTTTCAAGGCTTTTGGTAATGCGTTCCACAGTTGTGTGCTTATGTAGGAAAAACTAGATGCGTAAGTTGTCACCCTGTTCAATTAAAAAATAGTTTACCTTTTCCCCAATTTTTAAGGTTCCAGAGAATCTGCATGCGGCATTGTGATTTCAAGCAGCAAGCGAAAAGTTTGCGAAAGATCTTGGAGAAGTTACCCTAATACAGTGGTGAAGTCGTCTTATCAGAGGGCTAAATATAACAACAGTGAGCTATTATTGAAAAGCAAACATCAAAGAGATGAAGAAATTGAGAAGGTTAATTCTTTTGTGGTACATTTTTCTGGTAAAGATTGCTAGAATCATCAAGAAAAATTGGGCGATAATGCAGTCCTATGATCTTTTTTCATGATCAGAGAATTCGAGTGGCTTTATCTAGATCATGTAATTTGAAAGAAATATTAAGTCCAACCAATCTACCATTATTTGGTTAAAAAAAAAGTGATATGACTTATGTTATTCCACCTGGTCATACTAAATGCGGACATTGTAGAACTTGTTCTATTACAGACAACATTAATGAATTTAGGAATCCAGCAGATGAAAAAATACACAATTTAAAACAAAATACTACTTGTCAATCAACACATGTAGTATATATTTTGAAATGTGTCTGTCAGAAATTCTATGTGGGGAAGACCATGAGGAGTCTACATTTAAGACTCACAGAACATTGTTCGTGTATTAAACGGCAAAACCTAGTGGCACACTGCATAGCAAAAACACATGATTTTGAATATTTTAAATGCTTTGCTATTGATTATATCCCTCCTAATGTTTGGGGAGGTGATCATGATAATGTTTTAATACAGCGTGAAGAACGATGGATTGAACTCACCTATTGAATGGACAGCATTTTTTTTAACAGAATGAGGCTAGTAAAATTGTGATCAGTTTTTCAGATAATGTTTTGCAATTGAATTTGCATCCTTATGACGTCACTCAAAAGTCCAATATGTGCTGGTAAGAAGATTTGATTGCTTGCTGCCATGCTGGGACATTTGATGTTTTTTTTTCCTCCTTCTGTAATTTTGCATAATGAGAGATTGAACAAGATATATACTATAAGATGTACAAACATCGATAAGTCTTCAGATTCAAAGACTGAGTACAATAAGCTCCCCGTCCATATGGCTCAATCACGTGGTCCCATGACCAACTATGTTCTCACTGCCTCTGACTGAGTGCAATAAGCTCAACTTCCATAAGGCCCGATCACATGAACAATGCAAGCACCAACTCAGAAGTGCCGGAACTGATATCAGATGCTGGGAACTTAAAATCGCAATGCCTAGAATATATCTTTTCAAAAGCTAGCTAATCTTGCATGAGCTGTCATTTCTGCAGCTGCTACCTGTATTGCTACTAAATGCTGCTTTCACTACATTTCTTTGACATTGGAGCACTTTCAGCCAATACCGGGTGTGGGCTCCACCCAGAAGTGACATCTGACTCGATGTACTTAAAATCACAGCATCTAGCAGCTCGTCTCCAATCAGCACACAGCCGAAGGCACACTCCTTAGCTCGTTCTTTTGTGTAGTGACATGTACAGGACAGTCTTAGACTGTTAAGAACTGGTCAGAAATTGGTCTTCTAGGTTTTTTAATTTTATTTTAATGTGACGGGAAAAGGGCACGTGGTAAAACTGAAACCAGCGCCTGAACCCTTAATGCCACCAATTGATCTAGCAGTAAGGGCTCATGCGCTACACATGTGGTGACCGGTTGGCACACGCCAACTGCCAATTACTGCTGGAAACGATGCATGTGGGAGGAAATAAATAAATAATTCATCCAGGCATTATGGGCACTCGCCAAATCTGAAATTACCTCCACGGGGCACGCTGGCCTGGAGGTAGTCTGATTTGGAGGGGTGTGCTGCATGTGTGTAGAGCCTACCATGGCTTAGTAAAAGGGCCCCTAAATGATTTATAGGTATTTACTGTGTATTTAAAATCACAAGGAGGAAAAAGCCTGAGCATGCCAAGACTTTCTTTAATACATAATCACTTTAAGACTTCGGTGCAATCATAGGCATACAAAATCTCCATTGTATTATTTTATTATACAACTAGTGCTTTTTATACTTTTTGTGCAAAAAACATTTTCATAGCAGCATTTTCTGATTATCCCTCTGTCTAGAATGTGGCTGATAGCTTATCCAGATAGTGACTGCAAATTGCTGCTAACTGGTTAGCTTTCTGACATTGCCTTTACTCTGCCCCTTCACTATCCCCCAAATTCTCTAAAAGTCACCAAAAACTGTGTAAGCAAATTTGGATGTACCCAACTTGTGTGTGCAATTTAATTAAATAACAAGCTAATTAGCACCAATAATTGGCTTTTTAACAAGCACTTATTGGCACTAATTAAATTTAATTGATCTTGATGTGTGTAAATTTTTAGGCATGGGATCCACACCTAAAGTTTACACGTGATCTGAAAAAGGGGGAGCTGAAATGGGAGGGTCATGGGCATAACAGGGGTGTTCCTAAAATTAACGTGCGTTGTTATAGAATAAGGGGATATGCATCTAACATAGGTGCATACGTTTGTACCATGTTTCAGTTGGTGCATATGGCTGCACCTAAAGTTAGACGCAATTCCCGGGTACAAGCACTATTCTCTAAACCACGCCTAACTTTAAGCATGACTTACAGAATAGTGCTTTTTTTTGGCGCTGATTTTTTGGGTGCCATATATAGAATCCAGTCCTAGATGGGTAGTATTAGGCCAGTTAGAAGACTTTTATGCCCGATACTATTTGTTTAGTGGCCAAAAATGAAAGAATGGAGATAAAAGAAGTGGGAAAAGTAAACCAGGCTTGTCCAAAGAACTGGGACCAAACAAATAATTAATAATAAAATCAACACAGTTTATTAATGTTTCCTTAGAAATGACTTGACACAACGTTGTGTTTCAGCCTGACGGCCTGCATCAGGAGTCTATAGATAAAAACACTGAACAATCTGTAAATAAAACAAACTTAAAACAAAGATAAAGTAAAAATAAGAGTGACAATAGTCAAAAAGAGAAACGGTATCATTAAAGATTTATACCATGAAGAATATCATACAAAAAATAATAAAATAATAAGCAAGATATATCCATATAAATAAAGGACATTATTTTTACTTACGTTACATTTGTACCCCATGCTTTCCCACTCATGGCAGGTTCGATGTTGCTTACATGGGGCAATGGAGGGTTAAGTGACTTGCCCAGAGTCACAAGGAGCTGCCTGTACCTGAAGTTTGAATTGAACTCAGTTCCTCAGGACCAAAGTCCACCACCCTAACCACTAGGCCACTCCTACATGAAAAGAACTCCCTAATAAAGAAATGATACTGAGTGTTAAAATTGACATCAAGATTAATGATAAAGAACAAATAGATTGGTATACTGAACACAAACCTGATAACATGTGGTGCATCTACAGATTAAGAAATGAAACAATATAAGATAAATATACATATATGAATGATGCCATGACGTTAGTGATAAATAAAAATCATCAATCCTTGGAGAGGTTAAATAAAACAAAATAATAAGAGGAATTATAGCACAATCATAATAAAAATTTATAAAACAAATTAAAAATGAAACTGGCCTTATGTCTTAAGGAAAGACTGATGGTCTAATTTTACATTTAGGTTGAAAAACAGAAGGCTTGAAATAGCAACATAAAGTTGGTCTAGGGAAAAAGTTGCATAGAGAAGTTATATTACTCATCTGCTCTACTACTATTTAACATTTCTAAAGAACTACCAGGGTTACACAGCGCTGTACAATCTAACAAAGAAGGACAGTCCCTGCTCAAAGGAGCTTACAATCTAAAAGAAAAAAATGGCTTCACATCAAAATGAAAACCCAATTGACATCAAAGAGAGAACCTAAACGGATATTTATAAATAAATAAATAGAGACCCTCTATAATTATAGACTAACTTATATTTCAAGAGTTTGGATGATCAATTGAAAAACAAATGGGCATTGCACAATGGAATCTAATCTCCAGAGTGTGTTATAAAGAAAAAAGGCATATACTGCTGTAAAGATTGACAGCATAATGTAGTGTTTAACAGCATAATTTAAAGGTTAAGTAATTATAGCTACACGAGCAGTGATCTTAAAAAAACTTATGGGAAGGAAAAAAACTTTAGATATGTTAGTTATACAAGATAAAAACAGCACTATACCTTAAAAAAAGACCGTTGTGTCAAACCGTAAGGCACTGGAGTAAGCACTGATGCATCGTTATCCATCGTTATCAATATGATACACCCTCAATAGGGCATTTTACATCAAAAATTATCTATTTTATTAGTTGACAGTTGGTCTGACGTCACAATGTTTAAAATTTCATGCCTCACTCCCCTTTTAAGCCTCCAGCTGTTTGCCATCTGGTATTTGCTTCACTATTGCATCAGTGCTTACTCCAGTGCCTTACGGTTTGACACAACGGTCTTTTTTAAGGTATAGTGCTGTTTCCCACTTCTTTTATCTCTGTTTGCTGCCCCGTGGGATCTATTGAGTTCTCCACTTAGGTGGATCCTCTTTAGCAAAAATGAAAGAATAGCAGATTTATATGTTCACCACCTGCCAGTGGATAAATAAGTAAAATGGTACGTGTATTAATAGGTCTAGAATAAGGCACTAACCTCCAGCTGATAAATGAGAAAACACAACAACCACGAAGAAGCAAATTCATTGTGCTTATATTGACCCCTGCCTTCGCAGGCGTCCTCTTCAAAGATTACTTCCTTATTAACTTCATTTTCACTAAACAAGTACACACGAACCAATTTTGTTTTTAAATAAAAAAAGCATTAATTTAAAAACTGTGTTGTGTTTACTCAAGTTCTTTGTGTTTAAAGATCAGAAACCATTGAGGGTGACATATATACAATAACAGGGGACATCAGGAAGGGGAAAATCTTTTTCACATCATTGTACATAATAATGGAAGAAAAACTGTGTGCACTATTTACAAACCTAGCAAGTACAAGTTAGCTTCCAGATCATATGCGTAAAAGCACAGTAAAAGAATTATTCATAATTTTGTAACAGGAAATTTTTACAGGTTTGCATTAGGAAATTTAATCTATGAATCCAATTTTGCATGCAGTTTAACTACTCAATAATAGTTAATATGCTGCCTTTCCACATTTTGCATTATAGTAGATTATTAACTTCTACAAATAATACAAACTGGAGCACGACTATTTATTTATTTATTAGGATTTATTTACTACCATTTGAAAGAATTCACTCAAGGCAGTGTACAGCAAGAATGTCAAATATCAACAATAGACAATTACAGCAGTAAAAATATTCAAACAATAATACAAAGAATGGCATAGTATGAATAGCAGCGCATTCAGGGGCCCTTTTACTAACATAGAGGGGCATAATTGAACAGCGCCGGCCAAATGGATGGCTGGCCAAGAACCGTATTATCGAAAAAGATGGCCGGTCATCTTTTGTTTCGATAATACGGTTGGCACCAGGCCAAATGCCATAGATCGCCGGGTTTGAGATGGCCGACTTTGTTTTTCAGCGATAATGGAAACTGGAACTGGCCATCTCAAACCCGGCCAAATCCAAGGCATTTGGCCGTGGGAGGGACCAGCATTCGTAGTGCACTGGTACTTCTGGATATTTAGATCTCGCTGATCAGTTATGTTATGACTTACTTGTTCGGGAGTGCTGTATTTTGTGATACTGTTTTGAGAAATATTCAATAAAGACCATACAAATTAAAAAAGTCCCTGGCGTGCATTTTCCCTTGATGGCTGTCCCTGACGTGCACTTCCCTTAATGGCCGTCGTTCTCCCCAAATGAGAAATTCAAAACTGTTTTTGCTCATAGCTTTTTTAGTAATAACAGTGTGATTTGAACCAGCCACTTCTGCATTACAAGCCCAGTGATGTAACCACTTGGCAGTGGCGTAGCAAGGGCAGGGCGGTGGGGGCGGTTCGCCCCGGGTGTCAGCGGGTGTGTGGGGGGGGGGGGGTGCTCTGCTCCCGCTGCTCCCACCCTGTCCTGCCTTAAAAAATTTTTTTCGAAGCGCCGGAGTGGCAGGCAGCGCCTCGCGTCTGCCCTGCTAGTAAAAATCTCCTCGACGTCGTCGTCGGGTCTTCCCACATTGAGTCCCACCCTCCTCTGAGGTAATTTCCTATTACTGCGAGGGTGGGTGGGACTCAATGTGGGAAGGCCCGACGACGACATCGAGGAGATTTTTACTAGCAGGGCAGACGCGAGGCGCTGCCTGCCACTCCAGCGCTTCGAAAATTTTTTTTAAAGGCAGGACAGGGTGGGAGCAGGAGAACGGAGCTCGTAGGTGTGTCGGGTCGGGTCGGGTGGGAGGGGGGACTCAGATGGGAGAAGGGGATTGGGGAGGGGTGGGGGAGCTCAGAGGGGTGCTCAAAGGGGAGAAGGGGATTGGGGAGGGTGGGGGAGGGAGCCCAGATGGGTGCCCAGAGGGAAGAAGGGGATTGGGGAGGGTGGGGGAGCCCAGATGGGTGCCCAGAGGGGAGAAGGGGATTGGGGAGGGTGGGGGAGCCCAGATGGGTGCCCAGAGGGGAGAAGGGGATTGGGGAGGGTGGGGGAGCCCAGAGGGGTGCCTAGAGGGGAGAAGGGGATTGAGGAGGGTGGGGGAGTCCAGATGGGTGCCCAGAGGGGAGAAGGGGATTGGGGAGGGTGGGGACAGACCCTGGATGGAAGGGGGGAGCATGAGGGAGGGCGGACCCTAGATGGATGGGAGAAAGAGGGCAGACGGATTGAAGGGGCAGAGAGAAAGGGCAGATGGTGGGTGGAAGGGGGAGAGATAGAGGGCAGATGTGGATGGAAGGTAGGGAGAGAGAGAGAGAGAGAGGGCAGATGTTGATGGAAGGGGGAGAGAGAAATGGCAGACTGGGGCAGATGGTGGATGGAAGGGGCAGAAATAGAGGGCAGATGTGGATGGAAGGGAGAGAGAGGGCAGACAGTGGATGGAAGGGGCAGAGAGAGAGGGCAGACAGTGGGTGGAAGGGACATTAGAGAGAGCAGACACTGGATGGCAGAGAGAGAGCGAAGACAGATGTTGGATGGAAGGAAGACAGTGAAAAGAAGATGAGGAAAGCAGAAACCAGAGACAACAAACTGTAAATATATATTTTTATTATTTTGCTTTAGGATATAGTATTGTAGCTATGTTAATAAATGTTTATAAATAGAACATGTAAATAAGGTAATCTTTTTATTGGACTAATTGTAATACATTTTGACTTAACTTTCAGAGAACAAAACCCCCTTCCTCAGGTCAGGATAGGATACTGTAACAGCACTATACTGTATTGACCTGAGGAAGGAGATTTTGGCCTCTGGAAGCTAAATGTATTAGTCCAATAAAATGGTATTATTTTATTTTCTGTATTTGTTTTATTTCTATTTGTTAATTTGTAAAGTGGTGATTGGTATTTGTTAGTTTTTTCAAATTTACATCTGCTGTCTTTATATTTTGTACAGTACTAGGGGACAATTTCTGTTTCTGTGGTGTTGCATTGTATGCAGAGTCTGGCATCGGGGGTTCAGTTTAATTTTTGTCTAAATAGAAAGTTTATGATTACTTATTCTATAGTGGATTAGGGTGTATCTGTGTTTGTGAAAAAGACATGACTTTCAATTGGCATTGACTGTGCAGGATCGACGATCTGTACTATTCTGTCTGGTTTCGTTTTACAATAGGTGAATTGATATTCTAGTGCTCACTGTAGTGTTTTAAGATGCTTTCCTTTTTCTTGTGTGACTCGTAGAAATGACTGCTTATGGTATGGTAGAATTGCTCTATAGGTCCTGAGTGTTTTGTATTCTCGGTATGCCTAGTACTGGATTTTGGGGGGGGGGGGGGTGTTAAAAAATGACCAGCCCCGGGTGTCAACTACGCTAGCTACACCACTGCCACTTGGCCACAGCTCCACTTATTTGGCTGTCCCTCCCTTTTGATTATGCCCCTCCAGATCTCTCTCAGCCACTAACAGACAGCTAAACATGCTGTGATTGGCTGAGAGAGACCTAAAGAGGTATAATCAAAAGGGAGGGCACTCTAACTAAGTGGAGCTGCGGCCAAGTGGTTACATCACTGGTCTTGTAATGCAGAAGTGGCTGGTTCAAATCCCACTGTTACTACTAAAAAAGCTATTAGCAAAAACAGTTTTGATTTCCCCGAGATGACAGCCATTAGGGAAGTGCACACCTCAGGGATGGCCATCAAGGGAAAATGTACAGCAGGGACTTTTAAAAATTTGTATGAAGTCTTTATTGAACATTTCTCAAAACAGTATCACAAAATACAGCACTCCAGAACAAATAAGTCATAACATAACTGATCAGCAAGATCCTTTTTTGTACGAGCTGGCCGACTGGCTTCCCCTCCTAGGGAAGGAAATCCGCGTGCAAATGAGCAGCTCATTTGCATGCGATTTCCTTCATGCATGCCCTTCCCTTACTGATTCGCTAAGGGATCGGTAAGGGAAGGACTCTTCTGTGCAGTTTAGTGCACCTGGCTTTAAATCTGCTCCAGGGACCTGCATACTGCTGTCATGGAGCTGGCTGGCAAAAAAATGTTTGAAAGGTTTTTTTTGGGTGGGAGGGGGTTGTTGACCACTGAGGGAGTATGGTGAGGTCATCCCCGATTCCTTCCAGTGGTCATCTGGTCAGTTTGGGCACCTTTTTGAGACTTGGTCGTGAAAATAAATAAACCAAGTAAAACCGGCCAAATGTTCGTCATCGCCGGCTTTCTTTTTTCCATTATCAGCTGAAGCCGGCCATCTCGTAAGCACGCCCACATCCCGTCTTCGCTGCCGACACGCCCCCTTGAAGTTTGGCTGCCTCCGCGACGGAATGCCGGCGAGTGTGTCCAAACATCGGCTTTCGATTATACCGATTTGGCCGGTTTTAGGAGATGGCTGGCCATCTCCCGATTTGTGTCGGAAGATCGCCGGCGATCTCTTTCGAAAATAAGTCTGATAGTAACATAGTAGATGACGGCAGAAAAAGATATGCATGGTCCATCTAGTCTGCCCAACAATTTAAACTCATATGTGCTACTTTATGTGTATACCTGACCTTGATTTGTTTCTGCTATTTTCAGAGCACAGACCGTAGAAGTCTGCCCAGAACAAGGCCTACCTCCCAACCACCAGCCCCGCCTCCCCTCACTGGCTCTGCCACCCAATCTCGGCTAAGCTTCTGAGGATCCATTCGTAAGTCGTGTAGGTGCCTATGTGTGACCAATGCACGTCAGTTTGGAGTTACCACTTGGCTACCGCATGGCCCTTGCGGTAATTTCATTTTTGACGCACGTTCGCTACATGTGCCAGAACATAATTTTTATTTTCTGGTGTGTGGCAGAAACCGGCCGGTAATCGTTATTCTACTTGCATAGATGATTACCGCATGGTTAATGCATGACACCTTACCACTAAGTCAATGGCTGGCAGTAAGGTCTCAGAACCAAAATGGATGCACACCAATTTTTATTTTGCCGCTCTTCCATTTTCTGCAAAAATAAAATAAGACCTTTTTTACAGGCACGCTGAAAAATGGATCTGCGCACGCCCTAAACACAAACCTACAGTAGAACAGCCCAATTTTGGCGCACCTTAGTAAAAGGGTCCCTCGGTTGTTAAGATGCATTATTAAATTGGAAGCACTATCTTCCTTAAGAAATGAGTATTTAGAGATAGCTGTTTAAAAAATTTAAAAATGTAAAGAATAATTTACAGAAAAGGTGGAGAGGTTTTTCTGCCGATGATGAATAGTCCTGTAGCTGCGAGGGTGTTTTTGCCTGGAGCTCTTTGAGACTTTTCCTCCCACCTTAAATCTGTATAATCTAACATTGTTTGAATTGTTTGGGGATAGTAAGCTCTGTATTTGGTATTTGGATTCTTCCTTATTCCAATTGTTTTGAAATAGTATGCTATGTTACAATGTCAACACAATGCGCAATAAAACATTTTAATAGACAGCATAGGGTGTAAGATGGAACATATAAATAGATAAGATAGAGTAACAGGAGTAAGAAAATAAGGTACTAATTTTAAAAAGTTGCAAATGAGGTCAGAAAGGTGCTTGAATATTATCTTAGCTATGGTAGGAGTGGATAAGTCATTCCTTGTGTGTATGACTAGCAAGTTAGTTACTTCTTCCATTAAAGACCTGGTTGAAGAACCAAGCTTTCACCTGCTTCCTGAAGCAGAGATAGTCTTGTTTTAAGTGAAGTCTTTCAGGGAGTGCTTTCCAGAGTGTGGGGGCTCCTCTGGAGAAGACTCGCTTGCAGGATCACATTGCGTGATGTCCTTTAGACAGGGTGTGGTGAGAAATACTCCTTGGGAGGACCTTAGTGACCTTGGAGGTGTGTAGAAGGATATCCTGCTCTTCAAATACGCTGGGCCATTTCCTTTAAGGGCCTTGAAGATCAAACATAAGAGTAGCCATACTGGGTCAGACCAATGGCCCATCTAGCCCAGTATTCTGTTTCCAACAGTGGCCAAGCCAGGTCACAAGTACCTGGCAGAAACCCAAATTGTGGCAACATTTAGGTGGCGGTAAGAGCTCCCGTGCTACTCTTGCACCAATTGGGTAGCGCATGGTAATGTGCCCGTACTACCCGATTTGCACAGGCATGCCTACTCTCCACCCCCAGACATGCCTCCTGTGCCGGAAAATAAAAAATATTTTCCAACATGGGCCTTCCATGTTCTAAACCAAACACTAACACAGGATGCCTCAGCATGTCCTGCGGCAGGCTCACAGTAGGCCTACCATGACTTAGTTTTGTTGCGTTGCAGAGATCGGGCATTTATGTTGGATTGGTAGGGTATGCCTTTTTAAACAGGCTAGTTTTTAGTTTTTTCCGGAAGTTTAGGTGGTCGTACGTAGTTTTCAAGGCTTTTGGTAATGCGTTTCACAGTTTCATTAAAATGAGCGTGCACGGCTCTGAAAGCAGGACAGGGCGTCAGCAACGTAAGACCAGCGCGGGACAAACAGTTTAGCTGGCGGGGGTTGGAGACCTATGCCAGCCAAGGTACCTTCTGGCAGCGGCAGTGGTGAGCGGAAAGTGGCTGTGGGGGAGGAAGCGGTGGCGGTGGGGAGGCAGAAGTGGCAGCAGCGGGGAGGCAGAAGCGGCGGGGGAGAAGTAACAGGGAGGCGGGCCAAAATGTGCCTTCCCACCTTGGGCTCTGGCACACCCTCCCTTCGAGGTCTGGCTACGCCTTTGATGTGAGTGCACCTGGGCTGGGTGTGTTGAGAGATTAGCTGAGGCTATTGTGAAGTACAGAAGAGAGCATGCGCATCCGGAGAGCAGGAGCAGTGCAGGGTGGCAGAGTGAACAAAAGCTGCTTGAATTGCCTAGATTTGGGAGCTGGGCTACTGGCTCAGGGGCTGCTGCAGGTTATTGGAAATAGGCAGTGTTCATGCTCTATGTGTGTATGAGCTGGTGATGCAGAGAGCTGGGGCCTGTGGGGGGCTTTCTTGTTGGCTACGTTCTGTGGTGGCTACAGCTTGTGCTGGGTTCCGTGAGCGATCCTCGTGACAGCTGGGGGCTGAGAACTGAGAAAGGAGGCAGCTGTTGCTCCCGGTGAGAGACTTCTGACTGGAAGGTACAGAGTGAGAGAGACGGAGAGGAAATAATCTTCATTAAAGCGAAAATCAGTTGTGAGAGGTAGAATTGAATTGATTTAACTGAGAAAAGTATTGAATTTAATATGAGCTGGAGGCTATAATAGGGGCACCACTGGGTATAATTTAAAAGAAAGCACTGATGTTATGTTTCTATTATCATTGTTTTGTGTTAAGTTTGTATCAGTTGTAGTAATGTTTGATTTTGTTTTATCATTAGTTATTCCTGTTAAATTGGATTTTATTGTGTATATATTTTTTGTTGCCCCCTTAGATTGTTTCAGATACAGCAGGTTAGAAATAAAGTTGTATTATTATTATTATTATCCTATATAATAAAACGTACCTCCAACATTCTGAAGCTGACTGCATGGCTGAGGCATTCCTGCTCTCTGTATCCATCTCCTGAATTGACATCACGTACTTCCGGGTTCGTCACAAGCAGAAGTGACCAACCACACGAGGTTTCTCGGCTTCAGAATGTTGGAGGTGCATTCTATTAAATAGGATTGGTCAGTTCCTTGAAGCACAGCCAGAGCTCAGCGTCCTGCACAGTAACGCTCAGACACCAGAGAGAGAGAGGGGGGCCTGACACCAGAGAGAGGGAGGGGGGGGGGGCTGACACCAGAGAGGGGGGGAGGTATCTCTGTCACACACACACACTCTCTCTCACAGTCAATGTCTTTCTCTCTCTCACTCTCACACACTCTATGTCTCACACTGTATCACATTCACTCTCTCTGTGTCACACAGTCACTCACACACTCTGTTGGTCTCATACACTCAGTCTCACGGAGAGTCTGTGTCTCATACACACTCTCTCGCACACACTGTATCTGTGTGAAACACTCTCTCTCACACTGTGTCTCACATACGCACTTGCACACACTCTCATTCTCACACACACACTCTCTCACAGACACACTCGCACCCAGACTCACTCTCTCTCTCACACACACACACACATACACACACTCGCACATTCACTCTCTCTCTCACACACAGTCACTCTCACATACACTCTCTCAAACATACACACTCTGAGGAAAACCCTGCTAGCGCCCGTTTTACATTTATGAACAATCTAACCAGCTTTCGCAAATCTTTGAAGACACACCTCTTCAACAAAGCCTATGAAAGACATCCTTAATAATTTATTCCTCAAATCACTCAGATGCATCAAAAACACCTCGCACAACACTTTTCTAGCACCTTGTATCTAATTCATCTACTTCCAGCTTATGTATTTAAAATCATATAATGACCTTGCATCTAAATCATTTACTTTCAGCTTATGTATTTAAGATCATGTAATGACTGCATCACAACAACACTCTGTAAGCCACATTGAGCCTGCAAAAAGGTGGGATAATGTGGGGTACAAATGCAATAAATAATAATAATAATAATTTGAGTCAGAAACGGGCCTTTTTTACTAGTTATTATTATTATTATTATTGAGAGGGAAGAACTCTCTGAAGCTGTAGTACTTGAAGGCAAGCCTGAAGGAAACTTGTCAGCAGAAATTGTATTGGGGCCGAGAAGGGGGTCTGTGTGAGTAAACACTACTCTGCCTTACAGAATCCCTAAAGAGACAGTTGGCAGGGGCTGGCTTATTAATGGCAAGAGGGCTGAAGTGTGCTCTGGTGCATTGAATGAGAGTCTCTGAAAAAACAAAGCTAATCTCATTGAAAAGTGTGGTGCTCATTGTTGTGTGAGGAATTGGATGAGGCTGAACTCTCTCAGTAAGAACAATTGTTATGTTTTGAGGGAGAAACAGTGCATTTCAATTTATAAACTCCTCAAAGTAGAATCTCCATTAAAATGTATTTGGATTTCACTCACTTCTCTTTTCAGTAGTAGCTCAAGCTGAGTTACATTCAGGTACAGTGGGCATTTCACTGTTCCCAGAGGGTTTACAATTGTGAAAGACAATTGCATCACCAGATGCATGAAATTACGCACACCTTGTGTACCCAAATGCACCAATTAGCACCACTTATGCGCCCAAATGCATTACACGCTATTCTATATGGTAGCTTGCAAGTGCATGAAAGTTGCAAGGGGACACAAACATGGGCGGCGTGTGGGTGGGCCATAGGTGTGGCGCCAACTTATGCATGTCACTTATCGAATCCTATAAGTTACATGCACTGCATGGTGCACTCAGACTCTGTTATGGCCAAATTATGCCATCCATAATCCTGATGTAAGTGGCCATGCCTATGTAGGCTTGTCAGCACCAACTTGCACTAGTATTCTATAACTGAATCTTGGCGCCAAGATGCCGTTATAGAATTGGACTTGGCGCTTGGCATTCAGGTGCCTAACTTGAGGTGCCAAAATATAGAATTGTTCCCTCAATTTCTACCGGAGGCATTGGAAGGTTAACCTCCTAATTCTATAAACTTGCACATTCATTTTTATGCTTTAGTGTGCAAAGTTGCTCATGCAAATTATAGAATAGTGGCAGTTACGCACAGGGTTGCTGAGAGGGGAGGCGGGGGGGGGGGGGGGCAAGATCCTCCAGTCCTGGCCTCCAAGCGATCAAAAGATATTGCTCTGCCGGCCACAGGTCCTTCTTCCTGCTGTGTCCTTCCTATGCAGAAACAGGAAGTTACTTCACAGGAGGCAGGATGTGGCAGGAAGAAGGACCTGTACCTGGTAGAGCACTCTCTCTGGTTCGCTGCTGCAGAAGAGGATAGGGGCGGTGGTGGACCCTGAAAGTTGTTTGTCCTGGTCCCAACTTTGTCTCTCAGTGGCCCTGGTTACGCATGTAACTTAATTTAATTGATGCTAATGAGCAACAATGGACTTTAATTGCTGTTAATTGGCACTAATTAGTAGGCAAAATTGTCAGAGGAATCTGTATGCGAGTTCAAAACAAACCAGAGGAGTAAAGGATAACACACAGGCTTCAACACAGGGAGTATATTGAAGCACCAACTAATTAGTAGGTACACATGCATAGCCCGGGTCATGCCTCCTCTTACTAGCTCAGCCTCAATCACTCAGACCCGGGTCACAGGGAACACATTCCTTACTCTTCTCCCTATTCTTCACACCACACTCTGCTCACTCCACATACTCCACTCAGCACAGTCCATACAGTTCGAGCTTGAGAGTGGGTCAAGGTCCAGAAGAGAGATCCGGACATTAGGGCAGTTTAAGTGAAGGCTTTGCACAGTTATTTACCAGTTCAGCGAGCCAATGTCCTTCCTCCCTCCCTCAGAGATAAACCTCACCACTCTACAAAGATTCTATTTAATACAAATTCAACTTTACTGAAACTTTCTGCAATGGCAGGCAAAAACAGTAGTAAAATTCATCTGTACAGTAGAACTCCTCCTGTCTAGTCAAGAACAAATGTCACAATCTCAATCCACTTTTCCAACTTGATCTCTATTTTAGGGTTTTCAGTATTTACACACTTACAAATACTCCTGTCCATGTACCCATCCCAGAGGCTGGTAATAATCCAAGGCTGTTCCTGCATTTCCTTGATCACCAATCCACTTCCCTCAGGCACAGACCCTTTAGGCTGTCCTTCTTCCAGCGCTGCACTTCTTCAGCTGCAACCTGTCCTTGAACCCACTTATTTAGTTGTAGCATTTGTATCCCACATTTTTCCCACCAATTTGCAGGCTCAATGTGGCTTACATTATGCCGTAATGGCGATCACCATTTCCGGGTTGAGAGTTACAAATGGTATTGCATTAAGACACGCGGAGACCCAGGCAAAGGTATCGGCCTGCTTATCCGACATTGCTGCCTGGATGTCCAACCGCCACCTGAAACTGAACATGTCCAAGACCGAGCTTATCGTCTTTCCACCAAAACCCACTTCTCCTCTTCCTCCACTTTCTATCTCAGTTGATAACACCCTCATCATCCCCGTCTCATCTGACCACAACCTCGGAGTCATCTTTGACTCCTCTCTCTCCTTCTCTGCACATATCCAGCAGATAGCCAAAACCTGTCGCTTCTTCCTCTTTAACATCAGCAAAATTCGCCCTTTCCTCTCTGAACACACCACCCGAACTCTCGTCCACGCTCTCATTACCTCTCGCCTGGACTACTGCAACTTACTCCTCACTGGCCTCCCACTTAGCCATCTATCCCCCCTTCAATCTGTTCAGAACTCTGCTGCACGTCTCATATTCCGCCAGAACTGATATACTCATATCACCTCTCTCCTCAGGTCACTTCACTGGCTTCCGATCAGATACCGCATTCAATTCAAGCTTCTCCTTCTTACCTACAAATGCACTCAGTCTGCTGCCCCTCACTATCTTTCTACCCTCATCTCCCCTTACATTCCCGCCCGTAACCTCCGTTCACAGGATAAATCCCGCCTCTCAGTACCCTTCTCCACCACCGCCAACTCCAGGCTCCGCTCATTCTGCCTCGCCTCACTCTATGCTTGGAACAACCTTCCTGAGCCCTTACGCCCCTCCCTGCCTGTCTTCAAGTCTTTGCTTAAAGCCCACCTCTTCAATGCTGCGTTCGGCACCTAACCCTTACCGTTCAGTGAATCCAGACTGCTCCAATTTGACTGCCCTTATCGGACCGACCGTTCACTTGTCTATTAGATTGTAAGCTCTTTGAGCAGGGACTGTCTCTCTTTGTTAAATTGTAACCCTAGTAGCGCTCTAGAAATGTTAAGTAGTAGTAGTAGTAAGACATGCATTTATGATAAAGTAGAGTACATTATGGTATTGCATAGAGGTTCCTGAGTGATAGAGTGAGTTATAACATAAGTTAGATAATCAACTATAGAGAGTTCCCTCAGTCACAGACCCTTTAGGCTGTCCTTCTTCCAGCGCTGCACTTCAGCTGCAACTTGTCCTTGAACAGGTTTCCTGTGTTCTAGACCTGCTTTTGGTGGAATTTCTCACAACATCCCAGTAACCACTTGTTTGGGCAGCAACTGCACCTCAATTCAGCAAGAGTTTATTTAGCCATTTTAGGATCCCTCTTTCCACCAAGGGTCCTGATGGGGGTACAGTCAACCAAAGACCACTTCTCCCCTCAAACAGGAGACTTCATTACCTATAGCTCCAACTCCCTTATCAATCAAGTCCTGAACCCACTTTCTTTCTGCAACTTATTCCAACACCACTCCCCTTAGGCCAGGCCTCCTCCCAACTATGGGGGGACTTCTGTGGGAGGATTGTAAACTTCCAGGTCAATATTCAAAGCGATTTAACAGACCAGAAATGGCCTCTGGCTGATTAAATAGTGCTAACTGTCATTTTCATCAGCACTTAACCGGTTAAAGCCACTGAAAATGTCTGGTTAGTACCTATGTCAAAACCGGCTATTTTGGGGGCATTCTGGAGGCGAAGTCAGCACTTGGCTGGTTAAGTGCCAATATTCAGATGTATTCAGAATTAGGAAAGAATTTTAAAAAAGGTTAACAAGACTTACCTGAAGAAGGTTAGTTGAGAAAGTAATATTTCTCTATTAACAGAAAACTATACTAATTAATGACCAAACTGTATTAAAATTGATATTGTTTAATACCATCAAACCTGTAATATCCTAGCATTTTGATACCTAGCACTTCAGTATTTATTTCTATTATTGTTATTGTTATTTTGTATTTTAGTATGCATTTTTTATGGAAACTGCTTAGTGTATAGGTGGGTTAGAAGTATTTAAAATAAATAAATAAATACATACATAAATAAATAAATAAATAAAATATAACATTTTAACATCACATTTTTTTAATTGTCAGAATGGTATTTTGAAAATTTGTGTTTTTTAAAATATCTTTAGTAGTAATATCCTCCTCAATTTTCTGAATTATGGGATAAATCACTGTTATAATGAATATTAATTAATAAAATGCTATTTTGAGAAAAACTGAGGGCCCTGTTTACTAAGCTGCACTAGAGGCGGGTTAGCATTTTTAACACACGCTAACCATGTAGGCATCCATATTATTCCTATAGGTGCCTACACAGTAAGCGCGTGCTAATTTTAGACACGCACTAAAAATCACCCTATCAATTCCCCATTTTAACACTCCATTGTTCTATCCCCTAATGATATTTTGACTCTGAATTTTATCTTCACATAACTCTTCACAATTTAACCCATAATCGTATTGCTACAAATTGTATTTTCATTTTTCACAATGTATTGTAAGCCACACTGAGCCCGCAAATAGGTGGGAAAATGTGGGATACAAATGCAATAAATAAATGTTAGTAAACAGGGCCCTGAGTCTTTTTTTTTTGTCTATATAAATCCACTGGTCCTGAATATTAAACTGAGGTACTTGGCCATTTGTGACGTAAACAAAGAGGAAATGTAAGAATGGCTGTTAAGATGACAAGTGGCCTTTTACACCTCTTTAAGGAATGGATGGTGAATGCATGGAATAGTCTCCTGGTGGAGGTGGTAGTGACAAGTGTTTATCTGAATTAGTTTGTGCAGCGCTGCGTATGCTTTGTAGCGCTATAGAAATGCTAAATAGTAGTAGTAGTAGTAGTAGGATATCTAAGGGAGATGAAGGGATTGTAGAGCTTAATAGTTGGCACTGATGGGCAGACTGGATAAATATATGATCTGCAGTCATTGCGCTATGTTTCTATATAAATTATGAAACTTCTCAGGGGTAGTTTGCTATGATAATAGAAGGAAAAGTACCCAGGTATTTTTTCTTTGTTTTTTTGCTATAGGAAAAGTAAAATATCTCTTAATTCCCATGGGTAAATATATATATATTTTTTGTTACATTTGTACCCTGTGCTTTCCCACTCATGGCAGGCTTAAGGTGGTGGGCAATGGAGGGTTAAGTGATTTGCCCAGAGTCACAAGGAGCTGCCTGTGCCCGGAATCAAACTCAGTTCCTCAGGTCCAAAGTCCACCACTCTAACCACTAGGCCACTCCTCCACTCCATTGTAGAAGTTTTAGATGTGGATGAAAACATAGCTAGAGATTTGAAAATGAAATCCAAGCATGTGGTTGGCCAGCTCCACCCTCCCCAACCCCAAGAAGAATGAGGAATAAGTCCTACTACTGCTACTACCAGTACAGTACTATAGTGCTACTAGAGCAGTGATTTTCAACCTTTTTCATCACATGGCATCAGTTTTTGTAAGGATATATATTATATCACTTAATAAATGATTATTAATATTGTGTTTGAAGTTCAATAATTACAATTTTTAACATTGTGTTATCTTTATAACCACAAACAACATGCACTCAACAACAACAATTTTACAATGAATCCTCCCACCCACCCATCATCCTCATTTTTAAAAAAATAAATCAGTGGGAAATCTGTACTTAGCGATGTTTTATTCAGCCCCCTCCCTGCACCCATCCTCCATTTACTATTTTTCTAGCCCCCTCCCTGCATCTATATTCCATCTACCTTTTTTCTAGTCCCCCCTGCACCCACACTCCAGCCACCTTTTTGCAGGCTCCCTCTGTACACATCCACCATCCAGATTTTTTTCTAGCCTCCCTCCCTGCACCCATACTCCATCCACTTTTTTCTAGGCCCCCTGCACGCATGCACCATCTATCTTTTTTCCATCCCCCTCCCCGCACATGAAACATCTATCTTTGTTTTCCAGCTCCCTCCCTGCACACACACATGATGCATCTTTTTTCTAGCACCCCTCCCTGTACCCACATATCATCTGTAGTTTTTCCAGCCCCCTCCCTGCACCCACACTTCATCCACTTTTTCCCCAGGCTCACCTGCACACACACACCATCCAGAACTTTTTAGCCCCCTCCCTGTACCCACACTCCATCCATATTTTTTCCAGGCCCCCCTGCATACACACACCATCCATCTTTTTTAATTCCCCCTCCCTGCACACACACCATCTACCTTTTTCCAGCCCCCTCCCTTCATACACACACAATGCATCTTTTCCCAGCCACCTTCCTGTACCCACATTCCATCCATAGTTTTTCCAGCCCCTCTCCTGCACCCATACTCCATCCACCTTTTTTTCCAGCCCCCCTACATACACACACATACACACATACATCCATCTTTTTTCCACCCCCTGCAACCACATACCATCTATATATTTTCAAGCCCCCTCCCTGCACCCACATTACATCTAGCTTTTTTCCATCCCCCTCCCTGCACACACACTCATCCACCTTTTTTCCAACCCCTGTCCCTGAATCTATACTCTAGCCCCCTCCCTGCACCCACACTCCATCCATCAATGATACCTGTTTTTATGCGCCATGGCTGGTATAAGGGTGTGGCTACTGTGGGTGTGGCTACTATAGGGGCAGAACCATAGATGATGACCCTGCCCATAATGAGTACCGGTACCTTTTTTCTTACAAAAAAAAGCACTGCCCAGCGCACACCTGAAGGCAGCGTCCCTGGTGGTCTAGTGGATTCTTCAGCGCAGGAAAGATCCCCAGTCTTTCCTGCCTGCTGCCAGCGCTGACCCTCCTGCAGCAGCATTGCTCTTTAAAAATGGCTGCCAAGACTTCCAGGGGCGCTCTCATGAGACTTTCGCTGAAGTCTTACAAGGCTGTCCTTGTAAGTCTCAGCAGCCATTTTAAAAATGCGGCAGGAGGAGGGTCAGCGTCGGCAGCGGGCAGGAAAGACCGGGGATCTTTCCTCCCTGAAGAATCCACTAGCCCAACCAGGGACACTGCCTTCAGGTATGCGCTGGGAGTGGGACCCTTCGGCTTGGGGGAGTGCGGGGGGGGGGGGGGGGAAGGGGAGGTCTGTAATAGGTAGGTGAGGTGGGGTGGAGAGGATACTGTAAAAAAAAAAAAAGTTAAATTTTTAAAAATGCCGCCAGCTTGTGCATAGGGATGTACACAGAGGAAGTATAATAAGGGAATAACTTTTCATAGGTAGAGTAGTAATTTGTTATATATCGTAATCAGTGTGTCATTTGGAGGGGCTGGTTATAGAGACACTTAACCCTGTTATTGGTGATTTTTTTCTCCCGGTAAAGGGCTTCTAAAACAGACATCATGTTATGGGAATCAGGTGCTCAACGTTCAGAGTTTCTATCTATTTATTTACTTATTTATGGCATTTTATCCCACATTAAACATGAATTAGATTGGAACCTGGGAGCATTTAACATTTTTTCCCCCGGAGAGAGTAATGCATTGCCCCCCCCCCCCCAGGCTCTCTCCCCGGGTATACCAGCTCTGCAATTTGGGGGGGGGGGGGGCGCAGAGGTGGACTGGGGAGAGAGCCTATTGTTAAAAATTTACCAGCACACCACTGGGTATGAGTGTTTCAGAAATATCAGACCATCATTTGAATTAAATGAGGAAAAAAAACACCTCAGCTTGTAACAAGGCCTTGCAAGATATGGAGAGAGGGGAAAGGAAGAGGGAAGAGAAGAAAGGAGGAGAAAGAAGGGCTGTATTATCTCCAAGTGGAGGAGTAGCCTAGTGGTTAGTGCAGCAGATATTGATCCTGGGGAATTGGGTTCAATTCTCACTGCAGCTCCTTGTGACTGTGGGCAAGTCACTTAACCCTACATTGCCCTAGGTATAAGATAAGTACCTGTATATATGTAAACCACTTTGACTGTAGTTGCAAAATACCACAGAAAGGCAGTATATCAAGTCCCCTTTCCCTTCAGCCCATATAGCATTGTCATTGCAATTCTAAAATAAGCAAATGGTATTCCCTTTTGCTATCAACCAAGCTTTTCCTGTTGAACATTACTCAAGTGTTGAAAACTTTAAGAAAGCATAAACAGTCTTTTGCCTATGTGATTGAAACAGTTTAAAAATACTTTTTCGCTTTAAAAGCATTTGCATTATAGATTCAATTGATCAGTGCTATGGAATAACCTGCATCTTGAAACAGGTCACACGTTTTGTCACTTGACAGCTGTATCTGTGACTCAGCAGAAGAATTCTCCTGGAACATGAAATGTGCTATTTGCTCTGAAATATATAGCTTGTCCTAGGAACTGATCAATATTTTAACCACAAGGGACATTTATATCTGCAGTCCAATTTAGAATTGGTGGGGCAATGCGGGCACTGGGAGAAATGTGGAGGACAGTAGGGATGTCAGAAATAAGCTTCATCACATTTTGCAACTAACAGATTCAATTTTTATCAGTTATTTATTTATTTTGCATTGAAGTGCAAGTTTTAAAATGAAAAGGAATTTATATTTTTAATTTATCCTTTCTATTCATCTGTTTGTGACTCTGATATCACAAATGGAAATAACAGTGGCTAATGCACACAACAAGAAAACATATGCATAGAAGACACCAGCAGGAGAGGTAGAATTATCTAGTCCCATCAACGAAAGAAGAGGTGCTGACAACTGAATCCGTGATACTGCGGGAGGTTCTGTGGTCCTGACCGCCAAAGGAAAAATGTCATTGGTCACCAGGACAGTGATGCTGATATGGTTCCCTAGCTTATCCCCCAGCCAAAGATAACTGGAGCTGGTGACAGAGATGGGGGCTGGGCCCTTAGAGATGAGGAAGGAGTGTGTGTAAAGAGTGGGGGAAGAAAGGAGGGAGAGAGAAATTGTGTGGAAAGCAAGCTGTATAAAGCAAAAGGTGTTTCCAATCCATTATTGGGTTGATATTCAAAGTGATTTAATCGGCCAGAAACGACTCCTGGCCAGTAGTCATTTTCAGTGGCATTTAACTGATTAGTGCTGCTGAAAATATCCGGTTAACACCTATCTAAAAACCAGCTCTTTTTGGGGAGTTCTGTGGGTGCAGTCAGTACTTGACCAGTTAAGTGCCGATATTCAGCACTTAACCAATTGATCAGCTGTTGGAGTGGGTTCGTTTGTAGTAGCTATGGGTTGAGTATTCAATAGATTATTTACTAGTGTGTAAAGTTTTCGTGGATTAACTATTTCTTCGCCTATAAGTTTTGAATAGTAAGTGGTTTTGCTTGATAATCATGCTCTTGTATGATTTTAAGAGTTTATTCCATTGTTCATTGGATTTGTTTTTGATCCAAATTCTTTCTTGTCTTCTACATTTACATTTAATTAGTAGGAGGTCTTCATTAAACCATGGAGATAACTTCTTTTTTGGTCAGGATTTGTTTGTAATTAGTGCAAGTTCATCTAGAACAGTTTTGCAAGTGCCGCTCCATTGTTGGATGAAATTAGTAGATGGATTAGAGGAAAGTAAGTTACCAAGTTGTTCGTTTGACCAAACTTTTGAGGGATCAATTTTACCTCTGGTTTTGAAGGTATGTGATCTGTTAGTAGGCTTAGATGAATGGGTGGATTCCTTCCAGTTTAGCTTGAAAGAAAGGCTGCTATGATCTGACTAAAGTATCGGGGACCATTGTGGTTCATATATGTGAAAGTTAATAGGGTCTATAAATTTGGTTGCTAATAAATCTAGCTGATGTCCTTTGATGTGGGAGGACATTCCATTGAAGAATGAGAATTGCCAGACATTAAGGAAATCAAGGAATTGTTTAGTATCTCCAATCCAGCGGCGTACCAAGGGCGGGGCGGTGGGGGCGGTCCGCCCCGGGTGCACGCCGTTGGAGGGGTGCAGAGAGCAGCCGCGTGCCTGTTGGCTCTGCGGGATTCCCGTGGGGCAGAAGCAGTTCCTGCAAGGTTCCCATGGAAGTGTATGCTGCACTTGCGCCAGCCTCTCACCTACCGAGTACCAACTTCTTTGAGTTCTGTCTCCTCCTCCTCCTTGCTTTAACAGCACAGATGTGGAAAGTCTCCATTAAGGAGGTGGTAGAGATACAAATGGTGATGAAATTCAAAAAGGCATGGGATAAACATAGAGGATCTCTAATTAGAAAATGGAAGCTATACAAAAAACTAAAATGGCTGCATGTGTGTGGATGTGTCGAGTGATGAACTAGGGCTGATACTAGGAGACCTGTATGGTCTGTGTCTCCTATATGGCAATCTGGTTTAAGATGGGCTGGAAAGGGCTTAGACAGCAACTTTAGTGGCTGGAACATGAGGACAGTGCTGGATAGACTTTTACAGTCTGTGTCCAGCAAATGAAAAGATGAATAGGCTGGAGTGGGTTTTGAGGGCAACTCCAGCAGTTGGAACATAAGGATAGGACCAGGTGGACTTCTATGGTCTATGTCCCAGAAACGCCACAGAAAGACCATAATCAAGTATATAATATCACATTCATTGTTGATTTAATCATGAATTGATAATGATTATGTCTATTGGGCAGACTGGATGGACCATTCCGGTTTTTATCTGCTGTCATTTACTATGTTACTATTAATCCTCTCTGCTCCCGGGCTGATGCGCAGAACTCAGCTCTGACATAGGCACGGACATCAGATGTCACCTGACTTACTGTTCTGTGCATTTTGCGATCTCTTAGCACACAGTGCCAGTGAATCAGAGAAGTCTTACTTGTGTGTACCAGAGTGTTCCAAGTTCCGTTCCTTCCTTGCCTGCAGTGCTGCGGCTCGAACCCAGAGAGCAGACAGGAATTCTTTTTTAATGTACCATTAAATTCTTTTGGGGACGGGCGGGTACGGGTTAGATTCCCCACGGGGATGGGTGGGGATGGGTTAGATTTCAGCGGGGATGGGTGGGGACGGGTTGGATTGCTGTCCCCGTGCAACATTGTAGTCTGGACGGCTTCCTAAAGGAAAAGTCCATAGACCATTATTAAATTGACTTGGGAAAATCCACTGCTTATTTCTGGGATAACCAGCATAAAATGTATTGAGCTTTTCTGGAACCTTGCTAGGTACCTGTGACCTGGATTGACCACTGTTGGAAACAGGATACTGGCCTTGATGGACCTTTGGTCTGTCCCAGTATGGCAATACTTATGTACTTATGGAATAGCAAGAGGAATTCTACTTTCTTTTTTTTTTTTTTTTTGCATTAGCTTCATTTGTATTTCAGCCATTTTCTGCCCTGGGGGACTGGGTGATTGCCACCCCTTTGCATTTCATTATGTATAGTATACGTTGAGAATTCACCTGTTTTAGTGTTACATACATGAACCTGAGCTGTTTGCCATCCCCGTCATATAAATATCACTAAAGTTTCTGTGCATAACATCAGGAACAACTTGATTCATTGACCTCTTTGCAAAAGCCTTGAACAGGATGGACTCACTACAGAAGAATAAATATAAGGATACCATACACTGATCCTTATGATATAATATTGACCTCAAGATTGATGGTAAACCTACTATGTGGCTAGAATGGGCTAACAAAGGAATCTATATAATTGACGATGTATACCTCAACAATAAAATAAAATCTGGCATATCTTTCAATCAAAGTTTTAAATGGCTGCACTTATGGCACATGATCAGAGCTCATTTCAAATCAGATCTTCTGTTTTGTGATGAACCACTCTGGAACGCTCTCCCTAGACCTATCCGAGCAATCCATGACCACCTACCATTCAAGAAAGCATTAAAAACCCATTTATTCAAGCAAGCCTACCCAAAAGACCCAGATTAATCTTATGAACTCATCTACCTTACATATACCAAAGAGAAAACGATATTGACCCAGACTCTATCTCCCACCTTACCTTCCTCTCTATCACCTATCTCTACCTACCCATCCATCCTATTACTACCCATCATTACTATGCTATACTTAATTTCCTACTTTACATAACAAAATTCTGTGTTACCTATTACTATGTAAGCCGCATTGAGCCTGCTTTTAGTGGGAAAGTGCGGGATACAAATGTAATAAATAAATAAATACATAAAAATAAATAAAACTAGTAGCAAACAATTTGATGCTGTGGGTCATGAGGCATCATACTGATACAAAATAATACAGCTCAATACTCAGAAGGCCTTAAACATAGGTCTACTTCCTCAATGTGAGCAATTCAACAAGCAGCAGACCTTAAGTTCAGATAAATATCACTAGATAGGAGGAAGAGGTCTCAGATGTCACTGGGTCAAAAGCACCCTGATCACTGAAACCAGGTCAATGAATAAGATCCATTGGTTACCATTATAATCATTGATCAAAAAACCCTCTCTTTCCTAATTACCTCATGCTTTAAATTGTTTTAATTTTCAATATTTTTCAATATTTTACAAAACGTTTAAGAAAAATGACTGGCAATTGGCAAAAAATCATCAATTTGAAGTGACACTTATCTGTAGCCCACTGGTTCCTGACAGACACCCGTTTTGCTGCTGCTTCATCAAGGGATCAAGGCCAATGGTCACCAACAAAAGGATAACACATGTCACTTATTTAAAAAATGGTGAACAAAGTAATTAAACAATAGCCTAGACATCATGACTCTATACATTTATAACGCTCCTGCCGCAAGGCTGGAAAAAAATGGCAGTGGCGTCTTAAGAACCTTTACTTCTGGAACTGTGGAAAGAGGTGTGCTGAAAAATGGGTTACAGTAGTGTAGGCGTGGGTTTTGGGTATGCGTCGATCCATTTTTCAGCGCACCTGTATAAAGGCCTTTTTTGGAAAATTGTTGCCAAAAATGGATGTGCGGCAAAATCAAAATTGCAGCGCATCCATTTTGGATCTGAGACCTTACCACCAGCCATTGATCTAGCGGTAAAGACTCACATGGTAACCGGGCAGTATTGACCTACGCTTGTCAAATGCCACTTGTCAAATTATTTTTCGGACACGCATATTGGATGCCCACCAAAAATGAAATTACTGCAAGAACCCCATGGTAGCCAGGCGATAACTCCATTTTGGCATGTGTTGGACGTGCATAGATGCTTACGTGGCTTAGTAGATGCTTAGTGCTTACTGTCTCTCTGTGTTAGGTGTTCAGCGCTGCGTGCTTCTGGTAGTGCTATACAAATGCTAATAATGCTAATAATAATAATAATAATAGTGATTTGTACTGCTTTGGATATTTTCATGTTTCTTATATATATACATGTGTATTTTTTATAAGTTGTTTTTATGAAGTCCTTTTCATTTATTAAATACTTTTGTTATATAAATGTTTTTACTTTAGAAATATACAATTTAATGTATATGTTTTAAGTTGTATGCTCTAATTGTTTTTCATATTTATATTTTTCATTAGTTTTTAATGTTTTACCTGTGATTTATTTATTTTTATTTATTTGTTGCATTTGTATCCCAAATTTTCCCACCTATTTGCAGGCTCAATGTGGCTTACATTATGCCGTAATGGCAATCACCATTTCCGGAACTAAGAAATACAAAGTGGTATTGCAGTAAAATTCATGAATGATAGAGTAGATTACAAAGTGGTATTGCATTAAAGTTCATAGAAGATAAAGTGTAAAGTGAGTTAGACAGTCAAATATAGAAAGTTCATTTCCGACATGGGAAATGGAGTGGTAGTGCATAACACGTATCGCGTGTTCGAGTAAATGAGGTAGTCAGATGTAGGGAGTTCGGCTTTGTTTAGTTTTATTAGAGTTTCGTTGTTTAGTATTTAGGATGGATCATTGTGGTATGCCTTTTCGAACAAGTTGGTTTTCAGTAATTTTCGGAAGGTTGTTCGGTCATGTATTGTTTTTATGACCCTTGGTAGTACGTTCCATAGTTGCATGCTTATGTAAGAGAAGCTTGATGCATAAGTTGATTTATATTTGAGTCCTTTGCAACTGGGGTAATGGAGATTCAAGAATGTGCGTGCTGACCTTTTTATGTTCTTGGTTGGCAGATCTACGAGGTCTGACATGTAGATCGGGGCTTCACCATGAATGATTTTGTGGACCAGGGTGCAGACTTTGAACACAATTCATTCTTTTAGTGGGAGCCAATGTAGTTTTTCTCTTAGGGGTTTGGCGCTTTCGTATTTCGTTTTTCCAAATATGAGTCTGGCTGCTATGTTTTGGGCAGTTTGGAGTTTCTTAATGATTTGTTCTTTGCATCCAGCGAAGATGGCATTGCAATAGTCTAGGTGGCTTAGCACCGTTGATTGTACTAGGCTGCGGAATATTTCCCTTGGGAAGAAAGGTTTTACTCTTTTGAGTTTCCACATTGAGTGGAACATTTTCTTTGTTGTATTTTTCGCATGGCTTTCTAGTGTGAGATTTCGGTCAATTGTAACTCCAAGAATTTTCAGACTGTCCGAGACAGGAAGGGTGTAGTCTGGGGTGTTTATAGTGGTGGGTTTGTTTGTGTTATATTGTGAAGAGAGGATGAGACATTGTGTTTTTTTTGTGTTGAGCTTTAGTTGGAATGAATCCGCCCATAAATTCATTATTTGAAGGCTGTGATTAATTTCAGTTGTGATTTCTGTTAGTTCATGTTTGAACGGGATGTAGATTGTGACATCGTTCGCATAGATATAAGGATTGAGGCTTTGGTTGGATAGCGATTTGGCTAGGGGTTTTATCATTATGTTAAAGAGGGTTGGTGAGAGCAGTGATCCTTGGGGTACTCCGCATTCAGGTTTGATGCATTCGAATTTGATATCACTTGCTATGTTCTTATTTGATACTAATATAGATTGTGATTATAATATAGATTTCCTGACTTAAGATGGCAGCCGACAAGATGGTCACGGAGCTACTGCTGCTCCAGTGACCCGATCGGATACCGATTTGTGAGGGAATACACGCCCGCCTGGCCCGCACTCGAAGGTTGCCAACAAGCATCAGACAACCCGGGAAAAGCGACCCATCGTCAGGACCGCCAGGACTGGACCGCAACCTAACTCTCCCTCGTGGCTGAAATGCGGCACTGGAGGACACAACCCCCACCCGCCCCGACTGGAAGGCTCACCTGAAGCACAGGATGAGGGACCAAAGAAGTCTCGAACAGCCTCCCGGTGATGCAGACCTGCACGTGAGGAAACTCACCAAATTTTTAGATGCCTTTGAAGCTTGTTGCCAACTACTGGCCCAACGGAGAGAATTGATCCAGCCACATCGGACCGCTGCTATCCGACCGACAACCATGTGGGTCTAAGGCCCACGCGATCTAAGCCGTGTGCTGTACGTCCGTCGCTGACTACTGTAGCGGATCCCCTTCTGTCTGGAGCCACCACACTGCACCGTAGAGGTGCCACTATTGGGAAGCCACTGGTGCCACCAGAACATACGGGCTGCAGTGGCAACGCACCAGAGGATTGGAAGGTGAATAGGATGACATGAGCCACACCTGGGCAGACCGCGATTTCCCCATTGTCCTGGAGATCTAGCGACTCTCTACTGAGCCACGTGGCTTAAAATCACCCTCAAACCCATCGGAATACACAGACTATCGCGGCACCACACCAAAGGGTCGGACGGAGAAAGAGACGATCGAGTCATCCCGCCGATCCCCCCACGGATAGACAGCCAACTGTCTCCAAGAACTACGGACAAAACCACAGCGCGTAAGAGATATTAAATTTAAAAGATCTGAGAGTAATAATACAAACTTTTTCCCTGTACTATTACACGCCGAATGAATGCTAAAGTAATTTCTTAGGTACTGCAACTTAGTTAGGACCAATTCGTCTCTAAGCACCTTTCAAATGCTGTAAATGCTTTTTAGTCGAATTCTGACACCTCTGAACTGCTTTTTAAACGAAGTCAAACCTGTACAAATATCTAAGTGTCTTTTAAATGCTTTTAAATGCTGTTTATGCACCTAGCATAATACTAAATTGTTTATCTAAGTGCCTTTTGAATGCTTTTGGATACTTTTATGCACCTAGCTTTTAATGCTTTTTATGTACCTAGCATAATACTAAATTGTTTACCTAAGTGCCTTCTAAATGCTTTTGGATGCTTTTATGCACCTAGCTTAACAATATATCTAGAACTGTAATTTAGTAGAACTAAATACAACTATCTAACTATCTCATAGTTACTATACCATCTTTCACTTGCATGTATACTGACCTATTGTTATGCTTGTCACACCACACACATCCGCCCACCTTCCAACCTAAATATCATACCAGCATGATCATCCTAATAATAACATTCACCATCCACTCACTCAATATATCGCTTGCAACTCTCTCAACTCCATTAACTGCAGTCACCATGACATCATTCCTCCAATACTACCCGAGCACTCACACAGCATCCATTCCCCTACAAACCACCAAAATCCTCAGAATTTACCCAACGTCTACACCCTTAACAACAACACCACAACACCAAAACACATATAAAAAGACAACTTATCAATATTCGCCCATGTCCCCAGTCCACTGATCCACTTCTATCCGTCCAAATAGGCTACATTAATGCGAGATCAGTGGTAAATAAAAGCGAAACCATCACAGACTGGATCACCTCAGAGAACCTTGATCTACTTTTCATCACTGAAACCTGGATCCATCAACCAGAAGACCCTATCATAAATGATCTATGTCCCCCAAACTACAAAATATCACACTGGCCAAGGAAAGACAGAAGAGGAGGAGGAATTGCACTCATCTACAGATCACACTTCTCCGCAGAACCCACCTCAGAGTTCATCTCAACTCAACTCAAAATAGCCTCTATAAAACTATATAGCCTCATGCTATACGACCATTTAACATGCATACTGTTTTACAGGCCTCCCAATAACTGGAAACATAACCAAACCACATTTATGGACTTTGTATCAAACGCATGCGTCAACAATTCAAATATACTACTACTAGGGGACCTAAATCTCCATCTAGAAGACTCCACCTCTACCCACACCCGGGATTGTATAGACTTCCTCCAACTCTGTGAATTCAACCTTCCTCCAATAGAACCAACCCATAACAAAGGCCACTCACTCGACATCATAACACTCAAACATTCTACAGATCAAAACTTCCTCCTATCAGACATCCACTGGACCGCATCTCCCTGGTCCAACCACCACAAAGCAACCCTATCAGCACAATGGTGAAAAAAAGGCCAACCTAAACCACCAGAACCCACAACAATTAAAACCAGAGGACGAGTTGAAAAGGATACCTTCTGGCAACTTATCTACGACAACAACTGGTCGATAGACCCAAACTCAAACCAATTCCTTGCAGATTGGGACCACAGATGCAAACTCATTCTAGATGAAATTGCTCCGCTACTCTCCAAAACACTACACACAAAGAAAAAACCCTCTCCATGGTTCAATGAAGAATTAAAAAAACTGAAGAAGGAAACCAGAAAACTTGAAAAAACTTGTAGCAAATTGAAAGATGACATCACCCTAAATGCGTGGAAACAAACACAAAAGAAATACAAGAATGACATTAAACGAGCCAAAAGAACATACTACACGAAACAAATCACAGCCACCGGAACAGGCATAAAAAACAATACAAAATCATGAAGACTCTTCTTAACACGAATCCAGTAACAACCTCACCCTCAAACTGCCCATCAGCAGACCAGATGGCCAAATACTTCAATGATAAAATCACAAACCTGTGTAACACAATTCCCCATGATGATACCAATCTTGACACTTTCCTTGACGAACTAGACCCCGAAACTGAAGAGATCCCAGCAGATCGCTACTGGACAAATTTCGCCCCCCTCAACACTAAAGAAGTCTCCTCAACACTATCCAAACTCTCAAAGTCTCATTGCCATCTGAACCCATGCCCCAACTATCTTATGAAAAAGGCCCCAGAACGATTCATTACTGAACTCACCACCCACTTAAACCTCCTACTCCTACAAGGCTCCTTCCCCACCGAATACGGCAACATTCTACTCACACCAATACCGAAAAACTCTAAGAAACCAGCGAACGACATCACCAACTATCGACCTGTGGCCTCCATCCCTCTTCTAACCAAACTGATGGAAAATAGAGTAACCTCCCAACTCAACGAATTCATACAAAAGTTCTCCATACTACATGAATCACAATCGGGGTTTCGACCCGCACACAGCACAGAAACAGTATTACTCACCCTGGTTTCCAAGTTCAAACAAGAAATTTCTATTGGCAACAAAATACTTCTTCTGCAGTTCGACCTATCCAGTGCATTTGACATGGTAGACCATGAAATTCTCACAAAACTACTGGACAAACTAGGGATCGGCGGAAACATCATTAAATGGATAAAAAGTTTCATCACCACCAGAACTTATCAGGTCAAATCAACATCTTCAATATTGCCTGCGTGGCCATCAAAATGTGGAGTCCCCCAAGGCTCACCCCTATCCCCTTCAATCTCATGATGATTCCTCTGGCCAAATCCCTATCTAAATCTGGCCTAAATCCCTTCATCTACGCTGATGAAGTCACAATATTCATCCCCTTCCAATCCAACCTCACAGAAATCTCGGATAAAATAACTACTGCCATGAACATCCTAACATCCTGGGCCAACGCTTTCAAGATGAAAATGAACAAAGAAAAAACTCAATGTCTAATCCTTACATCACAACACTCTACTCTGCTCCCAACTACACAGAACACTCCAGACGTTACAATCCCAATATCTGACAATCTAAAAATCCTAGGAGTAACATTAGACAAACACTTAACTTTAGACACTCATGCAAAAGCCACGACGAAGAAGAGGTTCAACATGATGTGGGTACTGAAAAGAGTGAAACCATTCCTCCCACAGAAAACTTTCAGCAATCTAGTACAATCCACAGTACTTACCCATGCCGACTACCGCAACATCATCTTCATCGGTTGCAAAGCCCAAATCATGAAAAAACTCCAAACTGCCCAAAACACAGTAGCAAGACTCATTTTTGGCAAATCACGATTCGAAAGCGCAACACCACTTTGAGAAAAGCTACATTGGCTCCCTATCAAAGAACGAATAAACTTCAAAGCCCACACTATGATCCACAAGATTCTCAATGGCGAATCTCCAAGCTACATGTCCAACCTGAACGATCTTCCAGCCAGGAACCGGTCCAACTCTTCTCGAACATATCTCAATCTCCATCTTCCCAGCTGTAAAGGCCTCAAATACAAAACCTATTACGTATCCAACTTCTCTGTTATAGGCAGCCAACTCTGGAACGCCTTACCTTGAGATAGCCGAAAAACCAGTGAACACCTACCCTTCCGAAAGCTGTTGAATACTTTCCTATTCAAACAAGCCTACCCAAACGACCCTACAAAGTTTCGGACCTAACCCACACCACAAACAATACTCACACTCCAATCCTTTCCCCACATCGCATAATATTGTCCCACTCTTTATAAATGTGTTATCTCCATGATACTTTGTACCATACTTTATATTATCTCCTTGATACTCTGTACCATACTTTGTATTATCTCTATGATACTAGCCAGCTTATAATTGAAAAAGAAAAACGCCTATATTGCGACCCAAATCGGGAGATACACGTTTAGCTCACAAAAACAAATAAAGCGGTATAATCGAAAGCCGAATTTGGACGTTTTCAACTGCACTCCGTCGCGAATGCGGACAAAGTTGATGGGGGCGTGTCAAAGGCGTGGTGAAGGCGGAACTGGGGCGTGGTTATCGACCGATCAGAGATAGGCGCCTTTTGCCGATAATGGAAAAAAATATGCGTTTTTAGCGAGAATTTAGGGCACTTTTCCTGGACCCTGTTTTTCCACGAATAGGGACCCAAAAAGTGCCCTAAATGACCAGATGACCACTGGAGGGAGTCGGGGATGACCTCCCCTGACTCCCCCAGTGGTCACAAACCCCCTCCCACCACAAAAATATGCCGTTTCACAACTTTTTATGTTCACCCTCAAATGTCATACCCACCTCCCTGGCAGCAGTATGCAGGTCACTGGAGCAGTTATTAGGGGGTGCAGTGGACGTCAGGCAGGTAGACCCAGGCCCATCCCCCCCCACCTGTTACACTTGTGCTGGTAAATGGGAGCCCTCCACACCGCCCCCCAAACCCACTGTACCCACATGTAGGTGCCCCCCTTCACCCCTTAGGGCTATAGTAATGGTGTAGACTTGTGGGTGGTGGATTTTGAGGGGGATTTGGGGGGCTCAACACCCAACGGAAGGGTGCTATGCACCTGGGAGTTCTTTTACCTTTTTGTTTTTTTTTGTAAAAGTGCCCCCTAGGGTGCCCGGTTGGTGTCCTGGCATGTGAGGGGGACCAGTGCACTACAACTCCTGGCCCCTCCCACGAACAAATGCCTTGGATTTATTCGTTTTTGAGCTGGGCGCTTTCATTTTCCATTATCGCTGAAAAACAAAAATGCCCAGCTCACAAATTGTCGAATAAAACATGGACGTCTATTTTTTCCCAAAATACGGTTCGGTCCGCCCCTTCACGGACCCGTTCTCGGAGATAAACGCCCATGGAGATAGACGTTTTCGTTCGATTATGCCCCTCTATGTACCATACTTTGTAAGCCGCACTGAACCTGCTATTGAGTGGGAAAGAGCGGGGTATAAATGCCACAAATAAATAAATAAATAAATTTGGTTACAACTGGAATGAGACATAGAGGGGCATAATCGACCAGAAACGCCTATCTCCATGGGCGTTAATCTCCGAGAACGGGTCCGTGAAGGGGCGGAGTGAACCGTATTTTTAAAAAAAAATAGACGCCCATGCTTTATTCGCCAAGGTGTGAGCTGGGCGTTTTTGCTTTTCACCGATAATGGAAAATGAAATCGCCCAGCTCAAAAACGAATAAATGCAAGGCATTTGTTCGTGGGAGGGGCCAGGATTCATAGTGCACTGGTCCCCCTCACATGCCAGGACACCAACCGGGCACCCTAGGGGGCACTTTTACAAAAACAAAAAAAAAGGTAAAAGAGCTCCCAGGTGCATAGCACCCTTTCCTTGGGTGTTGAGCCCCCCAAATCCCCCTCAAAACCCACTGCCCACAAGTCTACACCAGTACTATAGCCCTAAGCGGTGAAGGGGGGCACCTACATGTGGGTACAGGGGGTTTGGGGGGGTTGGACGACTAGTAGCATTAAGCAGCACAATTGTAACAGGTAGGGGGGGGATGGGCCTGGGTCCACCTGCCTGACGTCCACTGCACCCCCTAACAACTGTTCCAGGGACCTGCATACTGCTGCTTGGGAGGAGGGTATGACATTTGAGGGTGAAAGTAAAAAGTTGTGAAACATCATTTGTTGTGGTGGGAGGGGGTTAGTGACCACTGGGGGAGTCAGGGGAGGTCATCCCCGACTCCCTCTGGGGGTCATCTGGTCATTTAGGGCACTTTTTGGGGCCTTATTCGTCAAAAAACAGGGTCCAGGAAAAGTGCCCTAAATTCTAGCTACAAACGCATCCATTATCGGCGAAGGGCGCCCATCTCTGTTCGGGTGATAACCACGCCCCAGTTCCGCCTTCACCACGCCTCCGACACTCCCCCGTCAACTTTGTCCGCATCCGCGACGGAGTGCAGTTGAAAGCGTCCAAAGTTCGGCTTTCGATTATGCCGCTTTATTTGTTTTTGTGAGAAGAACGCCCATCTCCCGATTTAGGTCGGAACTTGGGCGTTATTCTCGTTCGATTATAAGCTGGATACTGTTCCCTATACCTATACAGATTATTGCTTCTTGTATTTTTCCATCACATATTTAGATACTCAACCTTGTTGTGTATTGACCATTATATGGATATAAATAGATGGCAGTCATCCTATATGTCACTATGGTACAACCTTAAATTTCACATTGACCCTAATACTATTTACCGGTCTGTGTGGAACTCTTTTGGAATTTACTTACTGGATCATCTTATGCATAAACAACAATTTCATAACTTTGATGAGCTGGCTGTAAAGTACAAGTTGCCTTCTTTGCAGTATATCAACTGGTTGCAACTTACCCAGATACTACTACTACTTATCATTTCTATAGCGCTACTAGACATACGCAGTGCTGTACACTTGAACATGAAGAGACAGTCCCTGCTCGACAGAGCTTACAATCTAATTAGGACAGACAAACAAGGGATAAGGGAATATTAAAGTGAAGGTGATAAAATAAGGGTTCTGAACAAGTGAATAAGGGTTAGGAGTTAAAAGCAGCATCAAAAAGGTGGGCTTTTAGCTTAGATTTGAAGACGGCCAGAGATGGAGCTTGACGTACCGACTCAGGAAGTCTATTCCAGGCATATGGTGCAGCAAGATAAAAGGAACGGAGTCTGGAGTTAGCAATGGAGGAGAAGGGTGCAGATAAGAGAGATTTACCCAGTGAACGGAGTTCCCGAGGATGAATGTAGGGAGAGATGAGAGTGGAGAGGTACTGAGGAGCTGCAGAGTGAATGCACTTATAGGTCAATAAGAGGAGTTTGAACTGTATGTGGAAATGGATAGGAAGTCAGTGAAGTGACTTGAGGAGAGGGCTAATATGAGCATAACGACACTGGCGGAATATTAGTTGTGCAGCAGAATTTTGAACAGATTGAAGAGGAGAGAGATGGCTAAGTGGGAGACCTGTGAGAAGCAAGTTGCAATAGTCTAAGCGAGAGGTGATAAGAGTGTGGATGAGGGTTCTGGTAGTGTGCTCAGAAAGGAAAGGGTGAATTTTGGTGATATTATAGAGAAAGAAAAGACAGGTTTTAGCAGTCTGTTGAATATGTGCAGAGAAGGAGAGGGAGGAGTAGAAGTTGACCCCAAAATAAGGAAGGAATGCGCTGTGAGCAGGATTTGAACCTGCGCAGGGATACCCCATTGGATTTCGAGTCCAACACCTTAACCACTCGGTCATCACAGCCACATGACTACCAGTGTGCAAAACAAGCTCAATAGAAATAAATACATTACATGACACCTCTTCTATACATGCCCTTAATACAAAGCCAATGGCCGAAGGGAAATTCTCATCTATCTACAAATCGATACATATTCTACATTCAGTTTAGACAATAGATTGATTTCCCATTGGACTACAGAACTGAATTTAACAACAATCAATATCACGGGAACATTTTAGACCAGAATTTCCAGAAAAATAGTATTAAAAATTTCTAAAAATACTGAAAATTGAAAGTTTGAAATATCGGGCACATTAGGATACAATTTATCAAAACACGTATCATCTAATAACCATGCTTGTAGCTTAATTAACGTCTTTAATAGAATACCTCATGGAACAAATATGTTAAATTGTCTCTTGTTTCTTCCTTCCCCTTCCACGTCCTGATCAGATTTTGGAACACAGATCTTGAACCTAAGTTATTTTCCTGTTTTCCACTCAGGATGAACCATTTGGACAAAGTAACACCCGCTCCTCATTCCTCTACAGGAATACAACCCTGGCGTGATAGGAACTCATCTCCATGGCAGGATTCTGAGGAAGTGAAGATGCTGAAGGAGCTGATCGCATGGCCAGAACCCCAGGGGTCACCAAAGTTTAACTCATCCACGAGCTTTCAGAACTGTGATTATCGGATCCTGAAACTCAGAGCCAACTATTTTGTTGGAGACCCTGGAGCTGTTGCTATCCGCAAGGGACCACTAGAAGAGGCTGAAGAGTTATGGAGGAGATTTCTTCCTGGCCAAACTCCATTCCCCGAGACTGAAAGCTGGTGTGATGGGGTCTGTGAAGGACTACCAGAATGGGACGTACACCGTCACCTTCCTGCTGCTGTGGCCTGGAGATGTGGAGGTCTCTATCCGGCTCATACACTCCAGTGAGGCTGTCCAGGAAAATCACATCCACAGAAGATGAAATGTTTCTAAATAGGTAATTTTCTAGAATGTGTGTGTGTGTGCACCCCTCCCCCCGCCATGCAGAGGGGTGGTTAAGAATTTCATGAGCCATGCTGCGCATGCTTTCCCCACTTGTTATTTTTGTTATATCATTAATTCCCAGCAAAGTGTTTACTGTGGGAAGAGCAGCCTATTTGGCAAAACATGGCCATGTCAGGATTGTTCGAATAAAAATTAAAAATCAATTACAGGATCAAGAATGGATGTACTACTGGAAGGCACTATAGAACAAATGAGGTGGATGTGGAGTCAATAATATAAAAAAATCTTAAATATAAACAACAAGAGTGACCCACTACGAGGGCAAACAAGTATATGTGAGAATGAAGCACGTTATATTTAAAGGAAGGAAAAAGACTCAAGGAGCTCCAGACCAACTAGGTTACTTACGTCAGAAGGAGGCGGGGCCTAGGCCAGGGAAGAAGAGACGTCATGGAGACTACAACCAACACAATAGATCTTCCTGCCCGTGCAGCGCTTCTGAAAGAGGTGAGAGGCGCTGCTCGGGTCGTTAATAGGGAGGGGGGTCTCGGTGGAGGGGGGGAGCGGCGTAGTCGACCTCAGGGGGGGCAGCGGGGGCGGGGCACGGGGCAGAAGAATGACGGGAGGCGGAGTTAGCTCTGTAGAACACAGGAACAGGAAGGGAGGGGGACCGGGGCAGCTAGCATTTTGCTTTTTCGGGGGGGGGGAGCGGCGGAAAGTGGGGAGCAGCGGGGGGGGGGGGGGGGGGGGGCAAGGCCGTCCATACAGGACGCTCCTGATGAGCGCCCTTGCCCCCTCCCGATCCTTTGTTTTTGGATTTTGCTGACCCGGTAGCCACGTGTATTTGTTGTGGCTTTTTTTTTGTTTTGTTTTTACGTTTGCAGCATGCGCAGAGCAGCCAGCAAAACGCTTGGCTGCTCTGCGCATGATTTAGGGGCCGATTACCGATGTGTATTGTGATTCTTTGATACATTGTACGTTTGAATACCGATCTGAGCATGTGTGACTTTTTTTTTTGGTGCATTCTTCGTTTTTTAAAAATCGTTAGGGACTTTAACGATTTTGATTTTTTTACGTTTGGTTGCTGCATCTGCCTCTAAATAGCTAAAAGCGATCAAAATGACATGTAAAGCGATCAATATGATCTGTTCCTATTGATCGCTTTTCAGGTCATTTTGATCACTTTTAGCTCTTTAGACCAGTTCCTTCCATCATTGGCTAAAAAGCTTCCTATATTATTCAGTGTTCAACTTCAAAAGATACAAAAACATGCAAAAGCACACCCCACTAACATCGGGTGTCAGGTGCTCTAATATTTCAAAAAATGTGCTCAGCTCCAAGCTTCAAGATAAAGTACTTAGCTTAAATATAGTCGTCTGTCCTGCAGTCACATATTTCGGTCTAGGCAATCCCCCAGACCGACATTGGCCAGCGTTTCGCTCCAGCTTAAGTGAGCAATGCTGCTTCAGAGTCCAAATAGTAGAGGCTGCAAAGAGAAGAAACATCTGCATAACAACTGCATCCGCACTCTGATGCTCTACCAGACGAACCTGCAACATCCTAGAAGTTTGGGATCTTGCCAGGTATTTGTGACCTGGATTGCCCACTGTTGGAAACAGGATGCTGGGCTTGATGGACCTTTGGTCTGTCCCAGTATGGCAATAAACCACCAATTTAGATTTACAGGAGGTGAAATCTCTCAAGTAATATTTCTTGTTTGTGACTGGGTTAGTAAAATCTGAGGTTTCCATCATAATATCACACACTGTACCGTATCCACACTTCATATGCTGACCAATCCTTCCAGGACCAGAGATGTCTTTTTTAAATATTTGTTTATTTAGTATTGAATACATCTCAGAAAATGAGAAATAATACAGAAATTGGTAATAACTAACACGAAGAATATCAATATGTGTCAACTGAATTGACTACAACAAGAAAAAGATATACATCTTTCGTCCAAAATATCAGGTAGTTTAGATCCAAAATCAGGAAAAAGTTAAGAGAAAAAAAAATTATAAAATTAAAAACAAACAACCTAGATTATTGCAACCCATAAGGCTCTCCCCAGCCTATCACTCCATTGTGAAAATGTGACTTATACAGTGATATTTATCTCTTCTTTAGCCACAAGAAATTCCTCCAGTTGCTTAGGATCAAAAAATTGAAACTGTTTAGCTTGAAATAATACAAAACATAAACAGGGAAACTTAAGTACAAAATTGGCACCCAAGGCCAAAATCCTTGGTCAAAAGGCCAAAAAGGCCTTATGCCTTTTCTGTGTTTCTCTAGAGAGATCAGGAAACATTCTAACTTTAGATCCTGGAACTGTGTGTCCAAATGTCTAAATGAAAGTCTCAATATGGCATTGCGATCCATCTCCAAAGCAAAGGATACTACCATAGTAGTTCTCTGTGTAATCACTTCCAGTGAAGACTCCAAAAAGGATGTTAGGTTCATACCATCTCGAACTAGGCTTTGAAAATTCTCACCAACAGATTTTTTTGAAATCAGTAAATACTGAGCTCGAGTAATTGGAGGCAGTGAGTCACCCGACATCCCCAAAATTTCAATCAAATATTTCTTAACCACATCTATAGGCGCGATTAGAGGTGACCTAGGAAAATTAGATAGTCTCAAATTAAGCCTCCTAACTTGATTTTCCAAATATTCCAATCTACGATGAGTGAAATTCTTATCCTTAACTGAGACTATTCCCAATGATTCCAAAGTCTGAATTTTTGATTCTAGAAGTTTTACTTCAGTGGGCTGTTGAAGTCACCTGTGCTTGAAGAAGGGCAGCTTCAGACAAATTTTTATATCACTAGTAATTTTAAAAGTCAAAGATTGTAAAGAGGAGTGCATATCAAAAATGTTAAGTCCCAAAGTGACTCCATTGTCACAACGGCAGGTTTCTTAAAAGCCCCTGAAAGTATACCAGGAGAGGGCATATTGGAAGTCTGGCTTAGAGTACTCACTATCCGTTGAGGCAAAACTTGTGCAGCAATTTGAAATTCTTTCGAACCAGACGCCAAACTCTCACTCGCTGTGGGTAAGTTCCCTCCCTGCTCACTCAGTACCTCAACTTGAAAGGATCCAAGGGCAGGACTTCCCAAAACATCATTTTCTCCTGGTTGTGGAGGAGCTGCTCGCATAACAGGGCTCAAAGAAGCCCCGTCGATACTGCTGGCTGACGCGGCAGCACCGATAAATGGAGAGGACCCCTGTATGGGTCCAGCCATTAACCCAAATCTTTCCAGGGTCATCTGTTTCAAAGCCTGGGTCCCGGTGGGGGTTCAGGGAAACTTCCGCAACTTCCCTCTCCTTTTCCCCATAATCAGGGGAATAAAGAGCTGTTACGGACAGTGAAACAAGGTAAAATTTGGGAGCAGCTGTTGCAATGTCTCTTTACAACGCCATCGTGGATCTTGAGAGGTCTTCATTCAATAAAGCTGGGAGGACAGTGGGGCATAAAAGCTCCTTCAAATTTCTGCCTCTACTGTAAGCAAATCTTAATGTGCAGTCCGTAAAAGTAGAAATAGATTGCACCAGCGACCAATGTTTAAACACAGCATGAACCACTCACGAAGAACTCCTGGTGTATCTCATAACATATGTTAAAGTTATTTCTTCCTCTTCAACAGATCCTCTGGGCACTAACAGCAAATCGCGGTATTAAACTTTGCCCTATGGAATACATGTTATATCACTGAGGTAGGGTAACCTCTAGCAACCAGTCTATCAAAAAGTGATTTAGATTGATAGCGAAATTCACTGTCTGTGGAACAGACCCTCCAATATCTCAAAAATTGAGAGAAGGGGAGACTATTTTTAAGTGAAGGCGGATGGCAGCTCTGATAATTAAAAAAAATGTGTTTTTATCAGTATCCTTTTGAAAAATAGTGATAGAAAATCCATCAGTGGTCTTTTTAACCAAAACATCAAAAAAAGATATCTCAGGATTATGAAAATGCATAACAAACTTGATCCTGGGATGACAAACTATTCAAAAAAATACAAAAACTGATTTAAAAGGTCCAATCCCTCATCTCATAGGAGAAAGATGTCATCAGTGAACTGCATCCAAAGGCACACATTTTCAAATAACCTTGCTCCATATACGTACTTTTCCTCAAAGTCATTCATGAAAAGGTTGGCCACTAAGGGAGCCATTGTTGCTCCCATAGCTACACCAGATATTTGTTGGTAAATTTTCCCTTTCAAATTGGAAGAAATTCCTCTTCATAGCTAGGCTGGCCAGTCTTCTAATGAATGAAGTGGGAACTCTTGATGCTATTCTGCCTTGAAGGCCAGACCTTAGTACTTCAATTGCTTCATCATGAGGTATTTTAGTATACAGTGAGATCACATCAAGGGTCACCATAAATAATGTCTGAATATCTCCCTGCAGTTCAGAGAGACACCACAAAAAATTAGTAGTATCTTTAAGATAAGATCTGCCTGTCAACACAAGTGGTTGCAAAATGCAGTCAGTGAATATTGACAAAGATTCCAAGACCAACTCTCTGCTAGAAATAATAGGTCTAGCGGGAGGGTTATGCAAGGTCTTATGACTTTTTGGCAAGGTGTAAAAGATGGGTATCTGAGGATGCACTGTATTTAAAAAATGAAATTCCTTCTGAGTCAAATAACCAAGGGCATATCCTTCACTGGTTGTCAAAAAAATCTCCTTCTGTAGCTCAGCAGTAGGATCAGTTGACAGCAACAAATAATCTGTTTCAACCGCCAGCTACCTGTAGATCTCAGCTATATAATTGTCCTGATTTTGTATTAAAATCGCTCCACCCTTTTCTGCTCTCCGAATATTCTCTTCACCATCGAACAATCATGGGGTATCCTCTCTAGTTCCATCAAAAAACATCTTCAGATGTATAAGTCGCAAGAATTGTTTGCTGTTGTAGTGGGTCACCTTTATTGTTTGTATTACTGGAAGGAACATGATTGCGCCTGCAGATCAGCAACTATAAGACAGTCCTTATTTTTTATAGCGCATAGAATACTATGAGTGCCAGTGAAATTGAACAAAATATCACCAGAGCAAACTAAAAAATACTGGCATTGTGCATCTAGTACTGGAACACTAGCAGGCTTATTTTCGAAAGAGAAGGGCGCCCATCTTTTGACACAAATCGGGAGACGGGTGTCCTTTTCACAGGGTCGTCCAAATTGGCATAATCGAAAGCTGATTTTTGGACACCCTCGACTGTTTTCCATCGCGGGGACGACCAAAGTTCACGGGGGCGTGTCGGTAGGGTAGCGAAGGCGGGACTGGGGCATTCCTAACACATGGGCGCCTTCGACTGAAAATGGAAAAAAGAAGGACGTCCCTGACGAACATTTGGACGACTTTACTTGGTCCTTTTTTTTTTATGACCAAGCCACAAAAATGTGCCCTAAATGACCAGATGACCACCGGAGGGAATCGGGGATGACCTCCCCTTACTCCCCCAGTTGTCACTAATACCCTCCCACCCTAAAAAAAACTTTTAAAATATTTTTTGCCAGCCTCTATGCCAGCCTCAAATGTCATACCCAGCTCCCTGACAGCAGTATGCAGGTACCTGGAGCAGTTTTAGTGGGTGCAGGCAGGCGGACCCAGGCCCATCCCCCCCACCTATTACACTTGTGGTGGTAAATGTGAGCCTTTCAAAACCCACTGTACCCACATGTAGGTGCCCCCCTTCACCCCTTAGGTCTATGGTAGTGTTGTATAGTTGTGGGGAGTGGGTTTGGTTTTTTTTTAGGGGGCTCAGCACCCAAGGTAAGGGAGCTATGGACCTGGGACCAATTTCTGAAGTCCACTGCAGTGCCCCCTAGGGTGCCCGGTTGGTGTTCTGGCATGTGAGGGGGACCAGTGCACTATGAATGCTGGCTCCTCCCACGACCAAATGGCTTGGATTTGGTTGTTTCTGAGATGGGCATCCTTGGTTTCCATTATCGCTGAAAACCGGGGACGACCATCTCTAAGGTCGACCTAAATGTTAAGATTTGGGTGTCCCCGACCGTATTATCGAAACGAAAGATGGTCGCCCATCTTGTTTTGATAATACAGGTTTCCCTGCCCCTTCCTGAGCACGTCCTGCGAGGACGCCCTCAGGAAAACGTGGGCGCCCCGTTCGATTATGCCCCTCCAAATTATTTATTATATTAGTGCCCTACTGTCAACATGTTTTGGAACCAAATATGGCATCGTATACAAGAAAATCTTGGATTACATATTCCATTAACTTATGAAGGAGCAATATTTAATGTTTTTCATGATAATTTCACTTTAAATGATGATAATACAAGACTGATATCAATATTAACAGCTATTGCTTTACAAAATATCCTTTCTTCTTATAAAACAAAGGATTTAATTATTCATTTTTGGTGGCAGTCTGTATGCTGTACATATTAATATAAAGCAAATATAGCTAAAGATTCTAACAATATAATGCACCTTAAACATATATGGGACCCTAGGAGGAGATTTGTAGACAATCGATATTCTATATTATTTTGATAGTCAAGTGAAACAAGCATGATTATCTGTGCTCAAATATCCGTATGTAACTGATATTATGTTAGTCTACTCTCATTGTAGTTATAATTACTATGACTTAAGATACGTATATTGAATATAAAGTGTAGGCTTTATATGTATAACTCAAATGGTTCAACATGTATACGTTATTCATTTTTTATTGATTGTAATCTGGATATCCAGGTAAATATAACTAATTATGGGGTTCATTTACAAAGGTGCGTAGTGTGTGCTAAATGTTAGTGCACGCTAAGTACACTAGCACGTCTTAGTAAAAGGACCCCTGTGTTTCCTTTGTAATTGTTATAAAATGAACAAAAATATTTGAACTAAAAAAAAAAAAAGTTAAGGTCATTCTCTCTGTTCCCTGAATACCTGAGCCCTGGATTTGGCAAATAATGGTTGTCACAGAAGCCTCCTGTTATCCCTGTTTTATAGACTTATGGCAGCCCACAAGAGGTTGGCCACCTTTTGAAAGTGCAAGAGGATATGCTGGCTTAAAAACTAAAATGAGGGAAAATATCATCAAGATAATCTTAAAACCTACATAAAGGATTCTGCTGTGTAAGATTAACTACGCAGAGTACAAAAAAAAAGCCAATACAAGGTAAGATTTATGGTAGGTCTCCACCCTCCAAATCCTTTATTCAGACAGCATCATTTTTTCTGGAACTGAATGTTAGGGAAAGTGGTATACAGAGCGACAGGAAATCAATATCTGACCCTTTCAGGACTCTCTACACACTTGAAAAGCATGTAAGTGAGTTTATTTTAATGCTGAGCTGTTTTCCAAAGGTCTCTTCTCATTTTGTGTTATTTGCAAAACCTTAGTGTGCTCTGCATTTGTGGACATTAAAGAAATGTTTCTTGATGGGCAGAAATGGATTTTAACATCACCTTCTGCCTCATGGTAAGGTTTATTTTGGTGTACAAATGTGTTCAGAATTTTAAAAGCAATTTATTTCTTCAGTGCTTCATTACTCTTTGCTTGTATGAGAAATCTCAGGTTACCACCATAGTGGGGAAAGTCTTTGGGAAGTCATCCCAATATAATTCAAGATAGAGGTGCAATATTGTCTGCAATTTTCAAAAAAAAAAGACTGCAAATTTATGAAGAAAAGTATCAACAGAGGCAGAAATGATCCCACAGAGAAAAACATCAAAGTATTTCAGTATGGAAAGAAAGGTGCACTGAAGTAAATGTATTGAGGAAAATCGTGTATTTTAAAATTATTTCTTATCAAAATCCTATTGGAGCAGGAGTACAGCTTTGTAAAAGGATAAAGTGAAGAACATAAAAATAGCCATACTGGGTCAGACCAATTGTCCATCTAGCCCGGTATCCTGTTTCCAACAATGGCCAAGCCAGGCCACAAGTACCTGGCAGAAACACAAATATCAGCAACATTCCATGCTACCAATCGCAGGACAAGCAGTAGCTTCCCAATGTCCATCACAATAACACACTATGGATTTTTCCTCCAGGAACTTGTCCAAACCTTATTTAAACCCAGACATGCTAACCGCTGTTACCACAGCCTCTGGCATAGAGTTCCAGAGCATGAAGAAATTATACCAACTCGTGAACAAACTCCTAGACACCAACCAGGTCACTACATCGAATACAGACATCCCATCCGCAGATAAACTTGCCAGGTATTCCAATGAAAAAATTGTAAACCAATGCAACACGCTACCTCAGAACAACACTGACATCGAAAACTTCCTTCATGAATTGGACCCAACCACTGGAGAATATCCGGCTGACCGAACCTGGTTAAACTTTGCCCTCCTTACCATCGATACAGTTACCCAGGCGATCAGCAGGTTCTCCAGCACCCATTGTAAACTGGATACCTGCCCCAACTACCTAATGAAATCCGCCCCAGACCGCTTCATAGCAGACCTCACATCCCACCTAAATTACATGTTACAGCAAGGTCTCTTCCCTAAGGAAAATGGCAATATTCTACTCACCCCGATTCCAAAAGACACCAAGAAAAAAACCAATGAAATCACTAACTACCGTCCAGTAGTATCCATCCCGCTGTCAGTCAAACTGATGGAAAGCATGGTAGCCAAACAACTTACAGATTATATAACCAAATTCTCAATATTACACGAATCAGTCAGGCTTTCGTCCCCTCCACAGCACAGAAACAGTACTACTCACTCTCCTAAGCAAATTCAAGCAGGAAATAGCAATAGGCAAAAACATCCTCCTCCTCCAATTCGACATGTCTAGTGCACTCAACATGGTAAACCATAACATATTAATAAGATCTCTAGATAAGTTCGGAATTGGTGGAAACATACTTAGCTGAATCAAGGGTTTCCTAACCACAAGAACATATCAAGTAAAATCAAACTCAAACATACCATCACCGTGGAAAGCAGACTGTGGAGTGCCACAAGGATCACCACTATGACCGATTCTCTTCAATCTAATGACCCCACTAGCCAAGTCCTTATCCAACCAAGGCCTTAACCCCTTCTTCTATGCAGAGGATGTTACAATATACATTCCTTACAAATCTAAACTGACAGAAATCACCAACGAAATCAAGAACAGCTTGAACATCATGGACTCTTGGGCAAACGCATTTCAACTAGAACTCAACAAAGAAAAAACACACTGTCTCATCCTCTCATCCCAACACAGCGCGGACAACCCCACAATCATCAACACCCTCCCTATCTCAGACAGCCTGAAAATCCTCGGCTTTACAATGGACTGCAACCTAACACTAGAGAGCCAAGTGAAATCCACAACAAAGAAAATGTTCCACTCAATGTGAAAACTCAAACGCGTAAAACAATTCTTCCTGAGGGAAATATTTTGCAACCTGATTCAATCAATGGTACTAAGCTATGTAGACTAGTGCAATGGAATTTATGCGGGATGCAAAGAACAAACATTAAAGAAACTTCAGACCGCTCAAAACATGGCAGCTAGGCTTATCTTCGGAAAAATGTGATTTGAAAGTGCAAAACCCCTTCGCGAAAAACTACACTGGCTCCCAATCAAATAACGCATTGCCTTCAAAATCTGCATTGTGGTTCACAAAATTATCTACGGTGAAGCCCCGGGATGCATGACAGACCTAATCGACCTACCGACTAGAAACACATCTGAATCAACACGAACGTACCTAAATCTGCACTACCCAAGCTGCAAAGGACTCAAATATAAATGTACTTACGCATCCAGCTTCTCCTACATAAGCACACAACTGTGGAACGCATTACCAAAAGCCTTGAAAACCACATACGACCGCCTAAACTTCCGGAAATCACTAAAAAGTTACCTGTTTAAAAAGGCATACCCTACCAATACAACATAAATACCGATCTCTACAACACACCAAAACTAAAGTACTTAAAGGATATGACACAACTCTTCCGTTGTACAATTCCCAAATGTGGCTGTGCCACATGAACTTTATCTTACCACAACATCACTTTGTATTTGTTTACACCGGAGCCTGCAAACGCCGCTCCGGTATTATGTAAGCCACATTGAGCCTAAAAATAGGTGGGAAAATGTGGGATACAAATGTAACAAATAAATAAATAACTATTTGTTGAATGAAAAAATATTTCCTACTATTTGTTTTAAAAATATTTCCATGTAACTTCCTAGTCTTTGAATTTTTGGAATGAGTAAAAAATCGATTCACTTCTACTCATTCTACAGCACTCAGGATTTTGTAGACCTCTATCATATCTCCCCTCATCTGTCTCTTTTCCAAGCTGAAAAGCCCTAACATCTTTAGCCTATCCTTATTTGAGAGAAGTTCCATTCCCTTTATCATTTTGGTCACTCTTTGAACCTTTTCTAATTCCGCTATATCTTTTTTGAGATTTGGCGACCTGAACTGAATGCAATACTCAAGGTGAAATCACACCATGGAGTGATACAGAGGCATTATAGTATTTTTGGTCTTATTTCCCATCCCTTTCCTAATAATTCCTAGCCTGGAGTAAAAATAATTTCTATACTGGTTTCTCCAGTAGTTCCATCTTATATGAGCTGCCAAGTTACCCAGTTCCAGGAGGGAGACTTTTTGGCCAGTCCTAGGTTTGAACTTGCATCCTAAATATTCATGCTATTTGTAGTCCCTGATTGTACCCATTGAACTCAGTGTTGTAGGTTCAATAATGCACATGGTTGTCAGAAGTCCAGGATTGGCCTAAAATCTCACTCTTGGAACTGAGTAACTTGGCAGCTCTGTATATACCTAGCTCCACTCAACAGAAACTGTTGCAGGAAATTAACAAAATAGCAATACGGAAGACTTTCACTGCACTGCACTGCTGGGCTCTTTTCTTGCCGATACATAGTGCACTGGACACTATTTAGGTCCATTATTTTTAGGGGGGAATTCATCAAGGTGAGGTAAAAGATCACCGTTTACTGCACCCTGGTGTACCGCTGGATTCAGCAACCTGAGGGATCCTGGTACTAGATGTTGCTGAATCCCGGATCAAGGGAATAATGCAGTTTGTGAGTCACCATGCAAGTAGTGTTATTTCTGTGGCTTGGAAATATGAAAATATGACCCTAGCGGTAGTCGTGCAAGACTACTGCTAGGGGCACCATTTTAAAGCCGGCACTGGGCTAGGCAGGAGCGACTAGACATTGCTCCTGCCCAAAGACCCCTGGACCCCCAAAGACCCCTCCCCTGGACAACCCCTTGGATCACCATTGAAAGCAAGGTAGTCCTTTGGGTGGTGAAGGCTTCCTTAAGGGTGGGAGGGGCTTGTACCTGTGGGGGCTTAAGTTGGGGGGGGGGGGGTCCGGAAGCCAGGAGGCACCCTGCTATGCTGGTTGGGAGCATTGGGCCATGGCTTTACTGTGATTTTTGGACCCTAATGTGAACAAGTTGCATTAGGGTATTTGCATAGCAATGAGATGCAAAAAAATGCATGTGCTTATTTTGATCTCATTACTTCCTAACCTGCATTGACGTAACTATTGCTATAGTTTTTATGGTCAAACAGCATTAGGGTCATTTAAGTCGCATTAAGGCCCAAATAATGTGACTTGATGAATTTCCCCCTTAAGTTGCTTGTACTGTGCTTATGGAAGTGTTCAATTTGATTACTGATACCTTTTAAAAGATATTGTAATATATGGGATCTCAAGAATTCATGTAGTCCGTCATCTTCTGATGCTGTCCCTTTAAAAAAGTGTCACAACATAAAAGACCCCAATTTTCTCTATCACCTAGATGGCTACTAGAACTCTGCACTTCAGCTTGGTTCGAGCTGGTCTGATGCAAAGTTTGGGATTCATGGGCAAAATTCACACTATCATATCTCCTTTTTATTGTCCTAGTGAGGACACTGGCAATAAGATTACATAGGTTAGGCAAAGTTATGTTCTTTAACCTGCACTGCCATGCTGGGGTAAAAGGTTGCAGGTATAAGTCAAGACACTTTATTTATGTACATAAGGGAAATAATTAGTCCTGTTTCCTAACAGACTTGGTACTCCTAATAAAGTCTCTTTAAGCACAGTACCAGTTTCAGTAGCCTGTCTCTGACATGGCTACATATTTCCGTATACAATAACCTTCTCCAGCATAATCACAGTTCCAACAGCCAAGGGATAATTGGCCTACCTTGACAGTCTTCAGTTACCTCTCATAAAATCCCTGGAGGCATATCCTTGAGGCTTCTTACAACACAGGGTGCAAGTGTGTGAGTTAGGGCCACTCTTCTTCCCTGGATCTCCCTTCAGGTACTGCAGCAAGCCAGGCTCTGCATCAGTGAGGGAGTGTTCCTAAGGAAACTCTGCCTTGAACCACCTGCTCCCTCACATACCCTTCCCCTCAGTTCAACCTTCTCAGGTTGAGCACGTGCCACTACAGAGCCACCTTAACTAAGAGGCAAATACTAACATTCACTAGGGCCTTCAGGGCTTCCATTGACACTCAGGGTCCCCAAAACAGTCCTCGACCCAAAACTGGTAACTGCCCTAGACAAGCAATCCACTAACACATAGACAGGGCACAGTATACTGAGCAACCATTGGGCCTCGTCACATTAATGGCCTCAAAACACCCAGATCTTGGGCACAAGGACACACCACTCTGCCATTTGCATGCATACCTGACCACCTCTTTTCCATTCAGGTGACACATCTTCAGGCAACCACTGCTCTTGGACTCTCTGTCTCATATCAAGCGACCCTTATAGACCACACCATCTTTTCTTAAGGCATCCCCGTCTTAGACATTTCAGTTCCTTCTGAGTCCACTCCTTTATTTCCAATAAATTCTTGATAGCAACTTCTCTGCATGATGGCTCTTCCTCACTTAGCATACTGTCCAGTTCCACGACTGGAAAACCTAGTATCATCAAAGGACTCTGGCTTCACCCCATCTTCCACATGGAGCTGAAGGATTGCCTGGGAATCTGACTGTATACTCAGTGTGCAGCTTCTAACTACAGCAAGCAACCACAAAAGTGGAGAAACTGGATCCGCTATGAGGGGAAGTGCAAAGACAAGGAGTGGTCAACAGGATCTAGAGTGATCAACAGGACACTTCCAAGTAAAACCAAGGAGATAAGAGATGGAAAAAATATTCTTTAATAGTGGGTAAGAATCAGTAGATAAAACTCGACACGGCACTGTGTTTCGGCAAACGCCTGCCTCAGGAGTCTACAGGTTAAAATCAAACACATAAATAAAAGTATATAGGATTATGTAAGATAAAATTATATAAATCATAACTGCAAGTATATAAAGTTGTGTAAGACGAAGTCGTATAAATCATATAGATGCATAATTATAAAACATAAAACATAAAAACAAAGCATAAAAACCAATATTAAAACAAACAGCAATTTATGACAAAATCAACTGAAAACATACAGCCATCAGATAACAGTTAGGACTATATCACATGGTGCTAACCTGTGTGTGGAGATCACTTGTAGATGCAGATAAAGAGCAAGCAAACCAAATCAAGCCTAGAGTGAGTGAAAATAGTGTGCACAAGAGAAGTGTGCACAAAAAATAGTGTAAAATGATGAAAGTACAATAATTATAGAAATGCATGGTGGAGAGGAAAAAAATATATGAGGAGAAAAAGTACAAAATATGGAGTGTGCAGAGAGTGAGAGTTATATGCTAATAAAGGGGGAAAGAAAGGACAACAAGACAAGGTACATACCTTTAAAAAGGCTAGTGAATGGTAAACGTACAAGTTGTGTGGCTAAAACTACAAACAAAACTGTGGAGACAAGAGAAGAGGAAAAGACTGGTATCAATGCCAAGGAGAAAAAATATGGGAGTGAGACATTGAGGGGCATAATCGAACGGGGACGGCCATCTCTATGGGCGTCCATCTACGGGGCCTGCTCCGTAAATGGGCGGGGCCAACCGTATTGTCGAAAAAGATGGCCGGCCATCTTTTTTTTTCGATAATACGGTTGGGGCAGGCCAAATCTCGACATAAATGTTGAGATCGCCGGGTTTGAGATGGCCGGCTTCGGTTTTTGCCCATAATGGAAACCGAAGCCGACCATCTCAGACCCGGCCAAATCCAAGCCACTTGGTCATGGGAGGGGCCAGCATTTGTAGTGCACTGGTCCCCCTGACATGCCAGGACACCAACCGGGCACCCTAGGGGGCACAGCAGTGGACTTCAAAAATTGCTCCCAGGTGCATAGCTCCCTTACCTTGTGTGCTGAGCCCAAATCCCCCCCCCCAAAACCCACTCCCCACAACTGTACACCACTACCATAGCCCTTAGGGATGAAGGGGGGCACATACATGTGGATACAGTGGGTTTTGGGGGGGTTGGAGAGCTCAATATTTACCACCACAAGTGTAACAGGTAAGGGGGTGGGATGGGCCTGGGTCCACCTGCCTGAAGTGCACTGCACCCACTAAAACTGCTCCAGGGACCTGCATACTGCTGTCAGGGAGCTGGGTATGACATTTGAGGCTGGCATAAAGGCTGGCAAAAAAATATTAAAAATAATTTTTTTGGGGTGGGAGGAGGTTGGTGACCACTGGGGGAGTAAGGGGAGATCATCCCCGATTCCCTCTGGTGGGCATTTGATCAGTTGGGGGCTCCTTTTTGAAGCTTGGTCGTGAAAAAAAAGGGACCAAGTAAAGCCGGCGAAATGCTCATCAAGGCCAGCTTTCTTTTTTCCATTATCAGGCGAAGCCGGTCATCTCGTGAGCACATCCCCATCCCGCCCCCATCCCACGTTCACTACCCTACCGACACCCCCCCTTGAAGTTTGGCTGGCTCCGCAACGGAAAGAGATTGAAGCCGGCCAAAATTGGCTTTCAATTATACCGATTTGGCCGAGTTCAGGAGATCACCGGCCATCTCCAGATTTGTGTCAGAAGATGGCCGGCGATCTCTTTCGAAAATAAGCTGGATTGTGAGATAGCCGGCAATACTGTGGTTAACTTAGAAAGAAGTACAGTGTAACGTGACCAAATATACAGTGAACTAAAAAAGCGCTGATACAGGAGGGTGAGTGACACAGAGCGCTGAAAAAGAAAAAGCTGAAAAGGGCGCTAAACTGTAGGTAGCAGTGAGCTGAAAAAGCGCTGATAAAGGGGGGTGAGTGACACAGAATGCTGAAAATAAAAAAAACTGAAACAGGCACTAACCTGTAGCACTGCTAATGCAGAAAAATTAGTAGCCCAGAGAGCAGGTGGGAGACAGAAGAAACGCTGATACAGAGGGGTGAATGACTCAGGGGTCGATGATTAGAAGCAAATGCAGACGCTAGAGGCACCTTATAAGTTGTGGGCGCCGCCGTTTTCCATGTGGCACCGATGGAAGAGGAGGGAGGCCACCTCCCTAATGAGTCCCTGGTAGAGTCCCTGAGGGGAGTGACTGGGATGTCCCTGGGTGGGAGGAAGTCCCAGCCCAGTGGGAGTGATTAGGGAATACGATGCAGAAAGATAGTGTATATGTGGGGGTGAGTGACAGTTCTGGGAGAGTTTAGGGGAATAAAAGTTTTTGCCTGTGTAAGCACAGTGTCCTTTCTTGCCTAGAAGTCTTAGGCTCACCTGCAAACCCCTACCAAGTGACCAGTGAAGAGAAAAGGGGTGCTGAATTGCAAAGTAAAGTTTGGGCTGAAATTAAGGAGCAGTTATTGTCCAGTTCACAGTAACTGAAGAAGGAGCCAGAGCTACGGGAGGATTGGGGAGTCCTGTCTGCAAGTGGGGTGCAGGGCAGGAAGGTATCTGCTCAAGGCTGGGGTGTAGCCCTGCGAGGTGCATCCACAGAAGGAGGATAACCAGAAAGGTCTGTGCCTGGTGGAGCTGGAGAGATTTGGGGAAGGAGAAATATAGCCCTTAAGGTACATTTGGCCTCCAGGATAGGCATGGACGGTGGTGTTGTAGATATGTACATAGACTTGTAAATAACCCCAAGAAGGACAGCAGTAAAGGTGTTCCCCCTGGGAGCAGCGGAAGTCTGGATTTAAATTATTTATGAGCTAATTAAATGACTGGTTGGAGATAAATTCAAGTTGCTACCTGCTTGTTACGGACAGTTCAATAAACACTGTGCATTGTGGTTCCTGGACTGAACAGCTGAGTGGAACTTAGAGTGCAGAAGTGACTCCCAAACTCCCGGATCGCTATTCCAGACCAGCTCAACTGGAGACTGATTGTAGTGCTGAGTGAGGTGAGAACAGCCTGAATGAGTGGTGTATGTTTATGTGCAGGGTTGCCAGGTGGAAAATATTTTTCCAGCCTAAAGGAGCCCAAAATCCAGCCCAAAACCCGCCCAAACTCAAACCCCGCCCCTGACACCCCCGCCCACGCGTCATCACCCCTCCCCCGCCGTCATCAACCCCGCCCCCGCCGTCATCGGCCCCGCCTTCCCCGTCACTAACCCCGCCTCCCACGTCACTAACCCCGCCTCCCACGTCACTAACCCCGCCCAAAAACGTCACTAACCCCGCCCACCGCGGCCGAAAAAGCCACCTAAAAAACCGCCCGAAGCACAAAACCAGCCCAAAAAACCGCAACCCGCCGCGGGCAAAAATTTCCCGCGGCGGGTCGCGGAAAACCGCCCAATTGGGCGGTAAAACCGCCCACCTGGCAACACTGTTTATGTGCCTGGGACTGGAGCTAGAACTGGGTGAGACCAAGGTTACATCAGGATGTTGGGGGATGTGAGAGAATGGGGGAGGGGTTCCATCAGCTTTTGCACCTGCCGTCTTGGGGCAGGTATAAGGCCAATGTAGAAATTTTGGGGATACGTTTGTACTTCCTTTGTAAAATGGGGACTACACCATCCAAAGCACTTCCCTTTGAAAGTTTTGCATGGTGTGGATCTCTGTGTAAATAGCAGCTCTCTAAAATCGCTGTTTACATGCGTAGCTGATTTTCACTTGTAAATGTAGCTATTTACAGATGGAGATGCTTCTAAATGAGCCACCATAACATATTAAAATAGTAAATAATGGCAGATAAAGATCATTGTGCTCCATCCATTCTGGAACTTTAGTAACTCAAAGCAAATTGCACTCCGGTACAGTAGCTATTTCCTTCTTTCTGAGATGCTTACAGTCAGTTTGTATCTGAATGTGCAAAACGTAATTTAAGGGTGTAGGTATCAATGTGGGCTATTGTTAAGATGTGTTATTTTACTATTAACTCATGCTATTTTAGCACAGGTCCCATTTTATGCAGTAGGACCTAGTTACTAATAACTGGGGTTAACAGTAAAATGACACGTCTTAACTGTAGCCTGAATTGATCATTTTCTCCCCCTTTCTTGTTTTTTTTTTTTTTAAGCTAAAGTGCTCTATACCATTGTAGTGGACCTCTCAAATCAGTGGAGCTGAGGGATACATAAGTATTGTCACACTGGGACAGACTAAAGGTCCATCAAGCCCAGCATCCTGTTTCCAACAGTGGCCAATCCAGGTCACAAATACCTGGCAAGATCCCCAAAAAGCTCAATACATTTTATGCTGCTTATCCCAGAAATAAGCAGTGGATTTTCCCCAAGTCAATCTAATAATGGTCTATGAACTTTTCCTTTAGGAAGTCGCCCAGACCTTTTTAAAACCCTGCTAAGCTAACCGCCTTTATCACATTCTCCAGCAACGAATTCCAGAGTTTAATTACACGTTGAATGAAGAAACATTCTCTCTGATTCATATTAAATTTACTACTTTGGATACCTTGGAGGCTAATACCAAATTCAAGTAGGGCCTGTGGCCAAAATTGTATAACTCTGCCGAAACTTTTATTCCAATGCATATAATATAACAGAGAGTCCCCTAATGACAGGCTTTAATAATACAATATACATTTAGGCACAGGTAAAGTCACAGAAAAAAATGTAGAAGGGAGATTGCTCTTTTTAAAAAAATATATTTTTATTGATTTTCCAAAACAAAAAAAAGAAAATCAATAGAACACAGAAATGGCGCATGCACAACTAAATATCATTAGACTGCAAAGTATTTATAAAATGTCTTTAATAACCAAAGATCACATCTGATGAAAAGGCTGCAGTTTCCCCCCACATTCCACTGTGACTTTTTCATATCGAAGAATATAACGAACATAATTCCACCCACATATAGCCATTCAGTTTTGGAATTGTACTTCCAATTGTTTATACCCAATTTTCACCGTTTCACTTGATATTTGTCTTTTGCCATTTGATCCATCTGAGACTTCTACACCAGAATTTGATAACTAAGGGGTACTGTGATGCAGTATTGCACTAATGCATTGCCAAATCTCTGTCCAAGAAGGGATGAGATTGGTACAATAGAAAACCATATGCACAAAAATTTCAGTTACTGACTTACAAGACCAGCAAACAGGAGGCACAGAATCTTCATCTTGGTGGTCTTTACCGGTGTCCAAAGCGCCCACTCAGTCAAGAAGGATAACTGAGGCTGATTAAGACACTCTAATGGAATGGTTCCAAAAGTGGTTCTGGAGTTGTGGAGGAGTGGCCTAGTGGTTAGGGTGGTGGACTTTGGTCCTCAGGAACTGAGTTCAATTCCCACTTCAGGCACAGGCAGCTCCTTGTGATTCTGAGCAAGTCACTTAACCCTCCATTGCCCCAGGTACATGTATACAATATGTAAACCCCACAGAAAGGCAGCATATCAAGTCCCAGTTCCCTTTCCCTATTTCAGATTCTACATGGAATGTTGCTACTATTGAGATTCTGTTGCTACTATTTGAGATTCTACATGGAATGTTAATGTTGCTATTCCAGTAGCAACATTCCATGTAGAAGCCTACCCTTGCAGCCACGCAGGCTTCTGTTTCTGTGAGTCTGACATCCTGCACATACGTGCAGGACGTCAGACTCACAGAAGCCTGCACGGCTGCAAGGGCAGGCTTCTACATGGAATGTTGCTAGTGGAGGAGTGGCCTAGTGGTTAGGGTGGTGGACTCTGGTCCTGAGGAACTGAGTTCAATTTCCACTTCAGGCACAGGCAGCTCCTTGTGACTCTGGGCAAGTCATTTAACCCTCCATTGCCCCAGGTACAAATAAGTACCTATATACAATATGTAAGCCGCATTGAGCCTGCCATGAGTGGGAAAGCGCGGGGTACAAATGAAACAAAAAAAAAAAAAGCTTTATCAAGCTCAGATTCCCAGATTTTTCTACCCCAGGCATCTAAATCGCTTGGTAACTTGAAAAGGTTGGTAGAAATGAGAGGCTACATGTTTAATAGATCGAACTTGCATGCATCAGTCCTCTATAATCCAGTCTTCCTTGAGCTCAGCAGGTATAAATTTATTTGCCTGAAAACAATAAATCAACTGTATATGTTGGTAAGAACATTTGGATGAAAACTTGAACTCTATTCCCTATTCTCATACATCTTTCATACCTCTTCACAGATTGGATGGTTGTTATACCCTTTACTTCTAAGTAATGTTCCTTTTGTCTCCTTCAAGTTGGTTACCTACCTCTCTCCTCTGTCAGTCCTTCCTTTACAGTTATACTTTTAGCTCCTGGGCATAGTTTTAGCCCTGTCTTGCTGTGCTCTGCTATATGATTCTTATATCCCGCTAAGTCCAAAAGAGATTCTAAGCGGATTACAAACAAGAAGTCCTTTTCTGGAGAGTTTACAATTGCATATCTTGTCTTCACTCCTCTCACTTTCTTTTGGTGGGTAGAGCTTCTGTGTTCCAATCATACCTCACTCACTCACTCACTCACTCACTCACTCACTCACTCACTCTCTTTTGTGGTTCTGTGTTCCCCAGTGCTCCCTTTCTCTTAAATTAGGCAGGTTAGGCAACATTCAAGACTTGGGCCCTACCTCCAACTCTTGCAGGGTCACCAGCTCCACCTCTCCCCAGAATACAATCCATTCTTTGATAAGGAATGTAGCCTAACAGTAGCTTCATTCTGTCTCTAGCTCATTTCTCTGATGATCTATTCTTCTTCCCTCTAGCACTCTATGTTTCAGGGGACAGCTGGGGATCAGATTGACAACCCCTAATCAGTTTAGTATCTTTGGGAACAGTATGCACCCGGAGATAGCTGTTGACCAGACTGGCAATCCCTAAGCTCCTAGGGCATGGAACCATCGTGTCCAAGCTGTCTGATCCATTCTCCCTGTCTCTTTATTACGCCCGCTCATTCACGCCCTAGTCATTTCACTTTTGGACTACTATAATTCCCTTTTTGCCAATCTGCCCATATAAAGCATCAAACATCTTCAGCTAATTCATAAGTACATAAGTATTGCCATACTGGGAAAGACCAAAGGTCCATCAAGCCCAGCATCCTGTTTCCAACAGTGGCCAATCCAGGTCACAAATACCTGGCAAGATCCCAAAAAAGTACAAAACATTTTATACTGCTTATCCCAGAAATAGTGGATTAATATGGACTTTTCCTTTAGGAAGCCATCCAAACCTTTTTTAAACTCCACTAAGCTAACCGCCTTTACCACATTCTCTGGCAACAAATTCCAGAGTTTAATTACATGTTGAGTGAATAAAAGTTTTGTCCGATTTCGTTTTAAATTTACTACATTGTAGCTTCATCACATGCCCCCTAGTCCTAGTATTTTTGGAAAGTGTAAACAGACGCTTCACATCTACCCATTCAACTCCACTCATTATTTTATAGACCTCTATCATATTTTCCCTCAGCCGCCTTTTCTCCAAGCTGAACAGCCCTAACCACTTTAGCCTTTCCTCATAGGGAAGTCGTCCCATCCCCTTTATCATTTTCGTCGCCCTTCTCTGCACCTTTTCTAATTCCAGTATATCTTTTTTGAGATGCGGCAACCAGAATTGAACACAATATTTGAGGTATGGTCGCACCATGGAGCGATACAAAGGCATTATAACATCCTCATTTTTGTTTTCTATTCCTTTCCTAATAATACCTAACATTCAATTTGCTTTCTTAGCCGCCGCAGCACACTGAGCACAAGGTTTCAATGTATCATCAACGAATGTTGCCCAGTTCCTAACAAATCTAAAACCCTCCTCCTTGCACCATCGTCTCATCCACGCTTTGAGACTCCGGAGCTCTGCCTATCTCTTGGGCCCTGCGCATGGAACGGGTAGCATTTCAGCAAATGCTACCCTAGAGGATCTGGATTTGAGCTTTCTACCTAAGAGCCTAAATTTGGCTTCCAAAACCTCTCTCCCACATGTACCAAGACAGCCGGCTCCTCCTCAGCACTATGTAAAATCCTATCTAGGTGACACGTGAGGTCCACCACCTTCGCACCAGGCGATCCTCATGTCCACCAGCTACCCAGCTATCTATATGCCTAATGATCGAATCGCAAACTACAACAGCTGTCCTAAGCTTTCCCTCCCAGGCAGCACTTGGAGACATTTCCTCGGTGTGAGAGGATAGTACATCCCCTGGTGGGCAGGTCCTGGCTACAGGTGTACTTCCTACTTCACCAGGGTGATGCTCTCCTTCTAGGAGACCTCCCTCCTCCAAGGGGCTACCAGATTGGAGGTGGGACTTCTCTACAACATCCCTGTAGGTCTCGTCTATGTACCTCTCTGTCTCCTTCAGCTTCACTAAGTCTGCTACTCTAGCCTCAAGAGAATGGACATATTCTCTGAGAGCTAGGAGCTCTTTGCATCGGGCACACACATATGACATCTCACCAACTGGAAGATAATCATACATGTGACAATCAATGCAATTCAATTGATGACAGTCAAGCTTCTCCATAATGCACTATGTTTTAATAATGTCACCTCCCTTCTACTGTCTGAGCACTGGCTTCCCATCTCTGCATGCATACAGTTTAAAACATTACTACTGGTTTATACATCCAGATCTCCTTCCACCCCTCTCTATCTCAATAGTTTATCTCAAAAAAGTTACTCATTACCTACTCTCCCCTCCGCTGCCTCAGATCGGCTGACAACAATCTTCTCACATTACCACCGCCATCTCTCATTTGCCTAAATAACATCCATGACACTGCCTTCAGTTCTTTGGGCCCCTGGCTCTGGAATGAGCTTCTATGCCACATCCATGACCAACCGACCATCTCTACCTTCAAACAAACACTGAAAACTCACCTCTTCACTGCCGCATTTTCCCTTAGACCATAAATTCCCTTTGTAGACAAACTCTCTAGTTTCCTTTTTCTCGTTTCCCTCCCTTCCCCATCTCTAGCTATCTCCTTCCCCCGGCTTGAAGCCTACGCCAGGCCCTCTGCTCCATGGTGTGACCGCACCTTGAGTATTGCGTTCAGTTCTGGTCGCCGTATCTCAAAAAAGATATAGTGGAACTAGAAAGGGTTCAAAGAAGATGACAAAAATGATAAAGGGGATGGAACTCCTCTCGTATGAGGAAAGGCTAAAGAGGTTAGGGCTCTGCAACTTGGAAAAAAGATGGATGAGGGGAGATATGACTGAGGTCTACAAAATCCTGAGTGGTGTAAAATGAGTAGAAGTAAATTGATTTTTTACTTGTTCCAAAAATACAAAGCTAGGCAGCCCTTTTACTAAGCCGCGTAGGTGCCTATGCGCACCCAACGCACATCAGTTTGGAGTTACTACTGGGCTATCGCATGACCCGGGCGGTAATTTTATTACGCGCGTCTGCTATGCGCACTGGAAAATAATTTTTATTTTCCTGCGCACAGTGGAAACTGGGCAGTAATCATCATTCTATGTGTGTAGACAATTACTGCATGGTTACCGAGTGAGACTTTACCGCTAAGTAAATGGGTGGCGGTAAGGTCTCAGACCCAAAATGGATGCGCACCAAATTTTATTTTGCCGCATGTCCATTTTCAGCAAAAATAAAAAAGGGCCATTTTTACAGGTGGGCTTAAAAATGGATCTGCGCACGCCCAAAACACATACCTACACTAGCGCAGCCCATTTTTCAGTGCACGTTAGTAAAAGGACTCCTAGGGGACACTCAAGGAAGCTACATGGAAATACTTTTAAAACAAATAAGAGCAAATATTTTTTCACTCAATGAATAGTTAATCTATGGAACTCTTTGCCAGATGATGTGGTAACAGCGGTTAGCGTATCTGGCTTTAAAAAAGGTTTGGACAAGTTCTTGGAGGAAAAGTCCATAGTTTGCTGTTGAAACAGACACAGGGAAGAAACTGTTTGCCCCAGGATTGGTAGCATGAAAAGTTGTTTCTAATTGGGTTTCTGCCAGGTACTTGTAGCCTGGCTTGGCCACTGTTGGAAACAGGATACTGGGCTAGATGGACTATTGGTCTGACCCAGTATGGCTACTCTGATGTTCTTATGTAATGTGGAATAAATAAATAACAAATAAACCAGTGTTGTTTGTATTGTTTATATTTTATCTCCGGTTGCCGGAGATATGAGGGGAGTTTGCCTGCTTTGCATGTAAGACCCGAGGTACATATTTCCGGTTCCTCGTGCTTAATTTTAATTTGGCTCCGTCAGCACTGGGCAAAGAGGCAACCCGCAGAATGGAAAGCTGCATGGGACTGGCACACATTCCTTGCAGAAGACTTCTCTCAAACAGAGTGACCTGCGTCCAGCAAAACAGAAGAAGAGTAACAAGAAAAAAGAGTACTCTAATGAAGACGTGAATGGATTTGAGGACTATTTAAAGCAGATAGCACATGACACACAGAATGGGAGGGTAACAGGTGCAGACAGCAAAGAGGACATTACAGCAGCAATAAAGAAAGATCAGCGGCGGGACTCTAGGAGAGTCAAGAGGCAGATGAAAAAGAAAATTCAGATGTTGTGTTTCCACTGTCGAAAGCCTGGTCATGGACTCGCAGACTGCCCAGAAAACCCATAGAATTCAGGAGTTGGGAACTGGAATTTGCTATCGCTGTGGATCTACAGAGCATGAACTCAACACCAGGCTCAGATGGGCCCCAGAGTGGGGTACCCAACCTGTGTGGTTCTACTCACCTCTTTACTGGACTGCCTCGGGGGGGGGGGGGGGGGGGGGGGGGGGGAGGAAGACAAGGCCTTTAAGTCTAGATTTTATACTTCCCTCTAAAAAGCTAAGACTCCAGCTCTACTTGGTTATATCCCTGGAATAGACCATCCCCCTAATTCAGATTTGATTGGCACCTTTCTAGAGCAGAGGCCCCGAAGGTTTTCGCAGCCTGCTATAAACTGTGTCTTAGGGATCTGTTTTATGCTCTTAACAAAAGCAAAACACATGTCTATGACCACCAGCAGTAGTTAAACTGCTGCAAACAAGACTTACATAGTAACATAGTAGATGACGGCAGAAAAAGACCTGCACTGTCCATCCAGTCTGCCCAAGAAGATAAATTCATATGTGCTACTTTTTTATTTGTACTGTCCTCTTCAGTGCACAGACTGTATAAGTCCGGCCAGCCCTATCCCCGCCTCCCAACCACCAACCCCGCCTCCCAACCACCAGCTCTGGCACAGACCGTATAAGTCTGCCCAGCACTATCCCCGCCTCCCAACCACCAACCCCGCCTCCCAACCACCAGCTCTGGCACAGACCGTATAAGTCTGCCCAGCATTATCCCCGCCTCCCAACCACCAACCCCGCCTCCCAACCACCAGCTCTGGCACAGACCGTATAAGTCTGCCCAGCACTATCCCTGCCACCCACCACCGGCTCTGGCACAGACCGTATAAGTCTGCCCAGCACTAGTCCTGCCTCCCAACCACCAGCCCCAACAAGACTTTAATGCCAGTCTGTCATTTATGCTAAATGTCTTGCTCTATTTTTGTGACATTGAAGGAAAGTTTGGAGAATGCATTTTCTTTTTTGAAAATAGCCCCTGACACTTCACTTAATCTCTGTGGGCTTTCTGTTCAGCATGATTTCCAGTGTTCTTGTTTCCTGCCCACACCTGAGCTTGTATTAGCTTTTTGAAGATATAAAAGGATAATGACTGATCTCAGCAGCCAGTCTCAGACTATTGTTTGTGTAGCATAGCAACAATAAAGCAGCAAAGTTCACAGATTATTGCAAAACTATTTGTAAGATTAAAATATCTTAATTTATTGTTCTTTTAAAGGTAGTTAGAGCTATGGAAGTGAATGGGAGGAGTGGGTTAAAAGGAATATACATTTATTTTAATACCTCGATTTTTATTTGAATCAGAATTTCTCTCTTAGGGGTGCTGCACTGAAAAATGGCCAGCGCACCTGTAAAAAAAAAGGCCCCTTTAAAATTTTTGCTGAAAATGGATGTGCGGCAAAATCAAAATTGCCACGTGCCTATTTTGGGTCTGAGACCTTACTGCCAGTCATTGAATTAGCGGTAAAGTCTCACGCAGTAACCAGGTGGTAATGACCTACGCACGTCAAATGCCACTTGGCACGCGTCCGATACGTGCGGCAGAAATAAAAAATTATTTTTTGACCGTGCCTATCAGATGCACGGCAAAAATTAAATTACCGCAAGAGCAACGCGGTAGCTGTGTGGCGTGCGTTGGGCGCGTAGATGCTTATATAGCTTAGTAAAAGGGCCTCTTAGTTCTAAGATACTAACATGTTGTTGGTGCCATGATAATTTATCAGTTTTTCATCGCCCCTAAATTCTGGAATGAGCTCTCCCCCGTTATTTAGATCTGAATCTTCCTTTTCTAAATTCAAGTCCCTGTTAAAGACCCACTTTTTTTTCAATTGGCGTTTTATGTTCGTTTCTGCCCCCCTAATTTGTACTTTTTTGACCTGCAGCCAGGAACACCCAAGCTCACTCATTACCCCCTCCCCTTTTTCCTGTGTGTGTTTCCTTTTCTATCAGAATTGGTGTTCCTTTCCAATTATATAATTGTTTTTAATTCCGTTGTTAACTGCTGTGATCAAATGGTTTGTAATAGCAGTATATCAAATCTGCAATATATGAACTATAATGAATAGAAATAAAACAAAACAAAAAAATAAGATGATACCTTTTTATAACTGATTTAATACATTTTTGATTAGCGTTTGAAGGCAATACTAACTTTTTCAGATAATCAAATAAGAAAGGTACCATCTTTTTTTTTTTAAATTTCTATTAATTACCTTTAAAAGTGGACTACCATGGCTACCCACCACCATTTTATAACTGAATGCTCTGCTATACAGAGGGTCACAACTAGGTAGTACTAGTGAGATGTGAAACTGGAAGCAAAGAAGCCACTTACTGGGTTAAACTGGCAGAATCACTTGTTAAAAACTCTGCTTTTTATAGTAACATATCCTGTTTTACTATACTGCTTTCAGTCTCTCCTGCATGTCAACGCCTGATGGCTAGGACAGTGGTTCCCAAACCTGATCCTGGAGGCACCCCAGCCAGTCAGGTTTTCAGGATATCCACAATGAATATTCATGAGAGAGATTTGCCTGTAGTGCTTCCACTGCAATCAAATCTCTTTCATGGATATTCATTGAGAATAAAAACAACAAGGCAGACAATCTGCAAACTCCAACGGGGAAACAAACAAAGCAGATCGGTGGTAAATCCGAACAAATCTTTATTGCAGAATTTCAATCTAATAGAATGCCTGACACAGGCTGTGTTTCGCCCGAAGGGTTTGCCTCAGGGTCTACAAAATAATAAATAATAATTAAAAAATTACACATATAAACACAAGATAAAAAACATTAAAACCATGACATGAAAATACCAGTACACAATTTGACATGTCTAGCGCGTTCGACATGGTCAGCCACCAAATATTTTCGAACATCCTAGATTACTTCGGGATTGGGGGAAACGTACAAACGTACAAATAACTCACTTGGGGGCCAAATGAGTATGGCACCAGGACAGATAAAAAACCAGCACAATCTCTACTTCAGAGTCAAAGGCTGTGAACCAAAAAAAACACAATATTCATTAGTTAAACTAACTACAACATATAATAATGCTAACACCACTGATCACCAAATAGTAGCAACCTATGCATGACAGAACCAGGGGCGTAGCCAGAGCTCGGTGGGAGGGTGTTCCAGTGCCCAAGATGGGAGGCACATTTTAGCCTGACGCTGACCCCCCTGCTGCCGCCGCTGTCGACCCTCCCCCGCCACTTTCGACCCCCCCCCCGCTGCCGCCACCAAGACGTGCATGCAGGATGTCAGTCAGGACTCACAGCACAGATCGGCGAACACGTCGGAGACTGGCGCTGAAGAAGACTAAGGCTGGCGGGGGTTGGGGACCCCCGCAAGCAAAGGTACCTGGCGGGGGAGGGTCAAAAGTAGAGGGGGCCAGGGCTAAATCTGTGGGGGCCCATGCCCCCATGGCCCCACCTAGCTATGCTCCTGGACAGAACACTGGATAAGAAAACAAAATAACTAAATCATAGCCAATGCCCTCACCATTAGTGTCTAGAAGGTGGCAACAAATGGATAATAAAACATTCAGGGGCCCTTTTACTAAGGCATGTAGGTGCTTACGCGCATACAACACGCATCAAATTAGAGCTACCGCCCAGGTAGTGCATGCCCCGGGCGGTAATTCTAATCTTTATTTTGCCACACGTCCATTTTTGGCCAAAAAAAGGCCTTTTTTGCAGGCACACTGAAAAATGGACCTGCGTGCGTCCAATACACTCGACTACACCAGCGCAGGCCATTTTTTGGCACGCCTTAGTTAAAGGGTCAGTTAATAAAAGAAAACTAATCATAACCTACCGCTCTCCAGAAGATAGCAGCGTGTTACCACGCACTTTAGTGTCGCTGGAAAAAAAACTGCTGAATGCAGCCAGCATGTCATATACCCCATAGGAGGTAAAAATCTAAAAACCCAAAAGAAACATGTATTCAAGATTTTTTATAAATAGCAATGCTGCCAGTAATAAAATATGTACATTAGACAGTGCTGATGTAGGAATCCACCAAAACACTGTATCGACTCAAAGGAGTTATTTAGAAAAGATCATTTACTCACGTGTATGGTAACTATAAAAGACGTAGTAGAAAAATTAGAAATCAAAAAGGAAAAAAAGAAGAATCGCTGCTGCTGACGTCAGATAGACGTCACTAAAAACTATTGTGTACATCTCAAATATCGGCACCAATTAAGGGCCCTGTTCATTAAGCTGCATTATAGGCACGTTAGTATTTTTAACGCGTGCTAACAATGTAAGCACGTTAACTGAGTATGCGCCTATAATATCCCTATAGGCACCTAAACGGTTAGCACGCTAATTGTAGGCACGCTAAAAACACTAATGCACCTTAGTAAACAGAGCCCTAAGCGTACTAATAATATCGAGGACAGTGTGCCGGTGAAATGCTGACTTGAAAAAAAACTCCATAATCTACTATAATAAAACTCACCCTCAATGTTCTGAGGACACTGACGTCAGTGAAGCCAAGCCCTGACTTCCTTCAAAAAGGTTCGAAGGTTCGTGGTGGTGAAGCCACCAAAATCCCTCCGGGTCCCGCCCTCAAGGGCGGAGCAATGGCAGAACAACGAAGGGGTTGGCAGGGAGGCGGGGGGGAAATCACTCTGGGCCCCACCCTTGCGTCAAACGTCATGACGGTGGGGGCGGAGCAATGGCAGAACAACGAAGAGGTTGGCCAGGGAGGGGGGGGGGGGGTGTTGGCGACGAAAACCTTGCTAGCGCCTGTTTCATTTGCTCTGAAATGGGCCTCTTTTACTAGTAGTATATACATTGAAAAGAAAGAAAGATACAAAATTGGATCGCTAACCCTAATGAGGGTGCAACAGAAAAATCACAGTAGAACACTGTCAGTATTAAATATGTAAATTAGATAGTGCCAAGATAGGAATCCACAACAACACTGTATTGACTCAAAGAAATTATTTAGAAAAGCTCATTTATGCAAATATCTGTCCTGGTGCCATCTCATTTGGCCCCCAAGTGAGTTATTTGTTTATTTTTAACCATGATTTTTAATCTTTTCTATGTTTTATAATGTATTCTTTTATCAGATGTGGGACTTTAGCTTCCCCCTTTTTTCTATTTATTTCTTAGTTATGTATGGTGGAAATGATTAAATACACCATTTAGCTATTTTGGTGATGAAGAATAGGTATGTATCCTATTTCTACTATATTACATATAAAGACCACAGCATACAGTAGGTGTATGTTCTACGTCTACTATATTTTATTATATGTATTTATTATGATATTTCACCTTTTAGTATTTTGACAAATATGTTTTATTATATATTTTGTATTTTTAATGATTTACTTTTAAGTGACATTGTTATTATTAATGTTTCATATGCGTGTATATATTATACATATTTATACTGGTATTTACATGTCATGGTTTTAATGTTTTTTTTTATCTTGTGTAATTTTTTGATTATTATTTATTATTTTGTAGCCCCTGACACAGGCGAAACACTGGCATTCTATTAGACTGAAATTCTGCAATAAAGATATGTTTGGATTTACCACTGATCTGCTTTGTTTGTTTCCATATTCACTGTGGATATCCTGAAAACCTGACTGGCTGGGGTGCCTCCAGGACCAGGTTTGGGAGCCACTGGGCTAGGACATGGTGTGAGAAGTAAGCTAAGTCTGAACAGGGAAAGATGCTGAAATTCAGCCCTTCACGGAAATTTTGCTTCAATAGCTCAGTGGACTGGCCTAACTGAAAACAACGTGTTACATATGCCAGATCTACCACAAACCTAAATGCTGAATCACAAAAAGTCCAGGTTTAAGCAATGGCAGTGAAACAGAAAATATTTACAACTCATTCACCTTTGCTGCAGAGACAGAGAGAAATAATTATGATGTTATGGTGAAGAGTGATGAGCATTTCATTGCAAAGTGCAACATCATCTATAAGACAACCAACCATAGACACGAGAAAAATTGAGTATTTTTTCAACAAATCTATGTATTTCACAAAAGAAACTCCTTCGTAGTAAACCATGTGTGAGAAAACATAACTTTTCAATATCAAGGAAGGAAAAAAAAATCTCAGACCTCTATAAAACACCGTGAACTGTTTGTGCTTATTCAATCCAGTCATTGACATAGACATAATAGAAATATTAGTGTCCAGTGGTGTTCCTAGGGTGGCTGACACCCGGGGTGGATCGCTGATTTGCCCCCCCCCAGGTGCAGCGCCCCCCCCTGGCGAAAGGACACCCCCCCGGGTGTATTTTTACTTGCTGGGGGGGTACCGCGCGCCTGTCGTCTTCGCTCGTTCCATGCTCCCTCTGCCCCACGGAACGAGCGGAGCCGACAGGCGCGTGGCACCCCCCCCAGCGGCGTGCACCCGGGACGGACCGCACCCACCGCCCTCCCCTAGGAACACCACTGTTAGTGTCTTAGGGGCTAATGCTCAAAAGTCCCCGTTAAAAGCCATATCCATTTAGATCCACAGTAGAAGTTACCGATTTTGAAATAACAGCAATGCTCAAAGGAAATTGCATGTAAATGAGATTCATGTAAATGTAGCAAGCAGCTCGGTAGGGAAAGTGCTTAGCCTATGCGCAGAACAGTCTCTCGGTAAGTGTCCATGTTCTGCACATGCCCAGAAATCCCACTGCTGTACTCTCTCCTTTCCCCTGCAGTACTTGCTGGCTTCACTGTCCCACTGTCTCTTTTCCCCTGCAGTGCTCTGATGCTGGTTCTACCTTCTTCCTGCAGCTTACTTGCCTTCCCTGAGGCTGCCTCCAATGATTTTCACATGGGAATCTCATCCTTGCTGAAAGCTTCCCCCCCTCCAACTCACATTATAGAGGCTTTCCACAGCCGATTGGCTGTCTGCTTCTTTCTCTGCCTCTAGATGACATCATAGGAGCTTTCCTCTAGCTGATTGAGTGCCCCTATGATGTCAGGAGGAGAAGAAACAAGCAGACAGCTAATTGACTGTGGAAAAGCTCCTATCATGTCAGCTGGGGGGGGGGGGGGCTTTCAGCAAGGAGGAGATTCCCCGAAAACATAATTGGGGGCAGCCTGAGGGAAGGAAAGTAAGCTATGGGAGGAAGGTGCAGGAGGAAGGTGGAGCCAGCATCAGAGCTATTTGCATTTGAAAAAAATCTCCTTCTTGCTGAAACCCCCCCCCCCCCCCCCATTTGTTTCTGTGCCCGTCTAAGCAGTTCTCTGCTCTTGGACAAGTTTTGCTATTGAAAATGCAAGCAGAGTGCTTCACCTAGAAGTTGCCCTCACACAATGGCAGCTCCAGACCTCACGGAAAATTATGCACGTTAAAGGTAGGTGCTCCTTTCTGTTCATTGCTTGGAAACAGCTGTGCATCACTTGGAATGCTCATTTTAATACTAATCAGCTTGTTATAATTCATTTGCATAGGATTATTGTTGCCTGCTACTGCGATCGGTAACACAGACGTAGAACCCCTTTGTGTGCATTACTTGCTAAATAACATGAATGCTAAACTGGATAGAACCAGTCAAAATCAGACATTCCTAGCATGGTAAGCTTTGTGCATCGGCCCCTCAGTCACAAATAACTTATCTTCAACATAAGGTCCTTTTCCAGTGACCATGGTGGGAGCAACAACAGTCGGTTGTGCATATGGGCAGGGCCGCCGAGAGACTGGGCCGGGCCCGGGGCAAGGCCTTCCCCGGGGCCCCACCCCTACTGCTGTCACTGCCCTGCCCCCGAGGTCGCCGCTGCTTCCCCCTCCACCCCCCCAAGGTCGCCACCGTTCCCCCCGTGATCGCTGCAGCCAGTGTTCCTCCCCTCCACCCCCCGAGGTCGCCGCCGCCGCTCCTACCCTCTGTCCGTCACTGGGCCAGGCCCCATGCATTGAAATCGCAGTCTCACCTCCATGAAAGCAGCGCTGCAGGCAGCAGAAAGCCTCCCTTCGGCCCTCCTTCCCTCCCTGTGTCCCACCCTTGTCTGACATAACTTCCGCGAGGGCGGGACACAAGGAGGGAAGGAGGGCCGAAGGAAGGCGTTCTGCTGCCTGCAGCGCTGCTTTCACGGAGGTGAGACTGCGATTTCAATGCAGGGGGCAGACGGTCGACGACGGAGGGTGGGTGGGACTGCGGCGCCGGGCCCCCTTGGAGGCCCGGGCCAGGGGAATTTTGTCCCCCCTGCCCCCCCTCTCGGCGGCTATGCATATGGATAGAAGTAGTTGTGAGTTAAAATAAATTTGATTAATTTTGTAACAGTTTAATCAAATTTATTTTAACTCACAACTACTTCTGCTTTAACAATGATATAATCTACAAATAATGGGCATTGCGATGGGCACCAGGACAGCACCCCAATATGCCAACCTTTTTATGGCTGAGCTGGAAGAGACATTTCTGAATACATACTAGACCAATCCTCTAAAATACTACCGGTACATCAATGACATTTTTATGATTTGGACAGAGGGGGAAGAAACTCTGAAACAATTTTACTATTCCTTCAATACATACCATCCTACAATCAGATTCAAAATTGACTACTCCCCAGAAAAAGTCAATTTTTTGGACACCACAGTCTCAATCAGTGATGGCTGTATACAAACATCTATATACAAGAAACCCACAGACAGATGCAGCTACCTCCACAACTCCAGCTTCCACCCTTCACATACAAAAAGATCCATTATTTACAGCCAAGCCACAAGATACCACCGTATCTGCTCGGACCCAGGGGATAGAGACAGACACCTTGAAACCCTGACTGCATCCTTCAAACAGAAAGGCTACAACCCCAAAATAATCTCCAAGAATATTGCCTCCGCCCTCAAAACACCCAGGGAAAATCTGCTACAGTACAAAGAAAAAAAAGCCACAGACAGAATTCCCCTTGTAGTGACATACAACCCAGAGCTGGAGAAACTGAGGAAAATCATAAGGGACCTACAGACCCTACTCCAGGGGATGAATTACTGAAAGAGATATTCCCATCCCCGCCAGTGCTGGCCTTCCGACAGCCACCAAACCACAAGCTGATCAGGAGTAAACTCCCAACACAGACTGAAGGTGAGGAGAAGGGCACATTTCCCTGCAATGCATCCAGCTCCAAGCTATGCCAAAACATTTCACAGGACCCCACAGTCATTCACAAGGGAAAAATATTCAACATAAAGGAATCTTTCACATGCTCATCTTCCAATGTGGTATATATCATTCAGTGTAAAAAATGTAACGAAGGATGCTATATTGGAGAAACAGGCCAGATGCTTCAGACAAGATTCAATCTGCACAGACATCACATGAAAATAGCCGGTGCCAGTCAGGCCCCCACCCCTGTGGGCCAACACTTTACAAGACCAGAACACTGCACCAGTGATTTCACAGTAAGAATCCTGAAAGGTAACTTTAAAACTATACAAGAATGTAAGACCTTTGAAGTCAGAATGATTGAATATTTTGACACCCAACAGACAGGACTTAATACGGATCTGGGTTTTCTAGCCCATTATAAACCATAAAGTTGTATTTATCTGTTTATTTCTCTGTTTATCACCCTCCTCTCACCTTCCCACACCATCCTGTTAGAATATCAATGAAATGCTTTGATGTCCCCATGCATACCCCCACCCTTCCACTCTGTCAGACTGTCAAAGTAATGCTTTGATGTTTCTCTTATATGTACTATCTGCTACCACATTTGCTTATTTCCGATCTGACGAAGAAGGGCAACCTTCGAAAGCTAATCAAGAAATGTATTAAGTTATGTCCAATAAAAAAGGTATCATCTTATTTTCTTTTCCATGTTTTATTTTGTTTGATTTCTATTGATAACCTTTAATAATGGACTAACACGGCTACCATACCTCTCTACTTAAAACCTTGTTCAAAACAGTATTTTCAAAAACAAAAGATAGATGTTTTTCTTTTTTGAAAATGACCTTCTTTCAAGTTGGACTTAGATGTCATATCGAAAATGCCCCTCTGTGTGTCCTAATTTGGTATTACTGGGCAAAACAGAATTGCAGTGCATTGCATAGTCATACTAAACTAAGGGTGAATATTGTAAGCTCTACCAAGCAGGGACTGTCTCTTATGTGTTTGTTACAGTGCTGCGTACGTCTAGTAGTGCTATAGAAATGATAAGTAGTAGTAGTAGTAGTATATAATATCAATAACTTTACATCCCTTGAGCATGCCATTCAATATTCTTTATGCTTTTTTGGAGCAGAGTAAAAAAAACTGATGTTACAATTTACCCCCCAGCCATGTTATAGCACTCAAAAATAACAGGCTAGGACAGTCAATCATTTGAAGAGATGCTTTCTAGAAATGTGCTTATAGATTTGGAAATGACTTGGCTGTTTTTCTAATATGGATGTGTCATCTCTGCTCTGGTGTTTGATTGCCTTATTTTGGGGATCATTTATCATTTGGAAATGTTTTGTTGTAAAATCAGTAAGAATATCAAAACATATTTATTTCTTTACTGCAATTGATCTGTCACCATCCAATATTATTTATCTGAAACTGGAACATTTAGCAACTCATATGCCTGCCAGCAAGCAATTTCTCTGGCCCTTTTAATCGCTATGTATTGCTTAGAAGCATATTCCAATGTAATATCTGTTATGTATGTTAAAGTAAGATATAATGCAAATTAATTAATATGTTATGCTCAATATTCAAAAGACTTATGGTCTTAAATTTGAGAGTTATGCTTCTAAATTGGCCTCATAGAAAATTTAATAGGGCTGAGTGAGGAAGGGAGTGGTATAGCACAGGGGCGTAGCCACAGGTGGGCCTGGGTGGGCCCAGGCCCACCCAATTTCCCTCCAGGCCCGCCTGCCCACGTCGCTCGCTCGCTTGCACAAATTCGTTGTCCTCCCCGCCAGCGCTGCATTCTTTTCTTCGATCGTCGCCGGCAGCGCTGCCATCCACACAGGCAGCTCCGCCCCCCCTTTGCTGCGTCCATCTGGCCCTACTTACACAGGAAGTGCATCAGAGTGGGCCGGATGGACGCTGCAGAAGGGAGCAAAGCTGCCTGTGTGAATGGCAGCGCTGCCGGCGATGATCGAAGAAAAAAATGCAGGGACCGAAGCTGCCTTCTCTCTTCTGCTGCGCCGATTCAAAGGGTTGCTGGTAGTGTGTAAGAGTCACTGCTGCTGGCTGCTGGCTTCTGGGTCAGTCAGCAGCAGTGCAGCAATTATCTCTTACATGCTGCCAGCAACCCTTTGAAACGTGCTGGTGCCGTGATGCTCCTGATGCTGCGCTGCATGGAGGGGGGGGTTGGAGAGAAGATAAAATTGTTGGGCTGCTTGGGCATGGGAGTGGAAGGGAGGGAAAGAAAAGAGATGCTACACGGGGTGTAGGAGTGAGGGAAATTGTTAGGGAGGGGAGGGAGAGATGCAGGGGGGTGTAGGAGAGGGAGACATGCATGGGAGAGTAGAAGAAAGGGGATCATTATTGGGATATGGGAGGCGAGAGAGGGATAATTGCTGGATGTAGGGTAGGGTGGGGAGGGAAGGAGGGGTGAATGACAAAAGAAGGAGAAATGTTGGACCTGGGAGGGGAGGAAAAAGTACTGCACAGGGGAGAGAGGGATGAAGGAGAAATGTTACATAGTGGTGGAAGAGATGCTGCAAAGGGGGAAACAGATGTTAGACTTCGGATGCAAGGGTGAGAGAGAAGAGGAAAAGAGGGAACAATGTTGAACATGAGGGCGGAGGAGGGGGAAGAAGGAGGGAGATGGATCCAGGGGTAGAAGACAGTGAGGAAGAAATGCTGGAATGTGGGTGGGAGGGAAGAGGGGGAGAAATGCTGGCCCCTGGGGGAAGGGGCAAGAGGAAAGAGCGAAAGGACAGGAAGATGTTAGGAGGGGATAGAGGGTGGAGAGAGGAGAAAAAGGGAGCAGATGCTGGGCTAGAAGGGTTGGAAGGAGGCAGACACTGGGATGGTGGAACCATGTGGAAGGCCAAGGGATAGTGATTACGGGGAGTAGATTGAAGATGGAAGGCTGGAGAAGGAGTGAGATGGGGGAATAGGAGAGCTAGTGGGTGAAAGAAGGAGATGGAAATCAGATAGGTATCTGAAAAGTAAAAAGGAAAAGGATTAGAAGATGAAATTTGAGTGGACAGAGAGCAGGAAAGAAAGAAAAAAGATAGGAAAGAGCTAAAATGAAACAAACATCAATATGTCAGTGTAGTGAGGGAATGGAATGAGAGTGGAGAAAAGACAAATGAATAGCAGCTGCTTGAAGGAGAATTAACAGAAAGACAGGAAAGTGGAAAAGAGAAACTTGAACCAACATAATGGAAAAATAAAATGACCAGACAACAAAGGTAGGAAAGACATTTTATTTTGAATTTATTAACTGAAATTTGTTAGCTTGAGAAATGTGCACAGCGGATATCATTTTATTGTGTTCAGTAGAAAAAAAGAAATATATTTCTGATTTTATTTTTCCACTGTAACATGCCGAGGTTCCGAGTTCAATTTTTGTCTACATATTTTTATTTCTAATTTGTGATCCCTTGTTCTGTATCTGGTGAGAGTCTGGGCCCTAGCATGTCTAACACTAGTCCCGACCCTTGCTGTAGCTGGTGGGGATCCCCAACCTACATCAGCTGAGGACCTCCTCTAAAAGCAGCTAAAACTCCCTTCTACTAAGCTTGGCAGATGGCGGCAACATCCTTGAGCCACCGATAACTAAGCATGCATGGGGTGCCAGCATCGGTGACTCAAGGCATTGTTGCTATTGCTGCCTGCCAAGCTTGGTAAAAGGGATTTCTGGCTGTCTTCGGAGGAAGTTTTCAGCTGACAGAGCTTGGGGATCTTTATGAGCTAAAGTATATTTTGAATTGGGAGGTGCCGGGGGAGATGTGGAGAGTGCGGGGAGGAAGGGGGCAGAGACAGAGAGAAAATTTTGTGCCCATCCACTTTGGGCTCAGGCCCACCCAAAATTGGCCGTCTGGCTACGCCACTGGTATAGCAGCAGGTATCCCTGAGAACACTCTCTCACTGAGGTTGCAGTTTAGTCGCCTTACAGCAGGTGGTGCTAACCTGCTATGTCAGAGGGGTGGGGCTCAGACTGGGAGGTAGTGGAGTAGAGAATGACACAGTTACCTTTACCGCAGTAGAAAGCCTTATTCCCACAGTAAAAAAATAAGTCCTTTGCTCCCTTCCCTTCCTCCTCCCCAGGGGTCTGCCACCTCTTTCTACCCGCTGCTTGTTACTTATATGTTCCTGCAGCCCAGCAACAATTCACACAGGCCAGCTCTGTGGCCTTCATGCTGTTGTGTCCAGCCCTCTTTATAGCAACTTCCTGTTTTCACTGCAGGAAAGAGCTAGGCTAGGAGAAGAGAGATGCAAACCCAGGCAAGAGGGAGCATGTCAGAGCTGCTGGAGAGAGAGAGAGAGAGAGAGAGAGAGAGAGAGAGAGAGATATGCAGGCTTGACTCCCTGGAGTGACCCCAAGAGAATGAGAAGCAGGCAAGCCCACAGGCAAACCGCCCTGGACAGTGCTGGAGGGGCTGAGACCAAAGAGCAAGAGAAGCAAGCAGGAGAGACCAGGTGTAGGAGACAGAGGCTAGCAGCAGATAAGCATGGGCAGGAAAAGGGTGCGGCTGAGAAAAGACAGTGAGAAGGAAGGCATCAGGCAAGTCCCAGACTGAGAAGAGAAGCAACAACAGCTGAAACCAGCCTGGACAGCGTGAGCAGGAAGAGAGAATATATGCTGGTGTGTGCTGGAAAGAGAGCAGGACTGTGTTGAAAAGCTGTACTGGGCTGGACCTAGTGCAGGTCTATGCTAGAAGCAGAGCAGGGCTGTGCTGGGAACAACACACTGGGCCAAGAGGAGCAGTGGTCTTGTGCAGTGCCTAAGAGAGCTGGGCTGGGAAGCAAAACTGGGGGAAAGCTGCATGATTGGAACCTGAAACCCGTGGGAGAAAGTCCAGTCTAAGTGCCTGCCAGCGTGAATACCTGTCCTGTGAAGAAGCCTGTCCTGAAGAGGAAGAGGCCCTACTAAGAAGAGTGCCTTGCCTGAACCAAGAGCCCAGACCCAAGGAAAGCCTGCATTGGAGTGGCTGCCAGCATGAGTGCCTGTCTTGTGAAGGAGTCCATGTGAGAGCCTATCAATTTAAGTGCCTGTCCTCAGCAGAAATCCTGCCACTGTGAATGCCTTCAACTAGGGGCCTAAGATACTTGGATACAACAAAGGTTTCAGCAGGAATCCAATGTTGGTTAGCCCAGTTGGCTGACTTCAATTTTGAAGTGCAATATAAGCCTGGTAGTCAGAATACCAATGCCGACATTGTCCCGAATGCATGAATTGGAGACTGATGGGGAAAATTGTGTTGGGGCAAATGAAATTCAACAGTGGTTTCGGACCCCAAACCAAAACATCTATACTGAAACAAATGGTCCTTCCGTGGAAGGAAAAGAGTCTGAACTGTTGTACCTTTCTGATCACACTGTGAGAGAACTACAGAGAAGAGAACATCTTAAAACCCATAATTAAAACTTTCCTGAGTTCCAAAGCAGAGAACTTTGAGAATTTGTCAGAGGATAGCAAGAAGTTTTGGAAGACATGAGAGAGACTAAAATTGAGAAATGGTCTCTTATATAGAGCGATCAAGAACCCCAGAGACCAATTGGTAGTTCTGGAATGCTTGAAAATCAAAGTCTTGTCAACCTACCATAATGAGATGGGACACAGAGCTGAGGAAGTTGTGACAAGAGCCATCCAGAGAAAATATGATTGGCTACGAATACACAGTGATGCTTGAAGGTGAGGATGAGACTGTAAATGCTGTTTTCTGACAAAAGATGTCACCCAGAGAGAAAGTTCCTTTGAATTGCTTCAAGACTTCATATCCATTAGAAGTCCTTGCACTGGATTTTACAGAAGCTAGTGGGATTGAAACGGTTTTGATTATAACTGACATGCTCACCATTGCAGTGCCCACTAGAGACCAGACTACATTGACTGCCACAAGAGCCCTAGTTAAACACTAGATAGTTCACTATGGTGCACGGAAAAGACTACAATCAGATCAGGGATGGGCTTTTGAGTCTGAATTTATCAAGAATCTTTGCAAGTTATATGGGATACAAAAGAGTCAAAAAATGACCTATCAACCTCAAGGTAATGTGCAATGTGAGACGCTTTAACCAAACCTTACATGAGATGCTGAGAACACTGCCACCCTCCAAGAAGAGGCATTGGGGTGATTACCTACCTGATCTAATGCTTGCATACAACAGTCAGATCCATCAGTTGAGAGGATATACCCCATTCTATCTCATGTTTGGGAGAGATCCGTGACTGTTTTCAGATGTCTATGCTAAAGAAGATGGTGCCACAACCACCTTAGATGACTGGGTCAAACAACACCCCGACAAAATGGCTGAGAAGAAGGGACAGATCAGAAAGTGACATCTTGCCTATAACGTGGCTGGACGATGTACCTGTGCTACTCCAGATGCTCTTGGACAATTGGGAAGAGAATTTGAAGTTCTGGAAATTAAAAAGTCTCTTCTGGAGGAACAGGAGATCTGTGGCCTGGGAGCATCGGGCAGCAACTTTGCGGCCTGATGTTCCTGGGATGGTAAAATAATCTCAGCTGTTTGCTGGACTTATTTTTACATCTATAATTCAGCTTGGGGTATTCACCTCAATCCGTGTTATGGAATTTACATAGTAATGAGGTGTGTCGCATGCTTTGTCTCTCATTAATATGTACTCTGCGGAAATCCTAAAAAAATCCTTGTGTTACACCACCAAAACTTGATTAAAATTCTTTAACATGTGTTAAGGGGCAAATAATGTGTGGTATAACCATAATGCAACTTGCTGCAGTATGGCTAGGAAATATCATGTCACCAAAGCTGTTGCCCCAGTTACAGCTTCTGCCTCTGTGCAGACAGAAAATGTGATCCCAGGAGGACGGCTGGTTCCATTTGCAAGATGTCTTTAGCATGAATCCCTCATGAATGAAGTGAAAGAACTGAGAGAGGAGGTGGCAAGGTTAAGAAGCATCCACAAAAATGAGAAATACCTTGATGAACTACTGCATGAAGCATCAAAGATTTCCAGCTGTGGGGAAACTATGCTGAAAGAGGACAACTGAATTCAGATCACAAGACCCTGCAGGATCAATACCATGACTCCACCTGCCCTCAAACTAAAGAACCGATATGCAGCCCTGGAAATGGAGGAGGTGAGAGCATCCCAGAGAGAGGAGGATTGGAGCTTGAAATCCCCAAAGTTGCTGGATCAGTGACCACTGAGAGGTGAAAGGTAGTAGTGGTTGGGGATTCTTTTCTTTTCTGAGGGGTACAGAGGCGTCCATCTGCAGCCCAGACATGATGTTCCGGGAGGTGTGCTATCTGCCTGGTGCCAAAATTCAAGACGTTACAGAGAGGTTGCCACAGGTAAAACTTGGCGTAAGTGGACACACCTAGAGCTAAGAAACAAGATGGCAAGCGATCCGCAAAATCCAACGTGGAGACAAACAAAGCAGATCAATCAGTGATATGGTTCAAAACTTTATTTTCAGAGATTCGCCCGACACAGACTGTGTTTCGCCCACAAGGGCTGCGTCAGGGGCTAATAGTCCAAGCAGGACATGAGATTGAAACGTAAAAAACCAGCAGGGTGCTTTCCTCAGTCAAGATGAGGACATCAGCTCAATGCACAGGGTAAGTCTCTGGTCGCATCTCTCAGCTGCTGGAAAAAGGCGTATTCTATAAACCATGCTTAAATCTAGTTGCGGTTTATAGAATACACCTAGGCGGACGTTTTTTCAGCGCTGATTTTTCAGGAGCCATATGTAGAATCTAGTTCTTCACATTAAAGAAAATATTAAAGCCACACAATTGCAGGACCAACAAGGTGAGGAAGAGGCACTGGAGGTCAGTTTGGAATGAGGAAATAGCAAATGTATTTACATTGGTGTGATACAGGGGCGTAGCTAGGTGGGGCCACGGGGGCATAGGCCCCCACAGATCTAGCCCTGGCCCCCTCTACTTTTGACCCCCTCCTGCTGACGACCCTCCCCCACCACTTTCGATCTCCCCTCCCGTCACCACCGCCCCTGTCCCGCCACCAGGTACCTTTGCTGATCTGTTTCTGTCAGTCCTGACTCCTGATGTCCTGCGTGCATGTTCTGTATGTAGCCCCGTGCAGGACGTGCAAGCAGGACATCAGGAGTCAGGACTGACAGAAACAGATTAGCGAAGGTGCCCGAGACTGGCGCTGAAGAAGACTTCGGCTTACGGGGGTTGGGGACCCCCACCAGCAAAGGTACCTGGCAGCGGTGGTGACGGGTGAGGGTCGGTGTTGGGGGGGGGGGGGGTAGAAAGTGGTGGGGAGGTCAGCGGCTGGTGGAGGCGGGCTAAACTGTGCCCCCCCAGCTCAGGCTCTGGACTCCCCTCCTGCCGAGTTCTGGCTACGCTCCTGGTATGATATACAGTCATCCTTCACACACAGAAGAAATGGACAGAAATTTAGTTGAAGACATAGATAGATACTGTGTCTAAAGTAATAGGTGTCCTTTTGCACAGGTTATCTTGGGGTTTCGAAAAACATTTTATAAAGTGAGACAGTTGCACCTGGTTCGCTCCGGTTTTCATTGGCAACATTTTAGGATATTAGTCCAGGCTATGATTTTATCTTTACTGGACTATTGTAACTCTTTATATTTAATTTACTTATTTATGACTATATTTATATCCCACAATTTTCCAAACTGAATTGGTTCAATGTGGCTTACAAAGTTACAGTTATAACATTTTTATTATCAGAAGTGTTGTGTCAGATAGGGTAGATATACATCAAGGGTGGGAACTGGACTTCTATTGGTTCTGTTGTTGGGTGCAGGTCCTGCAATAGTCCTTTTTCCTCCCTCAACCTTTCCACGATACTTGCTCTTTAAATTAAGGGTGCCAGCTGGCAGCGACTCACACAGGCCCACTCCGGGGCCTTCCTACTGCCATGATCCACTCTCTATGATGCAACTTCCTGTTTCCAAGAGGGTGGATCACAGCAGAGAGAAGGCCCAGGAGTGGGTCGAGAAGGCTGTTATGAACTTCCCGAATCAACTGAAGGCCTGTGTTAAAGCTAGGGGTGGACTCTTTGAGCATTCACAATGACTGCAAAATTCTGACACATTGTTAATTGTATCATTTGAATGACATTATTTTACTGTGTTTTAGCTCGAACACTCTTAATGCAGAAAAATCACTAGGTAGTAATGTTAAAATGTTGGTAACATCAACATAACTTAAGACAGTGGTTCCCAAACCTAGTCCTGGAGGCCCCCCCAGCCAGTCAGATTTTCAGTATACCCATAATGAATATTCATGCGATAGATTTGCATACAGTAGAGGCAGTGCATGCAAATCTCTGTCATGAATATTCATTGTGGGTATCCTGAAAACCTGGCTGGCCGGGTTTCCTCCAGGACCAGGTTTGGGAGCCACTGGCTTAAGATAATTAAATGTTGTTTAATAGTCATGTGTAAGTATGATGACTAAATAAGTATGTAAAATCTTTCATTGAAATTCAAAGCAGTGGCTGAGAAAATGACAAAAAACTCTAGGGGGTTACTTTGTTTTGCCTCACCCTGTACATGTGTATGTGCCAGCACATAAACCTGTATATTCTGAAATACCAGCACATAGACATTTATGTTGCTGTGTTGTACCCATAGATATTTAAGACATTTATGTTTCTGAAATGGATGATCCTACCACGTGCAACCAGTGCATCAACATCCATTTCACCACTGTGTTGCTCCTTCATTGTGGAACTTCTTGTCTTCCGTGCTTTGAGTGGAGCCCTCCCCCTTTCTCTCTTTCCTTTTCTTTTGATTTTTCTTGTCTATGAATTGTAGTCCCTTCCTTTTCTAAGGTTTTGATTTAATTTGTAAACTGCTTTGATTGTTTAAAGTGAAACATCTATCTTAGAACATGCTGTATGTGGGTAGACCTTCTTCTAAAATACTAACGGAATTTGAAATGGAAGTTGGTGCATCTCAAAAAATTCCAGATTCAATGGCCTTTCTTAAATGCTGCTTTATATAAATAGTCCTGAGGTGGACAGTAAAACATTTTAGCAGCACAATCCATGTTAGTACCCCTAAAAATTCCCTGATAAGGCACTTATACCTGGTGACAATTCAATAAATGGGTGCCACAAAAAACATGCTTAGTGCCAGTTCTATAAATTGTGCACTTCATCTGTTATAGACTACAAGCACAAGGCAGCACTCGTACACCAAAATGTAGGCATAGCAACTTATGCCAACTCAATGGCAGGCAGAAGTGGGTTCACCTAAGCGCACCATGCCACGCATGCAATTTATTATATCCTATAAATTGCACAGGCCACTAGGCAAAACACCCATGACATGCCCATGCTCCGCCTACATAAATGCCCCATGTCGTTGCACACTAAGGGGCCCTTTACTAAAGGGTTGCCGTGTGACCACCTGGAATTATCACTAGCCCAACATGGCCACCAACAGTAGTTCTTCCTTGAACATGCGCCATTTCCGGCACTACGGAAAATAATTCCATAATTTCTAGTACGGCACTAACCTGGCAATAATCTGGCAGTGACACAGATTATTTTATCAGGGCTATATTGTCTATGTGCTATTTTGATGGAGCTTTAATGACAGAGCTATTTTGACAGGGCTCTTTTGACCGGGTACCGTTTTACACTTACATCACCTCAAAGGTGAGGCCAGGAGTCAGAACTGTAATACTACCCAGAGGCCTTCAGTCAGGTTAACTAAGGTTAGCTGAATTGTGGGTAAACCCTGTTGAACAGTGCTATGCAGTGCTGACAGGAGTCAGAGATCCAAGTACTTTGCTCTGTAACGGGCAAGCCTAACTGAGGCCCAGATGCACTAAGATCCCTGTTGGGAGTCCATTCATATTTTCAAATCGGTAAAAATTGCTGATATGGAAATACAGATGGATTTCCTAAGAGAATTGCATGCAAATGGGCTGCTCATGGCTTTTGCGATCCAGTTCATTTGCATGCCATAGGGGGGAAGCCAGTCGGCCAGCTGAGCATGCGCAGAGCAGCTCATCGCTAAGCATGGCTGCTCTGTGCATGCTACAGATGGCTCTCATGCACACAGACAAGCCGGCATAGCTTTTTGTTTTCTTCTTCAAAAACAACTTAGGAGCCTGCACTCCCTTGCCTAGAGGGAGGGGGGCAGCCTACTGATGCCGGGAGCCAGGGACCGGGGGGGCAGTGGCGTAGCAAGGCCGGGGTGATGGGGGTGGTCCGCCCCGGGTGTCAACAGGTGGGGGGTGCATCCGTCCACCCCCCCCGGCGCAGCACCTCCCCCCCCCGACATGGTCCCCACCTGTCTACGAGCTCCATCCATCTGCAGCGCTGCTGTAAAAATCGCTTCGTCGGCCCTTCCCTCACTCACTGTGTCCCGCCCTCTGACGTAACTTCCTATTTCCTCAAGGGCAGAACACAGTGAGTGAGGGAAGGGCCGACGATGCGATTTTTACAGCAGCGCTGCAGATGGATGGAGCTCGTAGACAGGTGGGGACCGTATAGGGGTGGCACTATGCCGGTGGGGGTGGGGGGGGGTCCACGCCGGTGGGGGGGTGTCGTGTTGGTCTGCACCCGGGGGGGGGGGTGCAGCGGCGATCCGCCCCGGGTGGCAGCCGCCCCTGCTACGCCACTGCCGGGGGGTCCACTGATGCCAGGAGATGGGGGGGGGGGGGGGGGGTGGTTGCTGATGCCGGAAAACTGGAGTTATCTCCTGTGAGCTCCAGGGTTCTCTTCTCTCCTTTGCCGCCCTCGCTTCCTTGCCAGGAGCAGGACAGGGCAGCAGTAGCAGCACAAGAACTCCTGCAGCTCTCCCTCAACTCTGCCTGGCCCCGGACAGCTAAAGCAGGATCCTTGCCTCCCACCAGCTCCCTACAGACTTTCAGATTGGATTTTTGTCACACTTTTTTTGTGTTCCGGTTAAAAGCAGTCCCTTTGCCCTGATGTTTTGTGGTGTGACCTGCCAGGAACTTGTGACCTGGCTTGGCCACTGTTTGGAAAACAGGATACTGGGCTAGATGGACCATTGGTCTGACCCAGTATGGCTACTCTTATGGGTTACCACGGGAGCCCTTACCGCCACCTCAATGGGAGGTGGTAAGTGCACCCCTCCCCCCCGCATGGCCACAAAGTAAGAATAATCTTACTGCATGGCCATGTATTTTTTAGGGGCGTTTTACCCGTTGCGGTAGAAAGGGCCCTGGCCTGCGGCAAAAATGGCCCCCACGCTACTGCAGAGCCCTTTTTACTGCAGCTTGGTAAAAGGATCCCTAAATGCTAAGAAGCCCATAGGCACCCCAGTCAGTCAGGTTTTCAGGATATCCACAATGAATATTCATAAGAGATCATGCAGTGGATCAGGTTTGGGAACCATTGCCATAGGTATTAAATGGGTTTCTTAGCATTTTGTGCATTCTAATTCTGTTAGCAAGCACTGTTGTAGTAAAAAGGGCTCCTAAGGAACGTAAGCACACATTTTATAGAATACCACCTAGCCAGTGGCGTACCAAGGGCGGGGCGGTGGGGGCGATCCACCCCGGGTGCACGCTGCTGGAGGGGTGCAGAGAGCAGCCGCGCGCCTGTCGGCTCCGCTGGTTCCCTGCTCCCTCTGCCCCGGAACAGGTTACGTCCTGTTCCGGGGCAGAGGGAGCCAGCGGAGCCGACAGCCGCGCGGCTGTTCCCAACACCCCTCCAGCAGCGTGTGTTGATGCAGGGTATGTTGATGCGTTGGGGGAGGGGTGTGTATTGATGCGCCGGGGGAGGGAGTGTTGATGCTGTGTCTGTGTGTGGGGGGTGTCGTGCTGCCCCTGGGGGGGGGGGGTGCGCAGTGGCGATCCGCCCCGGGTGGCAGCCGACCTAGGAACGCCACTGCACCTAGCACTTATGTGCGTAACTGCCAATTAATGGCGCCAATCATATATGTAAGTGCTAATATTCTACAAATCTGTGTGTGTTATTGGCACCTAATGTTAGGCCCTAAATTTTGAAGGTGTCCTAAGGAACCAAATGCCCACTAATAACTGCTCATCTCTACAACTAGGAATCCTCTTTTTCTTGGTAAGTCAAAATTCCAACCACTGGGGTTATCTGTGAGCCCAGGCCAAAAATGTATTATTGTCTACTACAGCCACAACAAAATGATAAAACTTGGAAAAAGATCTCTTCATGTTTTATTAAAGTAACTCGGAGATTAATGAGATCAAATCTCTAAAGACTGAGGATTAATCATGAAAGCTGCAATTAAAAATTCATGGCATTTATGCAGAGCTCAAATATATTTCATGAATAAAAATACTTTTCTATCCTGCAATATTTCTATGCAAGCAAATTGTTGTTGAAAAGTAGTGAATTACAGATAATTTTGGTTAGCAGTTGGTGTGGTTTGAATTTTGATGACCTAATTGAGGTAAATTAAATTCTACTGTGCTTCAACCTGAGCACCAGTTCTACAGATGCATCTTTTCATTGATCCAGGCTGTATGGAGGATGTGATAGAATTGCAACGAGGGAATTCCTCTGCAATGAGAAATTCGTCAGCTTATCAAGTAGCATAACATTTTTTTCATAGAAATGACAGATACTTGGAAGCACATTGTTCAATCAGCTTGAATATTTTGTTAATCAAGAGATCATTAGCCCTCAATTAAGAGTCACTGAGGGAACTGCATTTTGACACAGTCAATAATTTTTGCTTTTTTCTCCTTAGAATTTGGACCATTATTATCAGCAAAAACTATAGTATAAACGAAAGATTCCAGTATTTAAGGGATCTTTTATTCCCCCTTTATTGAATTGCTGTCATAAGACTAATTTGTTATGGATTGTAATTTTTGAAAGCTTTCCCTTTTTATTACAGAGATCCTTTCTAAATCGATTCCAAAACCTGGATCACAAAATCATCTCTATGGAGTATTATCTCATGCTGCCAGAGAAAATTATTTTTTATATTACATTTGACTGGTGAATCATTTATTAGTTTTTCAAAGGTCAAGTTATCTATGCAGTGCTCTTGGAAATGCTCCGACTTAATCTTCTGTTCAGAACATGAAAATATAGTCAAGATGTAGGAGCTGATGAAGTATGCTGATAAGCCTTGGTCCAAAAACTCTTAGCATGCAATATTACTTTTATTATGTTAAAAAATGTGCCCTAGAAAGAGTAGAGGTCTCGGAAGGTCAGGCTAAACATTGTCTTTCTGGGGGTTAGGACAGTTTTACATATGGTGCCTACAAAATCGGCACTGGAAAAAAAAACTGCACACCACACTTAAAGTTAGGCGTAGTTTATAGAATAGCGCTTACGCCCGGGAACCACAACTACATTATGGCATGGTCATTTACACCAGTGGAAATGTGGTGCAAATGCTCGTGTTTAAATTAGGTGCAGATCCCAGCTCATTTTATAATTATGTGTATAAGTGAAAGGAACGCCCCTGATCTGCCTGTGACCACTTCCATGCCCCTGTTTGTTAGCTCGCACGTAAAATTTAGGTGCATATCCTGCACCTAAATTTACATGTGCACATTTTAATTAATTTGAATTAGTGCCAATAATGAACCAATTAGATTGATAATTGGACACTGATAATCAATTATTGGCACTACTGTAACTAGCAACTATTAGAATATACGCGTGCATCTTGCTAGGCATATTCTACATATTGCATATTGTGAAACGGAGGCGCTCTGTTGAGCAAACCGGAAAAACTAAGGGGGCCCTTTTACTAAGCCATGTAAGCATCTACGCATGTCCAATGTGTGCCAAAATGGAGTTACTGAACGGCTACCGCATGGCCCCTGCGGTAATTTCATTTTTGATGCACATCCGCTACACGCACCCAAAAAATATTTTTTATTTTCTGTGCCAATGGATGAAAACTGGAATAATGCAGTATGGAATTTGTATCGGTGGGTTTACGGTATAATTGAGTATGGAAACCTCCTTCATAACTCTCAATTTGAATATCCCAAAACTTAACTTGGTGGATGCCCATATTGATCTCAAATTTGATGTTTGCATCACAACTGTTACGGTAGTCACAGAATCAGGTCAGCTGCTCCCTGTCACCCTTCCATATAAGGAGGACATCGTCTATATATCTTTTCCATCCGATTATGTAAGCTGTATAAGGAGAATTGTACACATGTTGCTCTTCATATTGTGCCATGTATAAGCACGCTACCGTGGGGGGTGACTGATCATCACCCTTGAGTCTCCACGAATTGTAAGTTAACACTAAAGTTTATGTAAAACAGGTGATATAACGAAGTATGATCATGTTATACAATAGTGAATGATACTCATTTTTTCTACACTTAGATTTCGTTCTCCTGATGACACCGTAGAGCGAAACATGCAAGCATGTTGAGATCGGGAAACACAGGTTAAGGGAATCACTACACTAACAAAGCACAGCAGCACAGCACCAGCAAAGAGAAAAAAGAAAAACGAATAGAACAGATGGGTTGCCAATTTACCCACTAGTACGCCTAGCACTTCAAATATATTACGCCAGACTCTGAGGAGATCAGTACCATATCCAACAGTTGTTTATTGATGACATTAGAGTAGACGAGTGGTAAGAGTACAGTTACCACGTGGAACACTTTAAGAGCCTTTTGATATGATAGCTCATTCAGAAGGAAGGAAGGGAGGGATTGAGAGTGCGATGATGATGTTTACTAGTGTGATGGTATGAGCTGATGGTTGGCTTAAATTATGCACTAGATACTGAGCACTATTGTACATGACACAAGACACAGTGGGAATACAAGGGATATTAAGATAATATATCCAGGTTTCTAGTTACCATAGATATTAAATTTTAACTGCCAGACCTTCAACCATTCTTCTATCTTTCAGAGATCCCTTCTCATCATTTCTACTTCCTTCAGGGTATCCACTTTATTGGCTATCTTCGTGTCATCTGCAAAAAGGCAAACCTTTCCTTCCAACCCTTCAGCAATATCTCTCACAAATATATTAAACAAAATGGGCCTCAGCACCGACCCCTGAGGAACCCCACTGCTCACCATCCTTTCCTCCAAGCGGATTCCATTTACTACCACCCTCAGCCACCTGTTGGTCAACCAGTTTTCTATCCAGTTCACCACTTTCGGTCCTAAATGGACCTCATTGTATGTGACCCTACCTATATATGGTGCTTGCACATGAGTGGCGTTGTGATCCTGGAGGGCAATGCTTCACACTCACCTTTCCAAGCTGCTCCTTATTGATTTCCATGCCCTCATGGAGACATTGTGTGGAGTCAGGTGGTGGTGGTGCTTGAAGACTTGCCAGGCACTGGAGGACCAGGAGCTCTAACTCCTACATTGAGAAATTAGGCTCCATGCACAGTGACATAGCTGAGGAACATTCCTCCATGTGCAGAGGTATATGCACGTTTCACACTTGGAGGGAATGTCCTGACATGTCAGTGGATGTTTTCTCAACACGTGGATCAGTACTACCATTGCACATTTTGTGCAGTGTATTTTTGATTGGCAGAAATGTTTATCTACGAACATCTATGATGCTTGCAGTGTGTCCTTTTTCTAAACATTATTTTCTATATTTTCGAATATCAGAAAACATTTATCCCCCCCTATTTACAAAGCCGCCCTAGTGGCTGCTGCATGGCATTGCCGACACAGCCCATTCAAAATGAATGGGCTCTGTGGGCAGTACCACACCACCAGTTTCTAGCGCGGCCAGACACTCAATTTTGGGTGAGCCTGGGCCCAGGATGGGTGGGCAGAAGAACTTTGCCCTGTCTCACAAGTGATTTGGTCTCTCCCTCTCTCGCCTGCATGCCATTTGGTCTCTCAAACATCCTCCCTCCCTCGCATTCAGAAACTAATATACACTGCTCATGTTGGCCCCACAGCTTTCCCTCTGATGCAACTTCCTGTTTCCGCATAGGTGGGAATACATCAGAGGGAAGGCTGTGGGGCTGGTGCGAATAGAATGTATCAGTCGCTGCTCGCTGCAGGCGAAGATCTGCTATTTACAAGGTATGCAGGAGGGACAGTTGTTGGGAGTTTTTGGCTGGTGAGGCTTAGCGATCCCTGCCAGTCACATCATAGGTGTGCTGCTACTGGGTGGGCCTGAGACCAAAGTGGGTGGGCCTGGGCCCATCCAGGCCCATCCTTGGCTACGCCCTGGATTGGCCATTGTTGGAAGCAGGATACTGGTCTTGATGGACCTTCAGTTTGTCCAAGGATGGCAATGCTTATGTTCGTATGGAATCAGAGTAGATAAATCACTAGAATCTTAGACTGGTTGAATCTATCACAACTGGTGTTGTAGAAATGACAGCAGTCATCTCTGTCTGGAAAGGCACAGGACCTGAAGCAATGAAAATGTCTGAAAGAAGGATTAAGGGATGCTACCAACTTGGCTGCATTTAACTCAGATAAACACTGGGGCCAATCTTAAGAATGATTTAACTAAGCAGGAGAGGCTCCCTACCTGGTTACATTGCAGTGAGCGGGGCATTCTTGGATTTTCAGTGGCATGTAATCACACAGTGCTGCTGAAAATCTGATAATGCTGGGGTATTCTGTGGGCAGAGTTGGGGAGGAGCCAGGAGTTATACAGGCACTGGCATTATTCAGTGCCAGTGCCCACATAGCTAACCAGGTATGTAGGAACACACAAAAGGCAGTCCTACTTTTGCCCGGTTAGCTATGCGGGTTTGGCACTGGATATCCAGGTCTTTGGTGGCATCTGGAAGGTATGAGGGTATAGCTGGTGCTTGAATATGGCCTACCACTGAATATACACTGGCCGATATTCAGCGCTCTAGGGATAAAGAAAGTACCTGCATATAATGTTACAGTGCTGCGTATGTCTATTAGCGCTATAAAAATGATTAGTAGTAGTAGTAGTAGTAATAAATATCACTTAACCAGCTAAACACTAATATTCAGCACAAGATAGCCTGTTATCTCCGCTGTATATTACTGCTTACTGCATTACAGCTAACCGTCTTGCTGCGAAAATTCAGCGCATCACCGGCTAAGTTTGGCAGCCAAATCGGGCCTCCTAAATAGAAGGCCTATCTTTGGTCGCTATAAACTTAACCAGCCAGTGCTGAATATTGACTTGGCCGGTTATATCCGGGCTCAGCACCGATGGTGGGACTTAGCCAGCCTGCCTCCCACGGGCTGAATATTGATTGGACGGTCTCCCCAGCAAAACTCCCCTGAACATAGGTCCAATTCCCCAAGACCCTTCGCTTCCAAAAGACACATTAGGTATGAAGTATTTAAGAACCATCTCCCATTCCCAGTGGCCCATCTGGACCCTCCTAGAAAACTCCCCAAACTCTGTGCAGGCTCCCTGGGCCTACATAAAGATATCAGTGGTGGTCTAGTGGTATGATTTGGTTTGGGAATAACCTTATTGGACAACATCTTTTCTTCAAGTTCTACTTCAAGGTTAATTTTTTTTTGACACAGGGATTTTTATAATCCAAAGAAATTATGGTTTCTCAAGATTGAATTTTAATTTATTACCAACCTGAACATTTTATAAACAGCTGCCTAATTTTTCAAGTGCTGCACCTCTATCTGAACTCGACTCCATCTGGAACTGTATATTGTCTGCATTTGAATCCCCCTAGATCTAATCAAACTGTGTAACATTCACAATACAAACTGAAAAGAAGAGGAGAGAGGATAAAACTTTGAGGAAATCCAGATTGAAGCATCCAAGGAGCTGACATAATACCCTCATACAATACCCACTGGGACCAATTAAACAAAGAAGTAGTAGTTCAGGATCATATGAGGTTTCTGATACAACTGACCTAAGACGATGCAAAAAGATTATATGATGAACAGTATCAAAGTGAAACTCAACTCAACTGGTGCTTCACTGGACTTTTACCCCATCTAATCTCCCTTCCACCAAAAAAAAAAAATATATACTTCAGATAATCTTATGCAAAAGGAAACCCTCCAATTGAGTTGGGCCAAAATCACATAAATTGTTTCCCCTGCTAAGTTATCAGACATTAACACAGGAACCTTAAAAACAGTCTGACTGATATTCAGCTCTATGTAACTGGCCAGGAACGGCTCCTGGACGTTTGAATAGCACTTAACCGGCTAAATGCTAATATACAGTGCAAGATAGCCAGTTATCTCCACTGAATATTAGTGCTTAACACATAGAGGGGATTCTATATATAGTGCCTAAAAAATCCGCATGGAAAACAGTTCCGCCTAAGTGTATTCTATAAGCGGCACCTAGATTTAACCGCGGTATATAGAATACACTTAGTTGATATCCCAGTGCCTAGAACTATGCGACTCCATTTACACCAACGAAAATGTGGTGTAAATCCCTGTGTGTAGATTTACATATACTGGGCCATAATTCTATAACTATGCACGAATATTTTGGAACGCTCATGAAATGACCGTTTCCATGGCCCTTTTGAACTGTGCACATTAGAATTTATTATTATTATTTGTTACATTTTCCCACATATTTGCAGGCTCAATGTGGCTTACATAGTACCATGAAGGCATTCGCCAAGTCCGGTATGGATAAATACAAAATGTTGTAGTGGGATAGGGAAGATAAGATTCAATCAAGTTAGGTTTGAGGTAAAGGGGTTTGTCAATGTTCAATACGATCTTTGATATTGAAGTGTTGCAGGGTTGAGTCATTTAAGTTGGGTCATTTGGATATGCCTTTCCGAGTAGGTGAGTCTTTAATAATTTTCTGAATTTTAGGTGATCATAAGTTGTTTTCACCACTTGTGGCAGTGCATTCCACAGGCGCATGCTTATGTAAGAGAAGTTGGACGCATGGGTTGTCTTGTATTTTAGTCCTTTGCAATTAGGGTAGTGGAGATTCAGATAAGATCGTGATGAACTGGTACTATTTCTGATTGGGAGATTGATTAGTTCAATCATGTAATCTGGGGCTATACCGTAGATAATCTTATGGACTATGGTGCAGATTTTGAAAGAGATGCATTCCTTGATAAGAAGCCAGTGCAGTTTCTCACGGAGTGGAGTGGCGCGTTGGAATCGTGTCTTACCAATATCAATCTGGCTGCTATGTTTTGTGCCGTCTGGAGTTTCCTTGTGAGTTGTTCCTTACATCCATAGATTCCATTGCAATAATCGACGTGGCTGAATACCATCGATTGAATTAAATTACGGAAAACATCTCTTGGGAAGAAAGGTTTTAAGCGCTTGAGTTTCCACATTGAATAAAACATTTTCTTTACTGTGGAGTTGACTTGGGACTCAAGTGTAAGATTTCAATCGATAGTAACACCTAATATTTTGAGACTATCAGAGATGGGAAGGGAATGATCTGGAGTGAATAGGGTTGTTGGTTTATAATTGTTGTACTGGGATGAGAGGATAAGGCAATGTGTTTTATCGATGGTTAGCTTAGTGAGTTGTGCATGTAAATTCTTATTGTCAATTAGTGCTCATTATTGCTTTTTAAGCGCTGTTATACAGTAGATGCTGATTAGCTTGTTAAGCCAATTAAGTTATGCACATTGTTATAGAATAGGCCTGGATTTTAGTGTGAATCTCTAGGTGCGCTAAATAGACTCCAGGGGATAGCGGCTAACTGGCAATATTTTGTGATATAACCGGCTAGCTGTGACTATTCAGTGTATTGCTGGCTAAGTTTAGCGACCAAATGGAATTGCCTAAATAACAGTTCTATCTTTGGCCGCTATAAACTTAACCGGCCAGCGCCGCTCGCAGGACTTAGCCAGCCTGTCTCCCCCAACACTAGGAGATAAGGAGAGGTCTCCTGCCTCTGTCAATGTGTAGGTTTTGTAGCAGCAGCAGCACACAGTTCACTCACAAGGGGATGATCAGAAGCAAACGTCGGTGCTAGAGGCTGTTAGCGCCATACTAGCGCCGGCATTTGCTACCGCACAATGATCAGAGCTTTCGAGCGCGTGAAACAACGCGCTCGAGGGCTCTGAACGCAACTAGCATGCAAATGCATGCTAAATAGGGCTAAACATATTCATCCCCAATGATCAGCGACCAGTGAAAAGGAAAGGGAAATGGGACTTGATATACCACCTTTCTGAGGTTTTTGCAACTACTTTCAAAGCGGTTTACATATATTCAGGTACTTATTTTGTACCAGGGGCAATGGAGGGTTAAGTGACTTGCCCAGGGTCACAAGGAGCTGCAGTGACTGCAGTGGGAATCAAACTCAGTTCCCCAGGATCAAAGTCCACTGCACTAACCATTAGGCTACTCCTCCACTCCAGTGCGCCAAAGATTGGGTTGCTGGCCGTGGCAAACCTTATGCCAGCTCCGAGCTGGCGTTAGGGTTTGCAGATCATTGGGGAGGAATGGTGAGCCCTGTCCAGCATGCATTTGCATGCTGGCAGGCCCCCATTCCCCCCAACAAGGCAAACCTGCCAGCGACAGGGGGCTGGAGGTCTGGAGGACCTCTAGTCCCCTCCGACGATTTCTCCCCCCCCCCCCACAGGTTCAGGGAGGGCTGGAGACCCAACCGGCAGTTAGGGCACCTCTCCCTACAGCCCTCCTGAACCATGCATGTGTCGGATAGACACAGATGACAGCGTGATTTGTACATATGGTTGCGACTATAAGGCATTTCACAGTATTTACAGAAATTTTTCTTACCATAGAACTGTTTGATATCTAAGATACCGTAAAAATGATCATGATAGAGTAACAGATAGACAGTCTTCTGGAATGACTGACAGTTCCTTGTTTTAAAAAGACACCAGCTGTTTCTGTCTATATGATGTAGAATATTACAACCATATCCAAAATGTTACAGATTAATGGAGCAAAAGCCTCAACAGACTCCTTATGCAGCGGCATAGTCACTTCATAATCTCCATGGCCGACTATGGCCAAAGTTTCGTAGGTTTCTTCAGGGTCTGTGGGCTGTGCAATTCACTGCTATAGCTCGTCTCTGTGTCCGCTGCATAAGATAAGCTTTCATTTGTATATATTTTCAAACATTCAAAAAAAATTATTAAAAAACCCTTTGATGTATGGAGGTTTTTGTGCCAGTGATATCAGCAAGTGCTCTGTGTAGTTGAAGGCAAGTGAGCCCAAGATATAGGAGTCTGTTGAGGCTTTTCCTCCATTAATCTGTAACATTTTGGATATTGTTGTAATATCAACCTAGTAAATCCATAATTCTGTGAGGATATTTGTTGAAGTTGATAGTATCCTCTATAGTTCCTTGTATTTGATTATACGATATAGGACTCATGTGTTTGTGCCCAGATATTGTTCAAAAACCACTACGTTGCTCAACATAACGTTTTTGTGGTCTGACCATTCTAGTGCGGTGTGTAGTTTTCTGGCTTCATGTAACAATTCTACATCTTTTAGCTTGACAGCGGTGGTGAGTGCCTTGAGACTCCTCACAAAGCACAAGTTATTTCCCATGTTGTTTAGATCTACTAAATGCCTTCTTTTTTCCCCGATAATGTCACTATTGAGAATGCTTTGTAAAGACCTGTTACACACCCCACCACCCCCTTTGTTTCTGATAACCATCACAATGAGACATGTTCTCATTGATGTGTACTTTTCTGAAACTCTGCAAAAGCTTACTGACCTGTTCTAAGAAATGTCCCACCTCGGTCCCTCTCGGTCGGTGACTTCTAGAATACAAGGAATTATATAAACTCCCAGGCGTAAATCTTATTTGTAAGTAATCCTTGGGTGATGCTCTACTGTCTTTGATATCTAAAGCTTGTTGGATACCCTGTTGTGTTGCATTTTGAACATTGCTGAACGATTGCTTAGTATCTATATTAAAACAAAATTGGTCTGAGTAGCTCACGCCATTAAACCTGGGTGAAATTCTAGTCCACCTGTTCACAAACTCTATATATCTCACAGGTTCAGGGTCCGCTGTAACATTTTCAGATGCATTGTCTATAGCAGACCCAATCACAGTTTCAGAACCATTACCGGCCTCATAATCCCTACCGGCTGTGTCCACGTCCAAAGATCCGCTCTCGGCTCTGGTATCACGGTTCACTCTCTTTCTCTCTCTTTCTACAAGAGGGTGACTCATGCATTTTATTATTATTATTATCAATTGTATAGCGCTTTAAAAAAATTTCAACTATTAATAACTGTAAGGTATTTTAACTAAAACAAGGGTACATACCATAAAAATCTAATGCACATCGTCTCCCTCACCCAAACAGAGCTACTAGCCCTAACCCAACTACACCTCTCGCTCATGAACAGTGGAGGACGCGGGAACACAGCGAACGGCGCTTCCCTCTAAGCTCCAGCAAGACTAATAAAAGAGGTGGGAAGTAGAAACCCCCCCATATAGCAAGGCACACGCATTTTACCACCCTCAAGAGCTCACTTGCTGAGCACCCCTCTTGTCCAGTGTTCCCTTCCCTTTGCCCCACAGTCGGTCTGGTATCTTTCCCTCTCGCTCATCTACTGTCCCCAGTTCAGCATGTCTACTTCTCTCCTCCCCATCCGCGGAATGGTATCTCTCTCTCTCCTCTCCCCTAACCTGTGCGATCCGACCATCCAGTATTTCTCCCTCAATCTCAAACTGAAAAATATAAGTGGGATCAAATAAAAATAGTACCAACAAGAACGTGGATGCAGCGGCTCATAGGTTTGTTTGCTTTGTTTTGAGGGTACAGGGAATCGATATGACGGCTACATGGGGGAGCGGAAAGAGAGATTAACCTCCATGGCTTCACCTTTTTGATGTTTTGCTCCTGTTTTCAAACCTCCTTGAGCAGTGAGCCATGCGGGAAACGCTGATGACAGCTGCTTTTGGCTGCCCTGGTCTGTTTCACTGCTTCGTCCCACTCATAGGAAGTTGAAAAGGCAGGATGAAGCAGCGAACTGACCAGGGTAGCTGGAAGCAGCTGCTTTCAGCGCTGCCTGTACTGCGGCTCACTGCTGGAAATAGGGAGGAGAGATGTAGATGGCCGGACCTGAAGGAAGGGAGGGAGAGCTCAACAGTCTGACGCAAGGACAGGGAGCAGGGAGCCTGAGGAAGCAAAAAAAAAAACAAACCCAAAAAACACATTTGGTTGGCCACTATTGTTGGCGGGGGGGGGGGGGGGGGGGCTTTAGCCATGCCACTGAAGTAAATTTCCAGTCACTCCTGCCCTCGCCCGCACTAGTTTCAAAATTGTGTTGGAGACATCTAGCGGTAGTTGTGAGGTATTACCACCAGGGGTCAGGTTTCCATATAAGGGCCTTCTACCTTTCTGGTACTTTAAAAAAAAAAAAAAAAGGTTTCTCTGTAATTTTCAAAGTACAGATCTCAATGATTTTCCCAGGCTTGTATTTTCACTTTTATTTCAGCCTTTCTCAACTTATTTTGTCTTGTTTTATTTCACTGACTTCTATTTTTTTTTAAAGATCTAAATCAAGACACTTGTCTCACACACTCACTTATTTTATTTTTTTAATCTCCAGCTTACAAGCATCCTCAGCAGATCTAACAAAGTTGTTTTTCAGCTAATTAACATGATTAGCTGCTGGTGTATCTATCACTGGAGCCCAGTCACTCTGCTCAGAAGAACACCCATGCTTTCTCTCTTTGGTGATAATATCACTTCTTTCTCAGGTACAGGCTATTTAATGTGCTTCTAAATAAGTTCCCACAATAAATTTCATAGTACTGCATTTTCTTCAGAAAACTATTAGGGATAGTAACAAAGCAAAATAACACATTACACTACCGTAATATTTATAGCTAGAGCATGACTGGGCCTAGGTGGTTAGGGGCCCACAAACTTTGGGCTTAGTTCCACCCAACAGCAAAACATCCTTGCTGTGTTGATGGGGATCATCAAGCCCCTCCAGTTGAAGACTCCTGGCCTCTCTCTTTCCCCTTCCTTCTCCTGCTGGTAATCCAGCATCTCTCTCTTCATCTCTCAAACCCCCTCCCTCCAAGTCTTCCCTCTGACACGGTTTCGCCTATGGAGAAACAGGGGAGCCTGGGGAGTAATATTAGAAGGAAAACTCTGGGGCTGGCACAAGCAGTGTGTGTGAATCATTGCTCGCTACTGGCAACCTCCAGATGTGAAGAAAAGTAAAGAAAAGGTACATGGGGGGGAGGGGGTAGAAAGATGGGGAGAGATGCTGGATAGCCCCAGTAGGGGGTGTTAGAGGAGAGAGAGAGAGTTGCTGGTTCATGGGTGGGGTGAGGAGTGGAAGAAAGAGGGAGAAATGCAGGATTGTGGGTGAAATATTGTGCCCATTCATTTTAGGATCATGCCCACCCATAATTGGCCATCTCGCTATGCCACTGAGCTGGAGTCACTAACCTGGAACATTGCATATTCCTGGCTGCAGTAATGTAAATTGCAGGCCTCAAGTTAGGCCCACTATCTTTTAAAGGGACCATGGGGAAAAAAATCTTGGTTTCTTCTGAGCCCTCCAACACTCCATGACATCCAAAGTAAACATCTCCCCTACCCCCCTCCCTGATTCCCTAAGCATACATTCCCTCCCACCTCTGACTTCTACCCTGGCTTCTACTGGGGCTTTCTATGGTGTATAGAAGGAGAGCAGGAGCCATCGCTGGTCATACCTATCTCGTTAAGTCAAAAAGGCACTGGTCACTGCCTAGTGTCATACTATTACTGCTAAGAGTCAATGGGGCTCATTTTCAAATCACTTAGACTTACAAAGTTCCATAGTAACCTAAAGTGCTTTGAAAATATGCCTCAGTATGCCGTGGAGGGGCATAATCGAACAGGGACGACCACTTCTAAGGGCATCTATCTCTAAGGACGTTCTGATGAAGGGGCAGGAAAACCCATATTATCGAAACAAGATGGACGTCCATCTTTCATTTCGATAATATGGTCGGGGACGCCCAAATCTCACCATTTAGGTCGACCTTAGAGATGGTCGACTATAGAGATGGTCATCCCCATAGAGATGGCCATAATGGAAACCGAGGATGCCCATCTTAAAAACGACCAAATCCAAGGCATTTGGTCATGGGAGGAGCCAGCATTCGTAGTGCACTGGTCCTCCTCACCAGAGGCGTAGCTAGGTGGGTTGCAAGGGGAGCAGTTGCTCCCCTAATCAGATTTTGAATAAAATGGCGCCTATGCGGATCAGTTCTTCAGCCTCACACTGACGCCTATTTTACAAAAGGTCTGCTTCTCCTGACATCAAACCCTGGCTACGCTTCTGCTCCTCACATGCCAGGACACCAACCGGGCACCCTAGGGGGCACTGCAGTGGACTTCACAAATTGCTCTCAGATGTATAGCTCCCTTACCTTGGGTGCTGAGCCCCCAACCCCCCCCCCCCCCCAACACCCACTACCCACAACTGTACCACTACCATAGCCCTTAGGGATGAAGGGGGGCACCTACATGTGGGTACAGTGGGTTTTGGGTGGGTTTTGGAGGGCTCACATTTACCACCACAAGTGTAACAGGTGGGGGGGATGGGCCCGGGTCCACCTGCCTGAAGTGCACTGCACCCACTAAAAACTGCTCCAGGGACCTGCATACTGCTGTGATGGAGCTGGATATGACATTTGAGGCTGGCATAGAGGCTGGAAAAATGTTTTTTAATATTTTGTTTTGGGTGGGAGGGGGTTTAATGACCACTGGGGGAGTAAGGGGAGGTCATCCCTGATTCCCTCTGGTGGTCATCTGGTCAGTTCGGGCAACTTTTCGAGGCTTGGTCGTGAAACAAAAAGGGACGAAGTAAAGTCGACAAAATGCTCGTAAGGGACGCCCTTCTTTTTTCCATTATCGGCCGAGGATGCCCATCTCTTAACCACGCCCCCATACCGCCTTCGGTACACTGCCAACACGCCCCTGTGAACTTTGGCCGTCCCCATGACGGAAAGCAGTTGAGGACGCAAAAAAATGGCTTTCGATTATGCCGATTTGGGCGACCTCGGGAGAAGGACGCCCATCTTCTGATTTGTGTTGGAAGATGGGCGTCCTTCCCTTTCGAAAATAAGCCTGATAGTGTACCCTTATTTGGCAGCTTCACCTCTAGCAGTAGTATTATGACCAGTGGCGTACCAAGGGGGGGGGGGTGGTGGGGGCAGGTTACTTCCTGTTCCAGGGTAGAGGGAGCTGTAGTGAACGAGCAAAGAAGTTTAGCGAACTCGGAGCAGGCGCGCGCCGCGGCACCCCCCCCAGCGGCGTGCACCCGGGGGGGTGTAATTTCGCCGGAGGGGGAAGGTGTACTTTAGTGGGGGGGGGGGGGGCGCATCGGCGCTCCGCCCCGGGTGCCATCCAGGCAAGGAACGCCACTGATTATGACACTACTGCTAAGGGTCAACAGGTGCCATGTGCTTAATTTGTCTAATCTGTATTTGTTGTCAGGGGAATTTCTAAACATCCACTGTACAATAGATTCCACATACTTTGATAAAACAGCCCACAGCAGAGTCTAAAGCATTGGAAACAGGGATCAATAATTGCAAATCATCTACATACGAATAATGAATCATGCCTGTTTTCTGAATAAGAAGTCCAAGGTCCCTGACAAAGATGTTGAATAGCACTGAGGGTAATTAGGATCCATGGGATACACTATAGGAAGAAACCCAATCCTTGCATATCTTTCCTTGACACATTACTTTCATGACTTACTGTTCTAAGAAAGGCCTTGAGCCATTGTTATATGGGGCTCGTCAATCCTAAGGCAGCCAACTTCTTCAGTGAAATCAGGTGTTCAACTCAATCAGAAGTCATTGTGAGGTCTAATTATACAAGAAGGCAGGGTTTTCCTTTATCTTGCCAAAGCCTAAGAGTTTCCAGGAGGGCCACCGTCACTGTTTTGGTGCTGTAGGCTTTTCAAAAACCAAACTGAACCTCATGTAACAAGATGGGATTCAAGATTATTGATCATAGCACAGTAGGATAGCTCTCTAAGGAATGGGTTTGATTTAACAAATCAGTCAGTTAAATAACTATTTCATCAGACATATATGAGCAGAGCAAGGGTCAATCTTAGAGGCACTCTTGGCAAATTTCTTGATCAAATTTCTTACCCCTGTCACTGACAGTTCAAAAACAAATTGTCCAGATCATTGAACTGGGAGGAGAAAACCCCATCCAGATGATGTCCTTCCTGATGTGTTGGCTGCAATTTCATCAAACCCAATCCCAGTTCTTCCGAAACTGACAGGAACAACTTAGTACCAGCCTTAGCATTATCCTTTCCATCAGTGGTTCCCAAACTAGGTTCCTCAAATTCTCTTCATGGGTTCTTCAGCAAATCAGATTTGTTTACATAAATTGGGGGTTCCTTGGTGCATGGAAAAATATTTCAGTGGTTCCACCTTAGTAAAACATTTGAGAATCATTGGTTTAAATGAAGATTAAAGTCTATCAACAAGACCAATGGTTGACTTCTGTGAAGTGAAACAACAACAAATGTAAAAGTTAAAAATGTCTAAATAAGGGGAATAAATTTGGATTTATTGGAGGAAAGGGCTCTTTTATTTAGGATTAGTTCTTTGTTGTTTTACTTTGAAGAAATACTCTTTTTTAAAAAGTTTTGTTGAATTCTTTTTTTTTTCCTCTTGGTGTGGACATTTGGGACCCTGCTTACTAAGATGCGCTAGCATTTTTCGCACACGCTAAATGCTAGAGACACCCATGGGTGTCTCTAGCATTAGCGTAAGCTAAAAATGCTAGCGTGCCGATAGTGCAGCTTAGTAAACAGGGCCCTTGGATTTTTCTCTATTGTGGGTGAAGATTTCTGTTATGATTCTTTCTATTTCTTATATATATATATTTTTTCTTTATTATGAGATATTAAAGTTGTAAAATAAAATAAAAAAAAAATCTCTAGTCAGACCAGTTCTCACATATATAACTGGTGGTAAGAAGCAATTAATAAGTATATGTATGTGTGTGAGCTCACTGAGAACTTATTTGCAGACACATTTTGTGAGAGAAAAAAATTGCATGACATTTACAAGCACGTGCAAATTGCTCTACTTTCCTCCTGTGAGAAATTTAGGACTTGAAAATTGAAAATGCCTTTTGAGTTCACTCTGAATGACACTGATAGTCTATCAGAAGGAGAGTTCTGATTAAGCAGAGTTGTATTACAAAGATATTAGGTACATGCAAACTCTCTCTCTCTTATTTTGTAAATTTCTCCCTTCTTGGCAGCCCATCTATCTTGTGCAGGGCTAAGTGATGCCTCCTCCCTCTCTGATAGTTGGAAGGAAAGTCTCAGGGCCTATAGCAATGTTTGGAATTAACTGTTTATTTCAGGTGAGAACCCTTAGGAGTCAGTAGGTGAATCCATTCAAACTGCGCTCCTGTAGCAGCATGCTGTATTTACAGACAGCAATGTACTTTGAATAAATAGTGGCTGCAATCGACAAATACTTTGTCAGATACATAGCTTATTATATACAGTATTAATCAAAGCAAAAAAAAAAAAAAAAAATCACTGAAACGTGAAAAAATGAAGCCTTTTTGGCAATCTATTTGGAAAACCATATGTTGTATCTTTAAAATTAATATGCATCTTAATGCCTCATTAATAGTTTTCAAGTCTTGTTCTTCTGATATTCATCTATCGGATCATCACAAAGTACTATTTGACATATTAGTCACTGTCGGACAGCATATGATATTAGCGAATTGGAAAAACTCGGATTCCTTAAATGAACATTTTTAGTGGCAGTCTGTTTTACTTTATTTTAAGTTCGAATCGACTTCAGCGCTATCAATAAGAAGACTCTGATTTGGTCTCCTCTCAAGGACTATATTCTTACACTATAGCAGCCAATACAATCTGCCTTAATATTATCGTTTTCATCATAATGTAATTGCCTTTTCCTATGCATAATCTCTGTATTGTACTTTACTACATATGTTTATGTATTTCACTTGCAATGAAATACAGTAACATTTCTTGGGAAAAGAAAAGAAATATTGCTATTTTTTGCAGACATTATCAAACTCATTTGCTATTGTAAATGCACAGCAGGGCCCATTGATTTTACAGAAGGACTTTGATACTTAGGCAAATAAACAGGGATCTGCAGATGAGATTTAATATGGATAAGTATAAAATAATGCATTCTGGGCAGACAACTAGGCAGATACATTATACTTTGAATAGTATCTGGGCCTAGTAGTTGGCAACACACTGGAAATGAGTGCACAAAGGCAATAATCAAACCTGCCAATATCAGTGCAGTTTCCATGGGTACTTCTAACTGTGGGATTTGCTCCAGTAATCAAAGCACTGGCTCTCTCGGTGCATAAAACAGCCTTGGTAAAGTAATTATACAAAGCTATGCACATTTTTCATTGGATTGTGTCACTAGACAGCTTAATTTAACCATTCAGAAATGGAGCAGCTCTGGGATGGGGTTAGATTGAGGGATGGAAGTTAGGTGCTTAGGGCTGATCGTTTATTGTTTATTATTTTCTATACCGTTTCTAATTGCATTCGCAAAACAGAACGGTTTACATCTTAAAAATAACGTTGAGGGGCAAAATCGAACGCGAACGCCCATCTCTATGGGCGTCTATCTCCGAGAACGGGTACGTGAAGGGGCGGGACAAACTGTATTTTGGAAAAAAATGGGCGTCCATCTTTTTTCCGATAATACGGTTTGTGCCAAACAAATGCATCGGATTTGTGCGGATTTGAGCTGGGCGGTTTCGTTTTTCAGCGATAATGGAAACCGAAGGCGTTCAGCTTAAAAATGAACAAATCCAAGGCCTTGGGTCGTGGGAGGGGCCAGGATTCGTAGTGCACTGGTCCCCCTCACATGCCAGGACACCAACTGGGCACCCTAGGGGGCACTTGTAACAATTAAAAAAAAGTTAACTACCTCTGAAGTCCATAACTCCCTTCCCTTGGGTGCTGAGCCCCCCATATCCCCCCCAAAACCCACTCCCCCCAACTCTAAACCATTACCATAGCACTTATGGCTGAAGGGGGGCACCTAGATGTGGGTACAGTGGGTTTTGGGGGCTGTTTGGAGGGCTCCCATTTACCAGCACAAGTGTAACAGGTAGGGGGGATGGGCCTGGGTCCACCTGGCTGAAGTCCACTGCACCCACTAACAACTGCTCCAGGGACCTGCATACTGCTGTGATGGAGCTGGGTATGACATTTGAGGCTGGCATACAGGCTGGAAAAAAAAGTTTTTAAAGTGTTTTTTTTTTGGGTGGGAGGGAGTTAGTGACCACTGGGGGAGTCAGGGGTGGTCATCCACGATTCCCTCCGGTGGTCATCTGGTCATTTAGGGCACTTTTTTGGGACTTGTTCGTGAAAAAAAGGGTCCAAAAAAAGTGACCCAAATTCGCGCTAAAAACGTCTTTCTTTTTTCTATTATCGGCCGAGGACGGCCATCTCGCCTCAGCCGATAAACACGCCCCAGTCCTGCCTTCACTACACCTCCGACACCCCCCCGTCAACTTTGGCCATTTCCGCGACAGATTGCAGTTGAAGACGGCCAAAATCGGCTTTCGATTATACCGATTTGGGCGCCCACGGGAGAAAGACGCCCATCTCCCGATTTGGGTTGAAATATGGGCGTCTTTCTCTTTCGAAAATAAGGCTGATATTATATTTAAAAAAAAACAAAAACAAAAAAAAACATATAAGAACTCCATTATAGAGCGGCGGTAAGCCCAACATGGGTTTACTGCTCGCTCTTTCGGGACTGCAGCTGACCCAACGCGGCCGCCGGCGGTAATCCTGCTCCGAGCGTGCTCCATTTCCAGGGGAAAAAGAAAACTCCCAGAAATGGCTTGTGCGGCAGTAATCGGGCATCGCCATTCGGAGCAAAGTTACTGCCGGGTTAGTGCAGGAGCCCTTACCACCTCAATGGGTGGCGGTAAGGGCTCCCCGTTGCATGGCAATGCAGTAAGAGTTCTCTTACTGCAAAGTTCAACTGGCCTAAATCTAGATGATATCCACGTCCTGCTCATGAACCAGTACTCGCCTCTCTTTACTCACAAATGCTCAATGAAACATAGAAAATGACAGCAAATAAAGACCATGGCATTGATATTCTAAGCGATTTAACTGGGCAGGAAAGGAAATTGTGCTGGTTGCCCCAACTGTGAATATTCATCACCACTTAACCAGATAGTGCCATTGAATATTAGCTCTGACCATCGCAGCACTCTATGGTTAGTGTCGGTATGGTCCGGGGCTGGAGTCAGGGTAGAGACAGGAGTTACTGGGGCACTTTCCATATTTATTTATTTGTTGTGTTTGTATCCCACATTTTCCCACCAATTTGCAGGCTCAATGCTCATTATTCAGCAGCAGTGCCCAGATAACTATCTGGTTAATTTAGGACAGTAAAAATGCTCTCCTAAATTAACTGGGTAGCTATCCAGGTATTGCCTCTAAATATTGGTGATACTTGGGTAACTCCCTGAAGGCTGTCAAGCATCCATATATTAAGTGTGGTACCGGGATAGGGGCTGACACTGAATATATGGGTTTAATACATAACATAAGATAAGATAACATAAGCGTTGCCATACTAGGAGAGACCAAAGATCCATCAAGCCCAGTATCCTGTTTCCAACAGTGGCCAATCCAGGTCACAAGTACCTGGCAAGATCCCAAAAGAATAACACAGACTTTATGCTGCCTATCCTAGAAATAAACTCAACAAAAATACTTTAAGTAGAGATCTGTGCACTTAATTACTTGTTGTATATATGTCAGGGAAGTCTCATATAGTCACATTAGGCAACTCATGCGTATATGGTTCTCGTGTCTAATCTCTGTGACAACTTTTAATCATTGACAACCCCCTACCATCCTTGTCAATTTTATAGGTACTTTTTTTCTGCTGAAGCAATTATCTTTAATTTCAATGTAACTAAGTAACACCCGTAAAGTCAGTGGAAGTCTTCTAATTTTCCCATAAGTATATTTATAATACATAATAATCCTTTGTTAGAAACTTCAACACTTATCTGTGTGTATTATAGAGCGCCCAGGAGTTCTTACTATCCCGACAGGGCCTGTTTTGCTCAAACGCATTGTCAAGGGACAGTCCTGTGAAAGCAACAATACACACTCATTAGTGATAAAAACTGTTTTTAACTTCCTCTTCCTCTGATTCTTAACTCAAGACTTACGATTTCAACTCCCTGGGGTGCTTCTCGCTTATTCTGTGCCGTAAAAACATGGCGGCAGTGTTTTTTATGCTGTACCGGAAACGCAACGTACTTCCTATGCACAGCTGATTGGATTTGCATATAGCACCCCCAATGTATATATGTATTTAAATCCTCTGGTTCAACTGTCCCCAGATGAAATATCCAGTATGTTTCCCGCTGCAAAAGCCTTCTGTTGCGGTCTCCTCCTCTTGAATGCAGGGCAACCTGTTCAATCACTTGACATCTCAAGGATTCCACCGCATGTCCTTTGTTGATGCAATGTTGTACCAGCGGAGCTCCCAGATTACGTGCTGTAATTCTTGATCTATGTTCTATCATACGTGCATTCAACGACCTGCTAGATTTCCCTATATATATTTTGCCACATGGGCATTTGATGGAATAAACTATATACAGTATGTGGTCTGACAGGTGGTAAAGGACTAGAGGGGAGGTGAAAAATTATGGCAGAAAACGTCAGATTCTGTTGTTAAATCACAGGTTCTGCAACTCTTTTTGTGACACTTAAAGTGTCCGTACTGGACACGCTTTTCCTCTTTGTGTACAGGCGGTAACATTGCCGGGTTCAAGATCTCTTTAAGATTTCTGGCTTTTGAAAATGCAGTTCTCACATCCAACTTCTTAAACAAGGGGTGCGCTCGCATCACATCCCAGTGTTGTCTAATAATCTTTGCCATTTTTTCACCTCCTGGGATAAAGCGCATAATACAAGTCATTATTTGTTCATCTGAATCTTCTTGTTCTCTGCTTTGCAAAAGTAGATCTCTATTATTATATTTAGCTTGGTGAAACGCTCGTTTAAGAACTTGCTTGGGATACCCTCTTTGTTGGAGATCCTTGCCTAAATTGCCACCTATCAGACCACATATATAGTTTATTCCATCAAATGCCCATGTGGCAATATATTTATAGGGAAATCTAGCAGGTCGTTGAATGCACGTATGATAGAACATAGATCAAGAATTACAGCACGTAATCTGGGAGCTCCGCTGGTACAACATTGCATCAACAAAGGACATGTGGTGGAATCCTTGAGATGTCAAGTGATTGAACAGGTTGCCCCGCATTCAAGAGGAGGAAACCGCAACAGAAGACTTTTGCAGTGGGAAACATACTGGATATTTCATCTGGGGACAGTTGAACCAGAGGGTTTAAATACATATATGCATTGGGGGTGCTATATGTAAATTCAATCACCTGTGCATAGGAAATATGCAGCGGTTAAACACATACATGCATCGGGGTACATTGAGCTTGTTTTAAACTTTTTTGGGGAGATTTTAACCCATGCTGTCATGTCAAGTAGCTTACCTTCCAAAACTTGATTTTGTAAACTTTTTTTTAAAGCATAGATGATTGCACTTCTAATACCTTTTCTAAATGACTATTAGAAGCTAATTAATCTCTTCCTTGGCAGCCCCACCAAAATGGGAGAAAGCCTTCAGTACATCTGGGCTGAAAGGTTATTCTGCAGTGTCCTGGCCTGGATAGTACTATGTGCTAGATATAGGTAAATATGTGTGTTATTATATTTTTGTCTTAGACATCTGGGTCTAAGGCTGTATACTGGGGAATTATATCATTCTGCAGCACGGTAAGTGTGTTTGATTAACAGTGTCTGATACTGTGAAAGTTTCGTGGGATTAGAAGCACTGACAAAGAAGTCTGCCTCTCAGAAGCCTACTGGCTTAACCAATCTTTGCTACAACTTGCAGTTAAAAGTGTTTTAGAGCACTCTTCGTTTCTCTGCTAGCACCCCTTCCCCTCTCCTAAAAGGGCTAGTTTTACATTTCCCCACCATTTATCTTCTGCAGAAGGTTATCATAACTAGACTTCTGTAAATTCATCACTGAGGGGATGAGGAAAAGAATGGACAGGGACGAAAGGGTGCAATCGGACTTGTAATTAATCCCAGTGGCACTTAAAGCGGGTTTGGAGCCAGAGAAGGCTTACCGCAGGTCTGTTTGATTGTAGTAAGAATAATAATTTTTAAACCAAAATTGCAGGAATTCAGATAGAAAGCCCCAAGTTGGACCCATTCTCATTTAAATGTTGCTGTTGTTGGTTGTTTTAACATACTTTAAGGAAAGAAGGACTCACCAGGGGTCTGCTCCAGGGGCAGTGACGTGAGAGGCGAGAGGAGCGGCTGCAGAGCCGACAGCCAATGCCTGATGGCTGCCTGCAGTGCCGCGTTTGCTTTTTTAAAGCATTTTTGTTGTTTTAATAAGTTCTTGGGCTTGGGCAGTGACCTCAGGGGGGGGGGGTGGAGGGAGGGGGGGAATGGTGGCGACCCTGGGAGGGGGTGGAGGGGTGACCTCCGGGTGGATGGAGGGGGGAGGGGTGGTGACCTCGGGAGGGGGTGGAGGGTTGAATGGCGGCGGCGGCGACCTGGGGGGGCATGGCATTGCGGTGAGGGCGGCAGGGGTGGGGCCTCGTGCTGCTGTCATGCGGTTGGTCAGTGCTGCGGCTGACGTACCCGGAACTGCGTGATGTCAATTCAGGAGATGGAGCCTTACAGAGCGCACAAATGCTTCAAGGCTTGAAGGCTTCACTTTCTCGGCTTCAGAACGTTGGAGGTGCGTTTTATTATATAGGATATTCCTGTGGAGTGCAAAATATGAGAAAGGGAAAAAGCAATCAACCGTAACCTAACACTAGAGAACCAAGTGAAATCTACAACAAAGAAAATGTTCCACTCAATGTGGAAACTCAAACGCGTGAAACCATTCTTCCCAAGGGAAACATTTCACAACTTGATACAATCAATGGTACTAAGCCATTTAGACTACTGCAATGGAATTTATGCGGGATGCAAAGAACAAATTATAAAGAAACTTCAGACCGCTCAAAACACGGCAGCCAGGCTTATATTTGGAAAAACGCGATTCGAAAGCGCCAAACCTGTCTGAGAAAAACTGCACTGACTCCCAATCAAAGAACGTATTGCTTTCAAAATCTGCACCCTGGTTCATAAAATTATCTATGGCAAAGCCCCGGGATACATGACAGACCTCATGGACCTACAAACCAGAAACACAACAGGATCAACACGAACATACCTAAATCTCCACTACCCAAGCTGCAAAGGACTCAAATACAAATCAACCTACGCATCCAGCTTTTCCTACATAAGCACACAACTAGGGAACGCATTACCAAAAGCCGTGAAAACAACTTATGATCACCTAAACTTCCGGAAATCTTTAAAAACTAACCTGTTCAAAAAGGCATACCCTACCAACCCAACTTAAATGCCTGTACCCTGCAACACAACGAAACCAAAGCTCGTAATGGACATATAATAACTCTTCCTTTCTACGATTCCCTAATGTGTCTGTACACACAAACCTTATTCTACCACAACATTACTGTATTTTGTTCATACCAGAATTGGCGAACTCCTTTATGGTACTATGTAAGCCACATTGAGGCTGCAAATAGGTGGGAAAATGTGGGATACAAATGTAATAAATAAATAAATAAAATAAACTGAAAGCCTGGCTTTCTGATTAGTGTTCGGAGAAACAGTCTGATTGAAACAATCCATTTGTTGTTTGTTTGGTTTGGTTTGGTTTGGTTTGGGATTTTTTTTGTTTCATTTGTGTGTGTGTTTATTTTGCTTTCTTTTAGCTTTACCTGTCTTTAAACTTAGCTACCTTGCTTTCCTTTACATTGATGAAGTTTCTTTCCTGTTTTCTAGTTAGCCTGTACACCGCTCTGTTCTGCCTGTTAGCTAGAGTGGCATAGAAAGTTTTGCAAATAAATAAATAAATAAATAAATAATGAAGGCTGTTTTCTTTAATGATGTACTTAGGGGCCCTTTTACTACAGTGCGCTAAAAAATGGCCTGCAGTTGTGTGGACACATGTTTTAGGCGCGCGCAGAATCATTTTTCAGTTCAGCTGTAAAAAATGCCTTTTTAAAATTTTTGCTGAAAATGGACGTGCGGCAAAATGAAAATTGCCACACGTCCATGAGTCCTTATCGCCAGCCATTGACCCAATGGTAAAGACTCACGCGGTAACCAGGCGGTAATGACCTACGTGCATCAAATGCCATTTGGCATGTGCCCAATATTCGTGTCCGGAAAATTTTTTATTTTTCAGATGCGCGTATCAGACGTGCACCAAAAATGAAATTACTGCAAGAGCCACATGGTAGCCGGGCAGTAACTGCATTTTGGCGCGCGTTGGGTGTGTGTAGATATTTAAGTGGCTTAGTAAAAGGGCTCATAAAACTGTTTTGCTGTACAGGTCTGCGTTTAGAAGATGAAGGATAGAATTCATTTATAGATTTGATTGATTTGAGAAGTGTTTAATATTCAATGCAGACTTGCTGTTTACATTAGTGTTAAAAGATGGCAGATAGAAACAACTGACTTTTTGCTTTGTTCAATGTTTTTATTATGTATGTGAACTTGTACTCTAGCAAGAACTGTGGATGGAGTGGATTTATACACTTTTTAAAATCTACTATAAAACTCACCCTCAACGTTCTAAGGACACTGACGTCAGTGAAGCCAAGCCCTGACTTCCTTCAAAAAGGTTCGAAGGTTCGTGGTGGTGAAAAATCGCTCCGGGCCCTGCCCTCGAGGGCGGAGCAATGGCAGAACAACAAAGGGGTTGGCAGGGAGGGAGGCAAGGAGGTGGGTGGGAAATCGCTCCGGGCCCCGCCCTCGCGTCAAACATCATGACGTTGGGGGCGGAGCAATGGCAGAACAACGAAGGGGTTGGCCAGGGAGGGAGGGGGGTGTTGGCGATGAAAACCTTGCTAGCACCCGTTTCATTTGCTCTGAAACGGGCCTCTTTTACTAGTAAATACATAAACATTCTAGACGAGGTCTTACAAATGATCAAAACATAATAGGAATATTCATTTTATTCCTACTAGTAATACTCCTTGTCCACAGTAACATTCTTCCAGTTTTTACCACTGCATTGGGGCAAGACTGTGGAACCAGGTTCCGGTCAGTTTCAAAAGTATATAAAGGCATTCTCGTTTAAGGAGGTTTTTGGTATTGAGTTGGAGGCTTGAAGATTATGTATTGATGATATCTGTTGTTTGCCATATCTGTCTGCTTTGCTGGAAGAGCAATTGTCATGAAGTATATGCCTTCTTTTTAATATGAACGTATTGCTTGCAAACCACCTAGAATGTTTGATAGTGCAGTATATAAACTGTGAAATAAATGCATAAATAAAAATTGTAACATTGCTTTTGCTGTCTTGAAAATATCAAGATGTGATTACCCTGGAATGTCTCCCTTGTTGAGTGCCCTCCCCGCTCTTCAAATATAGATCCTTTGTGCTTGTTTTGGACTTCCTTGAATTCAAATACAGCTTTTACATCCACCAACTCCTCTGAGAGGCAGTTCTTTGCATCAATTTCCCTCTTTGTGAAAAAGAAAAATATTCATTTATGCAATTCTCAGGGCACCCATACAGTGGTTTTCAGCTGTGTATTTTATAGAAGCAGAGTCTGATGCAACTGGAAAATTCCACTGGGAAACAGACTTTAGCTGGTTACTCTTGGTGTCTCAGAGACCACAAACACATTATCAGTTGCTATCATTACATTACATTTGTAATATTAGTTGTAATGTTAATGTGTCAGGTCTCCAATTTTTAATTGACAGAAAAGTGTTATTAAGCATTCTCTAGAGACACTTAAAGCACTGAAGGGTGAATTTGTATAGGGTCCTGCTTTTATGGCATTGAATGTCATGTTTTCTCATAATTATAAATATTTTATTGCATTTGATTGACATTTTTGGTGTGTGAGAGTATAATTTTTGCTTCTATAGTTTTGATTTACCAGTAATTTTAATAATAATAATTCAATTTCTGACTAGTGGATACACATGTTCAACACGTACTGTTCAGATTTTCGTTAATATATTTAAGAAATGTCTGTTGAAGAAAATCAGTTTTTCAAGGGCCACCAACTGGTTAGGATTCAAGAACATGTACAAATTAGAGTTGCATACTAATGAGGCAATATGTATGCAGATTTATCTCTTGCATAATCATTAGTGGCATCCTGAAAACTTGACCAGTTGATTGTACTGGAATTTTAAATCTCTGGTTTTATTTACAATAACATTTATACCTCACAATTTCCAATTTACATTGGTTTATTGTGGCTTACATTAGCGACAGGGACGTTAACAGACCATATAAAACAAAGTAGTAAGACCGAGGTACTGAAGATACAGGGTAGCTTCTAAAAGGGTGAGGCGTATGGGTCAAATGAACTATGTATGTAATGTAAAACTGAGAGAAGGATGGTTGATCTACGTTAACATCAGTTTATTTGTGGTCCTCATAATACATTTTCTTGAAGAAAAATGCTTTGAGGTATTTACAAAAGTTGAGGTATTAGCCTATACATCTTAAATTTTTTGGTAGGACATTCCATAGTTTTGTACCTTGGTATGACAAGCCAGCTGAATATATGGAGGGGCATAATTGAACGAAAACGTCTATCTCCATGGGCGTTTATCTCCGAGAACGGGTCCGTGAAGGGGCGGACCGAACCGTATTTTCGAAAAAAATAAAAGTCCATGTTTTATTCGACAATTTGTGAGCTGGGCGTTTTTGTTTTTCAGTGATAATGGAAAATGAAAGCGCCCAGCTCAAAAATGAATAAATCCAAGGCATTTGTTCGTGGGAGGGGCCAGGAGTCGTAGTGCACTGGTCCCCCTCACATGCCAGGACACCAACCGGGCACCCTAGGGGGCACTTTTACAAAAACAAAAAAAAAGGTAAAAGAGCTCCCAGGTGCATAGCACCCTTCCCTTGTGTGTTGAGCTCCCCAAATCCCCCTCAAAACCCACTGCCCACAAGTCTACACCATTACTATAGCCCTAAGGGGTGAAGGGGGCACCTACATGTGGGTACAGTGGGTTTGGGGGGGTTGGACGACTAAGCATTAAGCAGCACAATTGTAACAGGTAGGGGGGATGGGCCTGGGTCCACCTGCCTGAAGTCCACTGCACCCCCTAACAACTGCTCCAGTGACCTGCATACTGCTGCCAGGGAGGTGGGTATGACATTTGAGGGTGAAAATAAAAAGTTGTGAAACATCATTTTTTGTGGTGGGAGGGGGTTAGTGACCACTGGGGGAGTCAGGGAGGTCATCCCCGATTCCCTATGGTGGTAATCTGGTCATTTAGGGCACTTTTTGGGGCCTTATTCGTGAAAAAACAGGGTCCAGGAAAAGTGCCCTAAATTCTAGCTACAAACGCATACTTTTTTTCCATTATCAGCGAAAGGCGCCCATCTCTCCTCGGCCGATAACCACGCCCCAGTTCCACCTTCGACATGCCTCCGACACGCCCCCGTCAACTCTGTACGCTTCCGCGATGGAGTGCAGTTGAAAACGTCCAAAATCGGCTTTCCATTATACCGATTTATTCGTTTTTGTGAGATAAACGTCTATCTCCCGATTTGGGTCGAAATCTAGGCGGTTTTCTCTTTCAGTTATAAGGTGGATGGTCTTGTATATTAGTTTCTGGCATTTTGGGTAGTGGAGGTTTAGGTAAATGCGGGCTCTGGCTCTTGAGTTCCTGAGAGTGAAGTCGATGAGGTCTCTTATGTAGGCCAGGGCCATGCCAAATATATGATGAACCAGGGTGCATATTTTGAATGAGATGTGCTCTTTAATTGGGATAATCTAGATCCAGACTCCTATATATAGTGTCGCGTCAAATGTATGTTGGTGTGTCTATTAGGGGAAAAGCCTCAATCCCGGCGTGCACTCCTTGTGTTGTGGAACAACGAAAGGGAGCACTGCCCGATCATCACTGGCTGAAAAACCCCTGTTGTATTTTAAGTAACCCGCTTCTATTTTCTATGTTTCAAAACAAGTAAGATTGACGGTTACTTAGCTTCACTGCTGCAACATTTCTTAAGCAGTAAACCGGAACACAGTGATTTGAACCCAATCCACGGCCCGACTCGGCCCAAGTTTCGCCTACTTCCTCAGGGTCCGTGGGTCAATCGCCTGCATCTAACAAAACATAAATCAAATTTGGCGCTTATTTGTACAAACAGTCTCACCTCCAACCCCAGCTCGATAATTCTTACTTCAATCGGCTCTTCGCATTCATTAATGTGAACTATTCAAGATGGCGTCCATATTTATGACTTCAGACGCTATGCTTTGGCTCCGCCCAACTTCCTGTTGGGCGGGGCTAACTTACGTCAAATCTCTTACTATTGAATCAAGGATATCTCATTTATTTATAAAAGTTGCTGAAAAACCTATCAAAAGAACTGACTCCATTCAATTCGAATGTTTAAACCTTCCGGTTCTAAGGAATGTAAACGATATATCCATCTCTGTTCTTGTTGTAGGAGGACCAATTTTCTGTCCCCTCCCTGTATATCCCACTTGATGTGTTGTAAAATAACACATCTAAGCATATCAAAAGTGTGATTAAATTGGATACAGTGCATAGCTAAAGGAGCGGTTTTCTTTTGCGTATTAATGTTGCTCTTGTGTTCTGTGAGTCTCGTGGTAAATTTCCGTGATGTTTGTCCCACATAGATTTTCCGGCAAGGGCATATAATGGCGTAAACCACCCATTCTGTACTGCATGTGGTATTATGGTGTAAAACATGTGATTTATTGGTCCTTGGATCTAAGAACTCCTTTGTATTAATCATTACATCGCACATGTTGCACCATAATACCACATGCAGTACAGAATGGGTGGTTTACGCCATTATATGCCCTTGCCGGAAAATCTATGTGGGACAAACATCACGGAAATTTACCACGAGACTCACAGAACACAAGAGCAACATTAATACGCAAAAGAAAACCGCTCCTTTAGCTATGCACTGTATCCAATTTAATCACACTTTTGATATGCTTAGATGTGTTATTTTACAACACATCAAGTGGGATATACAGGGAGGGGACAGAAAATTGGTCCTCCTACAACAAGAACAGAGATGGATATATCGTTTACATTCCTTAGAACCGGAAGGTTTAAACATTCGAATTGAATGGAGTCAGTTCTTTTGATAGGTTTTTCAGCAACTTTTATAAATAAATGAGATATCCTTGATTCAATAGTAAGAGATTTGACGTAAGTTAGCCCCGCCCAACAGGAAGTTGGGCGGAGCCAAAGCATAGCGTCTGAAGTCATAAATATGGACGCCATCTTGAATAGTTCACATTAATGAATGCGAAGAGCCGATTGAAGTAAGAATTATCGAGCTGGGGTTGGAGGTGAGACTGTTTGTACAAATAAGCGCCAAATTTGATTTATGTTTTGTTAGATGCAGGCGATTGACCCACGGACCCTGAGGAAGTAGGCGAAACTTGGGCCGAGTCGGGCCGTGGATTGGGTTCAAATCACTGTGTTCCGGTTTACTGCTTAAGAAATGTTGCAGCAGTGAAGCTAAGTAACCGTCAATCTTACTTGTTTTGAAACATAGAAAATAGAAGCGGGTTACTTAAAATACAACAGGGGTTTTTCAGCCAGTGATGATCGGGCGGTGCTCCCTTTCGTTGTTCCACAACACAAGGAGTGCACGCCGGGATTGAGGCTTTTCCCCTAATAGACACACCAACATACATTTGACGCGACACTATATATAGGAGTCTGGATCTAGATTATTGCTTATAGTTTTGACTACCTATAGCTCCAATATTGATTAGTAGTAGGTGTCTCTTTAATTGGGAGCCAGTGGAGATTTTGCAGTAAGGGTCCTGCGTTATCTTAGCATGTTTTTCTTAGACTTAATCTTGCTGCTGTGTCCTCAGCGGTTTGACATTTTTTCAGGATTTCTTCTTTGCAACTGGCGTATATTACGTTGCAATAGTCAATGTGTGTTAGAACCATGGTTTCTACTAGCATGCGGACAATGTCTCTGGGGAAGCAGTTCCTTATCCTTCTTAGTTTCCAAAGAGTTTGGAACATCCTAGTTGTCATAATTGCTATCTGATTTTCGCAGATGAGCGTTTGATCTATCATGACCCCTAGGATCTTTAGGCTACTTGTGATTGGATAGTTGGTTCCATCAATCTCAGTGGTAGAGTAGGTATCTTTGCAGTATATGGAGGTGAACACTAGAAATTGTGTTTTTTCCTTGTTCATTTTTAGTTTGAAGGCGGTTGTCCAGACTTCCAGCAATTTTATCACTTGAGTAATCTTTCCTTTTATTTCGTTTAGGTCATTATTAAAGGGGATGTAAATGGATACATCGTCTGCATATATGAAGGGGTGGAAACCTTGTGCTGTTAGCAGTTTTTCCAGTGGGATCATCGTTATGTTGAAAAGAGTTGGTGATATGGGGGACCCCTGAGAGACACTGCAGATTGCTTTCCATGGTACCAATAGCTTTTGGTTCATCTTCACTTGGTACGTTCTGGTTGTTAGGAAGCCCTGGAACCAGCTGAGGACTTCAGCACTAATTATGATTTTGTCTAGGAGTAGAATTTGATGATCTACCATGTCGAACGCTGATGACATGTTGAATTGTAATAGTATTATCTTTTTACCTTTGCATATCTCCATCTTGAAGTTTGCTATCAATATTATCAGGACCATTTCAGAGCTGAACTGGGGTCTGAAACCTGATTGTGACTCATATAGAATTGAGTGCCTGCTTAAGTTCCACCTCCAGTCTGGCAGCCCCTGTGCTGCCTTGGAGGAGGAGGTTTCCTAGAAGGACAGCATCACCCTGGTGTAGTAGGAAGTCCTTCTGTAGCCAGGACCTGCCCATCAGGGGATTTACTATCCCCTCGCACAGAGGATATGTCTCCAAGAACGTCTGCTTAGGCAGGATGGGTTAGGACATCTGTTATAGTTGGAGATTCAATCATTAGGCATATAGATAGCTGGGTGGCTGGTGGACATGAGGATTACCTGGTGACTTGCCTGCCTGGTGCGAAGGTGGATGTTAGATAGTGCTGGGGAGAAGTTGGCTGTCTTGGTACATGTGGGTAACAATGACATAGGAAAATATGGGAGGAAGGTTCTGGAAGCCAAATTTAGGCTCTTAGGTAGAAAGCAGAAGTCCAGATCCTCCAGGGTAGCATTTTCAGAGATGCTTCCCATTCCACGCACAGGACCCAAAGGCAGGCAGAACTCCGAAGTCTCAATGTATGATTGAGACGATGGTGCAGGGATGAGGGATTTAGATTTGTTAGGAACTGCTACTACTACTGGGCGATATGCTGGGAAAGGGGGAGACTGTTCTGAAAGGATGGGCTCCACCTTAACTGGGATGGAACCAGGCTGCTGGCACTAACTTTTAAAAAGGAGATAGAGCAGCTTTTAAACTAGAATGGAGGTGGGGGGTGGGGGGGGGGGGAAGCCGACAGTCACCTAGGATCTAGGTGTCATTGTAGATAATACGTTGAAATCTTCTGCCCAGTGTACAGCAGTAGCCAAAAAAGCAAACAGGATGCTAGGATGTATTAGGAAAGAGATGCAAAATAAGAACAAGAATATTGTTCTTATTTTGTATCGCTCCATAGTGCTACCTTACCTTGAGTATTGTGTTTAATTCTAGCCATCGTATCTCAAAAAAGATATAGCGGAATTAGAAAAGGTTCAAAGAAGAGCAACCAAAATTATAAAGGGGATGGAACCCTTCCCATAAGAGGAAAGGCTAAAGAGGTCAGGGCTGCTTGGAAAAGAAACAGCTGAGGGGGGGGGGGGGGGGGGGGGGGGAGGGATATGATTGAGGTCTATAAAATTCTGAGTGGTATTGAATGGGTAAAAGTAAATACATTTTTCACTTTTTAGTACACAGATCAGGGGACATTCAATGAAATTACATGGAAATACTTTAAAAACAAATGGGAGGAAATATTTTTCACTCAAAGAATAGTTAAGCTCTGGAACTCGCTGCTGGAGGATATGGTAACAGCGGTAAGGGGTTCTTTTACTAAGGAGTACATCTGTAAAAAAGGCCTTTTAAATTTTTACCAAAAATGGACGTGCAGCAAAATTAAAATTGCCGCGTGTCCATTTTGGGTCTGCCACCTTACCACCAGCCATTGACCTAGCGGTAAAGTCTCACGCAATAACCGGGTGGTAATGACCTATGCACGTCAAATGCCACTTGGTGTGCACCCGATACACGCCTTCAAAAATAAAAATTATTTTTTTAGCCACGCATTTCGGACATGCGCATAAAATGAAATTACTGCAAGAGCTACACGGTAACCGGGCAGTAACTCCATTTTGGTGCACATTGGGTGTTCATAGACACTTATACGGCTTAGTAAAAGGGCCCCTAAATGTATCTAGGATTAAAAAATGTTTGGACAAGTTTCTGAAGGAAAAGTCCATAGTCTGTTATTGAGATGGACATGGGGGAAGCCACTGCTTGCCCCGTGATTGGTAGCATAGAATGTTGCTACTAATTGGGTTTCTGGATTGGCCACTGTTGGAAGCAGGATACTGGGCCAAAATGAACAATTGGTCTGATCCACTATGGCTATTCGTATATTCTCAGTGCATCCTATGGAGAATGCAATAATTAATGGTAGAGTAAGAGTAATGGAAGAGTAAGAGAAAACAGACGTTAAACAGTTTGAACACATTTTCTAAGTCACAGTATTCATAGTACAGTGTTGGGTGAGTGGGTGAGCAGTAGCCGAGGTGAGAATCAAGCCCATTTCTTCTGGCTCCTAGGCCACAACCCTAACCTCCCATATGGTGGTGTTGCTGCCAAGTACTGCTGTTTCTCCCATAACCCCTCTTCCCTATCCTTCTCCCGGCCCCCTCTCATTCCCCTCCAGCCTCTATCTCCACCCCCCCCCCCCAGGTTGCCAGTATTCTTAGTTTCTGTCGGAATGATTGTTATTACTTTTCTATCAAGCATTGCATTTCCTTTCTTACTTCTCTGATTCTGTTTACTGTTCTTAGATTGTAAACCACCTAGGTCTACTTGTTAGTAAAGGTGGTATAACAAACGACTGCTAATAAATAAATAAATAAATAAATAAATAAATAAATAACCACCAGGCTACTATATCTCACTTAGTTACCACTGTGGAGTTTATATTCCCACCACCAAACTTTTCACAGCACGCACCCGAACCCCATGGTCCAATGAGCAGGGTGCAGCAGTGACAGAGGATGCCAACATTATGCTGCTAGAGGCAGATAAGGAAGATATTGGGGACACAGACATGGAGGTATGGGAACAGGAGGATGATTTGGAGCAGGAGCCACCACCAGGGGAGGAAGAACTGCATGGCGATGGTGCTTCTGTATATCCATAATGAAGTTCTTGGCCACTCTGAGCAGGAACATGAAGGAGAAGAGGGAGAGAATGTTATAGCATTGGGAAGGGAGATCACTGAACAGCAAGTCCTATTCAGGGGAGAGGTCACTGGCATGTAGGAGGAGCTTGGGGGCATCTGTGAAGAGCAGTGGCTTAGCTACATGGGGCCACGGGGGCCTGGGACCCCCCCAAATTTCCTCTGGGCCCCTGGTTTTGCTGGCGGGGGTCCCCAACCCCTGCCAACTGAAGTGTTGTCCAGCACCGGTCTCCGGTGCCGCTGCGTTGCCTGCCCTGCTCTGTCTTCCCTTCACATCCTGCACGCTCCTTTTAGTGAAATTGAGCATGCAAGGTATTTGCTGAGGCAGTGGATGAGGAGCAGCAGGGTGGTGGGGGGGGGGGGGGGAGGCAAGGCAGTGGGTGGGGGGTGGTAGACCAGAATGTGCCCCCCATCTCGGGCTCTGGCCCCCTCCCACCACAAGGTCTGGCTACGCCCCTGGTCAATAGCAAGCAGGGTTGCAGCAGGAGACAGCAGCAGTAAGGGAGGACATGGGGGAGAGGGGGGAAACATGAGGTCACTCTTTATGTTAATCTGTTTCACTTATTTTACTGTGCTGCAGAATGGGGGTGGGATGGGAGAGGGATGGGAGCTTCAACTCCTGGCCTGCCAATCCCTCAAAAATATTTTAAATTGTTTAACTTAATGATTTCTCTTGCCCTCCACCTGATTGCACTGCATTGGAAAAATAATTAGCTTTTTTCGTTTCATGAATGGTGGAACCTGCTGTGTTCATACAGGCGATATGAGGAAATAGCTGCCATAAGGTTTGGTCATGTCTCGTCCTTTTATAAAGCATGGTCACTGCTAGATAGCTGCTGTTTGTAATTCATAGGCTGTGTATGGCTTAATATATAGTTGTGAAGGTTTTCCTGATTTGGTAAGTTGAAATGAGGTTTTATTGTGGCATGAATTGGAGAAACACCCGTTCCTTATGTGCAGTTTAAACACCATATATATTTATCCCGCTCTCATTATAAGTTTGAGGCTTGCATGTACCCGTTCATCTGGTTTTATTATATTTTATTTCCGGTTGCTGGCGATATGAGGGGAATTTGCCTGCCTTGCATATGAGACCCGATGTTTATATCTCCGGTCCCTCTTGTTTTGTTTTAACGGCGTCTTTCCTTACCCTGTAACTTTCAGCTAACCTGCGATATAAATAAGTTGCATTGTGCCTCAGTTATGAACTCAGCTTTGGGAAAATGGCAAAGAATTTTAAGATTTAAACTATAAATCTTTCACAGAGACTCATCAGGACAGTTTCTAACAGAAGTGGGGAGAAATCAATATAGGTGTGAGTGGCCAGAAACAGAATCAGAGAACATTAAAGGTAGGGGTTAAGTACCACTCAGAGGTTAAGTTCAGCACAGAGTTTGGGGCGGTGGAGGCGATGTCTGGGTAGTATTCCGTGCGTATGGGTTGGTGATTGTCTGGGTGGCCATATGTGATAGCGAGGCCTGGCCTCCCCCTAACTCAGGGCAGGTGGCTGTCTGGGCAGCCACATCTGCTCGCATACTAGATGGTCTGTGGGTAGTTACCGGAGCCGGAGGGTCCGTGACACAGGGATAATGTTCAATAACAGGAAGAGGTATTTCAATTTCGTGGCCATCTATAGTTCGATAGACCTGAGATGGCTGCGGGACAAATGTCTGGGTAGGTGGTTGCACTGGGGGATAATGTGCCCCAGTAGGAGCAGTATTAGGGGCAAATGGAACTGCTGGTGGGGTTGTGGACAGCTGAGTTAATGCCGACTGCTGGGGCGGAGGCAGATCAACCGTTGATCCGGAGGGACACGAAGGGTGAGTGGAATTGGCTTCGGAGGAAAGAGGAGACAAATCTACCGTGCCAGAGATGTGCACAGTCATGGGTGGGTCAAATATCATGGGGGCAAGAGATCCCGGAGGTAGCGGAGAGGTCATCACCTGAGACCCCTCGGTAACCTTAACCTGGGAATCCGTAGCAGGTTTATCACAGTACCCTGGGGGTATCGGGGTATATCCCACTGCACATGGTAGCAGCTTGGCAGGACTAGCAGCAGGTGCCGCATCATAAGGAGGTGGGGCACTAGGTGTCACTGCCTCTTGGCAAGGAGCTTGGTTAGCATCAGAGTTAGCCAGAGCTTTACAATGCTCATTTTGGGAGAACAGTATGAACTTGTTTATTTATTTATTTATTTATTTATTTGTTACTTATATCCCACATTTTCCCACTCATGCAGGCGCAATGTGGCTTACAGAGAATTAAATAAGAGTACAAACTTAAAAGCTTAGGCAAACATAAAAGAAGCAAGTAGGAGGGGAGAAACTAACAGCGTGAACTAGGCAGGGTAAGGGACGAGGGATGCATCAATCAACATGGTAAGTTGAGGGGTAAGTCTTAGCTGCCAGCTAAATGTTTAATCCTTGATTTTCCTGTTTTGCGGGATTCATTATAACAGACTAAAGCTTGGAGCTTGCCCTGATCAAATGAACCAGCTGGCAGCCAAGCCAATCCCTGATCTTTGGTTGACCACGAGGAACTCCACTTCTGGCATAGACGGGTGAGTTTCTTTCTATCTGCTGGGAAGAAGTTAAGAACTCTCTCCAAGGGGGTTGGGGATGGTGGAGAGGACATGGTGTGGGAAATGGGAAAATCCCAAATAGGAAAGGTATGTGCAGCATACAATAGTGTTTAGAGGCAAGGCTCTCAGGTAGCACTAGTTAAATCTAGAGCTGGATCCTAGCTCCAAGATATATAACAAGTGTACCTTTAGTATATCATGCAAAGATTAAGATTATCTAAACAAGCAAACATGCATCGTGCAGAGACAAAGCACATCGATACTCACGTGTCTTCAAGAGCGTTCCAACGAAGGGACCTAAAATATAAATTACTCTATGTAATCCTGTAAAAGGGAATTAACTTCCTAATAGTTCACACAATATAGAAAACCTGAGGTAAAGAATCCAGGCAGTATTTTTTTTTTGTTACATTTGTACCCTGTGCTTTCCCACTCATGACAGGCTCAATGGGGCATTGGAGAGTTAAGTGACTTGCCCAGAGTCACAAGGAGCTGCCTGTGCTTGAAGTGGGAATTGAACTCAGTTCCACAGGACCAAAGTCCACCACTCGAACCACTAGGCCACTCCTCCACTCCCAATTTGTATTGTCATCAGGACCAGGATCTCAACTCAAAGCAGACATGAAAGGATTAAAAGGTTATAGCAGTGTGTTCATATGGGTGGGAGTAATACAAAATATCCCAACAAGTGATACAATTCATACTTTATGCAAATCTAGTTGAAGTTAATTTGGAATAATAAATGTTTTACTATTCTAGCCTGTTACAAAAGAGTATACCATAATTCATATACATTTCCCTGTTAAAACACTTCAATATACGTCTACACATACATCCACGTGCTCTGACCATCGCAACGTACAGTGTACTTTCTAGATATTCTGCCATGTGACTTTTAAACAGTGTGTATATGCTGTTCTACTTTAATTTTACCAACCCACTGTCACATTTATTTTTTATTCTTTTTTTCTCTTATTTCAATAATTATATGCAGATCTATGTTTCTACAAATATTGTATTGTTTAAAATTAATAAATAAAGTTTGAAAAAAAATGCCATAATTCATTATTCAGTGTTTATGTCAGATACTGTGGGGTATGCCTTCTTAAACAGGTGAGTTTAGATATGATTGCTTATAGCCTTACCTCTGGTATTGTTCCTTTACCCTGGAAGGAAGCAATTGTCACCCCTATTCTCAAAAAGTCATCCCTTGACCCAACATGTCTAGCTAATTTCCACCCTGTCTCTGCGAGAAGGTTGTTTTTGATCAACTCCTCAGCCACTGTGAACAATTATCTATTCTTCACCCCGTCAAACTAAGTTTTGATCATCACATAGCACTGAAATGACTGTTAAGACCCCAGTCATGGTTTCTTCTGAACATACCCTAACTTGTGGTATCCCCCAGGGATCTATTATGCCCCCCCTGCTGTTCAATATTTACTTGAGTCCTCTAGCCACATTAATTCAAGATCGCAATATTCAGTACTAATGTGTCTGAGTGGTTTACAACCAACAATATGCATTACACATCATTAAATCCTACGAAGAATTTAACACTGAAAAATTGAAAATACATCATAAAATTGTCGCTCTGCTCTCTCCTTGTATGGCTCACAATAAGTCCATGCAATCCTCTGTCTTTTTTTTTTAATTGCCTCAAAATCCTGGAATGATCTTGTCTGAGTCTATTTTTTCTAAATTCAAAACACTCTTAAAAACTCACTTTATCAATTGGCCTTCGGAACCCACTCTACTATGAATTGAAGTCCCACTTTTCCAGTTGGCCTTGGAACTAATTTTACTATTACTTGACTTTGATTCTTCTCAACCTGCATCCACAGCCTCAGGCTCCTCAGGCCCCCCACTTTTCCTTGTGTGACTGTTCTGTATCCTTTCTATTAATGGCGTTCTTTTCCAATTTTATGTTTTATTGTTTTCTTTTATTATTGTGAACTGCTGTGATCAAGAGATTTGTAACAGCGGTATATCAAGCCTCAAATATACTATAAACTATACGGTGTTTTCCTATAGAAATCAACAGAAGTTTAACAAAGTTTTCTTCATTAAGTAATTCGGATATTAGTACATTTATTCATTTATTTTATCTGAAAGGAAATGGTAATTTACCTCATGAATTAAGCTACCTCATGAATGGACAATATATTTACCAGCATTTAACATATAAGAATAGTTCCTTTAAAAATATGTCTCAAAATCTTTGTTGCAAGAAGCATTTGGCATCATGGTAAAACTATTATTGTATTTTGTAAGCAATATATATACTGACAGCTGAAGGATAAGAGAGGGAAAGGAAACCCTCATGAACTGTTCAGAACTGATGGATTGAAAACATCTAAGCTGAAGTAAACCAGAGAAGGATACAATATGAAGAGCATACAGAGGATGGAAACTCAAAGACATTTTAATAAAGCATGCAGAAGATGGAAATTTAAAGACACGTTAATATAACATTTATTCTCTGTGAATTTGTTTTCAAAGAAATACATCTGCTATAATGAACTTTAAGTTAGTAGAGTAGGAACATTTAGGGCCCAGTTTACTAAGCTGCGCTGTACGCACTAAAACTTTATATCACATGCTAAAAATTAGCATGCACTAACACTAGAGACACCCAGAGGAATAAAATGGGTGTCTCTATTGTTAGCACATGCTAAAAAGTTAGTGTGCCTACGGCACAGCTTAGTAAACAGGGTCCTTAGTTATGAGAAGCTTTCAGTAAGAGAATTTTCTATAAGGTCTGAAAAAAGCTTTTCCCTTAAATTTGTCAATGGAACCCAGGGGCGGACTGAGAGTGGTTTGGGCCCCCCGCCTGGCCACTGCCCGACGCCCCCCTAACGCCACAGCTGATGCCCCCCCTACTGCCGCAGCCGATGCCCCCACCATCCCAGTTCTTTTCTACCCGCTGCGCTGCTGCTACTTCTCCGCTCGCAGATGCAAATTTCAAAAACTGACATATTTCAATCACTATACTATAGGTTATCAAATACACATAAAACAAAAAAAATGGAAAATATGATGATACCAATATATATTTTCCAGTTAGCTTTCAGAGGCCAAAACCTCTTTTTTCAGGTCAGGACAGTATACTGCTATTAAGGTATTCTGTTCTGACATGAGAAAGGAGGGTTGGGTCTCCAAACATTAGTCAAAAATGTATTAAAATTAGTCCAATAAAGATATCATCTTATTTCCATTTTCTTTATTAACACTGCTACCACACTACTTTATACTAAACTAAAAATAAAATTCATTTTTCCTACCTTTGTTGTCTGGCCGTTTACTTTTTCCTAATTGTGTTGGTCCCAGTCTCTTGTTTCTTCTTTCCTTGATCTCTTCTTAACTCTTGCCAGTGTCTATCCCTCTCTATCCCCCCTTTCCATCCAGCATCTGCTCCCTCTCTCTCTTTCCCCTTTCCGTCCAGCATCTGCCCTCTCTCCTCCCCCTTTCCATCCAGCATCTGCCCCCTCTCTCCCCCTTTCCATCCAGTATCTGACCCTTCTCTCTCCTCACTTCCATCTAGAGTCTCTCCTCTTTTTCTCCCTTCTCCATCCAGCATCTGGTCCCTCTCTCACCTCACTTCCATCCACTCAGGCCCCTCTCTCTCCACAGTTCCATCCATCATCTGAATCCTCTCTTCCTCTTCCATACAGCGTCTATCCCCTCTCTCCCCTTCATCCAGTGTCTGTCCCTCTTCTCCCCATTTCCATCTGGCATATGTCCCTTCTCTCTCCCTCATCCAAAGTCTGTCCTTCCTCTCCCTCTTTCTATCTGACATCTGTCCCCTTTCTCCTTCTCATCCAGCATCTGTCCTCCCCTTCCCCTCCATCCAGCATCTGTCCCATCTCTTCTTCCTTCCATCAGGCATCTGTTACTCCTCCCCACTCCATTCTCTATCCATCGTCTGTCCTTCCCCATCACCCAGTCACCCTGTACCTGGGGTCCTACTTATCTCTGCTCAATTTATATGTCCCTACTATCATCCCACCTAATCCCCATACCCCCACTCTTCCACGGTACCCTCACTTACAATTACACCCTCCCCCCTCCATCCAGTGCTGCAATCTTTTTTTCAGCCCCACCCAACAGCCAAACTCTCCCCCCCCCCATCAGACACCTCCACTACCACTGACACACCAGGACCAGGGCTATCCCCATACCACCCAATACCCCCCTGCTGCGGACACCACTGTGGGGCCGCACCGTTCCCTTCCCGCTCGCAGCTCACCAGCTCTGCCCCGGAACAGTAAATTGTTAGAGGAAGACGGGACCGGCAGCCGTGAACAGGAGGAACAGTGTGGCTCCGTGATCTTTATTTCTGTTTTTGCTGCCACTGCTGTAACAGCAGCAGTAGCAGCAGTGGTGGCCGCGGCAGGAGGGTAGTGTGTGGGAATAGTTAGAACGGCGGGCATCTGGGCAGAGCCTCTGGACCCTCAGGCACTGCCCGGTTGCCCAAACGGTCAGTCCGCCCCTGATGAAACCATAATGGGCCAAATTATGTGCTAAGAGCTATTCTATAAATGGCACTGAAAGTTAGGCGCCATTTATAGTAGGGCTATACTGAATATTCGTCTTCGATTTGATTTGACCCCAAATAGTATTCTGAATACATTATTCGTATTTGGCTGAATAATGTTTTAAATTCGAATGCAAATATTCCAGGACACTACTGTGTTAAATCCTACTGAAATAGACACTTGAACTCTGATTTCACATTGCTTCGTTTACTATTTATTTATTTTATTTATTGGGATTTATTAACCACCTTTATGAAGAGATTCACCCAAGGCGGTGTATAGCAGGTACAATTTAACATAAAACTTACAATTTTGTTAATAGCATAACAATAGTAAAGTAACCAAGAATAAACATAAATACAATAAATGAGGTAAACTTGAAAACAGTAAATTGAACCTAATAATAGAACTACTGTGAAACAGTATCAAAAATATACACATTTAACAGCACTGGAGTTTAAACACCAGAGATATAATACAAAGTTAGCATGCGGCTTGCCCAAAGGAGAGAGTCGAGCAAACACTAGACACATGAAGAGAAGATCCAGGTGAATGCCCGCCCCATCGTTAAAGGGTCCCTTCTCAGGGACAGTGGCTGTCAGAGCAGCTTGGCTGAGGAAGAGAGCCAGACCAGTACTCAGATCGCACTGGAAAATGTACGTAGGAAGGACAGGATGATCTCGATGAAATAGGCACCCCGAAATCAGTGGGGAGAAGGACCACAGCTCCTTTGCAGAGGACGCAATTCCACTGAGAGCAAGATTATCCACGGAGGAAGCTGTACTAAGGCAGAGCAGAGAGATACCAACTCTTCTGCACGTGGGAAGAACCCTGCTTAGGGAATACCCATCCGGGTAAAGCAAAAATCATAAGACTACTGAAATTTCTCTCTCTCTCTCTCTCTCTCTCTCTCTCTCTCTGTCACACACACACATACAAACACACATACACACACACATACACACACACACACACACACACACACACACACACACACACACACACACACACACACACAAAAAAAAGTCCCTAACAATTGCAATAACACATACCCATATATTAACATGAAAAGGAACACACCAATTGCAAATTTACAACTTCTACATTAAAGGGCACAGGTGCACAACAACCAGAGGTACACTTCCCCTCCCCCACCTCCAAAAAAAAGAAACAGGGATCAGGGAACACACCAGCCTCTCCCACACACCAAAAGAGGTAAAATGCACATCACAAGACTTCTAGTAAGACTATCAACACTAATACTACTGACCACTATGGATGCCCTAACACAAGGTGAAAACAACAAAATACCAATGCTATGCAACCTGCATCATCCAGCGAGAAGAGCAATCTTCTTCCCAGGTAGCGCTCCAACTGACGGGTAGGGTAATCCAAGCAATGAAAATCACCCAGTAGCTCAAACTGATGAGTAGGGTAATCAAAACAATGAAAATCACCCCTTCAAGGTCCAAACACAACAGAGGGCCAGAAAGAAACCCCAACCCCCCTGAAAACCAAATGAATGGCAACTAGTGAAAATTACTATAGTTGCGCTAACAGAGGATGATTACCTACGAATACCAGTGAGATACATCAATGCTAGATCAGTGGTAAACAAAGCAGAAACAATAAAAGACTGGATACTGGACGAAGACCTTGGACTTTTATTCCTCAATGAAACATGGATCCATGACAAAGAAGACCCTATTATCTTCGACCTATGCCCACCAGGCTATAAAATCTTGCATTGGACCAGAAATGGGAAAAGAGGTGTTGGAATTGCACTGATCTACAGAGGAAGCCGTAGTGGAATCTATAACACCACATCTGGAAATTGCCTCAATTAAAATCAGGGACCAAACTCTACACAATCAACCGTGCTGCATCCTATTTTACAGGTCCCCAGGAATCTGGAGAATGACTCAAACAAACTTCATTGAGTTCATTACGTTCTTTTCACATGTCCTTTATAATGCCTTTCATAATGTACGTAGTTATGATCATCACAATTTATAATACTGTTCCTACATTTCCTTGTTTTTACTGTATTCTTTACCATGTAAGATGCTTTCTTTTACTATGTAAGCCGCACTGGACCTGCTGTATGTGGGAAAGAGCGGGGTACAAATGTAATAAATAAATAAAAAAATAAATCTCAAACACATGTGTAGCTAACTCCAATATCATGTTAATAGGAAATCAACTTACACTTAGAAGACCAGAACACAGACAGTGCCAAAGACTGCAACAAATTCCTTCAACTATGGGACTTCCAGTGATCATCAGTGACCACAACTCATGTCAAAGGCCATGCCCTAGATCTACTAGCTTATAGATTCTTACAGGACAATGAATTCAAAACACAGAACCTGAGATGGACAGAAACTCCATGGTCTGACCACTTCAGGCTAAACATGACCCTTTACTGGAAAGAACATAGGATCCAACCAACACAAACATGAACATCATGCAAATCATGAGGAAAGATTGATGCAACTAAATTTTGGACAGCCATATATGAAGATCAGTGGTAGCCAATGACTAACTCAGAAAAATTCCTATCAGAATGGGATGAAAGAAGCACTAACATACTGGATAAAATAGCCCCCATGATAACAGAAACCAGACAAAGGCGCAAAGCAATCCCATGGTATGATGAAGAACTAAAAATGCTAAAAACCCACTGTAGGAGCCAAGAATGAGCATGGATGAAAAACAAAAATGAAACAGAACTGCATGGAGGGAAGTGCGAAACAGGTGCAAGATTAAAATAAAGCAGGCTAAAAAAATTCTATAAACAACAAACTTATAAATAAATTAATAAACACCAAACCTTTGAGAATAGTGAATGATGATCCCCCGTCAGCAAACAAACTCGGAAATTCTTTGAAAAGAAGATCCTCAACCTAAAGAACAGTCTATCACAAGATGACACAAACTTTGAAACTCTCATAGACAAACTCAATTATCCCCCAGAAGAATCCCCAGTGGATAGGATATGGATGACCTTCACACAACCCACAAATGAGAGAGTAGCACAAGCATTAAGAAACTTCTCCTCCGCTTACTGTATGCTAGATACATGCCCCAATTATGTCTTGAAAAATGCCCCTGACCGATTCATAGACCAACTCACCTTTCTTCTAAACTTCATGTTTTGGGAAGGCCGTTTCCCATTGGAAAAAGGCAACATACTGCTCACACCAATTCCAAAGGATGCCAAGAAAAACATCAGTGATACTTCGAACTACAGGTCAGTGGCATCCATACCTTTAACGACTAAAGTAATGGAATGCTTAGCTAACTGACTACATTAACACATTTTCCATACTACAATTGAGATTCAGACCTCAGCACAGCACCAAAACATTGCTGATTACACTATTGGCTAATTTCAAAGAAGAAATCACGAATGGAAAAACCATTCTTCTATTACAGTTTGACATATTAAGCACATTTGACATGCTCGGCCATCAAATCCTACGAAGAATACTTGATAAAATTGGCGTAGGAGGGAAAGTGCTTGACTACCAGGTCCTATCAAGTGAAGACAAATTCCTCAATCTCTTCTCCATGGAAACGATACTGCAGGGTCCACCAGGGCACGCCGCTTTCACCAATACTATTCAACGTAATGATGACTCCCCCCTTGCCCAATCACTGTCTAAACAAGGTTTCAATCCCTTTATATACACCAATGACATGTTAGTCTATATCCTTTTCAAAAAGAATCTGCACGAAACCACGACCAGAATCACGGATGGCATAAACACCATGGAATCCTGGGCATCATAGTTCAAGCTTAAACTGAACAAGGAAAAAACACACTGCCTGATATTCACATCACCACACAACAACGACCACTTCACAAATATCAATGCCATGGAAACACCCCTCCCAATATCTGACAATCTAAAAATCCTAGGAGTCACCATAGACTGCAATCTATCCTTCGAAAACCAAATCTCAAATACTACGAAGAAAATGTTCCAAACTATGTGTAAACTGAAAGACATGTAAAAAAACTTCCCAAGAGATGTATTCTGCACACTTGTGCAATCCATGGTCCTCACCCATGCAGATTACTGCAACGGAATTTATGTAGGATGCAGGGAACAATCACTAAAAGGATTACAAGCAGCACAAAACACAGCATAAAGACTTATATTTGGAACAAATTGATTCGAAAGCACAAGACCGTTACTCCAAAGCTTACACCGGTTACTTATTAAAGCACGTATATCCTTCAAGATATGCTGTCTGACCTACAGAATAGTCTTTGGCCTAGCACCGGAATATATGACAAACCTAATAGAACTACCAATATGCAGCACAATCAAGAGTGCAAGAACCTATCTTACCTTTCACTTCCCCAGATGTCAAGGCCTAAGATACAAATCTATATACACAATCAACTTCACATATGTTTGCCCCAAGACTTGGAACACACTACCAAAAGACCTAAAATGCACAAACAACTACCTAACATTTCGAGAACACCTGAAAGACCACTTCTTCAGAAAATTCATTTTTGATGAACCTACACAGTGAAGCTGACTATCAACCAACACTCCACTATCTTGATCACTAACAGAACTGAACAAGGCCTGCGTCAACACTAAACGGCTATCTTGCTTATTTTTGAAAGTGATCGCCGGCCATCTTCCGACACAAATTGGGAGATGGCCGGCGATCTCCTGAACCCGGCCAAATCGGTATAATCGAAAGCTGATTTTGGCTGGGTTCAACTGCTTTCTGTCGCGGAGCTGGCGAAACATCAAGGGGGTGTGTCGGCAGGGTAGTGAAGGCGGGACGGAGGTGGGACTGGGGCGTGCTCACGAGATGGCCAGCTTCGACTGATAATGGAAAAAAAAAGCCAGGCTTGACGAGCATTTCGCCGGCTTTTCTTGGTCCCTATTTTTTCAAGCTTCAAAAAGGGGCCCCAACTGACCAAATGACCACCGGAGGGAATCGGGGATCACCTCCCCTTACTCCCCCAGTGATCACCAACCCCCTCCCACCCCCAAAAAAACTTTTTTGCCAGCCTCAATGCCAGCCTGAAATGTCATACCCAGGTCCCTGACAGCAGTATGCAAGTCCCTGGAGCAGTTTGTAGTGGGTGCAGTGCACTGTAGACAGGTGGACCCAGGCCCATCCCCCCTACCTGTTCCACTTGTAGTGGTAAATGGGACCCCTCCAATACCCACCTAAAACCCACTGTACCCACATGTAGGTGCCCCCTTCACCCCTTAGGGCTATGGTAATGGTGTACAGTTGTGGGGAGTGGGTTTGGGGGGTGTGGTTGGGGGCTAAACAGCCAAAGGAAGGGAGTTATGCCCCTAGGAGTTATTTTTATTTTGTAATTTTTAGAATTAGCCCCTAGAGTGCCCGGTTGATGTCCTGGCATGTCAGGGGGACCAGTGCACTACAAATGCTGGCTCCTCCCATGACCAAATGCCTTGGATTTCGCCAGGTTTTAGATCGCCAGCATTTTTTTCCATTATGGCCGAAAAATGAGGCCGGCCATCTCAACCCCGGCGAACTCTGACATTTGGCCGGGCCCAACCGTATTAGTGAAGAAAAAGATGGCCGGCCATATTTTTCGAAAATACGGTTGGCTCCGCCGGCTTGCGGTGCTGGAGATGGCCGGCCAGCTATTTCGCCGGCACCTTTCGATTATGCCCCTCTATGTAACATATCTAATTTAAGTAGGCCACATTGAACCTACAACTAGTTTGGAAAATGTGGGGTACAAATGCAGAATCCTGCAGTAGAAAATATTTTTCTATTTTCTACCTCGTGGGGGGGGGGGGGGGCGCGCTCCCTGCAGTAATCGGCAGCGTGGTCATGTTGGCACACGCTGTATGGTTACTGTGCGGGTAGCACATTAGCCCTTATTGCTAAGTCAATGGCTGGTGGTAAGGGCTCAGGCTATAAATAGGCGCGCACTAGTTTTAATTATTGAGCATACCCATTTCCCGGCCCCTTAAAAAATTATCTTTTCCCCAGCCACAGTAAAAAGTGGCCCAGCGCACACCCAAAAGATGCACCCATACTACCGCAGGCCACGTTTTGCCATGGCTTTGTAAAAGGACCCCCAAGTTTTCTTAACATAAATATTTCCTACCAATGCAATAAGTCTAAGATCCTCTTCAAGAAAATAAAAAAAGTTTTCAGAGTTTTCCTAAATGTCAAATAATGATGACAACACCATAAAGTTTAAGTTAAAGAGTTCCATATAGAAGCCACTTGATAGTGAAGTGATAATGAAAAGTGTTGAACTGATTTTAGGCCATTAGCAGTAAAATTCAATCTATTACACAACATGGATCCATGTTTCACTAAAGGGATCAGTATAAAATTAATAGAAAATGTCCCCGCAAAGTGAACTATATTAATATTAAAAAACATGCTTACAGTTCTATTTAAAAAAAAATTTAAAAAATTTGTGTTATAGATCCTTATGTTATATTTTCTTGTATAATTTTGTGCACATTCTATATTGAAAAGTATGAAATAGTGGACCGATGATGAATTATAGTCGGCTTTGGTTCTTGATATTGAAAGGATTTGGGTACATATGCCACTCCCGACTGATTCTGAAAATATAGATTATCATATTAAGTTTTGAGATTTGTGTTGTGTGACATTACAAGCACCTATCTATTATTTTTATACCCCTCCACTATAATTGATGACCTTTTAATCTTCAAGGGATCTGCATCATAAGACCTTCATCAAAGAGTACAGGCCTTCACCAAAATTTGATCCCTGTACTCCTAAATTAAGCTGAATTTTTCAGCTGAAAACTTAGGGGTCCTTGTACTAAAGTGCGTTAGACTTTGCAGTTACTGCGGCTTTATACAGAAATTTAAAGTGTAGTAGCTGCAAATCTAACACAGCAACTGTTGGGGATGTGCCCAACATTTTCCATTGCAGGTTGTCTATCAACAGTTGCCCTCTCTCCTTCCTCCCCCCGTAGTCCTTTTCAGGGTCCTGCCTCTTCATCCTTATTTAGCTGGCCCAAGAGAGATAGATGACTTCAGGTGGCATTATCAAGAGGCAAGTAAACCAGTGCATATAGACAGGCTCTGTAGCTGCCATGCCTCTCATTTGTACTTCTAACGGGAAACCCGGGTAGGAGGAGGAGACAGAGTTGCTACAAGGCTTGTGAGTGAATGCTGGCATTCAGGCTGTACCCTGATTTTTCTTGGTATTTTGAGGATTTGTCGATTGTGTTTCTTTCAAGCTCTGGGCTGGCGACAGCAGGTTTGAAGGGCCCATTATGGCAAGGGCTTAATGGACCAGGACCTGTTGCCTATTTACTAATATACCAGTACACAGGTGGTGGAAATGAAAACGGTAACAGAATTCAAACACGCGTGGGATAAACATAAAGGAATCCTGTTCAGAAGGAATGGATCCTAAGGAGCTTAGCCGAGATTGGGTGGCAGAGCCGGTGGCGGGAGGCGGGGATAGTGCTGGGCAGACTTATACGGTCTGTGCCCTGAAGAGGACAGGTACAAATCAAAGTAGGGTATACACAAAAAGTAGCACATATGAGTTTGTCTTGTTGGGCAGACTGGATGGACCATGCAGGTCTTTTTCTGCCATCATTTACTATGTTACTATGTATGTTAGTACACAGGTTGCTTGGTATAATGGGAATGAAGGAAACTAATAAATAACATTCTGAGCACTACAGAGGATATGCAAAGCACAGAAGAAAAAGCAATGTGCCTAAATATTATGACAAACAGCAAAGATGATTCAGTTAAAATAGATAAGTAACAGGAGAGCATGTAAATGTTAGCACAGCATCTCTTCACAACTAACTGAATTTTGGGCAAAGCGTATCCATCACTCCCGCCAGGCATCTCTACCTTCTGATCTGTCTTACCCCGGTGTCACATTCCTCACCGCTGCTCTTTCTCTTTTTCTTTACCTCGCTTTGCCTTTTCCCCATTATACTTCTAGGACATTAATTGTTGGACCCCTGACATGCTGTGTTTTTATGTAGATTGTTGTAAGCCACATTGGGCCTGCCCATGGGTGGGAAATTGTGGGATATAAATGCTGTAAATAAATACAAAATAAAATAAATAAATTGCAGACATACTAACCTCAGCAGGCCAGGCTCTCTCGTAAAACCTTTTTTGTGGCAGAATGCAGTTCAAGTTCATAGAAAGATGCAAACAACTATAAGGGGCAGTAACAGTATTTGTTGAGAAGAAAAACAGCTCCTAGTGAGGAACTCTGCAGGCACACATTAGTCAGTAAGGCTCAGAGATGCTCTCCTTTACATAAAAGTCATCGTGGACTTGCTGAATACAAAGACTGGAAAAAAAGCAGATCGAGTTTCACTTCATTTATTTGTTTTAACATCTTTTTATTAAGTTATAACCATATAACAAGGAAACATTCAAGGCATTACAGCATCCCCTTGAACCCATCCCCACCCCACCAAAGCTGAACAACAGGCCTGGTTCCTTAGGACCCCCAAACTGCCTCTTTACAATGTAGCATCTACTGTCCCCGCTGAACCCCCATCCAGTGGTGTGCTGGAGCAGGCTCTCACAGGCTCGTGAGAGCCGTTTGTTAAGTTTTTAAGAATTTTGGGAGCCTGTTGTTAAAGTAGGCTTCCCCATGGCTACTTTAACAACTGACTCCCAAAATGTGGGCTTGGGCCCCCTCCTGAATTCTCTTTTACTTTGCTGGCAGTGATGCTGGCCCACCAGCCAAGTAAATAGACTGCTGCTGCTCTCTGCTCCTTGTTTCTGACTCTAAGCATCAGGCTGGGACTTTTCATGCAAGCGCAAGGAGGTTCCATGATGCTGCTCAGAGCCAGAAACAAGCAGCAGAGAATGGTGGCAGTCCATTTATTGGGGTGGGGCTCGGCAAAGGTATGCCTAGCGTGCCTGCACAAGGGAGGGGAGAGAGAGGCATGTATTCCCCCCAAAATTTCAGGGCCGATTATGCCTGGAGAGAGAGCCCGTTGTTAAAAGTTTACCAGCACACCCCTGCCCCCATCCCACTTTAAAGTTCAAGGTGTCCCACCCTGTCTCAAAAGGTAAACAGAAAAGCGGTTTAACACATGACTATGGGCTTTTGGAGATATCATTTGCAAATATGCACCCCAAACAGAAAGAAATCTCTTTTGACTCTTGAGCGAGACATGAGCACAATAAGACGTCCCAAATGAAGTTTATTCCTCCAATACCATACAGGATAATTTAATAACTAATGGTTGAGTATGCATTTCTTCTCCAAAATGTAAGATTTTGCCAAAAATAATTGTACCTGAGGGTTCGCACTTCCAGGGTCTTGGTGGAACTAAAAAGATTGCCCTCCAGGGAGACTTGAAGATATGGACCAATAATAGAACACAGATACAGGAAGATGTCGTCCCAGAAGGTTTTGATCTGACTACACTGTCACAGGCCATGAAAAAAAGGCATTATCCACTAAGTTATATTTTTAACATTGAGAGGAGTCCGCACACCCCGCCAGGTAAGCCTGTCTGAGAGAAATAAGCTCTATCTATGAATAGTTTGAAAATGACTCTCCTGCAACTCTGCATTATGTACCACTTGAGGAATGGCTCGAAGAATGTCAAGGTGCTCGGAGAGGCCGCCCCGTATCCCGTTCCCATAGCTCCACAACTCCCCGGCAATTCCTCTTGGGTGAACGTTGAATCAGTTCTCTATGAAACCAGGATATGGAGACCTGCCCTAACACATCCCCCTCTATGAATTCCTGCAGTTGGACTCCAAACCTTAAGGACAAACTTTGCCTGAGTAAAAATGACATATAATGAGACAGTTGAAGATAAGTGAAACAACCTGCCAGTCCGATCCCACAACATTGTTGCAAATCTGTGAAGGGAAGAAAGGTCCTGTCCTCCTTAACCAGAAGTTCTAAAAGAGAGATGCCATGTGCTGCCCAGTGTTTAAAGACAGCATTTTCCATACCTGGAGAAAAATCTGTATTTCCGGCTGAAGGGAAGATGATGCTACTAGTAGCCTCCTGGTTCTGTAAGGGAAGCAACTCCCTTCACAAAGCCCAAAGGGGTCTAAATACAAGGCTGTTATGTATCCAAGGAGGTAATTGGTCTAGGCGGGCATGAAGAAGAAGGTTAAAGTGCCATGAATGGAAATAGGCTCTCTGAAAAGCTGTATCTGTAAATGTAGTAGTACCTAACAGCCAGTTCTATAAGTGTCGTAATAAATAAGACTGGTTATACTTTTTCATATTTATTTATTTATTTATTTATTTTATTGCTTTTGTATCCCACATTTTCCCACCTATTTGCGGGCTCAGTGTGGCTTACAATACATTGTAACGATGGAAATACAATAAGTTATAACATGATTATAGTTACATTGTGAGGAGTAGAGTTAAAACAATGTCCAGGTATCGATAAGGGGGAGAGAACATGGAGAAGAGAAAAAGGCTGGGTGTAGTGGAATTACGGGGATAAGAGTATTATGAGAATGTGTTGATGCATTGCCAACTGTGTTTGTGGACTTCATGTGCTTTGATCCTTTTGATAGATTTTTTCAAAGAGATGAGTCTTTAGTAGTTTGCGGAAGTTGGTTAGTTCGTAGGTCGTTCTTAAGTTTCGTGGTAGTTTATTCCAGAATTGCGTGCTCATATAGGAAAAGGTTGATGCGTGCATCACTTTGTATTTTATGTCTTTGCAATTTGGGAAGTGCAATTTGGTATACCACACCCATCCTGATGCCAAGAGCCTACAAGATAGTTCTAGCACATTTTAGGCTTCTTGCTACCCCAACAAAAATGCCCCAAAAGCCTCTGCAATGCCTGAAGGTCCTGATGTAATAAGCAAAGAGGTAAAGACTGGAGAACATATAACCATCATGGAAAAAGTACCATGCAGTAAAGGTTGATTCTCCTCAACAATAACACGAGTCTCATTTCAAAAAGTACCACATGTACAAAAGGAGTTTTGCCATCTTGGTTATAGGAAGAATGGGCCCAAAATGACACTTTTATTTATGATACAAGACAACTTATAGCCTATGACTTTATAAAACACTTCTAAAATGTAAATATAAAGGGACCCTGTTTTGTAAGGAAAATAAAATAAAATTCCCCTTCATGATGCTGATTGATCAGGTGGACATACAACAGTAATTTATAATGCTTCAGCACAGGGCCGTGCCTAGGGTCTCCGGCGCCCCGCCGGCGCCCCCCCCGAAAACGATCGCTACACTACCCGCCCTCTTCTCCCCAGATCCTTTTCCTTTTTGTTTAAATTTACCTCTCCGGCGCGCGGCAGCGTAGCGTTAGTGAGAAGGAGGCGGCACTCCCCCGCCCCGACGTATCTTCTTCCCTTCGCTCAGTGTCCCGCCTTCTTCTGACGTCATTTCTGACGTCAGAAGAAGGCAGAACCGAGCGAAGGGAAGAGACTGACACGTCGGGGCGGGGGAGCACCGCTTCCTCACTAACGCTACGCTGCCACGCGCCGGAGAGGTAAATTTAAACAAAAAAAAGGACAAGGATCTGGAGAGAAGAGGGCGAGGTAAGCATGGTGCGGCGGGGTGCCCCCCCAGAGGATGGCGCCCTCCTGCCATGCTTACCTCGCTTACCGTGTCGGCACAGCCCTGCTTCAGCAGGATGCTTAGCTATGAAACTGTTTCATTGGGATACAGACATATGGGTTCCTAGCAAAGCTGCAGAATATTTCTTCATCATGCAATAAGGTTGAAGTTGCAATACTAGAAACAGGAACCAATTAAGAGCCCCACAATTGTTAAGACCGGCCCTGGTAAAAGGGGCTTTGCGCTAACAGTGACATCTATTTTTGCTCCATGATAGGGCCCCTTTTACCGCAGCGAGTAAAAACGGCCAAAAATGAAATGGCTGTGTGGTAAGTTTGCACTTGCTGCGTGGCTATTTCGAGGAGGGAGCACTTACCGCCGCCCATTGAAGTGGTGGTAGGGGATCCCGTGCTAACCCGGCAGTAACTGGGCAGTGTGTGGCGCTGCCCGATTACTGCCGGGTAACCCCTGCAGAAATATTTCTCAAATACTTCTGCTACTGCTGGAAATGCCGTGCGCTGGGGGTGGAGCTACGTCCGGCTCCTGCACTGGGCCGGCAGTATTTCCGGATTACCGCAGTGGGTTTACTGCTGCTTAGCAAAAGGACCCCTAATTGGAGAAAACCAACAGTTGGGCCAAGAAAGCAGCATTATCATTCTACCGCTGTGGCATTTCATACTCATTTTCAGCTCCTGGACTATTAGACTTCAATTTTCTTTCTGTTTTAACTTTCAGCAAAGAAACAGGTTGCAATCAGCACATGTAATCAATCTTTGAGGGCAGTAGAGAAAATAAATCATGTTAAATTACCTAAATTCTCCTTTCACTGAACGTAAACCGAATAGCACAGGTTCCTTATAGATTTCCATCAGGGCCTGACCAGGCTCATATTTCATCCCCATGGCTCCCATAGATAGAGTGGGAAGGATGACAAGATATGTCTCAAGAGACTCCTATATAAATGATCCAGCCAATGCAGATGTGACTCGGAGACAATCCTGTATGTAAGGTAGCCATAATCCATCACTGGCAAAGCTGTCATTGCACTAGGAACTGTCTTCATGTGAAACATTCGGCAGTTTTTGTTTCTGAATGATAAAATAGACACAGTCTGGCTCCTGCATTTTTTTAACTGTCAGTTCAATATGTTTCTTGGACAACAGTTTACAATGCCTTGAGATTCCTTAATATTCTCTATCGCTAGTAATTTGTAGCACCGGTCTAATTACCAATGTCTTCTTAAAAAGTGATTCCATTTTTGGGGGGTATATCAAAATCCTATAGTATGAAATAACACAGTAATCTTTCTCTTCTGAAGAGCTTATGGAACTTTTTTTTAAAATATTTTGTAAAAACCACTGTAAAAAGTATGGAAGATGCAATTTTTAATCTTGCCAGAATGTAGGTTTTGGCCATTATAACAAACCTCAAGAGTGATGGGATTCTTGGAATTGTTTTAAATATCTGTAATATCCCCATGGGCAGGGTGGCATATTAGCAGTAATGCAAAACTGAAATGCAGCTTTTAGCTGTAGTGGGGATCGGAGATCTTGGTATTAATTAATTGCCTTTTCCAACTCCAACCAGGTACGTGGCATGAAAAGTTTAGAGCTAATGTTGAACTATGCTTTGACAGGCAATCAGCCCACTAGGCCATTAAGATTCTAGGGCTAGCACTTGTTGCTGATTCCCCTCCCCCCTTAGCCTGGGCATGGCAGGTATTGACACATAGTAGAGCACTGTCTTATATTGATCCTGAATTGTGGAATTCATTGCCTGTTGACTTTTGGAGATTAAAAAAATCAGTCTACACTAATTATACTCAGACATGCATCAGGACTCCAATGACAAAACAGTCCTCCAGCACACTTCAAAAAATGTGGAGAAAAATCCTCAGTAGAGCCACCCAGCTGACAATAGCCATAAGGCATGGGCCTGGCCCACCATCATGGGAAAAAAAAAACTCCACTCAACAGTGTGCAAAAAAGACTTATCAAAAGTTGTCAACTAGAGTCACAAAAATGCAGAAAACAAATCACAGGAAAAACTATATCCAACCAATGTATGGTGTAAGCATAACACAATAAAAGAGTGATACTCATCAATCTTTTTCCAGGTTTCTTATGCTTCTTATATTCTAATCAAACGTCATCAGAAGTCATCCAGGTTGCCCATTATCCATTCCGTGTACCCAACAGGGATTCTCCGTTTTACCGAAGCTGCGTCAGGGGTAACAGTAGACAAAATAATTAATCCTGTGTCATGACCACTGTGTTTCCAGACTTCTTCAATTTCAGGAGAAAGGTTAATTCCCCTCCTTTTAATGCCGCTTTCACTAGTGATCGTGTAAATTTAGACTTACCTAAAGTACTTACTATTTTAACTCATTTTGGGGCCCTTTTACTAAACTGCTCTAAGCACTAATGTGAGCTTAGCATGGCAAAAAAGGCTTAGCACACGTTAAGGCATCCAACAAATAATTTCTTTGAATGTGATAATTGTGTGCTCTGTATTTTTTTCTATTTATCTTTTGGAGGGGGCACGGAATAGGTGGGAAATATAGGTGGAAGCATTATCCAGCTAGCGCACTCACATTACCGCATAATAACTGGATATAGCAGACTTAGGGGCTCTTTTACTAAGGCATGGTAGGCCTACTGTGCAGTAAAAGAGTGCTACTGTGTGACACGCTGAGACATCCTGCAGTAGTATTCTGCTTAGCACATTTTTTATTTTCCAGTGCGGGAGGCGTGTCTGGGGTGGAGAGTAGGCATGGTATGCCTGTGGTAATTGGATAGCATGGACATATTACTGTACGCTAACCGATTAGTGTAGGAGCAGTATGGGATACCTTACTGTCTCCTTAATACTACTACTACTACTACTTATCATTTCTATAGTGCTACTAGACATACACAGCACTGTACACTGGACATAAAGAGACAGTCCCTGCCTGGCAGAGCTTACAGTCTAATTAGGACAGACAAACAGTACAAATAAGAGATAAGGGAATTACTTAATAGGTGGTAGTAAGGGCTCCTGGTGGCAATGACCACACGCTAATGGGGAAATTAGTGTGTGGCCATTACAACCCCCCCCCCCCAAACACAGCCATTTTACTTCCACAGTAAAAGTGACCATAGCGTGCGGAAAACCCACACACTGACAGCAGCACTGGCCACTTTTTAGTGTGGATTAGTAAAAGGACCCTTTAATGCAGGAGCGTTTACCACCTCAAGTGCTCCCATGTTAATATTTTTGCAAGTCCCATAAGCTAATGGAAAAATTAACACGGGACTGGCAAAAAAAAAACCTTTAAAAACCCTATTTTACAGCCATAATAAAAATAGGCTTAGCAAATGGGAATGTCCCATATTAAGATATGCTAAGCCAAAAGGGCCCCTTTGTATTTTGTGAAATGTAATCTTGTATAATACTGGATTATATGAAACCTTATATTAACCATGTAACACTCGGGAGCTGATTTACTAAGGGACAGTAATATTTTGCATTTTCTGGGGGTTCATGACCAAAATTAGCATACGTTAATTGCAAAGGCTGTGCAGTAACTATTGGAGATGTTTCCAGTATTCTCCTTCAGTTTCCGGACAGACATGTTCCCTACCACGTATCTCTTTTAAGTGTGATTAATAGGGATGTACATTTGTTTGAAATTACAAGGAAAATGTCAACAACATTTTCCATAATGTTTTATGTTATTTTTAACCTGAAATGACAGGAAAAAACCTGACTGTGCAACAGATTTTAGTATCATATGGAAAAGGACAAACATTTCCCACTAGCTTCAAATGTGTTAATTTTATTTTATTTATTTCGTGTATTTGATGTATCACATTTCATTTTAATATCAGAATAGTTTACAATCAGAATAAGAGTCTGGAGTGACACAGAAACAACATCACAAACAATAGCAACACATAGGTGAGGAGAGAGGTAGCACAACAATTCAAATGTACACGTGAAAGCATTGAATGGAAACAGGCCCAGGACCAGATCCCTAGGCATTTCACTAATCACCCTTCTTTCCTGTCGAGTGGACTCCATTTATCACTGCCAGCTATCAAGTTTTCTTGTTCCAGTCAAATACGTTTTCATAAAATTGTGGTATCTAAGCTACTAACATAAATACTCTTCAATTATCAGTGTTCATTCTCCCAACCTTACCTGAGTAAATACTGGACAAAAATATTTGTTTATCATTTCAACTTTATTTTGTCTCTCAATTTCCATGTATTATTCATTTTGTTCTCTTAGGGGCCCTTTTACTAAAGGGTTGGTGTGCGGTAACGGCTTGCTGTGTGCCAATGTGGAGCTACCGCTGGGCTACCGCAGGAGCCCGGCAGTAGTTCACATCCCCAGCGTGCCCCATTTCCAGTGCTACAAAATAATTTCTATTTTAGTAGTGCCAGTCACTGGACAGTGCCATGCACTGCCCGGTTACCGCCCAGGATTCTATTTATGGTGCTGAGATTTCTGTGTGAAATCCAAGTGTATTCCATAACATTGTGCATAACTTAATTAGTTAACAAGCTAATCAGCGCTCATAATTGGTGACAAACAATTATCAGCACCAATTGGCATTAATTAGAATTTATGTGTGCTACTTGCATTCTGTAAAGTGGTACTCGTAAATTCTAAGTTGCATAGTTGAAAAATGGATGTGGTTATAGGAGTGGAATGGGTGGTTTGTGGGCATTTTAAAAATCTATATGGACTGTTATAGAGTACACCTGTTCCATGCCTAAATTAGGTGTCAGGATATACACCAGGTTTTAGTTGGCGTAATTGACCGTGACTAAGTTTAGTTGCACAGAGCACCACTCAGTGTATTCTATAGAATACGCTTCGATTTCCATGCAAAATTGAGGCATCATATATAGAATCTAGCCCGTAGGGGGCATGTTTGATTTGACGGCCAAATGGTATAATAAACATTTACAAGAAAATGTTTAAAAATGTGAGTCTATAATTTAAGAAATAAACAAACAAACAAACAAACAAACAAACAAGAAAAACCTTTAGAAAGAGGATGCACTTCCCTAGATGTATTTTATGGCCTATGCATGTTTTCTATTTTGATCTGTACTCTCCAGCCCCCCCTCTTTCCCTACTTTTTCTCTTTTCTGCCTATCTCTTTTCTTCTTAATTTTCAGCCTAGATATAGGTAGCTACTTCTTACATGTGAGCTCCGGTATTGCCTTACTTTGTAAAATGTTACTTGTTGTTATGTTATGAGCTCTTGATTGTATCTGTATCAAAAATCAATAAAAGAAATTAAACTGAGAAAGAGGATGCACTGCAAATGTCAGAGACATTTTCAGATAAACGTCTTCACCAATTGGAAATACATTACGCAAAACGTGCAATGGCGGTATTGGTTCCTGCATTGAGAAAATGTCTGCAGCTACGGTAGCACATTCCTCCACCTGGCAAACGTGCAAATATAGCTTCTGCATGTGGAGGAACGTTCCTCGGTGTGCTTGGTCATGTCTCTGCACAGGGAACCTAATTTTTTTGGTGCCAGAGATAGAGCTCCTGGTCCTCCTGTTCCTCCCTTCCACATGTACCGATGATTGAAAATCATCCTGTATAAATAAAGAACCAGATCTTATTGCTGGGATGAGAAAATTAACATTCTCTGCCTTCATCTCAAAAATAGTCAGATGTTCATTTTACTACTTAAGAAAAAATCCATTCAATAAAGTGTTTCCTTGATTGAAAGGCAATCAACCAGCTCTTGCACTCATTAGTACTAAGTAGAATCGACTATTGTAACTGCTTACTTGTGGGTTGCCCCAAATACCAATTAAGGCACCTACAGATAATTCAAAACACAGAATCAGGTTATTATACAGCCCTAAAACCTAAGATCATGTCACACTTCTTCTGAGGGAGAAACATTAGCTACCCATTTTATTTAGATTAAAATGTAAAATCTTAATGTTGGCTCATCGAGCATTTTACACAGGTGTTCACCCTATTCTTCTTTTGCCCTATCAGCCCTCTAGAGCCTTGCTCTCAGCGTATCAAAATTTATTAGTGATTCCTCATCATACCAAACTGTGTTTAGCTTCCTCACGCCAAGCAGCATTTAGCTGTAGAGCCCCCCCCCACCAATGTGGAGCTCCCTACAACTTTGACTGGAACCCTCTCACAAAGATTTTAAGGCAGTGTTATTTATTTATTTATTTGTTGCACTTGTATCCCACATTTTCCCACATATTTGCAGGCTCAATGTGGCTTACAATGTTCCGTTATGGCGTTCGCCACTACAGAGTAAAAGATAACAATTGGAGTTACATAGAGAACATGGATGATATAATAGGATTAAACAAACAGATATAGGAAGGAAACAATTCAGAATATAAGGTAGAGTGGTGATGTGTTACATTACAGTTATTTGTCGTTGTGGTATGCCTTGTTGAAGAGATAGGTCTTCAGAGATTTACGAAAGTTAATTAGTTCGTAAATTGTTTAAAGAGCCATGTTTAAAACATGGCTCTTTAAACAAGACTTCCAACAAAGTTAAATGACATCGGATCCTGCTCTATTTTAAGGGACTTGCTATCCCTCATGCATACCGCTAATTCATTGCCTAATGGATAACTATTGTTGTGCAACCATCATCCCTTTCCCTTGCCTTTTATTTATTTTTTTTAAACTCAATTGTTTGTTTTAGTGTAACTATTCTATGTTCAGCTTTAACACAATACTGTAAACCGCTTTGATATGGTTTTTGAAAGGTGGTATTTCAAATAAATCAAAGTAAACATATAAATTGTTTTATATTCTGTATACCAGCACAACAAAATTGTCATTGAGTTCTTTAGGTGTTGCAATGCTACCAGTGAGCCTTGAAAGCATCCTTATCTGATGTCTAGCAACTACTCAGCTCTATGGTACAGATTTTAGTGGTTTCATTGAAAGACTAAAAGCCAATACGATTGACACAAAGCTTGTATTTTTGACATGGAGTTTTCTAAGAGGGTAATTATAAAAGGTGGACAAATAGGAGAGTTCAGTATTTTTTCTGAAACATTAAAATCATTTCTCATTAATGCTAATTTTTCAGACAAATTTTCACTTTCATAGCTCTGCTTCTTATGTTAATGGGAAGTTTTGGGTCAATTTGCCCCACCTTGGGGCTTAAAAATATTTCCAGCAAAACATAATTGTAAGAGGTCGTGGATTTGATATACTGCATTTCTGTGGCACAACCAAAGTGGTTTACATTTATTATATGCAGTTACTTTGTCTCTAGTAAGCTCACAACCTAAGGGGTCAGTATTATGCCCGGAAATTCAGTTTTGGGCCATGACAGGCCTCTGGCATTGAATTTCCGGACTTATGGAGTTGGCAAAAACATAGTAATATTCAGCACTTAACTGGCTATGGGGAACCACATTGAGGGGTCCTTTTACTAGGCAGCGGTAAAAAGTGGCCTGCAGTAGTGTAGGTGCATGTATTGGGCGAGCGCTGGGCCAGTTTTTACCACATCTACAAAAACTGTTTTTTTAAAAAATGGGATGGATAAAGGGCCTGCAGTAAAAATGAAACCAGCGTGTGCCCAAAACTGGCCTGAGCCCTTAATGCCACCCATTGATCTAGCGGTAAAGGCTCACGTGCTACATGCGCGGTGACCATTTGGCGTGCACCAAATGCCTATTATTGCCAGAACTGGCGTGTGTAGGAGGAAATAAATTAATAACATCCACGTGTTATGGGCTTGCGCTAAATCTGAAATTACTGCCAGGAGGGCACGCTGGCCTGCTGGTAATCTCATTTGGGCTTATGCTGCATGCCCGTAGAGCCTACCATGGCTTAGTAAAAGGTCCCCACAGATAGGTCTTATTTAAGTGGTTACCTTGGCCAGTTAAGGGCTGAATATTAGCACTTAACCAGCCAAGTGATGACTCCGCCACCAGAATGCCCCCCAAATAGACAGTTTTGAGTTTGGTATGAACTGGGCATTTTCAGTGGCACCAACTGGATCAGCACCGCTGAAAATGAGTGGTTGGCCCTGAAAAGCGATTTAACTGGCTAGGAGCTATATCAGGCCAGTTAAATCACATTGAATATCCACCTTTAAGTTATTGTACCAGGGGTAGTGGAGGGTTAATTGACATGCCCAGAGTCACAAGGATCTGTAGTGGGAATTGAACACAGTTCCCCAGGTTCTCAGATGACTAATATAATATCAGCCTCTCTTTGATCAGGAGTGCTAATGATCGTGTTATCATATTTTGGATACTTACTGAGGATTGGTTTCTTTTCGTCTGTATGGAGGAGTAGCCTAATGGCTAGTGTAGCACACTTAGGCCCCAATGCTCAAAAGTAAACGCGGGCGCTAGAGGCTATTAGCACCAGGCTAGATCTCACATTTACCTGCGCAAAATGTTCATAGGCCTGGAGCGTGGGAACAAACGAGGGAGCAGATGAACAAGGCAAGTAGCATGCTGATGTCATCACACTCATGTAAATGACGTAATTTTGTATTCCTCCCCAGAGCTCAGAAAAGAGCACCCAAAACAAAACTGCCTTACCGCTGCAAAAAATAACATCAGGTTTGCTCAGACGATAGGGTGTTGGAAGAGAAGATTTCTCATGATTCTTTCTTCAAAATCTGATTGCATTTGGAAGCAGAAGGACGCTCCTGCACGCCTTAAGTGCAGGTCCTGAGAAACAAATGTGTGCAAGTCGCAGCAGACCCAAAAGTGAAAGCACACATTGGCCTCTGTTTCCTGCATTTAAATATAAGCGTCCAAGCTAAAACAAATTAAAAACACTTATATTGTGGAGGAGTAACCTAGTTGTTAGTGCAACAGACATCTAGCCCTCTCCTTTGAACCAACTCCCTGGTCACCCAGTCAAAATAATTAATCAGATTTGTCTGACATGACCTGCTTCTAGTGAAACCATGTGGCTTTGGGTCCTCCAGTCCACTGGATTCCAGAAACCTCACTATTCTTTGTTTTAGAAGTGTTTCCATTAATTTACAGACCACAGAGCTCAGATTAATTAGTCTGTAGTTCCCAACATCCTCCTTACTTCCTCTTTTGTGGAGAGGGATCACATCCACCCTTCTCCAGTCCTCTGGGACCATTTCTGACTCTAGAGAAGCATTAAAATGGTCAACCAGTGGAGCTGCAAGAACTTTCCTAAGTTCCTCCAGTACCTTTGGATATATACCATGTCCTCATTGCTTTAGCTAGCTTCTCATGAACACAATTTTCTGAAAATTGTTCAGGGACAACCACACTTCTATTCCTATTTGTGTTTGTCTTCTGTGGTCCTACTCCTGGCCCTTCATCTGTGAACACAGAACAAAAATATTTGTTAAGCAATTCTGCCATATCCTTATCAGCTTCTACATATTCCTCCTCCCCTTCACCCTTGAGTCTCATAATGCCTTTTTGGCACTTCCTTCGTATCACTAACATATCTGAAAACTGCATTGTTCTACCATTATACCGCATTGGCTATTGTTTCTTCCATTTCCATCTTTGCTTATGTGCTTTTCCATCTTCTCTTAGGTTTTCCAGATATTGTCGCCAGTTTTCCTCTTTTTGCGATCTCTTATAGTTTATGAAGGCTATTTGTGGGATTTGTGACCCAGGTGCAGTGGCGTAGGAAGGGGGTGGGCGGGAGGGGCGGTCCGCCCCGGGTGCACGCGCTCGGGGGGTGCCGGCCCCGCTGGTTCCCTGCTCCCTCTGCCCCGGAACAGGTTACTTTCTGTTCCGGGGCAGAGAGAGAGCAGGGAACCAGCGGGGCCGACGCAGCTCCGAGTGACGTGCACTCGGGGCGGATCGGCCCTCCCGTAGGTAATAATGCGGTCCGGGGGGTGTTGCGCCACAGAGGGGGGGTCGCGCTGTGCTGCACCTGGGGGGGGGGGGGTGCGCAGCAGCGACCCGCCCCGGGTGCCATTAGCCCTCGCTACGGCACTGCCCAGGCGTATCCCTACTCATTGACAATGGTAAAGAAGGTGAGGTGGGGGTGCCAGTGGGCAAGTCACAAAGGGTACAACTATAACTCAGTACAGTCCTGGTAGGACCTCTGGGACTGCCCTGACTCCTTAGTGAGAGGCCAGCTACATCAGCACAAGGGCCAAGTATCAACTGAAGTTGAGCCTTTATAACTTCTTTAACTCTGAACTTAATTTATCATCTTTAAACTTTTACATCTGAACAGTGACAGACAGTTGCAATGCAGCTTTCAACTCAACTCTGCTCGGCAGGGTATTATTTTGAGAGGACGTCATTTGTACTAATAGAATTTTATGGAGTAGCTGTTGTGAAAGGAACATTTTGAGCTAGTATAATTATAGAAAATAATTGTTGGAATTAACAGAGTTTTAAAAGCATCAACTCATACTAGCTGTTACTTTTGATGAAGTGAAGTTCTGCCAAGACACATGCCTGCCACTATATACTTTTACTGAGAGACGTGGAGTACAATTTTTCATCCATGATTTTTCTAATTCTTCTTCCTACTCTATTTCCTCTTTACCCTGTGCTTTCTAATCAAGTATCACTTGTAAGCTGTACCTGGTGCTTAGATATACCCGGTAAGAAGATCAGAGGTTAGCTGGTTAGCAGTGGCATGAGGTGACGACAGTGGCGTTCCTAGGGCAGCTGACACCCGGGGCGGATCGCCGATGCGCCCCCCCCCAGGTGCAGCGCCCCCCCCCCCCCGGCGAAATGACACGTGCCTGTCTGCTTCGCTCGTTCCATGCTCCCTCTGCCCCGGAACTGAAAGTAACCTGTTCCGGGGCAGAGGGAGCACGGATCGCTCGGCGCCGACAGGCGCGTGGCACCCCCCCCCCAGCGGTGTGCACCCGGGGCGGACTGCACCCACTGCCCCCCTAGGAACGCCACTGGGTGACGAATCAGTAGATGTGCTAAACCAGGGGTGTACAACCTCAGCCCTTGCCAGGTCGGGTTTTCAGGATTTCCATAATAAATAGGCATGATAAATATCTGCACACAATGGAGGCAGTGCATGCAAATAGATCTCGTGCAGGAGTGGCCTAGTGGTTAGGGTGGTGGACTTTGGTCCTGAGGAACTGAGTTCAATTCCCACTTCAGGCACAGGCAGCTCCTTGTGACTCTGGGCAAGTCACTTAATCCTCCATTGCCCCATGTAAGCTGCATTGAACCTGCCATGAGTGGGGAAAGCGTGGCGTGCAAATGTAAAAAAAATTCATTGGGAAAATTCTGAAAACCTGACTGGAATGCAGCCCTTGAGGACCCAGGCTGGACACCCCTGTGCTAAATATTAGTGCAATGCGTACCCTTTATCAAGGTTAATGTACTCACTGTTTGTGCTGACGATGTCACGTCTTGGTCTTTTTCTGAGAGTCATTTATAACATTTGCCACTTCTCCTTTTGACTTCTGTGTTGATGTGAAGAAACGGAAGTCCTGTAGCACCCCCACCTTTCTGAAATCTGGCCTTCAGAGTTATACACAGACTGACATTATGTGGTGTAGAACTGCAGATTTCATGTAAAAATACTGGGGTCCTTTTACTAAGGTGCGCTGAAAAATGACCTGCGCTGGTGTAAGCGCGTGTTTTGGATGCATGCAGATCCATTTTTCAGCGCACCTGTAAAAATGCCTTTTTTTAACATTTTGACTGAAAATGGACGTGCGGCAAATGGGCGCACAACCATTTTGGGTCTGAGACCTTACTGCCACCCATTCACTTAGCGGTAAGGTCTCATGTGTTAACCGTGCGGTAATGGTCTATACGCGTAGAATGCCTTTTACTGCCCGGTAGTGCCGCATGCCAGAAAATAAAAATTATTTTCTGATGCACATAGTGGACCCGTATAAGAAATGAAATTACCGCCTGGGCCACGCGGTAGCTGGGCAGTAATTCCAAATTGACACACGTTGGGTGCACATAGGCGCCTACGTGGCTTAGTAAAAGGGCCCCACTGACAGCAATACGGACTTTCTGTGCTATTCCGAGGCTGAAGCAGCAAGTTGTGCACAAACAAGACACAACAGTAGAGAGCAGCAGACACATGACCTCCAGGGTGCATGGAAATAAAATAAAAAATAAGCTTTGCGTGACAAGGCAAAGCTTATTTGGTTGCCAGGTTTAAAACATTTTCCCCACCCCAAATCAGCCCCAAACCGCACAACTTCAAACCCCGCCCCTGACGTCATTAACCCCGCCCCAACATCATCAACCCCACCCCAACGTCATCAACCCCGCCCCCAATGCCATTAACCCCGCCCCCAATTTGTGGCCAAAAGTAGCCCGGAGCTCCTGCTAGTTCCCAAACAGAGCACCGCCACCCGCAACTATTCAGCTCAGCTCCTCTCCCGAGTGCCTACCTAGCTCGTCATTGGTCTCTCTCGCTCCTCCTGAGTCCTGAGTCTCTCTCTCTGCTCTCACGCAGCCACGCGCTCGCTTGCTTGGACGCTCGCTTGGGCTGGCAACAAAACGAAACGGGGCAGGCAAAATTGCTGCAGGCATTTAAATGAATCCTGCAGCCTGAGCCCACCTCTCGCCCCTAAAACAGCCCAATCACGCACGCAGCCGCATGGAAAACCGCCCAATTATTCACAACCCACCCTCTTCAAAAAAAAAAAAAAAGTGTACAATGGCGAAAACCAGCCCAAAGGGGTGGGAAAACAACCCACCTGGCAACCCATTCCTTCTTCAGCTCATACACAAAAAAGGAGTGACAGTAAACAAAGCAAAGCCGTTATCACTTTGGGTCAAACCAACGGCACAGCTGCCTGAAACATTTGTGAAAATTTCCTTAACACTGGAAACAGAAGCATTTAACAAGACTGCAAACATTGTGACTTTGGTCCGAACTGATGGTACAGCTGCCTGCAACAACCATGAAAATTTCATTAACACATGAAACAGAATCAGTTAACAAGCCCAGGCCTAGTATCTACCATCCCCGGTGAGAGCAACTACAGACCCAAAGAGCCTGGAGCCTGGCTGATTAAAACCAAGCCCTGCAGTTCCCTAGGCAGATGGCTTCACTGCAGTCTGGGTTACAACACAGTACGGAGTGCAAAGATTCGGGGAGGCAAGTTCAAGTTTATTCATTACAGTATGTAAAATGTTTAGAGCAGTGGTTCCCAGCATCGGTTTTAAAAGTTCTTAGCGATTTCAGCTAGTTACTCAAGCGTTTCTAAGACTGTGATATTAAAATTTTAAATTTGAAGAATCGATTTTGTAGCTTTTTTTTGGTGTTTTTTTTTAAAGATTAACATTTAGTTTTTAGTATATGTTCATGATTTGTAGCCATGTTACCTTACTACAACATAGAAAAAACATCTCAGACAGCTTTGGAAAATACTAAAATCAAAGACCTGGTTTCAAGAACTGGTCCAGCGACTAGCACATGCCTCAATAAATTGGCTCATCTATAAGGTGTTAGCCACCTGTCAATTTTGTTATAGTAGACTAACATAGTTAATCTCAAAGTTTTTAACAAGGAACATTCTCACGTCACCCCCCCTCCCCAGTAACCAAGCAGTACTTTTTATTATACACCCCACACCCTTACTGGACAGTTAGGCAAAGTACCTATTGTTTAGAAAATGGCCTTTATTCATCCCCCACCCCACCCCTGGTACAGGGCAGATAACCAGCATACAGATAGGAGAACTTGAAACATAAAAATACTTTAATCAACCACCACCATCCTCTTCCCCCCCCCCCCCCCCCCAATACATAACAGATAGAACAGCTGTTTTACAAAGTGAAATATAAATATATATTCAAAAGTCTACACTCAAGCACACAGCACCCCCTTATTACCCTGCCCCCTCACATGTTAGACAGGAGGAAAAGCAAGAAGACACAATTTTGCTATAAACATAGATTCACGCCTTCCCCGCCATTTTTTCCTTTACTACTACTATTACTTAATATTTCTAAAGCGCTACCAGGGTTACGCAGCGCTGTACAATTTTAAACGACAGTCCCTGCTCAAAAGAGCTTACAATCTAAAGGACAAGTAGGCAGTCAATCAAATGGGGCAGCCTCTGCTCTACTACTACTACTATTTAGCATGTCTATAGCGCTACAAGGCGTACGCATTCCCCGGAGACCAGTTCTGCTTCTGCAGTTGCTGGTCAGGACAGTAGTAGAATGCATGGCCACCATGTGCTCAGCTCAGCCAGTACAGTAGCTACCAGTCTACCACATGTGCTGCTCGCTCAGCTCGCTGCCTGCTTGCCTCCTCCTCAGCTATTGTACAGCGCTGCGTAACCCTAGTAGCGCTTTAGAAATGATTGTTGTTGTTGTGTTGTTGATGATGACAACGTCACTCACTCACCCACCCTCAAAACTATAACAACCTTCTCTCCTATTGGAACCCCAGATTGAAGGCATGGAACAACTTTGCATCTGCCCTGCGTCAGCAGCCCAGGCCAGGAGCAGAGGGTTATGGAAGTGCTGACTGCGCTCAAAGCAAGCAAGGACGCGGAGGCGAAACTAGTTTGACTGACTCTGAATAACTTCAAGATTGTGAGCCCAGGGGAATACTTAGGGGCCCTTTTACTAAGCCGTGTACGGGCCTACGCGCACCAAACGTGCACCAGTTCCGAGTTACCGACCAGCTACCGTGTGTGCTGGGTGGTAATTTCATTTTTGGCGCACACCCCCGAGTCAGAACATTTTTTTATTTTCTGGCACGCGGCACTACCAGGCATTAAAAGGCATTTGACGCGTAGACCCTTACCGCCCGGTTAATGCATGAGACCTTTCCACTAAGTCAATGGCTGGCAGTAAGGTCTCAGACCCAAAATGGACACGCGTCAATTTTCATTTTGCCACACGTCCATTTTCAGTCAAAATTTTAAAAAAGACATTTTTACAGGTTCACTGAAAAATGATTCTGCGCACTTCAAACATCAAATGAGGCTATCAGAATGTACATTTTTGTTTCTGCAAGAGGACAAGGCAAATACAGGAGATTACCTATATTGTGGCTGTACGTTCTGACAGCCTCATTTGATGTTTTTTTTCCCAACCCCCTTCTTCGGAGGACAGGCTTTGGATAAACTCACACTTAACATTACTGACCACCGAATCACGGTATCGGATAGACACAAATTAAACATTTCTTACAGCCGAACCTAGACCCCTGAGGCAGGCGTCATTTGACGCCGAAACACGGCCCGTGTCGGGTCATTTATCAATAAAATACTCCTGTTGTCTCAGTCTTGAAGGCCCAGTGGTGCTTTTTTTGTTTTTTCTCCTTTTTCTGGAGCCATATGGTAACCCTAGGGATGGGCATGGAAGCATTTTCCAGGTAGCACATTCACATTAGCATGCCCTAACTAGATAACGCTGACTTAATGCGGATGCACTTAGCACCTGTTAAATAGGTGGCAGGGTAGTGCTCCTCTCCTGTATTAATATTTTGCAGGTCCTGCACACTAATGGGAAAATTAGCATGGGACCTGCAAAAAAGAAAAAAAAGTCCTATTTTGGGGATGCACTAGAAATGGGCTTAGTGCAGGGTAAAGTCGCCAGGCCCCCTCCCTGTCCATCTTCAAATCATTGCTCAAAGCCCACCTCTTCAATGTCGCCTTCGGCACCTAACCACTACACCTCTATTCAGGAAATCTAGACTGCCCCAACTTGACATTTCGCCCTTTAGATTGTAAGCTCCTTTGAGCAGGGACCGCCCTTCTTTGTTAATTTGCACAGCGCTGCGTAACCCTAGTAGCGCTCTAGAAATGTTAAGTAGTAGTAGTAGTTAAAATGCACTAAAGCCCATTTCCTAGTGCATCTTGGTAAAAGGGCCCTTAAGATCATTAGAAAATGTAAGTCCCTAATTAACATTTACAGAAGGCATTTCATCTTATCCATGACTAAATTGTCCTGCAGCAAGTTGTAAGAATTGCTGTTATACTCATCATAGGGCATAATAATATTCAGGATGAAAGGCTGTTTTATTTAGAATTGATTTTCTTCTACCCAGTAAAATACATTTAATTATTGTAAAATATCAACTGCCATATGGTTCATGTTGCATTTTCATTTTCAAAGCTGATGAAAGCCTGGGGGGATGTGGAATTAGCTCACACATGCATTACGATACAGGACACCAAAGTTCATCACATTCTATCCCAACACAAAGCTATTCTATAAGCTGCGCTTAAAGGGCCCCTTTTACCAGTGCAGGCCATCTTTTACCAGGCTGCGGCAAAAAGGGGCCTGCACTGGTTTCAGTGCATGTCAAAAACACAGGGTAAAAAGGGTAAAAGGTAGGTCTTTCTTTTTTTTTTTTTTTTTAAAGAAATGGAAAATGGCTGTGCATCAACTGAAACAGATGCCGTGCAGCCGTTTTTTTGGGGGGGGGCCCTTAGCATTGAGGTGGGTGGTAAGGGCTTCCATGCTAACCCAGCGGTAACTGGACAGCACGCGGCACAGCCTCATTACTGCTGGGTACAAACCGGAGCTACAAAAATATATTTTTGTTGCGCCAGATATGATGGCATGCTGGGGGTGGGAACTACCGCCAGGCTACTGCGGTAGCCCAGCAGTACTTCCTTTTTAGCGAGCAGTAAGCATGTGTTGGGTTTTCCGCTGCTTTGTATAAAGGGCCCAAAGTTAGGCATGGTTTATAGAAAAGCACTCACACCCTGGAATTGAACCTAACTTTAGGCACGGCCATTTGCTCTAACTGAAATATGGTGCAAACGTATATGCCTTAATTGGGCGCGTATTCACCTTATTCTATAACAATACTGGCCTAGTGGTTAGAGCATCAGTCTTGCAATCAAGAGGTGGCCGGTTCAACTCCCACTGCTGCTCCTTGTGATCTTGGGCAAGTCACTTAACCCTCCATTGCCTCAGGTACAAACTTAGATTGTGAGCCCTCCTAGGACAGAGAAATATCTAGTGTACCTGAATGTAACTCACCTTGAGCTACTACTGAAAAAGGTGTGAGCAAAATCTAAATAAATAATAAATACACATGAATGCTAGGAACACCCCTGTTCTACTCATGACCCTTCCATTTCTGCACCTCCTTTTTTTTTACAGTGGCACCAGTTAGGTAAGCACACTGCTTTCGGCAGCCTCGGAATCTTTCCCTCATAGGCGGGACGTAGCAGAGGGAAATCTTCTAGGGCTGCTGAAGGCAGTGTATTTACCTCACTGATGCTGCCGGCCAGGGCCGTGCCAACACAGTAAGTGTGGTAAGTGCCGCAGGGGGGCGCCTGCCTTCAAGGGCGCCATGCCGTCGAGCTGTATTTAAAAAAAAACAACCTTACTCCTCCGCTCCATCCCCGATTCCCCGGCGCTTTAAATTTACCTCACTCCGCCTCTGACGTCTGCGCAGCATCAGTGAAAGCGCTGCCTGTCTGACGTCTCTCCACCAGCCTTCCCTTCGCTTGTTTGTTCCCTCTGTGTCCCGCCCTCAAGGAAATGACGTCAGAAGAAAGCGGGACACAGAGGCAACGAACGAGTGAATGGAAGGCTGGTGGAGAAACGTCAGACAGGCAGCACTTTCACTGACGCTGCGCAGACATCGGAGCCGGAGGCGGAGAGAGGTAAATTTAAAGCACCAGGGAATCGGGGATGGAGCGGAGGAGGCTCAGGCCAAACCTAGCCATTTCCTTCATCGCGCCCCACTCAGCAGCTTGGGGGAGCAGCGCTCGGCTCTTTGGCACCGCCCAGCTCTTCACTTGCCTTGGAGCCAGGTAGGTCCGGGGGGGTGGGGGGCACGCGCCAACTGATAGTCTGCAGGGGTGCCAACTGATGGTCTGCAGGGGGGCGCCAGAGACCCTAGGCTCTAGACCCTAGACCCTGCTGTCGGCGGCCCGGAAGATTGAAAGAATGCTGCAGGGAGTGGGAAGGGAGAAAGAGTTACCAGATCCCGTGGGGAGAGAGATGGAATGCCATACAGGCAGCTTGTTTGGGGGGGGCAATGCCCCCTCTTGCCCCCCCAAACTATGCCCATGGCTATCAGGAAGTTACGGAGGTGCCACCCAGTATTCACTGCCAGCAACCACATAGCTAAGCGGACATAGTTAGGACTGCTTTTTGTGTAGTCCTATATGCCCACTTAGTTATATGGGATTGGCACTTGAATATTGCCAGCACATCTCCAACTCTGCCTCTATAATGCCACTCTGTGGCCAGATTCCAAAATGGACCATTAGTGTTGATATCCAGTATTAAATTGCTTTGACTATTGAACCACCTGATTTATTGTAAGCCACATTACGCCTGCTCATGTGGGTAAATGTGGGGTAGGAATGCGCTAAAATAAATAAATAAATAAACCAAACATTTGTAATTATATGATTTCCAAGTAGTTGAATGAATTTTGACTGGCAGAATCAACTGCACTGAATTAAAATATAAAACCATATATAATGATACCCATTTTAGATATTAATTTCATCACTGAACGTTCTTTGCATTCTTTACAGTCCTAAATGTCAGATCCAACACATTATTCAGTAATCATATTTGAGATGTTAAATGCGATACACCTTCACAGTAATTATTTCTGGATTGACCAAAGCTCAAACGCGTGACACAATACTTCCCGAGGGATACCTTTCGTAACTTGATACAATTAATGGTAATAAGCCACCTAGACTACTGCAATGGAATCTATGCAGGATGCAAAGAACAAACCTTAAAGAAACTTCAGACTGCTTAAAACACAGCAGCTAGGCTCATATTTGGAAAAATGCGATTTGAAAGCGCAAAACACCTCAGTGAAAAATTACACTGGCTCCCAATCAAAGAACGCATTGCCTTTAAAATCTGCACCATGGTACACAAAATTCTCTATGGCGAAGCGCCTGGGTATATGACAGAATTAATTGACCTACCAACCAGAAACGCCTCCGATTCAACACGATCATATCTAAACCTACACTACCCAAGCTGTAAAGGTCTAAAATACAAATCCACCTATGCATCCAGCTTTTCCTACATAAGCACACAATTGTGGAACGCACTACCAAAAGCCTTAAAAGCGATCTACGACCACCTAAACTTCCAGAAAATACTAAAAACCACCCTGTTCAAAAAAGCATACCCTCTCGATCCAACTTAAAAGACTGACCTTGGCTACATAAGAAGACCGAAGCATGTATGAACATAACACTACTCTCCCACTTGACGACTATTACTGTGACTTTGCCATTTAAACTTCATCACAACATCACATTGTATCTGTTCATACTGGAAACGGCAAACGCCTTTCTGGCACTATGTTAGCCACATTGAGTCTGCAAATAGGTGGGAAAATATGGGATACAAATGTAACAAATAAATAAATAAATAAATAAATAAATAAATAATCCTCGTGGAATATTGATATAGACCCCAGTTTTTTACAGGGCCAAAGGATTCAATACTGCCTCATGCAGTAGCTTCTTGAGAATGTGCATTTTCAATGTCCAGTAGGTAGCAGTGGTGTACCTAGCTTATTTAACACCAGGAGCAGATCATTTTTAACTCCTCCCTCCTCTATATAATAAAATTATTTTCAGTAATAATGATGAAATGAAATGAATAATAATAATGGCCAGAAAAGAAATGCAGACAGTGAAAATGTTCTTTTATTGAACTTCATATACACAATCATGCAGATAAGAAAATAAACATTACAGTATAAAAAGAGGAAAAATGTAGTGGATTAATATTATTTAATTAATGTATTTTGGGGGGGGGGGGAAGGAAGAAAGGTACAACCCCCTCCCCTCCCATACCTATATATTGGTCTGTCTCAGTAATCTATAATAACATTATAAGTTTCTGTTTTCAAGCCTTAACTTCAGCAAATTTGTCAATGATATTGTCAAAATTGATCTTCTTTGCATATCCATGTTCAATAGACAATATAGTTACCTCAAACCCCAGCCAATCAGGTTTGAGAACCCACTATATATGAAGACAAACAGCAGGCCTCACAGCACACCCTGAAGAAAGCTGCAGCGTGATGGTTGAAACATTGGTTCCACTTACTCAGATGCAGCAAGACCCAGACAATTGCAACAATCATGATGCCAGTCACGGAAGCCTAAGAGAACAATTTATTTCCTCACAGTTGTAGCTGCAAGATCCAGAGGTCAAAAGAGGAGGCAAAGAAAACTAATCAGTAGTCAACAAAAGAGAAGAACGATGGTAATGATCCACCAATATGGCAGATAAATGTTTATTGATGGATGCAATTTCCATGGCTAGCAGGAGGTCACACTACTAGTTATATTGTATTTCAGCTGAGATAGAAGACACAATGCTATTCTGTCATCTTCATATTTTGGCAGTTTTATTTCTTTGCCAATTGAAATAATACTCCTGGTGCAGGCAACTGCTGAAATGTGGCCACATTGTCTTCCGGTGATAATTGGTCATGGAAGGTTTGGTGATTTATGGTCTCCTGTTAGATCAATTAGATGTTGTCAGACTCTGATTAGTTTACACCAGGTTTCTTTTTCTAATGTTTGTTATAATCATAGAGATTTGTCTCTTTTATTGCTGAATGCTCATTCAGTGAAGAATAAATCATTTTTAATTCATGACCTTATTAAGGATCATAATATTGATACTGTGTATTACTAAGATCTGTTTTGCAGATTCTGATTCAGTTGTTCTGAATCAGCTTTGCCCTAATGCGTATCGGGTTTTTCCTCAACCTAGACTGGGTAAGAAGGGGAGAGGTGTTGTTATTATAAGGAAGATTTGGATTTCAAACAGTCTTTTTACTAAATGCCCAGTGTGAGGTGTTGTATCTTACAGCTTCCTGTGTGAATTTATTGTTGATTTATTGTCCCCCTGCTTATCCGTATGAGGACTTTTCTTCCTTTTTTGTGGCAGTACTTCAGTATAATATTGTAGTTGAAAAGACTTTTCTGCCTGGAGGTTTTAATGTTCATTTAGATCTTATTGGGCAAGATTATGTAGCCTCTACTTTTCTTGAAATCCTTGCCTCTTTAGGATGCATCATGTTGTTTTTTTTATACTACTACTACTACTATTTAGCATTTCTATAGCGCTACAAGGCGTACGTAGCGCTGCACAAACATAGAAGAAAGACAGTCCCTGCTCAAAGAGCTTACAATCTAATAGACAAAAAATAAAGTAAGCAAATCAAATCAATTAATGTGTACAGGAAGGAGAGGAGGGTAGGTGGAGGTGAGTGGTTACAAGTGGTTACGAGTCAAAAGCAATGTTAAAGAGATGGGCTTTCAGTCTAGATTTAAAGGTGGCCAAGGATGGGGCAAGACGTAGGGGCTCAGGAAGTTTATTCCAGGTGTAGGGTGCAGCGAGACAGAAGGCGCGAAGTCTGGAGTTGGCAGTAGTGGAGAAGGGAACAGATAAGAAGGATTTATCCATGTAGCGGAGTGCACGGGAAGGGGTGTAGGGAAGGACGAGTGTGGAGCAGCAGAGTGAATACATTTATAGGTCAGTAGAAGAAGTTTGAACAGGATGCGAAAACGGATAGACCAACTCATGAAAAGGGTCATACTTTAGACATGATTTTTACTAGTCTGAATTTTTTAGATAATAAGATACATGGTTTACAGGTAGATCCTATACCTTGGTCTCATCATTTAAAAATTATTATGTGCTGGTCTCTTTCTGAAATTTTAGTTAGAAAAGAACCAATTAGTTATTTTTCACATGACGGTTAGCAATTATCTGATATTCTTTTTCTTTGGGTTTTCAAATATCAGGATTTGTCAGCTTTGTCTCTTGCAGAGGCAGCTATTCAATGGAATATGTCTGTTAATGAAGGATTTGCAAACATTCTGTACCATGGTTTTCATCTTGAAAACAGAGAAGAATAAATTGAGAGTTTTAGAACATAAATGGTGTAATAAACCTACGGATGATAATAAATCCTCATTCCTTGAGGCACTCTCTCATTACCAGACATTGTCTCTTTCAGTTAAAAGGAGTATTTTGATAAGAAAGTCAATTCTTCTCTTATAGGTTGTACAGATTTGTTTTCTTATGTTAAAGAGGCTGACGTACAATAGTTCTCCCAATTTGGTGAAAATTCTGACTCAGGTTTTTGCTGATGCTTCATTGCTAAAACTGCTAAGGGGTCCTTTTACTAAGCCGTGTAGGAGCCTATGCGTGTCCAATGTGTGCCAATTTGGAGTTACCAACCGGCTAGGTGGTGCCTCAATGTTTGAAAAGAGCTGCGATTACTCCACTCTTAAAGAATGCAATGTTGGAAGCCTCAGTTCCAGGCAATTATCAACCAGTTTCTTTTATTCCATTTCTAGCGAAGGTAGTTGAGACCATGGTTCTTCAGCAATTACAGGATTTCATTGAACAACATAATCTGTTGATCAACATCAATTTGGCTTTTGTCCAAAACATAGTACAGAATCTCTTTTGCTATCAGGGTGGGATACAATTAAACTTGGTTTTGATAATGGGTTCCAATTTTTGATGGCCACTTTGGATATATCAGCTTTGATACAGTCAATGCCCTCCCGCAGGAGGTAGTGGAAATGAAAATGGTAACGGAATTCAAACATGCGTGGGATAAGCATAAAGGAATCCTGTGCAGAAGGAATGGATCCTCAGGATCTTAGTCAAGATCAGGAGGCAGGGCTGGTGGTTGGGAGGCGGGGATAGTGCTGGGCAGACTTATACGGTCTGTGCCAGAGCCGGTGGTGGGAAGCGGGACTGGTGGTTGGGAGGCAGGGATAGTGCTGGGCAGACTTATACGGTCTGTGCCAGAGCCGGTGGTTGGGATGCGGGGCTGGTGGTTGGGAGGCAGGGATAGTGCTGGGCAGACATACGGTCTGTGCCAGAGCCGGTGGTTGGGAGGCGGGGCTGGTGGTTGGGAGCCGTGGAAAGTGCTGGGCAGACTTATATGGTCTTTGCCCTGAAGAGCACAGGTATAAATCAAAGTAGGGTATACACGAAAAGTAGCATATGTGAGTTGTCTTGTTGGGCAGACTGGAAAACTCTTTTTATTGGAAAAAACTAAAAACAAATAACATACAAATCAAAACCAAGCCCCTAGCTATACACGGTCCTCCTATCTATGTACACCCCCTCCCCCTCCTCAATAGTACAGTGGAAACTGTTTATTAGAAAGACCAAAGAAAAAAACCGGACATGCAAATCAAACCCCAGGCTCCTAGCTAGACATGGTCTGCCTATCTATGTACACCCCCTCCTCAATAATACAATGGATCAACCCCCCCCCCCGACCCCCCACAACCCCTTCAGACAACTGGCACACAATCCCCTGGGAAGCATGTCCCCTCATGGCGGCTTAAGCCTCACGTGTCTCCACCACCTCGAAGCCACCCCCACCCCTTTTTCCACCCTTTCCCACTTCGCCGCTTCCTGCACCGCCCTTACCACATCCCAGCTGACTACCTCCGCCGGCCGGACCTCCTGGTACAGGGACACCCTGCAGCGCGCCATCCAGAGGCAGTACCGCAATATCACCGAAATCAGAAAGCGTGTTACCGGATCCCCGCGTCCCTCTCCACCCTCTGGGCCATACACCCAGTCCGCATAGCTGTAGTTGCGGAAACTGGGGATCTGCAGCAACGAGGAAACCCGGTCAGAGACCTGGACTGTAAATGGGCACCTCACCAGGAAATGCTCCATCGTCTCTTCAGTTCCAGCACATTCCTCCCGTGGGCACCCTCTATCCCGCACATTGCGATATTTCAAATTTCCTCGGACGTACAGTCTACCGTGAAAGGACAGCCACGCCAGGTCTTTATACTTCACCGGGATGCGGTTCGAAGCAATCAACCGTAACCCCTGCTGCATCCGTGGGGCCGGCGCGTCCCTCAGCGCCAGAGGAGCTGAGAACACCTGCGCCCGTACTCTGTCCATCCAGACCCCCCGTTGTCCTGCCTTCACCTCCCCCACCGTCAGCCCCCACACCCTCACCAATTTCACTAGGGTCTTGCAATAACTCACCCCCCCCGGAGCCCCCCTTCGCAGTGCCACTACCCTCCCCCCCTCCCGCCATAGGTCCCAATATCTCGGCCACCACTGCAGGACACTCCTAGCCCACCCCGGTGGCTCCCGCCCTACCGCCCTCCCCAGATTGAACTGCAGGAACAAAGCGCTGAAAAACAGGACTGGGTTTATCATGCCCACCCCCCCCTCCCTCCTAGGCAGATAGGTAACATTCCGTTTTACCGGATTCGTCCTGTTGCCCCAGAGCAGCCGGAAGAACACCCCATACAAGGCCGTGTACCGGCTCTCCGGCAGCAGGCAGATGTAACTGACGAACAGAAACAAAGGAACTAAGTGTGCCTTGATGAGCTGTACCCGCTCCCCCATGGTCATTTTCCACCCCTTCCATCTATCCACCCTCCCCTTCACTTCTTGGAGACACCTATCCCAGTTGTAGAGCCTATAATCCCCCTTCTCGAAGTATATTCCCAAGACCCGTATACGTTCCACAGCTGTAGGAAACCTACCTCCCAACTCAAATTGCAGCCCCTGATCCCCAACCCACAGGCTATTGGACTTTTGAAAATTGACCTGCGACGCTGTTGCCTGCGAGTATTCCTGGATCAGGTTCTGCAATCTACCTCCCTCCCTCTGGTCCGCTACCCACACTGTAACGTCATCTGCATACGCCACGACCCTTAACTGGTTATTGTCCCCCACCTCCACCCCTTCCAGCCCCTCCGCCCCCCCCTTCTCCAGCCGTCTTATAAAAGGGTCGATGGCGTATGCATACAACAGCGGGCTGAGTGGGCACCCCTGTCGGACCCCTGCCCCTACCTCAAACCCCTGCCCTCTCCACCCGTTAACCAGGGGAAAACACCCCGCATGCCGATAGAGTAGCTGTAATTGCTCTATCCAACCCTTCGGAAACCCATAGCGCTCCAGAATGCTCCATAGGACACCCCACTGCACTCTATCAAACGCTTTTTCCTGGTCGAGTGTTACCAACAGCCTACCATGCCCTCCCACTCTACTGCGTTCTACCCCCTCCCGCACCCACGCTGCAGCTTCCAAGACTCCTCTCCCTTTAACCCCACATGCTTGCGAGGCTGCTAGCAAATCCCCAGACACCTGCCTCATTCTCTGGAATAGCATTCGCGCAAAGATTTTTCGATCCGTATTAAGCAGTGCTATAGGCCGCCAGTTGGCCAGCATCGCCGGGTCCTTCCCCTTACTTAGTAGGATAAGAGCCGCCTCTGTCAAGGAACTAGGCAAGGAACCCTCCAACTGGGCTGCCCCCCATACCCTCACCAGGATCGGCACCAGCTGCTCCTTAAAGGCCTGGTAGAACTCAGTTGTTAGCCCATCCGGCCCCGGCGAGGTCTTCCTGTGGAGCGCCCCGATGGCTTCCTCCACCTCCTGTTCTGTCCACGGGTTCAAGAGGGCCTGAAGCTGGGGTCCCCTGTGACCTATCCCCGGGGTTCCTTCCACATAACACTCCATCTGCTCCATATCAATCTGCTGGGCTGAAAGGAACGCCGCAAAGTGGTCCCTCACTGCCCCCAGAATCCCCTCCTTGGTGTCCTGCAGGACCCCCTGTGCATCCCACACCCCCTCCATCACCCTGCGCGCCCTCCGCTCCCGGCAGCATGCGAAGGGGTCCGGGCTACACATTTTCCCGAAGTCCCGCTCATACACCAAGGAGGTGTAGCGGTTGTACTGTACCTGCTCCAGGAGTGCTTGGAGATCATGTATTTCTTCCTCCCTCCCCCCTTGTGAAATCAATGTGTCCCTCTTTTTCTTTATTGCCATGCCCAACTTTGTCCTTTCCCTCCCCTCCCTTCTCGCCTGTCTGAGAAAGAATCCCCGCGTTCGTCTTTTCACTGTATCCCACCACTCCCCCAATGACTGAAATGCCCCCTGCACTGACACCTGATCTTCCAAAAACCGGCGGTACTCCTCCCGCACCTGCTCGCTACCTAACCACTTTAAATTTAGTCGCCATAACCCCCTCCCTGGCCTCTGCGCTGCCGCCCCCCCCACCTGAAGGAGGACCATGTGGTGGTCTGAAAAGTCCACGTCCACGGTTCGTGGACCCCCCAGACAAACCCCCTTCTTTACCAGGAATCTATCGATTCTACTTTTACACTGCCCTCGAAAGAACGTGAACCCCTCCTGTTCCTCACAGAAGGCCACATGCGCGTCTACCAGCTCCGCCTCCCGCATGATCCCTGCCAGCCTCACCCCGTCATAGCCCACCTGTACCGATCGTCCTCCACTATCCTTTTTCCGCAATATGGTGTTAAAATCTCCCCCCCAGACTACTTGGCGCGAAGTGTATAGGTAGGGCTTGATCTTCCCAAAGAGGAGCACCCTTTCCTTCTTGCTTTGGGGCCCGTACACATTCACCACCCTCAGTGCTCTATCCTCCCAAATCGCATCCACAACAAGACATCTCCCCACCCCCAGCTCCACCACTCGCTGAATATTCACCCGGTGGGACTTAAATAAGATCCCCACCCCACCATACCTCTCCCCCGCCAACCCCCACACCGAGGGACCCCACTTCCAGGCCCGCCTTGCCCGCCTGATCACCTCAATGGACCGCAGCCGAGTCTCCTGGAGCAGGAAGCAATCTGCTTGGACCCTCGCGAACCAGTCATACGCTAAACCCTGCTTCTTCGGAGAGGCGATGCTGGCCACATTCAGCGTGGCAAATGTCAACACTAAGCCTGCCATCCTCATTGCGAGTCACGGGTCTGCTCACTCCCAACTTCTTTCCTTATCTCCTGGGATACCCCCTTCTTACCCTGAAGCAGGTCCTCTGCTATGCGGTCTACATCATCCCCTGCCAGATCCCCCTCCCCCCCCCCGCAGCCGTCCTGTCTGCACCTTACCCCCCCCTCCCCCTTTCTTCCTTCCTTTCTTCTTTGCTCTATCCGGACCCACCCCCTGATCCCTCCCTCTCCCCTCTTCACCCCCGCCCCCTACCTCCTCCTCCGAGGTCCTCCACCTCCCCCAAGTCCTCCAAGTCCTCCAGATCCTCCTCTAGCTCCACTCTGTCCCCCCAAGCCTGCACTTGGGCCTTCACCACCTGCCCGGCCCCCTCAGCTTTCCTCTTACTCCCCTTTCCCCTCCCTCCCTCCCTTCCCTCTTCCTCCTCCCTCACCCCTCCCCCTCCCCCCAGAGCCTTCCCGCCCTTCTTCCTACCACCAGTACCCTCCTCCAGTGCTTCCTCATATTTCCGTTTGCCCTCTCCAATCCCCCCTGCCGCCCCCTCTTCCTCCATTAACTCCACCTCTTCTCCTTCCCCCTGTTCTTCCTCCTCCCTCCCAACCTCCCTATCCTCCTCCTCCTCCTCCAACACCTGAAATCTGTTCCTCCCCCTCTTCCCCTGCAGCGACCCCTCCCTGCCCACCCCTACTTTCCCCCCCCTCCGAAACTTCCCTTTCCTCTGTGGCACTTGTACCCACTCCCCCTCTCCCCCCTGCTCCACTCCTGACCCAGCCCCCTGCCGCCCCCCCTCCTGCATCCCCTCCTTCTCCCCCCCTTGCCCCTCCCTGCCTATCACCCCCTGCCCTATCCCCTCCTCCATTACCCCCCCTCCCCGTCCCTTCCCCCACATATCCCACTCGTTATGGGCCGCCCTAGGGCAGTTCCGATATGCATGGCCTAACCCGCCGCAGAGGTTGCACCTGATCGCGGTGCAGTCCTCTGTGGCATGCTGATCCCCGCATCTTCCACACTTTACCACTGGGCATGACATGCTGAAGTGCCTAAACGAACCACATCTGAAGCACTGCCGCGGCTGCCCCTTGTAAAAGCACAGTATCCTGTCACGACCGATAAAGGCAGCCGAAGGAATGTGCTGGACCACATGGCTCTCCTGTCTCAATTTGACCAGGGCTCCCCAACCTCCTGCCCAAACCCTGCTTGGATCCGGTAACTTTGTAAGTGGGGATCTCAGCTCCGCGTACCTCTGTAGCCAGTAGGCTAAATCTGCCCCAGAGATAGACTCATTTCTCACGAGCAGGGTGATCTGCACCAGGTCCGGCTTGCTGACTGGAATGGCCCTGAGGTCCCGCCACTCCCCCTTTCCCCTCACCCCCTCGTACCTTTCCCAGAATATTTCCATCCCCCTCTGGGTCATGAAGCTCAAGTCATATTCTGGGATGTTGATGGGGTGTATACACGCGTAAAAGTCCTCGGGTATAAACCCCATCCCCATCACCAGCCTCAAGACCCGATCCCTGGAGGGCATTGCCCCCTCCCCTATCCATTTGAGCTGTACCACATTTCGCCGCTTAGGCAGCTGTCCACCCCCTGTCCCCGCTCCCCCCCAACCCCTCCCTGGGCCCTCAAAACCACCCGATCTCCCCCCCTCCCTCCTTCCCCCTCCCTGGACTACTTCCGCAAAGGACTTGGACCCCAGCCCCCACCGCCCCCCCTCCACACTTGTTCCAGCCCTTCCCTCTGCCTCCCCCCCCTTCTGTCCCTCTGCCCCTCCCCTCATCCCTCTCCCTTCCTCAATATCCACCGCCCCCTCCCCCTCCCGTTGTCCCCCGTCCCCTTCCCTCTCAGACAAACATCCAGCAACGTCCATAGTCAGTTCTGCGGCTTGGGCTGCCTCCAACTGATTGTCCTGCCCATCACCACTTCCTGGAACGTCCCTGCTCGTCCCTGCCACTGCAGGCTCCAGCCTCTGGGCTAATCGCCTCCTCTCCTCTGTCTCCTGGCGATACTCTGGCACCTGCCCAGTCAGGTCTGCAGCTGGCGATACCAGACTCCCTGCTCGCTCTGCCCCCGAACTCCCTCCAACCTCCGGCACCAGGGGCGAAGCCTCCGGAACTCCGCCGCTCCCCTTGGCTCCTCGCTCCCAGCCGTCCTGCTGGCAGGTCTGCTCCACCACCCGCTGCACATCTGTTAGACTTGCCATGTCCACTTCTGTAGTCAACGAAAGTCTCTCAACAATCGGGTTACTTCCCTCTTGCTTCTGGTGCAGTCCCTCCTGCGTTCTCCCAATGGCTGGCGCTTCCCGGGGGCATGGCTTGTCTGTTCCTGATTCCGCCACAGGCTGGCTGTTAGCACCCCCCGATTTCACCTCTTGTAATGGACAGCTGGTCAAATGAGCTCCCAGCTGCTGCCCGCTCCTATTCCTCTCTCTCCGACCCCTCTCCTGTAAACCGCCAGCTACTCCATGCTCAGGGAAGACATCCCCTGCTCCCGGACTTCGTGGGCGGGGCTTCTCCAGATGCCATGCTGCTTCGGTTTCCACTTCAGTCATTGCAGACCCGGCCAAAAATACCGGAGTCTGCCTCTGCTGACCCTTTTCCAACAGGGCCTCCTTCACGGCAACTGTCTCTGCTGTTTGCACAACTGCAGGTAAGCCCTCTGAGACTTCGACCACCACCTCTGTAGAAAACAGGCTGCTACCTGCGTCTCCCTCTGCTGCCTCCATTATCTGGAGTTTTGAAAAGTTACTGAGTTCTGTCCTCCCCTCCACAGGTAGGATCTCTACTCCAGCCCCCACCTCAGAGCCATGTCCTGCCGCTGCCTCCTTATCCTCTGGCTGCTGGGTAAGTGCTCTAGACTGTGTTGCCAACTGTCTCATGTATTTTAAAGTGGGGTCACCTCTGAACCCAGACAACTCTTTTGAGTCTAATGCTGCTGAAGACACTGAAGCTTGCTGCAACTGTAGTGTTCCTGAACCCCCAGACTGTGGTATTGAAGCCATCCTTTCTCGGTTAACATAGAGCTCCCTCAAAGGATTCACAGAGCCCTTTTTTAAACAGTTCAACAAGTGTTCTTTTTTCCCCAACAACTTTGATATCCGGGCTTCCTCTTTAACATACATTTGTCTGTGCTCCGCTGGGGCAAATTTACACATAGTTCTTGCCATTTTCAGACGTTTTCCTAGCTCCACTACTTCTTTTTCCACCAGCTTAATTCGTCTTACAATATTTACCACACTACTTGCTGGATCATCAGGGTCATAGCTCACTTCAAGGAACTCCTCATCTGACGATCCACTCTCCTCACTCTCACTCTCAGCTGCCTCCAGCAAAGGCTTCTGGCAAACTTCCATCGCCTCTTCCTTCTCCCTTCCTTGGAAGCGCCCTTCTGGGGCCTGTACTATCTTCCTCCCCCCTCCACTGTCTTCTCGCTTACCTTCCGCAAGCTGGGCCATGGAGGGGGAAATGCTCTGGTGGCCTCCACTGGGCTGCTTCTCCCTTCGGTCCACTGGACTCCTTTCCCTTCTCCCGGTAGTCAAACCAGGGAGAGAGCCACTCCTTTCGGCCTTCTGGTCCCGGGCCCCAGGAGGCCCCATAGCCTGGGACTTTCCTGAGGCCTTCTCCCCAGGGACCCTCCTCATCTTTGGGGAGGGAGCTAGGTCTCACTCCCTTTCCACTGGAAGTCAGCAGAGCTCTCTAAAACACCTCCTTCCTCCTCAGCAGACTGGATGGACCGTGCGGGTCTTTTTCTGCCGTCATCTACTATGTTACTATCCAGCTTATAATCGAAAGTGATCGCCGGCCATCTTCCGACACAAATTGGGAGATGGCCGGCGATTTCTTAAAAGCGGCGAAATCGGTATAATCGAAAGCGGCATTTTTGACAGCATCGCCGCTTTCCCGTTGCTTCACCGGCGAAAGTTCAAGGGGACGTGTTGGTAGATTAGCGAAGGTGGGACATGGGCAGGCATGGGCGTGGCTACCAGATGGCCGGCTTTCGCCGATAATGGAAAAAAAAAGCGGCGTTAAGCAGTATTTCGCCGGCTTTACTTGGTCCTTTTATTTTCACGACCAAGCCTCAAAAAGGTGCCCCAACTGACCAGATGACCACTGGAGGGAATGGGGTATGACCTCCCCATACTCCCCCAGTGGTCACCAATCCCCTTCCAAACTAAAAAAATAAAACTAAAAACCTTTTTTGCCAGCCTGTATGCCAGCCTCAAATGCCGTACCCACCTCCATGACAGCAGAATGTGTTGTATCCTCCGACAGCCTTTCCCTGGTTGCGATGTGGCTCTCGGGTGAGTGTGACACCTTTTCTGTTAGGTGCCCTGTAGAGTCACATTAGCAATGCATTGTGGTGGGTGTAGGGTACTGGGCTCTACTCCCATGGTGCTTTCCCCCCCTGCTAACTGGGTCAGAGTAAGCCCTGTTTTGTTTCCTGTTGTAGTCCATGCGGTAGTGGCCATTTTTTAAAGCCAGTTTTAGTTCCCTTTCCTGTGTTACCCACGTTAGAGAACGTAGTTCTTACCTTGAATGGTGCTGAAAGAGGGCATTGTACACCATTGTGCCAGCTCTGACCTACTGCTAATCTTAGTACCAGGGGACTCTTTGCCAGTGGGGCACAATCTCTGATCTGCAGTTAACTGTGAGTAAACGTGGTTATTTCAAGAAAGGACTTTTTCAGAGAGATTAGTCTTCAGGTGTGAACTGGTGTGCCAAAGTTATACAGCAGCAATAAGTCCTAGAGGCTGTATGCAGGTCCCTGGAGTAATTTTAGTGGGTGCAGTACATTTGTGGGTAGTGGGTTTTGGGGGGCTCAGCTCCCAAAGTAAGGGAGCTATGAATGTGGGAGCTTTTCTGAAGTCCACCACAGTGACCCCTAGGGTGGCTGGTTGGTGTCCTGGCATGTCAGGGGGGCCAGTGCACTAAAAATGCTGGCTCATCCCACGGCCAAATGCCTTGAATTTGGCCGGGGTTTGAGATGGCCAACATAACTTTCCATTATCGCTGAAAAACAAACCCGGCCATCTCAAACCCGGCGAACTCCACGGCATTTGGCCGGGCTAAACCTTATTATCGAAAAAAAAGATGGCAGGCCATCTTTTTCGATAATATGGTTCCGGCCAGCTGTAGCGCCGCCGCCAACATAGTTCACCGGCGATCTATTTGGCCGGCGACATTCGATTATGCCCCTCCACGTTATGTTACTATGTTACAATCATAAAATTTTGCTTGATCATCTGCAGGGTTTTGAATTTTTAGAGAAAGTGTTGGAATGGTTTGGTTCTTTTCTGACTAATCGAGCATGTCAAGTTATGACTGGTCAGAGTGTATCTTCATGGATGTCTAAAACTACTGGTGTTCCACAGGGATCAGCTTTATCAGTGGTTCTTTTTAATTTATATATGACATCGCTTTGTAAGCTTCTGACATGTTTGGGATTACAGTATAAAATCTATGCAGATGATTTGCAATTTTTTTTGTGGTCAGCAATTCTATTGATGAAGCATTAAAACACTTGTCAGAGCACTGATTTTGATTCGAAGATGGTTAAAATTGGATTTTTCTTAAATGTTGATAAAACTCAAGTTCTGTATTTATCGGGATTCAGGAATATTGATTGTCCTAGTTTTTTGTGTGATGGCTGCCAGGTACTGATTATGACAGAAATATGCTATTTGGGAGTTCTTTACGACTCTTCACTTTCAATGAAGAGTCATATTATCAAAACTATTTTCAAGTTATGTTTATTAAGGAGAATGAAGGATTTATTTTCTCGATTTAATTTTTGAACAGTGACGCAGAGCTATGCTCTATCTCACTTTGATTATTGTAACACTCTGTTGGTTGGTCTTCCAGCTTATAGTGTCTACAGATGGTGCAGAAGTACATAAGTATTGCCATACTGGGACAGACTAAAGATCCATCAAGCCCAGCATCCTGTTTCCAACAGTGGCCAATCTAAATCACAAATACCTGGCAAGATCCCAAAAAAGTACAGAACATTTTGTGCTGCTTATCCCAGAAATAAGCAGTGGATTTTCCCCAAGCTCATTTTATTAATGGTCTATGGACTTTTCCTTTAGGGAGCACTCCAAACCTTTTTTAAACCCCGCTAAGCAAACCGCCTTTACCACATTCTCTGGCAGCTCGTTTCATTTTATTTATATTTATAAATAAAATGTGTTTTTGTTTGATCTTTTAGTCACATTGCCCCTGATGCAGCCATTTTTAAGCAACACATGGCTATGTCGGGCACAGATGTTTAAATCTCTGGGAGCTTTTGGTTTTTAATAAAGCCTATTTGCCTTCTTATAACGTTTGCCTCTTGCTTTTATCCTCCACGTTGGATTTGGTGGACCATTTGCCTTGTTGCTCTCTCACAAATGCTCAGTGATGCATATTGGGAAGAATAATCCGAATCATAGTTATCCGATATTAGGGTCCACCTTAGGAGTAAGCACTCAAAAAAAGATTTAGGTGTCATTATAGACAATACACTGAAATCTTCTGCTCAGTGTGCGGCAGCCAATAAAGCAAACAGGATACTAGGAATTATTTATTTATTTATTGCATTTGTATCCCACATTTTCCCACCTCTTTACAGGCTCAATGTGGCTTACAATACATTATGAATAGTGGAAATAAGAAGAGAATAAACATTTGATAGAAGGATTTTGGGTTACATGATAAAGTTAGAACAGGATAGTAATATAACAAGAAAGCATTATGAGATAATTCTGGATACATGTGGGGGAGTTCACATGTGTTGATCTTTGTGGTATGTCTTAGTAAAAAGATGGGTTTTCAGTAGTCTGCGGAACTCAGTTAGTTCATTGGTCGTTCTCAGGTTGCGCGGCAGCGCGTTCCAAAATTATGTGCTCATATAGGAAAAGGTTGATGCGTACGTTAGTCTGTATTTTAGACCTTTACAGTTGGGGAAATGGAGATTAAGGAATGTGCGAGATGATTTTTTATCATTCCTGGGTGGTAAGTCAATCAGGTCTGACATGTAGGCTGGGGCATTGCCATGAATGATTTTGTGAACTAGGGTACATATTTTGAATGTGATGCGTTCTTTGAGTGGGAGCCAATGTAGTTTTTCTCGTAGGGGTTTAACACTTTCATATTTTGATTTTCCGATTATTAGTCTAGCTGCTGTATTCTGGGCTGTCTGGAGTTTTTTGAGTGTTTGCTCTTTGCAGCCAGCGTAGACTGCATTGCAATAGTCTAGATAACAAAGTACCAGTGATTGTACCAGGTTATGGAAGACGGTCCTTGGGAAGAATGGTCTTATTCTTTTTAACTTCCACATTGAGTGGAACATCTTTTTGGTTGTGTTTTTCGCGTGGTTTTCAAGTGTTAGATGTTGATCAATGGTAACTCCAAGAATTTTTAATGTGTCCGAAATTGGTAGATTCAGTTTTGGTGTGTTGATGGTGGTGAATTTGTTCGTGTTTTGTTGAGAGGTGAGTATTAGGCATTGGGTTTTATCTGCATTAAGTTTCAGCTGAAATACATCTGCCCATGAATGCATGATTTGTAGACTTTGATTGATGTCGTTGGAGATTTCCTTTAAATCTTGTTTGAATGGGATGTAGATCGTTACGTCATCAGCATATATGAATGGGTTGAGGTTTTGATTTGATAGTAGTTTGGCCAGTGGTATCATCATTAGGTTGAATAAGGTCGGTGAGAGGGGAGATCCGTGTGGAACTCTGCATTCGGGTGTCCATGAGGCTGATGTAATCGAATTTGATGTCATAGTAACATGGAGGGGCATAATTGAACGAAAACGTCTATCTCCATGGGCGTTTAGCTCTGAGAACGGGTCCGTGAAGGGGCGGACCGAACCGTATTTTCGCAAAAAATAAACGTCCATGTTTTATTCGACAATTTGTGAGCTGGGCGTTTTTGTTTTTCAGCGATAATGGAAAATGAAAGCGCCCCAGCTCAAAAACGAATAAATCCAAGGCATTTGTTCGTGGGAGGGGCCAGGATTCATAGTGCACTGGTCCCCCTCAAATGCCAGGACACCAACCGAGCACCCTAGGGGGCACTTTTACAATAACAAAACAAAAGGTAAAAGAGCTCCCAGGTGCATAGCACCCTTCCCTTGTGTGTTGAGCCCCCCAAATCCCCCTCAAAACCCACTGCCCACAAGTCTACACCATTATTATAGCCCTAAGGGGTGAAGGGGGGCACCTACATGTGGGTACAGTGGGTTTGGGGGGGTTGGACGACTAATAAGCATTAAGCAGCACAATTGTAACAGGTAGGGGGGATGGGCCTGGATCCACCTGTCTGAAGTCCACTGCACCCCCTAACAACTGCTTCAGGGACCTGCATACTGCTGCCAGGGAGGTGGGTATGACATTTGATGGTGAAAATAAAAAGTTGTGAAACATCATTTTTTTGTGGTGGGAGGGGGTTAGTGACCACTGGGGGAGTCAGGGGAGGTCATCCCCGATTCCCTCCGATGGTCATCTGGTCATTTAGAGCACTTTTTTGGGACCTGTTCGTGTGAAAAAAGGGTCCAACAAAAGTGGCCTAAATGTTCGCTAAAAACGCCTTAATTTTTTCGATTATCGCCCTAACGTGTACATCTCTTCTCGGCCGATAACCACGCCCCAGTTCCACCTTTGCCACACCTCTGACACGCCCCCATCAATTTTGTCCGCATCCGCGACGGAGTGCAGTTGAAAACGTCCAAAATCGGCTTTCGATTATACCGATTTATTCGTTTTTGTGAGATAAACGTCTATCTCCCGATTTGGGTCGAAATCTAGGCGTTTTTCTCTTTCGATTATAAGGTGGATAGTAACATAATAGATGACGGCAGAGGAAGGGGCAGAGGGAGCAGATGCCAGAGAGGGAGACTTGGTGGCGACTATCAGGAATAGATGGAGCATCCACTGCCCCGACCACACTCGGATATAAGTACATAAGTATTGCCATACTGGGAAAGACCAAAGGTCCATCAAGCCCAGCATCCTGTTTCCAACAGTGGCCAATCCAGATCACAAATACCTGGCAAGATCCCAAAAAGTACAAAACATTTTATACTGCTTATCCCAGAAATAGTGGATTTTCCCCAAGTCCATCTATGGACTTTTCCTTTAGGAAGCCGTCCAAACCTTTTTCAAACTCTGCTAAACTAACCGCCTTTACCACATTCTCTGACAACGAATTCCAGAGCTTAATTACACGTTGAGTGAAGAAAAATTTTCTCCGATTCGTTTTAAATTTACTACATTGTAGCTTCATCGCATGCCCCCTAGTCCTAGTATTTTTGGAAAGCGTGTACAGATGCTTCATATCTACCTGTTCAACTCCACTCATTATTTTATAGACCTCTATCATATCTCCCCTCAGCCGCCTTTTCTCCAAGCTGAAGAGCCCTAGCCACTTTAGCCTTTCTTCATAGGGAAGTCGTCCCATCCCCTTTATCATTTTTGTCGCCCTTTTCTGCACCTTTTCTAATTCCACTATATCTTTTTTGAGATACGGCGACCAGAATTGAACACAATATTCGAGATGCGGTCGAATCGTCCAGCCACATGATCACATTAACAGTAGATGAGTCAGTAGTAGTAAATTTATCTCAGCATATGCTTTCTCAAGCCGAGAGTAGATTGCTTTCATGAGGACTTTCATTTGTTCCCACACAGAGTTTAGACTCGTCTCAATTGAGACTTGAACTTGAAAAGTTCCTGAGAGTTTTGCAACTTAAAGTCTTTTTTGTGGATGAGGTGAATGATAGTTCTGATATATCAGCAGTTAAAAGAAAATCGAAAAGAAGCATCTTGTCTTAAGAGAATTTCAATATATAGAGAATTTGGCCCACTAAAAAAACATTTCTTTAATATATCAAGAAGGAACAGCGGGCTCTTGAAGTTAAATACAGCTATAATGATCAGAAGGGCTGACAAATGAGGTGTAATAGTTTTCAGGATTGAGAAGCCTATGCTGCTGAAATTTATAGTCAGCTTGAAGTACGTTCAGGTTATATTGAGCTTCCCTGTGACCCCATTATTGATCTGCAAAAGCAGATTTTGTCATTCACAAGTGAAGGTTATGCTAAGGGCATATTAACACAGAAAGAATTCCATTTTCTCAATACCGGGCATCCCTAGATACCTGTTGTCTACACTCTTCCTAAGATCCATAAGACATTGAATAGCCTCCCAGGTAGACCGATTATATCTAGCAGAGGGTCAGTCTTGGACCATTTATCCATGTTTATCAATTATTTTTTGCAACCTTTAGTAGCTGCAAGTAGATTGTAAGGATTCTACTCATTTTTTGAGATGATTGTCTGAACAGACACATGATTTACAGACATATATATTGGTAACACTTGCCATAACTTCATTATATATGATGATTCTGTAGGATGAAGCTATTGAGGTACTTTGTACAAGCTTGAATACTAGATTAACACCAAGGGTACCCACTTCTTTTATTATAAGTCTAGTGCGCCTTGCGAAGAAGAAAACATTTTTTTCAGTTTGAGGATAAGATATATCAACAAATCTCAGGAGTTGTGATGGGAGCCACTATGGCTCCCTCTGTAGTCAATTTATACATGAATGCATTTGAACATGAGCATGTATATGCAACAGATTTATTTAAACCTGTGTGTCTATTGGTTCACTTTATAAAATCCTGCTTCTCTCACCCTTTGCAGCCCATAGGTTCCAGACTTCTGGTGTTGTGAAGAATTGGATTCCTCTGTTGAGACTCTAGCAGGGTACCTGCGAGTCTATCCCTGATCTGGAATAAAGTTCCAAGGTCCTTGCTTTGTGCGCGGGTTCACAATCTTTAGGGAAGCTACAGAACTGCAGCAGAACTGACCTTGCCAGCTTTTATCACAAGGAATTCAGTTCATTGATGTTTTGGGAAATCAATTTCTCTAGCACCTCTGAGAGAGATCTATCCACCAACAAAACTTCTTCTCTTCTGTCCAACATTGGCATCCCTCTTGGTCCAGGTGACACATATGGACCAATCACAAACTATGTACTTCTGTCCAGCAGAATTCATGGTGATGACAGTGAGAGGCCTTGTGATTGCAGCAAAGAAACTGATGTCACAAGTCTGATGGTAGCAAACTCCCTCTTGGTTCACAAATACTCCCAGATACTCTGTCTCTGTGAAGCATGCTCCCTCTCTTTCCCAGGAGATAAGATGGATGGCTAGTGCACGTAAACACATGTCCTTGGATGAAGTCATCACAGCTATGCCAAAGCTGGTTTCTAAAGTATTCTGATGTATTCAGGCTACAGGCTGTAGAATCCGTATTAGATCAGCAAAAGAAGGTTCAGTGTTACCATGCCTCTGACCAGCAAAGGTGAGACTGCGGGAAAATACCCCTACAGTGTTCACCTGGACTACTGCAGTTACCTGGATTTATTATGGTTATGGGTACACAAAGAATCTCTCCAGTATTCAGAACATGTCACTTCTGCTTATCACATTTCATTGCCAGGTTAAAATGATGATTTTTCTCTTTCTTGTTCTCTAGGACCTGAATTCACACTATCTTTCCTCTTGGATAGTTTAAGTAAATCCAGAAAATGCTTCAAAAATGGAACCTTCATTATGGTACACTTTGGCAAAGGGGCTTTGACTCAAACTGGATTATTTATCCTTTTGTCTCCAGCTAAAAGCTTGATTTCTTACCTCAGCATTCAATTTACTAAATTATTTGTTAATTTTTAGCTGAAGTATTGTTTATGTTATTTTATAAAAGCTTGATAGATGTAGATTTAAAATATTGATTGTATGTGCATTGATCAGACTGATATAATGTATTCAGGGTGCTTGAGCCTTTGCTGACTTTATTAGACAGGCTGATCTCATGGAATGTGTTTTATTGATTTTGCTTCTTATTGTTCTAACATTATCACTACTGTATTGTCCTTGATTTGTGTGGGTGACATTCAACTAGTCATACCACTTGCAACTTTGTTATATGTACTGCAGTACTGTACTGAGTCTTCTGGAATTGTGATCTATAAAAAGGAGTTGAACAAATATAAGACATCAGATAGTAGCAAGTGCCTAACACCTCTTAAGAAACCATGTGAAGAGAAATGTCCAGCCAGTACTTCTATTTACAGCAGAGGTTTATTGCCTTTTTCATGTTGCAGAAAAAAACAAATGCATAATAACTTGCTTATGAATATTTCTTAAACATTTCTATTGCGCAATTTGTCCTTACACAGAAGGCTGACCACCAGTGGTAGTATTGCAAGACTACCACTAGGGGGTCATTGATGCTATTTTGGAACTTAGACCTAGATGGAGTGAGAGCAGAAGGAGATGGCTCCTTCCCCATCCCAGTAGCCCAATAGGGATGGCCTCCGGTAAGTCCTGGGGGGTTCTCAAGGGTCCAAGGGGCCTGCGGGTGGGGGAGGTTTGGCTTGGGGAATTGTGGAAGGGACTTTATCTCAGGGGAGGAGCTTTGGTGATCAGATTGGGAGGGTGGGGGCATTCAATGTGGTTATTAGGGGGAATAGATTGGAGGACGTAGGGGAGATCAGATGTGGGTATTGGAAGAGTAGAACTAGTGGGAAAGATCTCGGGGGGGGGGGGGAGGGGGGAAGAGTGCACCATTGTGATAGTGCTATGTATTTTTTAATTTATTTATTTTTGATTGGGCTTGCTTTACTTTATGTGGATTGGAAGGTAGAAGGGCTATTCCCACGCTATCCAACACTGCATATAATATGGTTCCTATTCAGTAACCCCCAATTCTATCATCTTATCTCTACATAGAAGAACCATTTACACACTAAGGGGTCGATATTCAGCTGGTTGCGCTCAGCATTTTGTATGGAAATTCAGCTTTGACATTGAATTTCTGAGTTTGTGGCACTGGCTAAAGCATAGATGGCTAAGTACAATATTCAGCACTTCACTGGCAATGGGGTACCACATACAGATAGGACTGATTTTCTGTGGTCCTATTTATACAGTTACTCTGGCTGGTTAAGTGCTGAATATTGGCACTTAACCAGCTAAGTCCTGACGCCAACCCCAAATAGTCAAGTTTTGACATAGGTGCAAACTGGCACTAACCAGTTAAGTGTCAATGAAAATGACCGGATAACTCCAAACAGGCGATTTAACTGGCCAGTAGTCATTTTTGGCTGGTTGTCATATCGAATATAGACCCATAAGATTATAGAATGCCAGCACTTATACATATAAATGTAACATTCAAGCGCCCAAGTGCCAGTTGAGCATTAAGCAGTATTCTAAAAGCTAAGAGGTCCTTGTACTAAGGTGCGCTAGTGTTTATAGTGCACACTAAAAATAAGCGTGCGCTAAACATTAGAGATGCCCCTATGTTCCTATGGGTGTCTCTAGCGTTTAGCATGCGCTAATCATTGACGTGCACTAAAAACGCTAGCGCGCCTTAGTAAAAGACCCCCTTAGTGCGCAACTTGCATAGAGTGTAAAGGAGGTCCCACTCTTATGTGCATAATTTATAGAATACTATAGAATGCAACATTTTCATGCTAACATTTAAGTGCTAGAGCCTAAACATTGGCAAACAAATACCAACTTACAGAAGCAGGAAAATATGGGCTTTGTTCCTGCTCTGTTTACCCATTTGACCACCACAGAAATAAAGGTAGGCCTTGGGAAAAGGCCTACTGGGTTATGAGGGGGGGGGGGTACCAATGTTCAGGCATTCAGGAAAGGGGTAGGGTCATTGTGTGAGAGGTAACTTCTACAGTTGTCAGGGTCTAGGAGAGGGGATCAGAATCGGTCATTGCGATGGGGGGGACCTGGCCTGTGTTACGTGGGTCCCGGTTGAGTATCGGCCAGTACATGCCCACATGGCCCCAGATATTCTGGTCATGGCTTGGCACTGGATATCCAAGGCTAATTTAGCAATCAATAGTGAATACTTAAAAGGGTAAAGGATCATGGATTTGATATACCACCTTTCTGTGCTACAACCAATGGCAGTTTACATTTTATTATATGCATGTACTTTCTCTGTTCCTAGTGGGCTCACAATCTAAGTTCTAGACCTGGGGCAATGGAGAGTAAAGTGATAAGGAGCTGCAGTGGAAATTGAACCCAGTTCCTGAGGTTCTTGGCCCATTGCACTAACCATTAGTCTACTGCTGCCAACAGAATATCAGCTGGGGGGTATCAATTATAGCATTCTGTAATCTATGCATGCAAATGTGTGTGAGTTTCCACCCAGACTCTGCCCATATAAATACCCACATGCAAAATACACACCATCACGTTTAGGTGGCATTTTATAGAATAGTACTGGTAATGAGCTGAAAAAAGCTAAACTAACCCAAGAGTTAGAGAATGTGTGGTAACAAAGGCGTAGCGTTACTTATTTTCTCTTTTTTTCGGTTTATAGTGGAGAAAAAGACCTTGGTAGTCACCGTTAGGCAACAATGTGCAAAAAGCACTCAAATGCCAACGTAATTTTGACTCCGTTTTTATCACTGGACAAAAAACTCCACTTGTATGTATGTAAAGGCTACTAATAGGGGTTACTTTACCCTGTATGCAAAAAATCAAAATTGTGATGTTAAACTGTTTCTCAACCAAGAAATGTTGTTACTTAGCTTAACGGGGCTCACCGTTTCACTACACAATGTAAGCTTCCTCAGGGGGCCAAGTAACTGGTAGCTAATCATGATATCTTACAAAATGGCGTCCACCACTCATGTGACACGCCTTTGTTACCACACATTCTCTAACTCTTGGGTTAGTTTAGCTTTTTTCAGCTCATTACCAGTTCTTTTGTTACTTTTGCTGAAAATTGTGTCCAGTATTTTATAGAATAGCACATATCAGCTAGCCTTTGAACTAGCATTGCTGACTATATATCTGATTGGTAACTGTGCTGGTGCTTAACCATTTAAAGTTAGGCCTAAACTTTAGTATATAACTTATCCTTGTAGCAGCCACTTATTGTTACTAAACAGGTAAGTTCTGGCTCTGCCTTTACAGATAGCACTAATATGTTGCCACTTTGCTCTTTTTTCTGCACATAAAATTTGGACACTCAGGGCTCCTTTTACTAAGCGGCTTACCACTTGGGATCCAGGAAGTACTGCTGGGCTACTGCAGCAACCCGTCGGTACTTCCCACCTCTAGCGTGCCATCATTTCCAGTGCTACAAAAATGTATTTATTTTTGTAGTGCCAAAGTGTACCCAGCGGTAATCGGGCAGTGCCGGCGCACTGCTCGGTTTCCGCCAGGTTAATGTGGGAGCCCTTACCGCCACCTCAATGGGTGACAGTAAGGGCTCTTCTCCAAAATGGCCAGACGGCAAATGCTTTACTTGCCGCCTGGCCATTTCCTGTAGGAAAGCGAGACTTCCTTTTTACCAGTTGCGATAATAGGGGGCCTTGCTGTACACGTTAAACACACGCCAATGCCAGCACCAGCCCCCCTTTTTCCGCAGCTTGGTAAAAAGAGCCCTTAGCTAGTCATATGACCCAATTTTATCCATATAAGTACTGAAAATAGACATAAGTGAGTCGGCAACTCTATAACTAACTTTGACCTTGTGCTGAATGTCAGGCTTTGCTTTTTTTGACAGCAGTGTTTTTGTCTGTGATTTTTCACTGAGTCTTTCAACTTTATGCAGCTTTGTGTACTGATTATTTTTAGACGTGATCTACAGAGGGTAGTAATTGCTTTATATAGGAATCTTTATAGAAGAGGTATTAAGCCTTCCAAAAAGATAAAAGAAAAAGAAAATAGGATAAACTCCAATTTAAAAATGAAATAACCTCCTTTGAAAATATTTGAGAACAGCACTTCTCATTGTATCAATCCAGGACATAGTTCAGTTAAAAAAATAGTGTAGGATCAACCTGGGAAACCCTAGTAAAGAGTTATCGATAGGATTCAGATGAACTTTAATTATCAAGACTCAATGATTCCATTTACCAGATTTGAGATTATTCTATTTTGGAATTGAAACAATAAAAGTAATAACACCCTCAGTTTTTTGCTGTTTAAAAAACACACCACTTTAAAAAGACAGTCTCTCCTAGGGGCGCTTTAATAAAGCTTGGCACACACTAACGGACATTCGTGTGCTAAGTGCCACGTGGTCCGTAGTTATAAAATAGGATGCACAGCATTTAGCGCGTTCTAATGTCCATCAGTGCACACTAAGAGACCCTTTTACTAAGGGGCGGTAAGCCCACCGCGGGCTTACTGTGCACCAATCTGGAGCTACCACTGGCCCAAAACAGATACCAGCGGTAGTTTCACCCCTAGTGCACGGCATTTCCAGTTCTAGCGGAAATATTCAAAAACCATTTCTGCAGGGGGTTACCAGGTGGTAATCGGGCAGTGCCGCGTGCTACCCGGTTACCGTCGGGTTAGCTTGGGAGCCCTTACTGCCTCCTCAATGGTAAGTGCTCCCTCCACATGGCCATACGGTAAGAGCAATCTTACTGCATTGCCAAGTCTTTCTTCTGCCTTTTTACCCGCTGCAGTAAAAAGGGCTTCAGCATGCAGCAAAAACAGCCCCTGCCGCTAGTGCAGGGCCCTTTTTACCACAGCCTAGTAAAAGGGCCCCTAAGCTTTAGCAAAAGGGCCCCTCCAGTTTTTAGAATTCTGAAACCTCCAAATCAGTGATTCTGAACCTGTGTCACCAAAAATTAGACAAATTAGACAGCAAGCCTGCGCTTTACCTAACTACCTGTGCCTTACAAACTGGTACTCAAAATCTCCATTAACTGGCCCTATTTCTACTTCCCCACTACCTGCAATGATAACTACTGCCACCAGCCCCAACTACAAATGTTGCAGATCTGCTCTTCATAGGTTCTGGGTAGCATATTTGCAGAGTTTTGTGTTAGGACCCAAAGAGTTGAACTGGATTAGAAACTGGTTGCTGACCAACATCAGAGGGTTGTCGTTAATAGAAATCACTCGGTGGAAAGAGTATTGAAGTGCCTCAAGGATCTGTTCTGGGGCCAATTCTATTCAATATATTTGTGAGTGACATTGCTGAAGGGTTAGAAGGTAAGGTTTGCCTTTTTAAGACTTGCAACAGAGTGAACACCTGGAAGGGAGTGGACAACATGAAAAGAAATCTTCAAAAAGAAGAATGGTCTAATTCTTGGTAGTTATACTTTAATGCAAAAAAGTACAGACTGATGCACTTGTGGAGTAGAAACCCTGAGCTATATGTGCTAGGAGGTGAGAGACAAGAAGAGGAACATTGGTGTGATAGTGTCTGAGGATCTCAAATATGTTAAGGAGGTGGCCATAGCATAGGCGGTCGGTGGCCCAACTGTTTGGGGAGGCTAAAGGGGGCAGGGTTAGGGGTGGGGCCAGGGGCGGGGCTTACATCCATAATTGTCTGACAACACAGAAAAAAATAAGTAAAAATAAGTCACAATTAATACCTTTTATTACATTTAGATATTAAATATGTATCATATGTCAAAGAATAAAGTGGTTGCTCAAAGCATGTACTAACCACAATTGCTCAACTGTAAAACACTATGCACAAATTTATGCAAAAACACACTCAGAACCTTACTGTACCATAACACTGGGCAGACCCTAATAAACCAATATACCACCCAAACGGAAAATGCAGACCGTCAACAATATGAAACAAGGGATCATAATATCACAATTCTCATGTAGAGCCACAAAACACCCTTTTAGGGTGGATAGTGTTCACAATGAGCTCCTTTTATGAACGACTATATGTAGATCCTTCAAGAGGTAGTGTGTCATGATTTAGGCTCTAAAACCTTTTCTGATGTTTTGGTGCCACCTCAGTAAGGCCAATACACAATCTCTCCACTGCAAAACACTATACACAAACTTGTGCAAAAACACACTCATAACCTTAGCAAACCATAACAGCACTAATTCCAAGGACAGGACGAGCTACAACCTTATGCGTGGAAAGGCAGCACTGTAATTACACTGGGCTCTAAAACACCAGTACACAACCTAGTGAAACAAAAAAAAAACCCAAAATGGGCTGTAAATACTACATACTAGTAGAATACTGCACCTTGATTACACATGAAAAACACATGACACAACAGATATGAAGGCAAAACTGGAAAGTTACCTCAAGAAGTCAGACTCAGCATGGAGCAATACTAGAAAAATTGAAACTTACATGCAAAATATCACAGATGCACATTTCCAAAAGCTGACATATTCCAGTTAATAAATTCTGAATAAAATACTTTTTTCTACCTTTGTTGTCTGATCATTTAGTTTTACTATTCGCTTTGGTCCCAGTGTCTTCTTTCCATTTGATATTTTTTCTCTCACCATGTCCACCATCCTCCTATGTCCTTATGCATCCTGTCTACCATCTGTAGCCCTGTCCCTATCCTTCAGTATACCGATCCAGCTCTTAAATTCAACAGTTTCCCCTCCATCCATATTCAGCATTTCTCCTCACTCCCCTCCATCCATGTGCATATACTTCCCTCCCCTCCATCCATGTCCAGTACCTTCCCTCTTTCTCTCCTACCATTCCATCCAGTGTCATCCCTCTTTCTCTCTCCATCCTTCCACCCATTATCCTCTCCCAATCCTTCCATCCATTGTCTTCCTCTATCTCCCCTTCCTTCTAGACAATTCTCTCTGTTGACCCTTTTCTATTCAGCATGTCCTCTCTTACCCCATCCTTCCAGTGTCTTTCCTCTTTCCCTCCCTACCAGTTTCTTCCCTCCTTCCAGCATTTTTCCTCTTTCTCCCTCCTTTCATCCAGCCAGCATTTCTCAGTCTGACAGCTAGGGTCTACCCCAGTTTCTCCCCAGCAGCTTCTCTCTCTCTCTCCTGCCCATGTCCCCTCTTTCTCTCCCCATCTCTTTTTGGCTCTCCCCTGGTTTTTTCCATGTCCCTGGCTCTCCTCTGCTCTTTTCCATGGCCCCTCTTTCTCTCCCCATCTCTTTCTGGCTCTCCCCTCCTTTTTTCCATGTCCCTGGCTCTCCTCTGCTCTTTTCCATGGCCCCTCTTTCTCTCCCCATCTCTTTTTGGCTCTCCCCTGGTTTTTTCCATGTCCCTGGCTCTCCTCTGCTCTTTTCCATGGCCCCTCTTTCTCTCCCCATCTCTTTTTGGCTCTTCCCTGCTTTTTTCCATGTCCCTGGCTCTCCTCTGCTCTTTTCCATGGCCCCTCTTTCTCTCCCCATCTCTTTTTGGCTCTTCCCTGCTTTTTTCCATGTCCCTGGCTCTTCCCTGCTTTTTTCCACGTCCCTGGCTCTCCTCTGCTCTTTTCCATGGCCCCTCTTTCTCTCCCCATCTCTTTCTGGCTCTCCCCTGCTTTTTTCCATGTCCCTGGCTCTCCCCTGCTCTTTCTTTCCCTATCGCTCTCTGGCTCTCCCCTGCTCTCCTTCTCTCTCCTCCTACCGTTTCCACACGTTCTCTTCTCTCCCTCCGGCCCGGGCTTCTTTACAGCAGCGCTGACAGAAGAAGAAAAAGAAGCGCGGGGCCGCAGCAGCGTTCAGACATGTGCTATCGGCTCTGCCGGTCCTCTGCCCCCGGAACAGGAAATTGACGTCACGGGGCAGAGACCGGCAGAGCCGACAGCGCATGTCTGAACGCTGCTGCGGCCCCGCACTTCTCTTTCTTCTTATGTTATGCTGGCTCCGAAAGAAGCGGCTGCCGCTGCGCTGCTCAATAGAAGCGGTGGCAGCAGAAGATTTCGTCGTCGGGAGTCTCGGGGTACATTTGGAGAGGGAGGCAGGTGGGGCCGCCGCGAAGCTCACAGCTGGGCTGGGGAGGCTTAGCCTCCCCAAGCCTCTTATACGGGGCGCCTATGGGCCATAGCCAGAAGGATGCTAGGCTGCATAGAGCGAGGCATAGCCAGCAGAAGAAAAGAGGTGTTGATTCCAGTGTACAAGTTTTTGATGAGGCCCCATTTCAAGCATTGTGTTCAGTGTTGGAGGTTGTATCTTGAAAAGGACGTAAAAAGAACTGAAGTGGTTCAGAACAAGGTGATGAAAATGGTATGGGGTTTCTGCCAAAAGACATATGAGAAGAGACTGGATGGCCTGAACATGTATATCCTAGAGAAAAGGAGGGATAGAGAAGATATGATACAGACATTTAAATACTTGAAATGTATTAGAAAGGTATATTATTATAAGTTTGGTTACATTGTTTCTGAAACAAATTCATGATGTCGTTTGTATATATAGGGCCCTGTTTACTAAGGTGTGCTAGCATTTTTAGCATGCACTAAATGTTAGAGATGCCCATATATTCCTATGGGTGTCTCCAGCATTAGCGTGTGCTAATTTTTAGCACACGCTAAAAATGCTAGCGTGGGTATTAAGAATTTTTCAATAAAAATTTCCTGGACTTAATTTTTTTTTAATTGAATACTCCAAAGGTATTAATATAGAAACAAATCTTTTCCAGAGATGGGGAAGCAGTAAAATTAGGGACATGAATTGAGGTTGCGGGGTGGTAGACTTGGGAAGAACGTCAAGAAATACTTTTTCACACAGAAGATGGTCAATGTTTGGAATGCCCTCCTGAGGGAGATGGTGGAGACAAAAATAGTGATGAATTCAAAAAGGCATGGGATGAACACAGAGAATCTCTAATTAGGAAGAGAATGGTAATAAAAACAAAAAACTTAAATGACTGCATGCATGATGATGTGTTGAGTGGTGCTTAGATGTGACTCCGTTTGTGAAGAATTAAGGCCAGTACTGGCAGAGCCGGCCCAAGGCATGATGCTGCCTGAGGTGGAGCTGATATGCCGTCCCCTCGGGCTGAGATGCTGCCCCCCATTCCCCTTCGCGGTGGTTTACCTCATGGTGACGTTCCAAACCCGGCAGCGGCAGTGATTCCCATATGCTGCCCTGCCACCACCGGCACCCGCCTCTTCCCTTTACTGCGGCTGCCTGAGCCTCTGATGAAACAGGAAGTTACATCAGAGAGGCAGCCACAGTAAAGGGAAGAGGCGGGTGTTTGCAGCATTCTGTTCAGCTATTTTGTCAGACAGGTGTGTGTGTGGGTGTGGTTGGAAGGATGTGTGTTTATTAATTAATATGTGTTTGATATTGTTTCAATTTGAGTCTGGAGTATTTATATTCAGTATTTAATTGCTGCTGCTGGGGAGATGCTGCCCCTCTGAGGTGCCACTCCTGCTGAGTGCCGCCTGAGGCCCCTGCCTAATGGTTGGGCCGCCCCTGAGTACTGGGCAGACTTATATGGTCTGTAGCCCATACATGAGAAGACAAATTAGGATTGTTGTAAAGGGTTTCGATGCCAACTCCAATAGTTAGGACATAAAGACTGTGCCTTGAAGAGTCTGTGAACTAAAAATAGCAAAGAAAAATCAGGTTCAAGTATACATATTTTATACCACATTCATTGTTGGTTTTATCATGAATTGATAATGAGTTTGACTGTTAGGCAGACTGGATGAACTATCCAGGTCTTTATCTGCCATCATTGACTATGCTACTATGTTAAGAGAAAATAGAATAGTCTGCTGGACACAGTTCCATGAGCATAATGGTATCATTGGCATTCAACCATGTTTCAGTTATATAAAATGGTGAAACATTGTTCCAAGATAAAATCATGTAGAAAAGCTGCTTTGGATCAAATAGCCCTAGCATTTATCAGCTGAAATTTCAGCAACATTTCTGAGCAAAATGGTGTGGTAGCTGCGCTAGCCCACTTTTAAAGATAATAAATAGAAATAAGACAAAACAGAGAAAAGAAAATAAGAGGATACCTTTTTTTTATTGGACTAACAATACATTTTTTGATTAGCTTTCAAAGGTAACCCACTTCTTCATATCAGAAATGAGCAAATTTAATTAAAAAAAAAGTATTGTTAGCCAATAAAAAGGATATCATCTTATTTTCTTTTCTATATTTTGTTTTATTTCTGTTTATTACCAACATTTCTGGAATTCTCAGTGGACTGTTTTCATAGGGTCCGATATTCAGCTGGTGGCAAGCAACGCTTTGACTGCCCGCCGCCGGTGTTAAACCCAGATCTTCAATGATGGGCCATTTCTGGTGACCGGGATTGAATATCCTGTAATGTTTTGGCCCCCAAAACTTGGTTAAGTCGATATTCAACAGCTGACCGGTTGAGATACAGCAATTAAAGACAGGACTTCTATTTATGTGGTTCAATTTAACCACTAATCTTATCTAGTCTGATGCTGAATATCCGTGCCTCACTGGATAAGCTACGTGATATAGCCAGTTCAGCGGTAGGCGCCAACCACGCATATTCAGCTGGGGATAAGTGGTTATCTCCCATTAAATATTCACAATTAGCCGCAAAACGCTATTTAACCATTCAGAGCTGTTTCCGACCAGTTAAATAGCGCAGAATATCGGGGGGGGGGGGGGGGGGGGGGGGGAGGGGAATTGGGGTTACAGCTATTAAACAAGGAACTTTTTTTTTCTAAGTTTAATGCAACCTGCCTAGCTAATAGGTGGGCTAGAAATGGAAAAATAAATAGTTTGAGGCTTATCAGCAATAAAGCAAGGAGCTTCTCTACCATTACCCATACATACTGTGATCTGAATCATGATCTCATCATACACTGGTTATTCCCCTGTCCCCAGAAGTCTTGCAGTCTAAGAGGCCCTTTTACTAAAGTGTAGTGCACACTAATAGAATTAGCGCACGCTAAATGTTAAGAAGCCCGTAAGTATACAATGGGCTTGTTAGCATTTAATGCACACTAATTTAATTAGTATGCGCTAAACATTTGTAAAAGAGTCCCTAAGGGGCCCTTTCACAAAAGCGTGGCAAGCCAACCGTGGGCTTGCTGCATGCCAATTTGGCACGACTGCCGGGCCACTTCAGGAGCCTGGCGGTAGCTCCTGCCCCCACTGCTTGCCATTTCCAGTGCTTCAAAAATATTTTAAAATTTTTAGCGCTGGGGGCTCACCCATTGGCAATCGGGCAGGTACATAAGTACATAAGTAATGCCATACTGGGAAAAGATCAAGGGTCCATCGAGCCCAGCATCCTGTCCATGACAGCGGCCAATCCAGGCCAAGGGCACCTGGCGAGCTTCCCAGACGTACAAACATTCTATACATGTTATTCCTGGAATTGTGGATTTTTCCCCAAGTCCATTTAGTAGTGGTTTATGGACTTGTCCTTTAGGAAACCGTCTAACCCCTTTTTAAACTCTGCCAAGCTAACCGCCTTCACCACGTTCTCCAGAAACGAATTCCAGAGTTTAATTATGCATTTGTTTTAAATTTACTACACTGTAGTTTCAACGCATGCCCCCTAGTCCTAGTATTTTTGGAAAGCGTGAACAGACGCTTCACATCCACCTGTTCCACTCCACTCATTATTTTATATACCTCTATCATGACTCCCCTCAGCCGTCTCTTCTCTAAGCTGAAAAACCCTAGCCTCCTTAGTCTTTCTTCATAGGGAAGTCATCACATCCCTGCTATCATTTTAGTCGCCCTTCGCTGCACCTTTTCCAGTTCTGCTATATCTTTCTTTGAGATGCGGAGACCAGAAAGATATAGCAGTGCTCCCCCAGGAAATGGCTGTGCGGCAATTGTTTAACTTACCACACGGCCATTTCCTTTTAATTTAAAAAAAGAGCCTTTTACCCGTTGCAGTAAAAGGGGGCTTCAGTGCGCAGCAAATCCATGCGCTGATGCCACTGCAGGGCCCCTTTTACTGCAGCTTGGTGAAAGGGGCCCTATGGAGCATGTTTACTAAGGTACACTATAGGCACGTTAGCGTTTTTAACGCACATCGATGGTGGACGAGCATTAAACGCTAATGCATCGATAGGAATGTATAGGCGCATTTAGCGTTTAACGCGCCTTAACTTTAAAGGTGCATTCAAAACGCTAACGCGCCTTAGTAAACATACCCTTAAGTTTGTTCCTGAGGCAATGGAAGGTTGTGACTTGCCCAAGATCACAAGGAGCAGCAGTTTGATCTATATCAGTCTTTCCTGATTGTCTGCCCATTGCTCTAACGACTAGGCTATTCCTCCACTTCATATATATCATGAATGATAGAATTAGATCCATTGTTTTACATATTGTCTGGCTGCCTGTCTCATACCAACCTCTCAGGGGCATCTGATTGCATTCAAAAAGGCTAAAAGTTCTTTCTTGCATTCGAAAAGTAGCTTGACCTTGGAGAAGTTGAAATTATGCTAGAATTCTTTGCTCCAATGAGAGGAGCTAGGGGATTGAAAAGAAGTGTAGAGGTAATCAACCTTTGATTATACTGTAAAATGTCACCTTATTTTTTTAATATCAGACAAGCTCAGTTGTGTTCAGTATTCTGGACCTGCACCATAAGAAAGCACAAATGACAAGCCCCACAAATTGCTTTATGTCTCTGAAGTTTGAGGGATTTATTGTGTGATACACAGGCTCTGTGTGGATCAAAAAGTCACATGGAGACTGAATTATTTTTCAGGCTTGCATGGTCGGTCAGCCTATGCTGCTCAAAAGTGTAATTTGTTATTTTGGAGTTGGTTCTCTGCTTCTGCGTCTAATGTCAGTTACACAAATGCCTAAGAAAATGAGTTGCCTAATTTTTAGGGGCTAACATTAAACCCTGTATCAGCAATCATTTTTTAAAACACTGGCTGCTGCAGGTTTTTCTATTCCCAGATATTGAGCTACGGAGACCACCAATATTCAGCGCCGGTACCCAATAACTATCCAGGCAAGTTAAGTCAGCACAATATTTATCTGGGTACCTGTGCTGACTGTTGGCAATAAATACCTAGATAACTTCCAGCTCTGCCCTAGCTCTGTCCCCGGACTGTCCTGGCACTACCTGGATAGTAGAGAATAAAAAAGCAGCAAGGTATCTAAAAGCTCAAAGTTAATTTTATTCCAATAGAAACAAGAGTGGTCCCAAATGTGTAAGTCCAGAGTTCAAAATCTATTTTTTTTTTTTTTTACAAAAAGCTCAACATGTTTTCAGTGGCACAGGACCTGCATCAGGGGCAGAAATGAAAAATCAAATTATAAGTCCAGTAATGAAATATCCCTGGCTTGTAAATAAATAGCCTTTATTTTTATAATAATTGGCATGTTTCCTTACTTGTCAGTTCCTGGAGCAATAGAACTTGAGTTTATATAATTTGTGTAGAGGGATTTTAGAGTTACTGCTAATAGCTACCATTACACACTTTCACATCTTCCCACTTTTATAGTGCATGCAAAGCACTATACAGTAGCTGGCTCTGGCTATAGTCCTCCCCAATCTAGCACCCAATCCATTATCCTCAATGAAGGCATCCCTCAATTATGGCACCCCTTGATTAAGGCATCCCGTGGCACTCCTCCAACTCTGGTCCCCTAAACAAGGCCCCTCTGATCAGACCCTTCCCAAGCATTTCTCCCCTTGTCCTCCTCCCCTGTTCTCCCTAAACCTACCTCTGTAGACAATGGTAGTCCAGTGGGTCCTGTGCAGGAGCAATCCCCAGTCACTCCTGCTTTTCCAGGGTCTATGGCACCAGTGTCTTCTAGTGCTAATCTCGTAGTACTATTGCTAGGGGTCCTGCTGTAATATAAGGGAAAGGCCAATCAAATGTAGAAGAGATATCTGGCTACCATAGTCAGAACAATCTATTAGAAGTCTATGAACATTTGCAGTGACAGTAGCCACTTGAGCTCTGTCTTGTGGGAATGAGGAACCTGCAGTCCCCCACTCATAGAACTAGAGGGGAAAAGGAGAAACTTGGCTCAGCTGTGTATTTCCAGCTTGGATGACCAGGACTTTCTATCATCTATACTGGTACCTAGAACTGCTCCTGAGGCTGAAGATGAAACTACAAACCACTTACAGCAATATGTCTTCTAGGACCTCACATATCCAATCAAGGCTAAATCATCTAAAGCACTGCATTGGAGTCTCAGAATCTCTGAGTCTCCCAGCATCTCTACCAACTAGAACTGTGACAACCTTCTTTCAAACATACTTCACTGTTTAAGAGTTAAGGAGAGGATATTCACATATTCTCACGAGGGAAAGGATACAAGGGAGAGAAAGAGACTTATTTGTTTACTATAGCTGCCAAAGTGACTGTCTCTACTTTATTGTTGTCCTGATTATTTGCCAAACAAATATTGTAAGTAAATTTGTTGATTCAAAATGCCAATACAGGCGTGGTCTTACTTGTATGCAACATGTATGGAATATTTGCCTATGGCCTTCCACTTTTTCCCAGTCACAGCCATGATCCCAAATCAATAAATTGTTAGGCAAGAGGCTCAACCATATCATTTCCGGGCATACACTGGGATCCCCCTTACAGGGGTATACATATTCAAGTGTTCAAGTCTCTCTTCATATATCTTCCAGCACAAATCTCATGCCATTTGGGTCATCTTCCTCTGGACTTCAGAAATTGGTCCCAGGTGCATAGCTCCCTTACCTTGTGTACTGAGCCCCCCAACTCCCCCAAAACCCACTTCCCACAACTGTACACCCCTACCATAGCCCTAAGGGGTGAAGGGGGGCACCTAGATGTGGGTACAGTGGGTTTATGGTGGGTTTTGAAGGGCTCACATGTACCAGCACAAGTGTAACAGGTAGGGGGGATGAGCCTGGGTCCGCCTGCCTGACGTGCACTGCACCCACTAAAATTGCTCCAGGGACCTGCATACTGCTGTCGTAGAACTGAGTATGACATTTGAGGCTGGCATAGAGGCTGGCAAAAAATATTTAAAAAGTTTTTTTTTAGGGCGGGAGGGGGTTGGTGACCACTAGGGGAGTAAGGGGAAGTCATTCCTGATTCCCTCTGGTGGTCATCTGGTCAGTTCGGGCACCTTTTTGAGGCTTGGTCGTAACAAAAAATGGACCAAGTAAAGTCGCCCAAGTGCTCGTCAGGGACGCCCTTCTTTTTTCCATTATCGGTCGAGGTCACCCATGTGTTAGACACGCCCCAGTTCCGCCTTTGCTACGCTTCCGACAAGCCCCCATAAACTTTGGTTGTCCCCACGACAGAAAGCAGTTCAGGATGCCCAAAATCGGCTTTTGATTATGCCAATTTGGGTGACCCTGGGAGAAGGATGCCCATCTCTCGATTTGTGTCAAAAGATGGGCGCCCTTCTGTTTCGAAAATAAGCCTGAAAGAGGTCCAGACCTCCAGAATACATCTACTAGATATGTGTTTGAAGGACTAGAGGGATAGCCAGAAGGTAAGAAATGTTATTTTACAAAAAAAAAGACAATCACCAACTGCTGGCTAAACAAGGGAAAATATATAGGGAACAAAAAAGCAAACAGGATGCTTGGAATACTATAATGCCTCTGTATCAACTCTATGGTGCGACCTCACCTTGAGTATTATGTTCAGTTCTGGTCACCGTATCTCAAAAAAGATATAGCGGAATAAAGGGGATGGAACTCCTCTCATATGAGGAAAGGCTAAAGAGGTTAGGGCTCTTCAGCTTGGAAAAGAGATGGCTGAGGGGAGGTATGGCTCGCAGGTCTCATATTTGAGCCGCAATGGCAGACTGTTCCATTCAGTAGGGCCACGGATGGAAAAAGTACCCATCCTTGTGAGTTCCAGGAGCAAGTGTTGTAATGCAGGAGTCACCAGCATGTAGCATGTGCTGATACAATGAGCGCAAAGATCGTGATGGCGCATACCAATGTACTGCAGAATTTAAGTAAAAAGCTGAATCTTTGCAAAAAGCTTGATGAACCATAGTCAACAACTTATACAGAATCCTCCATTGTATTAGTAACCACTTCAAGCGTTTCAGACTTGAGGAAATATGTTCAGAACAGGAAAGTCCCAATAACTATCGCAGGGCTGAATTCATTGCTGTTTGAAGCACTTGAAGGGAATACTTCAGCAACCCAAGGTAAATAATGTTACAGTAATCCAAGCAACTAAGCACCAGAGATTGCAAGACTGTTTAAAAATCAGTCCAAGACAAAATAGATTTCAGTCGAGATAACATTCTCAATTTAAAGAACAAAGAATGAATCAAAGCCTGAACTTGAAGTCTAAATGTAAAAGCAGAATCCAACAAAATACCCAAGAATAGGCATACTGGGTCACACCAATAGTCCATCTAGCCCAGTTTAACAATTACAGTTACATCCATCAACACCAATTGTGTCGGTTACACTAATGAAGAATCCGATTCAACCCACATTTTTTCAGTCTTATATATATTCATTTGCAACCAATTCTTACATAAGTTTGCCATACTGGGAAAGACCAAAGGTCCGTCAAGCCCAGCATCCTGTTTCCAACAGTGGCCAATCCAGGTCACAAGTACCTGGCAAGATCCCAAAAAAGTACAAAACATTCTATACTGCTTTTTCAACCAATCCATCACTGCTTCAAAATTGCAACCGGGACATCATGTTGGTGTATGAGTAGAAGTGGATTGATTTTTTACTCTTTCAAAAAGTAGAAAGACTAGGGGACACTCAATGAAGCTGCATGGAAATACTTTTAAAACAAATAGGAGGAAATATTTTTTCACTCAACAAATAGTTAAGCTCTGGAATTCTTTGCCGGAAGATATATAGTAACAATGGTTAGCGTATCTGGGTTTAAAAAAGGTTTGGACAGGTTCCTGAAGGAAAAGTCCATATTATGCTACTGAGACAGACATGGGGAAGCCATTGCTTGCCCTGAAATTGGAAGCAAGGAATGTTGCTACTATTTGGGTTTCTGCTAGGTACTTCTGACCTGGATTGGCCATTGTTGGAAACAGGACACTGGGCTAGATGGACTATTGGCGTGACCCGGTATGGTTATTCTTTTGTTATTTTCTTATGTTCTATATTATATATAGAGTCTCAAGCTAACAACTTGTGAGAGGAACAGGTTTCTGTATATTTTTCATTTTTGAATCACTCAGATTTTAGAGTTTTGTTCACATTGAAACCATGGTCTGGCTGCACTTGTAAAGGCTCCTCGCCATATTCTCTCTCACTCTATAACAGCAACATGCATTTTTTGTGTGGCTTGACACTGTTTAAGTAGTCATGTGCATCTTGTGTATAATAACAATGAGAATGAACAGCAATCACTTCAAGAACAGTTAAGAGTAATGAAAAACCTGTGGGCATTTCCCAGTTGGAGGTAGTGTCTAATTTAACTTTAGTGATAGAAATCTAACTAAATGTCAGGTAGTCTCCTTTACTAAAAATAATGAGCTGGGTTTTTCCTTGGCTGTTGACACAGCAAGTGTATTAATTTAACTGCTGTTGCTGTAATTAATATATCTACTCAGCGCTGTTCCCTCTAAGCTGAGAGGAAGTCCTCCACCTACAGTCCTGCCAGTGAGGGGTGCTGTTTCACTATCATCTTTTCAATAGTGAGAGACAAGCAAGCTTTGCAATATTGAAGCAGCACCCTCAGTCAGGGCCGGTCCTAGGGTCTCTGGTGCCCCCCTGCAGACTGTTGGGGGTGCCCCCCGTCTAGCATCTCCTTTCTCTCTTCTCCCTCCCTCTTCTCCCACCCTGCCCCCTTTTTCAGCCCAGTGCGATTCTCCTTCGCCCCATCCCCCTCCCATTTATGGCCACCTGCCCGCCCTCTTCTCCGACTCCCACTACATCCCCCTTTTTCTTCCTGCCACCCTGCGTGGTTTAAGTCTTTTTTAATTTACCTCTGTCCCAGCGGCCGCGTCATTTCAAAGCCCTGCCTGTCTCTAGCCTTCCCTTCCTTCGTGAGTTTGTTCCCTCAGAGTCCCGCCTTCTGACATCATTTCCTCTTTCCTCACGAAGGGAGGGAAGGCTAGAGATGGGCAGGGCTTTGAAACGCGGCCGCTGGGACGGAGGTAAATAAAAGATTTAAACCCCCAAGGGTGGCGCGGTATGGTGACGCAGCACCGCAGCAGCACCCTTAAAGGCAGGCGCCCCCCTGCGGTGCTTACCCCGCTTACCGGGTTTGACCAGCCCTGCCCTCAGTATAGGCCTACTTTTTAGAAGGTCTTAACTATATGTACAAATTGTCTATTTAGGGGTAAATTCTCAAAAGATCAGCAAAACCCTACTGTAACCAACATATAAGTGCCCTCTTCACCCATAAGGGCTATTGTAGTGGTGTATAGTAGGGGACAGTGGTTTTGGAGGGCTCAGGGGACAAGATAAAGGAGCAAAGCTGAGATGTGCATCTGGGAGCATTTTTATGAAGTGCACAGAAATGCCCTCTAGGGTGCCCCTTTGCTCTCCTGGGATGTCCGCGGGACCAATCTACTAAAAATGCTGGCTCCTCCTACATCCCAAATGGTATGAATCTCTATGTTTTACACTTTTAGTTTTTTTTTCAAAAATGGACCAAAAAAACAAAATGTCCAAAGCACAAAACCTTGTTTGAAACTGTATTTTGGAAAAAAAAGATAGACGTTTTTCTTTTTTGAAAATGACCTTCTTTCCTATTCGGATTTTGGCCATTTTGTGCAAAATGTCCAAAATCGGACTTAGACGTCATATTGGAAATGCCCCTCTTGGTATAATTTGGTGTAATAATTGAAAATGCCCCTCTTGGTATAATTTGGTGTAATAATTGATTCCTGCATATTATTATTTTCCTACATACATCACTCTACATATTATTCAACAAGTAAACCAAGCAGTCATCACAAAAACCTTTAAAGCAATGTAGAAACTAAAAGGAATCAGGTATCACTTCCCTAATGATATGTTTAGAACCATGCTACAAACATTGTTATCACACTTCAATTGTTGCAATGCCACCAGGTCTCAGAGATGCCTATTATCTCTACATTTAGTACCATACATTCTTTTCATCTTAATTTTTAGACTTCTGGCATTTGCATACAGATAATTTAAAGGTTGTTTTGTATTTGTATTTACAACCTGTGCTAAATACATAACATAAGAACAAAAGCATTGCCATACTGAGATAGATTGAAGGTCCATCAAGCCCATTATCCGGTTTCCAATAGTGGCCAATCCAGGTCACAAGTACCTGGCAAGATCCCAAAAGAGTAAAACAGATTTTATGCTGCTTATCCTATAAATAAGCAGTGGATTTTCCGAGGTTCATCTTAAACAATGGCTTATGGACTTCTCTTTTAGGAAACTGTCCAAACCTTTTTTTAAACCCTGCTAAGGCTATCTGCATTTACCACATGCTCTGATAATGAATTCCAGAGTTTAATTAAATGTTGACTGAAAAACTACTTTCTCCGATTTGTTTTGATTTTATTACTTAGTAGCTTCATTGTGTGCCCCCTAGTATTTGAATTTTTAGAAAGATTAAACAAGCGATTTACGCCTACCCCTTCCACTCCACTCAGTATTTTATAGACCTCTATCATATCTCCCTTCAGCATGGAGTGGTAAAATAATCCTTCTTAACAGTAGCCCACTTTGATAAGTTCCACCCTTATTTGTTTCCCTTGAAAGGTCTGCAAAATGGCATGTTGATGAGTACAAAACTCATCATTTAAATGCATGTTAATCTGATGCACTAGCACAATAAAAATGTGAAATATTTTCAAGGAGGTGCAGACTTTCTATAGCCACAGTTTATGTCTGATGTGTTGGGATAGCTCAGTTTCTATATGTTATTTTCTGAATTGGAGATTCTTGTTTAAAGGTCATTTAAACATCTTGTCTTGAAGCTGTCCTTCTTTACACTTGTGGCAAATCCTTCAGCAATTTTTTTACATATTCATTTCGATGTTCTTGTCTAATGCTATTGAGTCACATACATCACATTTCGCACTTGTGAATCTCCTGTGATTTTTTAAAAAGTTGAGCTGTTGTAAATATGAAGCTTTTCCGTGATTTTAGATGACTGGCAGCTGCTGTGTAGACAAGAAGCAGATGCTTAAATTCTTCAGCCTGTCTCTCTGATGTCCAGTGAAGCTATTGAGGGCAAGCAAATGTGGGCAATTCGTCTTTGTTTGTTATTGCTGACAGATTCCACAGGCTAAAAGTGAGGATACCTAAAAATAGCCATGGGAACTAATCTCAGGACAATATCCATCCTCAAAGACACCATCAATATACAGAAAAATACATAGAATTAGTATTAATAATATAATTCTGCATATTTCTACCGGCAGTCAATGCCTGCTCAATCTAGCCCCAGAAACTGGGGCCCAGTGCAGAAATTAAGGAGGGGGCCCCTGATCCCCTCTCCTCCCCACCTATTACTACCAAAACATAAAACAACTTTAAATGACTTCACACACAAAACACAGACCGACCTTCACCAAATACAGAACAAGCGATTTACAAATTAGAAATAGAAATATGAAGGCCAAAATTGAACTGGGAATCTCAAGAAATTGTACTGCAACACTGGAGAGATACAAACAGAAATGCACTTCCTTTTCTACTGAACACAATCAGTGGTTAGCCATGAGTTTCCTGTCTGTGCTGGTTCCAATCACAAAATGACTGCCAGGAACTCCTGCGGCTTTCTCACAAGGCTGCCAAGTTCAGCAGCTTTTGCAAATAGAGCAGCAGCATGGGGCGGGAATGAGTAGGATTTGCTCCTGCTCCCGAAGACTCCACTAGACCACCAGGCCTTCCTAAGGTAGGCCGGGGGAGGGCCTACAGGGGGGAAGTGATCATAGGGGAGAGGGGGAGCCATCATGTTGGTTCCAATTTTTCTTTTCTGCTCTGTCTGTCTTCTGCTAATTCTCTTTCCAGTGGCTGTTGTCAATTTGTCTTTTCTCCTGTCTTCTGTCTTGTTCTATTCTTTCACTACACCTGTCTCTGACATATTGATCTTTCTCTTTCATCTCTTTTTCTGCCTCTCTGTCGATTCAAATGTCACCTTCCTCCTTTTTACTATTCAGCTACCTATCAACTTTCCATCTCCTTCTCTCATGCCCTAGCTCTCTCATTTCCCATCTCACTCCTTTGCCAGCCTCCTATTCCCTTCCATCTTCCATCTATTTTATTTTATTTATTTTATTGCACTTGTATCCCACATTCCCCCAACTATTTGCAGGCTCAATGTGGCTTACATAGATTTGTTGACATTGCCATTTCAGGATATCAGATACAGTCAGTAATGTGTAGCTATCAAGTAAGGGAAGAGAGAAGAAGGAAGAGAGTGATTGGGGTAGTTACAGAAGGTGGGCGTTCATAATTGAGCGGGTTGGTGAGGTGACTTAGTGAGGTGGTAGGCTCTCATTGTAGGCCTTGTTGAAGAAGAATGTTTTCAGAGATTTTCGAAAGATAGTTGTTTCGTTGATTGCTTTCAAGTCTGTGGGTAATGCATTCCATATCTGCGTACTCATTACTACATTTCTATCTTTGTACTCACAATCCTCCTCTCACCTTCTTGCCACACCCATTTTTCTTTTACCCTGTTGCTGTACAAGGTTTAGTCTTGGTTATATTGTTAACATTTCATAAATAAATAAACAAATAAAATAAACACCACAATGTAACTTTAACCAAAGTTAGCGCACTCAGTGTTGTGGGCTGAAGAAATGGCAAAGCTCCCTGGAACACCATGAAAATATCTTTAATGGTTAAAATACAGTTACTTTTGGACCATGCTAGACTGACTGTGGAATAGGCTCTACTGAGTTGTTCTACGAATAATTTGCTTAAGAATCCATCTTTTCTGAAGAAAGTATTGAAAGCATGAAAACAGAGTTCACACTTTAAAGACACGCAATTTAATTTCAGAATGAGCCAATTAATGCCAATAATTGGATTTTTAACAAGCAATTATTGGCACTAATTAGATTTAATTAGTACTTACATTTAGGCATTGGATCTGCATCTAACTTTTACGCACGGCCAATAAAGGGGGGGGGAGGGTGTGGAAATGGGAGGGTCATGGGTGTTTTGGGGCAGATCGGGGGCATGGTTTTAAGTTACACATGTAATTATAGAATATGGGGGCTCCACACATAAATTTAAGCGCGCGCATTTGCACCACATTTTCATTGGTGCAAAGGGTGGTACCTAAGTTTACGTAAAACCCCTGGGCATAAGCGCTATTTTATATACCGTGCTTAACTTTAAGCACAGTTTATAGAATAGCGCTTTTTTCGGTGCCAATTTTTTTTGCACCTTAAATAGAATCTGGCCCTGTATGCAGAACTGATATTTTTCGTAAAGGGGCAAATATGGTGCATAAAAGTCAAGAAAAAACCAGCTCAAACGGGAATCCTTTTTCCAGCTTCAATAATGGTGTGTCCATTTGTGTATGCTAGAGACCACAGGATTCCCATTTGAGCTGGTTTTTTCTTGACTTTTATGCACCATATTTGCCCCTTTACGAAGGTTTCAAATTAGCCCCTGACGCAGCCCTAGGTGGGCGAAACACGGCCTGTGTCGGGCGATTTGTTGAAACACAGTATCTTCAATAAAATCTTTTTGTTGTGACATTGAACTGCTGGCTTTCTTTCCCATATTGGATTTTGCAGATCGTTTGCCTTGTTGTTGTTTGGAACTGATATTTTTGGCAGGGTTGCTTAAGGGAAAGGGGGATGCGATGAAGCTTCAAAGTAGTAAATTTAATACGAATCAGAGAAAATGTTTCTTCACTCAACATGTAATTAAACTCTGGAATTCGTTGCCAGAGAATATGGTAAAGGTGGTTAGCTTAGCGGGGTTTAAAAAAGGTCTGGACGGCTTCCTAAAGGAAAAGTTCATAGACCATTATTAAATTGACTTGGGGAAAATCCACTGCTATTTCTGGGATAAGCAGCATAAAATGTATTGAACTTTTTCGGGATCTTGCCAAGTATTTATGACCTGGATTGGCTACTATTGGAAACAGGATACTGGGCTTGATGGACCTTTGGTCTGTCCCAGTGTGGCAATACTTATGTACTTATGAATGCTGGGAGAGCTCAGTGCTCTAACACAGTGAAAGCTATGCAGTCTACAAGGAGGCACTTCTATGAACATGCAACTAAGGCTAATAAGCTTCTCTTGTGGCAACTGAATAGAATAAAGAAGTGATCCAGAAAATTAGAGACAAGAAAAGTACAGACATACTTAGATCTGGAAAGATGGCAATTTATTTTGCCAGATATCACAAACAATCATAGATCTTCGAGCTTGAGGTCATGTTTCTGGACCTAGAGGAGTGGTTGTTTTCTTAGATTACTGCTAACCTGAACTCAGCAACGAAACAATACTTGGAAAGGCCTTTCTCTCTTGAAGAGGTTCATGGGGCTATGTTGTCCCTTAAAAATAATAAAGTGGAAGAGGGCAGACCATTTCCATGCAGTGATACATGATCACTTAAAGAGACGTTTAAATACCTCAGTGGTGTTAATGTACAGGAGGAGAGCCTTTTCCAAATGAAGGAAAACTCTGGAATGAGAAGGCATAGGAAAAGGTTAAGAGAAAATAGGCATAGGAGGAATCTAAGAAAATACTATTTCATGGAAAGGGTGGCAGATACATGGAATGGCCTCCCGGTGGAGGTCTTGGAGACAAGGACTGTGTCAGAATTTAAGAAAGCATGGGACAGGCACGTGGGATCTCTTAGGAATAGGAGGATCTAGTGGTTACTGAGGAAGGGCAGAATATATGTATTGTATTAAATTAAACAGCACATGTTGTGAAGATCTGGTAGTAACCTCGATATGAAGATTGAAAACTAGTATCAATAAATAAGCCTCAGAAGAAGACTTAATTACTTAATTGTGAGCCCTCCTGGGACAGAGAAATATCCAGTGTACCTGAATGTAACTCATCTTGAGCTACTTCTGAAAAAGTTATGAGCAAAATCCAAATAAATAAATGAATAAATAAATAAAACACCATTAATCCCGTATTGATTTTGTGCATTAGGCTGAGTGAAAGACATTATTGCTGAGCAGCGTAGCTGCAGATTGTGTTGCAGACTGATTGTTCTTGCACAATAATTCAGTTTGACTGGATGCTTCCATGACTTTTTCTGTGAATCATCGCCATGTGTTGATCTGCATGACCTTAGACTCCTGATGCAGGCCATCCAGTTGAAACACAGTCTGTGCCGATTCTGATGCAAGAAGAAATTATTAATGTTATCTTTGCACCATTGCTATTGTTGTGATCCTTTGGTCATTTCCACTGTTCTTTGTTCAACACTGTATATTGTGGAGGTTGGTTCTTCTGGTTTGTTCTGCTGCTGAGAATTATATGATCAGTCATTGGCTTCTTGGATCATAATCTCTATATTTGAAATATCAGTCTGTCTCTAGTCATTGAAATAACCATTTGAAGTAAGCAATATGGCTTTCTGGCTTTCTGGCCATATTATTATTTCCAAGTTTCTCCTGTGCTGAAGGCAACTATATACAAATGATGTTTTGAGCTATACCAAGATACATCCAAACAACCAACGAACATCTACCCTTCCGAAAGCTGCTGAAAACATACCTCTTCAAACAAGCCTACCTAAACGACCCAACTTAATTCACGAACCTAATCCACACCACTGCACTGCTGCTGCCTGCAGCGCTTCCACATGGAGGTGAGAGGCGCTGTCAGGTCAGTGAAGGGGGCTCGATGCGGAGGAGGGCGGGAGCGGCGGCGGGGATGGGGGGATGGTGGAGGTTGGTGCGCGCAATGTTCGTTTCCAGGCGGCAGCGTCCGACAGTGACTCCAACTCTGTTTTCCTCTCTGTTCCGCCCTCTGACATCATCACGTCTTGACGTGAGGGCGGGGCAGAGAGGGAAGTCTCTACTGCGCATTTGCAGGTGAGTCGGTCACTTGCCGTTTATATGTTTGATATTATATTAGTATGTCACTAGAAACCATAATAGAAATATTTCCCCATGTTGCTTGATTTTCTGCTTGTAAATCTATGTTTCACATACTAATTCAATTTATACCAATATATCCCTGTACTATATCTGAGAAAGTCCTTTGGAGATAATAGCACTGTGCTGATTGTAAACAGCAGGTGCTTTTATTTTTCAGTGCAAAAGCAGAACAGCTTGTCTTCAGTACTGCATTTTTTCTACTCACTGAGGATAATGTTGCATATTCTTGGATTGACCAGTGTAGATGGCAGGCTTCCAGCAGAATAAATGTCATATTTCTCTTCTTCGTGAACTGTGACAGAAATGAGCTATCCTCACCGCAAGACGTGCCCAGACGGAATGAAGGGATGCCAAACATGTGATATCTTGCTTTCTTGCTGCACCACTTATCTCTTTTAGGACAAGGAGTAACCTTTAACTGGAACAGTGATCATTTTGTGGTTGACATTTGATTTCCCTCTGTATATAAAACACACCGTAACTTGCTTGCTTCCTCTAAACAAGCAATAAACAGTATTCACCTAAGGTTAGGACATTAAAGGATACAACACACTTACAATAGACATTTCATTTCATGATTTGGCAGATCTCTCTGATCGTTCGTGAGGCATGTGAAATTGTCAGAAAAGAAACAAAACAGTATAGGTGTCTCCTCGGAAAGCAGATGTAAGCAAAAGGTAGTAAAATGTACTCTAATGGGGGTCACATGATGGCAGAGCCTTGAACAGACGCCTAGAAGCTCGGCTCCGCTCCCAACGTGGGAAACATCCCCTCTTACCACAAGCCCCGGAATGATTTGGACTGACTGAAACGTTAAATGTGAGGCTGAAGAGGCAGCGATCTGATTTAAGGGGAATTGGAGCGCTTGGAGTGCCTTGGTATGCCAACGAGGTCGGCACGAGTGGGGAAAGATCAGGCTGTGAGTGGCATCCGCAAGATGGTGGTGCAACAACGAGACTCCCCAGCGACCCATGCCCCCGAGGACAATATTAGCATCTCTGTACGACATATGTCAAGTTTATTAGACAAGAAGCTGGCCAAACTCCATACTACCCTCGAAGAACTAAAGGACTCGGTGGCGGGGCACGTGGTGGGTATGCAGCAGGCAGAGGAGGGATAGTTTCTTCAGCGGGCTGGATCTTCCCACTTTAACCGCGGCTCAACTAGATAATCGTAATAGCCCGATATCAGGGGAAGAGATACAACAAGTGTTGAAATGCCTCAAATTAGCGAAAGCACTGGGACCAGATGGGCTGGGCCTGGAATACTACAGAACACTAGGTCACCATATTATAGGGCCCTTCCAAGCGCTATGTCAAAATTTATGCATGCTGGGGCAGGGAGTGGCTACTATTGTAGTCCTTCCCAAGCCTGGCAGAGACAAGGAACTTCTGGGCTCTTATCGTCCCATTTCCCTCTTAAATCAAGACCTTAAAATGTTTGCTAGTATATTGGCCACTAGGCTGGGGAAGGTGTTGCCCATGTTAGTACATGCTGATCAAATGGGGTTTGTGCCTGGTAGGTATGCATCCTCGAACATCTTGAGAGCACTGAGTGCAATACAAGCAAGGGGGAGGGGGGGGGGGGAAGCCGGGAGATGCTATTATTGCTAGTCTAGATGCGAAAAGGCGTTTGATAAAATATTGTGGGACTACTTATTCTGGGCCCTGCCCCAATTTGGAATTATGGGAGATTTCCTAATGGGCATATGGGCACTTTATTCTAACCCCACGGCGCAAATCTTAGTCAATGGGCAGCTCATCACCTCCTTTACGCTGGAACAGGGAACGAGACAGTCTTCCATGTTGTTTGTCTTAGCGCTTGAACCCTTGGCATGCAAGATTCGTCAGACCTCTACCCTGAGAGGTATAAAGCTGGGAGCTCAGGAATGCAAGATTAACTTATTTGCTGATGACATGCCGATATTTTTAGACCATGCCTCGTCACTCTGGTGGAGCTGATTCAATGGTTTGGCTCTTTCTCGGGACTTAGGATTAATTTTGAGAAATCTGAGGCGATGGTGTTGTCCTTGGACTGTCCCTGCAGGAGTGTGTCTGCTTTCCATCTTGCATGGAATACGGGGCTCCTAAAATATTTGGGGGTGTTTCTCCACTTGGATGCTGGAGTGGTATACTAAAAGAATGTAAGAGATCGGATATCAATTATCCACTCCTTGTGTGCTAGGTGGAAAAGGAAAGGGAAATGGGACTTGATATACCGCCTTTCTGAGGTTTTTGCAACTACATTCAAAACGGTTACATATATTCAGGTACTTATTTTGTACCGGGGCAATGGGTGGATAGACCTCCCATTATCCTTGCCTAAAGTACCCTACCCCCTCCAGATGATGCCTCTGTGGGTCCCTAGGAAAGATGAAGTGACATTTAGGGGAATTGCAACCCCCTTCATCTGGTCCAATCGCAGGGTGCGTATAGGATATTCTAAGTTAACTGGTTCCCGAGCACAGGGAGGAATAAACCTACCTGATTTGCACCTCTATAATGTTGCTTCTGCATTGCGATGGTTGCATGAACTGCACACTGGGGGGAGCAGGTATGCACTGGTGGGTTTGTGGAAGCAAGAAGCTTTTCCCTATACAGTATACAATGTCTTGCAAGCACGGGGTGTGGGGAGCCCTTTACCACAATTGTTAAGGCCGTTACGCAGGGCATGGGAATGGTGGAGAGCGAGATTTGGGGGGGGGGGGCTGTGGGAGCATCACCCTTTCTGGAGCTTATTCAGAACCCCGACTTCCCTGTGGGACATGGTTTTAGCACCTGGGAGTTATGGAGAAGGGGAGGTTGCAGTAGGACAGTTTCTGGAATTGGGGGAGGGTAGTTGCCTTCCCATTTCTTTTTTTTCATACCTCCGACTCCGGCATTATGTTTCTACCTCTTTGGGGAAGGTGGGGGGGGGGGGGCAGTTACCCTGCTTTTACTCAGTTGGATGCTGGGTTTATGTGTCTGCCGGCTTCCTCAAACAAGCTCTCAGTGTGGTATAAGCTGGGGAAGGAATGCAGGGGGACTAGTTTTAACGAACAGCTGGCGAGAAAATGGAGTGAAAGCCTGGGGGAACCGCTAACAGGGAAAGATTTGTCGCTGTGCTTTGAATTGGCCTTTAAAGTGACTCCTAACGAGAAGCTCCAGGAGACCCAATTTAAGATCTTGCATGATGTTTATATTTCAAAAAGTAAGGAGAAATCTATGGCACTGTGGGACTTGGATGTTTGTGACAAATGTGGTATAGGACGGGGCACTATAGTGCACCATTTCTTGGAATGTAGTAAATTAAAATCTTTTTTGGACTGATGCGTTATCTACAATAGAAGGGGTACTGGAAATCCAGAGTGAGTGGACATACACCACCTTGATATTGGGACTGGACTCTGCTATGGATGATCAGGGTTTGTTGGAACACCAACAACGTTTTGTGCTGGTTACATTAATGCTGGCATGAAAAGTGATTCTACACCATTGGGTGGGAACGGATTCTCCGTCCTCAGCTGAGTGGAAGGCCAATATGTTACACATGGCCTCTTGGGAGCTGGCCAGCGTACATCATACCACGGGTCGGTCATTGGCAAAATATAGAGACGCATGGAAACTAGCGCAGGACTACTTGCAAAAGCGCCCACAGCCTACCTAAGTCTGCACGGGAATGGGGGGGGGGGGGGGGGAGGGGAGGGTACTAATGTGAAAAAAAATTGAGTGACTCGTGTACATGATGAGATTGTTGCTGTTCTTGTATTACTGTTTCTTGTTATGCAATTTGCTTGAAGATTTATGTGTACTCTGCATTTTTTCCTATGCTACATGTGTCATTCTCCAATAAAGATATTAAAAAAAAAGTACTCTAACTACTACAAAGGCACCCATATTAAATAATTTGCTCTATAATTTAATGTTAATGAGTTGTTTTTGATTATAGATGCAGAGGCATCAAGTATTAAATTAACTAGTAGACTGTGAGCTATTTGTTATGTGTTTTACTTGTAAAACATTGGTTTCCTGGGTGATGTTACATTTTATGTAAGTGCCAAATATGTCCTTTTCTAAACATACTTCTGTCTCCAAGTGGTAGTAAATTTTGCTTTATTTTCTTTTTTGTGGTAATCAAATAGCACCAACAAAAGCCCAAGTTCCATCAAAAGAAGTAAAATCCTATAAGACAGATATCTTCTCACTTTGGTTTGAATTTGCTAAAACCACAAAGTACTGTGAGCTGCTGTGAGAGGTCGCAGCAGCTAATTTGCAAGGACCGCCGCAAGGGACAGGAATGAGGGGGCTTCGCTCCTACCTTTAATAATCCCCACAGACCACCAAGGACATCAACCTTCTTCAGGGTTCTAAACTTTCAGAATTCATGCGTCTTCAACTAATACATCTATAAGGTTGTTAACTGGAAGAAACAAAATTCACGACATTACTCCTCTTTTGTGTGAGGAACACTGGCTACCCATCACCTACCAAATCAATTTCAAAATTTCTTGTGCTAGTTCACAAACTTTGCTATTCAGATGCTCCTTCCTATCTCTCTCTTGATATCTTATCCCATATATTCTCTCCAGGTCATTAAGGTCTTCTCAATCCAGTTCTCTTGTTATCCACTCGTTTCGTCAAATCTGTTATGATTCTATTCGTACTAAAGCCTTCAATGTTTTAGGTTCAACATTATAGAATAATCTTCCTTTGCTGCTTTGGTTAAAGTCATCTCATTCAAATTTCTGTTCTGCTCTTAGAACCTTCCTTTTTTGAGATGCTTTCGGCTCCTAGATGAATTACTATATTAGGCCACATGGTTTAATGACTACCTGCATCTTTTCTTTTATTTCATAAGTTTTCTTAATTGCTTGAGTGGAGGAGTAGCCTAGTGGTTACTGCAGCAGACTTTGATCCTGGGGAACTGGGTTTGATTCCCACTATGGATCCTTGTGACTCTGGCCAAGTCACTTAACCCTCTATTGCCCCCAGTACAAATAAGTATCTGTATATACTATGTAAACTGCTTTGAATGTAGTTGCAACAAGCACCAAAAGGGAGTATATCAAATCCCATTTCCCTTCCCTGCTTATAATAGAGTTCCCTTTATTCACTTCTTTTATTTCACTCTAATTTAGTGAACTATCTTTTACCCTTCTTAAATAAGGCAACACACTCTGAAAGCTATGTCTCTAGGGCAGTATATCAAAGTTTTTAATAAACCTAAACCTAAAACTCCTGTAACTCCTCTCTCCTGCTCGGTTTTTAGATGACCTGTTAGTACTGATATTCAGCAGCACTGCCTGGTTAAGTGGCTGGCTGGCTGAGCATGATTTAAGTGGGCAAGAGCCCAGAGCTGGCTCATGGGAGAGTGGTGCCCTGGCCCAGTTTGCTTTGACAGCACCCCTGCCCACAAGCACATTGCTTCCAGTGTCCCCTCCCTTCCTCCCCCAGCAGTTTCAGCATCTCTGTCCTCCTCCCTGTTGGTCCACCACTGCTCCATAACCTCTTTCACTCCCCTGCAGTCCTGTGAAGTTTATGTCGGTCACCGGCAGTAGCAGCAGCAACATGACAGGCTGCTTTTGGCCAGCTCCTGGGTCTTCCCTCTGCTGCATTTCGCCTACAGGAAATTGCATCAGAGGAGGAAAGACACAGCAGAGGGAAGCCCAGGAACTGGCTGAAGGCAGCCTATTATGCTGCTGAAGTAGTACCGGCAACCAATAAACTTTACAGGACTGCAGGTGAGTAACAAAAGTGAGGGAGAAATGACGAACCAGTGGGGAGGGGGGGGGGGGGGGGAAGAGAAACTGGACGGGGGGGGGGGGGGGGGGAGAAACCTGTAGACCAGGCAAGGTCAGAAGCTGGGTATTTTGGCACCCTTAATCGCCAGCGTCCTGGGCTACAGCCTCACCTGGTCCTATGGTTAAGCTACCCCTGCAGGAACCTCTTCTGCCCACTTAAATCGCTTTGAATATCAGGCCAATAGTAAATGATGACATCCAATCTGCCCAACAAGTCAGTCAGAGTTGTATCTGCTACTCCATGTAGATTACACCCCTCTATGTCCTGTTTAAAGTGTGAATGTTATTTAAGTTTTGCTCTGATTCCATCCTCTTTCAATATAAGGATCCTCTGTGTTTATCCAGTACATTTTTGAATTCCATCACTGTTTTTGTCCCTACCACCTCCAATCTCATATTACTCCTGTCTACTACCCTGCAATCTCAATTCATTTTCTCTAGTTCTAGCACTTCCCTGACTCTGAAAAAGACTGGATGCCTAGTTTTTGCCTCCCACCCCACCAGAGCATGCAGGTAAGGCTCAAATGAGGCCATTTTGTCATGCCACCATTGCAGGGGCGTAGCTACGGGTGGGCCTGGGTGGGCCCAGGCCCACCCAATTTCAGCCCAGGCCCGCCCACCCAACCGCACGCACACTGAAGCAGCAGCCTAGCGTACAGCAGAGACGGCACCCGCTTGTGCTCTGGCTCAGCAGATCTCTCCAGGAGGTCCGAGGTTCCTTCCTGCTTCCAGCCCGATTGGCCCGCCCACCACGCCACCCAAACAAGCGCACAATACATACTCACTGACTGCAGCAGCGTACTACCACACCCGCTCAGGGCAGGCTCAACTGATCTCTCCACTCAGGCGCGTTGTAGATGTTTTCTATCCATCCTATGTGGACGTGGTTGTGCGCGGCGGCGGGCGTGCGGCTCAGCCTCGCTCTCGACACGCTCTTCGGCTCCGTCGTCGGTTCACTCGGGCATAGCTGCATGTGCACGGCTGCACGCACGGCACGCGGGGGTTGACTATTAGTGTGAGCCTCAGCCTCGCCCTGGCCTGAAACGTGGGAATTTGGGAAAGGGAAAGAAGAAGGTTCTAGTTGGAATCGAGATCATTATTCCAGTTCCAGAATCGAGTTAGCAGCAGCTGCCAGCCCAGCCCAGCCCAGCCCAGCAGCAGGTAATAAATTGTAAATGCTTTTTTGTTTTTTTACATCATATAATTAACATCATCTTGTAATTTTTTTTAAATTAAGCTAGCTGGGGCCTGGGCACTATTAAAATGTATTGTGGAATTTCTGGGTGGGGTAAGCCTAGGGCAAAAAATGTATATATTTAATTATTAAAATATACCTTTTTTTTTTGCCCTGCAGTGAAGAGCCCACCCAGAAGCCCACCACCATGACCTGCCAGCATTTTGATTACTCTTTTGTAATCAAAATGATGGCTGTGGTCTGGTGGGCTTCTGGATGGGGGGGGGGGGGGGGGTAGACGTTTCACTGCCAGTGCCGCCCTAGGGCAATGAGGAGCCCATCCCCACCTAAAAATTCCTTAACAATAAATTTTAATAGTGCCAAGCTAGCTTAATTTTTAAAAAGTTGTCTTTCTCTCATTTTGGTGGGTTTTTGGGTGGGGATGGTCTCTGCAGTGCCTAGCTTAAAATTAAAAAAAAAGTGTAAGCGCCAGCGGTTTTCTCTGGTTGGACCGGTGGGTGGACTCATCTCTCTCTCTCTCTCTTTATATATAGTGCCCACCCATATTAGCCCTGGGCCCACCCAAAATGTCAGGTCTGGCTACGCCACTGCACCATAGTAACAGTTACCATGCTGATGCAACAACAGCATATGATAATCATAGTTACCTGAAGCTGGGGTCCCCACCTTAGGAGTCAGCACCCAAGAAAAAGTTTATGTGTCATTGTAGACAATATGCTGAAATCTTCTGCCCAGTGTGCTGCCATAAAAGCAAACTGGATGCTAGGAACTATTAGGAAAGAGATGCAAAATAAGACCAAGAATATTATAATGGTGCGACCTCATCTTGAGCATTGTGTTCAGTTCTGGTCATTGTATCTCAGAAAATATATAGTGGAATTAGAAAAAGTTCAAAGAAAAACAACCATAATGATAAATGAGATAGAACTCTTCCCATACGAGGAAAGGCTAAAGAGGTTAGGTGGATGTGGTTGAGGTCTATAAAATCTTTCAAAAAAGTACAAAGACCAGGGGACGGACACTCAAAATTACATGGAGATACTTTTAGAACAAATAGGAGGAAATATTTTTTCACTCAAATAATAGAGCTCATTGCTGGAGCTCATTGCTGGAGGATGTGGTAACAGCGGTTAACATATCTGGGTTTAAAAAAGGTTTGCACAAGTTCCTGGAGGAAAAGTCAATAGTCTGTTATTGAGATAGACATGGGGAAGCCACTGCTTGCCCTGGGATTATTAGCATGAAATGTTGCTACTATTTGAGTTTCTGCCACATACTTGTCACCTGGATTGGCCTCTGTTGGAAGCAGGATACTGGGCTAAATGGACCTTAGTCTGACCCAGTATGGCTATTCTTATATTCTTATGTAATGTGTGTGTTAACTGTTTAGTGCAATGTGATAAAAGGGTCCCTAAGGTCTTTACACCCTTTAGTGAACTGAGTTTTAAAGCTACAGATAATGTTTAAATTAAAAATAGCCAATAATACTATGTAATAGTCAGGGCCTATGCAAGGTTATTAATAGATCTAGGTTGTAGCTGGTATATACATTTAAAAAATAAAATTAAAAAATAAATCTAGCTGGCTATCCAGGGCTGAATATCGACAGATAGCTGGTTAGGTGCGGTTTCGGCGATCATTTCCCTTTCAATATTGGGCAGCATATGTATAATGAGGCCATTTTTAAAACTGCCCACCATTTGTGTAGATACAAGTAGATGCTGATGGTTCTTTGAGGCTGTATGGCATTGGTTTGCTTTGTCTGAGGGTGCTGCTCTAGTAACGATCAGTGTATATAGTAACATAGTAACATAGTAGATGACGGCAGAAAAAGACCTGCGCGGTCCATCCAGTCTGCCCAACAAGATAAACTCACATGTGCTACTTTTTGTGTATACCTTACCTTGATTTGTACCTGTCCTTTTCCGGGCACAGACCGTATAAGTCTGCCCAGCACTATCCCCGCCTCCCAACCACCAGCCCCGCCTCCCACCACCGGTTCTGGCACAGACCGTATAAGTTTGCCCAGCACCATCTCTGTCTCCCGCCACCGGCTTTGCCACCCAATCTCGTCTAAGCTCCTTAGGATCCATTCCTTCTGAGCAGAATTCCTTTATGTTTATCCCATGCATGTTTGAATTCCGTTACCGTTTTCGTTTCTACCACCTCCACTACTCTCTCCGTGAAAAAATACTTCTTGACATTTTTCTTGAGTCTGCCCCCTTCAATCTCATTTCATGTCCTCTCGTTCTACTGCCTTCGCATCTCCGGAAAAGGTTCGTTTGCAGATTAATACCTTTCAAATATTTGAACGTCTGTATCATATCACCCCTGTTTCTCCTTTCCTCCAGAGTGTACATGTTCAGGTCCGCAAGTCTCTCCTCATACGTCTTGTAACGCAAATCCCATACCATTCTCGTAGCTTTTCTTTGCACCGCTTCAATTCTTTTTACATCCTTAACAAGATACGGCCTCCAGAACTGAACACAATACTCCAGGTGGGGCCTCACCAACGACTTATACAGGGGCATCAACACCCCCGTTCTTCTGCTGGTCACACCTCTCTCTATACAGCCTAACAACCTTCTAGCTAGGGCCACCGCCTTGTCACACTGTTTCGTCACCCCAAGATCCCTCTCCCCATCCGTACCTATCAGACTCTCCCCGCCTAACACATACGTCTCCTGTGGATTTCTACTCCCTAAGTACATCACTTTGCATTTCTTCGCATTGAATTTTAATTGCCAAAACTTAGACCATTCTTCTAGCTTCCGTAGGTCCTTTTTCATGTTTTCCACTCCCTCCGGGGTGTCCACTCTGTTACAGATCTTAGTATCATCCGCAAATAGGCAAACTTTACCTTCTAACTCTTCGGCAATGTCACTCACAAATATATTGAACAGAATCGGCCCCAGCACCGATCCTTGAGGCACTCCACTACTCACCTTTCGCTCCTCCGAGCGAATTCCATTCACCACCACCCTCTGGCGTCTGTCTGTCAACCAGTTCCTAATCCAGTTCACCATTTCGGGTCCTATCTTCAGCCCATCCAGTTTATTTAAGAGCCTCCTGTGGGGAACCATGTCAAAAGCTTTGCTGAACTCTAAGTAGATTACGTCCATAGCTCGTCCCTGATTCAATTCTCCTGTCACCCAATCAAAGAATTCAATGAGGTTCGTTTGGCACGATTTCCCTTTGGTAAAACCATGTTGTCTCGGATCTTGCAACTTATTGGCTTCCAGGAAATTCACTATCCTTTCCTTCAGCATTGCTTCCATTACTTTTCCAATAACCGAAGTGAGGCTTACCGGCCTGTAGTTTCCAGCTTCTTCCCTATCACCACTTTTGTGAAGAGGGACCTCATCCGCCGGTCTCCAAGGATTTATTAAACAAATCTTTAAGAGGACCCGCCAGAACCTCTCTGAGCTCCCTCAATATTATTCTGGGGTGGATCCCATCCGGTCCCATGGCTTTGTCCACCTTTAGCTTTTCAAGTTGTTCATACACACTCTCTTCCGTGAATGGTGCTCTATCCACTTCATTCTCATTTGTACTTTTTCCAGTCCATCGCGGTCCTTCTCCAGGATTTTATTCTGTGAAAACAGAACAGAAGTATCTATTTAGCAAATTTGCTTTTTCTTCATCATTATCCACATAGCGGTTCGCAGTATCTTTTAGTCTCACAATTCCCTTTTTAGTCATTCTCTTTTCACTAATATACCTGAAGAAAATTTTGCCACCCCTCCTTACATTTCTAGCCATTTGTTCTTCCGTTTGCGCTTTCGCCAGACGTATCTCTCTCTTGGCTTCTTTCAGTTTCATCCGGTATTCCTCCTCGTGTCCCTTTTCTTGAGTTTTTTTGTATTTCTGGAACGCCAACTCTTTAGCCTTTATTTTCTCAGCCACTTGCTTGGAGAACCATATCGGTTTCCTTTTTCTCTTGCTTTGAGCAAGATCACATACAATTGTATGCTAAGGAATCTTGAACTCATGTCTCAAGATGTCATGTGACTCAAAATGCAATGTTCTAACTTCCCTAGACTACTCTACATAAGAACATAAGAGTAGCCATACTGGGTCAGATCAGTGGTCCATTTAGCCCAGTATCCTGTTTTCCAAACAGTGGCCAAGCCAGGTCACAAGTACCTGGCAGAAACCCAAATCATGGCAACACTCCATACTACAAATACCAGGGCGCTTCCCTTGTCTGTCTCAATAGCAGACTGTGGACTTTTCCTCCAGGAAACCCAGATACACTAATTACTGTCACCACATCCTCCGGCAAAGAGTTCCAGGGCTTAACTATTCATTGAGTGACAAAAAATATTTCCTTCTATTTGTTTTAAAAGTATATCCATGTAAGTTCATCGAGTGTCCCGTAGTCTTTGTACTTTTGTACTTTGTACTCTAGTTCCTCCCAGCAACAAAATATTGTTTTTAAAATTTCAAACACATCTAGTTTGGCTTAGACCTTGAAAGCTGCAAACAATCTTTCTAGGGATTAATAATAGTATATTACTACACAGTTATGTATATTTTAAATTATTTTTTTTATTGCAGATTAATACTGCATTTAATCATGGATACATATTTTCATTCTGTTGTAATATCTTGGCACATGTTAATCTCCTAAAGGCATTCATACAGCAGACATTAATTCCTGTTGTGTATTTCCCCATGAAGAACAAAGATAAATAAAATGGTTAATATCAAAGACTAATTAAAACAATATATAGTAGTAGACATGGAAACTGAGATTAAAGACATACAGAAAACTTCTGAAATTCATTTGCACACTTACTAGATCAATACATCTGTTATTATAACAATATTTTTTTCTAAACTTTCTTTTAATTAATTATTCAAATACAATGAAAGTAATGAATCAAGGAACTATGACACTGTGAAATGGAATACACAGAAGGAAAATAGAAAAAAGTCCATGCAGTGATATTAAAGTCTACTCTGTAATTCAAGAATTAAATAGTAAAAGAAAAATGCTAGGGACAAAGATGCTAAGGAGGTCTTTTACTAGCACATTTTATTCCTATGGGCCATGCTGCAGATAACATGTGCTAATTGTTAGTACAAGACCCCATTTAGAGCTGTAGGTAATCAGGTGTGTTAAATAGAACTAAATCTATGAGGTCTATGCTGTAATTCAAAAATTAAGGAGCCTTTTTAGTAAAGGGCTTTAAGCCATTAATGAATGGATAGCACGCAAGAACAGACAACTGCAGAAATGTGTTAAAGTGTTTTGTGGTATTTTGCCTGTTTGCACATGCTAACCTGCATATCACTGAGGGGAGGGGGTGGCATGGTCAGAGAATGGGTATTCCTGTGTTATGCGGCTTCTGCATTATTATTAGCATGCACTAACTGGCAAGGGCGGACTGACCATAAGGGCAACTGGGCAGTGCCCGAGGGCCCAGAACTGTAGGGGGTCCAGTGCCTCTCTCCTAGAGAGTCACACGGTAACCATAAGTACATAAGTAGATAAGTATCGCAATACTGGGACAGACCGAAGGTCCATTAAGCCCAGCATCCTGTTTCCAACAGTGGCTAATCCAGGTTACAAGATCCCTATACAGTACTAAACATTTTATGCTGCTTATCCTAGAAATATAACAAAATGTTTAAACACACATGAATACAAGTGTATTGTTGCTTCTTCAGCTTGTTGAAAGTGGAGTAGTCTCATATATCACACACGACAAAAATTGTTTGATTTTTCACCCAATAACTGGGTGTATTATCAGTGTGTATTGTCTAATCATTGACTTAACCTCCACCGACCTTTACTAATCTTATATGTAAAGATACCTTTCTATTTTTCTATATGCTATCATCTAATTTTATGCAGCACTTAGCTTGAACAGGTTGGTGCTCTTAAAACCCCGACAGGTCCCCGTTTCGTGGCTACTTTTTCAAGGGGGAGTCACCAGTTCTAAAACCAAAAACAAGATGCAGCACAAAGTTACTTACAAAATTATTCTAAAAGACATATTAGTTGTGTAATTACTTGTATTCTGAGTAAAAATGCTGATGGCTTACCGAGTAGCTGTCTCAAGTGCATCTGCAGCCTTTGTCTCTCTCAAAATGGCCACGGCGTCTTTTTGTTAATGCTCAGCCGTGCCAGCTAATTATAAACATCATGGAACTAACTTCAAAATAAAAGTCCTTGACAAAGACTTCTAACTAAATAAAAGGCTTGTGCCCTGTCTGAGACTAGTATGGAAAACTACCACTGTTGATATTTGTCTTATATGTCTAAAGCAAACACTCCTTAATTAACCATTTCTTTATGGCAAAAGTTTTAATATATAGAAAAAAAATTTTTTTCTATGTATTGAAAAATAAAGAAAATTGAAAAGAATTGAAAAGAATTGTGTTAAACTCAGTGCCTGTTGATAACTCTAGAACCAATATGGGTATGTTCAAAAACCCATATTCATGTTTGTTATGGACCGTACAAACAGAGACAAGAACTAGATTGCTCACTTCTTATATCAAAAGGGGGATATTATGTTAGAAAAAACAACTCCACTGTGTATAAGTGATCAGACCCCTTGGTTCTACAGTATCCAATGTGAAAATCCAAAAGGTTTCACGCTGTAAAATTTTTCTATTTAAATCACCTCCTCTGGTGGAGGGAATCACTTGTTCGATCACCATGCATGGCTAAGAAACTGTGAGATGTACAAGTCTTTCCTAAAATCTCAAATGCATGGTGATCGAACAAGTGATTCCCTCCACCAGAGGAGGTGATTTAAATAGAAAAATTTTACAGCGTGAAACCTTTTGGATTTTCACATTGGATACTGTAGAACCAAGGGGTCTGAACACTTATACACAGTGGAGTTGTTTTTTCTAACATAATATCCCCCTTTTGATATAAGAAGTGAGCAATCTAGTTCTTGTCTCTGTTTGTACGGTCCATAACAAACATGAATATGGGTTTTTGAACATACCCATATTGGTTCTAGAGTTATCAATAGGCACTGAGTTTAACACAATTCTTTTCAATTCTTTTCAATTTTCTTTATTTTTCAATACATAGAAAAATTTTTTTTTCTATATATTAAAACTTTTGCCATAAAGAAATGGTTAATTAAGGAGTGTTTGCTTTAGACATATAAGACAAATATCAACAGTGGTAGTTTTCCATACTAGTCTCAGACAGGGCACAAGCCTACTACTACTACTACTACTATTTAGCATTTCTATAGCGCTACAAGGCATACGCAGCGCTGTACAAACATAGAAGTCTTTGTCAAGGACTTTTATTTTGAAGTTAGTTCCATGATGTTTATAATTAGCTGGCACGGCTGAGCATTAACAAAAAGACGCCGTGGCCATTTTGAGAGAGACAAAGTAATGCTGCAGATGCACTTGAGACAGCTACTCGGTAAGCCATCAGCATTTTTACTCAGAATACAAGTAATTACACAACTAATATGTCTTTTAGAATAATTTTGTAAGTAACTTTGTGCTGCATCTTGTTTTTGGTTTTAGAACTGGTGACTCCCCCTTGAAAAAGTAGCCACGAAACGGGGACCTGTCGGGGTTTTAAGAGCACCAACCTGTTCAAGCTAAGTGCTGCATAAAATTAGATGATAGCATATAGAAAAATAGAAAGGTATCTTTACATATAAGATTAGTAAAGGTCGGTGGAGGTTAAGTCAATGATTAGACAATACACACTGATAATACACCCAGTTATTGGGTGAAAAATCAAACAATTTTTGTCGTGTGTGATATATGAGACTACTCCACTTTCAACAAGCTGAAGAAGCAACAATACACTTGTATTCATGTGTGTTTAAACATTTTGTTATATTTTTGATGCTCGACAGAGCGCAGGCATAATTGTTTGTTTTATCCTAGAAATAAGCAGTGGATTTTCCTCAAGTCCATTTTAGTAATGGCTTATGAACTTTTCTTGAAGGAAGCTAGCCAAACCTTTTTTAAACCCCGCTAAGCTAACTGCTTTTACTACATTCTCTGGCAACAAATTCCAGAGTTTAATTACACGTTGAGTGAAAAAATATTTTCTCTGATTCGTTTTAAATTTACTACTTTGCAGCTTCATTGCATGCCCCCTAGTCCTAGTATTTTTGGAAAGAGTAAACAAGCAATTCACGTCTATCCATTTCATTCCACTTATTTTATAGACCTCTATCATACCTCCCCTCAGCCATCTTTTCTCTAAGCTGAAGAGCTCTAGCTGTTTTAGCCTTTCCTCATAGGGAAGTTGTCCCATCCTCTTTATCATAAAACCAGTAGCAACGTTGTTCTCAAGAGAAGTTTTTTAATTCAAACTTTCTATTTCTTCTCCTGGGGAGAATGGTACGGGATTTGCGTTACAAGACATATGAGGAGAGACTTGCGGACCTGAACATGTATACCCTGGAGGAAAGGAGAAACAGGGGTGATATGATACAGACGTTCAAATATTTGAAAGGTATTAATCCGCAAACAAACCTTTTCCGCAGATGCGAAGGCAGTAGAACTAGAGGACATGAAATGAGATTGAAGGGGGGCAGACTCAAGAAAAATGTCAGGAAGTATTTTTTCACGGAGAGAGTAGTGGATGCTTGCAATGCTCTCCCGCAGGAGGTGGTGGAAACGAAAACCATAACGGAATTCAAACATGCATGGGATAAACATAAAAGAATCCTTTTCAGAAGGAATGGATCCTAAGGAACTTAGCTGAGATTGAGTGGCAGAGCTGGTGGCGGGAGGTGGGGATGGTGCTGGGCAGACTTATACGGTCTGTGCCAGAGCCGGTGGTTGGAAGGCGGGGATAGTGCTGGGCAGACTTATACGGTCTGTGCCAGAACCGGTGGTGGGAGGAGGGGCTGGTGGTTGGGAGGCGGGGATAGTGCTGGGCAGACTTATATGATCTGTGCCCTGAAAAGGACAGGTACAAATGAAGGTAAGGTATACACAAAAAGTAGCACATGTGAGTTTATCTTGTTGGGCAGACTGGATGGACCATGCAGGTCTTTTTCTGCCATCATCTACTATGTTACTATGTTCTCCTGGGGGTCATCTGGCGTGGAGGAGTAGTCCAGTCATCAGAGTAGTGGGCTGTCAACCAGCAGAGCCCAGCTCAACTCCCACCGTGGCTCCCTGTGATCTTGGGCAAGTCACCTAACCATCCATTGCTTTGAGTATGAATTTAGAGGCAGATGCAGCAACCAAACGTAAAAAAATCAAAATCGTTAAAGTCCCTAACGATTTTTAAAAAACGAAGAATGCACCAAAAAAAAAAGTTACACATGCTCAGATCGGTATTCAAACGTACAATGTATCAAAGAATCACAATACACATCGGTAATCGGCCCCTAAATCATGCGCAGAGCAGCCAAGCGTTTTGCTGGCTGCTCTGCGCATGCTGCAAACGTAAAAACAAACAAAAAAAAAAGCCACAACACATACACGTGGCTACCCGGTCAGCAAAATCCAAAAACAAAGGATCGGGAGGGGGCAAGGGCGCTCATCAGGAGCGTCCTGTATGGACGGCCTTGCCCCCCCCCCCGCTGCTCCCTACTTTCCGCCGCTCCCCCCCCCGAAAAAGCAAAATGCTAGCTGGCTGCCCCGGTCCCCCTCCCTTCCTGTTCCTGTGTTCTGCAGAGCTAACTCCGCCTCCCGTCATTCTTTCGCCCCGTGCCCCGCCCCCGCTGCCCCCCCTGAGGTCGACTACGCCGCTCCCCCCCTCCACTGAGACCCCCCTCCCTATTAACGACCCGAGCAGCGCCTCTCACCTCTTTCAGAAGCGCTGCACGGGCAGGAAGATCTATTGTGTTGGTTGTAGAGTCTCCATGACGTCTCTTCTTCCCTGGCCCAGGCCCCGCCTCCTTCTGACGTAGCGTGCAGCGCTTCTGAAAGAGGTGAGAGGCGCTGCTCGGGTCGTTAATAGGGAGGGGGGTCTCGGTGGAGGGGGGAGCGGCGTAGTCGACCTCGGGGGGCAGCGGGCGCGGGGCACGGGGCGAAAGAATGACGGGAGGCGGAGTTAGCTCTGCAGAACACAGGAACAGGAAGGGAGGGGGACCGGGGCAGCTAGCATTTTGCTTTTTCGGGGGGGGGGGGGAAGTGGCGGAAAGTGGGGAGCAGCGGGGGGGAGGGGGCAAGGCCGTCCATACAGGACGCTCCTAATGAGCGCCCTTGCCCCCTCCCGATCCTTTTTTAATTTTTTTTATTTGATGTGTTTTCTGACGTCCTTTGGACCAATCACAGCGCTTTTAGCTCTGCTAATGCGCTGGGATTGGCTCAAAGTTTGTTTATTTTTTCACCTAATGATTTTTCCTGGCACAGAGCTGTCCTAACGAGAGGTCCAGACCTCTCGTTAGATTTCCTGCCTTTTTCCTGCGTAAAGGCAATCGGAAAAGGTTAGTGCATGTCGTTTCAATGGGGTTTTCATACTAATTGCTCATCTCCATTCCGTTTTCGTTAGCTGCTGGCTTCCTCGGTAAAAGCCCTTTGATGCATGCAACGGATCAAATTTTCCTCGTTGGAGGGTCATTAAAGGCTCATTTAGCTTTAGTGCATCTGCCTCTTAGAGACAAGAAAATACCTGTTGTACCTGAATGTGCACTAGGCTTGCAGCTGGTATATAAGAAATTAAATTATTTGGTTGGGGGACCTTGATTAGATATTATCCTGGCACTGTTTTTCTTGTTTTACTTAGTATTTGAGGCTTGTTGAGAGACTGTTCTGAAAAGCAATATGTATTTTTTTTTAAGATAAAAACTAAAATAAATCTTATTGGCTAGAAGGATTTTTCCCATACATTGGAGGACAGCAGGGTTCCGTAGCCTAATCTCACTGTGTGGCATTTGGAGGTTTGTCTAATTTTCCTTTCTGCTTAATATTTTTTATATTGTACCTGCGAAGGGATGTTAAAAGGCTTCTTGCCTATTCATTTGTGTCTATTTAAGCTCATAGTTAAGGTTCTAATCAGTCAGTCCTACATAATGAAGTCTTAATATATGCAGCGACCATTGTATATTTTAGGAAAGACTTGTACATCTCACAGTTTCTTAGCCAGTTAGAGAAGAAACACACATTCCCAATTATAGTGATAATGGGTTTAACAACTGGGCAATGTTTATTGCTGGAAAACATGCAGAAATCATCGCCTCACCATTTGCATCCAGTTTAAAGATCCCAAATACTTTTTAGTACCACAGTGTTTGGAGCATTTGAGAGAATGTGTTCCAGGCATATGGAACCTTTTCCATGGCAATTGTCAGGCGATAGTGGGTGGGATCAGTCTGCTACCAAGGACAAATCAAGGTCAGGTATACATATAAAGTAGCACATACAAGTTTATCTTGTTGGGCAGACTGGATGGACTGTACAGGTCTTTATCCGCCGTCATCTACTATGTTATCATTTTTGCCGCCCTTCTCTGTACCTTTTCTAATTCCACTATATCTTTTTTTGAGATGCAGTGCAGAGAATTGCACACAGTATTTGAGATGCAGTCCTCATTTTTGTTTTCCATTTCTTTCCTAATTATACCTAACATTCTATTTGCTTTCTTAGCCACCACTGCACATTGAGCAGAGGGTTTCAACATATCATCAACGATGATGCCTAGATCCCTTTCCTGGTCTGTGACTCCTAATGTGGAACCTTGCATTATGTAGCTATAGTTCGGGTTCCTCTTTCCCACATGCATCACTTTGCACTTGCTCACATTAAACATCATCTACCTTTTGGATGCCCAGCCTTCCGGTCTTGTAATGTCTTCTTGTAATTTTTCACAATCCTCTTGCGATTTAACAACTTTGAATAACTTTGTGTAGTCAGCAAATTTAATTACCTCTCTAGATCATTTATAAATATGTTAAAAAGCAGCGGTCCCAGCACAGACCCCTGAGGAACCCCACTATCTTACTCTTCTCCATTGAGAATACTGACCATTTAACCCTACTCTCTGTTTTCTTTTAAGTAGTTTTTAATCCACAATAGAACACTACCTCCTATCCCATGACTCTCCGATTTCCTCTGAAGTCTTTCATGAGGTACTTTGTCAAATGCCTTTTGAAATTCCAGATACACAGTATCAACTGGCTCACCTTTATCCACATGTTGTTCACCACTTCAAAGAAATGTAACACATTGGTGAGGCAAGATTTCCCTTCACTAAATCCATGTTGGCTTTGAATCATTAATCCATGCTTTTGAATATGCTCTGTAATTATGTTATTTATAATAGTCTCTACTATTTCGCCCAGTACCAATGTCAGGCTCACCAGTCTATAATTTCCCGGATCACCTCTGGAACCTGTTTAAAAAAAATCGGCATTACTTTGGCCACCCTCCAATCTTCCAGTATCATGCTTGATTTTAAAGATAAATTAAATATTACTAACAATAGTTCTGTAAGTTCATTTTTCAATTCTATCAGTACTCTGGGATGAATACCATCTGGTCCAGGCGATTATCAAGGTAAATACCACGGAAAAGTTTTAAAATTCCGACAGTTACACCGTAGTGACTGTATACTGTCATGCTAGCCGCTTCTCTTCAGGGCCCTCCCCAGTGCAGATAGGGAGATCCCTAGTGGTCTAGTAGCCTCTTCAGGGGCAGGAAAGAACCCCACTGTTTCCTGCCCGCTGCCGCTGCTCTGTCCAGTGCTGCTGCATCTTTAAACTGACTCTCGGGACTTCCTGTGGCAGTCTTGCAAGACTGCTGAGAGCAGTGAGAATGCCACAGGAAGTCTCGTCAGCCACTAAGAAAATGCAGTGGTGCCAAGTAGAGTAGTGGCAGCAGGCAGGAAAGAGAGGGGTTCTTTCCTGGCCCCAAAGAAGCCACTAGACCACCAGGGCCCTTCAAGGTATGCCTGGGGTACTGTAGTGTGCAAGGTAAGGGATGTAGTGTGCAGGAGGGTGTGCTGGAAACAAAGGTGTATATGCATGTGTGTTTGTTCAGGGGGGCAAACAAAGGTGGATGGTGTGTGTGTGTGTGTATGTATGCAAGGGGGCTTGAAACACAGGTAGATGGTTCTTGTGTGTGTGTGTGTTTGTGCGCATGCATGTGTATGTCTGTGTGTGCAGGGGGCTGGAAATAAAGGTGGATGGGGTGTGTGTGTGTGTGTTTGTGTGTGTGCGGGGGGTGCTGGAAGCAAAGGTGGACGGTGTGTGCAGGAGAACCTGGAAACAAAGGTGGATGGTGTGTGTGTGTGTGTTTTTGTGCAGGGGATGCTGGAAATAAAGGTGGATGGTGGGTGGATGTGCATACTTTTGACTGAGGGGTGGAGCAGAGAGGGGGCTGGGTGGCTGTGGGTGGGACAGTGGATGACCTTTACTGCCCAGGGGCCCAGATCACTGTCAGTCCACCCCTGCTAACTGGATAATGCAAAGTTAACACTGGAGCACTTAGCACCTTCTAAATAGGAGGCAGTGAGTGCTCCAGTGTTAAGTTTTTGAAGGTACCATGTGTTAATAGGAACATTAGTATGCAGCCTGCAAATTAAAAAAAAGAAAAAAAAAAGCACTGGGGAGCACTGCTGAGCAGCAAGAGTGATGGCAGCTTAGACACCGAGCTCTCACTGACTTGTTTTATAATCTAAAGGCATCCATTAACATCAAGCTGAAATCTTGCTTTGCAGACTTTCTATATGCTTTATGAACATCATGGCATCAAGCAAATCCAGAAAAAAGCCCAGAACTGAGCCCACATAGTCAATAAAAGTCTCATCTAATAAAGCAGATGATGTTTCCTCCTCGACCATACTGGAGGAAATTCTGGCCTTGAAGGACATACTGACAGACACCAAAGAAGACATAAATGAAATTAAGGAGGAGGACGTTTCATCGATAAAGACTGAGATGTCCTAATTTCAACACTGCATTGAGAAGATGGAGAATAAACAAAGTGTGATTGAAGAAAATATTAAACACCTACAAAAACAGTGCAAGCGTATCAATATCCTAGGAGAGAGAACTTGAAGACAGTAATAATCGATTCTGAAGGAATAACATCAGGATTTTGAGAATTTCACCTGAGGCAGCAGAAGGCAACAATATGGTGAAGTATTTGGAGGATTTAGTACCTTCACTTTTGGATCTTAAATTTAATCGAGCATTTGAAATAGAACACACACATTGTATTCCATTACAGCGTTCTCCTCAGGGCAAGTATCCTCGCCCTATTGTGATGCGTGTACTTCGCTACAATCACATGGTGGATATAATGCAAAGCGTTCGACTTAGAGCTCTGGAAAGTTGGATGGTAATGTTATCAATTTTTTCCTGGATCTTCATAAAAACACTGCCAAAAACTACATAAACAATTGCTGGAGTTTAGGCTAACACTCAAGGAACTCAATGCCTGCTTTGGGGTTTTCTACCTGGCGCAAATACGTGTTACCCTTAATAATCACACTAATGATTTCCTTGAGCCACATGCTGTAGCGGCCTTCCTAGAAGAAATTTCTCCGTCGCTCAAAGATGCAGTATGACTGTGAAATCCTCATTTTTTACATTTGCATTAGCTGTTTTGATAAGCGTTTATACTTTTACAAACTCAGAGATATTTTCTCTGCAAGTAAAACAAGTTATAATGCCTTTCTTTACAATTTTTTTTGCATATTTACAAAGGCTCTTTTCTGATTGGTTAGTATTGCCATGGTGCTATAAACTGGCTTCTTTTAGCCTTATATAAGGTCAGAGGCGGTGTAGCTGTGATAACCTTCCTCGGTACCCCACTTTTCACATTCATTGTTCATTTGTTTGTTTTGCACAATGGATATAATTTTACTTCATGAGTATCCTCTCTTGTATCTATGGGGCTCATTTTTGAAAGAGAAAAACATGTAAAAAGTAGCATAAAGCAACATTTAAACGTTTTTCTCACAAAAACATCCAAATCAGTATTTTTGAAACCTATGTTTCAGACGTTTTTCTATGCTGTTTGTCTGCAGTGTGTCCAAATTTCAAGGGGGCATGTCGGGGATGTGTTAAGAGTGGGATTTGGGTGTTCCTAAGATGTTTTTCAGCCATAATGGAACAAAATAAAACTAAAACTAAGATGTTTTGAGCAAGACCTGTTTTTATAAAGAATAAGGCACAAAAGGTGCCCTAAATGATCAGATGACCACTGGAGGGAATCAGGGATGACCTCCAATACCCCCCAGCAGTGACTGACTCCCTCCCATCCCCCCAAAAATGTGAATAAAAATATGAATTACCAGCCTCTGTGACAGCCTCAGATGATGTTATAGCCAAGTCTTTTAGAGCAGCATGCAGGTCCCTGGAGTAGTGCAGTGGTCAGAGCAGTGCAGAATGGAGTGGGGAACTTGGGTCCCTATCTTCCTCTATCTGTCACACTTGTGGTGGAAACTGTGACCCCTCCCAAAGTCACCAAAACCCTACTGTACCCACATATAGGTGCCTCCTTCACCCATAAGGGCTATTGTAGTGGTGTACTGTGGGAGACAGTGGGTTTTGAGTGGGTTTTGGAAAGCACAGGGGACAAGATAAGGGAGCAAAGGTGAGATGTGTACCTGGGAGCATTTTTATGAAGTGCACAGAAGTGCCCTCTAGGGTGCCCCATTGCTCTTCTTTGATGTCTGGAAGACCAGTCTGCTAATAATGCTGGCTCTTCCTACATCCCAATGGCTTGATTTTCTCTGTTTTGCTCTTATTCATTTTTTTTAAATGGACCGATAAACAAAACATCCAAGGCACAAAACCTTGTTTGAAGTAGTATTTTTGGAAAAAGGTCTTTTATGAAAATGATCTTTTTTCCTATTCGGATTTTAGATGTTTTGTGCAAAATATCCAAAGTCGGACTTAGATGTCATATCAAAAATGTCCCTCCACATTTACTAATTTACATATTAAGGTATTTTTTACTACTAAGTATGGTAATTTCCTCCAGTAACTGTATTAATACATATATAATTCAACATAAACCTTGTGTCCCTTAATGTGAAGGGGTTCAACAACCCTATCAAAAGGAAAAAAATAATAACTGGGACCTTTTTACAAAGTGGTGGTAGGACTACTGCACATGTAGCATGCGCTAAATCGATACTACTGTCCAGTTAGCAAGCCCACCCAGCGGTAATATCGAAGTTGGTGCATGCTATTTTCCGTAGTACAAAATATTTTTCTGTTTTCTACCACAGGGGCGTTCCCAGCAGTAATCAGTGGTGTGGCTACATTGACATGGACTGCATGAGTACCATACATGTAGCATGTGAGCCCTTACTGCTAGGTCAATGGGCAACTGTAAGGGCTCAGGCAGTAAATAGCCACGTCCTACTTTTAATTCTAGCGCATGGCCACTTACTGCCCCCTTTGGAAAAATACCCTTTTTTTCCTAGCCGCAGTAAAAAATAGCCCAGCGCATGCCAAAAACATGTGTCCATACTACCGCAGGCCACTTAGTCTGCTGCTTAGTAAAGGTTAGCCAAAGACTTACCTAAAGTCATTTTCTTTCAAGAGACCCATTTATCTCAAAAAGAGTTGATTAAGGGGCTTATTTTCAAAGCACTTAGCCTCCCAAAGTTCCATAGAAACGTATGGAACTTTGGGAGGCTAAGTGCTTTGAAAATATGCCTCTAAGCTTCAAACTCCTTGGACCCATCCTACATACTTCTCACCCGCTGATGGCAAAAAGAATTGGGTATCTATTTTGATTAGAAAGAGAATAGATATGACTATACTCTCATTCAGTTGATACAAATGGGAGGTGGATAATGGTTGATATATTAGTGAATAAGGCAGAGGGTAGTGGTAAATGGAGCTTGCTCTTTAGATAAGGGTGTTATCAGTGGAGTACCACAGGGATTGGTCCTAGGACTAGCTCTTTTTAACATCTTTGTGAGTGATGTTGCAGAAGGGGTGTTTGGTAAGGTTTGTCTCTTTGTGGATGATACCAAACTCTGAAACAGGGTGGACACCCTGGAAGATGTGGATGACATGAGGAAGGACATAGCGAAGCTTGAGGAATGGTCTGATATTTGGTAACTAAGATTTAATGCTAAAAAATGCAGGGTCATGCAGGGTTATTACATGTTGGACATACTATGCGGAAGTTTAAAATGCGCGTGACTGAACATCGTCATTGTATTACTCATCAGAAGCTTGAAGCTCCTATGGTGAGACATTGCCAGCAGTTAGATCACCAGTTTCATCAAAGGAAATGTATGATAATTGATGTGGTGGTTTGGGTAAGAGAGGGGGGATATTAAAAAGATTTTGTGGTATAAAGAACAACATTGGATTCATCAACTTAAAGCAACGGAACTGGCAGGATTAAATAAGAACATTAAATGAAATGCTTATTTCTAAAGTTCTTTGACTCCAGTTCACATTTTGTGTATGCCTTTTTAAGAAGGGTGATTGAGGTTTTCCTGGTCGGTAAGCTGTCATTCTCTCTTTGTTGTTGTCATCATATAGGGGGATTTTGATTGGATAATGGCTTTCCTTCAGTTGTTGAAATTTTCAGTGTTCTTTTTCCCGGTGTCATCTTTTGCATTTGGTATGATGGTGTAAAGTTGAAGGTGATCTTCTTCTCCTGAAGCAGCAAAACTTTCTTTGCGAAACGAGGCACTCTTGTTGAGAGAAAGGAAACTTTTGTTTAAATGAAAATGTTATGTGAAGATGTTGTTAAGTTCACGATGATCTGGCAGTGCACTGCACCGGATTAAAGTTTTAGACAGTCTGCAGTTACTTTGAATTACGGTGTGAACGTCCTGTTTCCTGACATGATGGAGCAATGAGGGCTTTGTCAAGCTAATTTACATTTTTGGGCGTTCTTTTGGAGGAGGAGGGGGGGGGGGGGTTGAAACTGATGTTGCCCCTTGTTTTTTATCCATTTTGTTCCCTTTTTTTCTTGATAGATAATTGTTTTGGATTGCTGGTGCCCTATTTTTCTCCATGTGGAGGCAGTTAGCACACCAGATTAAACTGCGTTTTTTGAACTTTGGGATTTTTCCATTTTTCTAGCATTATTCAAACTTCACAATTTTTTTGAATGTTAGACTAATTTATAGATTTTTGCATGTGCTTGTACCTTATTCTGTTAAGTGTTGGGGAAGTGGCCTTTGTAGGGGAATTTTTTGTGCTGGTTCTTTTTTCTCCTCTTACCCCATTTCTTACCAATTATATTACTGGACTTCTGTGTTTGATAGTGGCATATTTATCACGTTATGTGTTGGTCCTATTGGGAGTTTTGAGGTCGTGTTTATTTAATAATTCATTTAAGGGTAATTTCCTTGTGAATTAGGTGCTAGCACTGTAAAAATTATTTTCAAACTACATTTTTTTGGATTTTCTTGGATTTTTGTTGTTTGGTTTCTGCATTTTGTAGATGCCCTAAATGATATCATGTCTCAGTTGTTTCTCATTGGTATTTGGAGAACGCAACAGAGCATGGAAAGGGAATATGCACTTTTCTCCAACCCACACAATACTTATTCCCAAATTGATTTTTTCCTTATAAGTCATTTCTTAATTGGTAAAGTACATACTTCGGATATTGGAGTAATTAGTTTGTCTGGTCATACACCCATTAAACTAACTTTTTTAGGGAATAACTCCACAGTTCATATTAAATCCTGGAGGTTCAATGCCTCACTCCTTGAAAATTCAGATTTTCATCCTGCAATAACAAAGGCCATTGAATAATTCTTCCAGTTTAACTCTCCACAAGACACAAATTGGATTAATTTAAAGGATGTTTTTAAAGCTTATATAAGAGGTGTGATTATATCTTATTCTGCATCTAAAAATGAAAAATTACACAAAGAAATTGAAGACTATGAAAACTCCATTAAAACTCTAGAAACATCACATCAATCTAACCCAAATTATAAGAACATATTATCCCAATTAAATAAAGGAAGATATAATTATGATTCACTCTTAAGTAAAAAGGCTGGTAAATACATTTTCATCCAGTCTGCACATTATTATGCAGAGAACAATAAAAGCGGACATTTATTGGCCCAATATTTAAAATCTCATGTGGAACGGAACAATATAGCTGCTATTAAAGATGATACTAAAAATACTTTACTAAGTGATCCCGCCACCATTACAGAATGTATTCATGAATTCTATACTACCTTATATAGATTGGAACTGGTTGAATTGAATGACATTGGTTCCTTTCTTAATGCCATAACACACCCTACTCATTAAACCAATCACAGAAGTATAAATTGATCTAATTTTGAAGGGTGTGGCATTGAAAAAAGCACCTGGATTGGACAGTCTAACTGTGGAATTCTGTCGAGCATTACAAAATGTATTATCCCCTGTGTCACCTCCTTTTACACATATTTAGTTCAGTCAGGTGATATAAGAGGTTCATTCACAGAAGCCAATATAATGATTCTCACCAAACCTGGTAAGGACCCTTTATTTGTCCAAAATTACAGACCATAGTCCTTAATCAATGTAGATGCTAAAATATATGCTAAACTTGTAGCAGAAAGATTACAGCTAATATTGCCCAAGCTCATAAACCTGGGCCAGACTGGTTTTATGCATGACAGACACTCATCTGACAATACTAGACCATTTACCAACATAATAGCTCATACACAAATATCATCAGAACTAGTGGTAGCAATTGAGCTTGATGCTGAAAAAGCATTTGATCATGTGGAATGAGCTTTTATATTCCAGGTCTTGAAATGGTATGGGTTTTCTGAGGAATTTATCCAGATGGTCAGGGTCTTGAATACCAAACCTGCTACTAAATTACAAATAAATAATACTACATCTGACCCATTTTATCCTACTAGGGGCACTAGACAAGGATGTCCCCTACTCTAGTCTCTTTTGGAAGGACTTCTTTGCCATAGGCTTCCTCAGAGATTTTGTGTACTTAGAATTTTTAAGGGAGAGGACCAGGAAGAAATAAATATTCTGTGGGGGTTCTGGGGTGCACATCATCTTGAGACAGGGCCTCCTCCTTTACAGATGGCACCCAATGTAGGGCTTAATGGTATAGAGCTTTACAATGAGATAAAAGGAGCTTTCTGAACTGTTTAGTATTAAACCCAAGGCTCAGAAAGCCCACATAAAAACGAGTCTACAGTCAACAAGGATAGCCACCATTCCCACCAGTGAAGCAAGATGGAGGGCAAAGCTTATGAAACCACCAGATAGAAGGGAGTATGGTGCATATGGCATGCATCAACAATGACTTCAAAGAGCAGGAACAAATCAAACAAGATCCACGGTGCTATACAGTTGATAATGTGTACTGTGCATGACAGCAGACAAACGAACACTGGGGAGCCACACCTAAGAGAGAGGACAGTGACCATGCCCATGGCAGGGAGTTGTGGTAGCCCAGATTCTTTGCTTAGGATCCAGAGAGCTTGAAAGTTACTGTTAGTAAACTGAGCTCCCTAATCAAGGGAGTGGATATGATGAGCATAACCACTGTGACTGCCTGCCACTGGACAAGTACCAACTCTGATGGAGGTGGTTGGAGCTGATCAGAGAGAGAGGCTTGCATTGCTCCTGGCACAAGAGAAGTCCGGGTAGTGAGAGCTCTGTAGAGGGGTGAGTCTCTGTGACAGAGGCGGAGGAAGCGATGTCTCAACAGGAGCATTCCACATCACCCCAAGGTTTCTATCAACAAAACAAATTTGTGTAAAGGATTGAAAATAGTTAAAATCAAGCTTCAATCAACAAGATGACCCGACCATTGAAGCAGTCTAGAAGACCAGAGGCTCAGGGAACTAAATCAAGGATCTTTGATTAGTGTGCAAAAGTTTCTGTCTTTTGTGTCAAACTGTTTTATTATTAGATGTGTGTGTTCAATGGAGAAAGCAAACATTTTCTATAACAACAACAACAACAACAACAAAAATAGAAACAAATGGTGCTCCAACTAATTGGTTTATTCTATGACTAAATACTTAAAGGGTCTAAAGGCTCTTATTACACTCCCATCGTGTCAAAACAATATCAACCAATAATGCACCAATGGTTCACCGTGTAAATACATAAATGAACATGGGGGGAAAAAGTCTCATAAGTCACTGGGTCAGCACTCCACTATTCACTTTGAGGAGCCTTATTCGGAAACCCTTTGGTGATCTATATAATCATTGACAATACCCCTCCCCCCATCCAAATAACATGTGACTTTCAAAAAGTGATAATTGATTATTTAAATTATACTGAGTGACTAGCGGTAAACCCAGAAATAAAGCAAGGTGGCACTTATCTTTAGCTCTCTAAGTCCCGATCGACACCATCGCTTTGTCAAGGAATTGGAGCTTAGAACAATGACCTCACACCTGCTGTATGCTGCTCTTAGATTGCTCCTCTAACTGCTAGTGTAAACCTTGGTTAGATTTGGAATCATTAAAAGAGGCCCTGGGTGGGAAGGAGCCCAGCCCAGTGAGAGTTATTGAATCATCACAGTAAGAGAGTGATCTGATTTGTAGAGCTATAGATTGGGAGGAACTTGTTAGGTAATAAAAGGGTAGAATTATAGCAGAAAAATGTTCTTAGTTGCCTAGATCTTAAACTGTCTAGAACATCCTGCTACTTGACTCTTAGAAGTTTGAGGTTGATCCTGAAGAGCCAACTCCAGTTTGGTTGATCCAAAAAGGGACAGTTGCTGACACATTCATAGAAGCCGGTGCAGGAGTCAGAACCTCGGGTGGATTGGGGAGTCTGGCCCATAAACGGACTCAGGGCAGGATGTGCTCTGCCCACAGCTGGATGCTACCTGTATGGTAATACCCATGAATGGAAGCCAGCTACATAGGAGTCTAGGCAAAGATTTACCGGGAGGAGGATTGAGCCCTGGTGTTCTATCTGGTTGTAGGATAGGTATAGCAAGGTTGTGCCTGTACGTAGGACCTTGTAAAGGAACTGCTCATTGCAAACTCCTAGTGGGTGTGAAGAGAGAAATGCCCACTGAGTACTGAGTCCGACCTCGAGTTATATGAGTAATTATCTTACTAACTGTGTTGAAAAGATCATTGAAGCAGAATTTCTATTTAATGAAGTTATCCTTAAATCTCCTGAAGTGTCGTGTGGTTCCTGGACTGATGAGCTGCAGGGAACCTGGAGTTTGATCAGTGTCTACCAAAATACCCTTGCTATCATTCTGGTCAGTACTCAATCTTGTTTGTCTGTAAGAGAGGAAGTTGAGTGTGTTTTCTCTGTGGCCTGGGTCCGGAGTTAACCTGGGTGAGACTCGTGTTACACTAGGATACTCTCCCACTCATCCTTGTAGTCTATCCTGAAATAAGAAAGCTAACACTTTGGACTCAATTCTATAAATGAGACTAGCATTTGGTGCTGGGATCCACGCCCAATTTTGGGTGCGAGGATTAACAGAATTTTACCTGGTGTAAATTCTTGTGCCTAAATTAGGCGCAGATCTCCTTTATTTTGTAACACTGTGCGGAAATTCAAGGAATGCCCCTGATCCAGTTGTTCCTCTCCCATAGCCACGTCCCCTTTTCTGATCCATGCATAAAATTTACATGTGGATCCCGGCACCTAAAGATGCACATATAAATTTAAATTAATGTTAATTAGTGCCAGTAATTGAATATTAGCACCCAATCAACGCTAATTGGCTTATCAGTTAAATTGAATGCGCAAATTGGGCATGTGCCCAAGTTTACACACGCAATTTTGAGCACTATATATAGAATTAGGGTATTTGTGGGTAATTCTATAAGAGTGCTTACTTTAAGCCTATTCTGTAAAGAAAAGTAGATCCCTATTTTTCTTTACAGAATACTGGTGTAAGTGACAGAGAAAATGTGTACCCTAAAAAGCTGGTGTAAATTGCCACTCCCAGATGTATGTATCCCTGTATGTAAATTATAGTATAGGGATGTACATATTCTGAAATGACATTTCTCATGCCATTTCATCATTGGCAAACAAAGAACTTGAGGGGTTGATATTAAAAAATGATTTAACCAATCAGAAATGGCTGCTGACCAGTTAAATCACTTGTTCAGGCTTATCCATTAATTTTGAGCGGCAGATATCACTGCTGAAAATTAGCAGTTAGTGCCTAAGTGAAAACCAGCTGTTATGGGGGTATTCCAGGGCGGAGTCAGCATTTGGCTGGTTAACAGCTGATATTCAGCACTTAACTACAGGGGCGTATCTAGACCTGACATTTTGAGGGGATAGATTTAAAATGGGGGGGGGGGGCACTAACCCCACATCACCCAGCATCAAGTTAACTCTGCAGTTCCCACAGTTCCACAACCCACACAACACCAGCCCAACCCAGCATCGCTTCACCAGTGTCCCCCAAGTGGGCATGATCTGGGCATTTTTTGGGTGGGTCTAGGTAGGGCCTACAATATGGATGTCCAGCTCTGATCACAGAAGAGAATGTGAAGTCCAAGTCTATAAAACGAAATGTTGTCATATCCAGGTGATAGAAAAGTGCCCTGAGCAGCTGTCCACTAGAGGGATTAAGGAATGACATATAGAAACAGAGAAACATAACTGCAGATAAGGGCCAAATGGCCCATCCAGTCTTCTCATCCTCAGTATCCACCGTCTCCTTCTCTCCCTAAGAGATCTCATATGCTTGTCCCATTCTTTCATAAATTCAGACACAATCCTTGTCTCCACCACCGCCACTGGGAGGCTATTCCATGTGTTTACCACCCTTTCTTGAAAGAGTATTTCCTTTGATTACTCCCGACCTATAACCTCTTAACTTCATCCTATCCCCTCTCAATCCAGAGTTTTCCTTCCTGTATATTAATGCCACAGAGATATTTAAATGTCTCTATCATATTCTCTTCCTTTGCAACCTATAATTTTTTGCAGAATAGTAAGGAAGGGTTATGGTAAAAGGTCTGATTATATTGTTCAAGGCAGAAGTTTTTCCTTTCTTTTGTTAAGGCTCCAACCAGCATCAACAATGAAACTGCCAATTCAATAGCATGTGAAAACAGTCAGTTTTTACTACTAATTGCAATTGTGGCAAATTTACTCAAACAGCACATAGGAAAAGGGTTACAGATTTATGAATTTGACTTTACTCACATACTGCAAGAAATGCTAAAAGACACAGCTATTAGTCACTCTATTAAGTCCTAACACTAAAATAATGTTCCAATTTGTTTTCCCTACTGTGCTGCTGGTAAGAAGTAGAAGGGGGCTGATGCAGGAAGCTGTTTGGCTTCTACCACAAAACTGTAATCAATGAGCATGTGAGTTACTACCACGTTAAGAATGCGGCAGTAATCCATAGCTCATTGTGAAATGTCACCCTTCCTTTAAGTGTGTGACCAGTGACTGACAGGAAGCATGACATTCAAACAAAATACACACACACAAGCACACAACATCTGCATTGGGCCCCCTCCCTGAACCAAACCCTCAATCCATTGGGATTTAGTGGCACCCCTACTCCACCTACCTAACCCACTGGTCTAGAGCAGCAGCAGTGGCAAGGGTGGCAGTGGGAGGGAGTTGGGGTATATCCCAGTCAGTGGCAAAGCCACCCACTTTGGGCTCAAGCCCACCCAGTAGCACCACACCTACGATGTGCCTGGCAGGGATCCCCAACAACTATCCCTCCTGCATGCCTTATAAATAGCAGATCTTCATCTGCAGCGAGCAGCGACTGATACATACTGCTCTCACCGGCCCCACAGCCTTCCCTATGATGCATTCCCACCTATGTGAAAACAGGAAATTGCATCAGAGGGAAGGCTGTTGAGCCAGCATGAGCAGTGTGTATTAGTTGCTACTCATTGCTAGTGAAAATCTGCTATTTAAAAGGTATGTGGGGGAAGGGGGATGCTTGAGAGACCATATGGCACGCAGGCAAGAGAGGGAGAGACCAAATTACTTGTGGAATGGGGCGGAGTTCTTTTGCCCACCAATTTTGGGCCCAGGCCCACCCAAAATTGGGTGTCTGTCTAAGCCCCTGATCCCGGTATGCAGCCATGCAGCTTAGAAAGAACGTTGCTCCCAAACCCTACTACGTTGCTTCAGACCTAACAGTAGATTTCTCATGCTCTAGATATTTGTTCACAGGATAGAAGCTTCTCTATGGATTATTAGCTAATAACCTGTTTACCGTACATTTTAATATGCTGAGCTCTGATATCTACTGTGCAAGTTGATTTGATCGCTGAACCCCTTTCTGCATCATGCAGCCCATAACAAGCTTGTAGATCATATGTTAACCAAATGCTGCGGACCTGAGTATCTTTCTATATCAGCCCTGAGCTGATAAGTTGCTAGAGAAATTCCATCTCCAGTAGCCAAATGCAGATGATTCACTTGGCTCCACACAACTTAAAGTCCTCACCATGTATGGTCCTTTAATTAAGCAAACAGATAACTTTGGATATTGCATAGATCAAACCAAGGCGCCATGATCTATCATCACCCAGTGATGCCACTGAATGCGGCATGCTTCTTTTGATGTGATTATACATATTGAATTAGTAATTCATTTTTATACGAGGCACTACTTCCTCCTGTGATTGCTCTTGTTAGGGCAGAAGCTCTAGACTCCTGAACTAGGTTCTGTAGCCAAAACACGGCTCGTCTTGGACTAGGAGGATCAATTGACTGCCTCCACCTACTTAGTGATAGCTTGCAATGTTACAGTTCTCAAAGAGACTATACTCCTCTTGAAGCTAGCAGTGTTGGAATAGCATACCCTGCATAATCTTAGGATTCCTTATTAAGGTGGGTTATACTTATTTTATGCAGTTTTAATTGTTTGTTTTCTTCACAGGTCTTTATCTGTTTTTCTTAGCTCTAGAATCTTGACATAGAAATTTTAAAATAGAGTCTACTGTAAAACTGAACAACAATTCAATTCAAATCAATTCTTGTATACCGCTGATATCATATGTAATACCGTTTACATTCTAGGTGAGACAAAAGCAAATAGTGTTAATGTGAGGGTTGAGAAACATCAGAGATCATTGGATTAATGCATGAGACTAAAAACATTAAGGAAAGGATAATGGATGATAATAGGAGGTAGAAGTCATTTTTCAAATCTCCTTCAGAGAAACATTCATAAATACAGGTTATAGCTTGACCAGGGGATTAAATGTGGAAGCTGGGCCCAATACAACTCTCAGGACAATGACAAATTGACCTTCCAAGGCAGTCTTTCCTGCAAACGGAGAAGAACTTTGTTATGAAAGACACAGGGACACTTTTTACACTGCCACTGGGCCCTACATCAGCAGTGCTGGGCCCATGTATGCAGCTGGATGTAATTTCTATAGTCTATTCCTTACACCATAGTTGAGGGCCATTTTCCTCTCTGACCTTGCCACTGCCTTTACCTTGGAGTCTGACAAAGGCATTAAAAATGAGGAAAAGAAGGGCAAGTTGCCTGTGGCAGCAGCGTAGTTCAATCAAGGGTGAGCAAGGGAAAATGATCCCACAGTCTGGTTGATTCTCCAGTGGTTTCCTAGATCTTAAGCCATCAGAGTACTGTCAAAGGTATCACTGAATTGAGTCCATCATCAGAGTGTCCATAAATGGTGTAGAAGGGAATGCTTGAATTCTACCTTTCCTTTGCACTACTGTTAAGAAAATGTAAATGCAGAAATTTTAACAAAAGTGGATGTGTGTTGAGAGTTCACTTGTCTGGCTGTCACTGGGTGTGCATCATCTTTGACCTTTCACTATTATAACATTACAGTTGGACATTCACCAAAATGCAATATATTGCTAATTATGTGAATAACATAACAAAAAGTCTTTTTTTTTGTTACATTTGTACCCTGCGCTTTCCCATTCATGGCAGGCTCAATGCAGGTTACATGGGGCAATAGAAGGGTTAAGTGACTTGCCCAGAATCACAAGGAGCTGCCTGTGTCTGAAGTGGGAATTGAACTCAGTTCTCCAGGACCAAAGTCCACCACCCTAACCACTAGGCCACTCCTCCACTTCTTGTCTTGTAGACTGTAATACCTTCTAGTTCTAAGCAGTGAACAGAACAAGCGCAGGCGCAAACTCCTAATAGTCAAATTAAATTCAAAACAGTGAATAATATCATCATTCCAAGTTGTGCAAAATTTGGCAGTGCGGCTCTTATTCAGCCGGCCAAAGTTTGAGCACATTACTGGTTATCTGAAGAAGTTGCAGTAGTTGCCCATCGCACGTCGCATACAATTCTAATTGCTACTGATGATCCATTCTGTGTTACATCAAGATTCTTCCTTCTGTTTGAAACATGTGATTCAAAAGTATGTGCCATCGTGACAGTTGTAGTTGGTGGTGCCTTGTGATTTGGTAGTTCCTGCCTTGAATCGAGTGCATTTGGATACAACAAGGAAGGAGACTTTCTCAATTACTGGACCAATGGAATGGAGCAAACTGCCTTGTGGCCTGAAAAATGAAACTCATTTATTGACATTTAAGCATCATCTGAAGGCTTGTTTATTGTTTGGCCTACCACATCCCTTCTGGGTATAGCTAATAGCTGCCTGGGAATTTTGGAATGTATTAGAGCATGACTGTTATTCTTTTTTTGCTACTCCTGTTTGGGTATGTTGTTTACTAATTTTATTTAGTTGTTATCTATGGAATTATTATACATATTACTTTTGTTCACTGACCTGGATAAAGGTGGGTTACAAATAATAATAAAAACGGATCTAACAAACATAAAATAAAAACATTATACTTAACCCTTATACTTATACGTGCAAAGGACTGAAATACAAGACGATGCATGATACCACCTTCTTCTACATGAGGACGAAGTTATGGAACTCACTACCTAGAGACCTGAAGACAATCAACGAAACAACTATCTTTCGCAAATCTCTCAAGACGTATTTCTTCAACAAAGCTTACAATGAAAACCTAGAACTGTACTAATCCACCTCTGAAAACCCATCGTCTAAGAAAACCAATCGTTTAATATACCTACTAAATTCCTTCCTTCTTCTCTCTACTTCTTCCCCTAATTAATCTCTGCACAACAATAATTGTACCTGACATCCAGGATTAACTGTGTATAACAAAACTATGTAAACCACTTTGAGCCTGCAAATAGGTGGGATAAGGTGGGATATAAATGCAATAAATAAATAAATAAATAAATAACCATATCAGGATTTGAAATTATACAAAACCATTCAAAAAATGACTAATTACTTCATAGCACAATTTTTTTTAATAAAACAGTTTTACAATTTTTCCTAAAATCCAAATAGCAACAAGAGATCTGGTAGATAAAAGAAAGATCTTTCCAAAATCTTGCCACTTGGAAACCCAGAGAAAGCTCAACTTGTTTTAAGCATTTTCTATCCCTTACAGAAGGAATACTAGCAATAGTTAATGTTTCAGATCTAAAATTAGAGACCGTCATTGTTAATGGCTGTAATTAAAGATGTAGCTAGATTTTCAGGATTTGATTATGGGGTCCTTTTACTAAGGAGCGCTGAAAATGGCCTGCGCTGGTGTAGACACGAGTATTGGATGCGTGCAGGTCCATTTTTCAGCACACCTGCAAAAAAGGCCTTTTTTATTTGGCCGAAAATGGAAGTGCGGCAAAAAAAAAAAATTGACGCTTGTCCATTTTGGGCCTGAGACCTTGTCGCCACCCATTGACTTAGCGGTAAGGTCTCACGCGTTAACCGGGCGGTAATCATCAGCATGTACACTGCAGATTACCACCCGGTTAGGGCTGTGCACTGGAAAATAAAATATATTTTCCAGTGTGCGTAGTGGATGCGCGTAAAACATAAAATCACCGCCTGAGCCATACGGTAGCCGGGAGGTAGTTCCGAATTGGCATGCATTGGATGCACATAGGTGCCTACATGGCTTAGTAAAAGGGCCCCTATATTTTTCAAATATGTTATTTGAACTCATACCGAGTCCCCGGGTAATAAGGGTCATGGGCCCCTAACCAGCTATCAAAAGTGATCATACTAAAATAAGCCTAGGGGAGAATAGCCTTCATACTGCTGTGGGCCTTTGGACACTGCCCTGTTATCCCAATGGTCAGTCCACTCCTGCTGTAACTCCTGCCTGAGGTAGTCATTTTGTTTTTGAAATTAAGTAAGTAGTTTGTCTTCTTTCCAGCACTACAAAAGCAGAAACACTCTCATAAGTAATGATTACCTTAGGCAGAAGACACTAATATGCTAGCAAGTAGAGATCATTTTTATTCGAGATGACATCTTACCTGTCTTCAAAATTAATAACAACAAAGACCATCAGTGTATGTTTTCCTTACAAGGGTAATATTTCATACAGATGCCAGAAGCTGAACAAGATAGTACTTAAGTTGGAGAATCTGCTTTCTAATTAAGAAATTATAGGGGACGCTTTCCCTGACCATTCAGACATGCCACAGGTGCACAATGAAGCACAAGACTGAAAACTAGTGACACTAGAATTGCTATAATGGTTAGATAAAATGTGATTTAAGGCACCTCAATTGCAATATAAGGAAGGAGTCTAATTTTCTCATTAATTCCGTGTGCTTACTCAAAATCATTAGAGGTATTGTACCTCCTTTTTTCCCCCTGTTTTTGCAGGATGCCTGAGGAATACATATGCTAATAGTCTATACTGGATTTCAACTGCTGAGGAATTTTAAGGGCAATTATTACATAGAAACAGAGAAAATTATAGTAGATAAAAACCTTTTGGCCTATCAATACTGCCCATCTACGTATCTCCATAAAGCTTCTTTTGTATGTGCAATGAGGGGTTTGGAATCTCTCCTGTTAAGTTTTATGTGTCCAAGGTGACGTGATGAATGAAAGAGTAAGAGAGCTATCATTATCAGTAGATGTATCCTCCCAGGAGTTTTAGAGGGATCTATAAAAGGCCCTGTTGATTTGTGTATGGGAAAAAGCTGTCAGCATTGGTGAGAATGGTGAGGAAGCCAGAAAGGCTCAAAGGCATAGTGGCTGCTTCTCTGGATGGCTGGCTAAGCCTGATAAGTAAGAGGAGTAGCCTATTGGCTAGTGCAGTCGGTTTGATCCTGGCAACCTGGGTTCAGTTCCCACTGCAGCTCCTTGTGGTGTGACTTTGGGCAAGTCACTTAACCCTCCATTGCCCCAGATTCAAAAACTAAGATTATGAGCCTGCTAGGGACAGAGGAAGTACCTGCATATAATGTGTACAGCGTTGTGTACATCTAGTAGCACAATAGAAATGATTAGTTTTTCCTTGTGGGCCAGACAGATTAGCCATTATAGATACAATGACCCACAAGATCATTATAGACACAATGACCCACAAGACCATACACGGTGAATCCCCCGGCTATATGAGTGATTTGATCGACCCTGCCAGAAATAGATCTATTTCTTCATGAACTTATCTGAACCTACACCTTCCCAATTGCAGAGGAATTAAATACAAGACCTACTATGCATCCAGTTTCTCCTTTTTGGGCAGCCAGCTTTGGAATGCTCTACCAAGACCTATACGATTAATTAACGACTTCTTGCCCTTTAGAAAAATGTTGAAAGCTCACCTCTTTAAGCAAGCCTACTCTAATGTCCCAACCTAATCTTACCAACCTTCATTCCTAATTCTGTTCTGACTTAGATACTGACCTCATCATTGGTTTTACTTATCCCTCCTCCCCATTCCCCCTCTACGCATCCCATCCTTCTCTTCTCCATCCCCCCTTTATTATATCCTTCCTTACCCCTTTTCCCCCAACTTATACTATCCAATCCTGTCTACCCTATTTTATCCTAATCATACATTATCAAACTCAACTTATTATACATTATTCAAGCTCAACTTGAATAATGTATAATAAGTTTCACTACCGTTTTGAAATTTCTGTTATAAGACTTTGTATTTCGAATTACTATGTAAGCCGCATTGAGCCTGCATTGTGTGGGAAAGCGCGGGGTACAAATGTAATAAATAATAATAATAATAATAATAGGCTAACCCAGAAGCAAAGTTGGAGAGATGCACAGGAATGTTGCTACTATTTGGGTTTTAGTCAGGTAGTTGTGACCTGGATTGGCCACTGTTGGAAACAGGATACTGTGCTAGATGGACCATTAGTCTGACCCAGGATGGCTATTCCTACGTTAATTTTTGATGGCCCATGTTCACATTAAAAACATGTGCAAGCTTTCAGCCTCGACTCAATGTGTGCAGTATAGCCTATGTTCATAATAAAGAAAGACAGCAAATATTTTGTGCACACAGTTCCTAGACGAGTGTACTTCTTTTCTGAACAGTGTGCACAGGTCGAGAATGAGGAACCAGTGTGAACTAGCTAATGAAAACAGCAGATGCCTAGCAATACTTATCCAAAGAGAGCCTGGGAGTGTCCAGGTGCCAGTGTTGTGTTTACCTCAGGAGGTGAAGGGACCAATGTAATGCATCTCACTTTGCCTACTAGAAATGTCAGCCTGTGGTGTGAAGGGCCAAACCATTGTGCATCACCAACAGCTAAAGAGGAGTGTCTTGAGAATTTTTTTGAGTGGACTTTTTTTGTCTTTGAAATTTCTTATATTTTGTGTCTTTCCCAGACATGCACAACATCATTGGGTACTTAGTTCAAGCACTTAAAGTATCAGGGGGTAATTTTGTAATGCAGTGGTTCCCAAACCTGGTCCTAGAGGCACCCTAGCCAGTCAGGTTTTCAGGATATCCACAATGAATATTCATGAGAGAGATTTGCAAGCACTGCCTCTACTGCATATATGTAGCAATGGTGCACATAACTTATTCTGTAAGTAATCCACATAACTTATTCTGTAAGTAATCCACATGGCCTGTCCATACTCTGCCCATGTCTATGCACCCCTTGCACTAAGACATGATGCCACTTACATGCAATCTGTTCTTGCCACTTTGAAGTAGGAGTCTGAGGTTTAAAGATAAGTTTGGGTCCTGATTCTCTGATGCAGCGGTGCTACTGCGGAATGCTGGCCACCATCAGGAACGGACCTTGAGCATGAGAATTGCATGCCAGTTAAATGCCTCGCTTTAAAAAGTTTTGCATACACTTTTTCAAATAGATCGTCAATGTTTTTGATAAGCCATGGGAAGGTTTTTTCGCATGTGATGAAATGTGAGAACAAATTAGGAGCTAGTTGTTACAAGCTTGGTTTAGCCCAATGAGGCTTTTACCTTCCTGTAATGTTTATATCAGCATTATCATGGTTTAAGGACCAAGCTAACATAATGACAAGAACAATAGTGAAGATTTTGTGATTTTAAATTGTAAACAATATTCATGCCCGATTTAAACTACTAACCTGTGTGGCTGCTCCTTTTAGCTTTTTTAAAACCGTTTTCCTCATTGTATCGATGTTGCCCTTTCAGAAGTTAAAGGCTACCACAGTTCATTTCCATATTCTGGCAGTGGACCAAGGGCTCACTTTCTCCTTGAATCCATGACAGATGCAGCCTGTGGGTGAAATGTGGCTACGTCGGGTAATTGTTAATAAACCACTTCTCCTTTTTACCTTTTCTGATCTGCTTTGTTTCTTTCTAATGATTTTCATGATGCCTGCTTGGATGTAAAACAAATTGGGGCTAGTGTGAAAGACGATGCCATCACAGAAAAGTGGATGCTTTAGCCAATCCTCTTTTCACCCAGTATTCAGTGGCAATCTCTGTTTGGGTAGGACTGCTAAATATACAGTACTAACAATAAATGGTTTAATTTATTTTGGAGCCTTTTACTAAGCTGCCCTTACCTGGGGTTTTTTCCACACGCTAAATCCAATTTTACCACAACAGTAAAATGGCCGATTTTCCACTTTTTGCATTAATGGCCATGTGCTAATGTCGCTATTAGAACACGGCCATTAAAACAAATTACTGTGTTAGCAGTTTCTGCCACCTATAGTGTGAGGTAATGTAGCTGTGTTAACTGATTAACGCAGAAATGCTCACTCTCTGCCCCCAAACACACCTCTCCGTGTAAAAAAAAATATATATATATTTTTAGCGCACGGGTAGTGCATGCAGATTAGGAACTTACCGCAGGATGGCTGAGCGTGTCCAGTGGTAAGACATTTTAAGCTGTGTTAAGTGAATGCTAGTGCTTACCCATTAGTTTACACAGACCCCCGAATTCTATATAGCGGAACTTAAGTTCAACTTAATTAGTTAAGAAGCCAATCAGCACTGATAATTGCCAATTAATAAGCAAATATTTTTTTTTCTCAAATTTGTTTTATTATTTTCCATTAGAAACATAACAGTATCCACACTATATCCTTGTACAGAGATTAGAACTTCTCTTTCAACTAACATGTTTCCAACTATTACCCTCCCTCCCCTATTATATTCCCCCCTCTTAGGTAATTAATAAGCAATTATTGACACTAATGGGCATTACGAGCACAACTGTCTAAGCGTATTCTGTAACATGCTGCACGTAAATTCTAAGTCACATTTTGGTCATGGAATGGGCAGGTTGAGGGCATTTCTAATATCTATGCACATTGTTATAGAATACACCTGGTCTGCATCTAATTTAGGCATCAGTGTTTACACCAATTTTTACTTGGCGTGACCGTTCGTCATGTGGACAGGCACTTGGTGCATTCTATAAACCGCATGGAAATTTAGCATATTCTATAAAGTATGAATAAATTTAGGCAGAGTTTATAGAATATGCGTAGGCATATTCCTTTTCTGCGTCAATTGTTTAGGTGTGATATATAGAATCTAGTCCAGAATATTTAAGTTCCTACTTTACTATATATTTTTTGTGAAACAGCATGATACAACTGTAAAATGAAACATATACCCCCCCAATAGTATTGCCCTCTCCCCTCCCATCCCTCCCAGCTGGTACAGCATTTTAAAACAAAAGTGCATATGTGGTTAGCATTAGGTGCTGGCTGCATAAGTGCTTTTTAATACTGAACTGCTGCTTTCTTGAAACAAATGGTATTTTTTTTCTATTCAAAATGGCACTTCAACCCTTGGATTTTTGGAGAAATTATGAGCACAAGTTATGCATTATGGACTGGGTTAAAACGTCAGAGATTGATAAAATTTGTACAACTCTGGAGTCTGTCAGAGATGTATGACTCTGAAGTCTGTTAAAGATTGATGAGCCTGCATGATCTCTGGAATTTATGATACCCTTAGGGGCAGGCAAGCAGTCCTGGGAAGGACAGCAAAAGAATGTTGTTTTAAAAGAACCAGTCCCTGGAAATCAGAAAAGCTGTGAGTAGGACAGTTTTGCAGAGAAAGAATCATTGTTTGAAACAAATTATATAAGCTGCCCTCTCAGAAGAATATTTCAGAGATGCAGACAGAGAACATCTGGTTATGTTACTGTATTATTCTCTCATGAGAAACTATTGAAATAAAAATACACTTTCTCATATGCGATTAGCTTTGGTTTCTGTTACCCCTCCCAGTTGAGAATGGCTGGTTCATGTTAATTGGGAAGGGATACAAGCAGCCTTTGTTAAAAACATTTTATATATGGCACACAGTTTTGCGTGCCCAAATTGTGGCATGCTTCCGAGATGTGTGAGCTACTTAATTGGCTAATGAGCTGTTAACCATCAATAACTGAATGCTAACAACCAATTACCTTTAAATTGGACTAACACGGCTACCACATCACTTAACTTTAGGAGAAATTCAACAGAGTAGCTTCTGTTCCCAATTTTGGCTTTTTATTGTGCCTGTGTGCCTATTCCTATGCAGCCTTTGTCTGTTCTAGGTGTTTAGCCAATGAGAGCAGGCTGCCTGCAGATTCTGGCAGGATTTTGCTCCACAGTTTGTTTAAGCAACTTTAGAAGTCCTAGGATGTCCTTTTGTTTCCTGCACCTGCTTGGAAACAACTCAGACTTTCTAGCACCAGAACCTTCCAGAAATTTGGAAAAGTCAATGAAGGGGATGGAAGTGAAGGAGGGTTTGATTTTAGGAGGATGCTCCTGGTGGCAGCAGTGAATTCTCTCCCAAGTAACTTAAGCTCCTGTTTTGTCCATCAAAATCAACTTTGGTCATCTCTCGCCTTTGACCATTCATTTCATAGGGAGAGTCCCTATTTTTCTTGCTGTGTGGTAGTCTGAACTGCGAAGAATCAGCCTGCCTAAACTTCCACAGAAGGCATCACAGGCACTTGTCTTGAACAAGGATTCAGGATTTTCTGGAACCAGTACCGGAACTAGAAAAGTTGCTGACTAACATTGTGCGGTGGTATGGAGAGAGAGAGAGAGAGAGAGAGACATACAGACAGACTGACAGGGACCAGTTTGAACCGTGTATACTGTCAGGATTGCTGGACATACTTAGATTAATATGAAACCAGCTGCTGATAACCCCCCCTCCCTCAGGAATACCTGAGGATAGCAGATGGACCAAATGTTGCCCAGCTGCCTGCTAGCCCTTTGTTTCTCAAGTACCCCTACTTAACATACCTTTGTCCTCTCGGGGCATCTGGGACCAGGGCTCTCTCAGAACAATGAAAGCCAGACAGATAGGCTCCAAAACTAGGGACTTCAAAGATTAAATCCTGTGAAAGTACAAACCTTCCTTACATCAGGATATTAAACTGGAGTTTGCAAAGGAAATAGCTGATAGCAAGGGCTGGGAAGGAAAGAAGTTATTTGATCCCTCTCTGTGCCTGTTAGGTATATAAGTCAGAGCACATAGCTCTGCTTTTTTCTCTCTTTCTCTACACACTCCCATCTTTAGCCACCAGAACACCTGGCTCTGCTCCCCGCTTCTCCTTCAGCCCTACCCAAGGCTCTCTCTCTCTTTTCCTCTGAACACTCCTTTCCTTACTTTTCTCTCATTGATTCCCATCTAAACACACCCACAGTTACAGCATTGCAATATTTATCTGTACTAAGTGCTGTGAGCCTATATATATAAATACAATATACCTTATATATATATAAACTCGTTTGGATTGTGTATTCTTGGGAGGCCACTGCCTCTACGGACTGGACCCGGGACCATAACTGGACAATGAATGCTGACATATACCTTCCAGGCTACAACCCTGTACCAGCTGGTTACATCTCAGGCAGAGGTGGATTTTATCTATGTTGCAATGCATACATGCTTGACTGCTGTGAACTGTCATCAAGCTGGCTGCTATTATTCCATCAAGATTCTAATAATTGAACTTTAACATCTGTTATTTGGGAACCATAAAGTACATCTTTAAATGCATTTTCTGTACTGGAGAGAAGTAGAGAACTGATGTACCTAAGCTGGCCACCTGTTTAGGAACTGTTATGATATATTTTTTTTATTTCATCAATTGGAACTAAAGTAAAGTTGTGTTTTAGTTCAAGTTGACAATTGGTGCGGATTAATTTATTTGTAGAGCTATAAGTCTGGTTGTCCTTGCTCGGCCTGCCAGGATATTCCAGCCTGGCTCTGGTTCCGAACAAATAAATTCTGTGTGCGCCCTACTTCTCATCATCCTAGGCAGTAACTAGGCAGCTGCCTAGACTACATTACCAAGTAAGGGGTTACATGCTAATTAGCACCAACTAGGATTTGTGTGTGTATCTGGCTGCACACTATCCTATGACACTGGATGCCTAATCCCATAGCATGCAACCCCAAATAGGGCGTGACCATAGGAAGGGCCTGGGCGGGTCATGGGCGATCCAAAAAGTTGTACACAGTGCTACAAAATATTGGGTGTCTGCACCCAACTTGGGCATCAGAATTTACACCAGGTTTCAGCAGGCGTAAATCTAGCACCCAGAGTTGGGTGTGGGAACCGGCACTAAACGCTATTCGACAAAGAGCACACCCCCTTTATAGAATAGCACTTAACAGCAATCTTTTCTGGCACCTGTTTTGAGCCGCCATTTATAGAATCCCCTCCAAATGTTTAGTTTTGTTTACTGTACCTATATCCCCTTTCAGTTCAATACCAAAGCAGATATGAGTAATGTTCCTCAAAAACATCTATAATTTGAACATTTTCTTGAAGTTATATCTCTCCTCCTGTCTCCCCATTGCTGCTTAGGAGTGATTTTCTAATTTTAATTTTGCTTGAGCACTGAAAACCGCTCTTGAGTGTGGGGTGGGAGAAAGGGGGTTATAGGAATCTTCTCAGCTTGTGCATACTTTTCTTGTCTCGGCAGCTGCCTGCTTCACTCCCATCTCCTGGGAAGTCTGGCACTATCTCCAAAAGCTTTCACACATCAAACAGCACTTCCAACAGAATGGGCAGGGCAAACTTTCTTTTTCAAAAGTATAGGGGGAAAGGAAATGAAATTCCTGAGCATCCAAAAAAATTGTGCTTCAAAAGATGAAACCCATAGTTTTGCTATAAGTTTTCTTCTTCTTTTGTTACATAATTACTTCCTGCCTATAACCTGCTATTTTGTGGCAGCATAAGTAATACCTAGATGCAAAATTTGTGGATACTTTGATCTAGTTTTTGAAGATATAAGACAAGCATACTTTCCCTTTCAAAAACTGTCATTGGTACAAAGTACCCACACACTTTTTCTTTTTTGTGCAGACAAAATACATATGTATTGTGAAATAATGTGAACAATTTTAAGGGATGAGGGGAGGAGGGAGCGGATTATCTGAAATACATCATTCTTTTTGGATAAATAGATTTCTACCTAAATAAATTCATTTAAAAATTATGTTCTACTGAGGTCTAATGAGTTAAAGCTCTTTAAATATGATTGCATTATCTCTCCCCCCCCCCCCCCCCACAGTAAAGCCCAAACATGTAAGAAGTGTAGGGTTGTCAACTGGGTCCAGATTCACCTGACAGGATTTGTCCAGTCCTGGGTTTACCCATTGCATGCAGGGACTTGTAGTTCTGATTTCCTCATTGCGTTTCCTAAGAAAAGCAAGACTACAAGTTGTCAGCATGCACCTCTCCGTGCTGTCTGCTCTCGATCCGACACCTCTCTGTGCTGTCTGCTCTCCACTACAACACCCCTCCGTGCTGTCTGCTCTCGCCTTGACACCTCTCCGGGCTAATCCACCTCCTAAGAGGAACGGCTTCTGCTCACTTGTAAAAAGTAATTATTCACAGTACTATATTTATTCTGCAGAGTACTTTATTCCACAGTGGTACCAGCGGGAGAACAGTATATCCACTGTAGTACAGCTGCTGGTCTCTGTGCACCTTGCTTCACTTCTCAAACACACAACAATCAACAACAGTTCAGAACAGTTCAGTCTTAGAATTCGCTAACAACTTGGGATAAACCTGTGGTTCAGTCTATTCCTCCTCTCCTTTCTTCTACTGCCTAGGAGTTGGAGGCATTTTCACCACCCTCGCTTGTCAGCCACCAGCACCCTGACAACCTCCCACAAAATGTTCAGACTGACCTCCTTCAGGTACTTAATCCCGCTAGTTCCATGAAGTCAGATCTCCACTAGGCATTGTCACTTAGCGGCCCCAAGCCTCTGGCTTCTCTCTCTGCAGTCTCACCCATTTCTACCTTCTTTTGTCCTGAGCAAAAGAACTCCATCTGCTCCTCCCCACTCTCCTTCATGACATTTTCACTTTCCTCTCCTAGTTCAATCTCCTCCCACTCCGTGGAGTCTTCCCCCACCCTCTCTCCCAGGTGCTGCTCCTCCACCTGATTATCCTCCATCTCCCAATCACCCCCTGACTCTACTACCTGCTGGGAGTTGTGGTACTCTGTTTCTCTTGTTCCCTCCTCCCTTGCAAGTGTTGCTAGGCTCTGTAGTTCTCTTCCCTTCTCACCAGTCTCCTACTCCCTTTTCCCATCTGAGGGTGCTTCTCCTTTCCTCGCTTACTGTCACTATCAGTTCTTCTCTGCCTTCCTTCTACCTCCTCCTTACAAAGTCCATGAATTTTGAGCGACTCTGGATCCAGTTGGCAACCTTAAACTATACATTAAGAAAGGAAGAGTGAAAGAGAGGAGAAAGGGAGAAAGAAGGTACAAAAGGGAAGAGGTGTATCTTCACTTACCAGCTATTCCCTAATTGGATAGGTTTGGGGCAATCCAGGGCAGTGGCATAGCCATGGAGGGGGGGGGGGGTTAGGGGGATTTGGGCCCTCAAAATTGGATTCAGACCCCCCCAAAGTCTGCTGGTTTGCTGTTGGGGGTCCCTAAGCCCCACCAGCAAAAGCCTTCCTCCAGCACTGTTCACCACCACGCTGCCTGCCCTGCTTCATCACCCTCTACGCTCATGCTCAGTTTCATTAAAACTGAGCATGCGTGCCACAGAGGGAAGCAAGGCAGGTGGCGTGTGGCAATGAAGAGCGCTGGAGAAAGGCTTCTGCTAGTGGGGCTTGGGGACCCCCACCAGCAAAGGTGTGTGGGGTTGCGGCAAGGTGCAGAGTGCATTGAGGAGGCGGGGTAAAATGTCCCCCCCCCCTCCACTTTGGGCTCAGGCTACATTTCTGGTCTGGGGCAGAGTCTGGGTAGCAGCAATATTTGTTCCACTAACCAGCTAAGTGATGGGCAGATGATCAAAAGCCCCGCACTGTTCCAAATAGCGCGCTAAAAATAGCACTGGAACAGTGCGGGGCTTTACTTCCCCTATGATCAGTGATAATAGCATGCAAATTTAAATGCGGAGTAAAATGCAGGAGGATTGTGCCTGAGCATGCACATGTTTGACAGGTCTGGGCTATCAAAAGCCCAGACCTGTCAAACACAGGGGCTGGAGGTCCATGGGACCACCAGACCCCAAACAACGTGGCCCTGGTGGCCTAGTATCCCCACCCTGAGCCAAGTGACACGGGAGCTGGAGGTCCAATGGACATCCAGTCCCCCTTCCCCCCCAACACAAGTTCAGGGTGGAGCTGGAGATCCAGTGGGTCTTCAGCCCCCCTAAACCCCCCAGCATCCCCTCAAATAGAGCCCTGGTGGACTAGTGGGCTGCAAGTCAACCCCCCCGGGCTAGAGATCCGTTCAGCCCCCTAACCCTTCCTAGCATCCCCTCAAATGGAGCCTTGGTGGCGCAGTGGGCTGTGAGTCAACCCCCCCCGACCCGGTGGTCTAGCGGCCCTTCCTCACTCTTTACCTTTGTTGGACAAGGGAAGTGGCCTCCCTCCTCTTCCATCAGCACCCAGCCCTGCCCAGTGCATCCTGGGATGCACTGGGTGGGGCTTCACACCATATACTATAGTAGTTTCTTTCTTATATGGTGTGAATCCCAGGGTGCAGTGGACAGGACTGGGCACCACCAATGGAAGAGGAGGGAGGCCAACGCCCTCCTCCAATGAAGGTAGGGGGTGGGGAAGGGCCACTAGACCACCAGATCGTGGAGGGAAAGACTTGGGACACACGGGGCCACCAGGGTTCCATTTGAGGGAATGCTGGGGGGGGGGGTAGGGGGGGCTGGAGACCCACCGGATCTCAAGCCCCCCTGGACCTGTGTCGGAGAGGGAGTCAAGGGGACTGTGTCGCTGGGGGGGGGGGGGTCGGGTCTGGGTTCCTGCTCCTGGGGGGGGGGGGCTGCTGCATTGGGGGGATGGGGGCCTGCTACCATACAAATGCATGCTGGATAGGGCTTACCATTCCTCCCCAATGGTCTGCAAATCCTAACGCCAGCTCCGAGTTTGCATAGGGTTTGCCACAGACAGCGCGCCAATGTTTGGCAAGCTGTTCGCTGATCATTGGTAAGAAATACATGTAGCATGCATTTGCATGCTACTTGAACTAAGAGCCCTTTTTGCATGCATTTGCATGCTAGTTGCATTCAGAGCCCACGAGCTTGTTGTTTCACACGGTCAGGGGCTCTGATCATGGAGCAGTAGCAAATGCAGGCGCTAGTATGGCACTAACAGTCTCTAGTGCTTGTGTTTGCTTCTGATCATCAGCTCATAAATGCATAAAGTTAAGTTAACAAAAAGGCTGTCCTAACTTTATATGCCAAGTTATACAGACATCAGTCTAAACATCAGCCAGTGCCCTCGTAACTCCTGGGTCAGTACACCTTCCTGGATATTCAATGCTGGGAGCCTTACATGCCCCAGTTTTGAATATCCATTGTTAGTTCAGCCCAGAGCTGTGAGCAGCTTACAAATTGCTTACTGCCATGGTCAGAATATCAGCCCCCGAGTTTATAATAAAGCTGCAGCCAGGTTCTGATCTCAACAGCTCCCCTCTGACTCTAGTTTCTTAACAGGGGAGGGGGTGTATACTAGGGTGTGGGTTAGGAAGGGGGAGGGTGTCTATGTTAAAAAAATATAAGCAAAAAACAAACAAAACAACAACAAAAAACAAAACAACCCCCCCCCCCCCAACTTTAAGGTATTCCATGACAGTACAGATTAGCTGAGAAGCAGTACAGTTTTCTTTCTGCCTCTGCACATGCTATACCTAAATGTATCTTTGCAAAAATAAAGTTTTGCCCAGAACATTCAATACTAATAGGGTCAGTGGCTCCAAGACTTGCAGTTTCCTAAACTGCAGAGGCTGGGTAGAGTTAAGTCTGATCTAATCTCTGCTGTTCTTTTATAAGGGAAATGTTTGAGGGAAGGTATGACATGCATCACATCATAGGAGCCACTTTTTCAAAATTATTGGGGGTGCTAAGCCCAGTGAAAATAACCCCTGCCTGACAACATAAAATGAATTTTCTCAATATTGGGGGTGCTCAAGCACTCACAGCACCCACAGAGTCGGCTCCTATGCATCACATAGAGACTGCACCTAGAATAGACATGCAGCACTGCTAAAAGAGATTGCACTTGCACAGCAGACTGAGGTAGCTGCCCTGGGTCAGAGAATGACAGACATAATTGTTCAGGAAATGAGCCCTTTGAGACAAGCACAGATCAGAGCAATCTGTATTCCAAAATGATGGATGCCCTGAAGATCAAGCAAGTGAAAGGGGGAGCACAGTCACTTCATCATCCCTGACTTCAGATTCAGGTGCGATCAGCATTCCACCCGAAGCATTGCCATCTCTCAGGGTGTGCGGAAAATGGTAGTTGAACATGGAGTAAAATCCACAACAGCAGCAGGTGAACTGAGTTACACTCAGTGGTGTGCTGGAGCAGGCTCTCTTAGGCTCGCAAGAGCCGGTTGTTAAGTTTTTAAGAATTTTGGGAGCCAGTTGTTAAAGTAGGGCCCTCCTTGGCTACTTTAACAACTGGCTCCCAAAATGTGGGCTTGGGCCCCCTGCTGAATTCTCTTTTACTTTGCTGGTGGGGATGCTGAGCCCTGCCAGCCAAGTAAATAGACTGCTGCTGCTCCCCGCTCCTTGTTTCCAGCTCTGAGCAGCAGGCTGGGACTTCTCCAGCATGTGTGAGAAGTTTCAGCATGCTGCTCAGAGCAAGACATTGGGAGTGGTGCCCGCAGGAAGGGAGAAAGGAGAGAGAGGCAAGTGTTGTTCCCCCTCCCCCCCCTCCCGGCCACCCCTGGCCCTTCCAACTGCACAGCTGGCTACCTCCGGAGAAAGAGCCTGTTGTTAAAAACTTACCAGCACACCCATGGTTACACTGAAGCCAGATTTGAGAGCTTTACAGGCAACCAGCCTAAATCACATAATGAAAGAAATTATGAGATGTGGCATGTTCAATTTAGACAATTATTAAAGGCATGCACATATTTACACCAACTGCAGAGCATTTACACATTACTAGGGCTGATTCTGAGTGCTTTTCTCCTAGAACGTCTACAATCACTTCAAAACATGGCCCTGAGAGAGTACACTATTGAGCTTGTCTGTCAGACTACATTTCTCTCTTCCCCCTTTGGTCAAGCACATCTTCACTCCACCCACTACTCTGTCTTTTTTTGTTTGGCCCTTTTTCTCTGGAATTCATTACCCTGGGATTACACTTAGAACAATCTTGTAAATCAATTTAAGTCAGCCATTAAATCCTATGCTTTCACCTTGGCCTTCCCAGATTTTGCAGCTGGATGACTGTATATTGGCTGTCCTCAGTGCATGATGGATACCTGTATTTGTTCATTTTTTGGGTTTTTTTTTGGTTGTGTGATTCAAGACCTTCTATGTTTCTGCTGTCCTACTGAATCATGGAGTTCCTGTGTGTTTATTTTATTTTGGTTCTTTTGTTAATAGTGTAAACCACTTTGATGTATGTCTCTTAAAGCCGGTATGAGATGAATATTTTTCTCTTCTTTGAATATCTATGAAGAGGTGAAAATTTTTTTTTTCTGCGCTTCTTATATTGAAAAGTACAATCTAGGTGGTGCCAGTTACTATCAATGACACATTATCATTTGAGTATGTGACTAATACCAGAAGTGATGTATAGGAAATTTCAAAGTACGAAGATTATAAAGAAAAGACGCCGCGGCCATGTTAGTAGGGATCCTATGAACTGAAGACATAGCGCGCTTAAGTCACTGACAAGTACTCTTGTTGAATAACTATATTTAACTTTGTTTATATCTGGATCTTTTTGGTTTTGAGCACGTTTTTTTCACTTTTGAGACGAGCTGCTTGTTTTTGTTTGTTTTTACAACACAACGTTTTTTGTTTTAGATGTCATACACGCCTTGAAACAGCTTATAACAGCGAAACTGGCCACAGTCGGTGTGACTGACTTTTCTTGCACGTTTGTCTTCACAAGCGGTTTAGAATTTCAAGCTAAGTGTTTGTTCTATTATGTTTTCTTTGGATTCAGTATTCCTATGACGTTTTTAGCAAGACAAGATTTGAGGTAAGGGTTTTTTATGCCCATGAAGAAAGTGGACCCAGGTGTTTTCCTCCTTATCCCATGAATTATAATATTGGGTGGAGGTTGGATACAGAGGCTATTTCCCCTTTCCATTATTAGATCTTGCACTTCATAGGAATTTAATGTCGTATGAAGTTAGTGACAACTTGGGGAGTAAGGGGGTCATTCCTTTATTCCTCCAGTGGTCATCTGTTCATTTAGAGCACTTTTTGTGACTTAGTCCTTACTAAAACAGGTCTAGCTCAAAACATCTTAGTTTTAGTCCAGGACGTTTTCTTTTTGTTCTATTATGGCTGAAAAATGTCCAGGTATTAGGAACGCCCAAATCCCGTCTTTAACACTGCCCCCCCCAACATGCCTCTTGAGATTTGGATGCACTGGTGATGAACAACATAGAAAAACATCTGGAAATGGGTTTTGAAAATACTGATTTGGATGTTTTGGCTAGAAAAACTTCCAAATGCTGCTCTTATGTTTTTCTCTTTCAAAAAAGCTATGTATCTTTTACTGCAGTGGGTAAAAGGTAGGTCTTTCTTTTTTTTTTTGAGGAAGTGGCTGTGCGGCAAGTGAAGCACTTGCTGCACAACCATTTCAGGGGGAGCCCTTACCGCCACCCGTTGAGGTGGTGGTAAGGTCTCCTGCGTTAATCAAGTGGTAACCAGGCAGCACTGCCTGATTATACACCAGCGCTACAAAAATAAATATATTTTTGTAGCGCCGGATATGACAGTGCGCTGTGGTGGGAACTACTGCCGGGCTGCTGTGGTAGCCCAGCGGTACTTCCTTTTTAGCCAGCGGTAAGCCTGTGTTAGGCATACTGCCACTTTGTAAAAGGGGTCCGTGATATGGTGTTCAATCTTATAGAATAAATTGTATTCACTTCATGGAAAATTTAGCTGCACCAACTTATGATAACCATAGACCATAGTCCCAAGAAAAAATCAAACCAAATCACTAACTACTACCCAGTAGCATCAATCCCACTGGTGGTCAAACTGATGGAAAATATGGTAACCAAACAACTTACTGATTATATAAACAAATTCACAATATTACATGAATCACAATCAGGATTTCGCCCCCTCCATAGCACTGAAACAGTACCCTCCTAGCCAAATTCAAGCAGGAAATAGCAACAGGCAAAGGCATACTTCTCTTCCAATTCGACATGTCCAGTGCATTCGACATGGTAAACCATAAAATACTGCTAAGACTCCTAGATTACTTCGGGGATTGGCGGACACATACTTAGTTGGATCAAGGGTTTCCTAACCACTACAACATATCAAGTGAAATGAAGCTCAAACATATCACCACCGTGGAAAGCAGAATGCGGAGTACCTCAAGGATCACCACTATCACCAATCCTTTTCAACCTAATGATGACCCCACTAGCCAAATCCTTATCCAAGCAAGACCTTAACCCTTTCATCTATGCAGACGATGTCACAATATACATTCCTTACAAACGTGATCTGATAGAAATCACCAATGAAATCAAGCTCAGCTTGAATATCATGGACTCATGGGCAAATGTATTTCAACTAAAACTCAACACAGAAAAAAACACACTGTCTCATCCTCTCATCCCAATACAATACAAACAAACCCACAAACATAAATACCCCAGATTACACCCTTCTTATCTCAGACAGCCTGAAAATTCTCAGTGTTACAATCGACCATAACCTCACACTAGAGAACCAAGTGAAATCTACAACAAAGAAAATGTTCCACTCAATGTGGAAACTCAAAAGCGTGAAACCATTCTTCCCGAGGGAAACATTTTGCAACTTGATACAATCAATGGTACTAAGCCATATAGACTACTGCAACGGAATTTATGCAGGATGCAAAGAACAAATTATAAAGAAACTTCAGACCGCTCAAAACACGGCAGCCAGGCTTATATTTGGAAAAACGTGATTCGAAAGCACCAAACCTCTCCGAGAAAAACTGCACTGGCTCCCAATCAAAGAACATATTGCTTTCAAAATCTGCACCCTGGTTCATAAAATTATCTACGGTGAAGCCCCAGGATACATGACAGACCTCATAGACCTACCAACCAGAAACACAATCGGATCAACATGAACATACCTAAATCTCCACTACCCAGGCTGCAAAGGGCTCAAATATAAATCAACCTATGCATCCAGCTTTTCCTACATAAGCACACAACTATGGAACACATTACCAAAAGCCATGAAAACAACTTATGATCACCTAAACTTCCGGAAATCATTAAAAACTAACCTGTTCAAAAAGGCATTCCCTACCGACCCAACTTAAATGCCTGTACCCTGCAACACAACAAAACCAAAGCTCATAATGGACATATAATAACTCTTCCTCTCTACGATTCCCTAATGTATCTGTACACATGAACCTTATTCTTCCACAACATTACTGTATTTGTTCATACTGGAATTGGCGAACGCCTTTACAGTACTATGTAAGCCACATTGAGCCTGCAAATAGGTGGGAAAATGTGGGATACAAATGTAACAAATAAATAAATAAATAAATAAATAAATAAATAAATAAAGTAAGTGGGTGTGCCTAAATGGAGATGTATTGATGATGACCTATCCTAGTATTCTATAATGGAATCTTGACAATGAGATGCCATTATAGAATTAGCGCTCAGCATGCAGCATTGAGGCGCCTAACTTGATGCGCCAAGTTATAACATTGTCCGTTAGATATTTCTTCATGCACGCCTCTAATGGAATTTTTTTACCCCTCAAAATTCTGAGCCTAGTTTAACTGTGCTGGTACTTCTTCCCCAGAAGTCAGATGATTTTTTTTTTTTTTTTACATTTGTACCCTGCGCTTTCCCACTCATGGCAGGCTCAATGCGGCTTACATGGGGTAATGGAGGGTTAAGTGACTTGTCCAGAGTCACAAGGAACTGCCTGTGCCTGAAGTGGAAATTGAACTCAGTTCCTCAGTTCTCCAGGACCAAAGTCCACCACCCTAACCACTAGGCCACTCCTCCACTCAGGGTCTCCACACTAATGATGATATCACTTTACCCCTCTTCTGGTGCTCATGAGTTTTCCTGTCAATATTGATGCTGCTTTGCTCCTCTGATAGTGGCTTTGAGTCTTCATGCCACTGTTAGTTCCTTTTGACCCTCTTTTTCTGCCATGGATGTCTTTGAGCACTGTTGCTTCCATGGGAGATGTTGATTAAAAACACTTAGAAAATCCCCACTATATAGTGCAAAATTGTTTACCTCATTAACTTGAATCAAAATGGATAAAATAAATGATTCAAATAATTTGGAATCTTTTCTGTGAATATCTCTAATATATTTGAGAGGCAAGGATCCAGTAGTAGAGGGCCTTTTAATACCTGGTGGATGCTGTGGCACCAGAAGGGTATTACACCATATGGCATATACCTAAACAGATGATTTGATATTTGTAGCATTATGAATACACTTATTTGATATTACCACATTTTGGGGCCCTTTTACAAAGCAGTGGTACCTGTACCGTTACGTTGCTGAGCGCCAAATTGGGTCTACAGTCGGGCTCACTCAGGCGCCTGGCGGTAGTTTTGACTTCTGGCACATGGCAATTAGGGCACTTGGGTATGCCCAGCAGTAATCAGTCAGTGCCGCACACTGTCTGGTTACCTCCTAAATAGGAGGCGGTTAGGGCTCCCCCAGGAAATGACCATGTTACATTTACTGCATGGCTATTTCCTTCTTTAAAACTAAAAAGGCCTTTTACCAGTGGTGATAAAGGGGGCATTAGCACATGGCAAACCTGTGCGCCACTGCCGCTGCAAGGGTCCTTTTACCACTGCTTGATAAAAGGACTTCTTCATTTGGAATTGATCCAATGTTGATTTTTCTTTACATATGTTTGAAATAACGTCTTAACGTGGAGGTGTATTTTCAAAGCAGACTTAGTTCCATAGGTTACTATGGGGCTCATTTTCAAAAGAGAAAAATGTCCAAAAAGTGTCATAAAGCACAATTTGAACATTTTTCCTCTCAAAACGTCCAAATCGGTATTTTCGAAACCTATTTTGCAGACGTGTATCTATGCAATTTGTCTGTAGTGCGTCCACATCCCAAGGGAGCATGTCAGGGACATCTGTGAGACCATAACACTTTGAGGATTGTTTTTATTTTCTTTTTGGACACACTCTGTTGAGGATGGTGATTTAAAACAAGTGGGAAACCTATATGGACCCTGAGAGCATCTAATAGTGACTGTGTATTACATCTGGGCAAAGGACCTTTTATACTTGCTTGTATAAAATTTGCACACTCATGGTGTCTTGGGAAGAAGTTCGCGAGATGAACTGCTCGATCGAAAGCTGTTGCGGGGATGAGGTCCGGGGTATCGAAGCTTTACCCCGGACCATACCCTTCCGTTTGGTATGAGGCATAAACAAGGAGATTTAGTTTTTAAGACGCAATCGAATCGAGGAGATCAGAGCTCACTGAACTACGTGCCGCCATCTTGGAGCAGCCTTTAGCTTTGACCACTGATTTTTCACTTCTCCTACGCCTTCCCACACCAACAGCTCCTTCTTCAGGTATTCCCCATTTTATCAAAATCAGTACGTCTGAAATCCAGTACTTTGAGTTTTGTGCGTCCGCACTCCGCCTGTGCCCTTATATGAAACCATATCATATGATGATCACTATTACATAGGTAGGCACCCACCCGGACACTGGAAACACTTCCTCCATTTGTAAGCACTAGATCCAGCATTGACACTTCCCTCGTGGGTTCTGTCACCATTTGTCTGAGAAAGACACTTTGACAGGCGTTCACAATCTCCCTACTTCTTTCCGATTCTGCAGACAGGATGTTCCAATCCACATCAGACAAGTTGAAATCTCCCAACAGTAGCACCTCCCCTTTCAAACCAATCTTTTGAATATCTTCTATCAGATCCTTGTCTAGCATCTCCGTTTGTGCCGGAGGTCTGTAGATAACCCCCGTGTGGATACAGGTTCCATCTTCCCTTTCCACAATGATCCATAAAGCTTTTTCCTTTCCCCAGGTTCCCTGCATTTCAGCCGCTCTGATATTGTCTCTCACATACAGTGCCATTCCTTCACCTCTTTGGCCCTCTCTATCCTTCCTAAAAAGATTTATAGCCCGGTACGGTCATATCCCATTCATGGGAATCATTGAACCATGTCTCTGTAATAGCAACAATTTCCAAGTTTTCTTCAAACATCAGGGCTTGCAAGTCTTGAACCTTTTTACTAGACACTTTGACAGGCGTTCACAATCTCCCTACTTCTTTCCGATTCTGCAGACAGGATGTTCCAATCCACATCAGACAAGTTGAAATCTCCCAACAGTAGCACCTCCCCTTTCAAACCAATCTTTTGAATATCTTCTATCAGATCCTTGTCTAGCATCTCCGTTTGTGCCGGAGGTCTGTAGATAACCCCCGTGTGGATACAGGTTCCATCTTCCCTTTCCACGATGATCCATAAAGCTTTTTCCTTTCCCCAGGTTCCCTGCATTTCAGCCGCTCTGATATTGTCTCTCACATACAGTGCCATTCCTTCACCTCTTTGGCCCTCTCTATCCTTCCTAAAAAGATTATAGCCCGGTACGGTCATATCCCATTCATGGGAATCATTGAACCATGTCTCTGTAATAGCAACAATTTCCAAGTTTTCTTCAAACATCAGGGCTTGCAAGTCTTGAACCTTTTTACTAGACTATGAGCATTTGTGCTCATTGCTTTCCTTGTGCTTAGTGAGTTTAGGTGTTTTTCTATATTTAGATGACCTTGCCCTCTGCCATCATGTTTATTCTGGGGGTGACTTTCTGAATTCCCTTGTTTTCTTTTGTCACCCCCGCCCTCTAGTTTAAATGTCTAGAAACATACTGTCTGAATTTCTCCCCAAGGATTCTTTTTCCCATCACAGAAAGATGTAGCCCATCATTACAATACAGCCTGTTATTTTTCCACGTATTACTCCATGCTCCTATGTCTCTAAAACCTTCTTCTTTACACCAAGACTCAAGCCACTTATTGAATTCCACTCTTTTGCGTAGTCTTTCCTCTCCCTTCCCCCATGTGGGAATTACTTCAGAAAAAGTCACATCCGAACCAAAGATTTCAGTCCCTCCCCAAGCTTCTGAAACACTCTCTGTTCTGTAAACTTGCTATTGTTGGCCAGGTCATTTGTCCCCAGGTGAATTACATCAGTATTTGAAGCTTTGCTCTCTTCTCGGATCACTTTCAGTATTTTGTCGGTACATCTGGTAGCTGAAGATCCTGGAAGGCATTCCACTAGGTTGGAACCCTTGAACTGTGTTCCTAAGTTAATGCCTCTGATAATGGAGTCTCCGAGCAATAAGAGTTTTCTGATTTTCACCAATCTGTCATTGTTTGAGGGATGTTTCTTGGGTTGTGCTACTTTCATTGCCTCTGGTTCCACCACAGTACTTCTGTTTTCAGCATCATAATGATGCAACACAGCAAAAGAATTTGACAGGGGCAAAGGTTGGGAGGGTGAGTGCTTCTGTGTCACAGATCTTAGTCTACCAGAGCCTACTGTGACCCATCTATTCCTCTGTTGGCTCATTCTCTGTGGCAGTGATGGTGGTAAATTGGCTGGGAATTGAGTAATCCTGGATGATTTTTTTAGTTGTAACTAATTCTTTCTTTTTGTTAATCTCATCTTTCAAAGCTGATATTTGGAGACAGATAGGAAGGGCAAGCTCTAAGGTTCCAGATAGTTTGCCTTAGGATTAAAGCAGACCATGTATTGCACTGAATGAAGGTCATATTGATGTGATTCACAAGCATGAAAAAGGTGAACTATGATAGGGGATAACAAGGAGTAGGACTGACCAGGGGCGTAGCCAGACAACAGATTTTGGGTGGGCCTAGGCAAGAAGTGGGTGGGCACCAAGTGTTCTCCCCCTCCCCCCCTGCACCGCAACAAAAAAAAAAATATCTCAGCTGGCGGGAAAACGCTTCTTTCCATCTTGGCAGTCTGCAGCAGGCACGCGCTGAAGACTGAGCATGCGCAGGTGCCAGTATCAAGGAGAGTAGCATTTTCATTACCATCAGGGAGAGGTCCAGCTGGTGGAGCTGGGGATCCCCACCAGCTACCACTAAATGTGTGCTACTGTTGGGTGGGCTTGAACCCTAAGTGGGTGGGCCCTGGCCCACCCAGGCCCACCTGTGGCTACGCCATTGGGACTGACCAGTTATGGTGTAATGAAGATACTTGTCCCTTGATTGCCCTATTTAAAGGGAGTTCACCTAGGGATGGGTGGGAGGGAATGTAGAGTCAGACCCTCTGCAAGTGAAAGACAGGTCTTTTTTTTTAATAGGCTAGAATAGAAACAGGTAGAGTGAGCAAACACCTTGTGTAAAAAAAAGACAAAACTGCTGAGTGCAGGAAGTTTTTTCAAGGCTTTGTTTTGTTCCTGTGCTGTCAGCTTGGCATCACTCGGATTTCCAGCAGTTTTGTCTTTTTTAAGACAAAGGTGTTTGTCTTTATTATATGATTGATTTCCTTGGATTTAGACACTTTCATTTAGACCCTTGAGGCAGGCATTTCACGCCGAAATACGGACCGTGTCGGGTCTGATCAATAAAGTACAGTTGAAATGCCCCTATCTTGAAGGTTCCTTGTGCTTCTTTTGGCTATTTGCTTTTGCATCTTTGGATTCCCTCTCCTTTGTGTTCTTACTTTGAGTTACCGTGCACATCACTATAAATTTTCTGTATCACTGATGTGATTTAATACTTTATTACCCACAATTTCAGCAGGAAAGGATTTTCTTTTGTTGTTCAAGGTGAATTATGTTCCTGTAGATTAGATATTTTTCTGACCCCAGAGAACACACTGTGTAAATTTGTACCTGAGGCAATGAAAGGTTAAGTGACTTGCCCAAGATCACAAGGATCCACAGTGGGATTTGAACTGAGTGTCCCTAGTTCTCAACTCACTGCTCTAAGCATTAGGTTACTCCTCTACTCCACGAAGCCTAACTGGTTGAAGCTAGGTTAGTAAAAGAGCTTGCTAGCTTGTTCATAGGTTCATCAAGAGATGTCTTAACTTAAACTGCTTAGCTATATGGATGCTGACCAAATATCGTTCCCTATTTGTATAGTTAAAAACTTATACCTATATTTAACACTGCTGTTCCTACAGATAATAGTGCTGAACATATGTTAACTATTTAAATCCCATGACCAGCATTTAAATTATGATCCACATGGTTTTTGCTTTCTTTCTTTTCAGTAGACACTGATTTAGCAGGAGAAAAATAGTAGCACTTGTTTGACTATGTCCGATACGACCAGCAGTAAATACATTTTGCTTTATAAATGTATCTTTTAGTGTGACATGTGTATCCTAACTCCGAAGTTTACATATGTACTGGAGCAGCTTCTGTGAAATGAGACCATTTCAAGGCAACACAGATGGTAGTTTTAATATTTAAAGATATTAAATAATCAATTTTATTTTAACAGGCTTTTATTTCTCAAGGTCATCTTTACTGTACAGTCATAAAGACAGACAGTGGGAAAACAGCAGCAGCTGTGCTTGCATCCATACGCTGTCATTTGTTTGCATGCTCACCGAAAACTGACCATTTAAAGCAAATTGCAACATGTTTTGTTCTATTTTGGCTTAACCCAGCAAGCTGATAAAAAACATTGCTACCCACTAAATAGCAGTTCTGATATCCTACTAACAAGCCAATCACTGGCAAAACGAATAATGTATTCAATGGCATGTAGGACCTGTCTTGGAAATACATATGGACATTTGGCCACAGAGATGAGAATATCTAGGTGTTGCTTTACCTAAGCTTCATTCATCTTGTTACAAAACATAGAGTGGTTTCATCATCTTTTTTGGGGGGGGGGGGGGGGGGGGAGGGGGAGGGTGCGGGGGGGGGGGGGGGGTGTCCACTTAATCTTTCTTCAGTCAAATGGTGCATTAGCATTATGCATATCACTGCAGGCAGAACAACACTTCAATAAATGGCCTAATAAACACCCTGTGATCAAACTAGCTAAGCCCATGGACGCTGTGTTGTAGATTTCCACAGTTCAACTTAAAACACCTTTAGAATTGTAATAAGAAATAAAAATGCTTAAAAAGTGTTATTTCTACATAATAATAGGCATGCATTTAAAAGCGCTCCATTTAGTCAGGAAATATTTACATGAAGTGATATGCTTTAAGAAAGAATTATACAGCTTAATATTTAGAAGCACTTATGCAGACAGTACTTGATGCTAACTGGGCAAGTGCTTTTTAGTTAAATTAAGATACAGCTTGGAATGACAGCTCTGTATTCTGAAGTAAAAATTTATACATTTAGATTTAGGAGAAGCCAGGGATGTTGTAGAGACAGGACCAAAATTTATCCTGGTAGCAGCAATATCCAGCTGTTACCCAGCTAAATGTATATATTTAAGTGGATCACACAGATAGCAGTCCTAACTTTAAAGGGATGACTTATTCATTTGAGTTTAGGACTGCCTATTTAGTGTCTTCCTAAAGTGGATGGGGTTGCTGAATACAGGGCATAAAAATAACTACTTAAATCAGAAAACAAAAATAACAGAGAATAGTTGTACAAACAATGTTTTGTAGCTTTCCTTGGGAGGACTGTGGAGGAGTGGCCTAATGGTTAGTGCAGTGGGCCTTGATCCTGGCAACCTTCGTTTGATTTCCACTGCAGCTCCTTGTGTCCTTGGGCAAGTCACTTAACCCTCCATTGCCCCAGGTACAAAAATTTAGGGGTATGTTTACTAAGGTGCATTAGCGTTTTTAACGCGCCTGTAAATTTAAGGCGCGTTAAACACTAATGTGCTTATACATTTCTATAGGCGCACTAGCATTTAATGCGTTTAAACGGTTTACGCGCGTTAAAAATACTAAGGTGCCCATAGCACCGCTTAGTAAACCTAGCCCTTAGATTGTGAGCCCTCTAGGGACAAAGGAAGTACCTGCATATAATGTGTACAACACTGCATACATCTAGTAGTGCTATAGAAATGATTAGTAGCAGTAGTTATTGATATGCCCCTGGATTCTATAAATGGTGCCCACAGTTGCATGCCCAACTTTGACTGGGCTTCCAAGATGTGTGCACAAATAAATTGAATAATGAGCACTTAACCACCAAATCAATTATTGAATGTTAATTGGCACTCAATAAGATTGATGTGTGCTATTCTACACCTAACTCCCATGGCACTTTTCTCAAAAGGGGGCATGGCCAGGGCATGTAGGGGCATTCTGAAAAGTTGTGTGCAGAATTACAGAATACTGCTTAACTGTGACTAACTTGGGCAGCGGCATTTACACCAGGTTTTAGCAAACGTAAGTCTGGCACCCAAAAAGTTAGGTATGGGATCCATGCTATTCTAGATAATGCATGCCTTTATAGAATAGTGCTTAACACTGAATTTTTTTGGCACCTAAGTTTCAGCGCAATTTACTGATCCGGCCCATTCCCCCAGATTCTATATAGCGCAACTTAAGTTGTGTGAGCAAATCCAGTTGCATTCTGGATTTGTGTGTGAAAATCTAGTTGTATTCTGGATTTGTGCATACAATTTAATTAGTTTACAAGCCAATCAGTGCCGATAATTGCCAATTAACAAGCAATTATTGACACTAATTGGTAATAATTAGAATTTAAGTGCACAATTGTCTACGCGTATTCTTTAAAGTAATGCGTGTGTAATCTAATGTGCATAGCTGAAAAGGGGGCGTGGTTATGGGCATGGAATTGGCAGCACAAGAGGAGTAGAGGCTGATCACAGACTGAACCAACTTGGGAGATAATGCTGGGAAAAATGCTTTATTGATTAATCAAGGGACCCAACACAGTCTGTGTTTCGACACACCAAGGCATCTGCCTCAGGGGTCACAACGGAAATTCACAGAGTACACGTGCTAAACAGAATTACAACCAAAGGTGAACTCTATGAAATTCAAATCAAGTTTCCTCCACATACTAGCTCTTGTTTTCCTAATCACATGTGGAGGAAACTTGATTTGAATTTCATAGTTAACCTTTGGTTGTAATTCTGTTTAGCATGTGTACTCTGTGAATTTCCTTTGTGGCCCCTGAGGCAGACGCCTTGGTGAGTCAAAACAACTTGGTGAAGGAGCCTAGTGATGTGGAGACAAAACCAGCATATACCTTATGCAAAATCTCCAGAGCATTCCACAAAGCCTTTTGGGATGTCCTCTCCTCATTGGTATACATCCCAAATCCCTTTTCATCCTGCAGATGTGTTTTTCCATTAATTTCTCCTAATGCTTTTATACTTTCCTCTGTTACCTGCTTCCCCTTATCTACTCCCAGACAGGTGTATATATACCTGGGTTTCATTTCTCATATAATTTCAGTACTCTAGCAGAAATGCACACAGATGTGCAAAAGAAACAAAGCAAAAATACCTCCTTTTTCTGTCGCTCACTCATAGCACCAACTGTCCCCAAATCCCACAGCAATCCACACGATAAGCTAAAGAAAATATTTTTCTTTCTTTCTTTCTTTTTATGTTAAAACAAAATTTGCAGTAGCATTTCTCTATGTGACTATTCTCCTGAGATATGAGTGATCCAGGAACTGTAATCTAACATCCTTTGTTATAATAGAGAATTTGCCATGTAAATAAAACTCAAAGATGGGGATAAACAGCTTTGAAAACTCCTGTGTTGACAGCTTTGAAAACTCCTGTGTTGTGAGGTCTTTGTTGCTGACGATTAAGGAGCTGGTTTGTCAGTATTATGATTGGATCTGGTGGGTTTCTTTTATATACCTTTTGATATATGGTGCATTTCATAGCAATCATTGTGACACCAAGCTCTATTCTTGTTTTGGATGTCTGAAAACTGGCATTTAGATATCCATATTGCATGGACATCCAAATCCCAATTACATAAAACCTCGATATGAATGTCTAACACAGCAGTATGTCCATATGACAAGGGGGTGTTGTCTGGGTGTGTTTTAGGCAGAACTAGGGAAGGGGCAAAATATGGACAATCAGCTCCGATCACAGAAGGGGAAGGAACTTCCATGTCTAAAAAGATGGACCTCTGTATTTAGACCTTATACTTCTCACATTCAGGTTAAATGCAGGTGCTCTGATTGCATAGCTGTCCGCTGGAGGGATTAAGGCATGACACCTCCTTAATCCCCCAATGGTTGCTGTCCCCTTTCCTCTTCTCTGAATGTGAAATGGGCAAGGGAGGCCTAGCTCTATGACGTCAAGTACTATGGTCATTCTCTCTATGTCAAGTGTTCAGCGCTGCGTGCGGCTGGTAGCGCTATATAAATGTTATTATTATTATTAGTAGTAGTAGTAGCATGCAGATCTGAGGAATAGCCTAATGATTAGTGAAGTGGCCTGAAAGCCAAGGGACTCAGGTTCAAAACCCACTTCAGCTCTTTATTTTATTTTTTTTAATTGTGAGTTCTCCAGGGACACACAAAAAAATGACTTTACCTGAATATCCAAGACACCTGCAAGCGTGAAGGCTACTGAAGTGGTTTACATTCAGGCACAGTAGGTATTTTTCTTTTCCTGGAGGGCTCAAAATCCATTAACCCATTTTGGCTTATATATATATAAATAAGAGCCAAAATGGTTTTGAACCTGGGTCCTTTGGTGCTCAGTCCACTGTTGTAAACATTAGGCTACCCCTCTACTCTGTATGGACATCTGTGTGACCATTTTAAAAGATGGATGTTCCTATGCTGCCACATAGATGTCCATGTTCCTTGTTTTCTCCTGTTCATAATTTGAACATTTCAGTTTGTAAAATGGATGGTCATGTTGAATGCTTTAAGCATATGGACATGCATTTCACATGTATTTTAGAACAGGCTGTATTCTGTTCTAAAATACATATGAGATGGACATCCATTTGTGATGTACTGACTTGGATGGCCATGTTTTGATTTGGATGTCCTTTCTAAATGGTCGCTCCAAATTTATAGAAGGCCCCTAAAGCAGGAATTACGCCGAAACATGTTGGGCAATTAATATGTGGTATAACAGCAACCACAAAAGATCAACAGACATTGTTGGATTTATGTGTCAGCACCTTTCTGTACTCTGGGTACCAGAAGAGGTGCAGTGAGAGGACTTCCATAGAGGGAGAGAACTTCATTGGTAAGAATTTGCTGGGGCATTGGTTTCAAACTTGAGGAAAGGTAGATTTAGGGCCCGATGCACAAAGCTTACGAGGCCAGCAATGCACTTTTTAGACTGGTTTAAGCTGGTTTAGCGCAAAAATAGTGAGCAGCTTGGTAGGGGGGAAGCCAATTGGCCAGCTGAACATGCATAGAACAGCCAATCACTAAGTGTGGCTGCTCTACGCATGCTCAGAGCAGCGTGTGCTATGACTTTCATACACGCATACAAGCTCTGTGTTTATGCCATGCATTCTTTAATTCCGTCCTATTTTTGTCTTCACAACCTCCCACATGAGGACACTGCAGGTATCCACCACCGTTTCTGTGAAAAAGTATTTCCTGACATTGCTCCTAAGTCTCCCACCCTGCAGCCTCAACTCATGACCTCTAGTTCTACTGTTTCCCTATTTCTGAAAAAGATTTGTTTTTTATTAATACTTTTTATAGGAAAATCTTTTTATTATTGAAAAGCCAGACAGAGAATATACAGCTGAGATACACAAACACCTCATAAACCCTGCTCCCCCCTTCCAACCCCCATCCAAAGTATCACCCTAAACTCCCCTAAGCAACCCATTATACCCCCACAAAATCCACCCATACCCCACACCCCATATACTAAATGCATAAGATCAGGAGACAGTGCATACAAATGCAGACTAGAAGACCCATCCTACAACAGACAGAAAATTGCAGAGGGGACTTGGATTCTTATAGCCCCTCTATCCTTCCTTCCCTGTAGGGTATACATATTGAGGTCTTCAAGTCTCTTGGTGCAATGGCCTTACCTTTAACTGGGTTGGCTCTATTGGCAGCTTCACTTACAGTACCCGGAAACACTTTCAGCCTTTTTATGATGGCATGCAACAAGCAGAGTGAAGTGAGCTCAATGGCATTGGTAGGAGGAGAAGCTGTGCGCAGTCACCATTCTAACCCAGTGAGACCCCAGAAGAAATAACTTCTAAACAACTTGTGAAACCTGCCATTATGGACTCGATATGGTCGACTCTGGTGGCTTTGGAGCATACAGTAAGTGGAACAGTAAACTATGTGGAGGCTTCCTTGGGGAGACTAGAAGATCATGTTAACACCCTGAACAGTGTTGTACTAGTTCAAGGGGCTTAGCTAAGAGAAATAAGTGAGAAGGTAACTTCTTTGGAAACAGTGAACAATACGTTGGTTAAAGACTCACTGGCACAACGTAATAGATTTGAGATCTTGGAGAATAAATTGAGACTATTAAACTTAAGGGCACTTAATTTTTCATGTGTGCCTCAGTTCTTTTTGTGTTTTTTTGTTAAATGTATGATTAAACTGAATGACAAAACAACAAAATTACAAGCGGGTTTTTCAAACTGAATTCACTGCTTAAATGAAAAAGGCGGAAAGGACCTCAGATAAGTGACATACAGCGAACACGCTGAAAAATAGGGCTCATATGAGCATCACATGAGCGTCACTACATATCAATCATTGGTCACTCTCCAACCTTCCTCCACTGTGCTGATACCATATCAAAACAAACTTTAATTAATATCCATAATATCAAGCTCCAAGCTACTTAGCTGAATAGCGGTTGCAATCAGGCGGCCCTGCCCAACGGCCCGTTTCACACCACAACCGGGGCTTCTTCAGGGGAAACAAACAGGGGAACCTACAGCATACCCCGCTGGAGCAACAGGACAATCCATCCTATAAAACACAAACACACAGTGTCTCATATAACCTATTAAGCAGGAACCTACTTTATCTATCCAAAATAGACGATTGTATACTCACAATTGGCGTCCCCGCAGCAAACTCCGCCTACGGGAACTAAAGCAGCGCAAAAATAAAATTACCGCATGGGCCACGCAGTAGCCGGGCAGTAACTCCAAACTGACGCATTTTGGGCGCATGTAGGCGCCTACACGGCTTAGTAAAAGGGCCCCTTAGTGTCTCTGTTCTTACTAAAGGGAAAGTGAAACCGTTACAGACTCTGGATTATGCTTCTGCAGTAGAAATTGAAGTGTTAGCAGCCACATATATTTCTTGAAACATAGAAAATGATGGCAGATAAAGACCTTATGGCCTATGAAGTCTGCCTATTTATACCTTCCACTATCCTTTTCCCTTCCTTAGAGATCCTATGTGTTTGTCCAACACGTTCTTGAATTCATAACGCATGCTAAAACTCTGTTAATGTGTCATAATGAAGCATTAGTGCAGTTAATAAATGACCTCCTGAGTGATGAGTCTGAGATAGCCAATAAGTTGGTGCTTCAATTTGCCATGAACAGTAGCTTTTAGCTGTTATTCCTCTACTACAAACTGATCTTTCTGGTGCACCTTGGGACTTTAGAATGCTGACTCACTGATATGTTGACCCTCCATTTCAAGTCCTTTATATCATTTTATTTGGCATAGATCTAACATTCTCCTCCCCCTCGAATTAGCTTCTACCCTTGCTGGTATCTCACTGGGGTCACAATGAGCTGCAGTGGAAATCAAACCCAGATCCTCAGGTTTTCCAAATCTATATACTATCTGTTCCTCATTACTGAAACTGCTCCTATCCCTTACTGCGATTCTCTTCGTATACTAGGAATTCAATTTGATTCTCATCTCACTTTCATCCCTCACCTTAAAACCCTAGTACAAACCTTTTTCTTTGCATTCTTGCAGTTAAACCACTCCTTTCTAATGCCTTAATTTGCGTTTTACTGCTGATGCAAAAACTGAACAAAATTGATTATTGCAATTCCCTTTACAATGATCCAGGGGTGGACTGAGAGTGATCTAGGCCCTCGGGCATTGAGGGTGATCTGGGCTCCCCCACCGCCATGCTGCCAACCCCTCCACTGCCACACTGCTGCCCCTCTACCACCATAGCTATCACCCTCTCTCACAGACTAAAGTCCCCTGAGCCTTAGTGGGCCTTTCCCGGTCCAAATTTGAAGGGACCTGGTGGTCTAGTGGCTTCTTTGGGGGCAGGAAATAACCCCAATCTTTCCTGACCACTACCACTATTCTGCCCAGCGCTGCCGTGTTTTCAAAATGGTGACCAAGACTTCCCACAATAGTCTCGCAGGTCTTGACAATCTTGCGAGACTGCCGCAGCCATTTTTAAAACATGGCAGCACTGGGCAGAATAGCGGCAGCAGATAGGAAATAGTGTTGTTCTTTCCTGACCCCCCCCCCCCCAGAGACCATTAGTCCACCAGGGCCCTTCAAGGTAGGACTGGGGGGGGGGGGGGTTGTGGTGTGTGGTGGTAGGCAACTGGGCAGAGCCTCTGCGCTTCCTAGAGCCTCTGGGCCCTCGGGCACTGCCCAGTTGCCCAAAGGGACAGTCTGCCTCTGCAATGACTTTCCACTAAAAACCATTAAATAGATATAACTGATACAGTCAACAGCAGCATGGACCACGTATAGATTTTAGAAATGCTCATGACCCACCCATTCCATGCCCCCTTTTCAGCTATGCACCTTAGAATTTGCATGCATCACTTTACAGAATACGCTTAGACAGTTATATGCTTAAATGCTAATTAATGTTAATTAGTGTCAGTAATTGCTTGTTAATTGGCAATTATTGTGCTGATTGGCTTGTTAACTAATTAAGTTATGCACGCAAATCCAGAATATGACTTACTAACAAGTTGCGCTATATAGAATTCAGGGGTTTACCTTTTTAAAAATACCTAGGGGGAGGGAAAGTGATTATAGTGATATGTTCCTACGTTTTCTGTGGGTTTGTTCCATAGGAAATAATACCTGTTACACTAGTATTCTCAAAAGGAAAGTAGATACATACTTTCCTTTATAGAATAGGCTTCTACCAGGTACATGGTTATATACATGCTCTTTATGTGGGTAGTAAGTATTTCAGGCTTTTTATGCAGCTAAACTTGTACTTAGGTACTGAAACTAGCTCTGAAATTGTCCTCACAGAGAGTAATTTTCAAAAACATTTCTGTCCACAAAGCTTTAAAATTAGAAATAGACTTTTATAAATGTGTGCATCCAATATTTATGTAAGGTTCTGTGCATACAACCCAGGGGCGTATCTGGACTCCGGCAGTAGGGGGGGCCAGAGCCAGAGGGAGGGGGCACATTTTAGCCCCCCCCCCCGCCGCCGCCGCCGCCGCCGAGCCCCCACCGCCGAGCCCCCACCGCCACCAATGACTCTCTCCACCCCCCTCCCGCCGCCAACCCTCCCCCGCTGCCGTTCTTACTTTTGCTGGCGGGGGACCCCAACCCCCGCCAGCCAAGGTCTGCTTCCACCTGCCGCTGCCGTAAAAACTTCTTCTTCAGCCGGCGGGGGACCCCAAACCCCCGCCAGCCGCCCTGCGGTGTTTAAAATTCATCTTCGGCCTCCGTGGCCGTGCTGCTGTGATAGGCGCTGTTGAAATCCACTTCGGAGTCTGACGTCGCAGCACGTACAACGTACAACGACGTCAGACTCCGAAGTGGATTTCAACAGCGCCTATCACAGCAGCACGGCCACGGAGGCCGAAGATGAATTTTAAACACCGCGGGGCGGCTGGCGGGGGTTTGGGGTCCCCCGCCGGCTGAAGAAGAAGTTTTTACGGCAGCGGCAGGTGGAAGCAGACCTCGGCTGGCGGGGGTTGGGGTCCCCCGCCAGCAAAAGTAAGAACGGCAGCGGGGGAGGGTTGATGGCGGTAGGGGGGTCCAGGGCAAAATCTGCGGGGGCCCAGGCCCCTGAGGCCCCACGCAGATACGCCCCTGATACAACCTACATAAGTTTACCTATACTGAATGGTGATGTTTCTGGAGTCAGGGTTGGGGAGGGGTTAGGGTTTACTTATGTTGTACAAAAATATGCATTTATGTGCATAAATTAACCCTGAAAATTTGAGCATGATAAATGACAGGTATAAATGCATGCACATTGTTACCCTAGGATACTTTTCAATGCAAAAAATATGCACATTTTCAAAATTAAAGTTTGTACATAAGTATTCAAAGGGAAAAGCATGAACATATTTATTATGAATGCACAAAATTATACAATTACCCCATAGCGTAATAAGATGCCAAGTTAGCATGGTGTATATCTTTATCTGTATATCAATTTTAAATTTTTATCATTTGAGGCTGTGGATGGCTACAAAAACAAAATATTAAAGTTATTATAAAAATGTGAATATTTATAACTGTCATTTACATTATAAGAGCCTGGATTCAAAGGCTGGAAGCTATCCTCTGTTGCATAATGGCTTATAATTAAGACTATAATGATCATATTAAGGCATCTGTGCTATTTTCTATCTGGACTTTATTATTCCAGCCTGTTTGCATTCATGATTATACCATGTTTTTGTGCTATCTCACTGAAAAAGCAGAAAAGCCATATCTGCTACGTTCACATAGGACCATCTATGATACTGTCCCGATTGCATTTTGATTGATGCAGCTTCTACAGTATAATTTCCCTAGTAAAGGCTTATTTTTTACCATATTCTTTTCAGGGGACTCTCACTGTTTTCATAAAATAATTTAACAAGAAGATACTAGAATCCTTCCTGAATTCATTGGATGTAACCCTTTGGATATATTTCATGAAAATTCTAAAGTGCCACAAGACTGATTTATCAATAGGTAGATGTTAATATAGCATTAGGGCAGAACAGAGATATTTATTTGCATACTTGACACTGAAAATACAGATAAAATAGGTACGGGCACATGCAATGCTCTTGTCTATCCTTCCAAGAACGGATGCAGGCATTCCAAGTTATAGATGTATCCTAGACACATTACTACTACTACTACTATTTAGCATTTCTATAGCGCTACAAGGTGTACGCAGCGCTGCACAAACATAGAAGAAAGACAGTCCCTGCTCAAAGAGCTTACAATCTAATAGACAAAAAATAAAGTAAGCAAATCAAATCAATTAATGTGTACAGGAAGGAGGAGAGGAGGGTAGGTGGAGGCGAGTGGTTACAAGTGGTTACGAGTCAAAAGCAATGTTAAAGAGGTGGGCTTTCAGTCTAGATTTAAAGGTGGCCAAGGATGGGGCAAGACGTAGGGGCTCAGGAAGTTTATTCCAGACATAGGGTGCAGCAAGACAGAAGGCGCGAAGTCTAGAGTTGGCAGTAGTGGAGAAGGGAACAGATAAGAAGGATTTATCCATGGAGCGGAGTGCACGGGAAGGGGTGTAGGGAAGGACGAATGTGGAGAGATACTGGGGAGCAGCAGAGTGAGTACGTTTATAGGTTAGTAGAAGAAGTTTGAACAGGATGCGAAAACGGATAGGGAGCCAGTGAAGCGACTTGAGGAGAGGGGTAGTATGAGTAAAGCGACCCTGGCGGAAGACGAGACGGGCAGCAGAGTTTTGAACCGACTGGAGAGGTGACTAAGTGGGAGGCCAGCAAGAAGCAGATTGCAGTAGTCTAAACGAGAGGTGACAAGGGTGTGGATGAGGGTTTTGGTAGAGTGCTACATTGTTGGTGTCAACCATTGGGTTTTATTTTCTTCGTTCATAGTGTGGTATATAATGAAAGGTGTGGTCCCTTTTTCCTGGGGAGATCTATAGATACTCCTTGACTTCTGAAGTGTTTACTGCACTTAGGGGGGTCTTTTACAAAGGCACGGTAGCTTTTTTAGCGTGTACTAAATGCTAGAGACGCCCATAGGAATATATGGGTATCTCAAGCGTTTAGCGCACACTTATTTTGAGCGCATGGTACAAACGCTAGTGCACCTTTGTAAAAGGCCCACTTAGTTTCATTTGTGGAATTCCTCATCAAGGTAAAGAAATAATCCTGAACTCTCATGTTTAGAAGATGCATATACTTAATTCCCAGGTTAATGACTTGTCAAAGTTGAACATTTCTGATGAAAAAAACCTCTTTCCCCAGATTCTGTATAGATTGCTCATAGTTAGGTGCTCAGTTTTGGGCATGACAGATAAGTGCACAATACAATTGGCTAAACAGGCGCTAACAATCAAGTGGAGGAGTGGCCTAGTAATTAGGCCTAGAAGTAGATCTTGAAATCCAGAGGTGGCTGGTTCAAATCCCACTGCTGCCCATTATGATCTTGGACAAGTCACTTAACCCTCCATTACCTCAGATATAAACTTAGGGCCCTGTTTACTAAGCAGCATTATAGGTGTGTTAATGTTTTCAATGTACGTGCCTACAATATCCCTATAGGCGCCTACATGGTTAGAGCGCATATGTAGGCGCGCTAAAAATACTAACACACCTTAGTAAACGGGGCTCTTAGATTGTGAGCCCTCCAGGGACAGGGAAATACCCAGTATACCTGAATGTAACTCACCTTGAGCCACTACTGAAAAAAGGTGTGAGCAAAATCCAAATAAATAACTAATTGGGGTTAACAAGCACTTAATTGGCAGTAATTAGGAGTTACATTCAGATCTAACCTATTTCATAGTGCACAACTGCAAAGGGGTTGAGGGTGTGGTCAGGGAATTTAGTCAAGGTGTTATAGAATACCTGCATTTCTGCCCCTAACTGCCATTAGTTGGGTGTGCGCATTCACACCAGTCTTTGGGAGGTATAAATGCTTGTGCCCAAAGTTAGGCACAAACCCCCAGATCCTATGTAGCATGCCAAAATTTCAGCGGATTCTATAGCAATGCTTGTAACTTAACAAGCTAATGAGCGCTGATAACAGCACTTAACAAGCAATAGAAAGCACTAATTGGGATTTGAATTTAGGCGCACGTCACTAAGCGTATTATGTAATGATGTGCGCCAAACTTCTAGCATGCAAAGGCAAAAAGGGGCGTGGTTATAGGCAGGGAAGTGGGAATTCTAAAATTTACAAGCCTAGTTATAAAATATTTACAGAATATTCCCATTGCACCTAAATTTACATAGATTTAGGTGCTGAAATATTAACTAAATGTATTCTATAATCGGTGCCTAAATCTAGGCACCGATTATAGAATTCGCTTAGTTGGCACTGATTTCAGCACCTATTTTTTAGGTGCTATATATAGAATCACCCCCAAAATCAGTGCTAAAAAATCAGTGTTCTATAAATTGCGCTTAAAGTTATCTGCAGTTTATAGAATAGCACTTATGCCCGGGAATCGCACCTAACTTTAGGTGCGGCCATTTGCACCATCTGAAACATGGTGCAAACGTATGTGCCTACATTAGGCTCATATCTCCGTTATTCTGTAACAACGTGCATTAATTTTAAGAATGCCCCTATTCTTACTCTGACCCTTCCATTTCCACATCCCTTTTTGCAAATTACGCGTACATTTTAGACACGGATCCTGTGCCTAAAGTTAAGCACATACCCCAGGATTCTATATATTGCACCTAGCAATCTGTGCCAAACTCTTATTGTGTTTGTTCCCAAAATAAATGAAAGGTTTTTATTAAAATGATGCTTTAGGTATGAGAATGGTATTAGTTATCAATTAAATTATGTGTGAAAAATATCATAAAACCATTTTACTGTATTCTATTATAGCAAAATATAACAATGTAATTGGTGTGATGAACATTAAACTTTGTCATGTCTTTTATTGTGAGCCTGAAAGTAAATATTTATTTGGTCTAGCTTGTGTGAAATGAAGAAGTAAAGATTACTGAACAAAGTAAAAGAAGATTTTTGAGATTTAGGAGTTGTTTTTATAAACAAAAAAACGCAAGGAAGGAAGATCATTAATACAGGCCTTGCAGTTCACAGAAAAACTATAATTGCATGAACCTGGGACTGGGCAACTGCAAGAAAAGTGGTATGAGCAGCCTGCACAAGTATTTCTTGGTTTCCAGGGAGTAAGTTAGAAAGTAATTTTAAGAACGAACCAATGAAATGTAGTGAAAAATAGTTTGATGTAAAAAAAAAAAAAAGCTGTGGTTAGGTTTAGAAGGCAAGAGCCAAACCAATAAGCTAGTGAGTCTGCATTAAGTGTAAAAATTCCAACTTGAGTAAATTTATAGCTTTAAATAAACAATAAAATGCAATTTTTGAAAGTATATACCTATGGATAGAAGCAAACCATCGAAAAAACCTGAAAAATCTGCTCTGAAGAATAGTGTCTAGTTTTTTCCTCCAAAATTTCAGGTTTTAATCTCTTTCTAGTGACTAATTCAGGTCTACTTTTTTAATTTTCAAACTATAATATCTAGGCAGCTGCTGAACTCTGGGAGTTATAACATGTTTTGAGGATGCTATCATCCAGGGCTATATTTGTTGTTGCAAATAAAAAAAAAAAAAGAAAGTTTAACATAGTTGCTGTCAAATCCACAACCTTCCATGTTAAAGACAAGCACCAAACCACTACGCTAGTCAGTCTATCATAAATGTAAGCTTTCAACTTGAGCATATTTACAGCTTTGTATACTGAATTAAATGCCATCTTTCAAATGTCATACTTATGGATAGAAGGCAAAAATCGAAAAACCAAAAAAAAAAAGTCTCCTCTCAAGAATAGTGTTTAGTTTCTTCCTCTTAAGTAGAGGAGTGTGGTAGCCGTGTTAGGTTATCAATAGAAATCAAACAAAATAAAACATGGAAAAGAAAATAAGATGATACCTTTTTTATTGGACATAACTTAATACATTTCTTGATTAGCTTTCGAAGGTTGCCCTTCTTCGTCAGATCGGAAATAAGCAAATGTGCTAGCTGACAGTGTATATAAGTGAAAACATTCAAGCATTACTCTAAAATCTCTTTCCAGTGGGCATCCAAATGGTATAGGATATTTAATGTGGACAAATGCAAAGTGATGCACATTGGGAAGAATAATCCGAATCATAGTTACATGATGCTAGGGTCTACCTTGGGGTTAGCACCCAAGAAAAAGATCTAGGTTTTGTAGACAATACGCTGAAATCTTCCGCCCAGTGTGCAGAGGTGGTCAAAAAAGCAAACAGGATGCTAGGAATTATTAGGAAAGGGATGGTAAATAAGACTGAGAATACTATAATGCCTCTGTATCACTCCATGGTGCGACCTCATTGTGTACTGCGTTCAGTTCTGGTCGCCGTATCTCAAAAAAGATATAGCAGAATTAGAAAAGATTCAAAGAAGAGAGACCAACATTATAAAGGGAAAGGGAAATGGGACTTGATATACTGCCTTTCTGAGGTTTTTTGCAACTACATTCAAAGTGGTTTACATATATTCAGGTACTTATTTTGTACCAGGGGCAATGGAAGGTTAAGTGACTTGCCCAGAGTCACAAGGAGCTGCAGTGGGAATTGAACTCAATTGCCCAGGATCAAAGTCCACTGCACTAACCACTAGGCTACTCTTCTCTCATTGGAGAAATGGTTAGGGCTCTTCAGCTTGGAAAAGAGACAGATGAAGGGAGATATGACTGAGGTCTACAAAATCCCAAGTGGTGTAGTATGAGTAGAAGTGAATTGATTTTTTACTCTTTCAAAAAGACTAGGGGTCACTCAATGAATTTACATGGGAATATGCTTCGTATTCTACTTCTTCTACTATTTTGCCAGTTACATTAGCACCCGCTCCTTCCTAGTCTTGTGACATCTCTTTTTTGGAGTTCAACATACCATCTATATCTCTTTAACTGTAGTCCTGGGGGCTTTGAAACTGACAACAGCTCCCCATCACCCCTTTCTGTCAGGATGCTTGAAATGTTTTGCGGCTCTCATTCTTCCTATGATGACCATAGAGTTTAACTGAGTAGTTCCAAAGATATGGAAAAAGAATTTTATTTTTCCTAAATTAAAGAGTTTGAGCATAAAGACTTTAATAGCCTGCTGACTTTCGACCAAATTCAAATTTGCTTTTTCTATCTAAGATTTCAGAGTCCATTGTTTTGAAACAATTGAAACATTTTCTTGACCAGACTAATACTTTGCACCCTTTTCAGACAGGGTTTTGAAAGGGCCATAGTACAGAAACTCACTCTTAGGTTTTACTCACTATATCCAGCAGATTTTTACTCACAATAATATGGTCATGCTTATCTCAATGGACTTCATGGTAGCTTTTGATACCATCAACCATGTCCTACTGCGTCAACGGTTGAGGGATATAGGAATCTCGGGTACAGTTTACTCATGGTTTGGCTCCTATCTGACTGGCTGTACCAATATAGTGCAATGGAATAATATTCAATCTCATCCTTGTTCACTAACTTGTTGATTGCCACAGGATTTCCTGTTGTTTCCTATGTTTAACATTTTTGACCCCTTTTAACATAACATAACATAACATAACATAACATAACATAACATAACATAACATAACATAACATAACATAACATAACATATTATATATAACACATTAGAACTCATTTTGAAAAGAGAAAAATGACCAAAAATGTCATAAAGCAGCATCTGGACAAATTTCATTCTCAAAACATCCAAATCAGTATTTTTAAAACCTGTTTTGTAGACGTCTATCTGTGCAATTCATCTGCAGTGCATCCAAATCACAAGGTGGCATGAGGGCGTTTCAGGGGCAGGCACAAGGCATTCCTAACACTTGGACATCTTAGAGCCATAATGGAACAAAACAAAAACATCTAGGGCTAAAACTTCAACATTTTGACCTAGACCTGTTTTTAGAACAAATATGGGGCAAAAAGGTACCCTAAAAGACCAGATGACCACTGGAGGGAATCAGGGATGACTCCCTTTTACTCCCCAGTGGTCAAAGACCCCCTCCAACCCCCCAAAGATGTGAATAAAAATAGTACTTACCAGCATCTATGACAGCTTCAAATGTTATAGCCAGTTCTATTAGAGCAGCAAGCAGGTCCCTGGAGTAGTGTAGTGGTCGATGCAGTGCACTGTAGAGAAGAGGACCCAGGCCCATATCTGAATCTACCTGTCACACTTGTGGTGGAAAGTGTGAGCCCTTCAAAACTGACCAAAAATCTACTTTACCCACATATAGGTGACCCCTTCACCCATAAGGGCTATTGTAGTGGTGTATAGTTTTAGGCAGTGGATTTGGGGTGGGTTTTCAATGGCTCAGCAGACAATATAAGGGGGTAACAGTGAGATGTGTACCTGGGAGCTTTTATATGAAGTTCACAGCAGAGCCTACTAGGGTGCGCAATTGCTCTCCTGGGATGTCTGTGTGGCCAATCTACTAAGATTGCTGGCTCCTTCTATATCCCAATGGTTTGATTTTGTACGTTTTGAACTTGAAAGGTTTTTTTTTATTTTATTTGAAAATGAAACAAAAAGATAAATGCACAGAGTACAAAACCATCTCTCAGGTGGCCATTTTCGAAAAAAAAAAAAAATACACATTTTGCTGTTTTAAAAATGGCTATACAGTGGGGGAAATAAGTATTTGATCCCTTGCTGATTTTGTAAGTTTGCCCACTGACAAAGACATGAGCAGCCCATAATTGAAGGGTAGGTTATTGGTAACAGTGAGAGATAGCACATCACAAATTAAATCCGGAAAATCACATTGTGGAAAGTATATGAATTTATTTGCATTCTGCAGAGGGAAATAAGTATTTGATCCCCCACCAACCAGTAAGAGATCTGGCCCCTACAGACCAGGTAGATGCTCCAAATCAACTCGTTACCTGCATGACAGACAGCTGTCGGCAATGGTCACCTGTATGAAAGACACCTGTCCACAGACTCAGTGAATCAGTCAGACTCTAACCTCTACAAAATGGCCAAGAGCAAGGAGCTGTCTAAGGATGTCAGGGACAAGATCATACACCTGCACAAGGCTGGAATGGGCTACAAAACCATCAGTAAGACGCTGGGCGAGAAGGAGACAACTGTTGGTGCCATAGTAAGAAAATGGAAGAAGTACAAAATGACTGTCAATCGACAAAGATCTGGGGCTCCACGCAAAATCTCACCTCGTGGGGTATCCTTGATCATGAGGAAGGTTAGAAATCAGCCTACAACTACAAGGGGGGAACTTGTCAATGATCTCAAGGCAGCTGGGACCACTGTCACCACGAAAACCATTGGTAACACATTACGACATAACGGATTGCAATCCTGCAGTGCCCGCAAGGTCCCCCTGCTCCGGAAGGCACATGTGACGGCCCGTCTGAAGTTTGCCAGTGAACACCTGGATGATGCCGAGAGTGATTGGGAGAAGGTGCTGTGGTCAGATGAGACAAAAATTGAGCTCTTTGGCATGAACTCAACTCGCCGTGTTTGGAGGAAGAGAAATGCTGCCTATGACCCAAAGAACACCGTCCCCACTGTCAAGCATGGAGGTGGAAATGTTATGTTTTGGGGGTGTTTCTCTGCTAAGGGCACAGGACTACTTCACCGCATCAATGGGAGAATGGATGGGGCCATGTACCGTACAATTCTGAGTGACAACCTCCTTCTCTCCGCCAGGGCCTTAAAAATGGGTCGTGGCTGGGTCTTCCAGCACGACAATGACCCAAAACATACAGCCAAGGCAACAAAGGAGTGGCTCAGGAAGAAGCACATTAGGGTCATGGAGTGGCCTAGCCAGTCACCAGACCTTAATCCCATTGAAAACTTATGGAGGGAGCTGAAGCTGCGAGTTGCCAAGCGACAGCCCAGAACTCTTAATGATTTAGAGATGATCTGCAAAGAGGAGTGGACCAAAATTCCTCCTGACATGTGTGCAAACCTCATCATCAACTACAGAAGACGTCTGACCGCTGTGCTTGCCAACAAGGGTTTTGCCACCAAGTATTAGGTCTTGTTTGCCAGAGGGATTAAATACTTATTTCCCTCTGCAGAATGCAAATAAATTCATATACTTTCCACAATGTGATTTTCCGGATTTAATTTGTGATGTGCTATCTCTCACTGTTACTAATAACCTACCCTTCAATTATGGGCTGCTCATGTCTTTGTCAGTGGGCAAACTTACAAAATCAGCAAGGGATCAAATACTTATTTCCCCCACTGTATTTCCTATCTCCTCAGACCCTTGCTGAATTCTTTCACAACAAGGTTCAAAAGATAAACCTTGCTTTCTCTACCTCACCACCTCTTCCTCCACTAGTCCGTTCCCCTCTCTCTCCTTCCCCTCATTCCCTTTCCTCCTTTCCTGAAGTTACTATTGAGGAAACTACACTTCTCCTTTCTTCCTCAAAATGTACCACTTGTTCCTCTGATCCCATTCCCACCCACCTTCTTAATGCCATCTCTCCTACTCTTATTCCTTTTATCTGTCACATTCTCAACCTCTCACTTTCCACTGCAACTGTCCCTGCTGCCTTTAAACATGCTGTGGTCACACCTCTCCTTAAGAAGCCTTCACTCGACCCTACTTGTCCCTCTAATTACCGACCCATCTACCTCCTTCCTTTTCTCTCCAAATTACTTGAGCGTGCTGTTCACCGCCGCTGCCTTGATTTTCTCTCCTCACATGCTATTCTTGACCCACTACAATCTGGTTTTCGCCCTCTCCACTCAACCGAAACTGCGCTTACTAAAGTCTCCAATGACCTATTACTGGCTAAATCCAGAGGTCAATATTCCATCCTCATTCTTCTTGATCTTTCCGCTGCTTTTGACACTGTCGATCACAGCATACTTCTCGATACCCTGTCCTCACTTGGATTCCAGGGCTCTGTCCTTTCCTGGTTCTCTTCCTACCTCTCCCTCCGCACCTTTAGTGTTCACTCTGGTGGATCCTCTTCTACTTCTATCCCTCTGCCTGTCGGCGTACCTCAGGGTTCTGTTCTTGGTCCCCTCCTCTTTTCTATCTACACTTCTTCCCTTGGCTCATTAATCTCATCCCATGGCTTTTCCTACCATCTCTATGCTGATGACTCCCAAATCTACCTTTCTACCCCTATCTCACCTTGCATCCAAACCAAAGTTTCAGCGTGCTTGTCCGACATTGCTGTCTGGATGTCTCAACGCCACCTGAAATTAAATATGACCAAAACCGAGCTTCTCATTTTCCCCCCCAAACCCACCTCCCTGCTCCCTCCGTTTTCTATTTCTGTTGATGGCTCTCTCATTCTCCCTGTCTCCTCAGCTCGAAACCTTGGGGTCATCTTTGACTCTTCTCTCTCCTTCTCTGCTCATATCCAGCAGATTGCCAAGACTTGTCGTTTCTTTCTTTACAACATCCGTAAAATCTGCCCCTTTTTTTCCGAGCACTCTACCAAAACCCTCATCCACACCCTTGTCACCTCTCGTTTAGACTACTGCAATCTGCTTCTTGCTGGCCTCCCACTTAGTCACCTCTCCCCTCTCCAGTCGGTTCAAAACTCTGCTGCCCGTCTCATCTTCCGCCAGGGTCGCTTTACTCATACTACCCCTCTCCTCAAGACCCTTCACTGGCTCCCTATCCGTTTTCGCATCCTGTTCAAACTTCTTCTACTGACCTATAAATGTATTCACTCTGCTGCTCCCCAGTATCTCTCCACACTCGTCCTTCCCTACACCCCTTCCCGTGCACTCCGCTCCATGGATAAATCCTTCTTATCTGTTCCCTTCTCCACTACTGCCAACTCCAGACTTTGCGCCTTCTGTCTCGCTGCACCCTACGCCTGGAATAAACTTCCTGAGCCCCTACGTCTTGCCCCATCCTTGGCCACCTTTAAATCTAGACTGAAAGCCCACCTCTTTAACATTGCTTTTGACTCGTAACCACTCGCCTCCACCTACCCTCCTCTCTTCCCTCCCGTTCACATTAATTGATTTGATTTGCTTACTTTATTTATTTTTTGTCTATTAGATTGTAAGCTCTTTGAGCAGGGACTGTCTTTCGTCTATGTTTGTGCAGCACTGCGTATGCCTTGTAGCGCTATAGAAATGCTAAATAGTAATAGTAGTAGTAGTAGTAGTAGTAGTAGTATTTGGATTTGGGACATGTGGAGGGGCATTTTCGACTGGGGACGCCCATCTCTAAGGGTGCCCATCTCCGAGCACAGCGCCAACTGTATTTTCGAATGAGATGGGCATCCATCTTTCGTTTCGATAATAAGGTTGGGGCCGGCCAAATGTCAGAGATGGCTGGATTTAGAGATGGGCGCCCTCGGTTCTCGCCGATAATGGAAACCGATGGCACCCATCTCAAAAATGAACAAATCCAAGGCATTTGGTCATGGGAAGGGCCAGGATTCGTAGTGCACTGGTCCCCCTCACATGCCAGGGCACCAACCGGTCACCCTAGGGGGCACTACAGTGGGCTTTGCAAATTGGTCCCAGGTGCATAGCTCCTTTACCGTGGGTGTTAAGCCCCCCAAAATCCAATCCCCACAACTATACACAACTACCATATCCCTAAAGGGTGAAGGGGGGCACCTACATGTGGGTACAGTGGGTTTCGGGTGGGTTTTGAAGGGCTCCCATTTTCCACCACAAGTGGTGGTGGGGGGGGGGGGGGGGATGTACCTGGGTCCGCCTGCCTGAAGTCCACTGCACCCACTAAAACTGCTCCAGGGACCTGTATACTGCTGCAATGGACCTAAGTATGACATTTGAAGCTGGCAAAAAAAGTTTTTAAAGTTGTTTTTTTTGAGGGTGGGAAGGGGTTAGTGACCACTGGGGGAGTTAGGGGAGGTGATCCCCGCTTCCCTCCGGTGGTCATCTGGTCAGTTCGGGCACTTTTTTGGGACTTGGACCTGAAAAAAAAGGGACCAAATTCTCGCCAGGTTCGCCCTTCTTTTTTCCATTATTGGCCGAGAGCACCCATCTCTTAAGCATGCCCCGGCACACCTCTGTCCCGCCTTCGCTACCCTTCTGACACGCCCCCGGGAACTTTGGCCATCCCGGCGACGGAAAGCTGTTGGAGCCGGCCAAAACTGGCTTTCGATTATACTGATTTCGCTGGCTTCAGAAGATGGTCGGCCATCTCCCGATTTGTGTCCCGATTTGTGAACTGCTCAAAGGGTCATTCCAATGGGCGATCTAATTTTAAATAAACTTAGAATAGATGGCATGAATGGGCAGACTGGATAGGCCATATGATCTTTATCTGTCTACATTTTCTATATTTCTATCACAAAAGCTCGTAAAGAACTGGGCCACAAAGTTATTTCCTTTCATAAATTTATTATTAAACATCATATGTGGCGCAACTTTGATCTATGTAATATTGGAAATATGGATGAGACACCGATGACATTGGATATGCCTGGTAACCACACTGTTGCAGGTGTGGGGGATAAGACTGTACTGATAAAAATAACGGGGAATGAGAAAACTCATTTTACAGTTATCATGTCTTGCCTGGCTGATGGAACAAAGCTGCAACCTATCATCAGTTTTAAATGGACAACGATACCCAAGAACCTTAAAATGCTGCCAGGCATAATTTTCCATGCACATCCAAAGGGCTGGGTAGATGTGGAAGGAACAAAAATGTGGTTGTATGACAAATGGAATAAACAGCCAGGTATTAAGAGACCCTCACTATTGATTTGAGATAAGTTTCGCATATAGCAGATGATATTAAAGACAAAGAAAATGGCAATGACCTTAGAGGTTAATCCAGGTGGATTAACATCAATGTTTCAGCAGCTAGATGTATGCATTAATGAGCCTTTCAAGGACCATTTGCACAGTATTGGCAAGACTAGATGTATTTGGGTCAAGCATGATTGACAAAGGGAGGGAATTTGATGAAATCGGATGCAGACCAAGTAGCAAAATGGGTCAAAGATGCATGAGTCCAGTTTTGAAGGTTTCTAATGACTATACATTATAATGGCAATAAGATTGAAAGGACTGGAATGTAATACTAGTTACTGCTGAAACAAAAGAGGAAATGTGTAACCTGTGGTTTGAGCTAATTGAAGAGGTTGTAAATTTGCCTGTGTTTATCAATAACATTATTAAAATATACAGTAATATTACTCAGTTATTGTGCTGGCATCTTGTACCACAGTACCAGTAGTTTAACGGTTTCCTTTCTTTATGGCTTCGACAACTGCACAGGTCACAACAATTTTGGCCATTTTTAGTTCCAAAATTGCCCCTTATACATGAGATTGACTTATAGTCAAGTATATGCAGCAAGTCTGGACTAAAATTAAATCTAAAACACACAAGGAGGAGGGGTTGTGAAGATAAGAAGACACAGACTATCTGTATGCTTCACTGCTAGGGAATGCAAAAGCAGGAGAACAATCCAACATATCTTTTTAATATATGAGGAAATGCTCTAGTAAAGAAATAGGCCTTAAGGATTGCCTTATACTTTGAAAATGAAAGTTCTGTTCTTAGTTCCATGGAGGTAGTATTCCAAAGTTTAGGGGAACTATGGCAAAAGAAGAGCTACAAGCTAAATGCTTATCTAATTTGAAGATGGGAAGGAACAATAAGCAAATTTTGGAGTGATGAGTGTTGGTATCTAGTTTATGAATAAAGGTTAAGGGATCTATTAAGGAACCGAGGCAATCCTGAATAAAGAATTTGAAAAGTGAAAATAAAAACCTTATAATTTATATAATGGGAGATGAGAAGCTAGTTTACATAATGGGTGGTGGTAGGGGCTCATGCGCTAAAATGGCCATGCACTAATTTATTTATTACATTTGTACCCCACGCTTTCCCACACATTGCAGGCTCAATGCGGCTTACATAGTGAATAATTATAATTACAATCACAAAGTCTTTAAAGAGAATATTATAAGCTGTAGTAAATGTAGTAAGAGTGGGGATTTGAGAAATAAGTGAATTGAGCTTGTCGGGGCAAACAGAGGTAAGATAAGCAAAAGGAAAAGGGATTGGGAGGGGTGAAGCGATGGAGGACGGAGAGGAAAAGATAAAGGGCAAAGGATGGATGGGAAAAGATAAGGGGATAGGAGATTGGGAAATATATGGGAAAATTAGTGCATGGCCATTAATAGGGAAAATACAAAAATCGGCCATTTTACTTGGGTGGTAAAAATGGCCTTAGTGCGTAGGAATAACCTGTGTAAGGAAGCGCTAGGGACACTTTTTACTGCAGTTTGGTAACACTGCCCCTTAGGTTTGGCAACAGATAAGTGGACTTTATGTCTAGATAGTTTGTAGATACAATTCAGTTAGTAAAATGGTTAAAAAATAAAATAACAAGATATTTTAAAAAGGGCCAATATTCAGCAGTGGAGGTCAGCATTCGTTTAAACATCTGCCACCATGGTTTTTTTTTTTTTTAATACCTGGATATTCAATACCATTATCTAAATACTGGCCAGTATTGAATATTTGGTAACTCAGCTATCAGCACTTATCCAGGTAGTAGTGATATTCAAACCAGTATCCAGATAAGTGCTTTATTGCTGTCTTAACTTTATCTGAGCAACCATCTAGTTACTAGACTCATATTGCTGCTAACTGATTAAATAGAAACTCTGCCCCCCCCCCATAAAGTGTCGAGGAAGTCTGTCTAGATTTTCAGTGGGGTTATCCAGATAATGCCACTAAAAATTTGAGTATGGACCAGGTGGGCGGGACTTATTTGATAAAGAGCCGCTCCTACACAGATCAGCCCTGCTGAATATCAGCCTCAAAGACTTGAAACCAGCTGTGTTTAACTTGATAGTTTATCTTCTAATATTAGAAAAATGAACAATAGAGTGATGGAGGAGGGCAGAGAACAGACAAAATATGAATATTTCTGTGAAATAAAAACTGAATTGTTATAATTGTTTTTCATCCTTGGAAATGTTTCTGTAGAATGCCATCGTGACACTTTTGTCTCATAAATTGAAATGTATTAAACTAATTTGTGTGGAGTTTGTGTACATTCTGAATCTCAGGGAAGGTCTAATTTGATTTTATGCTGAGGTTTAATTAACAGAAGTATATTGAAGAAACCCTGAAATGTGAATTGATGTCAGAACATGTTAGATACTAACGCAGTGGGAGCTGCAAGATTTGAAAATCTGTCAGGCAAAGTGTTTTGATTATAAAAAGGGATTATGTCTGTTGGAATGTAAAAGCATGGAAAACCTTTGAAAGCTATCAGCTGAATGACATTAAACTTTTTCAAAGATGTTGTTGAAGAAGATACTTTATGGTCCAATTTTTATAATGCCCAGTAAAACTTTATCAATCAAATTAATCAGATCCTTGAGGTCAATATATCCAATATGATAAAACTCAGTGCTAGATTCTCTGTTCATACAGATTCATATAGTAGGGCATGCTGAAACTACATATAGGTCTAATATTTAATGACCTCAGTGGCGACTCTTTTCACATAGTCTCATATCCAGTATGTTTATAAATCTGGTTAGTGTTGCTTGAAAGCCAGTACATGGTATTTCTATCCTCAGTAACTTGTGTAAACCTGAAAAAAAAAAATCAGGTTTCAAGAAAGAAATGCCAATGGCAAAAGGCATATAAAGAAAAATGGCCAATAACAAAATTACATGGAAGCAAACTGAGGCAGAAAAGGCAAAGTGTGGCAGAAGCTAATTGTGGCAAAAAAGCCAAAGTCTCAGCTCTTGCAGACAATAATTAGCTCTCTAATCAATGCTGGGGCCACCATGCCTGGACCTTGGAAACAGTCTCTGTAATTGGTTGGATCAGAGCTCTCAGATGCTAGCAGGACCAATCATATATGATTTTGATTGAGAAGACAAATACAGCTAAGTGGTGCTCTTCAATAGAACAAGGAATTGTGATGAGATTAGGCCTGGAAGACAGGGATACCTAATTTAATTTTATTTATAGTTTTTTTTATTTCCCTTTAAAATATATAATGTCACAATAAGAGAATGTGCAAATAAAAATAATAGGGAGTTAAGGTTTTCCTTTACTGAGTTTTTAAAGCATAGGTTAATAGATACAGACCTGCGGAGATCAGCGCTGGATGTTGGAGACGGGTCCCACCATGCAAGAAAGACCAAAGTCTCTTCCAAGACAGATCAAAGCTAAGTGAAACCTCATCACATGAACATAGTGGGACTATATTTCTATTAAATAATTTCCCAAGAGGGTGGGAGTATTGGTTGGGATAGTAATTAAAAACATCTGGAAGAGCGGGGTCTGGGATCAGCAGTGGGTTTTGTAACTGTTGAAAGAAAAGTAAACACAAATCATTTCCTAGGAAGAAAATTAGTTAAAGAGTTGCCTGAAGAAAGTAAGAGCTAACAAAACTGTTAATATTACTTACCTGATAGGCTCTTTTCCTGACAATTCTGGTCAAAACAAGGCCAGGGTACCCCATTCTTAAACATAATGGACTGAAAATGTGTGAAAACACACATTTAAAATAAGTTTGAAAATTATTGGAAGCATTATTTTTATGTGAAAATCCTTGCTATCTAATTTTGAATTGAAACCTTTGATTAAAAGAATTCACACTTTAAAACTGAATTGTTGTTTGACTGAACAAAATTAATCCTGAAATCTAGTTTAAATTCCTGCAGTCAATACAGATTGAGTGTACAAAGTTAGTGAAACTAAATACTTCCCCAAGACTGAGGCAAGCTCTAGGTAAAGGGACACTACTATAAACATCTGGTAAAATAGAGCTTGTCCGCTCTAGGGCCGGGTATCAAAACTGATTCTACACAGTGTCCTTCAATGTCTGGAACATTGCGTACACCTTGTAGCGCTATAGAAATGCTAAATAGTAGTAGTAGTAGTAGTAGTAGTAATGTCTTCCAGACACTCTTTTCTGGTGTCTTTTTAAAGAGATGTGTCAAGGGTTCTGCCTTTTTGGTAACGTTTGGTATGAAGGATCATTATGAAACACTAGGTAGTCTCTTACAAAATGTCCTCTCACTCTCCACAGCAGAAGCAGGGTGGAGGTTCTGTCTCTCAGGCTCGGGATGCAGATGAGTGCTGGTTCCTCGGCAGGTGGCAGCAGCAGCCACTCACTCCTCTACCTACAACTTCTTTTCTTTCAGTCTGGGGCTCTTGCACAAGAATTGAGCCTGATGGAAGGTTTTGGCTAGTTCTAGAGCACTTCTAGTGTCTGCTTGGGTTGCTGACTCACCCACTGCATCATGGCTGGTCTCTAACCATTTAGAAACTGTTCCAAGAGAATAATCTTGGCCAGTGCATCTTTTCTAGCAAAAAAAGGTGCCTGTACTCAAATGCTAGGCTACCCTTCAAGGGTGGGGTGATCACTGAGGGATCCACCCCACAATAGCCAGGCCCCCTGCAACCAGTCACAGAACCTATGACAAGGCAGAATTGGTGTGCAGAGCCTGAGCTCTTTCATTAAAACTTGGGGTCCTTCGGTCAATTTTAGCAGACAATGGAAAAGGTGCCGGTACTCAGTACCCCCAAGTACCCCCTCAAAAAAAGCCCTGATCTTGGCTATTTCAACTCTAGAGTTCCTTTCTGGCTTCAGCCACTTCCAGACAGCATCCTTTAGTCTGTAAAAGAATCCTCAGGGGCTTTCTCCTAAATGGAGGGCCCCTTTCCTGAACTGTTGATATGCTTCCTGGGTACACCTGACCTTTCCAAGGATGATGATTTTAAGTTCTGTGTAGGTGGCTGTCCCATCTGGGTTAGCATCCTGAATGGTGTGGCTTTGTTACTGTTGGTTAACAGGTTGCTTAGGTAAGTAACCCAGGTTGTCTCTGTCCTTTCAAAATTTACCAAAAAATAATCTGGGTCATCATCTTGGGTTATCTTGGGCATAACAGGGTTTGGAGTTGTTTTCCTAGTGCTTGCTCCCTGCATTGCTCGGGACATATGAGCCAGAGAGTTCTATTATAGCACTAGTGATTTTTGAAAAGCTTGTGGTTGCTTGCATTGCGTCTGCAAAACCTGAACTTTATTTTTGATTGCAAGACAGCTATAAGAGAAATGACCTCATGATTATAAGATAAGTTTGAATTTAAATTGTTATTGACAGACAAATGTATGTGTAAATTATACCGTTGAACTGTAAACATCGAGTTACATATGAGCTGATCATTTTTACAAGGAGGTTTTTATGCCAACTCCTACCTCTCCACTGCATTCCACCTCTCTGGTTTTCTCCTGACTCATCTTGCAACTTTCCCCCTTATCCTTTGTGTTGATTCTTTGCCTTCTCTGCAAACAGTTTAAGCTTTTTCTTTTCACTAGCAGACTTCTAATTTGATTCCAGGTGCTCATTTACCTCCATCTGTGTCCTGAGCCCATGCTGTTTCCTTACTAGAGCAATCAAACTGCCTGCCTCCAGAATGAACTCATGAGCTTGGTTCCTGTCAGTTTAGGATTCCCAGTATTCCTATGAGCTCAGTTTTATTTCAGAGCACTCCTAATACGCTCTGGATCTCCCTTTAGCACCAAGCCACATAAGCAATTACAATTGCCTAATGTGTCACTATAGGGTAATTCTATAAAGGAGCATCTACCTGGATCCTATTCTACAAAGGAAAGTAGGTTCCTACTGCCCTTTACATATACTAGAGTAATTTTATTTTTTTTTACATTTGTACCCCGCGCTTTCCCACTCATGTCAGGCTCAATGCGGCTTACATGGGGCAATGGATGGTTAAGTGACTTGCCCAGAGTCACAAGGAGCTGCCTGTGCCTGAAGTGGGAATCAAACTCAGTTCCTCAGTTCCCCAGGACCAAAGTCCACCACCCTAACCACTAGGCCACTGACAAATACGTGCATATAATTTTGGCACAGCTACTTACACCAACCATAGAACTGGTGTAACTGCCCTTCCTTAAGTTGCTAAAAAAATACAAGTAAATTATAGACGTCTATAATTTATTTGCATAAAAGTGCACCCTGTCCGGACACTGCTCATGCATATGACCAACTTCAAACTACACGCCATCGCATTTAGGTGCCTTGTTATAGAATAGCATGTAGCAGGAATTTTGGCATTTACTCATATACTTACCGCAAGGCTGCTGCCATGGTTTATGGTTTATTTAGGTAACCAGGGGTAAAGTTTAAAAATGTTAAAAAATAATAATTTAATGTACCTGCCTGGGGTTTCCTGGGATCCAGCAGAGTCATTGGTGGCCAGTGGGTATCCTACCTTGGTGGTCGAGGAGCTCTTTGGGGTAGAGGATATACTGTTTGCATCTTCTCCCGTGGATCTGTCTGGCTCTGGTGGACCCGCAAATTACTACTGGAGCTGGGAAATAGGCCCAAAGTGAAGCTGGTGCCTCAATTTTAGGCCTGCCCAGCTGGAGATCCAGTATTTTCGGGTGTTTTTGTAGATGCCGGGGAGGGGGGGGGGGGGTCATCAGGACCCAAACTGAAGGTGGGGGTCAAATCTTTAAGGCCCTGGAGGGACAGGTTTGAGGGCCAGTGGCCCAGAAATCTGTTTTTAAGTTTTAAAATACTGTTTTTGGGGTCCGTGATGCTGCGGGTCATGGGGATGCTTTAAAAAAAATTGTTTTTTGTTCCTCGGAGGGGGGGGGGGGGGCAGGGGTCTCCCTGAGATGAGCTAGTTGAGTATGAGTAATTAAAGAAATATGTTATTTGATTTCATGGTGGTTTTACATTCCAGTGGGTTCTTGGGCCACTAGTTAAGTGTTTTGGGATCCCTTAGCATGTGCCAGTGTCTGAGGACAGCAGGTTGACGGCGGGTTGGTGGCGGGAGGGAGGGTTGAGAGGGTCGTTGGCAGGGGGTCCAGGGCCAAATCTATGGGGGCCCTGGCCCCCGTGGCCCCATAGCAACTATGCCCCTGGTTGGAAGATGAGTTTGAGAAAAAAAATACTTTTTTTCCCCTTTTAAATTATGAAAGTGCTGGCTGTGCTGTATTTAAATCCATCTGAGGAACTAGTGAGAGGAACTTACAGCTTACTAAGAGCCTGACAAGCTCAAGTGGGTAAGAGAATTTTCATAAAACTGTTTGCTGTGGAGTTACCCGGTGTAGAGTCTGTGGTCAGGCCCATGCCCAGTGGGTCAGGCCTATGTCCAGTGAGCCTAATTAGAACCTGATTGTTGGAGCTGAGGTTCAAAGATTTAAACAGCTACAGTGAGGGTGGCAGTAATATGTGATAAAGTTGCTTCCAGCTTTACAAGTCCATGAATGTGGTGCGACTGAAGAACTGTAAAATGGACAGCTCAATAGCATAGGGTCAAACAGCTTTAGAATAGGGTCCTAAAGCTAATATTTTCAAAGCAGATAGGGAAGATCAGTTGAGTAGAATTAATGAGGATAGAAAAGGAGGAGAAGTAATGAGATTATATAATCCGATGATGGGAAGCTCAATGATAATTACCTTCTGGTGCAGGCCAGACGTCCCGTCCCTTTGCCGAAAGCCTCTGTGAACAAGTAAGCCTTTCTGATTTTTGAATAGGGATCTTCTAAATGAATGGCATAAGGTACAGCTTATACAACAAATGATGGTGAATCCAACACAGATACTTTAAAAAAAAGTCTTTTTTAAAATATCACCCAACGTGGTCCACATTTCGCTCACACAGGGGCTGCTTCAGGGGTACAGTATAGCTGAAACCATGTAAAACAATAGTCACTCAAATAATCTGGCAATGTTTCTTCCAGATGGCGTGGTAGCAGCACAACTCACACTACCAGATTATTTGATTGACTATTGTTTTACATGGTTTCAGCTGTACTGTACCCCTGAAGCAGCCCCTATATAGGTGAAATATGGACCACACTGGGTGATATTTTAATAAAGAATTTTTTTTAAAAAGTATCTGCGTTGGATTTGCTGTTTGTTGTATCTGCTGTTGGTGCAGATCTGAAGAGCCTCTCTATTCTGTGTGCAGAAGGTAGAGCATTCCATAATACAGGGTCAGGGTCAGAGAAATAGAAGGTTAAGGATCTTGTGGAGTCAAGCCTGACCTGATGTACCAAGGGTATATGGAGATGTGATCCAATAGAAAGTGTAGTAGACATGGGGAAACATATGGGATTGTGAAAGAAGCAAGAAGGAGTGCCAGTGTGTAAGGCCTTATGGGTTAGGATAAGGATTTTAAAGCAAATGCAGAACTTTATAGGCAGCAAGTGGTAGCAAATAAACAGAGGTCATGGCAGCCATTTTAGGGCAGTTGGTACAGTTGGATCAACAGGGAATGGGCAGGTAAGCCCCCAGCAATGGGGGGGGGGGGGGGGGGGCTTGCTGTTCCAGGGGAGTGAAAGGAAGAAGGTTGCAGTGTGTGTGCGTGGGGGTGTCTTGTCTTAGTTCCGGGGAGTGGGAGGGGGAGTAGGCATCTGATGGGGGGAATCTCTGCCATCATTTGGGGGTTAGAGGGAGGGGTGATATGCTCTGCTTCCAGGGGGCGGGGGTTAAAGGGAAGGAGAGGATGGCAACAACTAGAATTAACAAAGTCCTTCATGGAGTTGGGAGATATGAGGACAGAGAGTAATTTTTTATTTTTTAATTATTGCCTTGGTGGTTTTATTTTTGTTTGTTTGTTTTTGCATAGGTTCCATTATTTTTAATTTTTATATTGACAAGCAGCTGATTGATTTTCATATATTTATATAAAATGGTGGGTAGCTATGTTAGTACACTTTTAAAGGTAATAGAAATAAAACAGAAAAAAAGAAAAGAAAATGGTACCTATTTTATTGGATTAACAATACATTATTTTATTAGCTTTCAAAGTCAATATCTGTGTTTCCTATCACATTACAAACCATAACATTGTACTGCTTTGTCACACTCTGATCATGCATTCATCTCTGTTCCCCCCCCCCCCCCCCCCACCCACTCCTAGCTTTCCCTCATGAGACTGTCATTGGAATTCTTTTGTTTCACTCATATATTGGTAGTGAGAAACTTTATAATTGAATTGTGCACAGTGAACCCAATACTTTAAGTACACTTTGCATAGAACCTATGATTGGAGAAGTAGCAGTCCAGCAAAGGCAATGATATATGCAGTTGCAGGATGGCTTGCAAAGTTTTTTTTTTTTTTTTCTCATGATTGCTCCTTCATCCACTAATATATTTTTAGCATTTACAAGGAGTGTTTAATACAGAGCTTGCATTTGGGATTTTACTTTTGATTTGGTTTCTGCCTTTATAATATAGACTCAAGATAAATGTAATTTTGGACTTCTCACCTAGGCATCCTGATATAAAATCAGACTCCATATAGCCCAGGCAATTTTATGAAAGGGAAGCTATTTTATTAGTGGAAGTGCCTTCTTAAATTACCTCAAATGACTTGTTTAGGGTTTTAGAGTGATTGGAAAGTAGGGGAAATGAGCCAGAGATTCCATTTTTCACAGTTCAGTGCTGTAGCTGCCTGAATAGTGTGTTATGACAGCAAGACTTTCTTAGTATTTCACTGAAACAAAATCAAAGTACAAGAATTCCACTTCTGTTCTTTACTTTCATTATCTTTCTTGAATAGAGAATTTTAATGCCTTTACAAGAATTTTCCAAAATGTGACTTGGGTTGTCAAGAGAGACTCTTGCTCTAGACATCAAATTCTGACAATGGAGGCAGTGAAAATAATAAATTGCAAAGTTGTTGTTTGGGGAAGACAAGAGCAATGCTGGTCAGGCAGAGCTATTCAGGTTGTTTCTGAAAATATTTTTCTTGTGATATTGGTTCTTGATTTTATTTCTGTTATATTTTGTGAACTTGCCTCAGAAAAGTACAAGCATTTTTTTTTCCATATGAATCCAATGCACCACATGACTATACTATTTATCCTTAGGAGTGGAGGAGTGGCCTAGTGGTTAGAGTGGTAGACTTTGGTCCTGGGGAACTGGGTTCAATTCCCATTGCAGCCACAGGCAGCTCCTTGTGACTCTGGGCAAGTCACTTAACCCTCCATTGCCCCAGGTACAAATAAGTACCTGTAATATGTAAGCCGCATTGAACCTGCTATGAGTGGGGTACAAATGTAAGAAAAATAATAAATAAATAAAATAATCCTTAGAGCTGCAGCCAAGTTCTCATTAAGGGGATGAGGGTAGCCCCTGGAAGTGCTACACAAAAATAATAAATATATAACATATATGTTGCTTTAAGTTGGGGAGAAATATACATATAAATTCTTTGTTAGATGAGATTATTGAGTCACTGGGGGGGGGGGGGAGCCCCCAGCCCCCAGCCCCCAAGGGTAGTAGCTTTGGAATAAAACACAGAAAGATAGTGACGGAGGGTGGATAGAGTTAGGTGTTAATAAAAAAAAGTAAGTTAACTGTCCTTCAGAAGGGAGACAACAGTTCACTTTTTGGGTCCCTGGTCTTTGGCTGCCTGAGAGTCCCCTGCCATGGACCTGGAGGGTAAATGGGAGTCCAAGAACTAAAGAAGTGAGTCCATTGGCTGTACAAGAAGAGAGTTGTGGCTAATAAAAACAGTGACTGAGGAGAGTGACTGAGGAGAGCTCTGGGTGGGCAGTGGAGAGACCCAGCCCAGGAGTGTGGGATAGGAGCCAGGGAGTGCCCATATCGTAGTCAGGGTGAACTGCTGCAAAGGTCACCCTGGGTGGAGGTCAGACCCAAGGGTTTGGACCTGAGATACAGAAAGAAGCATAGCCTTTGTGACAGCATTTTTAGGGGACAGGCATGGACAACGTGTAAATAATTCTACTTCAGAGCACCTTGTAAATACACCCGAGGGAGAAGAATACCTGAGTTCCCTTGGGGAACGTGAAAAATACATCTTGTTTAAAGTTTGCACCCGTTGGTGGAGAGTTCAAGCAGTTGGAATAGCCATGTGGTTTACAACTGAAGAATAAACTGTTTTTTTTTTTTTTAAGTTAAGCTGCGCACTGTGGAGTGGTCATTTTGGACTAGACAATGTATCGCTGTCCCCCCAAAGACAGCCAGATCTAACCACCAGCTTCCCACAGGGGTTTGGGACCTGGACTTTCAAGTTTCTTGGGGGGGGGGGGAGAAGAGGGTAATCCCATCCACTAACCCTTCTTTCCCAGGTGAAGACGTTGTGTACCAAAGAGTGAGTGAGGGTCTGATGGAGTCTGTCCTTCACAGGACTCCAGCCCGCTCAGACCCTGGAACCAGAAGTGCCCAGGCAAAGATGCATTACATACAAAAGAGCAAAGCAATGCACCAAAATTAAGAGAGAGGATCCTGCTAGATATGGGGAAGACAAAGTTGAAGGTCTGAACTAGAGTAAATTAAAAAGAAGCAAAAAAAGACAAAATAGACTCAAAAGTGTTTTTTTAAAGTAAGGAGCCCCTTCCCCCAAAGTATCTACAGTCTTAAGTGCAGACAAATAAAGCACAAAAGGTAAAATATAAGTAGATGATTGCTCAAATTTCTTGATGTTTGAGCTTTTCTTCACACTCTTCTTCCTGTCTCTTCTCCTCATGATGGTACCTAGTGGTTATCCTTCACTTTCCTCTAACTTTACTGAAGCTCTTTTTGGAGAGACAACAGATTTCCCTTTGAGTAAACACTGGCATGTAAATCAGCTGCCAATCATTTATATATTGCCATTGGCACCAAAATACCAAAACTCTCCTTAAGGCCTACCAAAGAGAGGTATACCTCCTGTATTGAGATATGTTTTGGGAGAAACACTTGCTCTCCTCCTCAAAAAATGTAAGTGCAAAAAAGACTGTGCTCCACTATCCCCACTCACCAAAGTGGCCACTGTCTTGATCTTATCTTCTTCTCGAACTGCTCACTCTCCAGTTTCTGTGCCTCAGCTCTTACCCTCTCTGACCATCATCTGATAACTTTCACACTTAAACACCCTCCCCCCCCCCAGTCCCGTCCAATCTCAACCAATACATTTAGGAATCTTCAGGCTATTGACCTTTCTACTCTGTCCTCTAGTGTTTCAAATCTCGTCTCAACCACTATGCTATCCAAGTCTGTCAGTGAGGCTGTCTCTTCCTATAATACTATTCTCTCCTCTGCTCTAGATACTCTTGCTCTTCCCATTCCCCGTTCTGTAAGGCGTACAAAACCCCAGCCTTAGCTGACTTCTAGAATCTGCTACCTACGTTCCTGTGCCCACACTGCCGAATGCCTTTTACTGAAATCCCGCGCCCATGCTGACTTCATACATTTCAAATTCTTGCTGACCTTCTTCATCTGCTCTTTCACTTGCCCAACAGGACTACTACATCCAGTTGACAAATTCTCTTGGCTCAAACCCTCTATGTCTCTTTGCCACACTGAACTCTCTCCTCAAAGTGCCTTTACCTCCAACTACCCCTTCACTTTCTTCCCAGACTCTGGCTGACTACTTTCATGATACGTTTCACATGATTAAACTTGAATTCTCAACCAAGTCACCTCCAGCTATCCTTCCCTTAGTCCATTCTCTCAACCCTACTTCAACCCCTGCCTCAGTTTTCTTCCTTTTCTGAAATCACTGGAGGAAACTACACATTTTCTTTCCTCCTCAAAACTAACTACCTGTTCCTCTGATCCTATTCCCACCCATCTACTTAGCACTATCTCTCCTACTGTCATCCCTTTTATTTGTCATATCCTCAATCTTTCACTTTCCACTGTTACTGTTCCTGATGCCATCAAACATGCTGTAGTCACACCACTCCTTAAAAAACCTTCATTGGACCCTACCTGTCCTTCCAACTATCGCCCCATCTTCCTCCTCCCTTTCCTATCCAATATACTTGAACATGCTGTTCACCGCTATTGTCTTGATTTTTTTTCATCTCTAGCTATACTTGATCCACTTCAATCTGGCTTTCACCCTCTTCATTCAACTGAAACAGCACTTGCTAAAGTCTTCAATGACCTGTTCCTGGCCAGACCCAAAGGTCTCTATTCTATCCTCATCCTTCTTGAACTATCTGCTGCTTTTGACACTTGATCACTGCCTACTCCTTGAAACGCTGTCCTCACTTAGATTTCAGGATTCTGTTCTTTCCTGGTTTTCTTCTTATCTCTCCCATCATACTTTTAGTGTATACTCTGGTGGATCTTCCTCCACTTTTATCTCACTATCAGTTGGTGTACCTGAGGGATCTGTCCTTGGACCTCTTCTTTTCTCCATCTATACTTCTTCCCTTGGTACTCTGATCTCCTCCCACGGTTTTCAGTATCACCTTTACGCTGTTGACTCCCAGATCTACCTCTCCACACCAGAAATCTCAGCAGGAATCCAGGCCAAAGTAACAGCCTGCCTGTCTGACATTGCTGCCTGGATGTCTCACCACCATCTAAAACTAAACATGACCAAGAATAAGCTTCTTATCTTTCCCCCTAAACTAACTTCTCCTCTTCCCCCATTCTCTAACTCTGTGGATAATACTCTCATCCTCCCTGTCGCATCAGCTCGTAACCTTGGGGTCATCTTCGACTCCTCTCTCTCTCCTTCTCCTCACATATTCAGCGGACAGTGAAAACCTGTTGTTTCTTTCTCTAGAATATCACCAAAATTCGTCCTTTTCTTTCTGAGCACACTACCAGAACCCTTATCCACATTCTTATCACCTCTCGCTTAAACTATTGCAACTTGCTTCTCACAGGTCTCTCACTTAACCATCTCTCTCCCTTTCAAGCTGATCAAAATTCTGCTGGATGACTTATATTCCACCAGTGTTGCTATGCTCATATTATCCCTCTCCTCAAGTCACTTCACTGGCTCCCTATCTGTTTCCACATACAGTTCAAACTCCTCTTATTGATTTACAAATGCATTCACTCTGCAACTCCTCAGTACCTCTCCACTCTTATCTCTTCCTACACTCCTCCTTGGGAACTCCGTTCACTGGGTAAATCTCTCTTATCTGCACCCTTCTCCTCCACCGCTAACTCCAGACTCCGTTCCTTGTATCTTGCTGCACCATATGCCCGGAATAGACTTCCCGAATTGGTATGTCAAGCTCCATCTCTGGCCGTCTTCAAATCAGCTTTTAACTCCTAATCCTTACTCACTTGTTCAATACCCATGTTTTATCATTCCCACCTTAGTAATTCCCTTATCTCTTGTTTGTCATGTTTGTCCTAACTAGATTGTAAGCTCTGTCAAGCAGGGACAGGCTCCTTATGTCCAGTGTACAGGGCTGCATATGTCTAGTAGCACTATAGAAATGATAAGTAGTAGTAGTAGATGGCACATAATTCTCAGATTATTAAAAAAGAAATCTTATGGGTAGGTTCTTCGGTAATGCCAGAGAAACTGATGAGAGTCACATGTTTGAAGTATGATATCATGGTGGGAGCAGAGGTGAAAACCTCAGAATGCTTCTTTCTTCATCTCTTGTATTGGATTCCAACTTTGCTTGGGTAAAATTAAAGATAGTTCAGCAACTGAGATCTTACTTCAGCCAGAGCTGGTGTTAGACATTCAGGGGCCCAGGGCAGAAACTGGGGAGGATGCCCAAATGTTGGCCTTCAGCTAATGCCTGCTTTAGCTTCAGGCAGGTTTGGGGCCCCCTATGATATGGGGGCTCAAGGCAATTGTCCTGTTTGCCACTCCCTAACACTGGCCCTGACTTCAGCCCGAAGATTTCCTTGACTGCTGTAATGCTATACATTTGAGTCTTCCTAAATGTGTAGTAAAGGAAAAAATGCAAAAGGTTCAAAACACAGCAGCTCAAGTGATTACATACAAAACCATTGTGGAATAGGGCATCACCTTTCCTATATGCGGTTGCCAGTGGATGTCAGAATTTATTTATTTATTTTTACATTTATATCCCTCATTAAACAAAGCAGGTTACAAAATTAACATGCATAATAAAACCATTAAAAAAACTTACAATAAACATAATAAAATTCTGAAAGTTCAAATGGCAGTGACTAATGCCCACTGCCATCATTCCAAAAATGTCTTCATAAAATAATGAGACTTCAAGTAGTCTTCAAATACTTCCTTTGGGAATACTTAAATTGGGAAGTATTTGCACATAATCTCAAAGTACCTATAAGTTTATTCCACAGTAAAGGCCCAGCGGAGTTGACACAAAGTAAAGAAACCTGTTTTACAAAGATCAGAAATCTGAGGAGTAAAAGAAAGACTTGAGTCAAGTGTGATACCTAAATAATGGAATGGCTTCTGTGAAAACAGGGGTGCTGAAAGGATTTAAAGGAAAAGATAGAGCAAAAAGGCCACCCGTAAACCAGCAATGGTCTTTTGAGGGTTAAGAACTAGTTGGCAGCATGGTTTCACTAGAGGCAGGTCTTGCCAGACTAATCTGATTGATTTTTTTGACTGGGTGACCAAACAGTTGGATATAGGAGGGGCTCTGGATATGGTATACTTGGATTTTAGCAAAGTCTTTGACACGGTTCCTCATAAACGACTGATAAATAAACTGAGTGTGTCTACAAAATTGGTCAGTGGTCTCTGCCACAAAGCGTATAGGGATAGACTTAAGGATCTCAATATGTATTTATGAATAAACATCTTGATAAAGGTGAGCCGGTTGATGTAGTGTATCTAGATTTTCAGAAACCATTTGAGAAAGTTCCTCATGAGAGACTCCTGAGAAAATTAAACACCCACGAGATAGGAAGCAATGTTCCGTTGTGGATTAGAAATTGGTTGATGGATAGAAAACAGAGGGTAGGGTTAAATGGTCAAGTATTTCAGTGGAGGAGGGTGGAGTGCTGCAGGGATCTGTTCTAGGACCAGTGCTATTTAACATGTATTAATGATCTGGAAATAGGAATGATGAGTGAAGTGATTCAATTTGCAGATGACACAAAAGTATTTAAAGTTGTTAAAATGCATGCAGATTGTGAAAAATTGCTGGAAGACCTTAGAAAGTTGGAAGACTGGGCATCCAAATGGCAGATGAGATTTAATGCAGCAAATGAAAAGTGATGCACATTAGGAAGAATAATCCAAATTATAGTTTTCATGCTAGATTCCACCCTGGGAGTCAGCACCCATGAAAAAGATCTAGGTTGCAAAATAAGTCTAAGAATATTATAACGCCTTTCTATTGCTCCACGGTGCGACCACACCTTGAGTTTTGTGTGCAATTCTGGTTGTTGTATCTTAAAAAAGATATAGCAGAATTAGAAAAGGTTTCAAATAAGGGGAACCAAAATGATTAAGGGAGTGAAACAACTCTCATATGAGAAAAAGCTTAAGAAGGTTAGGGCTCTTCAGCTTGGAAAAGAGATGGCTGAGGGTGGATATGATACAATCCTACAAAATTCTGAGTGGTGTAGAAAGGATAAATGTAAATTGATTTTTTACTTTCAAAAAGTAAAACTAGGGGATACGCAAGGAAGTTAAATGATACTACTTTTAAAATGAACCAAAGGAAATATTTTTTTCACTCAATGAATTGCTAAGCTCTGGAGCTCATTGCCAGAGGATGTGGTATCAGTGGTTAATGTATCTGGGTTTAAAAAAGGTTTGGACCCCTCCGAATGGACACCACCTTGTAGTGGTGGAGGGGCTTCTGTGTTTCAATGACTCAGAGGGCTATGCTGAAGAGTTACCCATATCAGACAGGCCTCTGAGGAGAAACCAAACAAAGAGTGTCCCAAACTGGGAGAGTGGTAAGATGGCGACCTGAAGTTCGTATGTTCAACGGCTCAGCTGCCCTCTGAAGTTTCATTTCTTTACGTAAATTTCCTCTCTGCAATTGCAGTTATCTTAACTGAGTGGTCAGCCGCCGATGGCCAGCATTTTGTCCCCTGAGCAGCAAGTGCGGGACCGCTGCGCGATGAACTGCCCACAGATGAAGGGGTTGGCGAGTCCTTTCATTAGCGCCAGTGAAGGAGTGTCAACGCTCTTGGACCTGGAAAAAACAACTCCTTCGCTCCCGAATTATTCAACTACCATGTCCAAAGGAGTGGAGGAGTGAGTTAGAGGCATATGCTGAAACGGAGGACGTTTACAGCAGAACCCGAATCGACAGAACCACTCCTAAACACCTAAGAGAACTCAACTTGGATTTTTTTGGTTCCCGTGGAGGTTACATTGAATACCATCTGGAAGGCGCTTCGGGACCTAATGGTGGCAGTAAATAATTTTGTTTCAGATATAATTTTATTAGAGAGTTACATGGACAATTTAACTGAACCCTTTGAGAGAGAAAAATTGATATAACAAATGATTCTACACGAGCAAGAAGTGGTTATGATTTTGAAAATGATAATAGACCAGAAACTTTGAATAATAAAATGAATATTATTATAGATTATTAATATTGAGATTATTGTTTTTCCCAAAAAGCTTACAATCTAAAGGACAAGTGAACAGTCAGTCCGATAGGGGCAGTCAAATTGGGGCAGTCTGGATTTCCCGAAAGCAGCATTGAAGAGGTGGGCTTTAAGCAAAGACTTGAAGATGGGCAGGGAGGGGGCTTGGCGTAACGGCTCAGGAAGGTTGTTCCAGGCATAGGGTGAGGCGAGGCAGAATGAGCGGAGCCTGGAGTTGGCGGTGGTGGAGAAGGGTACTGAGAGGGGGGATTTGTCCTGTGAATGGAGGTTTCGGGCGGGAACGTAAGGGGAGATGAGGGTAGAGAGGTAGTGAGGGGCAGCAGACTAGGTGCATTTGTAGGTAAGAAGGAGAAGCTTGAACTGAATGCGGTATCTGATTGGAGGCCAGTGAAGTGACCTGAGGAGAGGGGTGATATGAGTATATCGGTTCAGGTGGAATATAAGACGTACAGCAGAGTTCTGAACAGATTGAAGGGGGGATAGATGACTAAGTGGGAGGCCGGTGAGGAGTAGGTTGCAGTAGTCAAGGTGAGAGGTAATGAGAGCGTGGACGAGAGTTCGGGTGGTGTGTTCAGAGAGGAAAGGGCGAATTTTGCTGATGTTGAAGAGGAAGAAGCGACAGGTCTTGGCTATCTGCTGGATATGCGCGGAGAAGAAGAGGGAGGAGTCGAAGATGACTCCGAGGTTGCGGGCAGATGAGACGGGGAGCATGAGGGTGTTATCAACTGAGATAGAAAGTGGAGGAAGAGGAGAAGTGGGTTTTGGTGGAAAGACGATGAGCTCAGTCATGGACATGTTCAGTTTCAGGTGACGGTTGGACATCCAGGCAGCAATGTCGGATAAGCAGGCCGATACCTTTGCCTGGGTCAACGCGGTAATGTCTGGTGTGGAGAGATACAGCTGGGTGTCATCAGCATAGAGATGATACTGGAAGCCATGAGATGAGATCAGGGAGCCCAGGGAAGAGGTGTAGATTGAGAAGAGAAGGGGTCCAAGGACAGATCCCTGGGGAACACCAACAGATAACGGGATGGGGGTGGAGGAAGATCCATGAGAGTGAACTCTGAAGGTGTGGTGGGAGAGATAGGAGGAGAACCAGGAGAGGACAGAGCCCTGGAACCCAAATGAGGACAGTGTGGCAAGGAGTAAATCATGATTGACAGTGTCAAAAGCGGCGGATAGATCGAGGAGGATGAGGATGGAGTAGTGGCATCTGGATTTGGCAAGGAACAGGTCATTACAGACTTTAGAGAGTGCTGTTTCTGTCGAGTGAAGAGGGCAAAAACCGGATTGAAGTGGATCGAGGATGGCATGAGAGGAGAGAAAATCAAGGCAGCGGCTGTGAACGGCACGCTCAAGTATTTTGGAGAGGAAGGGTAGGAGGGAGATGGGGTGGTAGTTGGAGGGACAGGTAGGGTCAAGTGATGGTTTTTTTGAGGAGAGGTATGACTACGGCGTGCTTGAAGGTGTCAGGGACAGTTGCAGTGGAGAGAGAGAGGTTGAGGATATGACAGATGGAGGGGGTGACATTATGAGAGATGGTGGTAAGTAAGTTGGTGGGGATGGGATCAGAGGAACAGGTGGTGCATTTTGAGGAGGAAAGAAGGTGAGCGGTTTCCGCCTTGGTGATGTCAGGAAAGGAGGAGAAAGAGGCCTGGGTTGGTTGGTTGAGGGAGAGGGTTGAAGGGTGAAGAGGAGGAGATGGCTTGCTAGTGAACTCAAGGTTGATCTTTTGCACCTTGTTGCGGAAGTAATCGGCCAGTGATTGAGGAGAGAGCGAGGGGGGTGGGTGGGAGCGGAGGGTACTTTGAGGAGGGAGTTAAGGGTGGCGAAGAGACGACGGGGGTTGGAGCTGAGAGAATTGGTCAATTGGGTGTAATAGTCCTGTTTCGCAAGGAATAGGGAGGAGTGGAAGGAGGATAGCATGAATCTGTAGTGAAGGAAATCTGAATGGGTGCGAGATTTCCTCCAGAGGTGTTCGGCAGATCAGGCGCAGGAACGAAGGTAGCGGATGCAAGGGGTCAGCCAAGGCTGGGGATTAGTATGCTTTGTGGGACGGGAGGTGGATGGTGCGAGGGTGTCCAGAGCAGAGGAGAGAGTGGCATTGTAAGTGGAGACAGCCTTGTCGACAGACTCGGAGGACATGATGGAGGGGAGGAGATTAGAAATACTAAAGGATAAGGTGGGAGGGTCAATAGCCTGGAGATTCCAGGAGGTAGTGGTTAGAGTTGGACGGGGCCGAGGGGGGGGGGGGGGGGTGAAGAAGTGTGAAGGTGATCAGGTGATGATCGGAGAGAGGAAGAGCTGAAGCGTGGAAATTGGATGGAGAGCCGGAAGAGGAGAGGACGAGGTCAAGACAATGGCCATCTCGGTGAATAGGGGTGGTGGAGCATAGTTGGAGGTTGAAGGAGGATGTTAGAGTGAGGAACTGAGAAGCGTGCGGGTTGGATAGGTCATCAACGTGTATGTTAAAGTCTCCAAGAATGAGGGACGGAGATGAGGGTTCAAGAAAAACGGAAAGCCAGGCATCGAAGTCGGTGAGGAAGGAGGAGAGGGATTTATTAGGGGGGCGGTAAATGACTGCCACTCTGAGTGGCAATGGGTAGAATAGCCGGATGGAGTGTGCTTCAAAGGATGAGAAGCAGTGAGACTGCGGTAGGAGGAGGAGTTGGAAACTACAGGAGGGCGAGAGTAGTAGCCTGACGCCTCCACTGCGGCCAACTGGGCGGGGAGTGTGGGAGAAGAGATAACCTCCATGGCAAAGGGCCACGACTGAGGCAGAGTCATCAGGGGAGAGCCAGGTTTCGGTTAGGGCGAGCAGTTGAAGGGAACGAGAGATGAAGAGATCGTGGGTGAAGGGCAGTTTGTTGCAGACCGAGTGGGCATTCCATAGGGCACATGAGAAGGGGAGGGAGGAGGGGGGAAGGAGGGGAATAGAGACAAGATTGGAGACATCACGGAATCGTTTGCATGGATAGGAGGAGGACAGGTGAGGGGGGCCTGGATTAGGATTAATGTCTCCCGCGGATAGCAAGAGGAGGAGCAAGAGAGTGCGGAGGAGGGTGGGGGAGGTCAGGCGACAAAGGCGACGAAGACGGGATGCACTTAGGAGGAACGGTGATGGGTTAATGGCAGGAAGGAAGTGTTGAAGGTTAAGAGCTAGGAAGGAGGAGGGGGACAAGAGAGATGGTGAGGTGGTGAGGGATGGGGGTGAATAGGGTATTGCCGTAGTGAGCAGGACGGGAGGGGACATGGGTGGGCAATGAGTTCCAGTGGTAGACAGCGGTGGGGGGAGGGAAAAAAGATTAGGAAGGGACAGGGCAAGGAAGAGAATGTGGACAGGGGCCATAAGTAGTGATTGAGGTGTAGCAGGTGTGTGTGTAGTGACTGAGGTGTGAAACAGATAGATAGATAGAGCGGAAAAGCTGGATTGGAGGCTTGGAATTGATGGGCTGGAGAGCAGGTAAGTCAATGGCTGACAAGTTAGCAGGCAGGCAAGTAAGTCAATGGCAGACAAGCTAGCAAGCAGGCAGGCAGGTTGGTTGATGGGTTAACAGGCAGGCAGGTAGGCAGGCAGGAGCAGGACTGGAGTCAGCTGGAGCAGACGGATTGAAGTAAACTGGAACAGATGGGCTGAAACACGCAGAAGTAGACCAGCTGAGATAAATGGACTGGAGCAGGCGGCAGGACTGGAGCAGGCTGTAGCACTTTGGAGGTTGATTTGATTGGCTAGCAGGCAGGCAGGCAGGAACAAGCTGGAGCAAGCGCACTGATTAGGTGGATGGGACAGGCTGGATCGACGGACTGGAGAAGCTGGATCAGGTGGGCTGAAGAAGCTGGATCAGGCGGACTGGAACAAGCAGGGAGCAGATGGACTGGTACAAGTGGGGAGGAGCTGGATCAGGCTGACTGGTTCAAGCTGGAGCAGATGGACTGGAACAAGCAGGGAGAGGCTGGATCAGGCGGATTGGTACAAGCTGGAGCAGATGAACTGGAACAAGCAGATGGACTGGAGTAGGCAGGGAGAAGCTGGATCGGCGGACTGGAACAAGCAGGGAGAACCTGGATCGGTGGACTGGAACAAGCAGGGAGAAGCTGGATCGGCAGAGTGGAACATGCAGGGAGAAGCCGGATCGGCGGACTGGACTGGACTGGAGGAACAGGCTGGAATCGGCAGACAGGAACAAGCTGGAGAAGCTGGATCAAGCGGACTGGAACAAGCTGGGGCCGATAGACTGCAGAAGCTGGAACAGGCGGTCTGGAACATGCTAGGGCAAGCTGGGGCCGATGGGGCAGACAGGAAAAAGCTGGAGAAGCTGGATCAGGCGGACTGGAACAAGCTAGGGCCGATAGGCCGATAAATAACTTCTGGTTTTTAAAAGAGAAAGAATGTAATCAGATGTATTATTTCTAATTAATATTGGACAATAAGTATGTTTTCAATTAAATGATTTGACTATACACCGTGTTGGCCTTGAAGAAGCCAACCAGATGATCAATGTGGAATAATGAATTAGGTGAGTAATATCTGGGGATAATCAGGTTAATACCATGTTTTTTTTCCCCGTTTACTGTTTAATTGATCTCCTTGTCTTGTTTCACTCTCCCTATTTAGTGGTCTAAGGAAGAGAATAGAATTACCTGACTGAAATAATTCCTATATATTACTTTCTCTGTATTTCCGGCAAGTAGTTTTATCACTTGTAAAAATTTAAATGGTTATAAAAAAAAAAAAAGGTTTGGACATGTTCCTGAAGGAAAAGTCCATAATCTGCTATTGAGATAGACATGGGGATAGCCACTGCTTCTCCCTGGGATCATTAGCATGAATTTTGCTACTATTTGGGATTCTGTCAGGTACTTGTGACCTGAATTGGCCACTGTTGGAAGCAGGATACTCAGGCTAGATGGACCATTGGTCTGACCCAGTATGGCTATTCTTATGTTATCTTCTTATCTGGTTAGGTCATTAGCATGGTACGTGAATTTCAAATTCTGACACACAATTTCTTTTATAAAGACTTCTCAAACTCATTTTTGTGACATATGAAAATTTCTGTAAGTGAAACACAAGAATAACCGTGTTAGATTAAAAATCACTCACTATGTTCTCGACAAAATTTAAACAGTGCAATATAATTTAGATTTATTTTGTCACTGGATAAAGAATTTGCAGGATGGATGTCTAATTGCTTTAAATATGCAAGAAAGTGAATTATTTTGCCTGCCTATATGCCTGCACCCTTTTATACAATTTATCATTATCAATACAAGTATATTAAATTACCATTCATTTGCTTCCCTTTTCAGAGGGAGTTTTATGGTTATTTATGTCTTCTAGGAAAGCAAATACTGAAATAGGTTTTCCTTCATCAAGCATGCAATGCTAGAAATATCTAAGGTCAATATTCAAACAATTTATGTGCTTAACTTTGAAGTAAACTATGTAAATCTTATTTTATTAATGTGCAGCCAATCAATACTTAACTTTTGGCCAGACAAAAGAAGTTATCCATTTAAGAGGAGCAATTCTTGGAGCCATTCAGGGGGTAGAGTTTTAAAAAATGCTAGTAATGCTGCTATCCAGTGCTATCCACTAATGGGGGAATTCTGTATCTGGCGCTAAACATTTGCACGGATGCAAGGCAGAAACTGCAGATCCACGCAAAAACACACTTGCGTGCCCATTTATAGGCATGCTAACTTTTTAGTGCGTGCAAAAAATTAGCATGTGCTAATGATAGAGACACCTTGTTAGCACATGTGCACGCTCGAAAAAGTGAGTGCACCTACAGTGCGGCTTAGTAAACAGGGCCCTAAGTGTTTCTGTGCAGATCTGTAAAGGGGGCTTGGCCATGGGAAAGACATGGATGGGTCAGGAGTGTTCCCTTAAAATGTATTCAGTGTTTTAGAATAGTTTGGATCTATGCCCAACTTGTGTGCCGGGATTTACACCTGGTTTCAGTTGGTGCAACTCCTCGTGCCCAAAGTTAAATGTGGATCCTGGCACTATGCGTTATGCTATAAAGGGCACCAATCCTGGAATGCCCATTATAGAATACTGTTCAGCAGTAATTTCTTTGACGGAGAACGTGGTACGGGCGGTTAGCTTGACGGAGTTTAAAAAGGGGTTAGATAGATTCCTAAAGGACAAGTCCATAGACCGCTATTAAATGGACTTGGAAAAATTCCGCATTTTTAGGTATAACTTGTCTGGAATGGTTTTACGTTTGGGGAGCGTGCCAGGTGCCCTTGACCTGGATTGGCCACTGTCAGTGACAGGATGCTGGGCTAGATGGACCTTTGGTCTTTCCCAGTATGGCACTACTTATGTACTTATGTACTTATGACTGCCATTTACTGAATTTAGCCATAAAGGCATAGCACCGGGGAGAATTGGGGGCCTGGTCCCCTCTGCTTAAGACTCGGGCTTTCCCAGCCAGGCCATACCATGCTGGAGTTATATCTAGCTATGCAGAGATCCCCAGGCCCTGTCGGCTAAAGAAATGTGGAGCTAAGTCTCTCATGTTATTGCCTCTGTAAGCAGGAGGAGTCTGTCTTCTCAGTGTTTTCTCTTCTCATGCAGGAACCATGAGTACTTTCACTATTTACAAGCAGACAGAAAGTTCATACTGAGGACTTTGAACATGCTTCAGTGTCAGGGGAACAGAGTCAGAGCAACAGCAATGGTATGTAATAACCCCCAAATGCTTCTGTTGCCACTTTGGGTCAGTCGTTAGGATGCTGGGTAAGCAATATTCTAAAAAGCTGTCCACTGATCAATTTGTGTTGGGGGAGGCTCTCTATTTGTTGCCACTCCCCCCGAAACAAATCAGTTGAGTGCTGTCTCTCCACTGGAGCCACTGTCCCGTGCAACTAAAATAACTATTGCACAATACAGTATATACAAACATAGTAAAGCATATAAGGATATGCTACATGTGTTTGAAATTAATGACCATGTAAGAATTATGCATAGCTACAAAAGGAATGATAGGAAAAACCTACATCATCTTTTGGTAGAGCCATCACTCCACCAAGGGAGAATAAATATGTCTTGAGCCCAGTATTAAATACATAGACATTGCTATACTGGGACAGACTAAAGTTCCTTCAAACCCAGTATTTTGTTTCCACTTTCCAACAGTGAGCAGTCCAGGCCAGAAATATCTGGGAAGATCCCGAAAGAATAAAACAGCTTTATGCTGATTATCCCAGGAGTAAGCAGTGGATTTTCCCAAGACCTTCTTAATAATGGATTATGGGCTTTTCTTTTAGGAACTACTTTTACTACATTGTTTAATAACATGTTGAGTGAAGAAATATTTTCTCCAATTTGTTTTAATTTACTATTTGGTAGCTTTGTTGTGTTCCCCCTAGTCCTTGTATTTTTGAAACAGTAGACAAGTGATTCATATCTACCCATTCCACTCCACTCAGAATTGTATAGACCTCTATTAAATCACCCCTCAGCCATCTCTTTTCCAAGCTGAAAGACCCTAGACTCTGTAACCTTTCCTCATAGGGAAGGTTTCCCATCTCCTTTATCAATTTTGTTGCCTATCTCTGTATCTTTTCTAATTCTGCTATATCTTTTTTAATATGCGGTGACCAAAATTGCACACAGATTCAAGGTGTAGTTGCATCATGGAGTAGTACAAAGCCATTATAATATTCTCAGTTTTGTTCCCTATTCATTTTCAAATACAGTGCACTCCATTTAAGTGCACGTTAGATAAGCGCATGCTCTGTTTAACTGAATGCCGTTCTTCGGTCCCGTTTTTGGCGCCTTCAATTTCTATGGGGACACACTTTGGTTTAGCACACCACTGATAAGTGCAAGATTCGCTTATATGCGTGGTTTAAGACCGCTCCTCTGCAGGAAAGACTCCGCATAAGTGCACGCACGGAATATGGAAGCTGATTGGCATGTGACAAAGGGGTGGTAAATTTGAAATCTCGTTGGTTAACTGCCACAGGCAGAATAAGCAAAAGAAAGTTGTTAGACTATACACTGGAGTCGTCATTGCGCAACTGTAAGACTTTAACACTGGCTGAATGAATAGAAGTTCTTAAAAAATTAGAAAACAAACAAAGTCAGGCATCTATTGCTAAAGAATATGGTGTCAATCCCAGTCAAATTTCACGTATCTTGAAGCAGAATGATCAGCTTCTGGAAGATTGGCAAAACAATACAAATCCACACAGGAAAAGCTGAGGATGTAGAAGATGCTCTTCTTTGGTGGTTTTTCTCAAGTCAGGAGCAGACAGTTTCCTGTCAGTGGTCCACTGCTTATGGAGGAACCTAATCAGCTAGCTGAAACTCTTGGACTAACTAAATTCAAAGCCACTGTTGGATGGTTGGAAAGATGGAAGGAGAAGAACAACAACACAAAAGTCAAGAAACAGCATGGTGAAAAACAAGTTGCTGATGACTTTGGTGCTGAAAATTGGGTTGTTTCAGTTCTTCCTACCATCTTGAATGAGTTTGCACCTTGTGACATTTTCAATGTTGACAAAAACAGTCTCTACTGGCGAGCAATTTCTGATGGAACACTTGCATTCAAACAAGCCAAAACTATAGGAAGTAAAACGTCGAAGGACCTACTGACGATCCTCCTTTGCTGCAATATGGATGGGAGTGAGAAGTTGGAACCACTTGTCTTGGAAAGAGCAAACAGCCCCGTTGCTTCAAGAATGTTAAGCGGCTTCCTGTGTCATATGAGGCTAACGCAAATTCATGGATGACTGGGGAAATTTGGAAGGAGTGGCTAAAGAAGTTAGACACTAGAATGCAGGCACAAAAGTGTCAGATTTTGTTGCTTTGTGATAATTGTGCTGCACACAGTGATGATGTCAGGCTGTCTAATGTCAAGGTGGTCTTCCTGCCACCAAACACTACCTCTCTGATCCAACCTATGGATCAGGACATAATAGCCAATTTCAAAAAACATTATCGGGCTCTTGTGCTACCTCGTCTGATGAGCGTTATGGATGACCAGACTGGCAAGGATAAACATGCTGTTGAACTGGCTCGTAATCTATCACTGTTGGATTCCCTACATATGCAGAAAGAAGCCTGGAATCATGTTACACAGGCAACCATTGTAAACTGCTACAAGCGGGCAAGCTTTGTTAAGAATGTGGAGAGGGACGAAATAGATGCAGCTGTTGTAAATGCGTCAGATGAACATGCTATTGACATCCCAACCGTTGTTACTGAAGAGGAGTTTCATCACTACGTAGCTGTTGATTATGATCTACAAACAGCTGACAACAACACTGATGTCCAGATATGCACCTACATGCAGGCAACAGCTGATGATGAAACAGATGATGAAATGAGCAGCGAGGCACATGCTGATGAAATTCAACAACCTCCTGTCACTTTTGCAAGAGTGCTGGAGAGTCTCAACACCGTGCGGGCCTATCTGGAGACCACTGGATGTCAGTGTTATGACAGTTTTTACCGTCTGGCAGACGTAGTCTATGGAACTCACAGACACAGTAGTGTACAGAGAACTATCACTGAATACTTCAAGTAAGCCTAACGTCAGTTAATGGAGACTGTATAACATCAGTTAACGGAGACTTTATACTGTACATATAATAAACAGTACTGTACATATGTTTATCAGATGTCAAGCTTCTTTGGGTCACAACGGTTAAATGCACGCTCCGGTTAACTGCATGTATTTCTTTGGTCCCAGACCTTTGCACTTAAGCGGATTGCACTGTAATTCCTAAAATTCTAGTTGCTTCTTAGCTGCCGCTGTACATTGAACAGAAGGTTTCAACATATCATCAACAATGGCACTGAAACCCTTTCCCTGGCCAATGACTCCTAATGTGGAACCTTCACACTTCATCACCTCCCCTTCAGTCCCGCCCAACACTAACCACTACTTTCAGGAATCTCCAGGCTGTCGACCCTCCCATCCTCTTGTATCTCTAATCTCCTTCCTTCCATCATGTCATCCAAGTCTGTCGACAAGGCTGTCTCTGCTTACAATGCCACTCTCTCCTCTGCCCTAGACACCCTTGCACCGTCCATCTCCAGCCCCACAATGCGTACTAATCCACAGCCCTGGTTGACCCCTTGCATCAGATATCTTCGCTCCTGCGTTCGATCTGCTGAACGCCTCTGGAGGAAATCTCGCACTCATACCGACTTCATTCATTACAAATTCATGCTATCCTCCTTCCAGTCCTCCGTATTCCTTGCCAAACAGGACTACTACACCCAATTGACTAACTCTCTCGGCTCCAACCCTCGTCGTCTCTTTGCCACCCTTAACTCCCTCCTCAAAGTGCCCTCCACTACCAACCCCCCCTCACTCTCTCCTCAATCATTGGCTGACTACTTCCGCGACAAGGTACAAAAGATCAACCTCGAATTCACTACAAAGCCACCTCCTCCTCTTCACCCTTTAACCCACTCCCTCAACCAACCAACCCAGGCCTCCTTCTCTTCTTTTCCTGATATCACTGAGGAGGAAACCGCCCACCTTCTTTCCTCCTCGAAATGCACCACCTGTTCCTCTGATCCGATCCCCACCAACTTACTAAACACCATCTCTCCTACTGTCACCCCCCCCATCTGTCATATCCTCAACCTCTCTCTCTCCACTGGAACTGTCCCCGACACCTTCAAACATGCCGTAATCATACCACTTCTCAAAAAACCATCACTAGACCCTACCTGTCCTTCCAACTACAGCCCCATCTCCCTCCTATCCTTCCGCTGCCTTGATTTTCTCTCCTCTCATGCCATCCTTGATCCACTTCAATCAGGTTTTCGCCCTCTTCACTCGACAGAAACAGCACTCACTAAAGTCTGCAATGACCTGTTCCTTGCCAAATCCAAAGGCCACTACTTCGTCCTCATCCTCCTCGACCTATCTGCCACTTTTGACACTGTCAATCATAATTTACTTCTTGCTACACTATCCTCATTTGGGTTCCAGGGCTCTGTCCTCTCCTGGTTCTCCTCTTATCTCTCCCACCGTACTTTCAGAGTACATTCTCATGGATCTTCCTCCACCCCCATCCCGCTCTCTGTTGGAGTTCCTCAGGGATCTGTCCTTGGACCCCTTCTTTTTTCAATCTACACCTCTTCCCTGGGCTCCCTGATCTCATCTCATGGTTTCCAATATCATCTTTATGCCGACGACACCCAGCTTTATCTCTCCTTCCCAGACATCACTGCGGAAACCCAGGCCAAAGTATCGGCCTGCTTATCCGACATTGCTGCCTGGATGTCCAACCGCCATGCCTGAAACTGAATATGGCCAAAACCGAGCTCATTGTCTTTCCACCTAAACCCACTTCTCCTCTCCCTCCACTCTCTATTTCAGTCGACAACACCCTCATCCTCCCCGTCTCATCTGCCCGCAACCTCGGAGTCATCTTCGACTCCTCCCTCTCCTTCTCTGCCCATATCCAGCAGACAGCCAAAACCTGTCGCTTCTTTCTCTATAACATCAACAAAATTCGCCCCTTCCTCTCCGAGCACACCACCCGAACTCTCATCCACTCTCTAATCACCTCTCGCCTTGACTACTGCAACCTACTCCTCACTGGCCTCCCTCTTAACCATCTATCCCCCCTTCAATCCGTTCAGAACTCTGCTGCCCGCCTTATCTTCCGCCTAGACCGATATGCTCATATCACCCCTCTCCTCAAGTCACTTCACTGGCTTCCGATCAGGTACTGCATACAATTCAAGCTTCTCCTACTAACCTACAAATGCACTCAATCTGCAGCCCCCCCATTACCTCTCTACCCTCATCTCCCCCTACACACCTACCCGTAACCTCCGCTCACAGGACAAATCCCTCCTCTCAGTACCCTTCTCCACCACCGCCAAATCCAGGCTCCGCCCTTTCTGCCTCGCCTCACCCTATGCTTGGAATAAACTCCCTGAGCCCATACACCAAGTCACCTCCCTGCCCATTTTTAAATCCTTGCTTAATGCCCACCTCTTCAATGTCGCTTTCGGCACCTAACCATTGACCTCTATCCAGGAAATCCAGATTGCCCCAATTTGATTGACTGCATTTTTGTCCTCTAGATTGTAAGCTCCTTTGAGCAAGGACTGTCCTTCTTTGTTAAATTGTTCAGCGCTGCGTAACCCTAGCAGCGCTTTAGAAATGTTAAATAGTAGTAGTAGTAGTAGCTATAGTTTGGGTTCCTCTTTCCTACATGCATCACTTTGCACTTGCTCACATTAAATGTCATCTGCCATTTGGATGCCCACTCTCCCAGTCTTAATAGATCCTCTTGCAATTTTTCTCAATCCTTTATGATTTAACAACTTTGAATAATTTTGTATCATCAGCAATTTTAACCACCTCATTTATTATTCCAATTTCAGGGTAATTTATAAATATGTTAAAAAGCAGCAAACATCCTTGAATGTGATTGAAAATTTCTGCGTCTGGGAAGAGGATCTTTGGTTCAGTGTTTGGAAAGGAAGACGGTTCTCGTCGGTATTTTAGCAATGGATATTTGAATACAATTGTCTTTAGGACTTGTTTACAATAGGATCATCACAGTGATATGTTTTTCAGCTTGATGGACAATTGATGATATTTCAAGGTAGGAACGTGTACAGTATTCTCTGGACAGAAACATTTAGGAGATAATATTTTGACAACAAGAGGCTCTGGTGAAAATGAAGCATGTAATATATAAATGAGCCTGTAATAAACAGGGACATTTAGCTAAAGAGCCATAATAAGCTAATTGTATAGCAAATTGATCCAGAGAATTTTTAGTGAAGTAAGTTAAATTTAATATGGAAAGTTTTGTAGTAAGGTTTTGTACATGTTTACAATAAAATGTAAAACTTTATTCTTTGTATTGTGAGTTACATTCACCCAGTCAATACTGGGTAATTGAAATCAACTAATTTATAAAAATGGAGAACTTGAGTAGAATAAACCTGAAAATCAAATTATATCTCTATCCAAATCTTGAAGATTTCATGAGTGTTGCCCATCAGCAAATTTCCAAATATATCTCACAGAATATTTTCATAGATATTAGAAAGGCTAGTAAATAATTTGAGACAAAAGACCAGTAAAAAATTTCACAACCATAGCTGCACAGCTAAACATTTGCACATTTGTAATCACAGTACTTCCCCTTTCAGAGCTATATTTTGAATGTCTTCCATTAAATCTCTGTTCATTTCTTCTGTCTGTGAAGGCGGCCTGCTTATTACACCAATGTAAATACATTTGCCATTCTTATTTTCCAGATCAACCCACAGTGCCGTTTTCTTACCCTGAAGGTCCTACAATTGTATGATTTGAATATAATGCCACTCCCCCTCCTTTTCTACCTACTCTTTCTTTCCTGAACAGATTATAGCCCAGTATAATTATATCCCAGTCATGGTTCTCTTGTGAACCATGTCTCTGTGATCACCACTAAATCCAAATCAGCCTCCTCCATCACCGCTTCAATTTCTAAAACCTTATTTCCTATACTTTGGGCATTAGTATGTACTGCTTTCCAGATGTTGCCCCTTTTTCCCATTTGTGTAGAGGTATTTAATGCTTCACTTACCTGGCGGTTTTCATCACCCTGCTCCAACAGTTCTAGTTTAAAGCCCTCTTTGGTAGGTTAGCCAGACTGCTGCTGAAGACGCCCTTGGAAAATCATCCCATGGTACAGGAAGCCAAAATGGTCTTGACGACACCACCTGTGCAGCTACATATTCATCTCCAGGAGGCGAGCTTCTCTGCCTTGTCTTTACTCTCAACAGAGAGGATCGATGAGATTACCACTTGGGTACCTGTCTGCTTCACCCTCTCTCCCAGAGTCATGGAGTCACTTTTGATACATTAGGAGGGGTACCTAGTTTAGGGTTTAACTGCTCCTTTGTGCTGGTTACCCCCATGCCATTCTGTTTATAGTTATAACTGTTGCTGTGTGCAGATTACCCCATGCTATTCTGCTTAAGGTTATAAGTAACAATTTGTGCCGGAGTGTAGATTTAGATGCACTGGGCTATATTCTATAAGTAGGCGTGTAAATTTCAGAACGCTCATGAAATGTCTTTTTTGCCTATGTGCATTAGAAGTTTGGCGCACATCATTACAGAATACGCTTAGTGAGTTGTGCGTCTTTAGTCTTAGGAGGGGAGGAGTGGAGGAGTAGCCTAGTGGTTAGAGCAGCAGACTTCAATTCTGCAGAAAAGGGTTCTATTCTCACTGCAGCTCCATGTGACCCTGGACAAGCCACTTAGGCCCAGATGCATCAACCAAACGTTAAAAAATAAGAATCGTTATTAACCACACCCGCTGCTCCCCCTTTGGTCATGGCTGCCGCTCCCCCCCTCCAACGACCTCCCCCTTTGCCTTAACGGCCCGTGCAGCGCCTGTCACCTCTGCTGCACGGGCAAGAACAGCTGATCGGCGAGTCAGAAGGCCTCCTCAGATGTCCCTTCTTTCTTCCTGGGTCCGCCCTCCTCTGACATAGGTAAGCTGTTCTTGCCCGTGCAGCAGAGGTGACAGGCGCTGCACGGGCTGGTAAGGCAAAGGGGGGGGGGTCGTTGGAGGGGGGAACGGCAGCCTCGACCAAAGGGGGGGGTGGCGGGGGCGGGGCATGGGACTGGAGCATGGCAGGAGGCGGAGCTAGTGTGGGAGAATACAGGAAGGGAGAAGGGCTGGCCCGGGGCTGCTAAAATTGGAGATTTTTCGTGCGGGGGGGGGGGGGGCAAGGCGTCCATACGGGACGCTCATGATGAGTGCCTTTGCCCCCTCCCGATCCTTTTTTTTTTTTTTTTGGTGCTGAGGGAGAGGGGAGCAGCGGCGACCTGGGGCGTCAATAAAGGACGCCCCTGACGCGTTTTCGCCCCCCCAGTTATTTTTTTTATTGGATTTTATAAACTTCTAGCAGACAGACAGCCCTAACGAGAGGTACAGACTCTCGTTAGATTTCACGGTGTTCTCCTGCGTTAAACGAATCGGAAAAGGTTAGTGCATGTCATTTCAATGGGATTTGTAGAAGAATTGCTCATCTGCATTCAGTTTTCTTAGCTGCTACTGTCGTCGGAAAATAGGCTTTAGTGCATGGAAAGGATAGAAAATTCTTCCTTGTGGGCTCATTTAACGATGAAAAATGTTTAGTGCATCTGGGCCTTAACCCTCTATTTCCCCAGGTACAAGTACCTGTATATACTGTGTAAACCACTTTGAATGTAGTTGCAAAAAAAACCACAGAAAGGCAGTACATCAAGTCCCATTCTAATCAGTGCCACTTAGTGCTCATTATTGCTTGTTAAGTGCTGTAATCAGCACTCATTAGCTTATTAAGCCAATTAAGTTGCACGCATTGTTGTAGAATCAATGTTGATTTTGGCATGGATCTCTAGGCACGCTATATAGAAACTGGGGGTTAAAGTATTAATATACAAACAAATCTTAATGTACAAACAAATCTTTTCCAGAGATGGGAAATGGTAAATCTAGAAAACATAAATTGAGATTGCAGGGTGGTGGTCTTAGGAGAAAAACCAGGAAATATTTTTTTCATGGAGAGAATGGTTGATGTTTCGTATACCCTCTCAGTGAAAATCATGGAGACAAAAACAGTGATGGAATTGAAAAATGTGTGGGATAAATACAGCGGATCCTTAAATAGAAAGAGGATGTACTATGATGGGCAGGATTAGTGCTTTGAGAGCAACTCCAACAGTGGGGAAGTAAGTCCAGTGCTGGGCAGACTTCTATGGTCTGTGTCCCATATATGGCAAGACAGATCAGGGTGGGCTAGAGTAGACTTGGATAGCAATTCTAGTAGTTGTGAAGTAAGACCATTGTCAGGCGGACTTCTATGGTCTGTGTTCCAGAAATGGTAAGGACAGATCAGGATCTAGTAAATGTGTTTTGTTCTATGATTATATCATATGCTATGAGTGCCGATACTGTGTACCTCAATGGGGGAAGAGAGGATATCTTAAAGTTGAATTTAGTGAGTAAAATGTTGTTAGTTAATAACATTGTAGGATTATTGGTTTAATCATGATTTGTTAATGAATGTGTATTTATGGGCAGACTGGATGGACTGTATGCAGGTCCTTATCTGCTGTCCTCTACTATGTTACTAGCAAGCTTATTTTCGAAAGTGATCACCGGCCATAAATCGGGAGATGGCCGGCGATCTCTGAAAAGTGGCCAAATGGGTATAATTGAAAGCGGCTTTTTTGACAGCCTCGCCGGCGAAAGTTCAAGGGGGCGTGTCGGCGGCGTAGCGAAGTTGGGATATGGGCGGGCATGGGCGTGGCTACCAGATGGCCGGCTTTCGCGGATAATGAAAAAAAAAGTTGCGTTCAGCAGTATTTCGCCGGGTTTACTTGGTCCTTTAATTTTCACGACCAAGCCTCAAAAAGGTGCCCCAACTGACCAGATGACCACCGGAAGGAATCGGGGATGACCTCCCCATACTCCCCCAGTGGTCACCCACCCCCTCCCACACTAAAACCTTTTTTGCCAGCCTATATGCCAGCCTCAAATGCCGTACCCAACCTCCATGACAGCAGAATGTGTTATCCTCTGACAGCCTTTCCCTGGTTGTGATGTGGCTCTCGGGTGAGTGTGACACCTTTTCTGTTAGGTGCACTGCAGAGTCACATCAGCAATGCATTGTGGTGGGTGTAGGGTAGTGGGCTCTACTCCCATGGTGCTTTTCCCCCTGCTAACTGGGTCAGAGTGTGTCCAGTTTTGTTTCCGGTAGTCCATGAGGTAGTGGCCATTTTTGTAAGCCAGTTTTAGATCCCTTTCATGTGTTACCCACGTTAGAGAACGTAGTTATTACTTTAAATGTTGCTGAAAGAAGGCATTGTATACCATTCTGCCAGCTCTGACCTACTGCTAATCTCAGTACCAGGGAGACTCTTTGCCAGTGGGGCACAACCTCTGATCTGCAGTTAACTGTGAGTAAACGTGCTTATTCAAATAAAGGACTTTTTCAAAGAGATTAGTCTTCAGGTGTCAAC